>NC_134216.1:2517500-3767500 GCF_965140235.1 Caretta caretta
CAGAGAAGGCTGGGCCCAGATTTCACTTTATGCACGAAATTGACGTGTAACTGTTTGAAGGCCAGTGTTAATCCTGCAACACTCCCCCCGGCCCCACATGCGCAGGGCTCCCCCCACACCAGTGAAGGGTCTCTGTGCAGGATGGGGTACTCAGCCCCGTCGGGCACACAACTGACTCCTGTAAACACCTCATCTGGCGCTGTCCATTTCCCATCCCCCTAGACGGACGGACACTGGGTCACGTTCTTAAACACAGGCCATTTTGGGGGGGAGATCCCCAAGGGAATAACCACAGCCGCTGGGAACAGAATCCCTGTGGGAAAAGAACAGCGGCTCATCCTGAAAAGGCTGAAGCCAGGTGGTATGATATTCCACCCCGGGGGGCGGAGGGGGTCTCCTGGGGGGACACTGAGAGCCATGGGGCAGCAAGCATGGCTGGGGTTGAAATCCTCCCTGTGCAGGGGGCCAGCATGAGGTTATGCATCAATGACGTCCCACATAGGTACTGGGGTGAAGGCAGAAGCTGAGAGGGGAAGACGGGGTGGACGTCTCCAAAATTGCCCTGTTCTGTACGCTTTCCCTGTAGCTCTGCTAGTGGCCCCTGTCGGAGGCAGTCCCGGGCTAGATGGACCGTTGGCCTGACCCAGTCTGCCAGCTCGGATGTTCTTATGTTAATTGCACCCTGAGTGTGACTGGCCTGTGGGACACGTTTGCTGCAGGAGACGAATCCAGTAGCCACAAAACAGAACCTGACAAGTCCTCTTCCTAAAACGCTGGGGCACAATCGTTTCCCTCCTCCACAGCAAAATCCTGGCTATAAATGTTTTGGGTCCAGTGCCCCGTGCAAGGGGGCCCCACCTGGAATCATTATAATAACCCCCCACCTCCCCCCTGCCCCGACTGTAAGGAAAGAAGAGCATCGCCTTACCATCTGTCAGCGGCCACCTTCCCCACGTCCTGCCCAGAAGTTCTCCACAGCAGCAGCTTTATACCGAGTTAGGAGGAACCGGCATTGCAAAACCCAGCCCCAAACGAGAAGGGAAGACAGAGGCTCCGATTTATACCTCCAGGGCTGCAGGGCAGAGAGGCCGGGGAGAGAGCAGTCACCACAAAAGCAGAAGTTGTGACTGCTGCTCTAATGCTGTCACACCTGGGCTGTCCCTCAAGGGGCCGCTCCCGCTGACCCCGGGGGAGCCGGCGGGGCGCTGGTCCCACCAGGAGCGGGGGCCCACCCGCGCGGGACAGGCCAGGGAAGAACAGGGATGGACCAACCTCTCCAGCTCCGCACGCTGCCGGACGGAAGCAGAGCGAGATCCCAGGGCTGGAGGCTGGAGCCCGACAAATCCAGACGGGGAAGGAGGCGCACGTTGTTAACCCGGAGGGTAATTCACCACTGGGACAGCTCACCTGGAGCATGGGGAATCTCCACCACCTGGAGCCTTTCCAGCCAGCCTGGCTGCCTTTCTAAGAGAGCCGCTCCAGCTCCCCCAGAGCGGAATCCCTGGGCGAGGATCTCTGGGCCCTGCTGGCCTTTGACCTATCAATCTGGGAGGCAAGGCGCAGTTAGACGATGGGCCCCGAACCAAAAACCCAGAGTGGCGGGTCCCCAGCCCCACCCACCATACTTAGCTCTTAGGTGGTGCCTTTCATCAGCAGGTCTCAAAGTGCTTTGCACTGGAGGTCAGTATCACCATCCTCACGTTACAGCTGGGGAAACTGAGGCACAGGATGGCAAAGTGACTTGGCTAAGGTCACCCAGCAAATGAGTGGCAGAGCCAAGAACAGAACCCAGGTTGCTCATATCCTAATCCAGGGCGCTGTCCACTGGGCCACACTGCCCCCTAGCTATGGGATAGGGAGGAAATAGAAGATGCTGGTGCAGCCCCTGGGCAAAGGGTCTGTGCTGTGTCGTACCCAGTGGCCAGCAGCCAGCTGGGGCCAGCCAGCACAGAGATTGAGGTGGAGGGGTGGTGGGGTCAGAACTACAGCTGGTCTCTTCTTCCTCAGGCCCAGCGAGGGGCCTTCAAAGCAGAGCATCAATCAGAGTAGCTCTGAGGCTGCTCTAGTTTACACTGCAGGCCAGACAGGACTCTGGATTGCTCCAGAATCTGGGGCACACCCAGGTGGCTGAAAGCCAAGCGCAGGACTGGGAGAAGTGAGAATCAAACGTGTTTCTAGGTGGTCGGTTACAGGGCACGAGGAAACAAGCCACCCCAGGGATGCAGCAATCGGGCTGGAGGATGGGAGTCTGATGAAATGGGATTCATCCATCTGACCAGAGCCCAGGCACTTCCAGGAAACGGTAGCCATGAAATCAGCGACAGCCTCCCTGGGACAGCCCGTCCCGTTGGGCGCCCTGATGCTCTTTCACAACACGACCCTGTGCAGCCGCGGAGGGGTGGCGCTGTGGGTGGGCGTGTGCTGGGGTTGTTTGAAGGGGCGAGTCTAGGGCAGGCGAACGGAGGCAGTGGGTAGCGTTGCATGGCGCATGCCCACCTGCGTAATTGTCCCATGGGCTGCCTCTGCCTCCGGACCCCTGCAGTGCAACCAACTGAGGTTCTTGTAGAGCGGTCCCTGGGGATTGAACCCAGGCCTGCTAAAGCATGAGCCACCGGACTAATCCCCTGCAGGAACTGCTTGCAGAAGATGCCTCTCCTCTGTGGGCCGGTCTCTGAGAGGGACATTTAACCCTAATGAATGCACGTGGCCGCTCCTGCTTTCAATTGGGGGGCTGGGCAACTTTCCCAAGGACCCTGCAATTATTTTTCTTCTCTTTTTCCAGGAGCTCCCTCTCTGGTGCTGCAGGACCCGGCACGGATGACCGTACCCGAGGTGAGCGCTCGGCAGAGCCGAGCCTCTCCTGTGTGTGATGCATCCACCCCTGCCCCCCCGGGGGGAGCTGCCCAAGACCCATCCATGCCGAGTGAGTCACACAGTCTGTGGCCAGCTGGGACCGCCATGATCCTCTACTTCAGTGATGCCCAAATTCTTCCTCCTTCTTACCAGTCTGAATTTGTCTAGCTTCAACCTCCGGCCTGTGGCTTATGTCAGACCTTGTCTGCTAGACTGAGGAGCCCTCTGTTGTCAAATTTCAGTTCCTGTGGATCCACTTATAGACTGAAAAAGAGAAGTGACGTTCTCTTGGTTAAGCTAAATAGATAGAGCTCCTTCAGTCTGTCGCTACGAGGCGGGTTTGCTAATCCTTTGATCATTCTCGGGGCTCTTCTCTGACCTCTCTCCAATTCACCAACATCCTTCTTGCACTGTGGGCCTCAGAACGGGACCCAGGATTCCAGCAGCGGTCGCACCAGGGTCGAATCCGGTGGTAATACAACCTCCCTCCTCCTGCTCAATATTGCCACCGTGCAGGGGCGGCAGGTATCGAAGGCCAGGGGAGGCTAAGCCTCCCGGAACCCAGGCTGTGGCCCCGCCCACTCTCTGCCCGAGGCCCCGCCCTCGCTCCCCTCCTCCCCTGAAGCCGGCAGACTCAGGCTGTTCGGGCCGGCGCAGCTGGGGTGGCTCGGACCAGCCGGCGCAGCTAGGGCGGGCCAGCTGGGGCTCCTCCGGCTACAGGGGGGAAGGGAAAGGGGGCTCGGGGCTCTGGCCGTGGGGGGCGCTCGGGGCTCCGGTGGGTGGGGGCAGGGTCTTGAGTGGAAGGGGGGTGGCCAGGGGGCTAGCCTTCCCAAGGGGTTCCCTCCCCAAGGGGTTCCCTCTACTGGAATGAGATCAGCCCACTGCAGGCTGGAGGAGCAGAGGGCAGTGTTTCAATAGGCCTGAAGAAGCAGCGACGGACCTAGGCCCCTGCGACTCAGACACTTGCCTTTAGTCCCGCGAGGAGCCCCCTGAGTCCCGATGGCAAAACCAGCCTCGGGGCTAATTCAAGAGGCGGCGTTCCTGGGCTCACGCCCAGCTGGTAACTCTGGCTCAGGGCAGGATCCCCAGCATCCCCCTCCCTCGGTTCCTACCGTCTCCTCTGCTGGCTCACGCCCACGGCAGGCGCTCCGTGTTTAGATGTGGAACCGGATTGGTACAGCGGTAGCAGGGATCACACCCGCAGCTGCTAGCTCTGAGGGCACAAGCCTCTGGCTAGCTCCACACCTGGCCCGGGGGCTCGGTGGGGGGTGGGGGCGGGGGGAATGAGACAGGCGGGGGGATCTAGAGCCCAGCGTCTCCCAACCATCACAAGGTTTGTTTGAGCTGATGGGGGGCGGGCGAGCCCGGGGCAGGCCGGGGTTCAGCAGTGAGTGCATGGCACTGGAAACGACGCACTCAGACCGAGGGGAGTTGGGATCCTGCCGCTGCAGCCCAGAAAGGGAAACCAGGAGCCAGCACCGGTGCTGGTCCACCTCGGTGCGGCCTCGTCTGCACGGACTAAGGTCAATCCACCAGGGGAAGGATTTAACATCACTTCTCCCTGCCCTTGCAATCAATGGTCTAGTTATTCCATAGACCTGCCGCGAGTGCAGGGGACTGGACTAGATCGGGGTTTCTCAAGGACTGGGCTGTGGGCCAGCGCTGGTCCCCGAGATCTCCCTGGTGCAGTTTAGGAAGGGAGAAAGCCAGTCCCTGGTATCAAAGAGGCTGAGAAACACTGAGCTAGATGCCCTGGTGAGGTCCCTTCCGGCCCTACACGGCTCGGATGGCTGAGATTCCAGCAGAGGGAGCCATTGCCTGACTTTACAGTGAAATCGCTGCAGAAGTTCGTCCGTCCAAAAGCTCCACGGCCCACTCCAGTGTCCAGCCCCAGCCCACAACTCAGGGGGCAAATCTGCAAAGCCCAGGCTGGTTAGGTCCTGGCTATCTCAGTCGTTCCCTTTCCCACTCACTCTCTGTCTATCCCTAGGTTTTCTCATGAACCCGCCCTCTCCCACCCCGGGGAGGATCTACGCGCTTTCGGGACCCCTGAAGCAGTGCGGGAGGAGGGGCTGCAGAGGAGATGTGACCCCTGAGATGTGGTGGACTGCTCTTGGGATGAGGCAGGACTCCGAGGATCTGGACTGAGCCCCTGATCCTCCACAGACTCCCCGTGTCCCCATCCTTGTTCCTTCTGCTTGGGCTGTGAGCTCTCTGGGACTGGGACTGGCTCTTCCTATCATGTATGTGCAGCACCTGGCGCAATCTCAGGGACCCTGATCTCCGCTGAGACCCCCAGGTCCTACTGAAATAAATAATAAACTCCTGATAAAGACAGAGGGGCTCGCACTGGAATGATGCTGGGGTTCCTGTACCAGGTGGAAAGGCCCTGCTGGGCTTTGGAGAGCTGGCTCTGCCTACCCCTTCAGAGCGTGAGAGCTTTCCCGAGTGCACAGATGCACAAATATACTCAGTGTGCCTGGCAAATGAGGGGCCCAGCAGCAGCTGGCATCTTGTCTGCATTCTTCGAAGCGAGGCCATTGGGGGTAAGGCACGGGCGATCGGGGAGCCACGGGGAATTGGGTCTGACACACTGCTGATCGGGGAGCCGCAAGGAATGGATCTGACCTGCTGCAGATCGGGGAGTCGCGGGGAATTGGGTCTGATGCCCTGCCAACAGGGAAGTCAAAGGGAATTGGGGCACGTTGGAACTGGAGGTTCTTTTCCTCCAAACGACTTGTATTGTTTTTAAAAAGCACTAACAGGGAGTGGGAAGCAGAAGCATCACAAAGCAATCCCTGCTCCTGGTGCATGCCTGAGCAGCCCAGATAAGGTACAGGCTCTCCCACTCTTGGCTCCCACCCAAGAGAGGGCCCTAGTGTGAACTGCTCAGGAATTTGTTGATGGAATTCCAATTCCCTGAAACCAAAAAAAAGGGTGGGCCAGACCAATGTCCCACTTCGAAAAGAAGTTTTGAAAATGACAAATGGTCCCAGTTTGACAGTTTTGCAATGAAAAGTTTGCATTTTTCAGGCCGATACGACATTTTGTTTTGCTATTTGCTTATTTATAGTAAAAAAATTAAATGGGTGAAATTCGAATTGAAACATTTCAAAATTAGCCAAGGGAAACGTTTCCATTGGCCCAACACGAAGATTTTTGAAATTTTGATTTTTCGCCCCGATTTGGGACAGGAAAAAAATTTTTAAATCCCCCAAATTTGCACAGGCCGAGAAACCGCTTCCTGCCCAGCTCTCGTCCAGGGTCAGTGCAAAGCCCGGTGAATTTAGATGCATTTGGTGTTTTACCCTTTTCAAGGGCACGTGGCTGTGAGAGCCAGCATCTCCCTGCCCAGACAGATCATAGAATCATAGAATATCAGGGTTGGAAGGGACCTCAGGAGGTCATCTAGTCCAACCCCCTGCTCAAAGCAGGACAGATCCCCAATTAAATCATCCCAGCTGGGGCTTTGTCAAGCCTGACCTTAAAAACTTCTAAGGAAGGAGATTCCACCACCTCCCTAGGTAATGCATTCCAGTGTTTCCCCACCCTCCTAGTGAAAAAGTTTTTCCTAATATCCAACCTAAACCTCCCCCACTGCAACTTGAGACCATTACTCCTCGTTCTGTCATCTGATACCATTGAGAACAGTCTAGAGCCATCCTCTTTGGAACCCCCTTTCAGGTAGTTGAAAGCAGCTATAAATCCCCCCTCATTCTTCTCTTCCGTAGACTGAACATCCCCAGTTCCCTCAGCCTCTCCTCATAACTCATGTGTCCAGATCACAGGCTCTGTTGCCTTAAAACAGGAGCTTGCATGGGGCGGCCCAGTTGTGCGCCCACTGAAGTCAATGGCAAAATGCCCGCTGAATTCCACAGGAGCAGGCCCTTTCGGTAAAGGGCTAGGTACTGCACCAATGGTGGCCACCTCTGGGTATCATGCAGGAGATCAGACTAGCTGTTCGTAGTGGTCTCTTCTGGCTTTCAAATCCGCGAACCAAAGGAAAGGCTCTCGTTGAGTCCCATGGGCCCAGGGAGCTATCAGAGCGCGCCAGATTCCCACTGGTCACGAGTTTGAATTCTGCCTCTGCCATTGACTAGGCATCAGACACCGAGGCTGCCATGTTCAAACCTGGGAGCCCACAAGTCGGCGCTGACGGGTACAATTTTCAAGGGCCAAGGTGACTGCGGGACCCAAATTCCCATTTTGCAGAAGCGCTCGGGAGCTTATGCGACACTGAAGGGCGCTTTTGAAACCGGGCCCTGGCATCTGCTTTTTAAGGCTATGTAAGGGAAAGCACCTAGGGCCAGCATCCTTCTAATGTTCCCCACCCATGGGCACCAATATGGAGGTGATGTGCGACACGACCCTGTGTGACATTATCACCTTCATATTGGTGCACATACCAAAATGAATGGGGTGGGGGTGGGGCCGAGGGGTTCGGAGTGCGGGAGGAGGCTCAGGGCTGGGGCAGAGGTTGGAGTGCAGGGGGGTGGGGGGCGGAGTGAGGGCTCCGGGTGGGGATGGGGGCTGTGGGGTGGGGCCAGGGATGAGGGGCTCAGGGCTGGGGCAGAGGGTTGGGGGTGCCGGGTGGGAGCAAGGGCTCTGGTTGGGGGTCCGGGATCTTGGGAGGGACTGGGGATGAGGAGTTTGGGGTGCAGTGGGGCTCCCCGGGGTTATGGTGGGAAGAGAGGACTCTCCCTAGCTCTCTCTCCCCATGGCGGCAGCACCTGGGCTGGGGCGGGAGAGGTGCTTCTCCCCCAGCCACAGCAGGTCCAGGCCAGGCTGGGGCGGGGGCACCTGTCTGCCGGCCACGGCAGGGCCGGGGCTGGGCTTGGTCGGGGATGAGGGAAGGGGCGCTGCTAAGCCCTGCCGCTTAGAGGGAACATAGCCTCAGACGTCATTCTTCAGTGCGATCACGGTGGCTGCATGGCCCCCGGGGGCTCCGTGTCTGGCCATCGTGATTTGGGGGGCATGTGGCCACAAGCACTCCCATCACTACAAAGAACTTGCGCGTGTGGCTATTGTGCTATTAATGGAGTTTCCAACAACCGTTGTAAGTGAGCGGGCACTTCCCTTTCTCGAGAGCAAATCCAGAACCAAGCTCAGGGGCCCAACCCGGGAGGCTGCCAGAAGAGAGAAGTGCTGAACGAATTCCCTTCCCAGAGCCTGGTGAAACAAACCGCAAGTTTGTTGATATTTACAACTACTTCGCTGCAAAAAAGCCATCGGAGAGGTTTTGTTTCAGCAGACTTGTTTGGAAATGGATCGGGGAGCCACGGGGAATTGGGTCTGACACGCTGCTGACCGAAATGGATCTCGTTAGTGACCAGCGGGTGGTTTCTGCAGTGCTGTAGATTTAGTCTTTTCTTGACATGACACTTTCCCTCCCACGAGTGCTCTATTTTAACTGTCAAAACAGCGGCCACTGTGAATTTACTGAGGTTGAACAATTCGTTTGAGAGCCACCGGCCCAGGCATTCTTCAAAAGCCCACGAGGTGCCTGTCTGCTTCTCTAGGCACCTGAATACTTTGAAAACCTGGCCTTTCGGCTCTTTTGAGACTGTTCCTTGGAGCCCGGCGCTCTGTGTGCGGGGGAGGGATCTCAGTGGGGACTGCGTGTGACTCAGCTCCCAGCCCCAGGCTGGTTCCTCATTCTTGAAAAGAAACAAACCCTAAATCATATTGACGCTGCCCCATCTGTTAGCTCTACGGGCGTCTCCTTGCCCCACACCCTGTCCCCTAGGGGTGCCGGGTCCCTGGTGGCCCGGAGACAGGTGTAACCTCGGTCAGGCTTTCCTATGGATCGGCAGTAGCCTTCCCTGGAAACGGTGATACAAAACCACTCTCCAGTCTCCTCTCTGGAGTGGTGGGCCAGCTGGGCTAGCTTCCCAGACGCCATCTCAGCCCTCTGAGTGCCCAGATTGAACACCGCTCATCAACAGCAATGCTGGTTAGTTATCACTGGTCACCCCTGTTGTGTTCAGAAACCTCCTTCCATCTCCAACGCTCTCCAAGTGTTCTTTGCATACTCAGCACACCGCACATCTGGGGAACACCAGTCTGGTCATGGGCCCTACAGCTGGGCAGAGAAAGGTCCAACAAGAGCCAGTGGCTGGAAGCTGGAGTGAGACAACTGAGACTGGAAACAAGGGGCGGGTGTCCCCGGGCGACTGGCCCCTTTATGCCTTCTGAACGCCCAGCTGGGAGGAACAATGGGTGATCGGTAAAGGAGCACCTGGACCGAATCAGAATTACCCAGGCTCAGTCCTGGCTGCAGAGGAGGAACTGAGTGTGTGCTGAAGCCAGCGACAAGCCATCGCGCCGCCTGGCCCAGAGGCGGAGGGGGCGCCGGTGGAGCCGCGGGGTCTTGCTCTGGCTTTGTAGTGCCGATCCTTTCTGTTAATAACGGAGGGGGGGCACGTTAGTACCCGGAGGCCTGCTTAGCCTCGTTTATACTCTGGGGGAGGGGAAATCGAGGCAGGGCTCACCTGGGTGCTACACCTGACTGCAGCGGGGTATGCAGGGTAGTGATGCCAGCACAGATATTTCGGGGGGAGTGGGGGTCGGATTCCCACACTTGAGCCGAGGCCGGCAGGAGTCGAGTTCTGGGCGGACTCCCCGGCTCTCAGCCGTACAGGAACAGACGCTCCGTGCACCAGGTCCCAGTGCCGCTTGGCCCAGCCGGCGGCCGCCCCCCGTCTGCACTGAGGGTGGCTGGGGCCAGTGTCAGAAGCATTGTGACCATGCAGCCAGAGCGACGCTCTGGACCGCTCCGGACAGCAGCTGTGCTGACTTCGCACAGGGCCCCGGCTTACAGGTGGTCGGGCCACGGCCCCTGGCTGCGCGGCCTATGGGAATCTGAGCCAGGGTAAAAACCTTCACTCGTCACCCCCAGCCCTTCTGAGCCAGGGCCAGTGATGCCCTCCCGTGCAGGAGGGTAACTAACCAGAGGAACAATCTAGCGAGGGACAGGCTGGATTCTGGCAATTCGTACATCAAGAGCGGAGGTTTTTCTAAAAGCTCTGCACTAGTGCAAACAGGGGTTACGTCAGGGCAGTCCCATGGCCTGGGTTACCCAGGGGGGTCAGACTGGAGACCACAATGGGGCCAGACTTCCACCCATTCTGTCTGGTCTCACTGCTTCATTCCCCCTGCCTCCAGCCTTCCCCAACGCCCCCCTCTCCCCACCCCACCCGCACATGGCTTCCTGATACAGATTTAAAGAAACAGGACCCATTTCCTCACTGTCCTTACATAAGAATGGCCAGACTGGGTCAGACCAAGGGTCCATCTAGTCCAGTGTCATGTCTTCCGACAGTGGCCAATGCCAGGTGCCTCAGAGGGAATGAACAGAACAGTCAATCATCGAGTGATCCATCCCCTGTTGTCCACTCCCAGCTTCTGGCAGTCAGAGGCTAGGGACACTCAGAGCATGGGGTTGAATCCCTGACCATCTTGGCTACTAGCCATTCGTGGACCTATCCTCCATGAACTTACCAAGTTCCCTTATCCTAAACTGGAGTGAAATGCTGCTCTGCACGGTTACACATCTGCCATGTTCCAGCCCAGAGGTGGCTGCATTTCAGTGGTGGGCGTGGTGGCTCCTCTTTAACAACATGTTACCTGCGTAAATATAAAGTTGTGACATTTAACGAGAGCCGATGGGGGGAAGCAGAAACGATCGAAAGTCAGGCTAGAAATAAGGTGCATGGGTTTACCAGTTTGGGGAGTTAGCCCCTGGAGCAGCTTACCGCTGAATACGGTGGGTCTGTCCTTACTCAGAGTCTTCACAGCTCGTTCCAAAAATATGCTTCAGCTAAACCACCAGTTGGGGGTGAGGTGCAGGAATCGCTGAGGGAGGTTCTCTGGCCAGTGCTATGCAGGAGGTCAGGTTAGAGCGGGGTGGGCAAACTATGGCCCGGGGGGCCGCATCTGGCCCTTCAGATGTTTTAATCTGGCCCTCGAGCTCCTGCCAGGGAGCGGGATCTGGGGCTTGCCTCACTCCGCACGGCCCCCCGGAAGCAGCAGCATGTCCTCCCTCCAGTTCCTACGCGTAGGGGCAGCCAGAGGGCTCCACACACTGCCCCTGCCCCAAGTGCCGCCCCCACAGCTCCCATTGGCTGGGAACCGTGAGCATTCATGGCCCGCCATACAATTTCCATCCCCAGAGGTGGCCCTCAGGCCAAAAAGTTTGCCCGCCACTGGGCTAGATGTTCATAAACTTCCTGACTGGCTTTAAAAACTATGAGTCTAGATGTTGTTTTGGGTGCTTTCAGAAGGATAGGTGCTGGGTCCACATATAATCTTTATTAATCTGTATTATTTATATATTTATTATCTTCCTGCTGAGACACAATCTGAGGATTTGGAATTTTCCGGGTGACTGCTGGTACCACCACAAAGCATGCAGACCCAAGCCATTTCCGGCCACCCTTGCACTGCCTCGAGGGGAAAAGCCAGTGGAAGTGGACAGAGAGGGAGCCATGCTCTAGAATTCTCGAGGCGGGTGGAGGATTCACCACTCGCCTCTACGGGGTGGAACTATAAAACAGTAGGAAAACGATCATTTCCCACTGATTTGCACAGCACTTTCCCCTAAAGCCCAGCCATGGGGCTAGGCAGGTAAGTGAAGGAACTGCTGGAACCGAGACAGGAATGTGACTCGCAGGGAGGCTGATCGGAGACACTGGGACTGTAATTTCCGGGTGGCAGTACCTCACCGAAGTCAGGGTTACAACGGCCAGTACCTGGTCACATGACGGGGTTCAGCCAGGGCTGGATTACCCAATAGGCAGACTAAGCACGTGCTTAGGGCACCAGCAAAGCAGGGGGCACCACAAAAAAATGATATTTTTTTTGGAAAACATTTGATATTTGATATTTCAAAAAAAGCATTGAAGCAGTCATCATGGGAAAAATCAGAACTTTGTTAGACTTCCTCACACTCCACTACGCACTCTTCCCCCGTTTTTCTGTTCTCTCTTTATTACTTATCCCCACCTACCATGTGCTGCATGCTCTCTCAACCTTGTTGGCTGCAGTGCTGTTGATCGTTGTCCGGTGGCAGTAAGTTTTTTCTCACCAGTCCAGTTACTTTATACATTTTTCTCTGCCTCAACACACCGATCGGCTGTTCTTAAAACATATTTGGGCAATGATTGTGTGCTGAAATCTCTTTCTAATACACGTGCAGTGGCAACAAGTGCAATTCTGGAGTCCTACTCAAAGATTGTGGATGCATTAGAAAGTATAGCTGAAGACCAATCACAAAAGGGAGAAACTATACAAGAGGCAGCAAACATTACAAAAAAGATGCAAGAACTAGAGTTTGTATTCATGTCGACCATGTGGAATGAAATTGTACAACACTTTGACCACACAAGTCAAGCTCTCCAAGAACAAGAATTGGATCTGAACACATGTGCAGACCTCTGCCAATCATTAGCAGACCACTTACACACTTTGAGGAATGATTTCGAATGATTTGAAGATCTATCAAAAGATATCTTGCCTGATACAAACTACAAAGAAGCCCAGTCCCACAAGCGAATCAGGAAAAAACAAGCAAATGATAGCAGTCAACAGAAACAGCATTGAATCCTAGAGACAGATTTTGCGTATCTACTTACTACGCTATAATCGATACACTTGAAGCTCATATGACGAGGAGAGGTGACGTGTACAAAGAAGTATCAAGTAGATTTTCTTTTCTAAACGATATGGACTTATCTGACGAACAATATTCACAAGGTTCCCAAAAGCTCGTTGACTCAGACCCTGTTGACTTGAACATGAGTCTCTGCGGAGAAGTCCGGCAGTTCCGCTGTTACATGCGCGCAAAGTTTAATGAAACAGGAAAAATGAAATCCAGTCACATTGATCTTCGTGACACAGTATCGAAAGACGGAATACAACAGGTATTTCCAAATGTGGAGATCGCACGACGTGTTTTGCTAACACTGATGATTACTAACTGCTCCACAGAACTCTCTTTGTCTCAGCTGAAAAGAACAAAAAACCCTCAGAGAACAACAACGTGTCAGGACAGACTTGATTCACTTTCCCCATTGTGTATGGAAGCGGACGTGCTTCGTCGACTCAGCTTCGATGAACTTACCCAGAATTTTGCAATCAGAAAATCTAGAAAGCAGCTATTTTAATTTCAGCATACATGTAAGTTTTGTGTCATTTCGAAAAATAAAATTTTATTTTACGCTATAGTATTGTTTTTATTTTGAATTACACATGGGGGGGGCACCATAATCTTTTTAGTGTTTAGGTCTTAATCCGGCCCTGGGCTCAGCATCCATTGACCTGCCCCAATCACTGTGGTTACATCTGCACTGTTGAGAAATAATCCAATGTAAATAAACCCTAATTCCAACCAGAAAGAGCTCTGGACTAATACAGCCGAGCCTCCGTGGCTCTGTGATCACGTGGTCACTGTCCAAGCCTCCGTGGCTCTGTGATCACGTGGTCACTTCTTGGTGTCAGACAGGTTCCTTCTGCATTGGCCTGGCCAACTCCTGCAATGGATCTGCCACCTAGAGCCATTGTTTGTTGTCTGGAAGGATGTGAGTTTGCTCGGCTGGGGAGTGAGAGCTGTCACCAGCATGCTGGGTGTTGGCATGAACCAGAAAGCCAGTGTCCCATTTGTAGAGCTGGTGGAAAAGGAAAAGAAGAAACCAGTGACCTTTCAAAGCTGTTCTCGATGCGTGGGGTTTGCGATGGCCCCGTCTTCCAGTTTATCAACATGTTTCCAAAAGCGTTTGTTTTGGAAAACAAAAATTGCCTTTAAAAAAAGAGAGAAGTTTTGAAAATGAATTGGGGGGCTGGGGAAGCAGGTGGTAAAAAGTAAAAGGACAGAGGGAAAGAGACGACTGAACAATGAAAAAACGGAAATGAACATTTTCAGGGATTAACTGATACCAGGGTCAGAACCAAACTTTGACCTCCTCTTAAAGGGCCAGCTCTTCCAGTGACAGTACCCTGGGCATCTATCTTGACCCCAGATCTGGCACTCAGTTTAACCCTGGGCCTATGAGCGTAAATCCCTTGGCTCAGGATCTGATTGGAGATGGTTCTACTGCATTGCTGGGTTTTATGAGCATAGCTGCTATGAGTCACAGCTGCTTGGACGGGGGTTGAAATCAGAGCCACAGAAACAAAGGGGAAGGCTCTTGAATAAACAGGAGCTGATATCTGATGGGAGCAGGAAGAGGAGGGTGAAGCGTCTGCCAAGTAGAAAAGAAAAACAACCCACAAAAGCAGCTGTGCACCCAGTCACTGTGAGTTCGGGGCCTGATCTGCCCTTTGCCGGCCCTGGGCTCTGAGTGGGTAGGAATATACGAACAAGGCAAAACCCAGGAAAAGGTCAATTTCACCCTTTATGGTGGACAGTGCTAGCCCCGCCCCCTGCAAAACCTCAGTCCCGCCCCCTGTATAAAGTCAGACCCTCCCTCATTCACCATTCAGCGCCAGAGAGGCCAATGACTGAATGGGACAGAGGGACTGGACTGCCCGCTCCACTCCAGAGTGGGTCACCCCAGGTCCCTGGGCAGGGCAATGTATAGGGGAAGCTGGAGCGCTCTGGGTATCCCCTGCCGAGGGATAATAGAGGGCTCCAGTCTCCAGGGCTGTTCACCAGGTTGCGAAAAGAAGGCAGGTCTTGTCCATGATGCTGAACAGGGGAGGGAGATGGGGCCTTTAATACCGGACTGGAAGGATCTTCCTTATGATGGGTAAACACTCAGGTCCCCCAATTCTTCCTTCCGTCTCCCACACCCAGACTGATGTGCATGTTGATTTCAGTGCATCAGGAGCACTGGGGGCGGGGACTCCCCCCCCCCCGTGATGGACTGTGCCCCAGGATTCACACCCTACACACTTTTGTAATAATCTTTGTACAGACCAGGCCTGGGGAGGTATCACTTGAAACCGAATACCTCGCTGGTCAATAACACCATGAGAAAACGTGCGTAGCCACATTCCGTGTAAAGTTATGAACATAAGCCGAAACCAGACGGAAGCGTGTTTCCCGAGCAAGTCTGGGCAGTGGGTAAGTTGGTTTGTCCGAGACAAGGGACAATCTGACACCTCTAGCCAGGTGTTATCAAAGCTGGTGGCCCATCACTAAGGCTACGTTTTAGTCATGGGTATTTTTAATAAATAAATTTATTTAAATAAATAAATTTTTTTGGAACTGAGACCCATGGGTCTCAGTCCAGCTGCTTGTAGGCCGTTGCTGACTTCACTACGGATACTAGATGGCAGGCCCTGTAGAAAAGACAAGCCTCGATGGACCACTGGAGAGTGAACCCGTCTAAGCCAGTGGTTCCTAAACTGGGGTTTGTGAATCCCTGGGGGTTCGCGAAATGTTACACAGGGTTCTTGGGAAAAATTTCCCTAATGGCGGACGGAGCTGTCCCTAGGGACCCCAGGCAGCACGGGGCCAACAGCCCGGAGCCCCTGGACTTCCAAGAGCTAAGCAGACCAAAGCAAGCATATCCATCACACTGAGGAGATTTAAACTTCAAGACTCCTTATAAGAAATGGAAAGGGAGGGGGACATTTTTTGCTGTTTTTAAAATTAAATAGGCAGCTCGTATTGCTTTTAAAATTATGACAAAGAACAAGTTTAAGCTTTGTGGCAACGTGCGTCGTTTGCCTGGACTGCTCAAGACCTGACTGCGTGTGTAGGAGGAACTCCTTGAGTTGGCTTCTTAAATCCCTTCCTGCTGATCCACATCTGATACCCCTTGACGAAACACAGGAGCCTTGTCTTGTAACAGGCTGATTCAAAGTGATACAAGCTACAAAAGATCTTGGAAGAGTCTTGCCGTTTTAATAATGTAATAAAAATACTGTAATGATGAATAATAATTAATAATGAATAGTGTGTAATAAGCATGTCATAAAAACAAATATATTATTGTTATATTTCCAAGATCACTGCTTTTATAATTTATACTCAGGTAAAGGAGAAAATCCCTGGAAATATTCATTTTTAGGTGGGGGTTTGTGAGACTTGACATTTTAGTGAAAGGGGTTCACAGGTTGTTAATGTTTGGGAACCACTGCTCTAAGCTCAGGAGCCTCAGGGCAGGGGCAAGGGACTCTGGTGGGATGGGTTGGGGAAGCTTGAGCCCTGCCGCTTGGCCATAGTGCCCCTGTCCTGTAGATTAACAAACTTGACTCTTGATGATCCAAGTTGATGATCCAGCCCATTGCCCTGCAACACAATTCACATCCTGCTCTCCTCGGCCCCTCCTAGCTTTGAAATTTTTCCCATAAAGAACTTGTGGTCTTTAAGTGCCAAATTCCAAACAAAGCTTTTAACACGTAAAGGTAACAAGATGCAGAGGAATGTTCTCGTCCACGTGCAATCACCACCCAGGTCTCTGCCAGCCCTTAACTGGCAGAGGAAGGACGACTCCACCTGTTTGCTTATTAGGGAGGGTTAGTTTACTGGGGTGGGGAAGTCTCTGCACCCAGATTTGTGCTTCCTGATGTGTGTCTTTTTGTTGCAATGTCCTGTCAGATGCAGATTTATACATGAAAATAAAATAAAATACAAAATAGATTCCAAAGTCCTCAGGAGTTGGCATCTCAGTGTTCAAATTGCGCATCGGAACTCCTAGGGGCGGCAGCAGGGGCAGGGTTCTAGATGAGATCTCAATTTTCCCAAGGCCACCCTTGTAGGATGACTTCCGTGGGAGTTACTTGAACCCTTGGGAGAATGACTTTGGAATAGGAAAGTATAAATGGGAGCTACTTATTATTGGTCACACGATTGCTTGAGCTGCATGCGAAGGCAACTGCTCCATGCAGAGCTCGCCAGAGACCCCCTATCGGCACGTTGCCACATTCTGTGCGCACAAAGGGCGTGTTGTGTGCTGCCCAGCCAGTGATGTGTATCTGGGAGCCATGCACCCTCGTGGGTTTGTGGGCGCTCACCTGGATTCTGTGCATTAGATGCACAAATGAGCAGTACAGATAACACACAAAGTGCAATCACTGTACTAAAGTGAACTGTACACTGGGGATACTAACGGAGTCTGTGTGGGACTCACTGGTTTGATGAGTCCCACCTACACGTTAATGGCTATTTCATATAAGAGGACAAATTTCTATGACTTGCCTGCTCAGAGTTACTCTTTTTGATCAAATGGTAGGTGCTGGCAGTCCTGGGTTCAACCCACACCATCTCCTGATTCAAATCTCTCTAGGAACATATTTATCATGATCCCCACAGTAAATGCGTCAACACTTACATTCCTACTTTTTACTGACAATTATTTTCCATGTAGCTAAATGAAACAAAAGATCTATTACCTGGATCCCTAGAGTACTTGGCAATCAGGGCACCCAGGTGGTTTCTTTGCACACGAGCGATGCTTGTGTGCTTGTACCGATTCTGTGCACACCAGCAGGTGGCAAGCGTTAGTGAAGTTTGTGTTTTTTGTGTGTGCAGCAATGCAGACTGTACTCTCTGCACACAAACAGGTAATTTGCATTACTGTGGATCCCGCACAGTTTACTGGTGGATCCCATGGTCTGTGCCCTCGGGTAGATTCTGTGCACAATCAGATTCTTGGTGCAGGACTCGTGTACTCATCCCATGCACTAATGCAAATGCACTCATCCCATGCACGAATGCAAGCCCATGCAGGACTTGTGCACAGATCCCATGCACTAATGCAGACCCTGCGTGCTTAATTGTGATGCTATACAAAAAAGAACTGGTGCACTATTTGGGATTCTGTGCACACAAGCAGATGTGTGCACTAATGTGGATCCTGTGTGCTATTTGGGATCCTATGCACACACAGAGATCCTATGTCCACAAGCAGATCCCACGCACTAATGTGGATCCTGTAGGCTAATTAGGATCATGCGCAAGCAAGCCCATCCCATGCACTAATGCAGATCCTGTAGGCTAACTGGGATATCATGCACACAAGCCAATCCCATGCATTAATGTGGATGATAAGAACAGCCATAGTGGGTCAGACAAATGGTCCATCTAGCCAGGGGTGAAAGTAAGTCTAGGGACTTACGGGTACGGGGCTGGAAGGGGGCTGGCTCTGGCCCCCAGAAGGGGCGGGGCCTGGGGCAGAAGGGGCGGGGCTGGGGAGGTCAGAGCCAGCCCTGGCCCACCCTGTACCGGCAAGTGCCTCCTTCTGCCTCCCCAGGGTAACAGCAGCAGCCGGGGGCTCCGGCAGCGGTTTAAAGGGCCCTGGGCGGTAGCGGCGGCCAGAGACCTGGGCCCTTTAAATCGTCCCCGGAGCCCCGTCCCCGCTTCCCCAGTGCTCCGGCGGCAAGGCTCTGGGGACGGGGCTCCGGCCGCCACTACCGCCCCGGGCCCTTTAAATCGCCACCCCAGACCCGCTGCTGCTACCCCAGGGCTCCAGCAGCGGGGCTGTGGCAACAATTTAAAGGGCCGGGGGCTCTAGCCCACTATCGTGTCTTCCAACAGTGGCCAGGGCCAGGTGCCCCAGAGGGAATGAACAGAACAGGGAATCATCCAGTGATCCATCCCCTGTCACCATTCCCAGCTTCTGGCAGTCAGAAACTAGGGACCCTCAGAGCAGGGGGTTGCCTCCCTGACCATCTTGGCTAATAACCATTGATGGACCTATCCGCCATGAATTTATCTAGTTCTTTCTGGAACCCTGTTATAATTTTGGACTTCACACCATTCCCTGGCAATGAGTTCCACAGGTTGACTGTGCATTGGGTGAAGAACTACTTCCTTAGGTTTCTTTTAAGCCTGCTGCCTATTAAATCATTAGGTGACACCTGGCTCATGTGTTTTGAGAAGGAGTAAATAACACTTCCCTATACACTTTCTCCACACCAGTCATGATTTTATAGACCTCTATCATATCCCCCCCTTAGTCATCTCTTTTCCAAGCTGAAAAGTCCCACTTTTTTAAATCTCTCCTCATATGGAGAATGTTCCACCCCCTCATCACTTTTGTTGCCCTTCTTTGCACCTTTTCCCATTCTAATATATCTTTTTGAGATGGGGTGACAAAAACTACACTCAGCATTCAAGATGTGGGTGTCGATTTATACAGAGGCAATGTGATATATTCTGTCTTATCTATCCCTTTCCTAATGGTTCCTAACATTCTGTTCATTTTGACTGGTGCTGCACATTGAGTAGATGTTTTCAGAGAACTATCCACAACGACTCCAAGATCTCTTTCTTTATTAGTGATAACAGCTAATTTAGATTCCATCATTTTATATGTACAGTTGGGTTTACATTTTCCAATGTGCATTACTTTGCATTTATCAACACTGAACTTCATGTGCCATGTAGTTGCCTGATCACCAAGTTTTGTCAGATCCCTTTGTAACAATTCATAGTCAGTTTTGGACTTAATTATCTTGACTAAGTTTCTATCATCTGCAAATTTTGCCATCTCACTCTTTATCCCTTTTCCCAGATCATTTATGAATACGTTGAACAGCACTCCTCCCAATACAGTTCTCTGGGGGATACCAGTATTACCCTCTCTCCATTCTGAAAACTGACCATTTATTCCTTCCTACCCTTCATTTTCTGTCTTTTAACCAGTTACTGATCCATGAAAGGACCTTCCCTCTAACCTCATGACAGATTACTTTGCTTAAGAGCCTTTGGTGAGGGACCTTCTCAAAGGCTTTCTGAACATACAAGTACACAGTATCCACTGGATCACTCTTGTCCACGTTTCTGGCCCGCACCCCCGGAAAAGATTTGAATAGACTGGATCCTGCACAAGCCCATCCCCTGCACTAATCACGCTCCTGTAGGCTAACTCAGACCCCATGCACTAATTTGGACACTGAAGGCTAACGTGGATCCCGTGCACACCAGCCCATCCTGTGCACTAATTTGGATTGTGTAGGCTAACGTGGATCCCGTGCACTAATTCGGATCCTGTAGCTAACCGGAAGCCTGTGCATTAATTCGGATTCTGAAGGCTAACGTGGATCCCGTGCACTAATTCGGATCTGGTAGCGAACCGGGAGCCTGTGCACTAATTCGGATCCTGTAGCTAACCGGGAGCCTGTGCATTAATTCGGACCCTGTAGCTACCCGGGAGCCTGTGCATTAATTCGGATTCTGAAGGCTAACGTGGATCCCGTGCACTAATTCGGATCCTGTAGCTAACCGGGAGCCTGTGCACTAATTCGGATCGTGTAGGCTAACGTGGATCCCGGGAGCCTGTGCACTAATTCGGATCGTGTAGGCTAACGTGGATCCCGGGAGCCTGTGCACTAATTCGGATCGTGTAGGCTAACGTGGATCCCGGGAGCCTGTGCCCTAATTCGGATTCTGAAGGCTAACGTGGATCCCGCGCGCACCAGCCCGACTCCCCCCCACGCGCACGAGCGGCACGCCCCTACCGGCCGCAGAGCCGCGCGCACCTGCCCGCCCCCGGGCGGAAGTGACGGCGGCGGGGGCGGGGCACAGAGCGGAAGCGGCGGCGCAGGCTCGGGCGGGTCCCCGGTGCGCGCAGCGGGCTCGGCTCCCTCCCCGGCCTCGGTCCCTGAGACCCCCCGCCCGCCCCGCCCCGCCCCGGCCCGGCCCGGCCCGGCCCCGGCCCCGGCCCCGGCCCCCCGCGGCCCCGCCATGATCCTGCTCGAGGTCAACAACCGCATCATCGAGGAGACGCTGGCGCTCAAGTTCGAGGGCGCGGCCGCCGGGTGAGGGGGCGGAAGCGGGGCCCGGGGGGGGGCTCGGGGGGCCCCGGGGGGGGGCCGGGGGGGGCCCGGAGCAGCCCCGGGGGGCCGGCGGGGGAGGCTCGGGCGGAGCCGGGGGCAGACACGCCGCCCGCCCGGGGTGCGGCACTTCCGCAGCCGCTGGGGCCGCACCCTCCCCGGGGGTGGGTGCCGGGCAGGCGCCGCCCCCTCCCTGGGCCCCGGGCCGAGCCCTGCCGGGCGGGGAAGGGCGGCGGCGGCCCGGGGCCCGGCCCGGCGCGGGGGAACCGGCCCCTCTCGGGCCCAGCAGTGGCTCAGCTCCGGCCCCCCCCCCGCTCCAGGGGCGGTTCTGGGGGGGGAGCGGGTGGGTCTCAGCCGGGCAGCCCAAGTGCCCCCTGCCCCCAGTTACCTGAGCAGCGGCCCCTGTGTCAGGACATGGGGAGATCCTGCCCGCAGGCAGCAAGGGCACCTCTAGGCCCGCTCTGCGGGTGGGGAGACAGGGGGGTGGTTTGTACGGAAACGGTGTTCCCGGTGCGGGTGCAGTTATGCCAGCGTAAAGGTGCTTATTCAGGGATCGCTTTAGCCCCCTTCCCGCTAAAGGGGAATCCGCTAAACCGGTAGGAGCGCTTTTGTGTTGGTGTAACGGCATCCGCGTCTGGGGGTTTGTGCTGCGTTATACTGGTATGGTTAAAGCCGTGCGACGCTGGTGTGTCGACCAGGCCCTGCAAAACCAGTGTTTGCACAGAAGGCATTGGGGTTATCTCTGAAGTGTACTTCCTCTCCTAGTGGGGTGGAGTTGCCAGCCCCCGTTCTGCACACTCACTGTGCATCATGCAGGAACACTGGACAGGCCCCGTGTCAGGCTTGGGGGAAGGGACCCATTCTCATGCCTCTTCCACTTCTTATCTATTACTCTAAGGTTTCTTTGAAGAGATTTGCCTTGTGTGTGCAGAATAGTGGTAACCTGTGCAAAATGAGACTTGCTTCTTCCTACTTCCCCCCAGCTTTCAGACATTGAATAGACCCTTACAAACTGACATGCTCGTCTTTCATCCTTGTCCACTTGTGATAAAATAGGAATCTGAATAGCCACCTAGCTTTGATCAATCCCTGATTAGTTTCGGTAGGCTGAGCTGTAGCTCACGAAAGCTTATGCTCAAATAAGTTTGTTAGTCTCTAAGGTGCCACAAGTCCTCCTTTTCTTTTTGCGGATACAGACTGACACGGCTGCTACTCTGAAACCTGCCATTAGTTCTAAACAAATCACCTTTCTCCTTACAAGCGTCTAATGCAAAGAGTCTTGCCAAGACATGGCAACCACATTATACACACAGCCCTCAGCTGACCCTGTTAAAGCGCAGCTCTTGCCTGGCCTGTATAGAGCAAAATATTGTGTGTTAGAGGTTGTCTCTTGCAAAGTTTCTCATTTGTCATGAGGCTTCATACTGAGGAGCTCTTCCTGTTGGAGGAAGCTTGGAGGACATGACACTGTTTTTATCTAATAAAGCTCTTACAGTTGAGGTAGCAAAGTACTGCCTTCAGAAATTCTGGTTTCAGAGTAGCAGCCGTGTTAGACTGTATCCGCAAAAAGAACAGGAGGACTTGTGGCACCTTAGAGACTAACCAATTTATTTGAGCATAAGCAAATTCTGTTGCTTCATACCACTAAAATCACCATGTTGCTCGTTCTGTAACAGTTGCCGGCCTGCAGATTTCCATTCTACTCTGCATTGTCCATACTTCCATGCAATACCAGCTGTTTCTGGATTGGTTCTACTTATCTCAGAGACTTGGTTTGCTGATGTGGTGTCTGCCTTTATAATAATCTAAACACTGCTTTTATGTTTTTAAAAATGAGTCAAATAGGCTTTATTTCTGTATAATCTTTGACCCTTTGTCATGGTGATATAAGAGAAGAAGTTGTAACTTCTGCATTTTTTCCTAGCGCTCTTGTCCAGGCAAGCACAGGGTCAAGACAAGGATCTGAAACATGCAGGGATGTATTTTTCAAGCTGTCATATTTCTCATAAGTCATATGGAGTGGGTTTCAGTCTATGCCTTTATTAATTTGAGATCTCAAAATGTGTTCCATTATTATTATTCCATCAAAGTCAAACCACAACTCTGGTGTGTATCCTTTTGGACAATGAATGATTGTCCACAATGATATTTTAAGACCTTTGGTGGCATTTGCTTTATGCCATTTTATCTATGATTTTTTCGGGGTACATCTTAGGAACCATTGCAGGATTGTCATGATGAGGGCAAAATCATGGGAATTCAGGAACAACTCAGGTCTGGACATCTTACTTGAAATAATCATCATTTGCCCCCTTTAGTCCAAATAACTTGAATTGAGCAAGTGTGTGGTGAGAACGGACAGCCTTGAACATACACGCTATCATAGAGGCAGTTACGTTTAATGTTTAGAACACAGGATTGGGAGTCAGGAGGCATGAGCTGTAGTTCCAGCTTTGCCACTGACTTGTTATATGACCTTCATCATGACACTTAACTTAGCTCTGTTTTCCCAGATGTAGAACAGGGATGAGATCCACCTTGTGTAAAACTTTCAAAACCTCAGATAAAAGATACTTTGCACTTTTATAGAATTATATTAGAACGTCTGAAATCCAGCGTAACTCCCGTTTAAGATCAGTTTATAACATCATTGGTGTACATAGCTGGGCTGCAAGATCCCTGCTCTGAGAAATGTACTGTGTAGAGGTGTGATCCTGCAGAATGTGAATTCCATTTACTCCTGTGGAAATTAGCAATGTGATAGGCATCTTAAAAGACAGATTAATAACACTTTACAGGATAGGGCCATATATGTTTCTTTAAAAGGAATCTTTCCTTTCCTGTGGAGGATTTAAATTCTTGCTAAGAATTTACTGATCTGGTTTCATATATTGCTGAGTTCTTCGTTCTGTCTCCCACTCGAACCATGAGAGCTGCCAAGTTGAATGAGGTTCTTGATGGTTCATTGCATCCACCCGCCAGTATGCAAGAATCCCAGAATGTCAAGTCCTGGGTGTTCTTTACAAAGAAAAACCCATGAAAGTGACGGATTGTATGATTCCTTTGGCAGCCATGACAAAAATGCAGCCATACCATCTTTAATGGTGGGTTTATAGAGCCTTTAAAGCTGTAGCCACACAATTTATTGCCCTTATTACTTCATACATGTCACTTTAACTCTTTTGTTGCGGGGCACTGCTGCATCTTCTGCAGCAGAACACTTCAGCATTTTTGCCCTGCAGTGAGAAAGCAGCCCTGGGAGTAAAAGTGGTTACTGTTAACTATTTGCATTTGTCCTCTCGCCTTTAAAATGGTTTTAGAGCTATGGGAACTCTGCAGGATGTCGTGGTTGCGAGTTTGTCTCAGGCGTGCTTCTGTTGAACAGTTTAGTTTAAGTCATCTTAGTTTTATTGTCTTAAATCGTTTTAGCTGGAATTGCAGTAGAACCGGGTTGTCTGATTTGGGTAACCTATCCGTTTAGAATGTAAGCTTCTCCAGGCATGCATCAGGTCTTGAACAGCACCGAGCGCACTCTTGGTGGTTAATACAGGAATATGTGGGTGCTAGCCCGAGGACTAAACGTGTAGCCAAAGGTAGATATAAAATTGATGGCTTAGATCCCCATGCTGTCCAGGGAAGGCTTGCAATAGGTGACCGGCAAGTGGATTTTTTTAATCCTGGACTTAACATAACTATTGGTTCTCTCATGAAGTCCCACAGCAGGCAGCACTAGGCCAGCAAGGTGAATGCTTGCAGCGTGTCTGCTGCAAACCAGAAAGGAAGTGCGTCTGGGTCTGGTGCTCTGTGTGATGGAGCAAGGCTCCAGATACGTGCGGCTGCGTTTCTTTGGCTGCGCTGTGTCCCAGTACTCTTAATACACTGAACTTCCATCGTGCCTTTCAGCCGAGGAGCTCAGAGCATTTTGTGAACAAGTCGCACGCCAGGTTCATATCTCCACCTTATAAATGAGGGGAAATGCTAGGGTGGAGAGGTCATGTGGCCAAGGTCAGAGAGTGGTAGAACTAGCAATAGAATTCAGAGCACCTGACTCCCAGGCCCCTGCTCTAACCAGTAGACCATGCCTCCTTGCTTTGATCCTTCCCTAGGTGTAATGCAGGTCACTGTAAACTGTATCAGGCCTCATGAGATGCTATCTTATCCCTCTTGGGTAAACCTGTACATAGACGCCAATGATTACAAAGTGATGCTCTGTCCTTTAAGGAAGCGGTTCTCAACCGGTGGTCTGTGGCCCCCTGAGGATCCATGACCCCTTTCAGGGGGTTGGTGGGGCCCCACCGCTGGAACCCCAAACCCCAGTGAAGCCTCAAACACACCCTCCTCTCCCCACTACAGGGCTGAAGCCCCATCTCTGGCACCTTCCGGTGGGGCTGAAGCTGGGAGTGGCGCAGGGCTGAAACCCTGAGCTCCGCTTCCCTCTCTGAAGTCAGTGGCAGGGAGCTAAAACCCTAAGCTCTTTCCCACTGAAGCTGGGAGCAGTGGGGCTGAAGCCCTGAGCCCAAAGGGAGAGTTCAGGGGGCATGAGGGTGTTGCCCCCTCCCCAAACTGCTGTGCCTTACCCAGAGTGGGGCAGTCCTGGGAGCAGCTCCACCCCCCACACCTCCCTCAGCTCTCACCCTCTGGCCAGATCCTAGACGGGAAGCTGGAGCCAGACAGTGAGGGGCAGCTACTCCTCTGGCTGGTGGTGCCATGGAGTGGGCAGCCGTGGCATTTGCCCATCTGCTGCTGGCACCTGGGTTTGCAGCTGTTCCTCAGTTCCCTTTGACTGCTCCCGCAGCTGGTCAGAGTTACCCAGGTGGGGACCCGGTTCTGGGGCCAGCAGAGCCCTCGTGGAGCAGCCATTGGCACACAGCCCCAGGCAGTGGATGGCCCGCTGAGATGAGTTAGGAGGTGGAGGTGGCGCTCCCTCCCTGGACCCTGCTGTGTGGAGCTGGCCCGAGCCCCGCTGGCCCTTGCCCCCCCAAAATAGAAGTCAAACCACGCCTATGCCCAAGGGTCCCATCCCTGGCTGGAGCCCTGAGTCATCCCACTGCCGGGCCTTGGACTTTTATAGCATGTTGAGGGGGGCCTCAGAAAGGAAAAGGCTGAGACCCTCTGGTGTAAGTCTTTGCGCTTTGAAGTAGTTTATATTTATCCTTTGAAGCTGGAGATTAGAATACCTGTGCGTTGCTCTGCCTGGACCCTTGCGGGCCTCCGCGGCTTGGTCCAGGCATTTGAATCGTGAGCCACGATCCTCTGTGCCATTACTGGCCAGGTCTGCATTTGCACGTGCTCTTGATTAATATAGAAGATGAGGACAGTTGGAACAAGCTTTATAATTATATCTTTCCTCTCTTTTTAAAAATTAATTATTGTTACATAGGGCTGCGAACGTTTGTAGGCTGAGTAATGAAGCTGAGGAACTTGGCAGTGGTCCGAGTCAAAACTGAGGAAGTGCTGTCAGATGAGGGTTTGCTGTTACGTGCCTGTTGGAAACTGCAGATCTTCTTGAAGCTATAGTTCTGCTAGGGGTGACAAATCTGATTTGGACTTCAACATACATTAAGTGGAGTTAATGTATCATGCTTATAGATGAGCCAATGTAATAATCTTCTAGGTAAACCCAGTTGAGGTAGGCAAGAATGGTGGGAGGAAGTGGAGCAGGAAGAAATTGTACCTGCCAGAACCCTTTTTGTATTCTTGCATCTAAGTACAGAGCAGATGTTCCTGATGGGGGATTTAGTGAGTATTTGATTGCATATATGTGGTTTGGACTTGATTAATATTCACGTTGTTGGGAAATGGACAACTGCCTTTCGTAGGAACTGCAGCCATCTTAGGTTCAGGGTTCAGACAGATTTGTCAATCAGGTCTGTCTTGTATTTAGAGTTGGTAACAAAAGGGGAGCTGATAGAATTATTTTGTGGTATGGGACCTTTTTTTAGGTCCCATACCACAAAATAATTCTACTTTTAGGACAGGATGTAGCAAAAAGAAAAGATTGTTATATTTTTGGTGAATTTGGGTTGTAAGAAATTTGAGGTAGCAACATAGGGATAAAGAGGAGCTCATTATTCACTGTAGCAGAAGACGATGTACTGTTCGAAACCTTATGGTTGTGGAAAAACCTAGACAAGCTGACACCAGAGGGAGCTGTGTTGGGGATAAGTGAACTCCAGTTCAGTGCCAAATTGAGTAAACCTGATTTTGAGGAACATGGTTCCACAATTTTAAGAGCTTCAGCGGGCAATGCATGTATACAGGCACAGGAAGGGAAAGCTGATGGTGGAAGAGCAGGATGCAGAGAAAGAAGGTCTTGGGTGGATGATGTAGTATTCTCCATGGATCAAAAGGACTATTCATCCACAAAGAAATGAGCAGAGGGTTGTAGGGACTGGGCTTCCATGGTTGCAAACCTCCAGTAATGGAGATTCCACATAAGAAGAATAAGGTTTCACAGTGCAGGCCACTTGGATATATACAAACCAATATGCAAACAGAGCTTGCAGTGATACTGTAGGTACTATACTGCTAGCTCTTGTAGTTGTGAATTTAAAGGAATCCCTTACTTAAGCAGTGTGATGTATTTAAATGTAAAAAGAAAAGGAGGACTTGTGGCACCTTAGAGACTAACAAATTTATTAGAGCATAAGCTTTCGTGAGCTACAGCTCACTTCATCGGATGCATGCAGTGGAAAATATAGTGGGGAGATCTATATACACAGAGAACTTGAAACAATGGGTGTTACCATACAGACTGTAACAAGAGTGATCAGGAAAGGTGAGCTATTGGGGCTGGGGGGTGAGAACCTTTTGTAGTGATAATCAAGGTGGGCCATTTCCAGCAGTTGACAAGAACTGTAGAAGGGGAAATAAACAAGGGGAAATAGTTTTACTTTGTGTAATGACACATCCACTCCCAGTCTTTATTCAAGCCTAAGTTAATTGTATCCAGTCCGCTCTCCTGCTGGTAATAGCTCACCTTTCCTGATCACTCTTGTTACAGTCTGTATGGTAACACCCATTGTTTCATGTTCTCTGTGTATATAAAATCTCCCCACTATATTTTCCACTGAATGCATCCAATGAAGTGAACTGTAACTCACAAAAGCTTATGCTCTAATAAATTTGTTAGTCTCTAAGGTGCCACAAGTCCTCCTTTTCTTTTTATGGATACAGACTAACACGGCTGCTACTCTGAAACCTGTCATTTAAATGTAAGAATCTAAAAGGAGCTTTTATAATGGATTTTGCCAGCAATCTGCAGGATAAATGCCGTGTGCACCTCATCATCTGTTGACTAGGACTAGTGATCCCAGCTACTTCACCTGTTGTATTTGGAGCCCATTTTAAACCGATAGTGTTGTGTGTGAGCACTTCCATTCCAATACCCTGTTTCCAGTTGCTTGTACATTTCTGAAACTTTTAGCTGTGGGGCTGAAATTTTTTTAGGCTTGATCTCTTTAAGTTGAAATCTGGCAGGGAAACTCGTTGAGAAATGCCTGTGAGTATTTCTTTTTCTACAGCCGTTTAAGGCGAGGTGCAAAGTAAATGGGTAGGGGCTCTACTCCCTTAAGCAAAGTCTTTGCCTTGTTCACTGCACATATGGTGTATAACATACTTTCCTGGACTCTGGTCCAGCACGCACAAGAGTAGCATAGAGTAGCAGGAGACGTTGCGCTTACAGGTGCGGTTCTAGAAAATGCTATTTCTCTGAGCGCGGCAGGTGGTGTGTGATCATGTAATTAGAAACGGCTGTATTACCTGCGTATGAGAGGGCAGAGTTAAGGGTGCACAAGCAACCTTAACTTGTGTATTTCCTGACTCTAGGGTGTTTAACTGTACCACCTTAAAGTTCCCTACCTGGGACTTTTGCTGAAATATTTCTAGTCCGCACTATCTTTTAAATTTGAGTGAATGTAATGCTCACAAAAACAAACTGATGCACCCTGCATTCCTTTCCCCCATGCCTTATTACTGCTCTATCCCTCTGCATTACTCCCCATCAAAGAATACCCTAGTCATGGCTGTGGGGTCAACAAAATACTTTGGGGGAGGTGCTGTGCACATTATTCACGATATTTTGCTCCTGGCCACGAGGACCCCTTTGCTATTATGTTCATGGACCCCCCTTGAGGAGCACCACCCTGCCAGTCACCTTACATTGTGTGGTGAGTTGATACGCACCAGTGGAAGTTCTGTTTATCTGCTGTGGGCTGATACCCAGGAGCAGAGATTAATTTGATGTGATTTGGGAACTGCTCCCTACTCCAGAGCAAAAGTTATAATATAGAAGCAACTTCCCAAGACCCAGCTGGGAGCAGAGATTAGCGAGAGAGATCAGCAAGTAATAGTGATTTTTAAACTAAAAGATCTGCCCCAAGGCCACTTACATCACTTCTTCCAATTGCTGGGTTATCTTTGCTGCTGCAGCAGTGCAAAAGATTGAGACTCTCCGGTTTTGTAGTGAAGGAGGCTATTGCCTTTCACAGCTGTTGACTTACAGAAAGTAGTGATGTCTCATCTTCCTGCCAGTGCTAATACCAGTGAGGGCTGGATAAGCCCACCAAATCCACTTGCCCATAGGCCTTAGCCGCAGGATAAGTGCCTCTCCTGCCCCAGCAAAGCAATTATATGAGTTACACTCAGCCCTAATGTTAATGCCTTTCATTGCATCAGTCTTGCTGTATGTCTGTGCTGAATTTGGCACACCTTGCTGCATTCCTGGGTCTCCACAGCAGTGTCTGAAATGGAGCTGTCTGCAAACAGAGCAGATGGCAGGGCAAAGCAGTGGCTTTTATCGTGCAAAAAACCCATTAACGTTGTTCGGTTCTGAAACAAGGTGATGAAGACACATCCCAAGCCACTGCTCCCCCTCCAGCCTCTGTGTAATTTCCCTGATATGCCAAGGTGTGCCTGGCATCTGCCAGTGTTGTTGCCTACAGTGAGCAAGATTCGACAAAAGGTCAAACATCTAGAGTGGGGTAGCCAGGTTGTGACCACGCACAATCTGAAAGACATGTCTGTGTAGATACCAGTTTGATTTATTTGCTGAATTGGGCCTTTTGCGTCATTCCTTTGATACATCTGGGTGAGGATGAAAGCCAAACACCTTCACTTAAGATTTCTTTGGTCCTAATATTTTAAGCAGTGTTTTTCCTAATATTATTTGCACCCATCCAGTAGTGGCTACTAGATTCTCTTTTTAAAATAAGCAGACATATACCACAAAAAGGGTAAACTGTCAATCCCCAAATTGTATGCAGTGTTGTTGTAGCCGTGTTGGTCCCAGGATATTGGAGAGACAAGGTGGGGGGAGTTAATATCTTTTATTGGGCCTACTTCTGTTGTCTAGAGCTCTGAGTAAGCTCGAAAGCTTGTCTCTCTGACCAGCGGAAGTTCTTTCAATAAGAGATACCAGCTCCCCCACCTCGTCTCTCTAATCTCCAAATCGTTTACCCTGTTTGTCCTCTAGAATTCCCTGCCCATACCTTACTGCTACCTTTGTATTTCTTCCCATCAGAGAATGCCATGTTAGTGGCTATGGTTTCAGCAACACCTCTCAGGATGCAGAGACAGCAGGCAAACCGCTTATCATGGATCATAGCAAGTTCATCCTTCATAAGCACTCAGTTCCATCAGAGTAGTTAGTGCCAGTTAACTCCAGCACCTGGAGAAATGCAACCTTTCAGGGCATTGTTGTTAAGCTTTTAAGCTTAGAGCATATGAAGGTAAAGTGAAATATTTTAAACGTCTGTATTTGTTTGGAATCCTAAATTACAAACAGAATGCCTGGATACAGTTTAAATTTATATGATGCGAAACACGTTTAAAAAGCTTCCTGTTCTATTCACCTACCAGGATCCAAGCTCAGAGGAAGGGTCTTTCTGCTAACACCTAAAGTACTGTACGGGCTGCAGTTCCCTACCATGCTTTACATGGTTATGATGATGTCCATGCTTACAGGGGGACCACTGACTCCGGAACTGTCATCTTGGGAGGCTAAAAATAAATACATTTTGTTTTTAAAATGCATTTCTTAGTAATGTTAAGTCTACTCATGCATTGTTAATTGATTAGGATCTCAGACTCCGATGGAGAATTCCGGTATCTATAAATAGGCTATGAATAATGTCATACTAAAATGGCAAGATTGTTTTCAAAAGCTGGGTATAGCGGTTGAGGTAAAATCATTGCTCACAGTGAGAGTGATGGAGAGATGGCAAAGTACAGAACTCTTGTCAGTAACATCTTTCCTAATTGAATAGTATTAGGGAGTTATACAGTTGGGGCTTTCAGAAAAAGCCACTTCTCCTAATCAGAAATGTGGCCATGTTGCTTTTTAAAACGAGTAAACCAATGTTTCTGTACAATTTTTAAGGGGGCTGTGATTTGATTTTTGACATCTGATGTTTCTTATTCCTTAGGAACAAACCAGAGGCAGTAGAAGTAACATTTGCAGGTATGGTTCACAAAATTTTTATCTCCTTTAAAAAATTCAAGCTTGTCTGGCCTGATGATCGCAGTGTTTGGTGTGCTCGAATTCACCTAGCACCATATGGAGAGATTTGTTTCATCGACTAACCTGTGCCTTTACGTGTATGTGCCACACGGTATATTTAGTAGGCGTTCCTCTTGACGGAATAATTTAAAGAAGTGTGCTTGGAATTCGTTAGGCTCTTTTCTCCATCCATCCTCCTCACCTGATGCACTAGCCGGTGACAATGAATTAAATGGTCACAGCACTTATAAAGTGAATGAACTAAATGGCTTTAACTTGTTTACCCTCTGTTTACCCAGGATGTTTCATGCCCACAATGGCATGTGTAATGAGGTATGTAGCACCCATCTGGATGCAGCAGATAGGAGTCTGATTTAGGATGATAGGTACTCAAATGTCCAAGATAAACTGAAAGCCTGTTCCCTGTAGCTTGGTCTCCAATGAGATGGGATTTGATTTGAAAACTACATAGCAAGTATTCATCATGCAGTTCAGATTTTCGATTCCAATTACCAGTTAGAGTTTTACTGCTCTGTGGAGAAACCCACCTTAAACAGAGCTTTTAAATTAAACAAAACAGAGGCCGTACAGTCCATTCTACCTTCTGAACCAAAGCGGGGAGCCTAGAAAGAAAACTGCCCAGGGAGACCGCTGCTGTACTACCTGCGTTCTGCTTGAGCACTTCCTGCTGCTCTTCTGGCTTTCGAATTCCCCACTGTCAGATATTTGTAGCCCACATGGTGCAAAGTGTGTCAGACGTCTGGATGCCAATGGCAACCCTCAAGCCAAGTGGAGAGACAAAAGTTAACTGCCTGAGAGAGCTTTTCGTCTCAATACGCTTGTATGGATTAAGGATGTGGCAAATTTGTCAGTGACAGTTGAAACAAGACTGGGCTAAACTTTAACTTGGGATACAAAGTTGTCAAAGATCATTATAGTCTTTGTTACTAATCTCCAGTATTCCTCCATAAAGTTAGCACTCTTTCCGTCATTACAGGCTACTGTGCTTGTGGGCCCAGTAATATGGGAGATCTTTATACCATACAGTTCCTATTTTGAAAAACTTTTACATTATGCAATGCTTTGGAACTAAGAAATTACATGAATTCCTAACCTCCCTCTCCTCTGCTTCCTTCCAAGATTTCGATGGAGTCCTTTATCATATTTCCAACCCCAATGGAGACAAGACAAAAGTGATGATCAGTATTTCTCTGAAATTCTACAAAGAGCTACAGGAGCATGGTGCAGATGAGGTGAGTGGCCACATTTCCGATTTTCCCTTTCTTCCTGGGATTCTAGGCCCTGATCACACACTTTCTGTTGTGCATACTTGACTACCATGAGGGGTCCCACTGACTACAATGGATCAAGATCCTACCGAGGCCCTGTGGATAAGAAAAGTGAAAAATTGCACCACGTAATAGACACCATGTTACTCCCATCGCCAACACAGAGTGGGCGCAATTCTGGAAGAACAGCCTAAATTCTGTTCCAATCGATATCTGATAAGTTCCAGTTACAGAGCCTTTGATCCTGATGAAAGCATGAGAGGTAGAAGAGCACAGCTGATTTTTCAGATTCCCCTAATGGTGTGTAGGGCAACAGAAGTTAGAAATACCCTCTTGTAAACTGAACTCACTTGCTAAGGAAGTCACGGTGTGAATAAATATGGAATCCCACAGTGCTGCTTTTCTCATTCTAACCACACTTTAAAGCAAATGAAAGGCTGCCTTTAACATGCACACGCCTTTATCTGCAGGCTGCACAGCCTCGTTCCGCTTTTGTAGCAGGTTTAGTTCCTGTTCAACTCTGCTTATGCTGCAGAGAGCCATTTATGGTAGAAAGAAAAGGCCTTTATGAACATCTGTGCATTGTGGTTGGATCTTGAAGCAGGAAGTATGAGTCAGTTCCTGAATTAGTTTTCAAATCTCCTCATGTTACCTAATGGGGTTCATGCCGTGTGTCTCAGCAGAGAGACATGCAGCACTTTACCTTTGGGTGTCTTTTGTTGGTTTTTCCTGTGAAATTAGGGGGAAATTTCTCAAGACTCTTGGAGTTACTTACACATGACTGGAAAGTGTCTCAAACCTAGAGAATTCCAACATGGGGAGAGTTTGAACAGTCAAACAGTGTTTGAATAAGTACGAGTGATTTGATTATCTTGTTACGGCCTTCTGTTGACATTGTTCATGAATACTAAGTTTGCTTAGCCATGGGATGCAGTGGGAACTTACTGGGAGCCAGAGGACCATGCTTAACCAGTATGTAAAGGAGCAGACTGACGCTGCCCTTCCCTTCAATACAGAAGGTACAGCCTGTGGAAACTACAGGTTCCCAGAAGCCTTGTCTGCATTTAACTTTTTATGCAAATCTCCCATCAGTGCAATCCACTAGTGATCACAACACTGGCAGCACTAGTGTAGACCAACTGCTAGCATTTTTACCCCATGTGGCTTAGAGCCGCTCTGAGCCAGGGCTACGCTTTCAGTGGTAAATATGCCAGACAAGCATTCTGACAATTGCATTACCACACTGGTGAGAGATTTTCACATAAAGTTCAGTGTAGACGCAGCTGGAGCATCATGTTCCATCTTCACCCAAGTAGCTATGTGGGATCTGTGGTCTCTGTGGGCCGTGCTTCCAGGTGGAAGGTTAGGGCCTCATTTCTGTTTCCCCCATTATAGAAAAGGAGTACTTGTGGCACCTTAGAGACTAACCAATTTATTTGAGCATAAGCTTTCGTGAGCTACAGCTCACTTCATCGGATTTATACAGTGGAAACTGCAGAAGACATTATATACACAGAGACCATGAAACAATACCTCCTCCCACCCCACTATACTGCTGGTAATAGCTTATCTAAAGTGATCACTCTCCTTACAATGTGTATGATAATCAAGTTGGGCCATTTCCAGCACAAATCCAGGTTTGTCTTCTGCAGTTTCCACAGTATGCATCCGATGAAGTGAGCTGTAGTTCACGAAAGCTTATGCTCAAATAAATTGGTTAGTCTCTAAGGTGCCACAAGTCCTCCTTTTCTTTTTGCGAATACAGACTAACACGGCTGTTACTCTGAATCCCCCAATATAGATTCTCAGTGTATTTCTTCATTAGAGGGAGAATTAAAATATTTTTAAAATACAAATATCCATGTTGGTTTCCAAATCGCTAACTAAATCCATCACGTGCTTGTACTTGGAAATGACAATTCCATTTTAAAATAAAATCATTTAAATTAATTTGTCTTTTGCACTGTGGAGAAGAGAAGATTTCGTGTCCCCTGCTGCAACTGATGGTCTCGCCAGCACCCTCGATGGCATGAGGAGTGCAGAATGGCCCTTCCCACCACAGCTTAAATATCTGTGTTGTCGTCAGCTATTGCTAGAGAGATGCTGATCACTGGATGTGGGTGTTGGCAGGCCAAAATCCCTTAATTCTTGATGCAAAGTCTGTTAGCAGACGGGGTCAGCTAAATGTCTGTTGTCTCCTGTCATGCAGAATCAGGGCCCCGTGCAGCAGGTGGCATAACGGGACCAACTTCTGCAGCAAGCACCCCTAAATTCAGCTGCAGATTAATTTATTCTGTTGCTATGAAATGCTTCTTGTTCCCAGCTCCCTCACAGACACACAGCTACAACTCAAAGGTGAAAATAGTCATTGATGTGAAATTCAGCACCAATTACTTTTGAAGATAGATTCTTTCACTATGCTGTCTAGGTGGCTCAGCTCCTGGGATGTTATCTAAGCTGCTTGGCACAGAACCTCCCTCCTCCAGCCCCATATGTGCCAGAGAATAGGGGCGAGGAAGGATTGGCTTGTAGCTGGCTTCAGTGGGTAATCTTCCCTCGGTGCTGCACTGTTCTTTAGCGTTTACACTTCTGGTGCTCTCCTTCCTCTCTGGTTGCCCAGCTCCTGCTGCCTGACCTATGGAACAGTGGAGGGATCATGCATTATAATCAGCTACCCCTGTGGGGAGCTGCAGGGCGAGGTATGGGTGCAGGCTGGTCCCAACAGGGCAGGGAGATAGAAAACAAAAACAAAAAGGTGAATTTTGCACCTTGGAATCATGGCATCCCCAAAGCCCAACTTGAGATGAAAGAGGCAGTTCACATCTTTTAGAGCTATTGTCTGCAGAGAGCCAGGCAGGTGTTACTGAATTGATTTACGCTTGGTTCAGGTTTTCAAGATTGTCTCTGCTACTGTAAAGACTAGACCTTTTTAAAAATGAAAGTTTTGATTGTGGACAGCAGTTCCGCACCAGAGTTCATGGCTGAGGAACCATAGTCTATGTGGGGGGCCTGTCCAGAGTATAGGTGGAAGCTAGTTCTGTAAAACATGGAAGCCTGAGACTAATTTTCAGTGAGGCCAGCGACAGGGTTGTTGAGGATCTAGCCTGCAAAAGTCCATAATTTGGGGTTCTGGCTGAAGACCAGACGTGGCCTAAACCAGTGTCCAGAAAGCTGAGGCAAAACCTTTGAAAAAAGGGAGAAGGTATTAGTGGGGGGGAAAGTGGGATGTGCTGCGAAGGAAAGACTGACACTGCTGATGTTTTGTCTGTTTCCTAGTTATTGAAGAGAGTGTATGGAAACTTCTTGGTAAATCCAGAAGCAGGTAAGCGTGAATATAATTACATTTTTTTTAAATGTGTGCAGACGGCAAAGGTGGCTCTCGTGCTGCTTTATAAATGAGGTTCAGATGAGCACTGCGCTTCGGCACCGTTGGGCTCTTAGTACAACTGAAAGGCATTTAAAACAAACAAAAAAAATCAAGGTGGGCTGGGTACAGCAGGGCAGCGTTTGTCTGCAGCACGGACCATAATTCTTGATTCCACCCCTGAGAACGCCTCCGTTCCTTACAATAGGGATTTTTGTTCTGTGTGATGAGACTGACAAGCATTTAATGAGATTCAGAAAACCATGGTTACTTGCAACAACCTCTCTTCCTACTCACACATTACAAAATTTAGGAGCAGGAACTACTGAGCCATTGTTTCTGCCTTTGAGATGGGGAAAGAAAGCTTAATCTTACCATGGCCTTGCTCTGAGTTCAGTTAGATGGCCGCTCCCTCCTCTGAGTTAGAAAGTGTCACGCTGACATTAGTGTGGTCCCACACCCTTTAGGGCTTCGGAAGGGGTGAGAAGAAGGAGACAACCTACAAGCTAATGTGGAAGGGTTTGCACAGTAGGATTTTGCCTCTGCAAGTGTCTAACGTCTCTTATTTAAGAAAGATTATAAATGGTTAAAGGTGGGTTAACCTCCCTCTCCAGGTTACAATGTCTCTTTGCTATATGACCTGGAGAACCTTCCTGCAGCCAAGGATTCCATTGTGCACCAAGCTGGCATGCTGAAGCGGAATTGCTTTGCCTCTGTCTTCGAGAAGTATTTCAAATGCCAGGAAGAGGGGAAGGATGGGGAGAAGAGAGCTGTCATCCATTACAGGGACGATGAGACGATGTAAGCATGCAGAGTGCATCCCCTGTCCTGCCGCTCCCACAGTGTTCATCAGCACAGGAAAGTTGTCAGGCAGTGTTTAAATCTGCTCCAGGCCTTTGTGTTCAAATGTGTAGGAAGTCCTGTGGTAAGCTGCGAAGTCCCCAGTGTTTTATGCGTTGGCTTGCTTATCCTTCAGCCTGTCAGTGGTGTGTAGCTAAGACAACGCTTGTCCATCTGACTGACAGAGGTTTAATACCCAATGACCTGTTAGTGACATCACCTTTTACTGTGGGGGACAATGGAGTTCAACTCTCGAATGCTGTGCCTGGTTCCCTGTGGAATGCTCAAGTTTCCAGGCCGAGGGGATTTGATATATTCCAGCAGCTGTCCCTGAGTATGGCCAGTATTTCTTGCAGTTACTACAGCTCGCTGCATGGAGCCCATCTTGTGACTTATCACAAGAATATGCTGACACAGATCACCTGGTGGCTGTGCCTCATTCATCTGGGTTGTATGTGGCAGCAGCAAACTGGTTTGCAAGTTCCAGATGTGAAGTTTTAAGCCTGTCCTCACAGTGGCTTGGTTTTCCTCCAGGTACGTTGAATCAAAGAAGGACCGCGTTACGGTTGTGTTCAGCACAGTATTTAAGGATGACGATGACGTGGTGATTGGAAAGGTGTTCATGCAGGTATGGAACCTGAAGGACATTGAGTTGTTTATAGGTGTTTATAAATGGCATAATCCAGAAATATACCCACTTCTTCTCAAAGTAGAATCACTGAACAAGTAGACTCTGAACTGAAGTGGCATCACTGGTGGCTTAATGCATTTAAATGCTTCACAGCAGTGTATTCAGAGCTCTACTGGATGGCCGTACCACATTAGTTAGCTTAGACAGTTTCTCTTCTCGTCTGGTCTGTCATGTTGGTGTCTTTAACTATTGAATTCCTTGCTGGCTTAACACAGTTGATCATATTACATATTGAATCTATTTCCCTAAGTTAAGTATCCTCACACCTTCTTGTCAACTCTCTAAATGGGCCATCTTGATTATCATGACAAAAGTTTTTTTTCTCCTGATGATAATAGCTCATCTTAGCTAGTTAGCCTCTCACAGTTCGTATGGCAACTTCCAACTTACCTGTATGTGTATATATATATCTTCTTACTATATGTTCCATTCTATGCATCCGATGAAGTGGGCTGTAGCCCACGAAAGCTTATGCTCTAATAAATTTGTTAGTCTCTAAGGTGCCACAAGTCCTCCTGTTCTTTACATATTTACGTAATTCCTTTAATCAAAGAATACTTCAGCATACACACGATTCCATTGAAATGCAGCCACCCATGGTGTAGGTTTCAGCAGTAGCCAGCTAGAAGTCAGCACGGTAGGGGAAGGTTGAATTTTGGCAAAGGACACCAGAGCAAACCTTTGTTAGTATGGGAAATGCCCTGGTGTCACTTTGTACCTGTATAGTAGACAGGACCATCCAAAAATGCATTATCTCTAAGCTGGTCCAGATCACAGTGCGGGGCTGGATATAGGGGCAGGCTACCACCTGGGGTGCTGGGGACGGGGAGAGGGGCTGTATTTGTTAGCGACAAAAGGGAAAATAGAACATTTGAAGTAAAATGTTTCAGGTATTCTATTATGTGGATTCGTTTTTTCACTAACCTCCTAGAATGTTCTGGGCCTTTGTAGAATCTCGTGGAACATTCCAGACATTCTGAGAACTACATTTTCCTTGAATCTCCTAGAATGTTGTCAGCTATGCCCTCGCGGGTATATACGGGGCGGGGTGTTGCCAGTCATTCAGTGAGATACAAGAACAAAGTGAAATGAGAGCCCAGTTGCGATATTGTGAACTTTGTTTTATTGTGTAATTCTGAAAGCATAGAGGAAATGAATTTTTTTCTTTGCTTGTATATGGCATGAATAAATACAGATTTACAGATCCTAGCATGCAAATTTATTGTCTTGTATGACAAGGATAAATCATGCATGCAAGTCATGCATCAAAGGCGTGAAATGGGCTACAAATGCAATAAAAATAAGGTATTGAAAAGTTTAATAAATGGGGGGGAGGGGTATGCTGAAGATGCTCCTTGCCTGGGCCAGTCCTGCCTTAGTGTTATGCTGCATTCAGGAATCAGGCTGTTCCCTTCTTTGTTCCAAGAATGAATCCTATTAGAGCATATAGCTTCTCTCGATGAAAGAATTGCTCAAGGAAATATTATAGCCAACACAGTTGATATTAACAGCAAGGGGGAAGAAATACAAGCCAACATGAGAAGAGAATGGGTTAAAGAATATTTAGATAAGTCCGATGTATTCAAGTTGGCAGGGCTTGATGAAATTAATTCTAGGGTTCTTCAGGAACTAGTTGAAGTAATCTCAGACCCATTAGCAATTATCTTTGAGAACTCCTGGAGGACCGATGAGGCTAGAGGACTGGAGAAGGGCAAACAAAATACCTATCTGTAAAAAGGGGAACAAAGAAGATCTGGGGAGTTATAGATCAGTCAGCCGAACTTTGATATCTGGAAAGATACTGGAACAACTTATTAATAAAGTTGTAAGTACATAGAGTTTAATACGGTTATAAGGACTAGCCAGTATGGATTTGTCAAGAACAAATCATGCCAAACCAAGCTCATTTCCTTCTTTGACAGGGTCTCTGGCCTAGTGGATGGGGGAAAGCAGTAGCCGTGGTATATCTTGATTTTAGTAAGGCTTTTGACAGACCCGCATGACGTTCTCATAAATAAACTATAGAATGTGGTCTGGATGAAATTACTATAAGATGGATGCAAACTGGTTGTAAGACTGCCCTCGAAGCGTAGTTATCAATGGTTTGTTGTCAGACTGGGAGGGCGCATCTAGTGAGGTCCTGCAAGGGTTAGTCCTGGGTCTGGTAGTCATCAGTATTTTCATTAATGACTTGAGTAACGGAGTAGAGAGGATGCTTATAAAATTACAGATGACACCAAGCTGGGAGGGGTTGCAAGCACTTTGGAGGACAGGATTAGAATTAAAAAGGATCTTGACAAATTGGAGAATTGGTCAGAAGTCAACAAGATGAAATTCAATAAAGACGAGTGCAAAGTACTTCACTTAGGAAGGATGCTCATGCTCAAATGCAGAATTACAAAATGGAGAATAACTGGCTAGGCTGCAGTACTGCTGAAAAGGATGTGGGGATTATAGTGGATTACAAATTGAATACGAGTCAGCTCTGTGATGCAGTTCCAAAGACAGGTTAATCTCATTCTGGGAAGTATTACTAGGAGTGTCGTATGTAAGACATGGGAGATCATTGCCCCGTTCTGCTCAGTACTGGGAAGCCCTCAACAGGAGCACTGTGCCCAGTTCTGGGCATTGCACTTTAGGACAGATACGGATTAATTGGAGAAAGTCCCAAGGAAAGCAACAAAAATGATAAAAGGGTTAGAAAACCTGACCTATAACAAGAGGTTAAAAAAATTGGGCATGTTTAGTCTTGGAAAAAGAGATTGAGGGGGACTGGATACGTCTTCAGGTATGTGAAGGGCTGTTATAAAGAGGACAGTGATCAATTGTTCTCCGTGTCCACTGAAGGTAGGACAAGGAGTAATGGGTTTAATCTGCATCAAGGGAGATTTAGGTTAGATATTAGGAAAAACTTTCTAACTATAGTTAAGTTGTGGAATAGACTTCAAAGGGAAGTTGTGGAAACTCCATCACTGGAAGTTTTTAAGAACAGGTTGGACAAAACCCTGTTCGGGATGGTCTAGGTTTACTTGGTCCTACATCAGTGCAGGGGGCTGGACTTTGACCTCTCAGGGTCCCTTCCAGGCCTATATTTCTGAGAGTCTCTGGAAATGTGTTCCACCTTAAAAACTGCCCTAGTCTGCACTAATACGCTGTCTTGAGGGGTTGGTGGGTTTTTGGGTATTGCTTGTGTGTGTGTTTGAAAGACTATGCTTAGAGCCTGGGATAAGTGCTTTTTCATCTCAATCTTAAAGGTAAATTATTTGTAGACTGTTTTTCCCATCGTACTTGTCACTTAGCCACACTAGAGTTCTTCTCTTATCTCAGAAACAATTTGCATGTTATGTGACTGCTTTCTGAGTTTGGCAGGCTGAAGTTTCGTCCATCTGACGTTCTGCCTGCACGTTCAGAATGCTTATCTAAACCACTTAAACCAGCCATGCACCAGCTTTCTTCCCACCACAGCCGTTTGCCGGGTACGATTATCCAGCCATGCCCGTGGTGCTGCCAGTCAGTGCATTCTGGGAAGAATCTGGGCAGCTGTTCCATAATGCCTCAGCAGGGGGCAGCCTGCGTGTAGTGGCACAAGACATGTGGAGCAGTGCGCTCTGGTATGTCCTGTTGCACGGAGAGCTAGGAGGGAGGAGGACCCAGCCAGTCTAGTAAGAGAACAGCTAGGTGCCAGCTTAGGCTGCTGGCCAGGGTGAAACCCAGCTAACAAGTATTAACCTTGTGATGGCCTAGTAGTGTAAGACTCATTCCAGCCCACGTCAGCGAGCATGTTCCAGAGTAAAGGCTGATGCTGGCTTCTTAGCTTGCACTGCTCTTAACTCTGCTGTGGCATGAGTTAAGAGCAGAGGATCTGCTTTAAACGTGAAATCCCCAGCACTTGTCAAAATTCCCAACTCTAAGTGCACAGTGCTACGCTGAAGCTGGGGTCCCTGAATTTCAGCTTTATGAAATGAGGGGAAACCACAGAGTTAATAAAACAGGTTTTGGGCTGCAGTGAGCCTTCCAGGGGATGCTGCTCCGGACTCTGTACCCTCCAAAGCTTCTAAAAACTTGCTGTTCAAACCACAGGAATTTCCCTTCTGAGTCATGCTAACACGTTCCTCTAGTTCTTGCCCTTCCTCTGCTCAGTTATGTAATGTGGCTGTGTCGAACATTAGCTACAACCGAGCTTTCCTTTCATGGAGAGAATCCACCATTAACCAGCTCAGCCAGGGCGAAGCTCTTTGATCTCTTTTATCCATTGGCCTTAGCCTTTGGAAGTCAAAGCTGTAGAGTTTAATACAGAGAAATCCCAATAAACTGCCCCGGTAGATTAATTAGTAACCTACCTGAACTCTCCCAGATCAGGGATGCATGTGTTTCTCCTTCCATTTCTAGAGCAAGGAACATGCTACGGGTATGGAGGGTGAAGAGTTCAGACACTGAAGACCATGCACAGCTAAGGAAGGACAGCTGATAACTATCTGTGTGATACATTACATGTTGAGTTAGCAGGGTGCACGTACCTCATGTGAAGGGGTGAAGCTGCAAGTAGTGTGTGTGTGGTTAATTAAGGAAAACAGCACTACGTGGTTTGGGTGAGGTCAGGAGATGGGGCCCTCTCAGCCTGAAAAGGGTGGCTGCAGGTCTTTCACATCTGTATATTTGTTATGTTAGAACTGTGGGACACATCACTTCTTCGCTTATTTTATTCCAAGTTAGGATCATGAAAATGCTCCATATATAAGCCGTGAGCACGCCACGAGGACCTATTACCAAACTAATACATGTTTCAGACAGCTCTTCTGCCAAGTAGCTGCTCTTCATACACCAGCCAGTACCCCCACCTCGTGTCAAAGGGCACATGAAACAAACGTGCCCTGAAAGCTGACAAATCTGGGCTATTTTGCAGGATGGTGAGAGAGAGATACTAGAGCCCTGGGGCCCATATGGGGAACATCCTGCCAGCAGCCTCCCATCTGTTATAACCTTAGGGGATTTCGCATTTTGTAACCCGCAGTTTATCACTAGTAGCATTTGGCTGAGTTTCACCTAGTTAGTGTTGGGTTAAGGCTTAGTTTCAATTGGTACCTGTTCTTTCACATACTTCTCATATTCTGCATGAAATGCGATGTCATTCGCAGTTAAATTCTTTAATTCTCTTGTGTCCTAAAGAAGGAAACAATTTTGCAATGAAATTGACGCCGTCAGAAGCAGCTCGCCTGGGAAAGCACAAATGACCCTTGTTAGTGACTGCTCTTCAGCGTCTCTTCTCGTGTTATGATTTTAGGCCGTTTGTTTTGTGTGAAGTAGGATGCTTTCTACTCCTAAGCTTCATGTTCCTGATCTGAGCTTGTGTTACTGTTGGTTAATTTGGCAGGGTTTTAATCTAATAAACGAAGCTCACATGGGGTTAGGAAATCTTTGGTGTAACAGGACTCTGATTCCACTGAACTAAATATTTCTTATCCCCTGTAAGGAAAAATCCTTGTTCACATTCTGTAAGGGAAGGCTGGCACATTAAAGTCAGCACTTCGAATGTCAAAGATTTTGGGTTCTAATGTCCGGTATGGAACAGTGGGAGCTATGGGCATGTTGCGTGTGTGGGAGGTGAGGGGGTTTCAGAAGCCAGTGTTCACACTTAAAGCAGGATCGTTTGGCCTGTCTTACACTTGCGTGAATTCATGTTGGTTTTGTCTTGTCTGCTCAGGAATTTAAGGAAGGCCGCCGTGCCAGTCACACAGCTCCACAGGTGCTCTTCAGCCACAGGGAGCCCCCCCTTGAACTGAAAGACACGGACGCAGCAGTAGGTGACAACATTGGCTACATCACCTTTGGTAAGCTGGGCCCAGGAAGGGCAATTTATCCCTGTCCTCCAGCGTTCACTGCGGAGAGCTGTTTCACGCTGTCTCATTGCTTGAGACTGGGAGTGAAACCGTGAAACTCCTTGTGACATGGTTCTGCATATGGAGTGGGATGCAGTACAGAGATTGATGCAGCAGTCATTCACCTCAGGGGACCAGGTACCTGTCCCTCTGGGCAGTGAGTCTTACACTCCTTCCAGCCTAGGCATCCTGTAAACGTTGGACAATTGTCTTGCTAATTGGCCGTAAAGTGCCATGCACGCAACTGGTAATGACAATCCCTATTGGACACGTGTTCCCAGCCTGAAACCATTGAATGGCTCAGCAAGATGGGCAGTCTGTGGCTCACGACTGAAATAGGAATGCTGCAAGTTAAGACTGATGCAGATTGGTCAGAGCAGCGTGGGAAAATGTTCCGAGTTTTTGCTCCGCAATTCTTGGCTCCGGTGCATGCTGATAATGTCACGTTGTCGTGGTGCACCACAACTTTATATACAGTAGTAGTAATAACAACAACCTGTCTGAATATTCCTCAGTTGGGGTGGAGAGAGACACATGAAATTCCTGTAGTTTGAAAAGAGGTTTTGGGGGTAACAGAAGTCCATATCACATCATCATCTGTCATCTCTCCTCTCCTGTTGATAAAAATAAATGACATCCATTTTCTGTGTTCAAAGTGTTCCTTGTTCTCTGTAACAGGAGATGAGGAAACAGAGAGGGGAAGGTTAATCATTTGATAGCCCAGGTCATTAAGCATGTTAAATAATGGGAAAAATAGAAACAGATTTTATGATTTGATGCATCGTGTTGTTTTGAAAATACAGGTTCAGTTGATGACCAGGGGTATAGCTTTGAGTTATTCATTTGGGGAAAGATGTGCATATTTTTTGTATAATTTGTTTGGCCACAAATGTGTGTGTTGCAAATGTTCTATTAGACGCATGGTCTGAATGCACAGCTGGGACCTGAAACTTCCATCTTGGCTCTCCAGCATTCTCTTTGGTCTTGGACAAATCATTAGAGCTCTGCCTCTAATTTCCATCTGTAAAGCCGAGATACTTGCTTGCCAGGTGCTGGGAGGGCTAGTTAATATTTGCAAAGCACCACATGGTGCTAGATACTCCCCTGGAATAGTGTGCCCTCCAGCCCATTTTTGTGCAACTTTGCCCATGACTTAGGAGCTGTTAGTATCGGCTAGTGGTAGATATGGAAGCAGGCACTGTGCAGACTTCTCCATGAGAGCTGTGCCAATACACGTGGTTCTTGAGCTGCAGCATGCTCTGCTACACTTGTCCCAATCCTTTCCTGTGATGCTTGGCACCGGGCTCTGATCTGTGTGCTGGGCACTCTTGCCCTGCGTGGATCAGACAGGCCTAAGTGAGGACTGCTCTCCAAGACTCAAGTAATAAAAATATGGAGGTGTTCACCAATACCTAGGTGTAGGTGTAGAGTGCGGCACACTGATAGGCATTATGCACATGGTATTGACGTAATGTACGTTATGTATGTGGCTTTGGGAAGTTGTTAACTGAATGATCAGGATCTTCCCACAGCTCTGTTCACGCGTTAATTTGGTATGCCCCAGCACTTGGCAAAGCTGAAGTCAGCTTTGGCATTAGAGAACAGGAACCTTGTCAAAGCAAAGATGCATGAATACCTTGTGCCAAGGACAGTGAGGGAGTCCTGGCATGGCTCATCAGCACTTGGGATGTAATATTTGAAACGAGATAAGGGAAAGTGTAGGGATGTAACTTCACAGACCAGTACCTGGGATGCTAGTATCCAAAACAGAGAGAAGGAAGATACAGAGCAACAAGTACAAACTGGCGGGTTGGATTTTTGTTACATACAGAAAGTTTTGAAACGTTTTGTAAAACCATGTTATAAATATAGCTAGTATAAATACATATTTCCAAAGCGCACCTTTGGTGTAAGGTGAACGTCCTGCGAGATAAGAATTGCTTTCCAGAAGGAGGATATTTGTCGCCTTTTTTCATGGTACTATTTTGTCCTTAGGCAATACGTTTGGTTAAGTTCGGTTATTTGGCCTCTTGAACATTTTTAAGAATGAGCCACAAGTGCAGTTAACGATTGGCTACACCTTTTAGTCAATAGATGAAACTGGGACGAAAGTGGGTCAGTATGTTAAGGCTTTTCACTTCAGAGCATCCTTTCTTGCACTCGTTTGAGAGTAGGACGCACAGATGCTGCTGCCTCCCTTTGCTGAATAAAGCGAAGTTCATACTGGTGTGTTGTTGCGATACCTGTCTGTACAAGAGTCCTGAGCTAAGATTCGTATCTCAGACATCTGGCAACTCGTGAGTGATATGGGAGCACAATGTAATAGCAGATCTTAGACCACGCACGAGGTCTGCAACTCGCTTTAGATCACAGGCTTTATGTGTGAGCAGCTCTTCTTCAATGTCAGATTTAACTGCCCCCTTGTGAAATTAGCCCCATGCCAGAGGCCTGTCAGTCCTGGGAATGGTAATTGAGTTGTTCCCACAAAATAACAGCCCTTGGAACTGTACATGTCTGCCACTCACGGTTGGCACCTTGCTTCCTGGGCCGGCGTAACTAATAGCGCTTGGCTTATCCAGCAAGCGGACAGGTCACATGGCAGTGCTGAGACCTGCCTTCTGTGAAAGGCACTTCTGTTTGTACTGTGGCAGAAGGATGCAAAATTTCGTCCTGGACAGTTATTTTCCTCCGGATGCATCGGGGTTTTAGCAGATTATATTCAGCGGTGACAGGGCAATCAGCAGCACCTGATGGCTTCCCAAGGTGCTGTCCAAGTGTATCTGCCCTGTCAGCTTGGAGCTGGGGGTGGGGTGATTGGCAGGGTCTGGTGATGAGCAAGGGTCATGTCAAAGGGTAGAATTCTGACATGAATACAGTATTGATTTGCCATGTAAAATCACACATTCTCTACCTGGCCTCTTAAATCTTCATGGTCATGAGGTTTTCTCTATGCATTAGATCAGGAAGAAGATTTTCTGCTCTGTCATTAGTAGAAAATATGTATGGGGTCTTTGTTACTAGTTTAGAAGAGACAGGCGGGATTAGGTTTCTTTCCATGTTTCATTCACTGAACAGACCAGTTTTTAGTTTATTTTGCCTCTCTGCCCTCTTAAGATGTCTGTTGAAAGACATTCGTCTAGCTTAGGAAAAGTGAATGAGAAGTACTTTTTGCAGGTACAATGATGTGATCATCTTCAGATTAACTCCAGTCACCTGTGTCAACCAGACTATCAGATCGTACAGCTGTCAGTGTTGCCATGGGTGACTCTGAGACGGCAAATTTTGGAGCAGTGCTGTTAAGCCTTGTGTTAAAATTCCAAGTGCCATTCAGGCATATGGTGCAGGCAAGGGCTCTTGCATGGATCTCGTGTGTGTTAAGGCTCATGTATTCAAACAGCTCTTCAGTAGCTGTTCATATCCGAGAGACGTGGGTGTGTCTGCCTCTGCCACTCTTCCTAGCTGGTGCTCAGCCTGGGTCGGAAATAAAACTCCTTGCGCTGTTGCTTTATCTTTCCAGTGCTGTTCCCCCGCCACACCAACCCCGCTGCCAGGGACAACACCATCAACCTGATCCACACGTTCCGGGACTACCTGCACTATCATATCAAATGCTCCAAGGTACAGCGGGGACTGTGCTGATTTCATGTAACGCTGGGTTCTGGAGGGGCGGGGGAGGGTCTTAAATGCAGAGTTCATCTCCACCTCTCTGCTTCACGTGCTTCCAACGCTGAGAGGATAGCGTGTAGCCCTTCAGAAATGCCATGTGCTGCATAATCCCTGAATGTGGAATTGAGTCTGCAGAGGGGGCACGTTTTAAACCCTGCCCTCTTCTTCGGTTCTGTCCGTGATCCCCACAGGGTAGTATGCACGCTCCACCCCTCAGGCCAGCCCTCGGGGTTTCAGGGTTTAGTCCTGTTAGGATGATACCAGCTGATGTTTGAAAACCAAAGTGTGCGAATGGAACCTTCAGCGTTTGTTTTGTAATGCAACCCAGGCCTATATTCACACGCGTATGAGGGCAAAAACGTCAGATTTCCTCAAGGTGCTGAACCGTGCCCGTCCAGACGCGGAGAAGAAGGAAATGAAAACAATCACGTGAGTATCAAAGCCGGGACCCGTGGGCCTGTAAGAGTCTCGTGAACACAGGTCACGTCACAGCCAGTACAGTGTGTGTTGGAGAGGTTCTCAATAGCTTTGCGTGGTGAGCGCACATTGGAAAGGCATTCCTGGTGAGTAAGCACGGTTATAAAATGGAGTAGAATTCTTTTGTCCAGAGCCCAGGAAGCCCTGGGAAGAGGGCAGCAGAATAGAGAACCTTATGATGTTCTTTAACAAGCTTGGTTATTTAAAGGCTTCTGCTGTCTGACCTTCTCTTTTTTAATAATCCAGCTTATTTGTAAAGTGCACTCTGCCTTTCCCAGGAGGGCATTTTCTCAATTCTGAAAGGGGTAGATCTGGGTTGGTGGAAGGCAGCAGATTTGGAGACAGGAAGCATTTTGATACCTCTGTATATAGCATCTTTTGTGTAAACGGCATTGCTGAAGTGTGCGGAACAAAGCATCCCAAGTGCTGGGCTAGCATGGCTCTCTGCTGGCAGAGTGTTTGCAGTAGCTAGTCTAACATGCACTCCAGGGCCTTTCCTTCACAGAGAGAAAGTGCATTGATTCTCCAGATTGTGGGGTTGACTTTGTACCTAGAATTAAAACCTTGTTAAATTAAACGCAACTCTCCTCCATATTTAAATATTGTTAGGAGAAAATCGAAACTTTGAGGAAAGGCTGACGGCTCATCCCTAAAACTGTCACCCTTAAGGCAGAAGAGTAGCGTGTTAAATGCTGTCAACTTAACTCTGAATGTCCTGCCTCTTGTTAGATATTCTCGCATTTCGGCAACTCCCTTCAGAATCTATCAGTAGAGCTCATCCATGCTCCACTCAAGTGTGGAACGTAAATGTGGACTAGGCACATGCATAGTTTATAAACCCGGTGAAAAGTATTCACGGGCCGGGCCAGCCCATCCCAGGCTAAGAAGTTGGCTCAAACATTCACCCTTAACCAAGGGATCTGACTGCGGACTAATTAGTTAGCACATTTCACCTTTAAATCTTCACGGAACCTAAACTCAAATCTCAGAGTGGCAGACTTTTCCTTCACACCTGCATTTGAAAAACAAACTCACTTTCAGGTATCAGACAGGTTCTTCCCTCCGACTGGGAGCCTTGGAGCGTGTCTGGGGAACCCAAGGCTGGATTTCCCTTACACTGACTCTGTGGTCTTGATCAAGTGAAGTTGCTGCTCTGCCTCTGTTCCCGTTTCTGTGAAATGGGGATGGTGCCATTGCCCGCTGCCGTCCGCAGGAGGTGGAGGATGGCTGTAAAGCGCTCTCAGCATTGAACGCACGGTAGATGTTAGCAGTTGCATTATGCCTCCGCTGCCCTGTGAGCAAAAGAGAATCCCAGAAAATCAAAACGTGAGAACTAGCCGTTAGCTTATGATGCGACAGTATAGATGTGATTCTGTCATTCAGACAAGAAGGGCTGGAGCATCAGGGCATAATCCTGTGACAGTCTCTTGTAAGTCTGCACTGGTCCTCTCTCCCCAGCTAATCCTGGAACCTCTGAGGGGGAAGGGTCAGCCTTGAGAATTGGGAAAGGCTGACCTGCCTGCAGTTCGGTTAAAGCCCAACACCTGCAGCTATTCTGTGTGTGAATCCCACTTAACTGCCTGTTTTCAAGGGAAATAAAGGCTTTTATCTCACACCTGGCTAGCCTAGATGATGGGGGAAAGCTAAAATGTCTGTCTGCCTCCATTTAAACAGGTAGTTCTTGTCTTGACTGACCTCAGTAAGTACCTTAAATTGCCCTGTTTTGCTGTTAAAGAGCAGACAGTTTGGGAGCTCAGTCCTAGCGCATGGGGGGTTGTGTTCGTTGGCTCTGAAGGGAAGGATTTTAAGCAGTTCTGTAATTGAGTGCTGAGGAAGCTTCTTGCATGTGTTTTTGATGATGATCAATAAGTTTGGCCCTTTCAGGGCTGGAGTTCAGATCTCCTTAGTTAGTTTAAACTCTGCTTTAGGGCCCAAAGGAGAATGAGCTAGGACATCTTGCCCATTTCCAGAAGCATATTAACTTTCCCTATTATAATATGGGATAGCTGTCGGTCACAGCTTACTGCCTCTGATCCCTAGACAGAATGGGGGCAGAACTACCTCTCCCCCTAGATACGGCAGAGTGACCAAATCTGGATTAAGGCTGTTGGAGGGGCATAAAGAAACCACACAGCAATTCTCAGCTGGACTAGGCCTCTTGATGAGGAAGACGTTGGCATCCATCGCTGAGCCCTTCCCACAGAGAGAGGGAACAGGTTTGTCCTGGTGGAGGGCAGGGCAGATGGTGAGCAAGGGGGCTGGGGGTTGAGTGAGCTATGGAGGGTTGGATACAAGAGCATAACCCCGATGTGGGAGCGGATTAAGATGAGCTCGTATCTCATTCGCTTATTTCCCGCTCGCTTTCTTGTTCGCAGGAGCCTCTTCCATGCCAGACAGTTCGCTGGCGACTCTCTTCAGCAGACAGAGTCCCGCACAGGTGTCAAGGTCCAGAGCCAAAGGCTGACAGGCAGAGCAGTTGAGGCCAAGAGATGAAACAGCAGATAGGTACAGCAGAAAGGCAGCTGGCTCGGTCTTCTTGCCAGCAATCAGTCCTCTTAAGGGCTAGTCAGGAAAGCTGGGGGTTTGAAAGTAGATAGTACCAAATTGCCGTTAATGTTCCATTTACTGTTCTAATGCTACTTGCTTATCTAGCAGGATGACTGTACAGGAACTGACTAGTAATTGGCATGAGCAGCAGGTTAGTCTGGTACCAGCTGTCATGGCATCTCTCCTCGCGAGTCGGAAGAAATGCCCTGGGGGGGTTCACAGGTCACGTGCAGTGCCGTCACAGAGAACTGTCCCTAAGGCACATATTGCTGTGGTGAGCTTTGGGACCAGCCAGTCGGTGTGTGTGTGTGAACCCAGAGATGGACAGAGCTTGGCAGGGTGTAGACATACAGCTCCGAAATAGGCATCGTTTGCAGTAAGTGGAGTTAAGGACGGGAGGGGTTCTGGGCAGGGACCCTCGGCCTTATCCAGGATCCCTGAACACATCTTAGTGGCTGATGAAGTGATCTGTGCCTCTCCTGTCCCTTAAAGTGACATTGCTGCCTATGAATCATACTTTGAAAAGCAACGTATAAAATCTCTGGGGCTGGTGGAAATGGTGCAGAAATGAGGGGGAGGGTTTAATCTCATTTACTTAACACTAATTGCGCTTGGTTCACATTTTGCACCTCACTCAGCTTGGGCTGTGAAAATAGACATGTCAGTTTCACCTTAGCACTGGTCTGCAATGAGTGACTGTTTTGGGGATTGTCCAGTGGGTCTGGAATTTCCATTAAGCCTTGTAGAATATCTTCAAAAGCCAGATTTTGGGCCCAGTGCAAATATTGTGTGTCCATTGAAGCACCTGGAGTAAGAGGCCGCTCTGAAGAAGTGGATTGTTCCAGCGAGAGGAATGATATTTGGGGGGCCTTAGAAGTGGCTCAGCCATGCAGGGAGTCTTGCCATGGAAACACTCAGGTTTGTTATGTGTTCATAGGTGTGTGGAACAGCAAAACACCAGGAAGAAACAAAAGAACCACATGCAGAAATGTTGCGACCCTAGAGAGATGATAGTGCAAGTCCCAGCAGGCTTTCAAGACAGCCCTCTGGGCGCTCTCAATGTTCAGACTGTAGCTGGCTTTACTGAAAAGGGGCCGGGCTCATTTTTAATCCAATATTGCCCACTACTAGTGGTGGTGGTGGTTTAGGTGCGCCCTTCTCAGCCTTTTCCACATGCCCTTCGGCAGCCGTGGGTAGCTTAAAGCCTCCGCCATGGTGCTGTGGTGTCACGCGCTGATTCATTTTGAGTTAACGGTTTGCACTGGGGAAATTCCAGGTGCCGGGAGCAGGGTCTGGGGGGTTTAGTATGATAGAAAATTCTCTCCTCTTACAAAACGGTTCTGTGCTGTTGGGCCTGCCTGGGGGAGGGCAGAACTGCTTGGTCCCAGTTAGCTGCAGGTGTTTGCTGTGTTCACTCCCCAGAAGGTAGTTGGTGCGTTTCTGAGGGGAGTTTTGCCACAGCTGGGGCATTGATAATGACTTTTAAATGCTTCTTCCTCCTCATGTCACATCTGTCCAGTGCATTGGAGCCTCTTAGGGGTATGTCTACACAGCAACGTAAGCCTAGGCTCAAACCTAATCCCCCTTGCTTCCACACACCAATTGTGTTAACCTAGGGCTCGAACCTAGGGTCCCAGGACCCTGCAGGGCTGGAGGGTCCGAGCCCATGTTAACTTGGGACCTAGGGTCCGAGCCCTATTGCTTTTGTGTATGCTTGCAGCCCCGGCTTGACTTGGGTCCCAGAATTCATAGATTCATAGACTATCAGGGTTGGAAGGGACCTCAGGAGGTATCTAGTCCAACCCCTGCTCAAAGCAGGACCAACCCCAACTAAATCATCCCAGCCAGGGCTTTGTCAAGCCAGGCCTTAAAAACCTCTAAGAATGGAGATTCCACCACCTCCCTAGGAAACCCATTCTAGTGCTCCAGTTCTTCCAGTTGTATCCCAGAGTTCCTTGGGGCAACTTCCTTAGTCCTCTCCATGCTAACAGTCTGTGATGCAATCTATTGCACTTGCTTACAAATGGAAACCACACGTCTCTTTGCAAAGATAACAGCTGAGATCAATATAAACCCATTGTCTGCTGAACACTGGTCTTCAAGCATGCTACCAGAGAGCCTGCAGGGTTTTCAGTGGAGACCTATCAGAAGACATTTTTTGCAAAGAGAGCTGCTTGAGTCACAAGAGCACAGTCAGATTTTGGTGCGTGCTGCCTGGGTTACCCTGCAGGGAGAGGGAGTGGCAGAGCTCCCTGCTCAGCATGGCCAGGGGAGGATGACCCCCAACACTCTGGCTGCTCCCACTCCCTGGGGCTGTGCATGCAGAGCTGCTTGGCTAGTGTGCACTGTCAGGGTGCTGAGTGGGAGTCAGCCCCAAAATTCCCCACATCCTCCCAGGGATCCCTTATCTCTGCCTCCTGTGGCATGGCAGGTACAGGAATAAGGGATCCCAGGCAGTGGTGGATTAGTCACTGGGCCAACGGGGCCAGTGCCCGGGGGGCCTGGAAAAGTGGGCATGCCCTGCTCCGTCTGCCCGCTCACCTGGCACTCCCCGACCCTGCTCTCCGGCAGGAGTGCTGGACTTGGGGGGCAGGACAAGCCCCTGTGCCACAACCCCCATTTCCCCAGCAACCGCGCTGGGGCGGGAGAACAGCCGCTTGCTCGGGCCCAGGGCCCCACAAAACCATAATCCACCTCTGATCTCGGAGGGGTGCTGGAGCACACTGCTCCCCAAGCCCAGGGGATGCACTTCAATGCTTTGTAGCTGGCAGCCGCCAGGCTGGTATGTGCGAGTGTTTTTCCTCCGAAACCTACATCTTATGTCAACTTCAAAACAGACAAAAATAAATAAAAAACCAACCAACCAAAAACCCCTTCATTGAACAACCCATTTTAAACGTTCAGCATTGCAAAGTTTCAGTTTAATCATCTGATGGCCCTGGAGACTGATGTCCTAATTATCCTCAGAACAGATGCCCCAGGGCATTTTCCCGCCAGCCTGACTCAGCCTGGAGCTGGCGAGCCCAGTTCTCAAATCGGTTCAGTATAAAGCCTCCCCGGGCAGCAGTCATCCTACGGGGACAGCCACCGAAGGAGCTAATTACGCTGTTTATGAACTCCTGCTCCTTACAGCACCTGAGTCCTGTCCGCAGCACCGTCACAGTGAGGAGACAGGGTGGGCAGTTGAGTTTTCCCACAGTGCCACACATTTGTAGGGCTAGAGTGTCGACACGGAGGCCGGGAGGGGGGCCACGCACTCTGGGATAAGGTTACTTTGACCCTGGTCTGTGCACTGCAGCGTGGAGGCCAGAGCCCTAGATTCGAGCCTGGGTCAGAAAATCCTTAACCCAGGGTTACAATACAGTGTTGGCGCTCAAGCCCAGGCTTCCTGCGGGGGTCAGCTGACTCGAGTCCCACTATAACCCATGGCTTACGTTGCTGTGTAGAGAAACCCTCTTGGTCATAATATTACTGGTTCTGAGAGACCCGCATGGTGCCTTGCTGTCATCCATGCTCGTATCCGTCTGGCTCTGGTGAATGGAGGCTTCCTCCACTGAACCCTCTCGCAACAAACTGCCCAAGGAAAGCAAACCAGACTGTGACTGATCCTCTGCAGCTGGTCACCCTATGTCTTGGGGCGTGTGCACGTAGTCTAGGCATCTTCCCCTCCTGCCACTCCAGTCCCTTCATTGGCTTCTGCTCCTTGTCCTCTTCTTCCAGGCCTTCCATAACCATGACCACGTATCTGCTCTCATTTCCTTCCATGCTCCTTGCAGTTCTCTCCCCCTCCTCTTTCCCCTCTTGGGTGGAACAGCCTCCCCTTCAGCTTGCTGAGCTCCCCCTTGAAAACACTCCCCCAAATCCTCTCCACAGCCTCCCTTCCCCAAACGGCATTGTCTCGCCTATGTTGAAAGGGAGCACGATGGATGTCAATGTGGAACTGTACTGTGACTGAGTAACATGTGCGATACTTGGCAAGAGAATCCCCTAATATTGCCCTTCTGCTCCTTACAGGGGGAAGACGTTCGCATCCCGTTAACGCATGGGGTGTGGCGGAGGCCGCCGCTGAAGTCAGAAGGCTGGAGCACTTGCTACTTGATAATCGTAGCTTTTAATGTTGCACCTCTCTGGGCTCTTAAGGAATACAACCAATCGGGTTCTGTTTTGTACAAGTTTGGGAAGTAATCTGCGGAAACGAGCTGTGCTTGCAAGGACTTACTAGTTCAAAAAAACAAACAAAAAAACAACCACCTTAATTCCATTTTGATCAGTTTAATTTCTTTTCTTTTTCTTTTTTTTTCCAAGCTGTTTTGCTTTGCAATATGTTTCTGGTAATGAGTTGCAGTATTTCTTATGAGAATAATGCAATATTAACTTGTTTTCTTCTGAGTATTTGAGTTCAAAACTCCTGTATCTGAAGAAATACTGTTGGGGTTCATTAATAAAGGAGATCTTTCTATCTTAACGGCTTGTGGGAGTTTGGATTGTTCTAGAAATGAGACCTGGAAAAGCCCTATGAAGTTCACTTAGCACTTCCCAGTAGTCCCGGACAGAGTGTAGGTTGAGCAAGCATTTCTGGCCTAAGCACTTTCACTCGCTTGTAACATCTTCAATCTTTTGGGCTGAAATTTGGCAACATCAGGCTCAGCCCAGGAGTGACTGTTTTCCAGAGCTGAACCAAAGGTGGCTTTGATTTTGAAAAACGGAGGTGAAGGTATTTTCTCCCCTGTAATGTGATCCTTGACCAGCTGGGGTGCCCCAGCTAATGGAACTGAAACGGGAACTGCTGCCGGGTGATGGCCCTAGAGTGCCCTCTGCTCTTGTGAAAATCGCCTGATGTGTGAAGAGTGAACGGCGTAAAACCTCTGCACACGCTCACTAATACAGTGTGGTCCCTTCCTGCTCTGTGCCGCTGGACTCTGCACTTGGGTGTAGCTTAGGACAATGTAAAGGGAGCCCTGACTCCACCGTGGTATAGAAAAGTGCAGAATTGAGGCCAGGACTCCTGCCTTCTTGGTGATCCGTGCTGTGCGGGTGTTTCACTGTTGCCCAGCAGCCAGTTGCAGATGTGGGAACATCTCGACCTTCGTTTCTTTTTAAAAACTAGGCAATTCCATTTTAAACAACACAGTGAAGGAGGAAGTCAGGCCAGCCTTGCTAGGGGCAGTCCACTGGCTGCTGTCAGAGGTGCTCTGTGTTACGTCACACCACCTCCCTCCATAGCACCTTGGATTGCTCTAAGCCCCTGGTTATCCCTCCACTTCCACCATTCTGCTGCATTCGGGTGGAGGTGAATATCAGGACAGTACTGAAGAGAGAAAAGAATTGTCCCTGCAGGCTCTCGCCTCTGTGTGAAGCTACTGTTTGCTCTCATTCAGTTCATTTTAACAGCACCTAGGAATATAAGCCTGTCCCCTTACAGGTTGTCCTTGTAAGTAGCCTGTGAGCATCAGTGGGGCAGGGACTGTGTGTTACAGCCCACGGCACAGTGTGATGGTGGTTCATGGCTAGAGCGCTGAGGTGCTAGGGTAATCGAGGAGGAAAGCAGCTTTGTGTAGGAAGGAACAGCAGGCCACGCATGGGGTACTGTGGGAGCAGCCTGTGGAAATAGGGCATCGAAGCTGGGTGCATGTAAGTGTCGCTCCATGGATGAGCAGAGCTTGAAACTTTCTGGGCCTGTTTTCTCATACTTGCTATTCCCCAGAGCAGTCATACTGCTGTGTGTACTGGGCAGGCCAGGGCAAGCCAGCAGCCCCACAGGAATGCCTTCACTTTTCAGGTCCCTGTGGGCCTTTTCCTGTCACTGCACAAATAAAAGATGAGCTTATTGAACACGCCCCAGGCAGGGGAAGGGTTGGGGTCCAGCCCCAGGAGTAGGATAATGCACCTGGGATCACACTGTGGGAGCCACAAATAAGTGCGTTGCTGAAGACCCAGAGGATGACTTGGTGTATGGTAAGAAACCCCTCTGCGGCCTGAGAAGTTGGGGAGTGGGATCACTGAACTGTTACAAGCTGCACTTCTCTTCCTTGCTAACCCCTGACTGTAAGGAACTGAGCAGTGACTTATGAGGAGAGGCTGAGGGAACTGGGATTGTTTAGTCTGCAGAAGAGAAGAATGAGGGGGGATTTGAAAGCTGCTTTCAACTACCTGAAGGGGGTTTCCAAAGAGGATGGAGCTCAGCTGTTCTCAGTGGTGGCTGATGACAAAACGAGGAGCAGTGGTCTCAAGTTGCAGTGGGGGGAGGTCTAGGTTGGATATTAGGAAAAACTATTTCACTCAGAGGGTGGTGAAGCCCTGGAATGGGTTCCCTAAGGAGGTGGTGGGATCTCCTTCCTGAGAGGTTTTTAAGGTCAGGCTTGACAAAGCCCTGGCTGGGATGATTGAGCTGGGGTTGGTCCTGCTTTGAGCAGGAGGTTGGACTAGCTACCTCCTGAGGTCCCTTCCAACCCTGATCTATGAAAGAAGACATCCAGCACTGAGGCAGCCCCTCTTAGTCCTGACAACAGCAGAGCCTAATGCCCAGGCTGATCTTTGCTATTTCACTTAACTACTGGTAGGTACCATCTGTGAGCTGCCTCTCACCCTGGGAGCTTCCAGTGGCTGGCTTCCTTGGTGCCTTTTTGGGGTGTGAGCTAAATGGTGCATCCCACACTGGTGTCCGGACAAACCAGAGGTAACAGGAGCCATTTCAAAGTGCTTGGAAGATCTTTATTCAGCAGTATTCCTATCACAGCAGAGTACAGACCTCTACAGAGGACAATGCAACCTACACCCTGGCTTGTTAAAGCAGACTAAAATGAGTTTTAAATGCAGCAGCGGTAGATCAAGATTTGCCTCTTGATTGAATTACTTCCTCTGATCACTGTGCAATCACTTTCCCCTCCACAATCTCCTGGGCTGTGACCACTGCCACCTTAATGGTCTGCCTCCGGGAGCCTGAGAGAGAAGGGAAAAGGGGTTACTCGACTGGCACCAGCATCCCGCAGCTCCCCTCTGCTCAGATCAGTGCTGCGGAGCACAGACTCACGCCAGGGAGTGTTGAAGAGGACGTGCCAGGGGGTGACGTAGAACAGCTGGAGTTACCCGGCTGCGGTTAGCACAAGTCTGGGTGCAGGGACTAGGGGATTAGCTAGCTCAGTGTTGTGTGTGAAGGGTGTGACTACTGGACAGCTGGAGGGTTGTGAGGCCTTTGTAGAAGTATTAGCTGTTAGCCCAATGGGCCAATGCATCAATATGCTTCAGCAAGATGCTTCTTAGATGACCGAATGGAGCCAGCCTCCTTCCAGGTCCCATTTCCCCTACCACGTTTTCGGGAGCTGGATGTGTCGTGGTTTGCCTCCGAACATGCCAGGCCTGGAACTCTGCTTTCGAACAGGACAGAAGACCAAGCTGAAGGACACGGCCGCATTGGTAGAAGAGGAACAGTAGCTAGACAAGACAGGACATGGTTCTGGCACGCTGAGCATGATCACACAGGAAGCTTGCAAGCAGCTTGGGGCCAGGGCAGACGTGTACAGCGAAGCAGGTTGCTCTCCAGCTAACTAGTACCCCTACGCTAATGGCACCCCACGGGCTCACGCACCCATGGTGGCTGGATTCAGAAATTCCTCTCTGCAAACCCAAAACGTGGCCGCCTTTGTGAGACCCCTGTCCCTCTGGGGGGTGGGATTTGCTTACAGGGGGCACCTCTCCCTCAATAGCCCTGGGCAACTGCAGCTGTAGTGACCATGGGATTTGCATGTCTTTTGTGGCTTCCTCTCTTCATAGCAGCTGCTATGACTACAATCTCTGCCTGGCAACTAGGGCTTGCAGAGCCTCATGGCTGGGAACAACATGACTCTTACATGGGCTAAAAAACCACGCTCCACTCGCTCCTGCTCTGGTCAACGCCTTTCCACCAGGTGCAGGAGGTTAGAATCCTGCTTGGCTCCCAGTTAAGGGCCCTGGGCTATCTTTTCCTATCCAAAAGCGCAGATAAAGACGACCTGTCAGTGCAATGCTGGCAGATCAGAGACCACACCCCAGCCAATGCCGATTTCATCCTGCATCCAGCAAGGACACCCAGCCGAAGGAAATGATAAAGCAGGGCGCGGGAGCTGGCAGGACAAAGCTACCTGGGATTCAGTCAATCAGCCCTGAACAGGAGGGGGAAGACCCCATATCTGGTGACTGAACAGGAGCAGAGAAACTAAGAGTGACTTCCAAGGGTCGGTAGCACTCGGGGGCCCCAAAGCCAGCTGGATAGAGGGAGAGCAACGGCTGGAGTGTTCATGGCCCCGTGCAATTACCTGTCTGTCACTCCCTCAATCAGCTGGCTGTACTGACTGATCTCATTCTCCAGCTTGCTCTTCAGATCCAGCAGGGCTTCGTAGTCCCGGGCCTGCCGCTCCAGGTCCGCCCGGCAGGTGGCCAGCTCCTCCTGCAGCTTGGCAACGACGTGATTGAAGTTCTCCAGCTGGTCGTTGTAGCGGGCTTGTGTGTTCTCCAAAGTGTTCTCCAGGGTCTCCACCTGGATAGGAGCAGGGCTCAAAGCAATTACCTGACAGCCCGTGTGCACCTCACTCACGGATCTCAACGCAATCGCTAGGCCATGGGGGCCTGCATCAGCCCAGGAACACCAGCCCCTGGCTGCAGGGCTCTACCCCAGAGCAATGTGGGGAGGGACCAATGCACCCACCACATCCTGGGACTTGGATGGCTTGATGTGCCGTTGCACTTGAGCTCCCACCAGTTTGAGGCAGGTGCCTTTTCCTTCCCTTGCCCTTAATGCTCAGATCGGACCTAGGCTCCCCCCATAATTTGGGCACTTAGTTTATTGGTCTCTCCACAAGCATGTGTGGGGTCAGTGCTCTCCGGGCTGTTGCATCTGAGCAGGGGACGAGACCAGTACCGCAGCAGTTGTGGGGAGTCTGGCCAGTAAAGCCTGAGACTTAGAGGCAGCTTTTTAAAAACCCTCCATCCCCGCTGGAGCTGGTATGGGGTCGGCTGCTCGCCCTGTGACTGTGTAGCGGACATTGGGACCGGCTCATTTGGCGCCTAGGGGTTACAGCAGGGTCCCTTTCCAGGCCAGGGCATGGCTCTTGCTAAGGTTTAGTGGAGCTGTAACCAGAGAGACTGATGCCGTGGTCAGTTTCAGGTCGGGCCTGCAAGGAGTCGGGGGAGAAGACACGGCAGATGCATCCTTCCGGGGCGTGTAACTCAGTCCCTCCTTTACCTGGCTCGCTGCACAGCTTTAGGAGAGGGGCAATAAGAGTGCAAACCTCACCTCCTTCCTAGGGAAAGAGGCTCACTGGTAGAAGGAAGAACCCGGCCCCACCCAGGAGTGGGTCTTGGATGGTCCCCCCCATCTCAAACCCCTGCTTCCTCAGACTGCAGGAGGAGAATGTTGCCCTGCCAGGGAAGCAGCACGTGCTGCCAGGAACAGAGCTGGGGGAAAGCAGGGTCTTGTCACCGTTTTCTGGAGGGTCTGGCGTTCAATCTCCAGGCCCTGAAGCTGCCGGCGCAGCTCACTCAGCTCGCTCTTGGCTTCCTCCAGCGCTTGGGTGTTCACGTTAGCTTCCTGGGACAGCGTGTCAAACTATGGGAAAGGAGAGGGACAGCATGGTTACGCCAGAGGCCGTCACGGCGCGGAGTGGCAGCCGCTCTCCTCGGTTCTCCCCTCACCTTGTCCTTGTCCCAGCTCTCGGCATCATGCCGGTTCTGCTCGGCCACTTTCTCGTACTGCTTCCGGATCTGGGCGATGCTCTCGCTCAGCTCCTGCTTCTTCGGGTTATCCACCTCCACGGTCACGTCGGAGTTAGCAATCAGTGCCGCGAGGGCCTCCGCTTCCTGCGGAAAGGGTAACGGGATGTTAGCCGTTCGCGCGCGGTCCTGCGCTGGTCACCCCTCTGCCACGCCCCCAAGCACCGTCACCCCAGTCAAAGCATGGCCAAGCCAGCCACGCTCCCGCGCCTCCGGCGGCCCGAGCTGCCCCTGCCTGGCAGTTACCTCCTTGTGGCTCTTGCGCAGGTGGGCGAGCTCCTCCTTGAGCCCCTCCAGCTCCGCCTCCAGCTTCATGCGCAGGAAGTTGGTGTCCTCCATGATCTTGCGCAGCCCCTGGGTGTCCTTCTGCACGCTGTCGCACACCGCCTGCTCAGCCTCCAGCCTGGGGAGAGGAAGGGGAGAGATCAGATCAAAAGGCGGAGGAGCGGGTTTCAGGCAGATGGCATTGCGAGCACCGGCTTTTCTTACTGCAGGAAGCTTTCTTGGATCAAGACAAGGACGAGTTAACCCAGCAAGGTGTGAGTAACGCTGGAGCCTGCGGATTCAGACATGTCCCAGTTCCAGGGTGAGGGGCACAACAGAAATGCAGACAGGCACTTTCAAAGCACTGATGTGGCCAGTAGTCTGGAAAACGCCAGCCACCTTAGCTCCCTCCCCTATGTGTTGCTGCCCCCAGGGCAGGAACCTTCAAACTCGGCAAGGCAAGTTGCTTTGTGAAAGTTCTGGGTGTGATGGTTCAAGGCAGCAGAAAGTGGATTTGTCCTGCCCTCCAAGAAGGAGGGCGAGGGAAGCCACAAAGCCAGCCCCAGGACTAGCAGATCTTACAAAGAAAGGCTTCAGTGTTAAACACATTCAGTCATGTCGGGGGAAGGCAACAAGGTGTGTAGGAAAGAGATGTGGGGCTGGCACCCAGAGAGCTTGAAGCTAGGGGAGGTTGGCATGAGCAACTTCTCCCAGAACCAGCATCCAGGGGAGATGCTGAGCACCTGTCCTGCACCTCTGTGTAACAGAGGATGCCCCACCTGGAAGTAGCTCCTCTCTGGAGCACTGGCCCTTTGGAAATGCCCTCTAATCCCAGAGGGCAACGCTAATTCAGGGGCTTGCTTCTGTTCCTCCCAAAGTGGAGCTGCTGGTCAAGGGAAACCATGACCTGAAGTGTCCCCAGCCTCTGTTTGCCAGAAGCTGGGAATGGGCAACGGGATGGATCACTTGATAATTCCCTGTTCGGTTCACTCCCTCTGGGGCACCTGGCATTGGCCGCTGTCAGAAGACAGGACACTGGGCTAGATGGACCTTTGGTCTGACCCAGTTTGGCCGTTCTTATGTTTGGGAGACTAGCAAGGGAAACCAGGTTCTCTGCCCCGCATTGTATTGGGAATCCACTCCCACTGTTCTAGACTGACACTTTGCACCTGCCACGTGGGGCAAGGTGCCCTGGATTCCAGCTTGACCCTAGGAGAGGTGACTGGAAGAAAGTGGGAGGAGTTAGAAGTGGACACGTACTTAGCGTTCAACCACATGGAGTTGCTCCAGAGAAGAAATGTGGGGATCCGAATTAAGAGTCGGAGATTAAGGCCAGAAGCGATCGCTGACTATCTAGTCTGACCTCCCACATCGCCCAGGCCAGAGAATCTCACCTAGGACCTGGGGACGTTGTCCCTCTCCTGTGTGTGAGTTAATGCTTGGGCATTTATTACAAAACCCCAGGGACAGAGCTCAGGGCACCGTTAGCTCTGAGGAGTTTGGCCGCAGTAGTGGATTGCTACAGGCTCACAGCTGTTGAGCGGGTCTGTTTCCCCAGTCCGGGGGAGCATCCTCTGCTCGACACACAGCTCAAGCGGCCAGGCTGGCTGCGACACGAGTAGTGAGGTGAATGAGGTGACCTACTTGACCTTGAAGTCATCGGCCGCCAGCCTGGCATTATCCATTTGCAGCAGCAGCTTGGCATTGTCCATGTTGAGATCCTCCACCTGCAAGAGAGGCAAGGGACTTCAGGAAGGGATGCTAAAGCAAAGGCAGTATGTATACTCTCCCCCCCCCTCGCCCCCCCATCTCTCTGCAGAGCGGCGGGAGCGTGGCTTACAGCTGAGGAACCCAGCTGCAGAGAAGCTAAATTCCATCACCGCGTGTCTATCCCTGAGCGAGACAGGCCAAAGGTGGGGTCTTGGGACTCGACCTGCCACCCTAGCCTCAGCTCTGCACAGATTCTCTCGGGGTCTTACGTCACTTAGGGTCACTTTTACCAAGGGGCTGAGCACCCTGCTGATGTCAGCGAGAGCTGTAGGGGCTTTGTAATCTCTCAAGTCAAGCCCCTAATCTGGACCTAGCTTTCGGCTCGCACCTGTATGCAGCGATCAATGAAAGGTGAAGCAATTGGAAGGGGAAAAGGCCCCTACCATAGGTTAAGGCCAGAAGGGATGATTAGATCCAGTCTGATCAATGCTACATCTTTATTATTCCTCATCTCCATACGCCTGCCCACTCCCAGACTTCCTCATTCCTGTGCACACACTGAGCTGGATTCCTATAGGGCAGGCACCCACCCCCTGGTACGCAGGGCCGCCCACCGCTGCTGTGTGCACGGATGCTCTTTGAAAATATCCATTCGAAACCCTGGCCTCCCTTTTTGCCCTCCGGCCGCCTCCTCCGCTCCCTTCCTGGCAAACCCCGGTCCCACTCCCAGTCAGCCGGTCCATCCCCCTAGTAACCCCTTGTTACTGTCTGCTAAGCACCTCCCAGTCCTTTGTCTTCACTACCCCTCGCAGGCAGGGCAGGGCTAGTGTCCCCCTTTCAAAGAGGGAGAATGGGGGCACAGATCCCAAGTCCCAGGGAGTCTGTGGTGGAGCAGGGAATTGAATCCAGGTTGGAAAAACCCCAGGCCTGAACCACTGGGCTGTCCTTCCAACTCCTAGCCAGGCTGTCCCCCTGCCCTCCCGACATTGTGGTCTTTAAGTGACATATTACAGGTTATTTTACACACACACACACACACACCCGAACCAAAATGTGAAACACCCTCAGCTTAGAGCTGCAAATTTAAGCAAATAAGAGATGTGATTTGGTAAAAGACAGGTTTTTGTTAACAGATATAGATTGTCATATCAGGGTTTAAAATGTTCATAAATATTAAAATACTTCGGTTCTGATGGCACAAGATTAGACTGTCTTATTTTTATTATGGCTAGGGGCCTCAAAAGCTGGAAGTGACCTGGGTCTCATTGGACCTCTGACCATTGCAGTGCCCTTATCTCAGCCTTGATCCCCTCTTCAGCTTAGCTCCTCCTGAAACCAGTTCAGACCCGCAGCTCAAGCACAGAGGGAACCTGCCAGTGGGTTTCATGTTTCAGAAACTGGCACATTTGCAAAGCAAAACAAGGCATTTGTTTTGCCCCATGGGGCTCTTCGAGCCACCGGGTTGGGTTGCAGCAAAGTCAAGTCAAGGGCAGGTGGCTACACTGTCCCCAGGGGAGAAGCTGTTACTTTGCAGCCCGTGGGGATCTCTTCCCAGTAGCGTTGAGTCAGATCGCCCAGGCACGTTCCAGGGAGGAGAATTTACTGAGACGGACAATCCGGCTGCTAGCAGCGGCTTCCAACCAAGCTGCTTTCTGCAGTCTGGGCTGGATCCAGAGCTTGTTAGAATCTGCGGCTGTTGAGCCGTGGACCTACGCCGCTGCTCCAGAAAGAGTCCTCAACTTCCCGAGCAAGCTGCTCTGTTTCAGCACCACCTTTCTAGCCACCCCCATTCGGACACCTGGCCAGGTTCCCGCTCTTGAGTTTCTGTAATCAGAAGATGGCACAGCGAGATACAGCTGCAGCGTTTCACCCAGAAGGGAGAGGGAGGGGCTGTCTGTCTCCATGGGGCTCGTGGCAGGATCAGAGACCCACTAAGGTAGAAGACAATGCAGTCAGTGCAAGATTAGGTCTATCAGAGGTACCCCTGGCTTCCATACGACAATGACTGAGGAGTCTGATGGGAGACAGAGTAAGCGAGGTCTTTCCCTTCCAGGCAGTTCTCTGCTGGCCCAGCGACAGATTTGGAAGGCCTCAAATTCAGTCGGTATATGAGTGGACTGACTTTCGGAGGTGCTGAGCACCCATCTCTCACTGAAGGCAGCAGGTGCTCAGCCCCTCTGGAACGAGACTCAAGGCCACGTCTATTTCAGGGGGAGATTTTCAGATGTGCCCAAGGGACTTTGCCACGCAACCCCCTGGGGCCCATGTGCTTAAGTCTCTCTGGTGCTGTTGAAAATCCTGCCTGAGCGCTTTACGTTTAACACAAGCTTGAACACTGGGGCCCTTCTGGATCAGTCGTTAGACATTTAAAGCGAGTCAACCCTGCCCCCTGCAGGTGGAAAGGATTCGTCTTTTGCTAATAGTTCACTGGGTTTGGTTTTTTAAAAGACGTTTCAGATGGCCCCAGTGCATTCCTTCTCATATTCCCATCTGAAATATACTGTTCCTCATTCCCGTTTATAAATGCAGCAGGAAAGGGGCTGGGAGGAGGGGAAGGTCCCTTGTTTCTCTACTGGACTGGGATGCAAATATTTAAACAAATCACCCACCCAGCCCAAACTGGATGCTCTTGTTTTCCAGCCAAAACTCTCAGGGAGGGGTGGACTTTACAGGCTGCAATATACAGGGATCCTTCACCAGTCACCAGAATGCAGCCACTTCTGAGGTGGCAGTTTGGGACAGGAAAAAGAGAAGAGCATCGTGTGCAATGGAAACTGCGGGGGGAATCTGGAGAAGCGGAGAGTAGTGGCCAGCGTTGCAACGGGTGCTGGACAGCCGGGCTAACACCCTTAGCCTTGTGAGAAGTGCCGTGACTTCTAAGGAACTCCTGTGAACCTGCAGAACTATGAACGGTGGTGCGTAACCTATCACTTAAATCAGCCTCGGGATCAGATGACCGGCAGATAGCAAATGTAACACCAGTCTTTTAAAAAGCCTCCAGAGGCGATCCTGGCAATTTCAGGTTGGTTAGCTTAATTTCAGTACCTGGCAAATTGGTTAAAACTGTACTAAAGAACAGAATTATCTAGGCTGACCAGACAGCAAATGTGAAAAATCGGGGTGGGGCGGTAATAGGAGCCTATATAAGGAAGAGACCCAAAAATCGGGACTGTCCCTATAAAATCAGGACATCTGCTCACCCCAGGATTAGGGGACACAGAGATGAGCACGATATGGCGGGGAAGAGCCGACACGGCTTTCGTAGAGGGAAATCACACCCCACCAAGCTATTGGAATTCTTTAGGGGTGTCAACAAACATGTGGATAAGGGTGACCCAGTGCATCTATTGTACTTAGACTTCCAGAAAGCCTTTGACAAGGTCCCTCAAAGGCTCTTAAGCAATGTAAGCAGATGTGAAGAAGAGAGAAGGTGGTCTTATGGGTCAGTAACTGGTTATAAGATATGAAACCAAGAGTAGGAATAAATGGTCAGTTTTCACCATGGAAAGAGGTGAACAACAGGGTCCCTCGAGGATCTGTACTGGGACCTGTGCTGTTCAACATATTCATAGAGGAGCTGGGAAAAAGGGGTGAAACAGGGAGGTGGCAAAGTTTGCAGACGATACAAAATTTCTCCAGATGAAGGTGACCACGCAGAGTTACAAAGGGATCTCACAAAACTGGGCAACAAAATGGCAGATGTAATTCAAGGTTGATAAATGCAACGTAACGCACGTTGGAAATCATCATCCCAACTACACATACAAAATGATGGGGTCTAAGTTAGTTACCACTCAAGAAAGATCTTGGCGCCGTTGTGGCTAGTTCTCTGAAAACATCTGTTCAGCGGGCAGGAGCAATCGAAAGAATTAAGTGTTAGGAACCATTAGGAAAGGGATAGCGAGTAAGAGAAGGTGCCATAGTGCCCCTATATAAATCCATGGTACGCCCACACCTATGATACCATATGCAGTTTGAGTTGCCCCACCTCCAAAAAAAAAAATAAATAAAAAATTAGAATTGGGGACAGTATGGAAAAGGGCAACAGAAATGATGAGGGGGATGGAACAGCTTCCGTGTGATCAGAGATGAATAAGACTGGGACTGTTCATCTTAGGAAAGAGACGACTCAGGGGAGCTGACTGAGGTCTACAAAATCATGAATGATGTGGAGAAAGTGAATCAGGAAGTGTCATTTCCTCCTTCACTTAACACACACGTCGGGGTCACCCAATGAAATTAATGGGCAGCAGGTTTAAAACAAACACAAGGCCAAACGCACAGTCAACCTGTGGAACTCCTTGCCAGGAGATGGTGTGAAGGCCAGTTAACTGGGTTCAAAAAAGAACTAGAGAAGTTCCTGGAGGACAGGTCAATCAATGGCTATTAGCCAGGATGGGCAGGGACACAAGCCCATGCTCCTGGTGGCCCTAGCCCCCGACTGCCAGAGGCTGGGCCTGGAAGACCAGGGATGGATCGCTGAAAAAAAAAAAACTCTGTTCTGTTAATTCCCTCCGAAGCATCTAGCCCCAGCCCCTAGTAGAGAAAGGATCCTGTGCTAGATGGACCATTGGTCTGACACAGTGGCTATTCTTGTGTTCTTAGATCTTTAATGACCACAAGTGGTGAGGACTCCAGATTTATAGCCCATGCAAGCAGGGGCTCATCTAACAGCACACCCCCTAGAACCAAGCTGGGAACAGGGAATCCTCTGGAGTCCCCACCATTGCTGGATGCCTAGACCAGGACTCCCTTGGGGGAAGGATTCTGCTCTCAGGAAGGATGTTGATAAACTGGAGAGGGCTCAGTGATGAGCCCCAAGAAGGATTAAAGGGTGGGACAACATGCCTTATAGCAACACACTCAGAAAGCTCAAGCTATTTACCTTAACAAAGAGAAGGTTCAGGGATGACTTGGTTACAGTCTATAAATATCTACATAGAGAACCAATATTTAATAAAGGGCTCTTGGCACTAGCAGAGAAAGGAGACGATCTAGTGGCTCGAAGCCGAAGCTAGACACATTCAGACTGGAAAGAAGGTGTAAATTTGTAACTATGAGGGTAATTAACCATTGGAACAATTTGCCCAAGGTCATGGTGGGATTCCAGACTGGGCTGTTCTTCCAAACGGTCTGTTCTAGGAATGACTGGGGGGCAGTTCTCTGGCCTGGGCTGGGCAGTGGGACCACAAGGGTCCCTTCTGGCCTTTGAATTTATGACTATATTCAGGGAAGCAAGAGTCACAATGACCTTGAATTCAGCTTGATCCCTGGGTCTGCTGAAACCCACAGGGCATGTCCAGATCCTTGTTCACACTGTTTGGACAGATGACGAGATCTGTACAGAGACAGGGAATCCGGATCTAGGCACCTTTGTTTACTCTCAGGAGGCTAATAATGGAGAGAGGGGAAAAAAACACATGCTTATGTTTGGCAGCTTTAGCAGAAGTGACTGTTTAACCATCAGCCCCGAGAGACTGCCAGAAGCGGGGGAGGGGGAAGAGAGCCAGCTGGAGGCCAGCTAGGCAGTGCTGTGGGGACAGCTGGCCCAGGCAAGCCAGCTGCACCCAACAGGTATGTTAGGACTTTAAAGGACAAGGGATTTTGTTTCAGCAACTCTGGAAGCCCAGCTACTCTCTGCAGGCACTTCACCCTCCTCTCCCCTGCCTGGCTGGTTGAGTTGGAAACAGGAGGGATTAGACACCAGGGGATCTGCTGGCGACTTTCAAACCTGAAGAGATTCACTGAGAGACAAAGCCGCAGCTGCAGTTCACGGGCGCAAGGGGCTCCTGATAGATCAGCCCCTGAGCGCCCTTGTTTCAAAACACGGTGGTTTTGGGGGTGTAACTTGAGACGTCTAAAGAGGTCTGGTTTTCAGAAAGTGGGTGCTCCACACAGTCTGAAAGCATCAGGCCTCTTCAAGGCATCCCAAATCGAAGGACGCTAACGTCACCACTGAAAATTTAAGCCTAACTAACCCCCTGACCTTTGACAGCGATGTCTCCCCTTGGCTGTCGGCAAAGGGCAGCAGGGCCGGAGGGTTAGAGAGGACAAAGGAAAGAGGATTGATCTGCCCAGAGTTGTATCCTTGCTCAAGGTTTTACAGCTTGCCGGAGTATTGTTGGCTGGGGCTGGGCTAGGCCAGGCCTGCAGCCGCCCTGCTAACAGGGGGAAGTGTGAGTTCCCAGGGGCAGGAACCCCCTTGGGTCCGCGTGGGTTTCCACAGAACTTGGTCGTGGGCATAAGAAGCTTTCAGAGTTTGGGTTCCTGTCCTCTCTCCCCCATGACATGGGACCTAAAGGGCCAGGCTCCCGCACGCCTCCCTGGCGGTTCAGGGCAAACCAATGCGGCCCCAGCAAGCTGGGGCTACCGGGCGTGGCACTTCTCCAGAAACAGACAGCCAGCTCGGAGACGCTTCCTGCACTGACTGGGTGGGTCCGACCCCTTACGCCCTCAGATCTCTCTGCCCCGGCTCCTGTCTGGCCTCAGCGGGCCAAGGGCAGGCCAGAGGTTCTACCCCGGCTCTGTCACCCCAGGGAGGGGGTCAGGCAGCCAGCGCTGACCTGATGGGGGGCAAGAAGAAGACCGACTCCCTCTGCCCTCTTTCTCAGGTTAAGGAAGGGGTGACGGGGCAGGGGACACGGGACAGCCCCCTTGTCCCATTTCTCTGGGGACCCACAGCAGCAGGGCCCCTTCCCTGCCCAGGGATGGGGTAGCACCGTCCCCAGAGCTCCCCCAGGGTCGGCCAGCTCAAGGCGCCCCCCAGCTGGGCCCTACCTGTTTGCGCAGCTCCCCCAGGGGCCGCTCGCAGGCCTCCCAGTCCCGCTGGCCGGCGCCCCCGCGGCGGGCCCGCACCTGGGCGATCTCCTCCTCCAGCGCCCGGTTGGCCGCCTCCAGCCCCCGCACCCGCCGCAGGTAGCCGGCCAGGCGCTCGTTCAGCCCCTGCAGCGCCTCCTGCTGGCTGCCGGCCCCCAGCGAGTCCAGGTGGGCGCGCAGGCCGGGCAGCAGCGCCTGCAGGCGGGACCCCGAGGCCCGCGGCTCCGAGCCGCCCGCGCCCCCGTACATGCTGCCGGCCGAGGAGCCGGGCCACGGGCGGGGCGAGCCGGCCAGGGAGCCGCTGCGGGAGCGGGACATGGTGCGCGGCGCTGCCTGCCCGCGGGGCCGCCCCGCCGCTTTATCTAGCGGGGCCGCTGCATTATGCAGGAGCCTCATTTGCATGCACAGGTAGAGGCTGGCCAATGGAAGGCGCGGCTGCGGACCCCGCCCCCCGCACGGGGCGGGGGGGCCAATAGTCAGGAGCCCCCGGCGAGGGGGCTGGCGCTATGCTAATGAAAGTGGGGACAGCGAGGGGCTGGGGGGGGCGCCTGGCGGCGGCAGGTGAGTCCGGGTGGGCGGGGCCATGCTAAGTGCGGGGGCGGGGCTCTGGTAATTGGGGCTCGGGGCGGGGCGAGGCGAGCGCGCCCCTATGTTTAGGCGCTGGCGGCGGCGGCGGGGCTCGAACTCCGGCCGCACCTTGCTCCGCGCGGCTCCCTCGCTCCCGGGGCCATGAGCAGCTACCCGCGCTCCCGGCCGATGGGCTTCAGCAGCCGCTCCCAGGGCTCGCTGCCCAGCCGCGGCTCCCCGTACCGGGCCGGCTCGGGCTTCCAGCCGGGGCTCCGCAGCTCCCCCAGCCTGAGCCGCCTCGGCCCCAGCGGCCTGTCCAGCTCCTTCCTGCTCGCCTCGCTGCCCAGCCTGGAGATCGACCCGGCGCTGCACCAGATCCGCAGCGAGGAGACGGAGCAGATCAAGGGGCTCAACAACCAGTTCGTCTCCTTCATCGACAAGGTGCGCCGGGGCGGGCGGCGGCGAGCCGAGGGCTGGGGCGTGCGAAGGCTCCTCTGGCGCCGCTCCCTTTCTGCGGGAGGACAGGGGCCGATTTACAACGACCACCGTGAAAATGTATCCCCCGCCCTGTGCCTATGACCCTGCGCCCCCTCGGACACACGCCTGCCGTGCGCCGTCCTCCTCCCTGGTACCTCGGTGGCATCCTGCAAAACACTTGCCCTTTCCCGGCTGATCGCCCGTGAAGCCCCCATGGCCTGAAAATACGGGGGTTGCAGCCGGTCGTTTCGGGTATGTCCTGTCTACACTGCATTGTAAACTCCGGTTCAGACTCCGTTTGAGCCCAATCCTCCCGCTCTGTCCACACGCACGCACAACTTTCAGCAAGCACTCAGGACCTGGGTCCTAGGACCCAGCCCTAGTGTGCAGTATGGAGAGTTAGCACAGGAGCTGTGAGACCCGGAGCCAGCAATTGTAAATCCGGTTTTACAGGGCAGTGTGGACGCTAACGCACAGCCTTGGGAGCACGGAGTCCAGGAGCACAGGTCTCCTAGGTCCCTGCTCACCGTGCCCTGTAGAGGTCTGAATTCCAGTCTCCAGCCAAGGGTGCATTTTTCATCTGTTGCTTCCCTGCTGATTTGCTGGAGTTTTATGGACAAAAACAGTTATTGTTCAAGGCAAGGCACCTGGTGGCGGTGAAGTCGGGGGGAGGGAAGAGATTCTGGGGTAATCAGACTCCTCATAAATCCTTCTCCTTCGTCCCCTAGCCGGAGCGGATTGCTTTCCTCTAAACCTGTGTGCATTTATTAGACGTGCGCTTGTTCCAACATAGTTACAGGAATTATGGGCGTAATCCGACAGCTCCCATTAACTCCAGTGGGCTCTGAGTCAGGTCCTAGAAAAATATTTTTGAAAAATTTAACAGTAATGGTCAGACACTGGAAATCCCAGTGAATCAGGAGCTGGCTGCACTGTTTGCCAGCTGCCTGCCACACCTCTACGCTCTGAGTAACCAGATTGGCTCTAAAACAGCAGGGAAGGGACCTCTGACGTCCCTGGTGGGAAATATTTCTAATGTCCCCTGCGGTGGTGGTGTAGCCAGGTCGGTCCCCAGATATTAGAGGTGGGGAGGTCCTATCTTTTATTGGACCAATGTCTGTTGGTGAGCGAGACAAGCTTTCAAGTTTACCCAGACCAGAAGAAGAGCGTGGTGTAGCTCGAAAGCTTGTCTCGCTCACCAACAGAGGTTGGTCCAATGAAAGATCTCACCTCCCCCACCTTGTCTCTAATATTTCTAGTGGCAGAATCCCTTATCTGAGTTGCACCTAAAAAATGAAAACCCCTTCCCACGTAGGCACGGCCTGAGTGTTTGTTCTGTGTTGTAAAACACTTTTCCTTGGCTTTCCATATGCGCTTTGAGAGGCATGACACCTCGAGCCACAACCGAAAGCTGCCAGGTTAGCCGGGTGGCCTAACAGATTATCTCCTTCATTTAAGTTCCTGCCTTTGCCAGACGCCTGGTGTGACTTTAGGTGATCGGCTCCACCTCTCTGTAGAACTTTGTCAAGGCCATTTACCGGCTGCTCAGGGGTGTGTGACGCTGAGCTCATGACAACACCCTGCAACTCTCAGGGGGATGGAGCTAGAGAGGTGCAAATGACAGCCCATCCAGTAGTTGGAACCACACAGACGGCCGTCTGTACCTGTGCACGGCCCTATGGGATTCTGCGTGGGCACAGCTGTCCCCCATGTGGGGCCTCTGCAGGATCACGGCCACTAGCGTTATTGTAGATGCAAATCAGCAAATGTGATGACAAACGAGAATCCTATCGAATCCACTCGCTGTCCTGGGGCTCTGTATTCAGGGCTGTGTTAACCTGGGACGTAACTGACTACTCCAGTCAGCAGAACTAAACATGACTGGGCAGATTCTGAGTTACTGACTCTTTAATATTGCTCTTGACCTTGACCTTTCCCTGGTCCAGCTGAGTGTCAGCTATGCAAACGCCATGATCCAAATGTTAATTCCAGGGCCCTCTGTTTGTTGTATTTGGATTTCTGGCTGGCTCTTGGATTCCTATGTTCCTCTTTATGCCACCCGGACACGGACACACACCTGGACACACACACACACACACACACACCCTTAAAGCTAACTCACAGGTTGGATCCACAGCCTCTGAGGTGACACCCTTGTTTTCCTAAAGATTCTTGAAACGAAGCTGTTCAAAGATAATCCACCCACGGGGAAGTTTGTGTTTCTTAATAATAGCATGAACTTTATCTGGCCACCTGCTGCCTCTGCTGCTCTGATGAATTTGAGACTTTTTTGCTGCTTCCTGGTGGATGAAGCTCGTGGAAGGGTTTTTAAAAGAATCTGTTCTGGTTTTTCACATTAGCAATTCAGGTACCGTGCGGCGGCAGCTCGTGAAATAGCAACATCACACAAGCCAAGAGTGAAAGCTGAGCCACTGGGAGGGGCTTTTCAGCGTCTGACCGTCAGACCATTTGAAAACTCTGGCTTTTCTGTTTGATGCTTATTTCACTCCAATGGCTAGCAAACATGTTAGAGAAAGAAACTCTTTGTTAAAGAGTAACAACATCCCACAGATCTTCCAGCAAAAGCAGGGAAGAGCAAATGTGACCTGCCCGATATTCCAAGGATCAAAAACAAGCCGGGGGGAGGAGGGGTCTTCTCAAAACAAAACAATAATTTTTGGGTCAGGCTTTCTTAATCCAAAATAAAGAAACCAAAGAGGCACAAGCCTGGTTTGTCAGACCTCCTGTGCAGATCACCTGTGAGCTACCGTATGCCTCAGTGTAGCTTAAAAAATAAGGAAATTACCACTGGGTGCAAAAAGGTAGTTTTGAGACCTGCTCAGCCTTGGGACTCTGCGACTCCTGTTCTCACCCAGCATCAATAATAAAACTCCCACTGACTCTCACGCGCTCTGGTTCATGTCAACCGCTCCAAAGGGCTTGGTAGCAATGACCAGGCTGGCAGGGCACCTGACCCGAGCCGGGCACAAAAGGGGTGAGCCCATAGGTGCTGGAACTGCTGCACCCCCTGGCTTGAAGTGGTTTCCATGTTAAGCAGGGTTTACAGTTTGGTTCAATGGCGCTCAGCACCCCCACGATGCAAGTTGTTCCAGTGCCCCTGGGTGAGCTGTGGCTGGCTGTGACAAAGCCACAAGGAAGTTCTGTGGAGCAGAAGCTAACGCAGCCATTTGATCCTTTCGTGTGGCAGAGAACAAAAGACTCTTAATTCCCCTCTTATTCCGCAAGTTAAATGCAAATAAGAATTTCCGCAAGGCTGCTTCATTGTGAGCAAGCCCTGATCTTCTGAAACACACCCTGCTGGGGATGGGATGGCCCCGATGATGGGGTACAGAGTTTAAATCACCCCCAAATCCAGCCCGTGCCTGCAGGTCATTTCCATCTGGTAGCTGTGTGATGGCCCATATGAAATCTGTTAGTGGCGCTCAGTCCGGGTCTCGTCCGACGAGTAGCCACATCCCAGAGGCTGTAGTAACAGAGCAAAGTGGAAGTTCCCATCCATAGAATAAATAGATCTGCAAATCCCTGCAGGAGCTGGAAACCCTACGAGGCTGTTTCCCGCCAGAGCGTGTGGAAGGTAGAAGGAGCCCCATCCGTGTCCATGCACTTGGTTTTGCCAGTAGCTTTGAGGTTTCCCTCCCCAAATCCTGCATCTTAGCAGGGGGTTAGACTAGATGACCCTTGTGGTCTCTTCGAACCCTCTGGATCTCTGGTTGGCCCGTTCTGCGCTGGTCTGTCCCTCCCACCCTGGCCTCTGTCTGCTGGACTGGTCATGACTACCTAGCAGCTGTTCCTTTTTTGGACACCGAAGGTTTCTGGATGCCACGCTCCCATCATTCCACTGTCAGTGCCGGATCCAGTGGGAGGAGCTGGGGGTGTCTGCCCAGTCCCTCGGGGACTGGGCATGTGTTGAGGCACAGACCCCCTGGAGCCTACGAACCGTCTCACAGGCCAAATGCCCTCCCAGCTGCACTGTGCCCAGGAGGGACCCGGATGTGGATTAGGTTCATTCTTGTCTGTGACCTAGAAGATGGACAAACCTTAGGGCTGCAAGGTGGAGATCTCATGCAGAGTCCTGTATCGCTCCCTTCCTTGGGACTGTCATTCATTAACAGCCAGGCACCTGGTTGCTAGAGAGAGCTGCCCTTGTCGGTTGTTCCCTCTTATCCACAGGCAGATCACAGGTTTGTTCTGTGTTGGTACAGCACGATGCTCCACGACTGGGCTGCTCCACGTTGCAGTAATCCAAATAATAATGACTTCCCTTGCATTCACCACTCGGACCCGCTGGAATTGCATGCACCGGATTGCAAGCTTCCTTAACGCTGTCTCGGAAAAGGAGACACTGCATCGCCCCCTTGTGGGGGAACTGGGATCTCTGGGGTTCGATCCCTTAGTAGCCAAAGGTGGCTGGCTAATGGTAGAGCTGTCAAAAAGTTTTGACTGTTTTATGATACTTTTTGTTCAGAATCAGAAGGAAAATTCGGAGGGGAAAAACGCTGCAAACCCCAAAACCGTGGCACGGTTTCAAATCGGCAACTTCGAAACCGAAAGTGTCGCCGTGTTTTCATCAAAACGGCCCGTCTGGAAGCATGGAAAGGGAGCGGTCTCACTTGGAAACGGGGATTTGAAACATGTTCTTGTTTCGATTCCTTCGCTTGATCTGCAAATAAAAACCCTTGTCAAAAATCGGCATTTCCCTGCAGGAAAAGTAGATTTTTGATAGAAACCACATTTTCCGATGGGAGAATTTGTTTTGGTTGCAAAACTTCAGCCAGCCCTGCTAACTGGCAACTGTCCTGTGTTCCTAGATTGACTGCCTTTCCACCTGCCAAATCTGTGCATGCAGCCAGCATGTGGTCCTGCCACACAGCTCATTTGTGGTGGTTTTCCAAATGTTCTGCTGCAGGAATGATCGTGTGGCCGTTCTCTGGCCTGGGTTAGACAGGAGGTCAGGCCAGATGCTCACAATGGTCCCTGCTGGCCTTGGAATCTAGGATGGGGAGGGGAAACCTGGGCCAAGGGGAAGCACTGACTCCTGTGGATCCGCCTGGGCAGGGGGGGCAGAACCAACCTGGGCCAGGATTCACACCTTTTAGGTTCCAGGGAGTGTGGGGATTTTACACCCCCTGCTTTGCCCATTGCAGCCATCCTCTCCTGTGCATCTCCCTGAGTGAACTGATCCTCGTGAGACATTTCTGAGGGACCTGCCCTGAGCCCGCAGCTGGGGATCGTCTCACTGCACAGTTACCCGCCTGGGCGACCCTGACGGGCTGAGCGAAGCGCAGGGCCCAGGACCGCTTGTTCTCTCCTCCAGGTCCGTAACCTCGAGCAGCAGAACAAAGTGCTGGAGACTCAGCTGAAGCTGCTGAAGGACAAGGACCAGTACAAGTCCAAGCTGGGGCAGATCATGGCGCGCTCCAGCCAGTCCCTGAAGCGGCAGATCGAGACGCTGAGCCAGGACAAAGGGAAGCTGCAGGCGGAGCTGGACCACATGCAGGTGCTGGTGGAGGAGCTGAAGGGCAGGTACACGCATCCGGGAGCGGGTGTCCCCGTACGGCAGCGAGCGAGGCAGGGTGAGCTCCAGGAGGGAGGAAACCATGAAAGGTGGGGTGGGAACCTAGGAAAGGAAAGGCCCTGTCAGTGAGATCCATTGGACCCATCCCCCAGAACATTGGTGCTGGACAGGAAACAGCCCTGTTCTTGTGAGGCCGGGGTCTTGTCTTCTGTCCTGTCTGACCCCACAGCTGGTCTTGGCTGGGATCAGCCACCATCTGCCTCGGGAAGCCCCCAGGTCGTATTTATCCCACGTACTCCTCCTCCACAGCGCCTGATCTGCCCTTTCCCCTCCTCAGAACCCAGGGGGTCTGCGCCTAGAGCCTCCTTCCCAGGGAGGAGCCCAGAAATCAGGGGCCCAGCCCATAGGAGTCGTCCCCCGTGGGCCAGCCCAGTCTGGCATTCATTGACGCTTGTCCCCGAGGACTCCCCGCTGCAGGGCAGAGACACCCCCCCTGGCCCCAGATAAATTGTGGAGGATCCCAGCAATTTCTCCTCCTAAGCCCCCCCTCTCGAGAGACTCCATGTCTCCACCTCCCCGAGGCTGCTGTGCAGACTGGCTGGGGCTCTCCACGCTGGCCGTGGCTGCTGAGCTATCGCCAGGAGGGGGCGCTAGTGAGCTGACTCAGGGCTCCTCTCCCAGGGCCTCCCCGGCCTCCCACACCCTGATCTCTGAGCATCCTCAGAGCCCCACAGCCAGGGGACATGAGCCACGCCCAGGATTCGAGCCCAGAGCCCGTTGCTTGTCAGCTGGGCCTTGCTGCTCTCTGGCTTGGAGTCCGAGCATCCTTCCCCATACTCCCATGGGACGGGGTCCCGGCTCGCCACGTTAAGGCCCCGTGGATGCTGCTGCACCGCCCGGCTCCCTGCACGTCCCCTCTCTCCCCAGGTACGAGGATGAGATCAACCGGCGGAACCAACTGGAGAATGAATTCGTTGTGACGAAGGAGGTGAGAAACCTCCACCTTTCCTCCCGGGGACATCTCTGCCCAGCCAGCCCCTGCTTTACCCGTACAGCCCAGCAGGACACGCCCTGCCCCCTGGGGTCCAGCTCCCCTCCCAGACAAGGGCACATGCCAAAGCAGGATCAGATGGAGAAGACTGGAGGGGACCTTCATCTTCCACTGGGAGAGGCACCAGAGATGGATGGAAGGGATCTGGGCTGAAGATCCACAGGGCATTTCAGGGAGGGGAGGGGGGGAGAACCCAGGTGTCCTGGCCAACATCCCCCTCACCCACTTGGTCCACAAAGCAGAAGGGCTGCAGTGGCTGGCTGCCCAGTCCCCACACTGCAGGGATCTGTCCCCAGGGTGCACTGGGGCCTGGCAAGAGCTCCTCTGGCAAGAGCTCCTCTGCTCTGACCGGGTCTCTCCTGTGCCTGCAGGATCTCGACAACCTGTATCTTCAGAAGGTGGAGATCGAATCGAAGCTGGAGAGTATCACGGACGAAATCAACTACCTCAAGCAGCTGTATGACGAGGTGGGTGCCGGCCCATGGGCCTCTGCTGAGTCTGTTGCACAGGAAACAATGTGGGGAGACAGATGCGGTCTGGGGCGGGGGCGGGGGGGCGGCCGGTTGCAATCAGGATCCAGAGGCTCTGTTTGCAGGGGGTCCCTCCTGGGGAGCGTTGGGGTGCTGCTGGCTGGGGGAGCCCATTTAAAATGCAGCCAGAGAGAGCAGAATCCAGATTCCTATCTCAATTCCTGCCCTCCCTTCCCCCGAATTGCTTCCATCCCCCAGGAGATCCGGGAGCTGCAGTCCCAGATCCAGAACACGCAGGTGACGGTGGAGATGGATAACAGCCGGGAGCTGGAGATGAAGCAGATCATAGACGAGGTGAAGACCCAGTACCAGGCCATGGCAGCCAAGAGCCGCGAGGAGGCCGAACAGTGGTACAAGCACAAGGTGAGCGGCGCTCCTCCCCTGCCGTGCATGCCCCGTGCCTGCTGAGCTGTGAGCATGCCTGACTGCGCTTCCTCATTCTCGCACGCTGCTCGCACCTCGGGCGCTCATAGGTGTGTCCCCACGTGGGCCAGCTTTCCTTCTGCACTTGCCTGTTCCCCACGCATTCAGAGGCTCGCCTGAATGTCCAGGAATCATAGAATCATAGAATATCAGGGTTGAAAGGGACCTCAGGAGGTATCTAGTCCAACCCCCTGCTCAAAGCAGGACCAACCCCAACTAAATCACCCCAGCCAGGGCTTTGTCAAGCCTGACCTTAAAAACTTCTAAGGAAGGAGATTCTACCACCTCCCTAGGTAACGCATTCCAGTGTTTCACCACCCTCCTAGTGAAAAAGTTTTTCCTAATATCCAACCTAAACCTCCCCCACTGCAACTTGAGACTATTACTCCTTGTCCTGTCCTCTTCTACCACTGAGAATAATCTAGATCCATCCTCTTTGGAACCACCTCTCAGGTAGTTGAAAGCACCTATCAAATCCCCCCTCATTCTTCTCTTCTGCAGACTAAACAATCCCAGTTCCCTCAGCCTCTCCTCATAAGTCATGTGTTCCAGACCCCTAATCATTTTTGTTGCCCTTCACTAGACTCTCTCCAATTTATCCACATCCTTCTTGTAGTGTGGGGCCCAAAACTGGACACAGTACTCCAGATGAGGCCTCACCAATGTCGAATAGAGGAGAACGATCACGTCCCTCGATCTGCTGGCTATGCCCCTACTTACACATCCCAAAATGCTATTGGCCTTCTTGGCAATAAGGGCACACTGCTGACCCATATCCAGCTTCTCGTCCACTGTAACCCCCAGGTCCTTTTCCGCAAAACTGCTGCCTAGCCATTCGGTCCCTAGTCTGTAGCGGTGCATTTGGGTTCTTCCGTCCTAAGTGCAGGACCCTGCACTTATCCTTATTGAACCTCATCAGATTTCTTTTGGCCCAATCCTCCAATTTGTCTAGGTCCCTCTGTATCCTATCCCTACCGTCCAGCATATCTACCACTCCTCCCAGTTTAGTATCATCCGCAAATTTGCTGAGGGTGCAATCCACACCATCCTCCAGATCATTTATGAAGATATTGAACAAAACCGGCCCCAGGACCAACCCTTGGGGCACTCCACTTGATACCGGCTGCCAACTAGACATGGAGCCATTGATCACTACCCGTTGAGCCCGACAATCTAGCCAACTTTCTACCCACCTTTATAGTGCATTCATCCAGCCCATACTTCTTTAACTTGCTGACAAGAATACTGTGGGAGACCGTGTCAAAAGCTTTGCTAAAGTCAAGATACAATACATCCACTGCTTTCCCTTCATCCACAGAACCAGTAATCTCATCATAGAAGGCGGTTAGATTAGTCAGGCATGACCTTCCCTTGGTGAATCCATGCTGAATGTTCCTGATCACTTTCCTCTCGTGTAAGTGCTTCAGGATTGATTCTTTGAGGACCTGCTCCATGATTTTTCCGGGGACTGAGGTGAGGCTGACTGGCCTGTAGTTCCCAGGATCATCCTCCTTCCCTTTTTTAAAGATTGGCACTACATTAGCCTTTTTCCAGTCATCCGGGACTTCCCCCGTTCGCCACGAGTTTTCAAAGATAATGGCCAATGGCTCTGCAATCACAGCCGCCAGTTCCTTTAGCACTCTCGGATGCAACGCATCCAGCCCCATGGACTTGCACGTCCAGCTTTTCTAAATAGTCCCTAACCACCTCTTTGTCCACAGAGGGCTGGCCATCTATTCCCCATGTTGTGATGCCCAGCGCAGCAGTCTGGGAGCTGACTTTTAGTGAAGACAGAGGCAAAAAAAGCATTGAGTACATTAGCTTTTTCCACATCTTCTGTCACTAGGTTTGCCTAACTCACTAGGTTAGGAGTTTGGCTGGATCAGCTGGTCGGAGGCAGTCACTGAGGGGTGGGGGGAGGGAGACTTGCACAAGTCCACGTGCATGGTGAGCTTGCTGATTGCGATAGTGAACATGGACCCTGTGAGTACACAAGCAAACTCTGTGCATGCACCTCTGGGCTTGCAGACAGGCCCATGGTTTTCTCCAGCTGTGGATCCCAAAGTGTACATGGAAGAATGAGCACTGAGACCCACTCCCCACAGGGATCAGTGAACCCCCCCCATCCTCCAGGTCAGAGGCAAATTACAGTTTCCGCTGGGGAGCGGGCTTGGCGCACGGGGGCTTCCCCCACTGCCCACAGGAGCACCAGGTGGGTGGGTAGACTGGGTCGGGGTGCAGGGGTGCCCATTTTTGGGGGGCTTCTGGGCAGGGGCCCCATTGGCCCAGTGGTTAATCCGCCACTGCCCCGGGTGTGCAAGCTGGGCACGGGAAGCAGCAGCCGCATGGAGAGAGATGGGACCCAAGTGCCGACTCGTCAGCAGGGACTGATCCCACCAGTGGCCCCCAGCGGAGACTCGTGTGTCCTTCAGGTAGCGACAGCTTCCAGCAGGAGCTGCAGGTTGTGGGTTCACATCCCCCAACCAGGGGCTGGGCTGCTCCCATCATCTCCATGGTGGAGCAGGACCCTGGCTGGGCCCTGGTCACAAAGCTGGGGATAAACGTCCCAGCCCCATGCAATGGACAAGCTCCTAGGGGAAGGGGCAGGAGCCCTGGAGAACAGTCCATAGGGAGCAGCCCTGCGCTGGGCCTGGTGAATGGGATCTAATGAGTTTGTCCCAGCTCTGCTCTCTTGGACTCCCTGCCAGTGCCTCTCTAGGGCAGGTGAGGGGCTCTGGGAGCAAGACGACTGAGGGGAGGCCTTGGCAACACCTCCCTCTCCCCCCAGGTTGACGACATGGCGACCCAGGCCCGGAAGCACAACGAGGAGATGAAAAGCATCAAGGATGAGATCGCGGAGCTGAGCCGCTACGCCCAGAGGATCAATGCTGACATCGAGGTCCTGAAGAACCAGGTGAGCCCCACCTAGTGCTGCCTGCCTCTCGGACAGGGGGGCTCGGTGTGGGGCAGGGTCATGCTCCTTTTCCAGGGAGCCCCTCCTGCAACTCGGCCCGCTCCGGCCGGCTTCTCTGCTGAGGCCAGACACTGCCGGGGTGGGGAGCTGGGTTCTCTCCCCCCCGCCCCCTCCCACTGGGGGAAAGTCCCAGTGACCCCCTGCCGTGGTTCCCAAGGCTGCTTCTGGGGAGGGCGATGGGGCCGGGTGAAAAGGATTCTGGGGAAGCAATGGCAGGCGGCTCGGTGCAATCGCCCCCTCCCTTCGACGGGCAGCCCAGAACGCCGCCCCCCAAGGTGACCTTGTTTCTGCCCCCGGCGCTAGCGAGCCAACCTGGAGAGCGCCATGGTTCTGGCGGAGGAGCAGGGCGAGCAGGCCGGGCGCAGCGCCAAGGACACGGTGCAGGAGCTGGAGGAGGTGCTGAAGGGGGCCAAGCAGGACATGGCGCGCAAGGTGCGTGAGTACCAGCAGCTGATGAATATCAAGCTGGCCCTGGACATGGAGATCGCCACCTACCGCAAGCTTCTGGAGGGCGAGGAGAACCGGTGAGCGCTCCCCAGGGGCGGGGCAGGGGGGACCCGGCTTGGGTTCCCTGGGCAGCTTGCCAAACCCCTGTTTGCCTACGGCTGGGCATGGCTGGCCCAGGGCTGGGATAGCAAGGAGGGGCTGCGGGTCGGGATTGAGGGGCACCCGCACAGCTGTGGGGGGGACAGACCCAGGGCTGGAATCATGGGGTGCGTTGGTAGAAGCCACCCGGGGCTCTGGCAAACCCTCCGCTGGAAGAGGCTAGCGGGAGGCTGGCTGGACAGGCTGCAGCAAGGGGGGGCTCTGTGCCGGGGCAGGGGACGCATTCATCCTCCGGTTTGGTTACTAAGCTAGAGGCAGTGTGACCTAATGGGCTGAACTCCCGGCCATGTGGGATCCTGGGCAAGTCACTGGCCTCCCTGCCCCCGTCTTCCCCCACCTCGCTAGTCCCACGAGTGAGCCACCCGGCTGCCTACGTGCGCTTCTCACCCCTCTGCGCGGCAAGGGCCCATTGAGCCAGCAAAGGCAGGGGCAGGTCTCTGCCAGGTCTACGGTGGGCGAGAACCCGCCCCGCCCCTCCTGCCACACCCTGTAACATGCTCCTTTTGACGGCGCTCCTGTGACTGATTTCTCTCTCCCAGGATGATCAGCCAAGGCCCGAACCTGCATTTCAGCACCATGGACAAACGGGGTGAGTCTCTTCCCTCGGTGCTCAGTGTGTCTGGCCTCCCACCTGGCTGGAGCAGTCAGACCCACTTCCCACTTGGGAACCAAGCAGGGCCCTCTGGTGTGTGGGGCCAGGCTCTCTGCCTCCTAGCTGCCCACCTGTGCACTACCCATAGAGGAGTGGGGTCCCGGACAGCACCCCCATTGCCCGTGTGGGTTAGATCGTGGGCGATGGAATAGTGCCCCAGGGCCCGGGCTCAGCAATCAGGAACATCTACACTGGCTCCGTCTCCTAGACCTTGGGGAGCCAGTGACGGTGCTCCAGGGACCATGGGGGAACCGGGGGGAACTGGGCCCAGTGTCTTGTGCAATTGGGGGGATGTGGCTGTGACGCCCAGCGGGATCGCCGGGGTCCCAGTTCGGCCTCAGGGCAGGCGTCTCCAAAATGTGACGAACTCGGCACAGACAGCGGGGCCCTCGGGTCGCTGCAGCTTAGATCCATGTGGGCAGGGCCTGATGTCTTTGAACAGGCCAGTGCCCAAGTCCCCTGCAGCTGAGAATGGGAGTGGAAAGCACCAGCCGCTGTCCTGTCAGTTAGGAGCTGGCAGGGGGGGAATTTTTCATAGGTGCTGAGGTGCCTGATCTCCCTAGCTGAGACTCAGGAGAGGGCTGTCTCCGGGACCAGCCACTCGACAGAAGTGATGAGACACGAAAAGCCCGATCCAGTGAGGCTCCTTCCTTTGCCCAGGCTCTGGGTCTGCCCCTGAGCCGGTGTTCCAAGCCCATCAAGCGCACCGGGGTATCTCTGAATGAAAATATATGTAAATCACAGACCTAATGCAAATTAGCCGTTGTCAGTCCGCACAAGGGCGGGAACATGCTCCACCCGTCGATTTGCATGCATAAATCCTTGCCTCGGATTGGCCAGTCAATCCCAGCTTGCCCACCTCTCATTTGCTTAATCGCTTTGGGAACCAATCAAGAGCCTCTTCGTAAAACCGACCCCTCTCTGATTTCTCGATTAGAGTTCTAAACCACCCCCAACCCCTTCCTGACTTGCTTACGCAGCTGGACTCCTGTCTCCCCGAGTGGCACTCCCCTCCCCGGGCAGGGCTGCTACGCTGCCGGGGCCCGAGCCAGCCTCCTCACCCAAGAGGCCGATCCTGATCAAGACCGTCGAGACCAAGGATGGGAAGGTGCTCTCGGAGTCCAGCCACTTCTCAGAAAACTAGCCCAGCCACGAATCTGTGGAGCTGGATTTAAACCTGTGTAATGTCATGACTGGAAGTGCTTGCGGCCCAATTCTGCCCTGGGTTACAATGAAGTCACTGAGGGCAGAATTGGGCCAGGAGATTGTAAGCTCCATGGGCAGGGACCTGTTCTAATGATGCATTTGCAAAGCGTTCTGCACCTCTACGGTGCTAGGGAACCTACAGAGCTGTCAGCGTTTGCCGGCAGGCTCCGGGGTTTTCTGACTAACACCTTGACCTCGTTAGCAGGGAAAACAAGAGTTAAATGGGTGCTGGTTTGCTGAGCAGCTGCCTGTTAACCCACTTAATATAAGGGAGTTGGGAACAGCTGGGGGCGGGAATTGGGACAGGCATGACTCTGTCCTAATGAATCCGACTTAGGAAGTAGACTAGCTCTGAGCTAATACTGCAGATCCTAGGACAGGTTGGATGTTTCCTTTTGAGATTTTTATCCTGCTGGGGCCAAGAGGGCAAATTCTGCAACTGCCAGGGCTGGGCAAGCAGCAGCCCCTTTTCCTTCAAATAAGAAATAACTCTGGGATAGGCTGGCTTCTCTGGCGCTCATTGGAATATGCATTCCGTATTATTACTGCATTAAAACCTGGCTCAAGGGATGGGCAAAAATGGCTTGCAAGGGGCCAGATGCGGCAGGGATGGGCGTGCGAAGGGAAGCGGAGCTGAACAGAGTAACTGGGGTGGCCTAATAAATATGACACACGTTGTCCAGGAGGGCATATGCTAGAGCAGTGGCTCTCCAGCAGGGGTCTGGGGGGTCCTGGGGGGCCCCGAGCAGGTTTCGGGGGGGTTTCCAAGCAGGACTGGCATTAGACTTGCTGGGCCCAGAGGAGAAAGCTGAAACTGCACCACCTGGGTCTGAAGCCTGGGGCCCTGAGTCCTGCCACCCACGGCTGAAACCAAAGCCCGTAGCATGGAGCATCCGGCAATTGCCCTGTTTGCTACCCCCTAACGCCAGCCCTGGCTTTTATATGCAGAAACCCAGTTGTTGGGGCGCAGGGGGCCGTGGAGTTTTTATAGCATGTTGTGGGGGGGCTCAGAAAGAAAAATGTCGAGAACCACTGGGCTAGAGTAATCTCTTCGGCTAGGTCTCCTGCATGGGTTTTATTTTTCAGGTCGTTGCTCTGTCACTAATTTCGACAGATCACTGCTTTTCTCTGTATGTCAATTCCCCGTGTGTCCCAGGGGTGTGGTGCGGGGAAGAGCTCGCTCACCCAGCTGGGGGGGGGGGTGTCACCGAATATCCCTGCCCCGGGGCGTTTACACTTTTCATCAGGCACGCCTGATACTTTCCACACTTTAATATTCTCCATGGCTCTCGACCATCTCCCTGCTTGTGTGTGTCTGTGTAATTTTGGCCCTGGTGCTCCTGGCGGGCTCAGCTCCCTGGAAGGAAGGGGGCTGTTAAAGAGGCATTTGTAACCATTTGTGTTTCATAGCGTATCTCTGTCAATGGCCAGCCGCCTCGTGGCGCGTTATGCAGCCAGGATTCCCTGTGCTAGCCAGCCTCTCCTCTTGAGTGAGCCTAAATAAGAGGAGAACGAAACGGCTGAAAAGAGACCAGAATAAAAATGCTCTTTGCCCCGTTTCTGCCTTTAGTCATTGCTCAGGAATGTCTGTACGAAGAGGGCAGCGGGTGGGAATTCCTGCCTTTTCACTCTTCCTTACCCGCAGTTCACCTGCTTCCCGTCAGTCCAGGGGACCCCTAGTGAACCGCATCCCTGCAAACATGCAGCCAGCCAGCAGCTGTGAATTGTCAGTGTGTACCCAAAACTCAGGATCCTTGCTGGCTTGGGGCATCTTCCTCCAGCAGCAGGCAGTTATGATTGTTGAGACCAGCCACTAGAAGAGAGAGGACCAAACACACCCACCCACTCGGTGTTAGGCACAATATTACCCCGGAAGGATTTGCAACACCTGTGTGGACTGCAGAGGCTGGGGATGTGTAGGGACCTTGGAACTGAAGGGTATAATGGAAATCAGTGTGGCCAACTCCTGTGATTTTTTTTTTTTTAGTGCAAATTCTGTGATTTTTCAGGTTTTCTTAAAGACCACAAATGCTGGAATCATGTTATTACCCTGAGCATCTCAGCTCTCATTTAAAAAAAAAATTTTTTTTAGCCTTCCTGGTTCCAGAGAAAAGCTTGCAAATGATCTAACACCAAAGCCAAATACAAAAAAAACCCTGGAACATTTATTTTTCTTTAAAATCTCACAGTTTTTCAGCCTGCCTCATGAGTTTTGAACACTGGGGATTGGCCGTACTGAATTGGAGTTGTGGGAAGCCAGATGCTGGGGTAAAGCAATTGCCTATATGAGAAGATGACAAGAGGATAACTAAAATGACACCAATTTTTAAAATAGGCTACAGAGGTGATCCCAGCAATTACAGGTCATTAAACCTAACTTCAATGCCAGGAAAAATGGTTGAAACCATAGTAAAGAACAGAAATGAAGAGTCAACATAACTTTTGTAAAGGCAAATCATGCCTCACCAGTCTATTAGAATTCTTTGAGGGGTCAACAAGCATGTGGACACGGGTGATCCAGTGGGTATAGTGTAGTTGGACAGAAAGCCTTTGACAAGGTCCCTCACCAAAGGCTCTTAAGCAAAGTAAGCTGTCATGGGATAAGAGGGAAGGTCCTCTCATGGATTGGTAACTGGTTAAAGATAGGAAACCAAGGGTAGGAATAAGTGATTAGTTTTCAGGATGGAAAGAGGTAAATAGTGGTGTCCCCCAGGGGCCTATACTGGGACCAGTCCTGTTCAACATATTCATAAATGGTCTGGAAAAGGGGGTAAACAGTGAGGTGGCAAAATTTGCAGACGACACAAACCTACTCGGGATACTTAAGTCCAAAGCTGACTGCAAAGAGTTACAAAGGGATTTCACAAAACTGGGTGATTGGACAACTACATGGCAGATGAAATTCAATGCTGATCAATGCAACATCATGCACATTTGAAAATGTAATCCCAACTATCCATACAAAATGATGATAATCTACATTAGCTGTTACCACTCAAGAAAGAGATCTTGGAGGCATTGTGGATACTTCATCCACTCAGTGTGGAGCAGCAGTCAAAAAAGCTAAAAGAATGTTAGGTACCATTAGGAAAGGGATAGATAATGAGACAAAATATCATCATACCACTATATAAATCCATGGTACGCCCACAACTTGAATGCTGAATGCAGTTCTGGTTGCACCATCTCAAAAACAATAGATTAGAATTGGAAAAGGTACAGAGAAGGGCAACAAAAATTATTCGGGGCATGAAACAGCTTCCCTATGAGGAGAGATTAATAAGACTGGGACTTTTCATCTTGGAAAAAAGATGATTAAGGGGGGATATGATATAAAATCATGACTGGTGTGGAGAAAGTGAATAAGGAAGTGTTATAGAATAATAGAATCATAGAACTGGAAGGGACCTCGAGAGATCATCTAATCCAGTCCCCTGCACTCATGGCAGGACTAAGTATTATCTAGCCCATCCCTGACAGGTGTTTGTCCAACCTGCTTTTAAAAATTCCCAATGATGGAGATCCCACAACCTCCCTGGGCAATTTATTCCAGTGCTTCACCACCCTGACAGTTAGGAAGTTTTTCCTAATGTCCAACCTAAACTGCCTTTGCTGCAATTTAAGCCCATTGCCTTTTGTCCTGTGCTCAGAGGTTAAGAAGAACAATTTTTCTCCCTACTCTTTGTAACAACCTTTTATGTGCTTGAAAACTGTTCTCATATCCCCTCTCAGTCTTCTCTTCTCCAGACTAAACAAACCCAATTTTTTCAATCTTCCCTCATAGGTCATGTTTTCTAGACCTTTCATCATTTTTGTTGCTCTTCTCTGGACTTTCTCCAATTTGTCCACGTCTTTCCTGAAATGTGGCGCCCAGAACTGGACCCACTACTCCAGTTGAGGCCTAATCAGTGCGGAGTAGAGCGGAAGAATTACTTCTCGTGTCTTGCTAATACAGCCCAGAATGATGTTTGCTTTTTTTGCAACAGCGTTACACTGTTGACTCATATTTAGCTTGTGATCTGCTATGACCCCCAAATTCCTTTCTGCAGTTCTCCTTCCTAGGCAGTCATTTTCCATTTTGTATGCATGCAAGTGATTGTTCCTTCCTAAGTGGAGTATTTTGCATTTGTCCTTATTGAATTTCATCCTATTTATTTCAGCCCATTTCTCCAGTTTGTCCAGATCATTTTGAATTGTAATCCTATCCTTCAAAGCATTTGCAACCCCTCCCTGCTTGGTATCATCCATAAACTTTATAAGTGTACTCTCTATGCCATTATCTAAATCGTTGATGACGATATTGAACAAAACCAGCCCCAGAACCGATCCCTGCAGGACCCACTCATGATGCCCTTCCAGCATGACTGTGAACCACTGATAACTGCTCTCTGGGAACGATTTTTCCACCAGCTGTGCACCCACCTTACAGCAGCTCCATAAAGGTTGCATTTCCCTAGTTTGTTTATGAGAAGGTCATGCAAGACAGTATCAAAAGCCTTACTAAAGTCAAGATATACCACGTGTACCACTTCCCCTCATCCACAAGGCTTGTTACCCTGTCAAAGCAAGCTCTCAGGTTGGTTTGAGACCATTTGTTCTTGACAAATCCATGCTGACTGTTACTTATCACCTCATTATCTTCTAGATGTTTTCAAATTGATTGCTGAATTATTTGCTCCATTATCTTGCCGGGTACAGAAGTTAAGCTGACTGGTCTGTAATTCCCCTGGTTGTCCTTATTTTTCTTTTTATAGATGGGCACTATATTTGCCCTTTTCCAGTCTTCTGGAGTCTCTCCCATCTTCCATTACTTTTCAAAGATAATTGCTAATGGCTCGGATATCTCCTCAGTCAGCTCCTTGAGTATTCTAGGATACATTTCGTCAGGCCCTGGTGATTTGAAGACATCTAAATTGGCTAAGTAATTTTTGACTTGTTCTTTCCCTATTTTAGACTCTGATCCTACATCATTTTCACTGGCATTCACTATGTTAGACATGCAATCGCCATCAACCTTCTTGGTGAAAACCGAAACACAGAAGTCATTAAGCACCTCTGCCATTTCCACATTTTCTGTTATTGTCTTTCCCCTCTCCTACCCTGACCTTGGTCTTCCTCTTGCTTCTAATGTATTTGTAGAATATTTTCTTGTTACCCTTTATGTCTCTAGCTAGTTTGATCTCGTTTTGTGCCTTGGCCTTTCTAATTTTGTCCCTACATACTTGTGTTATTTGTTTATATCCATCCTTTGTAATTTGACCGAGTTTCCACTTTTTGAAGGACTCTTGTTTGAGTTTTAGATCATTGAAGATCTTCTGGTGAAGCCAGGATGGTCCCTGGCCAGACTTCCTGTCTTTCCTACGCAGTGGGATAGTTTTCTCTTGCGCCCTTAATAATGTCTCTTTGAAAAACTGCCAGGTGCCTTCAGTTGTTTTTCCCCTTAGACCTGCTTCCCATGGGATTGTATCTACCAACTCCCTCAGTTTGCTAAAGTCTGCCTGCTTGAAATCCATTGTCTGTGTTGTGCTGTTCTCCCTCCTACCATTCCTTAGAATCGTGAACGTGACCATTTCGTGATCACTTTCACCCAAGCTGCCTTCCACTTTCAAAATCTCAACCAGTTCCTCCCTATTTGTCAAAATCAAATCTAGACCAGCCTCCCCCCTTTCTCCACCTTTTTTACTCCTTCACAGAACACAAGAACCAGGAGTCACCCAATGAAATTAACAGGCAGCAGGTTTAAAACAAACCAAAGGAAGTATTTCTTCACACAACACACAGTCAACCTGTGGAACTCATTGCCAGGGGATGTTGTGAAAGCCAAAACTATAACTAGATAACTTCCTGGAGGACAGGTCCATCAATGGCTATTAGCCAGGATGGTCAGGGATGCAACCCCATGCTCTGAGTGTCCCTAGTCTCTGCCTGCCAGATGCTGGGAGTGGACGATGGGAGGGATCACTCAATAATTGCCCTGTTCTGTTCATTCCCTCTGAAGCACCTGGCATTGGCCACTGTTGGAAGACAGGACACTGGGCTGGATGGACCTTTGGTCTGACCCAGTCTGGCCGTTCTTATGTTCTAAGATGCACGCTGGATGTTCTCTGATTTCCCCCCATGCGTCGGGGCTCGTTGCGTGGCTGTTCTGCAGGAGAAAATGGCTGCTTTCACCACATGAGAATGAAGCCTGAGCCCTGGACAGTGAGCTGGAACCACCGAATTAAGAATTTAAATATTAAGAGGCACAAATGTAGCTGAAGCAAAGGCGGTAAAGGATCAGTGACGGGGTGGGATAGATGGGCCTTGCGTGGGGGGCCGATCAGGAGCGGGCTGTGGCTGGGCTCTGGACGATGTCAAAGAGACAGGATTTACTCTGCTGTAATCAGCCTCATTTATTATAGGAAAGGGTTCGTCCGCCAGCCCCCGGCTCTGTCTGACAGCAGCTCCCCGCAGCGTCCCACCCACCCCTGGGCCATGCGGAGTCCTGGCACAGCTGATGCTTTTCAGAAACAAACGGGACAATTCCTTGCCCTTTAAAGGCAGTTTGGTGCTTGTGGAGGGATACGGGTGATTCGTCCCCTGTGGGGTGGGGGCGGGACGTCATCAGGCCTAAGGCCAAAACGCGGAAAAAGGAGACTATCCTTCACGCGCTGATGGGCAGGAGGAAGCCAAGCCGTGCTTGGTATCTAGTGCGTATCCTCAGCCCTGGCACATGCTAGGAGACCAGGCCCGGAATAGAACCCAGGTGTCCTGACCACAACGTCCCCTCCCGTAATGCCAGACGGAGCCGGGGAATCCGATCCTTCCGAACGCCCCCCCTCCCAAAAGCCCTCTGTTGGCCAAGAGCCCAAGCTGTGACTAGGTCCTGGAGAGCAAACCCCCAACCCCCCCTGCCCCCCCATCCCCATCCCCATCCCCTCCCTCTTTCTGGTGGGAGACCCCCCCCCTCCCCTGCCACCAGCCACCCCAACCCCTGTGCTCAGCATGTGGGTAATGAGACGAGCGAGACAGCAGATCCTGGTTTGCAGCAGACCCCTGCATCTGGGTCTCAGCCCCTAGGCCCTCCCTTCTCTGACCCTTCCCCACCAGCCTCAGCACCCGATAACCCCAGTGAGGTGACTCGCTCCCAGTTATTGGGCTCACGGTGGAGCGGCGTCAACCTGAGTTTGTCCATCTCCCCCACCCATCGGCTTCGGCTTGCAGCAGCCCTGAAAGCAGCGCACAGGGGCCACCCCGAACCTATGTACCCATAGACACTGCTCTCAGCAGCCGGAACAGGCCCCCGGGCTACCATAACTCACGCCTCTAGCTCCAGAGCTGAGAGCGAACATCCCCCGGCTTGCCGAGGTAGTAGAGCTTTTATACGCCACGGGTCTCAGCCACAAGATGGCGATGTCACCGCGTGCACACTGAGCCAGGCACTTTACAACCAGGAGCGGGTTTACCCCGAAACAGACCGTGCTGTGGCAGGGGGCCCCCAACGACAGGGGCCCCAAAACAAAGGCGTGGGAACTGTGGGTGCAGGAGGTGCTGCAGCACCCCCCCCATGTTTTATGAGGGGCTGCGCTGCCGCCCCGCGCCCAGAGCCCCAGGTGCCGCCCCGCGCCCAGAGTCCCGGCTGCCGCCCCGTGCCCAGAGCCCCAGGTGCCGCCCCGCGCCCAGAGCCCCGGCTGCCGCCCCGCGCCCAGAGTCCCGGCTGCCGCCCGATGCCCAGAGCCCCAGGTGCCGCCCTGCGCCCAGAGTCCCGGCTGCCGCCCCGCGCCCAGAGCCCCGGCTGCCGCCCGATGCCCAGAGCCCCGGGTGCCGCCCCGCGCCCAGAGCCCCGGGTGCCGCCCCGCGCCCAGAGCCCCGGCTGCCGCCCCGCGCCCAGAGCCCCAGGTGCCGCCCCGCGCCCAGAGCCCCGGCTGCCGCCCCGCGCCCAGAGCCCCAGGTGCCGCCCCACACCCAGAGTCCCGGCTGCCGCCCCGCGCCCAGAGCCCCGGCTGCCGCCCGATGCCCAGAGCCCCAGGTGCCGCCCCGCGCCCAGAGTCCCGGCTGCCGCCCCGCGCCCAGAGCCCCGGCTGCCGCCCGATGCCCAGAGCCCCAGGTGCCGCCCCGCGCCCAGAGCCCCGGCTGCCGCCCCGCGCCCAGAGCCCCAGGTGCCGCCCCGCGCCCAGAGCCCCGGCTGCCGCCCCGCGCCCAGAGCCCCAGGTGCCGCCCCGCGCCCAGAGCCCCGGGTGCCGCCCCGCGCCCAGAGCCCCGGCTGCCGCCCCGCGCCCAGAGCCCCGGCTGCCGCCCGATGCCCAGAGCCCCGGGTGCCGCCCCGCGCCCAGAGCCCCGGCTGCCGCCCCGCGCCCAGAGCCCCAGGTGCCGCCCCGCGCCCAGAGCCCCGGCTGCCGCCCCGCGCCCAGAGCCCCAGGTGCCGCCCCGCGCCCAGAGCCCCGGCTGCCGCCCGATGCCCAGAGCCCCAGGTGCCGCCCCGCGCCCAGAGCCCCAGGTGCCGCCCCGCGCCCAGAGCCCCGGCTGCCGCCCCGCGCCCAGAGCCCCAGGTGCCGCCCCGCGCCCAGAGCCCCGGCTGCCGCCCCGCGCCCAGAGCCCCAGGTGCCGCCCCGCGCCCAGAGCCCCGGCTGCCGCCCCGCGCCCAGAGCCCCAGGTGCCGCCCCGCGCCCAGAGCCCCGGGTGCCGCCCCGCGCCCAGAGCCCCGGGTGCCGCCCCGCGCCCAGAGCCCCGGCTGCCGCCCCGCGCCCAGAGCCCCGGGTGCCGCCCCGCGCCCAGAGCCCCGGCTGCCGCCCCGCGCCCAGAGCCCCGGGTGCCGCCCCGCGCCCAGAGCCCCGGCTGCCGCCCCGCGCCCAAAGCCCCGGGTGCCGCCCCGCGCCCAGAGCCCCGGGTGCCGCCCCGCGCCCAGAGTCCCGGCTGCCGCCCCGCGCCCAGAGCCCCGGCTGCCGCCCGATGCCCAGAGCCCCAGGTGCCGCCCCGCGCCCAGAGCCCCGGCTGCCGCCCCGCGCCCAGAGCCCCAGGTGCCGCCCCGCGCCCAGAGCCCCGGCTGCCGCCCCGCGCCCAGAGCCCCAGGTGCCGCCCCACACCCAGAGTCCCGGCTGCCGCCCCGCGCCCAGAGCCCCGGCTGCCGCCCGATGCCCAGAGCCCCAGGTGCCGCCCCGCGCCCAGAGTCCCGGCTGCCGCCCCGCGCCCAGAGCCCCGGCTGCCGCCCGATGCCCAGAGCCCCAGGTGCCGCCCCGCGCCCAGAGCCCCGGCTGCCGCCCCGCGCCCAGAGCCCCAGGTGCCGCCCCGCGCCCAGAGCCCCGGCTGCCGCCCCGCGCCCAGAGCCCCAGGTGCCGCCCCGCGCCCAGAGCCCCGGGTGCCGCCCCGCGCCCAGAGCCCCGGCTGCCGCCCCGCGCCCAGAGCCCCGGCTGCCGCCCGATGCCCAGAGCCCCGGGTGCCGCCCCGCGCCCAGAGCCCCGGCTGCCGCCCCGCGCCCAGAGCCCCAGGTGCCGCCCCGCGCCCAGAGCCCCGGCTGCCGCCCCGCGCCCAGAGCCCCAGGTGCCGCCCCGCGCCCAGAGCCCCGGCTGCCGCCCGATGCCCAGAGCCCCAGGTGCCGCCCCGCGCCCAGAGCCCCAGGTGCCGCCCCGCGCCCAGAGCCCCGGCTGCCGCCCCGCGCCCAGAGCCCCAGGTGCCGCCCCGCGCCCAGAGCCCCGGCTGCCGCCCCGCGCCCAGAGCCCCAGGTGCCGCCCCGCGCCCAGAGCCCCGGCTGCCGCCCCGCGCCCAGAGCCCCAGGTGCCGCCCCGCGCCCAGAGCCCCGGGTGCCGCCCCGCGCCCAGAGCCCCGGGTGCCGCCCCGCGCCCAGAGCCCCGGCTGCCGCCCCGCGCCCAGAGCCCCGGGTGCCGCCCCGCGCCCAGAGCCCCGGCTGCCGCCCCGCGCCCAGAGCCCCGGGTGCCGCCCCGCGCCCAGAGCCCCGGCTGCCGCCCCGCGCCCAAAGCCCCGGGTGCCGCCCCGCGCCCAGAGCCCCGGGTGCCGCCCCGCGCCCAGAGTCCCGGCTGCCGCCCCGCGCCCAGAGCCCCGGCTGCCGCCCGATGCCCAGAGCCCCAGGTGCCGCCCCGCGCCCAGAGCCCCGGCTGCCGCCCCGCGCCCAGAGCCCCAGGTGCCGCCCCGCGCCCAGAGCCCCGGCTGCCGCCCCGCGCCCAGAGCCCCAGGTGCCGCCCCGCGCCCAGAGCCCCGGCTGCCGCCCCGCACCATTGTGACGTTACTGACATAACCTGTGACCGTATAGATCATTGGAACCACTGTTATATTTTCACAGCAAATATCGGTCAAAGGTGGTTGTTGTGTGAGGTGTCTACAAAAAGGTTATGGTTTGCTGGTTGTGATTATGCTATTTGCATGTGTGTATCATTTTTGTGGTTGAAGTTATGAATATTGGCTGTGGACTTGTATCTCAATGTGTTTTGATTCTAAGTAGCCTCAGTGACGCCTTTGGTCAACTTCTCGAGAAAGGACGAGTCTCAGGAAGAGCCCAATCAAGATACACTTAACTGACAATGAACTTTGGGAGATGCCAATCCACATCTGAGCTTTCCTGGGAACATTCAGACTAACATGTAAACACTGGCGTCGGCCTGTAAAGACCGGCGTCATGCAGGGACATGTGACTTGCCCATGTGACTCCAGACTCCATCTTGCTGCTGTGATCTTCCACAGGGCAGAGGATATAAAAGGCCCTGGAAACCCCTCCATTTTGTCTTCAATCCTGCTTCATACCTCTGGAGAGACTTGGCTACAAACTGAAGCTCTGAACAAAGGACTGAAGGACCCATCCCAGCTGGGGATGTTCTCCAGAGACTTGACTTGAACCTGCCGTTTATTCCATCCCGGCTGCAAGCCTGAACCAAGGACTTTGCCAATTACTGGGTGTCATTGATTCCATTTCACCAATTCTAGCTCTCATCTGTATTTCTTTCTTTGAATGAATAAACCTTTAGATTTTAGATTCTAAAGGATTGGCAACAGCGTGATTTGTGGGTAAGATCTGACTTGTACATTGACCTGGGTCTGGGGCTTGGTCCTTTGGGATCGAGAGAAGCTTTGTTCTTTTACTGGGGTATCGGTTTTCACAACCATCTGTCCCCATAACCAGTGGCACTGGTGGTGAGACTGGGAAACTGGAGTTGCTTGTGTGACTTGTGGTTAGCCAGTGGGGTAAAACCAAAGTCCTCTCTGTCTGGCTGGTTGGATGTGCCTTAGAAGTGGAGAAACCCCAGCCTTGGGCTGTAACTGCCCTGCTCTATGCAATTTGTCCTGAACTGATACTCTCAGAAGTGTCCCACCAAAGCCAGCATCGTTACAGCCACTTACGTGGCTGCCAGCCCACGGCCCACACCCAGGTCTGGACCCCTTCTGGGCTGGGAAAGGAACACCTCCAGAGGGTCCCACGGGGAGATCCTGAGGACGGCTGCATGGCAGTGAGGGGGCCGGCGGTGCAGGAGACCCCTTGATGGACGGCTAAGAAAGGAACCACCACCCTGCCTGGACGAGGACGCAGACTCCAGCGGGTGGGTTCGAGGCGCCCATCACAGACAGCGGGTAACTCACATCGGCTAATTAACAGCCGCCTGGACTGCTGCGTCCTTTCTCCGCGGGGGCCCTTTGCAGCTGATCTCCCTCGGCCCTCGCAACACAGGGCATTTTCCATGGGAACGCGCCCTGCGAAAGGCCGCTCGCGCCTCATCGGCTTTGCCTCCGCTGTCAGGATCAGCTGGCAAGCGCAACTGGGACAAATGCCCAGTTTGCCAAAAAAGTGGGGTGCAGAGGAACAGCCGGGGGTGCGTGTGTGGAATCGGCGACGTCAGCCATGCCTGTGGATGGGGTCAGGGCTCAGGTCAGCCCCTGTGGGTGGGGCGAGGGAGGGCTCGGGCTAGCCCCACACGATGTCGCCCTGTTCAGAAGCCACCTCTGGCCCACAGCTGGCTGGCGTCTGACCGGGCGTGTTTAATGGAGGGAGAGCCAGTCTTGCTGAGCTGACCCCCCCCACACCAGTGTAATGGCCTGGTCCATTGATACAACCCCAGCAGCGTGTTCAGCGCTGTCCGAATGTCTGGGGAGACCCGGAGCCTGGGCTGGACGATGCAGCCTGGACACACACAGCGCTGGAGTGCAAGCGGCCAGGCCAGTCTGGCTGGGCCTGCACTGGGGGGCGGGCAGAGACGGGCTGCTGGTGTTACAACCTCCACCTTCTGTGGATCTCAGGGGGTCGAGTGCGTCAGAGACTGGCCCCTCCACCACCACCCAGCAGCTGCTTTCCCAAAGCTCCCGCAGCAACTCCCTCTGCTCCGCGGGGAGCCTGGTGCTGAGCAGGCATGGGGAGAAAAGGCCGAGGGCACGGTAGCAGCCCCTGGGGGTTTATGGGAGTTCCCACCAGAACTATGGGGTTTTGCCAGGGGTTTATGGGAGTTTGATCTCTACTCCCCCAGTCCCACTGGGCTGTCGGAGGAACTGTGGCGAGGCTCCCAGAAGTGAGCACAGCTGCAGGTCGTGTGGACGCAGGGCAAAGCTGCGACTGACGCAGCCTGGCGTGCGCAGGGGGAGTTTATGCCAGTGCAGTCGCATCGGTTCAATTAGCGGCGGTCCAATCCCCTGGCCCAGTCCAGTCCAGAGAGCAGCTGGGGGTCCCCCGCCCGGACAGGCACGCAAGGCACGTCTCACAGCAGAGAGGACAACGCCGTGCTGTGCAAGCTGCAGGCACCGACAAACCCAGGAACATTCGGCATCCCTGGTGCTTGTAAAAGCTGAGGGGTGCTGTTAGGGGGCTTATTCCTTCACCCACTTACTTCCCTGGTCCTTCTCGCATGAACAGAGAGCAACAATCCCCCAAGTCCAAAGGTGCAAACAATTCAATGTTTTTTGGGGTGAACTTCCAGCAAACGTGATTCCAGTTTCCTTCCTTAGTGTCCTCCTTCCCAGCTCTGACCCCACAGAGCCTTACACCTGTGTCCCTGTTCCCATTCCTGCCTTTAGCAAAACATGCTTCCAACTTCCTTACTCCCATTCCCTGTTCCCATCTCCCCCTTTAGCAAAACATGATTCCAATTTCCTTACTCCCATTCCCTGTTCCCATCTCCCCCTTTAGCAAAACATGATTCCAATTTCCTTACTCCATTCCCTGTTCCCATCTCCCCCTTTAGCAAAACATGATTCCAATTTTCCCACCCCCATTCGCTGTTTCCATCTCCCCTCCCACCCCCCCCCCTTCCTGATTGACTGCAGACTATATAGTAAAACTTGAGTTCTGCTTAGCTGTACCTTATGTCACGGAGTCCCTGGGCGATGCTCTGGAACTGCTCCCCACGAAGCCAGTCAGGACTCTGGGGCAGTCGCCTTTCTGTGAGCAGCCTGTCTTCAGGACACGCAGCTCACACAGCTTCCACCTTCCTGGGTCTGACCTCGGAGCATTCAGCATCCTCTGCCCCTCCGTGCGCTTCCCCCCAGTGAGTCCGCTCAGGCGGGGCTCCTGGGGAAGCCAGAGGGTCCTGCCCCCCAACTTCGCAGTCAGACGTGACTCTCAGCCAGCCAGTAAAACAGAAGGTTTATTAGACGACAGGAACATGGTCTAAAACAGAGCTTGCAGGTGCAGAGAACGGGACCCCTCAGCTGGGTCCATTTTGGGGGGCAGTGAGCCAGACAACCACGTCTGCACTTCACTCCATGTCCCAGCCAGCCCCAAACTGAAAACCCCCTCCAGCCCCTCCTCCTCAGGGCTTTGTCCCTTTCCCAGGCCAGGTGGTCACCGGATTCCTTTGTTCTCCAACCCTTCAGCTCTCACCTCGCAGGGGGGAAGGGCCCAGGCCATTAGTTGCCAGGAAACAGGGTGTTGGCCATTCTCTGTGTCCAGACCCCTGCACACACCTGCCCTCTAGGGCTCTGCAATGATCATACACCCTTACTCCACCCCCTAGATACTTAAGAACTGCCTAGGGGAAACTGAGGCACCCCCACACTATTCAGAGGAAACATTAAGAACAGTCCCACTTCGTCACATCTCTCCCCCCTTCGAGATCGAACTGAGCGGGGTCACTTTAGCCGGTGACCTGGGGAAGTTCGAAGCCACCAACGTTCCCATGGATGCCCCAGCATCTCTCCCATTCCTTGGTAGGAGTTACACCAGGCCCTTCCAGTTTCACGCCCTCCCTTAGGTCAGGGGTGGTCGATAGCACTCGCAGGCCGCATGTGGGAAGGTTTATGCAGCCCATGCCCTTTGGCCACCCCAAGAATGTCTCCCCATTGAGCATCACCTTCTGCTCCCACTGGAGGTCCGAGGGGCCTGGCCCCAGGAAACTCCACACAGACATATAGGTTGGGGTCAGGAGTGGGAGCCTGTCCACATCCCCACCCATCTGGCTGATGGAGTCTATGGCCTTGGGACCCAGCAAGGGAGCTAGACACCGGGGCTTTTCCGCAGGGTCCCCTTGGTTCAAATCTCCAGCCTGCTCAAAGGCAGTGAAGTGGGCATCCACCTCCCCCCCATCCTTAACCAGGGGCAGCAATTTAGTCTTGAGGTTCCCTGCGGAACTGGCACCCCGGGGTCTATCCCCACTCACCCCGGGGAGGTCCCCTAGGCCTCTCCACCGCACCACTGCCAGTTCATGCTGCTGCTGCTTCTGCAGCTCTTTCTCGGGCTCTCGCTGTCTCCCATGGTCCTCTTGCTCTCTCAGACTCAGCTCCAATCCCGTCCGTCTCGATCCCCCGATGGGGAACCCGATCGTGAAGACCCCCGTCTGGTCGGGGACAGGAGTCTTGACGATGCCTGGCTCCCGCTTCAGCTGCTCCCAGATCCTGCTATAGCCCCAGTTGGGGTCAGGAATCTGTTCCTTAGAGCGGTCATCCTCCTCCAGCTGCACGATTAACTCTGCTTTGGTGAACTTTCCAATGTGCAACCCTCTCTTTCTGCACAGGGTTACAATGTCCTTCTTGATGAGACAGTGACAGGCCATCACTCCGCTCCTCCTAAGTTGTTGTGGACTCACAGGCCCATGTGTTCTCAGCTCCCCACGGTTTCCAGGGAGAACCCCTAGTGTGCCAGCCCTTCTCGAGGTCACCACCTCTTTGCCAGGGTCGAGCTGCAGACTCCTCCGCCCCTTGGACTGCTCGCTGCAATCCCCAGGGGAACCCTGTTACTGCAAAAGTCCTTCTCTCTCCCCGGGCCAAGCTGCAGGCTCCTCCGCCCCTGAGACTGCTCACTGCAGTCCCCAGGGGGACCCCATTACTGCACAGTCCTTCTCGCTGGTCACACACTCCCAGGGGTTAACCGCCCCCCGAAACCGCTCCTCTCTGAGCCTTCAGCAGGGCTGGTCCTCGGCAATCCCCCTTCGTGTTACTGCTCCCCAGTCACTTACTGCAGGAAGCACCATCCACGGGGTGCAGTACATCCCACCGCTGCCACCAGTTGTCACGGAGTCCCTGGGCGATGCTCTGGAACTGCTCCCCATGAAGCCAGTCAGGACTCTGGGGCAGTCGCCTTTCTGTGAGCAGCCCGTCTTCAGGACACGCAGCTCACACAGCTTCCACCTTCCTGGGTCTGACCTCGGAGCATTCAGCATCCTCTGCCCCTCCGTGCACTTCCCCCCAGTGAGTCCGCTCAGGCGGGGCTCCTGGGGAAGCCAGAGGGTCCTGCCCCCCAACTTCGCAGTCAGACGTGACTCTCAGCCAGCCAGTAAAACAGAAGGTTTATTAGACGACAGGAACATGGTCTAAAACAGAGCTTGCAGGTGCAGAGAACGGGACCCCTCAGCTGGGTCCATTTTGGGGGGCAGTGAGCCAGACAACCACGTCTGCACTTCACTCCATGTCCCAGCCAGCCCCAAACTGAAAACCCCCTCCAGCCCCTCCTCCTCAGGGCTTTGTCCCTTTCCCGGGCCAGGTGGTCACCAGATTCCTTTGTTCTCCAACCCTTCAGCTCTCACCTTGCAGGGGGGGAAGGGCCCAGGCCATCAGTTGCCAGGAAACAGGGTGTTGGCCATTCTCTGTGTCCAGACCCCTGCACACACCTGCCCTCTAGGGCTCTGCAATGATCATACACCCTTACTCCACCCCCTAGATACTTAAGAACTGCCTAGGGGAAACTGAGGCACCCCCACACTATTCAGAGGAAACATTAAGAACAGTCCCACTTCGTCACACCTTAACCAACCATTTTCCTGAAATTTAACTAACCAATCCTAACATGATTATGTAACCGATTATATCCCACCACCTTAATTAGTTTACACCCAGCAAAATTAATTATACAGCAGACAGGAACAATCCCAGAACCAGACAGAGATTATACAGACAAACAATGGGGAAATGGGGACTACAATGACAGAACAACAAAGAAATGAGGATTTCACATCCCAGCTATTGATAAGTGAGTTCTTGCCAGACAGGATGCTATCCATCCAAGTTTCCTTTTACATCTTCTAGGCACTTCCCTTTCTCTGGAGGTGATTGGCACTATCAGGACAGGATTGTATCCTAGCAGCCCAATAGCACCTTATTTCAGTGTGACTAGTTTGGAATGGGAGGAGGTGACCAGTCGCTTCCCAGCTTAGGGCTGCCTTTGCTGCTTAGCCAAAGATCTTAGCCTAAGCACAGGGACTCAGACTGTCGCAGTGAGAGAAGGCCCTTACACCGGCAGACAGTGATTTTGATTCTTTCTTTTATACCTCTAGAACTAGCCAAGTGATAAGAATACACCTAAATTCTTAAAGTACAGGCCTTTGCAGACAGGCCTGAATATCTATATCCTAACAGGTGCGAAGTGCTGGGCACACAGGATCTGAAGCCAAGTCGGGGAGAGAGCGCTTTACCATTAATCTTTATACAGAGAGTCCAAAATTACTCTGCGTCCAGCAAAAGTATTTAAACAGCGCATTTCTGGAGCAAGTCAGAATGGATGATAGCGGGTCTGTGCTCCCCAGCACGGGACACAAGAGTGGCTTGGGGGGGGATGTCAAGCCCCAGGGCAGGCCACTAGAAACACAGTTTAAACTGCAGCACGTTGTAATTGTCCTTTGCTTTGACACGTGCTGGTGGCATTGCATTAGGGCAGTGCCTGAGATCCCAGCCGCCTGCGTGGGGCGCTGCACACACACGCGGTGAGAGACAGGCCCTTTCCCACAGTGACAATCTACACAGACAATATCACGGGCCCGACTGTTCCCTGCACCCCAGTTCAGGCCTGTCAAAGTCAGCTGGTCCCTGTCACCATTACGGTGTGTGTTGGGGGTTAGTAGCTGCTCAGCATTTTGTGAGCCAGGCTGTGGGGGACACTATTAAATAGCGTGACAGGCTTTGAATCTGAAGTGGAGTGACTCCAGATTTACACCAGTGGCTGAGAGCAGCATCTGGCCCACATTTAATATAAAATGGTCAGGTTAAACAAGACACAAGTGAGGCTAATCTGCCATGTGCACCCTTCCCCCTGCTGCACCAAGAGTTAGCCAAACACACATGGCCGCTTTGAACCCAAGCTGAGCGTCCCGTTTCGCTCCAGCTGGCTCTTCCCCATGCCATGTAAAAGGCGAATCCCTTTTCTAAGGGTCTTGCTCTCAAGAGCTTAGACAGGGGTTCTATAGCAGGGAACGTGAACCCAGCCTCGTGGCTCAATGCTATGGTGATGGGCATCAGCATAAGAGGCGAGATCAACCCAGGAATGGCATTTTATTAAAACAGGCTTTAAATGCTTCAGGTTGGCTTTGAATGTGCAACTGGACCTTGCCCAGCCGAGCAAGGTCTCTCCCCATGTTGTGCCGGGAATACGAAAGTGGCCCAGTCTCCTCCAGGTGGTGCTGTGCTCTGCCGAAGAGAATAGGCCAAGAGCCTAGATGCCACCCAAGCGAGTGGCATTACGCCAGGGTGGATTTGGCTTGGTGTTTGGGAATACAGCTCCCTGCCCTTCTGTGGGACACACGCACAAGGAGGCTGAAGGGCAGAGCTAATCATCTTGCAAGCTTGCTGCAGAGGTGGGCCCTTCCAAGCGTTCATTAAGCTGCCCCTCACTGCTACGCTGGGGAGGTGGCGTCATGCTAGGTGTCAACTTTAAAGCAACTCGGTGTGTGACTTGCAAGCACCTGGTGGCTAGGTTTTTTTCCGGTTGCTCCCTGGAGGGGATCACTTCCAGCCAATCTCAAAGGGACGAGTGCATCAGAAAAGCCAGTCAGGCTGCAAGAGAGAGAGAGAGGGATCCATGTGCTTAGAGACATGGTGAAAGGTACATTGCTTGAGTCAGTTAAAACTAGACTGGAGAACTCATTGCAGGATCACTCCTGTCCCAGCTCCTGCACAGGGGAGAGCTAGGACCTGGTAAGTCATTTCCATCTATGTCTGTGCCTCTCCGGGGAAGGCTAGAAATCCTGCGCTCTTAGGAGATGGAAGAGGCTCTCGTCATGAGATGCATGGTGCCACCAACCAGAAACATTAGAAATTCATGAGACAGGCCCCAAAAAAATCGCCGGCATGTCATACAAATCATGAGATTTGAAGAGCTACACGTTGAGTTCCTTTCTTTGCCTTTTGAGCCCTCAGGTCACACACTCAGGTTTTGCTCTGCAGCCAGAAGAGCTAGACCCGTTTTTTTTTTTTTACAGACAGCGGAGATTCTCCCCTAATCACATGACTCCAGATGCTGGGTCTTTAAGTAAAACATCCAGTACCGTGCGATTCTTGCTAAAATCACCAGAGTCGGAAACATGGCATGTGATTGTCCAAGATCGCACCCAGGGTTTGGGCCTGTGTGACACCGACTGATTCACTGCAGGAAAATCATCCGTTTCACCTGCCTGTTCGTCTGGCTAAGAGGGGTAGTGGCTTTATAACAATGTGTTTAGTGCTTAGACGTTATGAAATGCTTGTGAGCTGCTGCCTGCATTAATCTTACTTGTAATAGCATTAGCACGTGCTCTAAAGTAACATTTACATTTTTGCTTTCTAACTGTAAAAAAAGTTCGCTGTGACTCTGTCAGGAGGAAACATCTCCTGCCCATCAAGAAGGGCTCTCAGAGCTCAAAGGGGCTTTGCGTTAATTGGCTACATGGAAAAGGGCTTGGCCCATCAGCTCGAATTCTGGAAGAAGGAACGAAAAACAGGTTTCATCTGTTTGCTCTCTCACGGGGCTGGAGCTACGAAAGAAACGCAGAGATCCCCAGGCTCTACCTGGGTTAGCCCTAAGAGGCATTCAGAGCTGACAGATTACAACAACTCAGTCACCTTTTAAAACCATGGACTGTAACTCATTTGTGTATCTATGTTTACCTGCTTTAACCTTGGAATAACTCGCTCATTTCTTTTCGTAGTTAATAAATCCTTCTTTAGCTTGCTATAGGATTGGCGACAAGTGCTGTCTTTGGTGTGAGATCTAAGGTGCAAACTGACCTGGGGTAAGTGACAGGTCTCTTGGGACTGGGTGTAACCTGAATATTTTGTGATCTTTGGTGTATAACAACCAGCTATCACTCAGTCCAGCTTGCCTGGGTGGCTAGATAGACTGGAGTGCCCAGCGTGGCTGTCTGTGACTCCATCGTGAGACTGGTAAAGCGGTTTAACATTTCACACTTATGAGTGGGTTTGTGAAATCTAATGATAGGACGTGCCACCAGGTCGGGGTCTCTGCCCTCCTTCTTGCCAGTCGGCCTGGAAGTTGGAGCGGCTCACGGCTGTTCACGGGAAGCCATTTCCCTTCTGCCCAGTGGAAACCAGTCCAACACAAGCTCTTGGCCTTGTCAGCAACGCCTCGGGAATGAAAACTGACACAGGTCAGCCCAGCTTCCGGAAACAGTCTTAATCTCCAGTTCATTCTTCTCTTCTCAAAAGCAGTCATGAGCCCCTGACCTTCTGGGCCCACCCATTCCTCCCCATCCAAACCGAGGTTAGCAGTCCCTCCTCCGGAGCGGTCTCTCCATTCCCCTGCACCTTCCCTAGGAACAAGCCTTTTAGTTCTCTCCTTTTTGGGTGCTTTCAAATTACCCACTCCCTCCCTGGGAGCTACCTTTTCATGACCTCTCCTCGCTCGCGGCCCTTCCCTGGCCCTTTCCTCTCCCTCTCCCTCTCCCTACCTGGGGAGCCCCATCTGGACTGATCCTGCAGCCTTCTTATAGGGTTCAGATGCCCCACTACCAAATGGCAATAAGCCCCCACCCACGGTACCCCAGGCAGAGTTGCTAGGGCCATCATGGGGCCAGTGAGGGCTTGATTCTTGTGGCGGGTCACTGGCCCCATGACAGTGATGCTTCAGGAAGATTCCGCTCCCCGCCCCGGGAGTCCAGCAGAGGCCAGACCGGACGTCTCCAGGCACTGCCCTCCCCTCCTCACCCCCTTGCTGATTCACATGCTGCTGAGATTCTCCCGGAGCGCCCCCAGCAGGGAAGCAGAAGTGAGGTGCGGCTGCAGATCCTCTTTCTGGTTGCAAGATGAGACTCGAGGGACGGCCTGAGCTTTCCAGGTCAACTCAGTTTGTCACCAGCCAAAGCAAAAGGCCATCAGCTCAGGAAATGAAATCGGGGGCCTCTTTTCATTTCCCCTGTGAATGGGAGCAAGAACCCTGCTGTGCGTCTCTCTCTCTCTGCTTCCTTTCAGCCTGAGAGATCTCCAAGCACTTCCCAAGCTAGACACGCAGGGATTGTGTTATCACTGGAATTGGTACCGGGGTAATTACCCATTGGAACAATTCACCTGGATCCTTCATCTCTGGAAGTCACGACTGGATGCTCTAACCCAAACAGAAGTGATGGGGATGATGCAGGAATCACTGGCCTGGTCATATTAGATTATCAGAAAGGTCCCTTCGGGCCTTCAAACCCATGAATTTTTACCTGGAGCATCTCCCATCCAAGTGCCAGCCACTCGAGACGGCTTAGCTTGGGAGCTCACAGGTAGCGGGGCCAGGCTGCAGGTATATGACCAGGGACATCCTTCAAACCACATTAACACCTTCACCTGCCCAACAGCCACCCAGAGAGCAGATCATTTGGGCTACGGCATGGGGACTGGGTCTACGCCTGAGAGAAGGGGAAGGTGTCCGGCCTATATTAACTCTGTGGCAGCCAAATTTACAGCCAAATGAGAAGACAAGGCAATAGCTAGGTAGCAACACAAATGCAAAGCGGCTGAGTGGTTGTTTGGCTCCTGGACTTTGGTTCCGAGGTTTGGGTGTGTTCGGGTCCCGTTTGATTTGCCCTGGTTCTGTTCTGTGGGCTCCTGGGCCGGAGGAAACAGCCAGTGTACAGATGTAACCAAGGGCAAACGGTGAAGGTGTCTGGCCACATTCTGCTCTCGCTGTCAATGCAGAAGATCCAGTGTAATGCCATTGAAACCGCAGTCCACCTTCCCCATAGCTGCCCCTCCCTGGGCCAGGGCTGCCCCATGAGAGTTGCTCCTATTCCCTATAGGTCCAGGACAGTCACCCGGGGGGGATCTAGTGTCTTGCCCATCTCCAGCAGCACTGGTTGCTCCCTTCTGGGTGCAGTCTCCTTCACGCTCGCCCTGGTGCCCTCGCTATTTATTTTAGCTCAGTTCAGGCCCAGGTTCAGTTGCATTCAGAGTGTTCGGGTCCGGTTCCAGTTCAAGCCACCAAAAGACAATAACGGCTCAGCTCAGATCTCAATCTTAGTGGACGCAAACTCCAAAAAGAGAGTTGAAACGTAAAACGGAAACTCTTCTGATTGTTTAACCACTAATTTATTTGTTAATTTTAATTTCACATGAGTTTTCCTAGGGTTTTTTTGGCCTGTCGAACAAACAGTCGATTTTTTATTAACACTTTGAGCGAAATCAAGTACCAGCTTCTGATACCTGCACCGGCGTATTGGACCCCAGTGGTGAAGAGACACTGCAGTTTGGGGCATGGGCGTGAGACGCTGCCCCAGGGGTTGGGGATGGGCAGAAGGAGACCTGTTGGAGGAGGAGAAGGATTTGCAAACCGTTACCTTTTCCCCTGCGTTTGAAGAGTTATTGCTAAGGGACAATCCCACCTCTTCTTCCCCCAGGGTGGAGTCTCAGAAAGTGGGCCGCTAGCTCTGGGCCCCCGGCTGCATCCCTCTCCCTCCCTGCTCTTGGGGGTGGGCCTCCTTCTCATCTCAGCCCGTGCTCATCAGCCTGGGCCAGGCCTTTCTGGCCGCACTCACAGGCCTCTTGCGTTGGCTCGTTTACTAACGAGCGTACGATCCCAGCCGCATTTTGAAAAGTGAGCTCAAAAAATGCTGGTCCTTTCTGTTAGCCGGTAACCCACCTTTCTGGGGCGTGCGGCCGGCAGGACAAAATTCTGGGTCTGGTTGGGTTCTGGTTCAAGTAGAAACACTGGTTCAAACTGGTTCTCCTGCTCTGGTTCAACTCCCTGCTAACAGGGAGGGGAGTGAAGCCCAGCAGCAGAGTTCACGGGCTGCGGGCGAGCCAGGAAAGGCGCACCCAGGGCTATGCAAATCCCGAGGGGGCGCATACGAACAGGCGTCATGCAAACAGACCCACCCAGGCTGGGGCGGTGACGATGATGGTGTCTTTTATTACTGCTTCAAGCCAGAGGGTGTGGCAGCAGCCCCAGTCCCAGAGCCACTGCAGCCGGGTGAAGCCGCTGACAGGGACAAGGCCTGGGGGCGAGGCCCGTTGCTGGTGCGAAGGGCCAGCAGGCCCGGCGTGTCTCTCCAACGGAGCCAGCTCCCTATGCAAATCCCTGGGCTGGCCGATTTGCTTAGCTAAGAGGTGGGATGATATGGAAAACAGGACACGGCCCCGAGATGGCATAGATAGGGGAAGGGATACCACAGGCACAAGGCCCAAGGGGGCGAGATATGAGCCCCAGCATGGAATGGGGGTATTGCAGGGACCAGGACCCAGGGAAGATTCAGGGCACCAGGAGCTGGAAGGAAATGAGAGCACTGTGGGCATCGGGGCCCCGTGGGGGAAAGGGGACCCCACCATCGGGGGAGAATAGGGGTGCTGCAGGCTGGCACCTGGTCACAGGCAGGGGGGCATGCAGGCAGTCAACAGAACCCCCAGGAAATGTATAAAGGAGCATCCCCTGTCCATCCCTCGCACATGCACAGAAGGGGGCAGCCTGTCTCAGACAGTCTTCGCTCTGGCCAGCTTCGGGGGGGCTCCACAGGGGAACCCTCCCCCCGCCTCTTGTGCAATGTGCTGGTTTCTAATGACACGCTGAGACTCGGCGATCAAACCAGCGGCTGCTATGGAGCAGGTCCCCAGAGACCTGCCTGGGATGGATCCGTCAGGGCCGGTCTCGCTCCACTCCGGCATCTAGAGGGGCCTTCCCTGGCTGGTCTCCATCCCACGCCAGCCTGGCCTAGGTGGTGGGGGCACCGTGGGGCGGCCGCAGAGTGGGGTGGGGGCCCGGAGTGGAATATCTGCGGGGGGAGGCTGGGGATCAGGATTGGGGGACGTTGGTGGAGCCATTTGGAGAGACCTGTTCCTGGATGCCCCTGCCCTGGTCCTCGCTCTGGTTCCCTTCCCTCAGCACTAACCGCCCCTGGCCATAAAAGGGGACGGGCTGGTCTCCCCGTGGCGTGTCCCAGCCCCCTCAAGGTCCTTCCCCCAGCTCCTGGCCAGGGCTGGATCCGGGCCCGGAGGGTGGTGGGACACAGCAGGACAGAGCAGGTCCTTCCGGCCCTCAGCCCTGGCTCGCCCCCAACACTGCCATCCCCAGGAATCGCCCGCTAAACAGGGAGGGAGCCCAGGGACAAGGCCCTGGAGCCGGCTGGTGGGGCAGGCCCAGCCGGGATGGAAATTCCCCATGAGGCCTGGAAAAAGGCTCACGGATAAAAATAAACAGTCGCAAAGCAGAAGGCCCTGGGAAGCAGCTGGGCTGTGGGATAAACCGTGGGTGGGAGCGCGCTGCAGAGAGGGACCCAGCGGCCAAGGAGGCGGGAACCTGACTCTCCCTTCCAGGAGAGCCGGGATCCCGGGCTCAGCCGACTCCCTCCCCCGTTCAGTGGGGCTCCCACCGCTGCCAACCAGTGACACACAAGCCGTATGAGGAACCGGGCCGCAGACCCTGGATGAACAGGGCCCAGCAGCAAATGCATTAGCCCGAGGCGGAGGCTCGGAGGTCTGGTGGCAGACTGGGCTTTACGAGCCAGGGCCGAGGTTAAAATGGGGAATCTCCTTTCAACACCAGGGGCTGCGGCAGAGATGGTGCCAGGGCCTGGGCAAAGGCACTGGGCTGAGTCCAGGACCCGGGTTGGGCGGCTTAGTGTGCCCGGAACCGAACATCCCAGGCGCAGGGACCCCGCCGCGCGGGATACCCCTTCCCTGCTCCGTGGCCTGACGCTTGTGCCTCTCAGCGGGAGAGGCGGTCCGAGGAGCGGGGTGTGGACCGTGCATGGAGTGGCTTGGCGCTCTCAGAGCCAGGCTGAAGGGCACCCAGACCTGAGACGGCCCTGGGCACTGCCGTACAGGGGGCGAAGGTGCCTGAATCCCATAGGCTCCTCTCCCCACCAATGAACCTCTCCAGCCAGTCACTTTTGGTCTCCGCCAACACGGCTCGCTGCCTGGGGGCTGCGGTTTTTACCCACATGGAGACCCAGCAGCAGCTCGGCCTAGCAGGGGACAGGAAGGAAAAGTGACTGCTAACAGAGCTCTGCCTTGAAGTGATATAAGCCCTTGAAGCTCCTGTCTCTGAGCCCACGGGGGTGCCGGGCCCTAGTCCCATTTGGGACCCAAGCAGCAGTAACCCCACTGTTTCGGGGGTGCTATCGTCTAATTGCACTTGGGGGGCAGGGAGTTGTGCCAGGGAGGGTACTGGGGCCCCAGGAATTCCTAGCCCCACTGGCCTGACTCCGAGCGTTAATACAAACCTCGCCCTGTAGCCTGTCCCGACGGGGTGCAGCGACTCACATATTCACTGCGGGGTTAACGTCAACAAAGGAGCTGAGAATTCAGGTGGGTCCGATCCGGAGAGGTCAGGGCACCTGCTAGACCCTGGCAGGATCGGGTCCCCCATCAGCCCAGAAACTCAGGTCTTACCCCCAGGGAACAAATATAATTGATGAGTATCGTCGTGGGATGGAAGCACACCAGATGGAAGCCACCCCAGCCAGTGAGGTTGCAGGAGGGAGGATCGTTTAGCGAGGAACCAGCCACTCAGAAGCCGAGATCATTCTCGGAATCGACGGCCTGCTTTGAAAAACTAACGTACCAAAATCTGACTGGCCGGGGCATGAGATCCAAGCTTATTCTTTAGGCCAACCAAAGTGCAGAAAACAGCAATGACCAGCCCAGCATCCGTGTGTGGGCGGGGGAGGATGAGGTTACCTGCCTGCCTCGGTCATTAAAATATAACGGCCCAGTAAATCATTGGATCCCTCTGAAAGGTCCACGCTGACCCCTTAGCTGCTGCATCCCCAGCAAGTCCCAGACTTGCCTTGTTGTGGCAAGAGGCCACGGTCGCAGGTTTGGTGTCTCCATCGCAGGGGCCAGGGCATCAGCTGGGAGCTGGAGCCATGCCTTCTGCCTGAAGGCAAGAGGCCCCGCTCTGTGACGTCCCACCCTGCTGGCGCCCGGCCTCCCCTCGCTCGCAGCACCGCGCCCTGCAGCCAGCGCAGCCCTTGGCCACCACCTCCCTCCAGAACTGGGTGTACTGGCGGTTGCAGAAGCCCAGAGTGATGGGTACCACGGCGGCGCTGCTGCTCCCCACGCAGGTGAGGATGAGGAGGGTGTACTTGTCGATGAAGCTGCGGTTCTGGATGGCCAGCACCGAGACGTGCAGGCCGGCCACGTAGGGCACCCAGCACACCAGGAAGATCAGGGAGAGGCTGGCGATGCACTTGGCATGCCTCAGCTCCAGCTGCTGCTCCAGCTCCGAGGGGCCCTGGCCTTGGTTCACGGAGCGCAGCACCTTCTTGATCTCCTGCAGCTGGTGCCTGGCCACCCGCAGCACCCGGATGGACATGAAGGCCATGGCCAGGATGGAGGGGATGAGGAAGCCGTAGATCTCCAGGTAGAGGTAGGCAGTGGGGAAGACCTGGTGGTAGGAGCAGTTGGAGCTGGGTCCCCAGTGGTTCCACCCCAGCACTGGCAGGCAGGCAAAGAGCAGAGGCAGCACCCAGGTCAGCAGCAGGCAGAGGGGCACCCAGCGGTGCACCCAAAAGCAATGGAAGTGCAGCGGGTAGCTGATGCATAAGTACTTCTCGTAGTGCACCACCAGCAGGTTGGCCAGCAAGGCGAGGAAGAGGAAGTTGGGGGCCACGTGGACGAAGAAGCAGATGTGGTATCCCCGGCTATCCTCGAACTGCATCCGAGGGATGAAGGGCAGGGCCGCCCCGGCCAGGAGATCAGCCGACAGCAGGCTGAGAAAGAACCAGCTGGCGGGGCCGTGCAGCTTCCGGTTGCAGAGGATCCCGAGGATGATGAAGAGGTTGGCCAGGATGATGAAGAGCGAGAGTGGGCCCGAGAGCCAGAAGATGAAGCGCATCGGGGAGCTCCCCTGCGCCCCGGCGTGCCCAGAGGAGTTCTCCATCCTCTCGCTCAGCGCTGGCGGCAGGTCGGAACGGGGTCAGCCAGTGCAGCGTGACACGAGCCGGGCGACGCTGCAGACGGGGGCGCGGGGCTCATCCTCCTCTCTCCCCCGGGACAGGCCACAGCCTCCTGCCAGGAAAGAGACCATATTGCAGCGTTATTCTCTGCCTAGACCGCTGGGACAGTGACACGCCCTAGACTGCTCGAGAATCTAACCGGCTCATGAATAAGCAAGACCATTTCCTGTCTAAGCAGCACGAGCCTGCAGCGATGATGACATCGGGCCCAGATGGCGTAAGATCTCCCCAGCCTCCCTGTCCTTTGGAGACCGCCCCCCCGGATACACAAACAGGAGACCATCACCTCGCTGCCTCCAAGGAACTTACAAAGGTCAGGCCCGATCAAAATTTGGCCAGAGCCCCCAAGGACAACCCAGGATGCTGGGTGGGGGGGAGTCTGGAGGGTGCTCAGCGGGGGCATTCGCTCTTCAGAGTCAGTGCTGAGCCCCACATCACAGGATAGGGCTAGGGGGCTGCACTGGAGGGAGCGGGGTGGCCCACCCAGCGGGGGGGGGGGGGCCTGCGCTGGAGGGAGCGGGGTGGCCGACCCAGCCGGGGGGGGCGCTGCGCTGGAGGGAGTTGGGTGGCCCACCCAGCCGGAGGCGTTGTGCCAAGTTTTTTTTTTAAACTCAGGCCTAAAACCAAGTGACTGATATGCTCGCTCATGGCTGTGAAAGATCCCTTGACACTTTGAGCAAGAGTCTAAGCTACTGCACAGGGTGCCCCCTTCAAAGAGAAGACAAAGCAGCAACATATACAAAAAAGGCCTTTAAACCCCCCCCCCCGATTTAAATTAATTGCCGAGCAAAAAGGCTGCGTATGTGAGAAAACGAATAACGATCTGTCGATAGCTCTAAATAGCTAGAGATGTAATTCTTGGGTTTTTTTATTTATTTAAAAAGCAACGTCTACAAAAATCACCTGTCCACAGAGCCGGGCAATTCCGACACAGCAAACAAAAACGAATAATCCATAATATCATCGCAAGAGATTCAGTCACAGTTCCATGACTGCGGCCCAAGAGAGATTTGATTTAATTCCTGCCCATATTCAGCTATTGGTCAATAAATAAATTGATCGTTGCGAACGTCCAACTCTTCAGAACCACAAAGTCAAACAGGCAGGAGGAAGGACTCTTCGTTCTAAATCTCTGTTGAAATCATGTGTCTGCACCGCAGGGAGTTCACTCTTGGCAGCAGATCTCTACCTAACCGACCAGCATGGTTAGATTGTGAAAGTCTCTCTCTGCTGTGTTATGAAAAGCAACACGTTAAAAATGGCTTGGGATTAGGGATTAGGTACTTTACTCAAAGATTGGCTGGCTAATAAAGCCACCAGAGCTCCTGTTCTCGTGAATGATCGTCTCAAAACACAGTGCTACGATCTAACGCCTCCCCTTCCGTATGCGTTGTCTGCTAGTGCCAGTGGCTCTGGGACATTTTTAGTAGTGGGGGTACTGAAAGCCAGCCCCGTTACCTCCCCCCGCCCAGAGGTGGGGCGCAGGGCTGTGTCTCCAGGAGGGGGGCACCCAGAAAGGGGTAAGGGAGCTGAGACCACAGCTGGGGGTGGATGTGGGGCCAGGAGCGGAGTCCCGGGCGGGGGCCGGCAACCGGGACCCCACGTGCGGGGCCAAGAGCAGAGCCCCGTCCATGGGGCCAGGTGCGGAGCCCCAGGCGTGGAGCCCTGGGAACAGGGCCCCCACTGAGCAGGGGGCCGGGCATGGGGCCCTGGGCACAGGGCCAGCAGCCAGGGCCCCAGGAGCAGAGGCCCGGGAGCGGAGTTGGGGCAGGCGCGGGGCCCTGGGCCAGCAGCTGGGACCGGAGCCCCAGGTGAGGTGAGGGGTTGGGGAGCAGAGTGCGGGTGGAGGGCCGGGAGCAGGGCATAGGCACAGGAATCACCCCCAAGTTTTATGCACAGAGCTAGCAGCTGGGGAGTGGGACCCCTGGGGGTGCTGAAGCACCCCCTGCACCCCTACTTCCCACATCTCTGGCTAGTGCTTTATTGCAATTCAGTCCTCTTCAGATCGATTGCTCCTTGGGCCTCGCTGTAGTTACGCTTCAGGTTGGTAGAAGCGATGAGAATCTGAGTGTGTTGATGTTCCAGGTCGCTACCCTCACTTGCACAGAATGTCTGGGGTGAGGAGGAGACAATTGGTAGGTCACCTTGGACTAGGGACTGGCTTGCCATGCCTCAGTTTCCCCACCTGTAATAATCTGGGCAAGAGGCTTTCCGATGTGGGGGCAAAAGGTGCTATCTGCAGGGTCATGATGTGCAGCAGGGCAGAGGTTAACAGTGTTAGGATATAGATATTCAGGCCTGTCTGTAAAGGCCTATACTCTAAGAATTTAGATGTATTCTTATCACTTAGCTAGTTCTAGAAGTACAAAAGAGAGACTCAAAATCACTGTCTGACTGTATAAGGCCTTTTCTCCCTGTGACAGGCTGAGGCCCTGTTCTTAGGCTGAGATCTTTGGCTAAGCAGCGGGGGCAGCCATTAGCTGGGAAGCGACCGGTCACCTCCTCCCATTCCAAACTAGTCACATTGAAATAAGGCAACCTGGGGCTGTTCGAAAGGTGATCTGATCTATCACCTCCAGAGAACAGGAAGAGCCTAGAGGATGTAAAAGGAAGTTTAGTTTGATAGTTTTCTGTTCAGTAAGAACTCACTTATCAATAGACACAGCTGGGAAACCCTTATGTCTTTATAGACGTAGTTGTGAAATCCTCACTTCTGTATTGTTTCGTCATTATAGTTCCCACTTTGCTTCCCCCAGATCCACCGGAGCGCAGGGACTCCTTGCTGAGACTGCCAGAATGGGGACCAATCCCTGCCCAAGGCAATGCCCCTTCCCGCACCCGCCCTGCTGGGAAAGGTAGGGGGACTGTCTGGGGACCAGAGCAGTTAAACTGATGGGAAGCCCCAGACGGAGGACACTTCGAGCACCCAGCAACGGAGGCGTCAAGGCCCGAGTTCCATTCACAGCCCATTGAGTTAACCCACCGGCAGCTGCCACCCGGCTCATTTACAAAGAGCCAGAGAATCATAAAACGCTTTCCGCCGGGGAAACATGCTTTGCCTTCGGGGCAAGAGCGGCAGGCAGTTGCCGGAGCAATAACAGCCACGGGGATGCGCCTTTAATGGACCCATAAAGAGCCCCTGGGAAGGAGCAGGCTTGTTAGGGAGTCAGCAGATTGCCCACGCGGGGAGCCAATTACATCATTACAGCTAGATAATGACCGGCAGGAGCCTTTGATCAAGCCAGACCGCCCCAGCTCAGAGCAGGACACAGCGGAACAAGCTGATCAGCTTTTATTTCATTAAAATGTTGTTTTCTGTTTTGAAGAGGATTCATCTCAGGGGAAATGCGTGGCCAGCAGGGCAATGGCTTCTGCTCAGCCAGGCTAAAGCATGGAACCGGAACTCAGGAGATCTTGCATCCCTGCTTGGCTCTGGATGGGAGAGCTGAGTTTTATTCCAAGTTCTGCCAGTGACCCTGCCCAAGTCATTGTGCCTCAGTTTCCCCATCTGCAAAATGGAGTTAATGCCAGTGGCCCACTTGGGTGGAAAGTGCTTGAAAATCAAATGTGCAGGAGGTAAGGGCGGCGTGTGACAAGGCACTGATAAGTTTTAGTACATGGACAAATTGGTTACTACAAACTGGGCTGAGACCTGCTAACTCGTTTCATATGATCCAGGCAGCAGGGAGTAACCAGTTCTGTTAGCACCCCGGGGTTCCAATTTAAACCAGCGATGATGAAAGGGTCAGAGTGTCTCTCTTCTTGTAGCATGCAACTCCTAACTCAGGGCCTGCTTCCAACCTGTGCTGTAGAGGTGAAATGTTTTTATATCCCCTTCCTAGCCCCTATGAGCTTGACCCACAGAAACCTGAGAGCAGGAGTAGGACCTTCCAGATGGCAGAATCTTGGCTCAGAGGCAGTGACAGGGAACCATCTCCTCTCTCCCCAAAAGAAATATTTCGGATGTTCTGGGAGCTGCTTCTTCTAGGGCAGTGGTTTTCAAGCTGTGGTCCAGGGACACCTTGGGGGGGGGCTGCAGACTATGTCTAAGATTTCCAAAGGGGTCTGGCATCTCCATTCCAAAAATTTTAAGGTTGAAAGCCCCTGTTCTAGGGCCCCTTTCTACCAATCACCAATCTACCAATCATCTTACAGTTCTTTTTACACCGACGAACCCTCCAAATGGGACCTTGAGGGACAATAATTTTGGTTGTACAGAAGAACCTCATGGTGGGAAGTGGAGGTAAGGCCCAGAGTATAATAAAACACACGTTTTATTGTCTCAGAAAACATCCAGTCAATGTGCAGCGACAGTCAAAAAAGGGAACAGAATGCTGGAAATCATTAAGAAAGGGACAGAAAATATCATGTTGCCTCTATATAAATCCATCGTACGCCCACATCTTGAGTACTGTGTACAAATGTGGTCGCCCCATCTCAAAATATATATATATTGGAATTGGAAAAGGTTCAGAAAAGGGCAACAAAAATTATTAGGGGTATGGAACGGCTTCCATATGAGGAGAGATTAATAAGACTGGGACTTTTCAGCTTGGAAAAGAGACGACTAAGGGGGGATATGATTGAGGTCTATAAAAGTAGGACTGGTGCAGAGAAAGTAGATTTGAGAAGTAGTTAACAACACTTCCTTAACACAAGAACTAGAGGTCACCAAATAGGCAGCAGGTTTAAAACAAATAAAAGGAAGTATTTCTCCACACAACGCACAGTCAGTCTGTGGAATCAGAAAATATCAGGGTTGGAAGGGACCTCAGGAGGTATCTAGTCCAACCCCCTGCTCAAAGCAGGACCAACCCCAACTAAATCATCCCAGCCAGGGCTTTGTCAAGCCTGACCTTGAAAACTTCTAAGGAAGGAGATTCCACCACTTCCCTAGGGAACCCATTCCAGTGTTTCACCTCCCTCCTAGTGAAAAAGTTTTTCCTAATATCCAACCTAAACCTCCCCCACTGCAACTTGAGACCATTACTCCTCGTTCTGTCATCTGCCACCACTGAGAACAGTCTAGAGCCATTCTCTTTGGAACCCCCTTTCAGGTAGTTGAAAGCAGCTATCAAATCCCCCCTCATTCTTCTCTTCTGCAGACTAAACATCCCCAGTTCCCTCAGCCTCTCCTCATAAGTCATGTGCTCCAGCCCCCCAATCATTTTTGTTGCCCTCCACTGGATGTTTTCCAATTTTTCCACATCCTTCTTGTAGTGTGGGGCCCAAAACTGGACACAGTACTCCAGATGAGGCCTCACCAATGTCGAATAGAGGGGAACGATCACGTCCCTCGATCTGCTGGCAATGCCCCTACTTATATACCTCCAAATGCCATTGGCCTTCTTGGCAACAAGGGCACACTCTTGACTCCTTGCCAGAGGATGTTGTGAAGGCCAAGACCATAACAGGGTTCAAAAAAGAACTAGATAAATTCATGGAGGATAGATCCAACTATGGCTATTAGCCAGGATGGGCAGGGATGGTGTAACAGAATCATAGACTCCCAGGGTTGGAAGGGACCTCAGGAGGTATCTAGTCCAACCCCTGCTCAAAGCAGGACCAATCCCCAACTAAATCATCCCAGCCAGGGCTTTGTCAAGCCTGACCTTAAAAACCTCTAAGGGAGGAGATTCCACCACCTATCTGATGAAGTGAGCTGTGGCTCACGAAAGCTCATGCTCAAATAAATTGGTTAGTCTCTAAGGTGCCACAAGTACTCCTTTTCTTTTTGCGAATACAGACTAACACGGCTGTTCCTCTGAAACCATTCCAGTGCTTCACCACCCTCCTACTGTCCCTAGCCTCTGTTTGCCCGAAGCTGGGAATGGGCGACAGAGGATGGATCACTGGATGATTCCCTGTTCTGTTCACTCCCTCTGGGGCACCTGGCCCTGGCCACTGTTGGAAGCCAGGATCCTGGGCTAGACGGACTTTTGGTCGGAGCAAGTAGGGCCATTCTTATATACCACCAGTCATCCAACATCCTTCACAGCCTTTATTGGTATGGTGGTTGCTTCACCTAGCCCCGAGATCCAGGCACCTCTGGGGTGGAATGCAGCAGCTATTTCACAGCACCCAGCAACGCTGTAAGCCAGTTTGGGCAGGAAGCGATAAAGCATTCAGTATCTAAATTCAACAGGAAAAGAGGGAGAAGCAGCAAGTGAATTCCTTCCTGGTGGGAATGTGGCCAGAGCAGTGGGAGAACTCTTCTGAAAAGTGCCAGCCAATCTTTGTTAAGCACAGCTGCTTAGGAGAGTGGGGTTTTCACCTCACTGCTCAAATCAGCAGCCCTGGGGTTAGCTGAAACCATTTTAAACAGACTGAAACTGATGCTCTCCAGAGGAGTAAAAGTTTTAACGTTATCGGTTTTAAATCTAGTTCATTCCGCTAAACAGGTCGTTTCCTGGCCCCACTCCTGTGGTATCTGACCCCCTCGCACTCTTTCCTGCGGTGACTCTCAACCTTTCCGGACAACTGGTCCCCTTTCAGGAGGCTGATTTGTCTTGCGTCCCCTAAGTTTCACCTCACTTAAAAACTACTTGCTTACAAAATCAGACATAAAAATACAGAAGTGTCATGGCACACCATGACTGAAAGACTACCGACTTGCTCATTTTTACCATATAATTATAAAATAAATCCATTGGAATATAAACATTGTACTGACATGTCAGAGTCCGGTGTATAGAGCAGTGTAAACAAGTCATTGTCTGTATGACATTTTAGTTTGTCCCGACTTCGCTAGTGCTTTTTATGTAGCCTGTTGTAAAACTAGGCAACTACCTGGTAAGTGGACGTACCCCCGGAAGCCCTCCGCGTACCCCCATGGGTCCACATACCCCTGGTTTAGGACCACTGCTTTAATGAACTTACCCTCCCAACAGCCATAGGAAACAGAAGTGCCATTTTCCCCATTCTGCAGCTGAGGTGTAGAAACACTAAGAGACTGGCCCAAGGCCACCCAGGAAGGCTGTAGCGGAGCAGGAAACTGACCTCGGGCTTCCAAGTCCCAGTCTCGCACCCAAGAAATACAAACATGGATCCGTCTAAAGAGAAACCTTCACCACTGAGACTTGAAACTGAAAATGCATTATCTAGTGAATTACAGAGCTGTCTCTTGTTGCGTCTCGGCAGCGCCAGGCACAACGGGGCCCTGATCTCAGCTACAAGTCATCTCCTCTTGCCATAAACAGCCAACCCCACGTAACAGCTGCCCTGAATAAAGAACCAGAGCAAGGGTCTTTCCTTGTGGGCCAAAGCAGCTCCATTCCTCCCATATCACTCTAGCTAGAAGAAAAACAAGCAAACTCACACCTGGCCGTGCTCGCTGCAGACCAACGCGGGATCCCGGACTCGCAAGGAGAGTAACTGCTCTGCTGCCAATGCAATCACCTCCTCTGGCATTTGGCAGGTTGTGCCCTTTCCCTCCTGCAGCCCACGCACTGTGGAAAGGGCAGCCCCGCTGGCCACAGCATGAGTGCAGAGAAGGCACTGGAGTGTGATGGGAACAGACAGTCTTCAGCCACTCCCCTACTGGGGAAGGGCCAGGGGAGCCAATAGGTCTTTCCCATCTTTAGCTGGGCTGGTTCTTCTCCTTCTCCCAGGCTGAGCAGCCCCCCCCCCCTCCAAATCTCCAAATCCCTGGCAGCAGGCCTGGGAAAAAAAGGGGGGGGGCACGATTCCACTAGTAAATGCACACACAGGGAAGCATTGCCAAGTTCTCTGCTGAGCTCTGGCTTTCCCCAGGACTCTTTCCTTGGGGAGTCTGGTGTCTTAACGGGGCGAGACCAGCCAGGAGGGCATCCCGCTGCATTCTGCAGGTGTCCACGGCTGTGCCAGGGGATCCAGAGATTGCAAGCTGCCCTGGAGCACAGCCTGCCCTTCCCCACCACACTCCTTCCTTCCTGCCTGGGCTGAGATAAGTTTGCCTCAGCGTACAACGGAAATGTGCACAAGCGCATTAACAGAACCAGGCTTCGTCCACCCCACCCCCTGGCACCGTGGCCCCCCTCCAGAGACCGGAGCTGCATAAAGGAGAGAGGGTAGGTTAAAAGCATGTAGGATAAATTAAGAAAATGCAACGGGCCAGGGGCAACAAGGCAGCATCAGCTTGTGTTTTGATAACATCTCTCTTCAGGAGATCCCAAAGCGCTTTAGACAGCAGTTAGTTAAGCCCCACCGCCCTGTGTATTATCCCCCTTTTATATATGGGGAAACTGAGCCAGTCACTCCAGAAGTCATTGGCAGAGCTGGGAACAGAACCCAGGGATCTAGGTGTCTCGGCCGCCCCAACTGGCAGGACTCTGAAGGGGAGGCGGCAGACATAGGACAGAAGGAAACTGCAAAGAGCCTGGCCAGATCACGGGCCCAGGGGCTGCAGGAAGCGAGGGGGAACAGAGCCCTCATGAGCGTAAAGCCCTGATACCAAGACCCTCTCAATTCCCCAGAACCAGCTTCTCGGGCTGGGCCATGGTCGCAAGGAGCCTACTATCCACCCCTCCCCATACAGCCTCCAGGGGAACAGGCACCATCTGCCCTCTCTAACTCCTGCATGGAGCAGGCTAGCAGGGACATTGGCGATGCATGCCCTCCTTCTGGGACAATGGGGGGGGGAATCATGTCCCTTCCAGGGTGGGGAGGAAAAGCCACCACAATGGCTGGGCCGTGCGGCCCCTTCTCCATCATCTCCCCCTCTCCCCAGCAGATCGGCCACCCTCCAGGCACAACCCCCAGCCCTGGCTGGGACAAGGGATCCTCCCTCCCCATGTTTGGTTTGGGTCCGTGAGTCCCTGCTGCCCCCGAGAGAAGCAGTGGCCAAAAGACAACTCCCTCCCGCCGCCCGCCATGCTGGGTGTGACCCTCAGCCAGCTCCATGTGTGCCCCCTTGGACCTGGCCCTGCCATCCCTCTGGCCACACAGTAGGAAGAACGGACCAGCGGCCAAGGAGCCTGCCTGGAACTCCAGACAGCTGGATTCAATTCCCCTCTGCTCAGGTGACACTGGCCATGTGACTTGATCGCCATGCCTCAGTTCCCCTCTGTACAGTGGGGACAGCCCTGCCCTGTCTCACAGGGGAAGGGGGATAAATACGTTAGCAACTGTGCAGCGGGCAGGGTAGGCGGTCACGGGACCCCAGAGACGCACCTTGAACCCAGATACAGCAGGAGGGTTTCGGGGAGCCCTTTGGGGGCTGGCGCAGCTCTCCGGAGGCCCACAAAGGTTTCTCTTTGCTACCTTAGGGGCTTTATTCTGATGCTCCCCTGCAGCAGGCCTGAGATTTGAACGCTGGGGCTGGGATCGCTCGGAGGGGGCACCTGAGACTCTGGAACCCCCTTCCTCCATGAGGCAGGGAGATCCCCAATTGGCTGCCTTTCAGCGCATGGCCAGCAGCATGGCCGAGATCCCAGGGCAGCCTCATCTGCACCCAGGTGAGCAGAGCCTGGCATTACAGCCTGCCCAGAGAAGCTGGCTGCCTGCCCTGACACATGCTACCATCTGACGGGCCCAAACCGGGTCCAGCATGGCAGCGGTCAGGAACCAACCGGCACGGCAGGGAGACAGCGGTTGGCACACAAGAGAGGCAGCCCTATGGGGCCCCAGAGAGAACTGCTGGGACACAGAGCCTTTGGAGGGGAGAGAAGGCAGAACAGTCCCACAGTGAAGACAATTTAGGGGAATCAGTTCCCCATGGGGCACCCCCATAACCCTTCACTCCCGCATCTCATCAGCACTTCCCAGGAGCATCCACATGCAAGGAGGAGGCGGGCAGATCGGTTTCTCATTTCACCCCAGCTGCCCGCTCCCTGCAACCCCCTAGGATCTGCCAGTATCAGCACCCAACGCCCCCCCGTTCCCCCTCCCCGGGGCTAGATCCCAAAGAGGGATCTGGTGCAACAGGCGGGAGCTGCTCTGATGCCCTGGCCGACGTGGGAGACGTCGGAACAGACGGGATCCAGTACGTGAAATAATTTATATAATTAAAACATTTCATAGAAAACCCTGGGATTAGCCCTAAAACTAAACAAGGGGGGAGATGGCCAAGCGATAGCTATGAATCACTTTATGCGAAAAGGATCAGGGGTCCCCGTGCAGTACAAGCCAACCTCCCACCCCCCTCGAGTTCCAGCCGTGGATTGCTCTGCCTCACTTTGCTGGTGGGTTTAGTCCCCCCCCCATCCCACAATGCACTGCTCTCGGCTCCCACAGTGCTCCGCTCCCTTCCAGGCGCCGACGCTAACGATCCGGGCGCTGCACGCAGAACACTTTGGCTTGGTGATCCCCGGACGTTGTCACCACTATGGACGCGTCCCTGGGAAAGAGACGGGAGATCGGATTAGAGAGGCTCGGGGGACAAAGGGCAGAGCCCCCCAGCCGCCGCCCACACTCCTTGGGTCTGGAAAGAGAAGGGGACAGAGAGACAGGCTAGTCCAGTCTAGCCTTTGCTTCCCTCGGCTCCGCCAGTGCCCCTCAAGAGGCAGAGACCTGCTCTCAGCCCGGCCTAACAAAGCACCCTTCTTAATGCAACACAGACCCCGAGTCTGATCACGTCCGGCGCCACCATTCTCGAGCCGGCTGGGGCAGGACAGCTCACGATTTCTGAGCGCAAAGCTCGCAGGCTTTAACATATGTAGGAGCCAATCCCCGCCCTCCCCCAGCACACGCCAGCCCCGTGTCCACAGCCAGCCGAACGGGCAGACTGAGTGGGGGCCGTGCCCGCTGCAGCACGAAGGCAGACGTACCACAGGCAGAGCCCGCCACAGCCACTCACTTGTTGACGGCGAAGTCCAGGATTTCCGCCGAATGGCCCCGATACTCGCTGATCAACTTCCCGGAGCGAGCATCCCACAAGCGCACGGCACCATCCAGGCTGCAGGTGTAGACCACAGCCGCGCCGTCCTCCCACAGCAGCTGCACGATCCCCGACTGCGGGCACGGAAGTCAGCGAGGGCACCGGCAGGCCGCACTCCAACCCCACCGGACAAGGGCACAGGGGCTGGCTCGCCCAGTCTGGCGGCAGACGTGGGAGCTCCACCCCACAAGGGATGTGGTGCCTGGCACTGCCTAAGGGGCGGGCAAGGGCTGCTGTCTTGACACGCTACAGGGACGTTAGGATCACTGGTCAGAGCCCACAAACCCTGCTTTTCTGGCTGGGGGCTGGGACCCAACCCAAGGCTAGGCCCAAGCCAAGGGGGCTCAGTGATGGTCCCTGGACAGAGACGGCAACAGTGTCTAGAGGTTAGTGACAGCCGTGAGAGAATGAGGATTTATAGGGGATCAGCCAGGAGCCATGCTAGGAGCTGCCAGCCCCTGCCCTGGGCCACGGGGGCAGCCCCAGGCCTGCTAACTGGGAGGAGAGCATGCCCCCCCAGCAGATCTGAGTGATCCCAGAGCCCTCTGGGGCAGCCCGAGGTCTCCAGGGGCCACAGCTCAGGGCATCACCCCCAGAGCGCCAACTAGTGCCCGGTCCCTTACCTCGTGCTGACACCTCTGCCTCAGGCTTTGCGTGGAGATGTCGTAAATGGCCAAGGTCCCGTCCAGGTAGCCCACGGCTGCCAGCGGCATCCTGCCCCGGGGAAAGAGGGGGAGCGTGAGAGGCGGGGCATGGTGGCCTGCCGACCTCCCAGAGCAGCACCTCTTCGCCAGCGGGAGACAGAAGGAAGTAAAAGGAGGGAGGGATGGACGGACTGGTTTACCTGCCAGACCCCCTCTTAGGAGCAAAGGGGGGGTGGATTTCGAAGGAAACGCCCCCCCTGCCTTGCTGGCCGAGCAGCCTGGGTGGAGGAACGAGGCTTGTTCAGTCAGTCCCCGGCAAAACAGATAAATGGGACTCTTTGGATTTGTTACCAATAGGGATGATGGGGTGGGGGAGGGGGAACCCAGGAAGGGTCCTCTAAAGAGAGGGGAGGAGAACGGCACCCTGGCCTCCCCAGGACGTGAATGCCAAGCAACATGGCAGCACCAGGACCAACCCCATGCCAAATCAGCAACCCCCCCCACGCACCCACCCTCCCTCCCTCGATGCAGCTGCTGGGGTCGCCTCTGCCCATGGCCCTTTCCCAGCGTCCAGGCCCAGCCCCGGAAGGATGAGCCGGGAGGGTCAGCCTTTCGCCCACCCGGCCCGTACTCACACATTGCAGAAGCCCAGGGACTCGACCGAGTTGGATTCGGCCTCCCCCGCCGGGGGCTTTGAGGCTGCACTTTCCATCTTAAACACACAGACCACCTGGGCAGAGAGGAGACACTCCCCCATCAGAGCCAGTGGGGAGGGGGGCTGGGAGCCAATCCAGCGTCCCGTCTCTCCCCCCACCTGGAGATTGCTGAGCCTGCTACAGCCTGGGCCAAGCCCATTACTCTGCAGACACCACCCCTGCCCCAGAGTGGGGGCCCTGCAAATACAGACCAGGCCACTCCCCTTCCCCAATAACCAAGGGGGGTACCCATCGGCACCCAGAGACAAGAACCCGACTGGGCCAGGAGGGCAAGTGATCCCACCCTGCCACCTCCAGCCACTGGCATCCCTGAACTCCAGTAACCCAACTCTGGACAGCGAGGGCAGTGCGGTGCCTTGGCCTAGAGCCCTCTCTGCTGGCAGATCAACACCACTGCAGGTCCTCCCCGGAGCAGGCGGCCGCAGAGATCAACGAGCAGAGATCAATGAGCGACAAGCCTGAGCGAGGCCAGGCTGGGCCAGAGCAGCTCACTCTCCCAGAGCTGCAGGGCCGCCAGGAGAGGAGACTCGATTGGGGCAGGGAAGTCAAAGGAGGTTGTTAACCCAGCCCCTTCCCTAGCTTCGGCCTTCGAGCAGCAAACCTCCCAGGCTTGCCCGCTCAGGGCCCTGGGTGCCGCCACCCAGCCCCAGGGCAGTGCGAGGGCCTCACCTTGCCGGTGGCTGAGTTCACCAGCTTGGCGTGACAATCCACGGACCCAGTCATGACCAGGCTGCCATCTTTATTGCTGGTCACGCACGTCAAGGGGCCCTGATGCCCGTCCTGACCTGAGGAAAGTTCACAGCCAACGGGAGGTCAGACGCTTTGACCGTGTTCCAATCCTGCCTGGGAGACCTCAGAGCCCAACCCAGAGCAGCTGCCCCACCAGTTCATGCCAGTTCTGCTGATGCCCCTCAATCCTGACCAACGGCCTCCCCGCGCCCTGCTGCAAGGAGCGGTGCCCCCTCCTGCCAGCATGCAGGTCTGCCAACGCGCCAGGTTCTGCAGAGACCAGCCACAGACTAGACTCTGGTGCATCGGAACCGCTCTCCCTGTATGGACGGACTCCCCCAGTCTCTGAGGAGAGAGCCCCACGCCCCTCTGACGGGCATAACGAGAGTCCACGGAAAGGGGCTGGTGGACCCGGCCACCCCCCTACCCCGCCCCGTGTTCCTTTGGTGCAGACCCTTGTAAAACAGAGGAAATCCAGTGCAACGCCAGCACCCTGCCCTTCCTAGCTACCAACGGACAGGGGGAATGAACCCTTCCATACCTTTAAGAACGTGGAGGGAACTTCCCTGCTTCAGGTCCCAGATCCGCACAGTCCCATCCTCATAGCCAACCACCGCTCTCTTCCCTGGACGGAGAGATGGACAACAGCCGCTTGTTAGACCCTCTCCCCCCACCCTGTCCCCACCCTATCCTTCCCCCTCCCAGGCTGCCCCCTGCATGCCAAGGGACAGGGGCCTGGGGGAAAAATCCTTGCAGGGCTCGGTGACTCCTGCCCTGACAGGGCGCCTCCTGGCTGAGGGACCGACGGAGAAGACACATGGCTCCCAATCGGATTAGTTGGGGGAGTGCCCACAGAGAGTCAGTGGCTATGCCGTAACGACTGGCAGGGCTGCACCACGGCCTAGTTTCCATGCCCAGCTTCCCCAAATCCCTTCCCCACCCTCTCCTCTCACCGTCAGGAAGGACCCTGCCGCAAGTGGCCGGGCAGCTCGGCCCCTGGAAGGTCTTGCACTCGCCGCTGGGGATCTTCCACATCCAGGAGTTCCCATCAGCTGTGCCCGCCAGCAGGACGTGGGCCTGAGGGTGCCACTCCATCCACTGGGGAAAGAGGGAGACAGAGCGGGGAGGATGCTGAAGAGCAGAGAACAGTCGGGCCTGGGGGGAGCCAGACATTACAGGCCTGGCTCAGCCCAAGAGGATCCACAAGCGGGGCCCACAGAAGGGAATCCAGGCTGGGCACTTGGCTCCCTCTAGAGCTGGCTCCATACCACCTCCCCTGCTGGCGGGCACACGATCAGGGAGATGTGTGCAGTCACCTCCAGGTACGCTGCCCCAGCATCCATAGACGCAAGCGGTTCAAAGCCAAACTTTGAAAAGCACAGGACTTCTCTCCAGGCTCTCTCTGACTGGGTGACCTTACACAAGTCACTGCCCCTCCGTGACTCAGTTTCCCCCGTTGTACACGCACTTTCAGCTTTTTGGAGGAACTACACAATACACAGCAAGTTGAAAGCGTCCAGCTCCCTACCTAAAGGGACATGATTAAATCAGAAGTGGCATTCAGGATACAACCGTCCTCACCAGCATCAGTTACGCCAGGTAACTAGAAATGGTTTCAAAATCCAGTTCGCTTCTCCCCACTGAACTGGGCCTGGTCTACGCTACAGAATTTTCCTGGTAAAATCTGCCTAATTTCAGCACATCTTCACAAGTCCACACAATGCTTTGATTCCTGTTGGTAACACCCAGACTTCCCCTTGGTGCAATGAAGAAGAGGGAGAAGAAACAAACAAGGGAGGACGTGTTCTCTGATCTTTTCATCGAAGGTTCACATACGGGAGGAGAGGCAGAGGGACCAGGAGCTACACAGAGAAATCCCCCATCATGTAGCTCCTGAGACAGCCAACAGATGCTACAAAACTTTCTGAAGCAAAACTCCCTGAGGCTTCCAACCCGTCAGCCACTGCACCACCCGGACCATTCTACGTTCCCAGGATCTGCCCCATACACCCCACTCCCCCGCCCCAGCCAAGAAGCCACCATCACATGCTGCATCATCCTTTCCAGTGGAAATCAGGAGATCTCTTCAGCCTAGGAGATAGGAACTAGACCTGTCAGCTTCACTTCCTGGAGAAAGTTCCCAGGCACCAGCCCGTGGCTCCTGACAATCCAGGCTGAGGTTCTAGGTGGTCTCTTAAAAAAAGAAACCTCGCCCCCTCGAGTGGGGTCTGGGCTCCAGATTCCATGAGTGACACCCCTTTCATTCCCTCTCACCTCCAAGTCGCCCACGTCGAACGACCAGATCTCTTTCTTCGTGTCCACCTGCCACACTTTGATCAGTCCACTCATGTCCCCTGTGGCCACAAACATGGAGTCGTGGCTGAAACCTGCGCAGGTGACGGAGTCCTTGTGACCTGAAGAGACAGCAATGGGGAAGCAGGGGATAGTGATTTAGCCAGCCTTGGTTAGCTGCGGTGATTAAGGCAGATAACATCAAGCCAAGCACTGAAGATTATCCACAACAGAAGGTTGGCTCCAGCAGTTGCAGGCCATTAGATTTAACCTGTACAGCTCATCATCCCTAAAGATCCCAGCTTTCTGTCTTTTCCATCCACCATGACAATGCAGCTCTCTCTGGGGTGAAACACGGCAGCTGTTTAACACCGCACAGTAACACCCCCAAAGGGAGCACACCACAACCACCAGGAATTGAAGCAGAACCTGCCATAGGCCAGAGAATGGTCCAACTCAGCGCACCTCACCTGAGCATTCAAACAGGCGTTCACCATCACTCAGCCGCCACACGAATGCCTTGTCGTCCTCCCCGCCTGTCACCGCCAGGGTGTTGGTCGTGGGATCGAGGCTCACGCAGAAAACGGAGGCTTCACGGGACAGAACAGTGTCAATAAATATCACCTACCGAATGAACACGGAATGCCAGCCAACTTCCCAACTCCCGCTTCGTTAGGGCTCAACCCCAGACAGGCTCAGTTGCAGATCGGGATCATTTTAAGCTCATTAACCCCCAAGACCCAGGATAGGAGCTGGTCGCTTGGGGCGTAGACAATGTTAGACAAACGTGCCATGGCTACACCAGCATCGGCCATGGCGCAAGGCAAGGGAGGGGCTGATCTAGCAGGCCAGGAAGAAGGGATACCAGGCTAGATGGTGGCTGTCTCAGGTGCTGACTGGTCGGTTTGGCTTTTGGCGAGCAGAGTGGCAGCAACTTGGTCCAGGATTGCCCTGCCCTTCTTCAAGCTCCCACTTATAAGTCATCCGGTCCCCAGCCTTGATGGAGAAGCTCCTGCTACTATGATTGGCCAGCAGCAAGTCACTAGGGAGCAATTGAAGGCTCGGACCCTCCAGGGGGAAAGTCCCAGGAACATCTTGTCTGAACACACGGGCCGGCACAACCCCACTAAGGAAAGCCAGGGGCAAAGCCAGCTCTTGGAGGGAACTCAATTGACCAAGCCCTGCCCCATTTTCAGCGAGGGGGTGCAGAGATCACCCCTCACCCTGGCAGGGCCGACCCACCTGGCAATATCCCCCTGAGCCCTCGTGTAGCTGGAGCAGCTGAGTTTGGAGAAAGCTACAATGAACATCAGGACAGGAGACAACACACATGAGGTGTCAATACAGCAGGGCCCGCCCCTACCCCCAGCTTACCCGAGTGCTCAGAGAAAGTGACCTCACTGTCATCCTGGGCCTCCATGCCATCCTCCACCCCCTCGTCTTCCTCCTCCGTCTCCCAGGCCTGCTCCTCAGCCCCTTGGATGGCCTCCTCGTCAAAATCCACATCTTCCATCTCATTGGCCAGGTCGTCTGCAGGGGAAAAGCCGGGGAACGTAAGCACCGGAGGTGGTGGTGGGGGGGGTATTCTGCCCCCCTCAGCTCACGCACATTGCTTGCAGAAAGGGCCAGATGAGACATTTCCCTGGGAGGCGGGGGGTAATGTAGGCAGAGTCCGGCTCCACCGGGCAGAGGCCTCCCTCAGTGCGCTTGCAAGCCAGTTCCACTGCCTCCCTGTTGGACAGCAGGGTTTTCAGTACCAGGCCGCACTCATTCACTGAGGTCCTCTGAACAGATTGGACGCCCAGGAGGAGTCAGGGGACCGGGCCTCGTTAATGCAACTACCGGGGCTCTCTAGGCCCTAGTCCCCCCGCTCCCCACAGCAAGCCAGTGGCCTGCACGTCATGTGCTGGTTTCAGTCCACTCGATGCAGGACAAACATCCATGCCACAAAACCCAGCATCGTCGCGGCTGGCCCCGGTTTGGCAGCTTCAGCAAAGAAACCCAGGACAGAACAGGCCCCCGGAGCCGATCTCCCCTCTGGACCCTAGGGAGAGGGCTCTCCACAGGCCATTCTGCAGGGTGTCCTGCTGCAGTGCAGGCGAGGGACAGAGGGTTCAAGCTGCTCCCGTGGGACCCTCCAGCAGCAGGAGAAGGAGCCACTCCAGGAACGGACAGGCAGGATCCACATGGGTGGCAGAGCTAGGGGAAGGGGCCGCAATGCAGACGGGCCAGAAGCGGGTCCAAACACACACACACACCCCCAAGATCCTACAGCAAGACTCCCCACTGCACCCACTCCCAGCTCCCCTGATCTGATGTGGGAGGTGGGAAACTCCTGGCCCCAGAGACTCAGCGCCAAGGGGCACCTAGAGCAACCCCCCAGCCTGGGACAGGGCCACCCAGGACCCTCTGCAGAGGGGCCATTTCCCAGGCCCCCAACTCCCCTAGGGCAGGGACCCACCCCTCTGATCCCCCTGCAGAGCCATCGCCACACCAGGCTCCCAACTCCCCTAGGGCAGGGACCCACCTGCAGGGCCGCCGCCGCCCCCCCGGCTCCCGACTCCCCTGGGGCAGGGACCCACCTGCAGGGCCGCCGCTGCCCCCCAGGCTCCCGACTCCCCTCGGGCGGCGCCGCCCCCCAGGCCCGGCCCATCCCCCGCTCACCGGGGCCGGGCGGGCCCAGCTCCACCACCTCGATGATCTCCTCGTCCCCGTGGAAGTGCACCGCGCCCGCGGCGGCGCCGCCCTCCCCGGGGCCGGGCTCCATGCCGGGCTGGCTGCGGGCTCCGCTCGGCCTCGGGGCGCCCCGTCCGCCCGCGCGCCGCCAGGCCTGGCCCAGGGAGAGGGGCGGTGCCCGGCTCCGCCAATCGCCGAGCGGGGCTGGGGCGCCCGAGCCAATCGGCGCTCCCGGCGCGGTAAGCCCCGCCCACCGGCGGGCTGGCGGGCCCCCGCCGGGCATTCTGGGAGTTGTAGTCGGCCCGGGCCGCGGCTGGGGGCCGCTGGGAGTCCCGGCTCCGCCTCGCCCTGAGCATTCTGGGAGTGCTCGTCGTCGCGCCCCAGGGCATTCTGGGGGCTGTAGTTCCTGTCCCCCCTTTCCCTCCCGCCCACGCACCGCCGCTCCCAGCGTGCACCGCGGCAGGGCGCGCTGCCTGCCGGGAGCCGAGCGTCCGCTCCCGAGATGGCGATGGCGGCGGCGGTCCGCGGGTCGTTCGGTAACTGAGCGCCCGGAGCCAGGGCCCCTCCCCCGCCAGAGCCAGGGACCCTCCCCCCCAGCCTGGGCCCGGCCCCTCCCCCCCCGGAGCCAGGGCCCCTCCCCCCCCAGCCTGGGCCCGGCCCCTCCCCCGCCAGAGCCAGGGACCCTCCCCCCACAGCCTGGGCCCGGCCCCTCCCCCCCCGGAGCCAGGGCCCCTCCCCCCCCAGCCTGGACCCGGCCCCTCCCCCGCCAGAGCCAGGGCCCCCTCCCCCCCCAGCCTGGACCCGGCCCCTCCCCCCCCGGAGCCAGGGCCCCCTCCCCCCCCAGCCTGGGCCCGGCCCCTCCCCCGCCAGAGCCAGGGCCCCTCCCCCCCTTCTTCACCCCCTCCCCCGCCAGAGCCAGGGCCCGGCCCCTCCCCCAGCCTGGGCCCACCCCCTCCCCCGCCAGAGCCAGGGACCCTCCCCCCACAGCCTGGGCCCGGCCCCTCCCCCCCCGGAGCCAGGGCCCCCTCCCCCCCCCCAGCCTGGGCCCGGCCCTTCCCGCCCGGAGCCACGGCCCCTCCCCCACAGCCTGGACCCGGCCCCTCCCCCCCCGGAGCCAGGGCCCCCTCCCCCCCCCAGCCTGGGCCCGGCCCCTCCCCCGCCAGAGCCAGGGCCCCCTCCCCTCCCCCACAGCCTGGACCCGGACCCTCCCCCCACAGCCTGGACCCGGCCCCTCCCCCGCCAGAGCCAGGGCCCCTCCCCCCCTTCTTCACCCCCTTCCCCGCCAGCCTGGGCCCGGCCCCTCCCCCGCCCTCCCCCAGCCGGGGCCCAGCCCCTCCCCCCCGGAGCCAGGGCCCCTCCCCCGCCCTCCTAGCCTGGGCCCCTTCCCCGCCTAACCCCCCTGCTCCCCAGCCAGGGCCCGGCCCCTCCCCCTGCCCGGAGCCAGGGCCTGGCACTTCCCCTCCCTCCAGAGGCCCGGCCCCTCCTTTCCTCCGCCTCCCCCTGCTCGGCCCCTCCCCCAGTGCCAGGGCCCAGAACCCCCCAGTCCCAGGGCCCCCAAGGTCCCCCCCACCCCCCCGAGCCGGGGCCCAGTGCCTGGCATCCCCAGAACCCGCCTGCCGTGCGGTGCAGCACCCAGGGCTGGCAAAGCCCCCGCTGCAGTAACAGCGGGGCCCCTGGGACGGGGCGTCAGGTGGGCTCCCCGTCTAAAGCCCTATTGTAGGGGCAGCATGGGCTCACGCACCCCCTGGTTCTCGCCTTACCGCACAAGGCGAGGGGAAATTAGCAGAGGTGTCGGGATCTGAAATACCAGCCAGGCCCCTTCGTGTGTGCGCGCCCCATCCTGCACAATGGGCCCCGATCCCGAGCTGGGGTCTCTGAGTGCAGGTGTGAGACCAATGCAAAATCAGGGTAAAACACGTGTCTGCTGTGACTGTCACAGAGATTCCCCAGCCCACCCAGGAACCCAGCCTCACACCCTCCCCGGCCAGGGACCTTTGTGGCCGATCTGAGGTCTTTAGGTGCTCTAGGTAATCTGGCTTTGTCTTTGGCAGGATTTTTCTCTGCTGCTGTGAGCCGGGCAGCATGCTTAGCTGGGACCCATAGACCCCTGGCCCGGCTCAATGTCAGACTCATCCATGGCAGCTGCCGAGCCCCCTTGGACTTAGGAGCCAAGCCAGAACCTGGCAGGCGAGTCCATGAAATCCCAGAGTATATCCCTACACGGAAAGCCAAGAACCCCATGAAGATGGTTGGTGTGGCCTGGTGAGTCTTGAAAATTGCTGATCATCCTTGTCTCACTCCAGGGTCAGGAGTGTCATCAGCGTCCCCTGCTTAGAAATGCCCTCAGACCCGTTCTGTTGGGTGAGCGCTCTAGTCTAAGATTGAATGCCGAGTCCAGTGCGCGCGTTGTCTGCCTGCGACCCTCTGGAGGCAGCTTGTTCAGGCCCTGGCGTACCATGGGAGTGTGTGGCATCCTCTGTGTTAGCGTAAGGAGCAGCCTGGGTACATAGAACTGGAAGGGACCTCGAGAGGTCATCTAGTCCAGTTCCCTGCACTCAAGGCAGGACTAAGTATTATCTAGACCATCCCTGACAGGTGTGTGTCTAACCTGCTCTTAAAAATCGCCAGTGATGGAGATTCCACAACCTCCCTGGGCATCTCAAAGGGGATCTGCCCCAGCCTGGAGCATGGTGGTGGCAAGGGGAGTCCGCCGAGGCATTGGCAGAGCTGTGTGAAAGGAGCCCAGGACTAGAACAACAAGGGGAGCTGCGGGTTGGGATGGAGGCGCATCCGCAGAACTGGGAGAAGCCTGGACAGTTTCTGCCCTGAGTCCGTGCAAGCCTCTCACTTTGACTCGCCCTCCCCTGCCTGATGGATGCTGAACGTCCTGCAGTTTAACCATAGCTCTGGTTTCCCGTAGGGCCATCGGCTTCCCCTCCGGCATTATCCTCTTTCTCCTGACCAAGCGCGAAGTGGACAAAAATCGCCTGAAGCAGCTAAAGGCTCGCCAGAAGATGAAGGCGTCCAACGTGGGGGAGTACGAGGGAGTGCGGTACAAGAGGACCTCACTGGGACCAGAGGGTGTGGCCGACCCCAAGGCCTAGTCTTGGAACACAGAGCCAAGGCAACGGAGACTTCCTTCCCGCTCAGAGCTCGGGAACTTGGAGACAAATCTGTTTGATGTTGCCGAATGAGAAACACTGTCCCAGTGATTAGTCTCAGGTGCCAACAGCCCTTCTGTTTGAGAGTCAGTCCCCTGGGGGGGTCAGGCTGTTTCTGCCCAAATCACTTGACCCTACTCTAATTTCTCACATTGCCTCTGTACCTTGCACACAGCTGGTGTGGGACAGAAGTGAGATCCTAAATAAACCCTTCACCTCAGGGAAATCTGCCCCTGTGCAGCTGTAACCCCGAGGGGCACCACAGAAAGGGGATGTTACACCAAATGTCCTTAGCCATCAGCAGCGCTGCATGGAGATCTGGCCCAGAGCTTTTCCTCACCAAGTCCGGGGAGGAGCCAGTTACCACTTCTGAAAGGCTGGTGGTGGGGGATGGTTAGAGCTGGCTCAAAGCCCTGAAGTATCCCCACAGGGGGGTGGGTAACGCTGCTGCACTGAGAATCTGGCTTGGATGGGGCGGAGAATTCAGGAGCTGCTTTAAACAGGGTCCAGCTCCATGGTTCCTGAATATTACTGCTGGGGCTGTGGGAAGTGAGACGGTGAGGCTCAGTCCTGTCCAGTTTGGGAGGTAGCTACGTTCCCTCTCCCCCAGTCCTTGACGACAGCCTCGGCTGAGATGTGGGGACTGCTTGTGCCACAGGGACTGAGCTCCCGTCTCATTTCCAGAGATGGTCTCTGCAGGGTGGGGGACATGGCAGTGGTTTTGGGGGGTGGGGTATGCTTACTCTACCTCCAACATCCCTGGCCTGGGAGATTCAGGTCCCAGGGGTCACCTCTTTCCCCTGCACCACTGTCACTTTCACAATTGTGAATAAAAATCAAAAGATGCTGGATGCTTGAAAAAGTACACAGTGTTTCGCTTTATTGAGTGCAACTTGTCTGTGTCCTTTGGTGCGGGGAGCCGACCGCGCTGCTCCCACTGGCTGCAGCATTAGAATATAATACAGCTTATGCTATACGGCCATCCCCTCATGGCCCCCGCTGCATGGACTGGGGACCACTCCGAACCTGGCTAGCGGAGCGCTCCCAGAGAAGGGGTCTCTCGGTCTGTCCTGCACGGGGGGCCGTTGAGCCAATCCACTAACCTCTGCAGCGCACCCGGCAGCCCTTTGCATAGCAAAGCTAACCCCAGCTGGCCAACGCCCCCGCCCTCAGCCAGGACAGAGCCGGGCTCTGCTCATCAGCAGCTCTGCCTCCAGGCCAGCACCCAGAACGGGCAGGTCTCCCTTCCTAGACGGGCGTAGCACAGATCTGAGGAGGGCTGCCCGTGAAAGGGGCGACTCCCGGCCATGTGCTGTGCTGACCTCAAATCATCTGCCAGGGACATCGGGATTTAAGGCACTGAGTGAACAAGGCTGGCCCAAGCCGCTAGCGTCGTGGAAGGAGCACAAAGGGTTGACGCTGGCTGCACCCCCACTTTCCCTGCCCACACCCTGCCCTTTTGGCCGTTCGCCTGGGGATTCTGATCCAGCCGCCCTGCTCTGAGCCTGCTCTTCCCAGGAGGCGCTGGGATCCGGCTCTGGGTTCAGCTGCTGCCCCCCGCTTCACCAGCACTGCCCTGGGGGAGCCAGAGTACTCCAAGGCAGCGTTCTGCCCCATCCCGCCCCCCCTTACAGCACCTGTTCCAGCCTCTAGTATTAGGGGTGGTGATTTACAATGCTGCCTGCGGCCCCTTCCTGCAGCCCCAGTTCTGTTTCCTCCTGCAATAAGCGACTCTCTTACTAGAGAGTATGAGCAACATACACAGCACGGTTCTTTGCAATTCCCCTTGTGCCATTCGCCTCCCCCCGTCAAACGGTGTTATTTCAAGGCCCTTTGGCTTTCCGGCCTAGTCAAATATACAATATAGCAGCTTGATACAAAAACCTTTGCGTACCAAGGATAAAATACATTGAATTAGAAACAACAAAAATCTGGGGGCTAGCATGGGTCATGCCTCTGTACGTTTCTCCTCCCCAGCCTGGGGCTAAGTAGATTTTTTTTTTTTTTTTTACTTACCATAAGGCTAGCCTAAGACATGTAACTGCCCCCAAAGCACTAGTGTTAGCCCTGAAGTCTGGGCTGATCTGTATTCTGTGAAACAGACACAGGGAGAGTGAAAACCCTGCTGGAATTGAAAAGCACTGATTTATAGACGACAAGTCCCCCCTCCCCTTTAAAATCATCTCAGTGCATTGATTGCATCCCCCGCTGCCCCCCCCCCCACCGAAGGGCGCTCTGCAGGGCGGCGGGAACGTACACACCTTGGTTCAGAGCGGAGCGAGGACTAAGCCCCTGTCTTTCTGCTCTCCTTTGAGTGGACTCGGATTTGATGACGTGAAGGAATGTTCCTCCCGTAGGCACGTGGCAAGAGAAAGGGAGGGAGCCGAAATGGAGGAAGCCCATTGGCAAAGAACGCGGTCATGGGCCCGGGGATCCACGCAGCCAGGCAGGGGCTGCCCTTGGATTTCTCACTTCCCAGGAAGCTATGACTAGAGGATCTGGGATCGGAACACACCTCTGCAAGAGAGGATACCACGGGGATGAACTCGGTGCATTGACACATCCCTGGGGGCAGCGTGGGGAGAGAAGAAAGACAGGAGGTCACGGGGGAGCACAGAGGGCAGCGGAACAATTAACAGGGCAGGCAGATATCGGCTGACACTGGCTTCATTTCTGGGCAAAGCCTTGTTATTCTGCAGGGCAGACGGGCCAGTCTTGCCTGCTACCCCTCTATGAGCAGCCACGCTGGGCTCCCCAGGTGAGAAGGGAAACCAGAGGCCAACGGCCTGGGAGAGACACGCTGAGGCGGGGAACATGAAAGGACGAGGGAAAGGAAGGCGGCAAGGTGTTCCCGGAGCACTCCTGGGCCCGGGGCAATTCCCGCCGGGAGCTCCGTGGAGGCTCTAGCTCCGGCCCACAATCTGCAGTAGGAAGATGAAGATCTGGACGATGTTCATGTAGATCTCCAGGGCTCCGTAGACGTACTCCTCGGGGCTGATCGAGTTCTTCCTGTTCCCCAGCACCAGCTGGGTGTTGTAAGCTAGGAACTGGGGAGACCAGAGACAGAGCGTTGGGTCAGCCATGCTGCTAGAGACTGTCAGCCCCATGTGTTGGAGCCAGGAGCTGCCTCCATCCTCCCCCTGCCACCTGCCCCAGGACCTTGGGAGGCTCCCAGCTCAGCAGGGACAGAGAGCGAGCAAGGTTACTCACCAGGGTAAAGACGATCGCGCCGATGGCCGCGTACAGCATGTGGAGCCATACAACCTGCGAAGACAGGGGCAGCCCGGGGCGGTCAGAGGACAGAGGGCTGCAGCGGCTGCCCCGGGGCACAGACCAGTAATGCAACCCACCAGCCCAGGGCTGGAGAAAACCGATTCGGATCCCCACCGTGTATGTGTCAGGGATTGCTTTACCCGACTCGAAGATGCAGCCACCTCTGGGGAGGAGCATGACGCTTGTTGGCCGACGCCCTCACTTGGGAAGGATCTCGGTACTCTTGGGTTTGCTTTTCTTCTGAAAGAGCAGCTCCTGCAGCCCAGCTCATCCCCAACTCACGGGGAGGGGAGCGTGCCCCCAACTGCATCCCCCACACCTCACCCAGCTGCATCTGGGCTCCCCTTCGAGGTCTCCCATCCAAGCAACCAGGCCTGATCCTGCTCGGTCAATGCCGTTTGGCACCTAGGTATATTCACACTCAAGGCGGTATGGCTGCAGGATGGAGTGAAGGGAGATGGTCTGGTTTCAGCCACCCCCCAACGTACCATAGCTGCCTTTTAAAGTGAACCCAGGAGACCAACTTTCCCTTCTGTCAACAAAACACGCTTGGACATCCCCGGCCAAGTGCGAGCTGTTGCCAAGTGCAGTTGGCTCAGGAACGGAGGTTTGCTTTCGTGCAAGATACTGAAGTGGGGTCAGTTTGGAGGATGAAGTTATGAGAACTCCATTCCCCTCCTGCACACCGTCCCAGGGCAGCGGCTTGCATCCGCCGAAATGATCAGGGATGAAATCACCCTGCTGCTGACATTCTGATTTGCCATAATTAGGTTTCAGAGTCAACATCTCCGCTGTGTAAATGGGGCAGTTCACCCACCCATGGGGGCTACTGCTTCAGGCTCTTGGCAGACTCCGGCAGGTCAGGCTTGCCATGCTGGCAACTGCAGATACGGATGGGGCCAGCAGAGGGCAGCGCTGGTGTCATGCCCCAGCCTGTCCTCGAACCGGCCTCCCCCAGCCACTACTCACATATTTGAAGGAGAGGACGATGGCGGTGATTATTCCGGTCACCATGACGACAATCCCCAGCACACAGAACAGCCCCGTGCACGAGGTGAAATCCACCTGCCAGCAGGATGGTGACAAGTTAGAGAGGGACCCACGGACCATAGTGGGATCGCAGCCATCCCGCAGCACTGGGCTTCCCCCGCAGGAGCAGCCTGGGTAGCGAGGGTCAGCAGCAATGGCCACCCGGCTGGAAGGGCCACCCCGAAGCGCTGGCCCTGGAGGGTCACTGACCCAGCTCTCTCCGGGCTGCCGCACGAGATCCAGGTTCGATTCCTGCTCTGTCATTCCCAGCACTGGGTGCAGGCAGCATGGATCCCCAGGGGAAGGGGCACGATGCAGCGTCTGCCTTGTGCCCTGTCCCAGCCTATGCCGCGGGGGCCCTCAGGAGGGGAAATCCCCTGACTCCTGCCCTCCCCGCTGCCCCGGACGGCAGGGAGCCCATCGAGCCTTACCTTGGTCTGGAAGCAGAAGACGGTGACAATTATGGCCACTATAGCAGTGATTACCATGGTGATCAGGACAGCCCGGGTGCTATACACGCTGCACACAAAGGGTTAAAAGCGGGGGGGGGGGTTAAAAGCCATTCAATTATTTCCCACTTCACCCTCCGCATGCAACGGGGAGCTAAGAACCGGGGCTCGCTCCCCAGCAGTGCGATCCCGTGGGCTCGGCATTCGGCAGGTGATCCAACCCAGCACCCACGGGCCCTATAGAAAAGCCATCACAGGCAGCCTGCGGTTCTGCCACTCGCCCCCAGGAGGCGCCTGTTTCAGTCCAGGCTCCAGGGCGACTCCTTCAACCTGAGCTAAGCCAGGAGGATCCCTGAAGTTGGAACCATGGTGGGGCTGGCTTTCCTCTCCGTCCGAGCCCACTTCCCCCGCAGGGCTAGTGACCCCGACACGGAGGCACGTGGCCCAGGGGACACGTTCTTTACCGCCTCCCCCCTGCTGACAACAGGCGAACTCGGGGAAGGCAGAGGAGGGAAGGGGCTCAGAGGGGCTTTCCCCAGCTCCGCGGTACCTGGCGATGGTTCCCGTCATGAAGGCCATGGCCAGCGTCTGCAGCAAACAAAAGGAAAGGGGGCGATTAGCTGTGGAGCGAGCCCCAGCGTGGGATCAAAGCATCGCGTAGGCTTCCCAGGTCCCCGCCAAGACCTGGGGATTCACAGCAGGAGGCACTGAGGGGCACGTGGCCTGAGGGGGGTGTTTCAGGCATAGGTGTGACCCTGAGGTAGGAGGGGGCCCATTGCATCACACACATACCCCCTATTTCTACCCCCATGCACGTGACCCCAGGCCCAATCGTAACCAGTGTTCAGCCATCAAAGCCTTCCCTTCGTTCCATCCCACTCCCCCCCCAAGGCCCCCCCCACCCTGGGGCTGGGCCCCCTCCCAGGATCACTGCCCACCCCCCCCCCCCGCTATACAACCCAGTCCCACAGCCCCACTTACAAAGATGGCGAGCAGGATGAGGTTACAGGGGAAGCGTCTCCTGGGGGAAGTCAGGGAACACACAGGTCAGGGCGCAGGCAGTCAGAGCCCAGGGCGCTGCAGGCTGGGGGCGGGGGTCACGCAGTGGGGGTCGGGGTTTCTGGGGTGAGCGCAGCGTGATGTCGCCTGGGGCGAGGGCACCGCTTTGGCCCAATGAGACTGCAGGCCACAGGGTGTCCCCGTGAAAACCGGCCCCCGCGTCAGGGCAGGCTGCGGCCCGGATGGACAGGAATCGACCCTGGGGGGCAGCATCGTCTCATCGCCCCTTGGGGATGGAGACAGAGCCCTTTCTGGCCTCGGCCCCCTGGCTCAGTCACTCCCCCGCGACCTGCTTCCTAGTGCCCAGGGGACTCGGAGATGGGGCGCGGGCTCGGAGGGAGGGGCCGCCCTCTCTGATCCCCAGTGAAGGAGACACTCACCTGGGGCCCGGGCAGCAGGCCAGCACCAGGTAGCTGACCAGGAACACAGCGCTGGGGAGGGAGAGAGACAGAAGTTTGAACTCTTCCCAGCCCTGCTGCCCACCCGGAGCCGGGGCCGGTCGGAGCCGCGTGCAGGGCAGCAGAAGGGCCGAGGTTCATTTCTTACGTTTCACATCGCGCCTTGGCAGTAGGGAAGCATTACTCCCATTGCACAGAGGGGAAACTGTGGCACAGAGCTGGGAAACAGCTCCTCTGAGGTCAGATGATGGGGTAGAGCCAGTATGAGCAGACAGCTCCACCAGGCTCATGCTCCAACCATTAGACAACGCTCCCTCTGTAAACCCTAACCTTTGTGCTTTAACTGATACAGTGACATGACCAGTGATTATTGCTCGAAGAACCAGAGTTCCCACCCGAGACCAGATCTCAGCTGGAACGGGGCTGTCACAGAGTTTTATGCATGTAGTTTCCTTGTATTTTGTCTTAAAGAAAGCAAGCTGTGATTCACTGCCCCTCTCCCTCCCCGTGCCACCAGGGGCTGGAGGCGGCGCCCACACAGCGCCCTCTGCCTCTGGCGTGGGGCACCAGCGCCTCGTGGCACTCAGCAGGGAGCGCACTGACCAAGCAGTGGCGACTCTGCCAGCTCTCACAGGGCGGCACAGGAACCCAGCCAAAGGGCAGCTGGGCCCGGGATGAGCAGGGAGGGGAGTTGGCAAAGTTGGCAGAGTGATACTTACTAAGAGGCGTAGTACACAGCAATGTTCCTCTTCACAAAGGCGCGGACGGGGGAGCTGCGAAGAGGGAGAAGAGCGTGAGATCGGTTCCTGGCTCCACCCGTCACCACGTGGCCCCTTCTCTGCTCCCCCGTGGTCTCCACCCCCACAGTGTTCACAGCGCGGGCCCCAGCGAGCAGCAGAGTGACCCAAGGGAAAGCTTGGAAGTGAGATGCTCCCTGCTCGTCATCACCCCCAAGCCGTTGCCTGCCCCCCACATAGCGCAGACCCGCTGTGGGGTCCCCAGCCCAGGAGCAAGGACAGGGCTTTAACCCTGCCCTGCTCTGTGCTCAGCTCCCCAGACAGACCCGCCAGGATCCATCCGGACTCCTGCCAGGGCAGGGCAGGGTCACCCCGCACAGCCCATCCCACAGGGCTGCACCCAGCCTGGCTTTAAACAGCCCCAGGGTGGGGCTCCCTATCCCTTGTGAGACAGTGCTCATCTCCTCCATCCCGGAGGCAAGGCTCTGGCTCCTCCCTTCAGTGGGGGGACGGGGCATTGGGGGCAGTCATCTTCGTTCCTCCGGAGAGTCCTTTGTCCCAGCTCCTGGGGCCCCGTGGAGCAGGGACCAGCCCCTGGGACAGCAGCAGCTGGGGGCTGGTGGCAAGGGCAGGGCTCAGGACAAGGTGAGACTCACACGAAGGTGAACACGGCGATGATGCCCACGGTCACCAGCAGCTGGACTGAGATGATGGTGTAGACCTGAAAGAGGCAGGCACAGAGGGGTCACCCGCGGGCACCGGACCAGCTCCCTTGCAGGGCACAGGCAGGCACAGAGGGGTCACCTGTGGGCACTGGCCCTGCTCCCCCGCAGGGCACAGGCAGGCACAGAGGGGTCACCCGCGGGCACCGGCCCAGCTCCCCCGCAGGGCACAGGCAGGCACAGAGGGGTCACCCGCGGGGCACCGGCCCAGCTCCCCCGCAGGGCACAGGCAGGCACAGAGGGGTCACCCGCGGGCACCGGCCCAGCTCCCTGCACAGACACGCCAAGGCGGCCCCGAGGCGTCATTGCCCCCAGCTGCCCAGCACTCCAGGTGGGATGGAGCCGCTGGCTCTCAGTCCCGCTCCTGATGGACTCGGCGACAGGCAGGGCACCAGGGACCGGGTGGGCTGTGGAGATCGAGCCCCTCATAGCCCTAGAACTGGTCCCCCCGGGGCAGGCAGCGGGGGGAAGCTGGCCCAGCCGCTGACCCTGCTGGGGGCTCCCACCGAGGCACAGGCTCCGGGCGTCCTGTTAGCCCAGAGAGCGTGGAGGGGAGGGGCTCTGTAGCCGAGGCCACTCCAGTCCCAGCCCCCTCCCCAGTCCAGGGCCGTGCCCCCAGCCCCCGCCAGCACTGGGGGGACCCTGCAGCCATGGAAGCATGACGCTGCCCCCGGCCACTGGCCTCGCCACGCGGACACACCAGCCCCTGATCCCCAGCCCCGCACTGGTACCCAGGCTCGCTCCGCCGGCCGCAGCCTGTTCCTGGGGGCCAGAGTCTGGAGGGGGACACCCCCTCCCCACCCATCCCCCCGGCTCCCCCACCGTGCAGCTCCGGGGGCTGGGCAGCCCGGCTCCCTCCAGAGTTACCTTGCGGATGAAGGCGTGTCGCACTGTCTTGTCATCCATGGTGCCTGCTCTCAGCCCGTCCTCCTCCCCCGAGCCACCACTGCCATAGCTGTCTCCTGAGGGGCGGGGGGCACAACAGGGGGAGAGTCAGCGCCCGAATGCTGGCACGGCTTGGGGGGCATCAGCTGACCTGGCACGTCTCCGGGATCTGCCCTGTCCGAGTGTCCGATCCCTTCCTGGCTGCCTCTCCCCACGAGCTCGGAGGGGGCTGCCCCGTGGGATGTCCCAGCCCAACGGCCCCTCGGCACCAGCTGGGGTCTCGCTGGCAGCATGGCTGAGAGGGCCGGGCCCAGACAGGAGACGCCGGCCTGGTACCCGGCAGGGTGAGGCCAGGGGTGCATCTGGCTCGAGGCGCAGGGAAGTAACCGTCCCCCCTCTCTAGCGGCGCCGTCTCCTCCCCCCGCCCCAGGCTCGGCCCGTTGGTCAAGTGTTTCAGGGTGTCCTCCCCACCTCCATCAGACCCCACCTCCTTCTGGGTGGGACCACCAGGCCAGGCTGCCCCTGTCACAGCAGGGCACTGCCCAATGGGACCGACTCTCGGGTTCTGGGGACAGAACAGACCAGCCAAGCTCAGCCCAGCTTTGACCTGATGGGACTGGAATATTTTGCCTCTTACCGGGACATCTCCTGTCTGTCAGGTCTGGGTGAGTGACAAATTGGAGCCGATCCATCCCAAGGGTTCGAGGAACGCCCCCCCCGCTCATACCAGGTCTTGCAGAGCCCGAGTCACCGTATCCATTACCCTGCCCTCCCAGAGACCCCTTCCCCTCACCCCACCATCTCCTCTGCCTTGCACTCCTCAAGTCCCACATGGGCACTGCTACCCTGATGGCACGTCTGGCCCCATCCCCGAGAGCAGAATCCAGCCCGTTGTTACTCTCTTTGCCGCGGTCCCTGGGGTGACCTGCTTCTGTGCAGAACGGGACCAAGAACAACTGGAACCAGGGGTGGACCCTTCTCGCTTTCAGCACGTTGATGGCCCAGTGGGTTTACTCTGATCTCAGGTGGTGATGGGGCCAGATGGGCCATCAGTGGGTTTCTGCACCGTGCCCCCTATTTTGAACGCTCAGCTTACCTTGGTTCATTGGGAGTGTTGACATGGGGGGTACTGGGACACCTGGGTGGGGATATCCTCCTGGCTGTGGGTAGCCCCCAGGATACCCTCCGGGCTGCGGGTAGCTCCCGGGATAGGGTGCAGGTTGCGGGTAGCCCCCGGGATAGGCTCCGGGCTGCGGGTGGCCCCCAGGCTGCGGGGGATAGAGGGGATTCTTGTCATCGTAGGGCGGGGGAGCACTGGGGTATGACATGGGGACTCCCAAAGGCTCAGGCTGGCTCTCAAGCACCTGGAGACAGAGGGAGAGAAAAATCTGCCATTATTGTCTGTGCAGTTCATGGACCCTTAGCCAAAACTCACGACGCTGGGCCACGGCGGCTCTGTGCACCGGAGTCCAGCTTGGGGCAGACCCACCGGCCAGAGCCCTCCTCCCAAGATGGCCAGCTTGATATTTCTGCCTGGTCAATAAAGACTATTACTGACCTCAAAAGAGACCCAGCGCAAAGCAGATCCTGGTAACCAAAGAGTCAGTTCAGTGGGTGGGTCTTAAATGCCGACAATCATCTAAGTAATTTTGGCCCCGGGGCCCCAGGCAGCAAATCGCTCTCCCCAAGTCCTTCCGGGGTTCAGATCAAATGATCTCTCCATGCAGCGCCGGGGCAGCAATTCTGTGACATCCCAGCCAGCGAGCCAGGGTTGGGAGAGACAGGGCCATGGAGCCAGCTCACAGGAACCCTGGCACCAATGGCCCCAAATCCCTTCCACTGGCTTTGTGTCACAAGAGGCCAGGAGCCCTTTAAACCCTCCTCACTGCAGCCGGACACAGACAGGAGCCCGACAACAGAGGTGGCATTTTTGACAGGGGCCCAATCCTGTTGCCATTAAAATCCAGGGGAGTCTGGCCAGAGATCAAACAGGAGCCGGATCGGGCTATGCCCTAAGCTGGAACCCCAGCTGGTACATTTCAGCACCCTCAGACAACTGCGGTGTCATTTGACTGCATTCAAGGGGAATTTCACCTGCCCAGAGATCACGCTACGGTTCTTCCTATATTTCGTCGCACTTTGTTGCAAAGGGGGTCACACCCTGACAAGAGTCAGGTCAGGCCAGAAAGAGGCAACAGCCCCTGATCAGTCACGGAGCAGCCAAATGGTTGGCCAGTGACAGAGGCCACGGGCTTTTGGGTCACAGATTCTGGTCACATTTGAGAGGCGGGTTCTACGTATACAGGGCTGGTAGATGATCGGTCAATTGTTACAGACTCCAGCGGGTCAATAGGTTGCTTATCTCCCAACTGCAGCACCTTCTACCGCGGGGCTTGAAACATCTGCAGCCGATGCCACTCACCATGGCAGCCTCTGTTCCTTATATACTAACCCGTTATAAGTGGAACCTGAATGGGAAGCAGGACCCAGATTCCACCCTGTGACAGTCCAGGCTTCGGACACCCCCCAGTCATCCAGTGCACAGATGCTCTAAGGACTGTCGGACAATCCGGGCGTTGGATCGTCCAGGCAGTTTGCAGTGTGAAGCCTGGACGCTGGCAGACAGGGCCCCGTGTGCGACGTCAGGGGGGTCTGGGACAATCCAGCCAGGGGCTCGGCAGGCATGAAATGGCCAACAAGGATCCTTGATCTGACACCAGGGCACCGATCTGTGGCCGTTATGCAGGCAGCACCCCCACTGACCTCCCAACTGCAGGGTGTGTCCACGGGACGGGGACAGTCACTCTCCTCATTACTACTGATCCAGCCACTCGCGATTTGGGGGGATGTTACTTCTCCACTGTGCCCTCGTGCAAACTGCAGCCAAAGCAGCACCAGCTAGCGGGAGGTGAGTGGGATGAGTCATGGTGCCTCCAAGGAGCTGGCCTCTCTCCGGAAGCTGGGAGTTCACCGAGTGGAGCAATGCAGCGCAGGGATCCCAGACTCATTCGAGGCCAGGAGTGAAAGTCTAGCCTCGACGTCAATTGCAAAACTCCCACTGACTTCAATGGAGCCAGGATGGCTCCCGGCGCACTTAGCACCATAGAAGTATGTGGCACGGTCCCTGCCCTTGAGAGCTCGGAGTCCAAGACAGGAGCTCAGTGAAGGAAGGAAGGGAGACCAAGCGAGGGAGGACACAGGGTTTAAAGGGAGAAAGAGGCGCATCGTGAATAGGCAGCAACCAGCCATCCCAAGGGCACGGCCTGAGAGAAGGCACGGAGCAGGAGAAAGACACAAGGAAGCAGAAAGGGAGAGAGGCCTGTGTGTGTAACGCACAAGCTGTATCATGTGTGATCATGTGGTGCAATAGGGGCAGGGCCTGCAGAGAGGACAATGGATCTACTTCTTATGCCAACTATGAGAGCTCGCTTTTACCCCAAGTGGCAGAGAGAAAGTTTTCCAAGCAAAGGAGCAGGGTTCTAGTCCCAGCTCTGGGCACGTGAGACTTATTTAGTCGCTGTGCCCAGACTGGTTATAAGCAGGAGGCAAGGAGAGCCCGGAGGCACAAGGGCAGGAGCAGGAATCTAATGCACTAACAGGCTTGCGATGCATGTCCCAGTCTCGCTCTCACAAATGTAACAGATTAATTATCCCCCTGTTACCATACTTTCAGTTATACTAAGGGGAAGAGACCTGGTGCAGGCCATCGGGGCTGCACCATGCTTCGTGCACAGCTTGTCATTAGAGACGGCCACCTTAGCTTCTTCCTTTGCATTCGGGGCCACACGACACACCCAGAGCCCTCTCCCAGCAGTTGTCACACACGAGAAGCATAGAATCACAGAACTGGAAGGGATCTCGAGAGGCCATCTAGTCCAGTCCCCTGCACTCATGGCAGGACTAAATATTATCTAGACCATCCCTGACAGGTGTGTGTCCAACCTGCTCTTAAAAATCTCCAATGATGGAGATTCCACAACCTCCCTGGGCAATTTATTCCAGGGCTTCACCACCCTGACAGCTAGGACGTTTTTCCTCATGTCCAACCTAAACCTCCCTGGCTGCAGTTTAAGCCCATTGCATCTTGTCCTGTCCTCAGAGGTTAAGAAGAACAATTTTTCTTACTCCTCCTTGTAACAACCTTTTATGTACTTGAAAATTGTTCTCATGTCCCCTCTCAGTCTTCTCTTCTCCAGACTAAACAAACCCAATTTTTTCAATCTTCCCTCCTAGGCCATGTTTTCTAGACCTTTCATCACTTTTGTTGCTCTTCTCTGGAATTTCTCCAATTTGCCCACGTCTTTCCTGAAATGTGGTGCCCAGAACTGGACACAACACTCCAGTTGGGGCCTAATCGGGGTGGAGTAGGGCAGAAGAATTACTTCTCGTGTCTTGCTTTCAACACTCCTGCTAATACAGCCCAGAATGATGTTTGCTTTTTTTGCAACAGTGTTACACCGTTGACTCATATTTAGCTCCTGATCCACTATGATCCCCAGATCCCTTTCCACAGTGCTCCTTCCTAGGCAGTCATTGCCCAGTTTGTTTGTGTGCAACGGATTGTTCCTTCCTAAGTGGAGGACTTTGCATTTGTCCTTATTGAATTTCATCCTATTGACTTCAGCCCATTTCTCCAGTTTGTCCAGATCATTCTGAATTTTAATCCTATCCTTCAAAGCATTTGCAACCCCTCCCAGCTTGGTATTGTCTGCAAACTTTATAAGTGTACTCTCCATGCCATTATCTAAATCATTGATGAAGATATTGAACAGAACCGGTCCTTGCAGGACCCCACTCATTATGCCCTTCCAGCATGACTGTGAACCACCGATAACTACTCTCTGGGCACCTAAAGACAGACCCGTCCCTCAGCAAGGAGAGCAGGTTGCCTGGTGGCCCCGAGGACTTGGAAGCCCAGGGCCTGATCCGGAGTTTCCTTTCCCCCCTTTTTACTCTGGCCCAAGCCCACCAACTTCACTGCCCTCTCTCCTGACTCAGCTGGTGCGAGAGGAGACACAGGCCCCAGGTCACGGATGAACCTGATCCAGCCTGCAGTTTAATCTTCAGGTCTGTCACAGCAGACAGTAGGCCTTTGGGGAGGCACCCAGAGTATTTAACATCTGCAAACATCTTAGGCCTCAAGGGGTCCCCTTGAAGTCCCAGAGCTGCACCGGGATGGCTTGATTTTTTCCTATGTCTTACAAATCCTCCTTTGGATCCTCCACCTAATCCCATGTGCATAGAGCCTAGGACACCTGGGTTCTATTCCCAGCTCCCTCACTGGCCTGCTGGGGGATCTTGGGCCAGTCAATCCCCCTCTCTGTGCCTCAGTTCCCCCACCTGTGCAGTGGGGAGGATGATCCTTTGTAAAGCACTCTGAGGTCTACCAAGGAAAAGTGCTGTTCCAGAGCTAGAGATCATCGTCACCATCTCCAGAGGGTCCTTGGCACAAAGGGGAAGGTTTTTTGCCTGGACGGTTTCCTTGTAACACATTCCACATAAGTCTCACCTTTTTAGTTTTAAGGAGGTTAACAGTGCCCCTCCCGAAGGGCCGAGGTCCTCTCCCATCCCTCCCACAATCCCATGTCTTGAATGTTCCTACCTGATGAGCTAAAAATTAGAACGCTGGTAGGAAATGGGGTGACAATTTAGTGGCTGAAGGACTGGGACTCCATCCTGGACCGGGAGCTTCCTGTGTGGCTCCTGGAGGGAGGTCAGTCTAGTGGTTAGAGCAGGAGAGTGGGTGTGAACACCCCCAGATTCTATTTGCCACTCAGTGACAGACTCGCTGCCTGATCTTGCACAAGTCACTTTCGCTTCAGTTTCCCCATCTAAAGAGCGGGGATAATAATACCTCCCTGCCACGCGGTTGGGGTTAAGTAACGTTTGAGACCCGCTCCCAACCCTCAGCTGTGCGGCACGTGAGGCGAGGAAAATATCATAGCCAATTCTGGACCATCTAAGAGCGTCCACTCAAATTCACAGCAGCAGTGGCGGGGCCAGAGCTAGGGCCTTCCAGGTAGAGAAGCAGAAGTCCCTCCAACAGGAGCACAGGAGAATCCCCCTTTGCCTCGAGCAGTATAGGGTCTATGAAACAGTCTGGCAGTTCTGATTCCAGCCAGCAGAGGGTAATGCTGACTGATACCCACCGCTGGGGTGTCGTTAAGCCCATGTAAATTATCACAGTAACTCAGTTCTACTCCCACGCTTCCAGGAGGAAAGAGTGGCTCAGATTAGCTGCCTCTGACATGGAGGCAAGGGGGAGCCGGCTGCCCCAGCAGGGTGTGAGCAAACGGCAGTCTGACCTGCTCCTGTCAATGACCACATCAAACCACCACCGGTCAGAGTGAATCTGAGCCAAAGGCAGAGGCTGGGGTGAAGCTGCAGGGCAGAACCATGTGGGGTGGGGGGCTGATCATACAGGAAAGGAAGGCAGCAATCCTTCTCAGGGAGATCCTGCCAGGTGTCTTGGCTTTGTTTTAGGGTCCCTGAAAGGGGCACACGCAGCAGCTAGAGAGACCCACAAACCGCTAGGCCAAGCTTTCCAGCACTAGGGCTGGTGGATTGTAGGACTGCTTGAAAGCCGCTGGGGTGATGGTGAAGGGATCAGAAGCTCATTCCAAGGGGCACAATCACCCTCCTTAGCAGGTATCAGCTGAGGCTCCCCGCTGGGGACCAGGCCCCATTAGTCACTAACCCCACCCCGTGCCTAGGGAGCAGAGAGGCTCCATAGGGTAGAATTCCCTGCAGAGTCCCAGCTCACCTCATCTGATTTGCCCCAAGCAAACTCACCCACCTAGATCTAGTAGAAGCAAAACGCAGGATATCCTCTTCTGGGGAGCGCTCAGCTGCAAGCATCCGGGTGATAACAGGGCAGGCTCCACCCAGCTGCTGCCGCTCTGCTCCCTGAGAGGCACAAGGTTCAGCCTGTTCTCTCATTAGCCAGCCCATGATTTCTTCATATAGAGAAGCACCCGCAATCCACAGAGAAAACTGCCAGGGATTCAATAGGTGCCCAGATGTTGCAGCGATTGGGCCATATAAGTACCTAGCTAGATCCTACGCAGGAAGCTCTTCAGACCTATTCTAGGCACTTGCATTGCTTGTTTGAGCTTGCAAACGCTGACATGGACACTTACTTCATGCCGCTGGACTCAATGGCAGGGCAGAGAGGAGCTCTTTGCTCAGATGATCTGGCTGGGAATTGAAAAACACTCTGGAAAGGTATCAGCGGGCCTTGGCTTTTAGAAACCTAAATGCAGGGCCCAGAGGTAAAGAGAGTGTCTCTTTCAAGCTGAATCAGGCCTGCTCTCTAAAGTGGGGTGGGGTATATGTGTGTGTGGTGGGGGTGTTTGCTATGTAGGCCTGCCCTCTGTATCGTTTTGTTAATTTTATGACTGTGCAGCCAAAAATAAACTGCCCGGCTGGTGACCTGGAAACCCTGGCATCTCGAGTCCCCGGAGGGCAGGGATGACCTACCACCACTTGCCACCCTCCTGCCTGGGACAAACTAATTGCCCCGATGCTGCCGTCAGCACGTGGTGCCCTCTCTTTACAGCACGGCGTTGGGATAACCATGGGGCTCCGCACCCAGGATGCAGGGCAGACCCAGGAACTTGGAGCTGGCTTGGGTGAGTTGCTGCGGAAAGGAAATAAACAGCATCCCAGCAGACAAAGGAGAGGACAGGTGGGTATGTAGGCAGCTCAGGGCCTGACCCCTTCCTGGCTTTGCTCTCCAGGAAGGAGCATCGGTCACAGGGCAGGAGCTGGGATTTCTCTTTGTCCCAGGTCACCGTGACAGAGCCTGAGCACAGGTGAGGGGGTGGGGTGACAACCCAGAATGGGCAGGTTGGTCCAGCCCTTCAGGAATTAAAACACAACAAGACCTGGCGTGGTGCACGAACACAGTCAGATAATCTCATGGCCTTTTGCCTATGTCTCCACTTCCCCCTCCGCCTGGCCGGATGGCAGGCCAGCCAAAGGCCACAAGTTCCTTGTGGCAGTCCCCACCGCTTGCCTTTTGTCTCCCCTCTGTTCGGTTGGGTAAAAAGGGGAATTTACTCTGTAACCAGAGGCCGCGCACCACGGAGCCAGGGCCTTGGCCCTTACGAGGTGTGGCTTGGCTGGGCTGTGACAGGGCAGATGTGACCGCAGCCCGTCAGTGTCTGAAGGGAGCCGGTGTGCGGCAAAGGGACTAGCGCGAGCAGAACGAAATCAGGATGGAAAATCAGACTCGGGAAGAGCCAGATCCCAGGGGAAGGGCTGGGAGCCCCATGGCCTGGGACTTCTACAATGAGTCTAAAGAAAACCCTAGGAAATGTACAATCAGGAACAATCCTGTGCTGGGTGGGACCAGTCTGCGTGAGAGAGCCTGTAGCAGAGGCAGATCTGAAGCCTGCTCTGGGGTGTAGCCACTCAGCCGGGCTGCTTCCTCCCTAATGACTCAATAGGCCTGTTTTGCTCTTTATCTTCTTTTATGCAACACGAGACCCAGGTGAAAAGGGAAAGAAACCCAGCGGTGGCCTTGGCAGACCCATCAACTCCAGAGCCGAAAGGGAAGCAAAAGATGCACAGACTTTGCCAGGCCCCACTGCTTGGGGGCTGTTGATCAGATTGTGAGAAACATCCAGGGCTCCCGGGCCACGAGACACAGTTTGTGACAGAGACCCTGGGGAGGGGGGGCTGGGTTAACACACCATGCTCTGGCCTGGGAGATCTAGCAATGGGGAGTGAAAACGGGGGAGCTGCTGGCCCACAGGCTGCAGAGAGTTGAGTCACTGGTGACCTGGGTTTGCCTTTGTCCCCTGCAAACCTGCAGCCCCCCCCTCCTCCCCCCGTCTTTCCAATCTTAGAACCACCGTGTCATGAACTGGGGTGCTCTGGGCGAGGATCACAAAGGGACAGAGGCGTCTACGTCTGAGTTTAGGTGCTTAAGTCCCAGTTTTAGGCTCTGCTGCCATCCACAAAACTCCTGTCTAAAGCCACATGGTGCCTAAGTTTTTAGGGTAAAAGTTCCCAAGGCGTTTGAGTTTCTGCCTCCGGGCACGGGCCCTGCTGCCCCCCTCTAGGCATCTAGCCACCAGTGTCTGGCCTACACCCAGGAGCAAATCACAGGCCGGAGGAAGAGAGGTGTTTGCCCTCCTCTCTTGCATGCCGGCACAAGGGGGTGCTTGGCCCCACGTGTTCCCAGTGATGCTCCCTGCTCTGGGGTTGCTCAGAAGGCTGGGTGGGGGGAGCCGGAGAATAACCTAGGCAGGGCCTGACGCTGTCTCTGGGAGGATCCGCGTCCCACGTTACCAAGCACAGGTGCAACTAAACCAGTCTGACTGGTCTGGTGCCGGGGACGCCCTCTCCCCACTGCCAGCGGGCTGCACGCCTCACGTGTCTGTGGCACAATTGCCTGGCACTCCCGGGGAAACCCAGGCCCCGACCCAGCTCTCCGTGCTCCACGGCTGGAGGACTCCAGCCACGCCTCCCTCCCGGCAACTGGCCGGCCCGGGGCGCAGGTCCGGCCCTCTCTCTTGCCCGGCTAGTTCTATTCCTGGCTCCCCTTCCCTGTCAAAGGCTTCCAGGAATGTAGCTCCCAATGCGCCTCCTGGTCCTTCCCCGCCCCCTCTCCGCAACACGCACTCCCCAGGGGCAGATGCCCCGTGCAGCTGCTCCCCGCCCATCACGCCCAGCCAGCGCCCTTCCCAGGGGGCAGCCCGGCCCACCAGTCCCCCGGCGGCTCTAGGGACCAGGCGTGAGCAGGCGCTGATAGAGAGGAGAGGGCTGCAGGGTGAATGTGGCAAGGCACCAAGGGCTCGGCCTTCAGTGGGGCAGCCGGCAGAGACAGATTCCCCCCGCCCCCTCTTCCAGCTCAGTCTTTAACTGACTCTCCCCAGGCTTTCCCCCGTCCCCCGGCCCCGTCCCAAGCCTCAGTGCAGGCTCCCTCCTCCCTCCCTCCCGGGCCACAGCCCCTGCAGCTCATCCCCAGCCGGCACCCGCCTTAGGACAGTCTTAGCCACCATGGCCGGGCGGCCCTCGTTCCTGGCCTTTATCGGCGTGCTCCTTACCCCTCTCAGGCCACCCATACACTCCCCTGCCTGCCCCCCGAGTGCCCCAGACTTGCTCTGGTCCCCTGCTCTCTCTGCCCCTTCTCATTCTCCTCCTCACGGATCCTCCGGGCACCTCTGCCACCTCGGTCTCCACGTGCCCTGGCAGACTTTGCTCTTCTCCCCGGGGTCTCTGGTTTCCCCAGCCTCTTCCTGCCTTTCTCCCTCCTCTGCTCTCCCCGGCTCACCAGACTGCCCCATTCCTTTCTGACAAGAGACGGTCCCATCCCCATCAGCTTCTTGTGACCTCTTCCATCACCTCATGACCAATACAGGGGCCGCACGCGGAAGAGCCCCCCGATCATGCCAGTCTAGCCAGTGCTGTCTCCTATGCCAGCTCCATGAGCGTCCAGAATAATGATCTCAGCCCCACCCTAACCTTCCAGCGGGTGCCTCCCTCTAATCCTGCCTAGGAACCTCCTATGCCTGGTGGAATAGCACCGTGCAATCAGACCGGGCAGAGGTGCCAGCCCTGACTGCCCAGCAGGGCCCGCCTGGCACAGGAGCTGGGGGATTTGATCTCACAACCTGCTGGCCCGGAGGAGGCTGTACCCCTACCAGGGGCAGCGACAGCCAGAGAGACAAGCCCTGAGAGCTCAGACGACTTCTTTGCCCACAGCTGGAACACATCTGCCCACCGGCAGCTCGTCGGGGGAGGACATGGATTCAGTACCTGAGCTCTCGGGTCTCTGGGCAACAGCCAGGCGTGGTGGGGCCTTCGGGAACACAAGCTGGGATGAAGCCCCCCAGGCTGGGTGGGACTCCGAGGGGCTGATCAGCAGCCCCGTGCTCTAGCTTCTCTGCTGTGTCTCCAGAGCAGCCTGGGGCAACCAGCTCTCCCCAATGCAACAGGCGAAGGGGTCATCTGCTGTCGGGCCTCCACGGGTGTCCCAGAGGCCAGTCCCAGCCGCAGTACAGGGCAGGGGCGTTCCGGCTGCATCCCCCTATAACCCAGCTCTCTCCTGCCCCATCCCATCCCCCTCCCTCCCTGGCGGTCCCTAGGCGATCGCATACCGTTCCCCAGCACACGAGCCCGCCCTGCCAGCCTCCGCCACCCCAGCGACCAGGATGCCTTCCCCTCCGACTGGGCTTTCCTTCTTTCACTGCCTCCCTCATCGCGCCTGCCCAGCGGCGGAGTCTCGCTCCTCAGGAGCCCGTTGCTCGGCGCGGGTTCTGCTAGGCAAGAATTGCGCCCACAGGCAAGCAGCCTCTCCTGCTCTTTACACAGCCACAAACCCCAGGGAGCACCCAGACACGGCTGCCCCAGACCAGCACCTCCGCCCAAACCCACCAGAGCCAGCTGCACCCGCTGCAGCTTCTGTGACACAGAACACGGTGAGCACCGCTAGTGGGCTCACCAGCCATTTAAAGGGGCGCTGCCCTCCGCCCCACACAACCCCGTCACAGCCCTCTGTGCCGCCCAGCTTGCCCTGCCCGCTGCTCTTGCTGAAGATTTCCCTCCTCGGCTCGCCCTCTGGCTGTGACGCAAGCTGGTGGGGTGACTGTCGCTGGGCCGCATGGTCCCACCATTACCGGGCAGCGCGGCTAACACAAGGCAGGAGTAGACAAGGAACCGGAGAGCCCCCAGCTTGAGACTGAACCTCGGGGCCACCTTCCCCCAAGCAGTCGCTGAGTGCGGGGAGCTGAAGTTAACCCCGGGCCCACCAAGGCGCAGGCAGATCTCCGCTCCCTGTCATAGCTGGGTCTGTCAGCCAGTAAAGCACCAGCCCGGGTGCCCGGCCCGGTTAATTTCCCTGGCCACGTTGCTGGGTTTCTTTGTAGCTGATTTGCACACACTGTCATGCAGTGGGCCATCAGGAAGATGCCAGCACCCTATGGGTTAATAGTTACATCCCACCCCATGGCAACCTGGAGTAATGACTTTTCTCCCTGACCAAGGGGGCTCCCCGGGGGGCCCATCTCCCACTGAGGCCATCAGCCTGCTGGGGAATGCCTCCCACGCTCAGGAGCTGGGACGCTGCCAGAGCCAGGCCTGGGAGCCGTTGGGCAGAGTCAGGATCTGCCTGTGGAGGGATGGCACTTGGGTCACAGCTCAAGGCTTCCTCTTCACGCTGGCTCTTACCAGCAGCTCCTGCCCCCAGCTGCCCTTTGCCTCTACGCTGATGCCCCACTTCCTTGGTCTGATCTTGGCATCTTCCTGATGGCCCACTGCATGACAGTGTGTGCAAATCAGCTACAAAGAAACCCAGCAACATGGCCAGGGAAATTAACCAGGCCGGGCACCCGGGCTGGTGCTTTACTGGCTGACAGACCCAGCTATGACAGGGAGCGGAGATCTGCCTGCGCCTTGGTGGGCCCGGGGTTAACTTCAGCTCCCCGCACTCAGCGACTGCTTGGGGGAAGGTGGCCCCGAGGTTCAGTCTCAAGCTGGGGGCTCTCCGGTTCCTTGTCTACTCCTGCCTTGTGTTAGCCGCGCTGCCCGGTAATGGTGGGACCATGCGGCCCAGCGACAGTCACCCCACCAGCTTGCGTCACAGCCAGAGGGCGAGCCGAGGAGGGAAATGCCTGACTAATCTAATCGCCTTCTATGATGAGATTACTGGTTCTGTGGATGAAGGGAAAGCAGTGGATGTATTGTTTCTTGACTTTAGCAAAGCTTTTGACATGGTCTCCCACAGTATTCTTGTCAGCAAGTTAAGGAAGTATGGGCTGGATGAATGCACTACAAGGTGGGTAGAAAGCTGGCTAGATTGTCGGGCTCAACAGGTAGTGATCAATGACTCCATGTCTAGTTGGCAGCCGGTATCAAGTGGAGTGCCCCAAGGGTCGGTCCTGGGGCCGGTTTTGTTCAATATCTTCATAAATGATCTGGAGGATGGTGTGGATTGCACTCTCAGCAAATTTGCGGATGATACTAAACTGGGAGGAGTGGTAGATACGCTGGAGGGGAGGGATAGGATACAGAAGGACCTAGACAAATTGGAGGATTGGGCCAAAAGAAATCTGATGAGGTTCAATAAGGATAAGTGCAGGGTCCTGCACTTAGGACGGAAGAACCCAATGCACAGCTACAGACTAGGGACCGAATGGCTAGGCAGCAGTTCTGCGGAAAAGGACCTAGGGGTGACAGTGGACGAGAAGCTGGATATGAGTCAGCAGTGTGCCCTTGTTGCCAAGAAGGCCAATGGCATTTTGGGATGTATAAGTAGGGGCATAGCGAGCAGATCGAGGAACGTGATCGTCCCCCTCTATTCGACATTGGTGAGGCCTCATCTGGAGTACTGTGTCCAGTTTTGGGCCCCACACTTCAAGAAGGATGTGGATAAATTGGAGAGAGTCCAGCGAAGGGCAACAAAAATGATTAGGGGTCTGGAACACATGAGTTATGAGGAGAGGCTGAGGGAGCTGGGATTGTTTAGCCTGCAGAAGAGAAGAATGAGGGGGGATTTGATAGCTGCTTTCAACTACCTGAAAGGGGGTTCCAAAGAGGATGGCTCTAGACTGTTCTCAATGGTATCAGATGACAGAACGAGGAGTAATGGTCTCAAGCTGCAGTGGGGGAGGTTTAGATTGGATATTAGGAAAAACTTTTTCACTATGAGGGTGGTGAAACACTGGAATGCGTTACCTAGGGAGGTGGTAGAATCTCCTTCCTGAGAGGTTTTTAAGGTCAGGCTTGACAAAGCCCTGGCTGGGATGATTTAACTGGGAATTGGTCCTGCTTCGAGCAGGGGGTTGGACTAGATGACCTTCTGGGGTCCCTTCCAACCCTGATATTCTATGATTCTATGATCTAGCCAGTGAAGGGCCGATCCCTGGATAACTCACCCTACTGCTTCCCCACCTCAGACCCACCTCCGCCCCTTGGGTGCTGGGCATCCCGTCCGCTGAGATCGGGAGAGTCAGGTACCGAGATGCCTTCGAGGCTCTGGTTTTGTGAGCAGCTGTGGGTCCCACTGCCGTCCTCTGGAGCGTCCCTGGGTGATCTCAGGCAGAGCTGGGTGCCCCTGCATGACATGAGTTTGGTGGGTCTCAGCCCAGTGCTCAGCAGATGGGCGTCCCCACCACAAAACCCCCAGGGTCAATTGGCCCTTGCCCGGCTGCCGCAGGCCAAGGGGTGAGCGGTCATGGGGATAGAATTAGTGTCCCAAAGGGGGGGCAGGGAGGGTGTCACGGAGTCCCTGAGCGATGCTCTGGAACTGCTCCCCATGAAGCCAGGCAGGACTCTGGGGCAGTCGCCTTTCTGTGAGCAGACTGTCTGCAGGACACACAGCTCAAACAGCTTCCATCTTCCTGGGTCTGACCTCGGAGCATTCAGCCTCCTCTGCCCCTCCGTGCACTTCCCACAGCCAGTCCACTCAGGCGGGGCTCCTGGGGAAGCCAGAGGGTCCTGCCCCCCAACTTCGCAGTCAGACGTGACTCTCAGCCAGCCAGTAAAACAGAAGGTTTATTGGATGACAGGAACATGGTCTAAACCAGAGCTTGTAGGTACAGAGAACGGGACCCCTCAGCTGGGTCCATTTTGGGGGGCAGTGAGCCAGACAACCATGTCTGCACTTCACTCCATGTCCCCAGCCAGCCCCCCCTCCTCTGGGCTTTGTCCCTTTCCCGGGCCAGAAGGGCACCTGATTCCTTTGTTCTCCAACCCTTTAGCTCTCACCTTGCAGGGGGAAGGGCCCAGGCCATCAGTGGCCAGGAAACAGGGTGTTGGCCATTCTCTGTGTCCAGACCCCTGCACACACCTGCCTCTAGGGCTCTGCAACAATCATACGCCCTTATCCCACCACCAAGATACTTAAGAATTGCATAGGGGAAACTAAGGCACCCCCACACTATTCAGAGGAAACATTAAGAACAGTCCCACTTCGTCACAGAGGGTCATTCCACATTTCCGACGCCCCCTACACAATCTCTCAGGGCCACCTGCCTGGAAGAACAGAGCCATTCAAATAGCCCCATCCTGGCTGGCTCCGATTGCTGCCCAGATGCCGACGGTCCCAGAAAGCAGAACCCCTCCCCCTCGGCCCCCCAGGGACTCAGCCCCATCGCCGCCCTGTCATGCACCTGAAGCAACAGCCTGCAATTCCGGCAGAACAGGCCCGGGGACGGGTCACGGCCTCGCTCGGTCATACGCAGCCAATGCAGGGATCCCGAGAGAACTCAGGGCAGTGCCCAGACCCAGCCCGGCCTTGGGTGCCCCCCACCCTTCTGCTCTTTGCTGCCCAGGACGGCCCACGCGGCCGTCACAAAGGGTTTATCCAGTGACTGTCGGGTTTGGCTATTGACAGGGGCTGTGATGTGTGGGGCAGCTTGGCCTGGTCTCCAGTGTAGACGCCCCGACTTTAACCTCCCTGCAGTATCCTTGTGGCCCGGAGAGACTCAGTGGGGGGCAGGACCAGGAGGGAGCCCGGTGTTCAGGAGCTGGGGGTCTCCGAGATAGGAGCTAGTTTAGGGGAAAGGAGGAGTATGTGTGTGTGGGAGGCAGCTGAGTGAAGGGGAACCCCAGGGATCAGTGCGTAGCCCGACCCGTTTGACATCGCCCTTGATGGCCAGGAAGAGGGAGAGAGCCGGACGTGAAGGACACTCGCAGGTGCGACCACGCAGGGGGAGCGGCTCTCAGCGAGGAGGAGCGGAGAGCCAGTGACGCCCGCCCGGGGACCCTGAGCCAGAGCGGAAACCCTCCGCCGGGCGAGTTCGTGGGGAAAAGGGAGCTGATCTCTCCGGGTGCAGGGCAGGCCGAAGCGCAGACAACAGGAAGCAGCGATGCGGGGAGCGACCCGGAGCTGAGCGCGGAGAGGAAATCCGACAGGGGAGGCAGAGCCGGGAAAGTCGACGTCTACACAGCAGTAGAAGACCCACGGCTGGCCCGGGCCAGCTGACACGGGCTTGCAGGGCTAAAAACTGCCGTGTAGACTCAAACCAAGGGAGCGGGGTGGATTTCAGAGCCTGGGCTCCAGCCCCAGCCTGGACGTCTACACTGCCATTTCTATTCCCGCAGCCCGAGCCTGAGCCAACTGACCCGGGCTCGGAGACTCGGGGTTCTCGCTGCAGTGTAGACGGACCCGCAGAGGCCTCCCATCCCATCCCTCGCGACGGACAACCCTCAGCAGCAGTCACACGGCGGGGAGCTGCGTGGGTATCACGGCGACGGGCCGGCTGGCAGAAGGCGATGGAGACTGACACCCCGCTCGGTTGCTCAGCGGCCGGCGCAGGAGCTAATCCGGGGCTGCTGGGGCGACGCGAAGAGTTTGCTAGAGGCAGCCGTGGCGAACTCAGCTAAGCACGGAGTAAGAGGGGGTCTGCACAGCAAACCTCAGTGGGGGAGAGGAGATCAGGCTGTTACCTGCAGGATTCAGGGAGGAGGGGACCTCCGAGCTTAAGGGCCATGGGGCTGGGAGGCTGTTTCCTAGGAGAAGCAGGGACAGCAGGGGCTCCAGAGCGGGCTGGGAGAAAGGGATCACGTGCTTTGCTGGACTGGGGCCAGCCCCCAACGCCGTGGCTCACCGCGGTGGGCATCCAGCCGCGGTTCCGTCCTCCCTCTCTCAGTACGGCTGGGGTCTCCCGTAGGAATCCCCCCGCAAGCGGTGGCGGGGCCTGGGAATCGTGGCGGCATGCTGCTCTGCCATGGGTGGGCGTAGCTGGCAGGCTGGGCCGGAGCTGACCTTGCCATTCGGGGTAAGGCAGGGGAAAGGAGCGCCAGGCTCTGCCTCCCGGGACATCCGGCCGGAGCCCTCTGCACGTGAGCGAGGCCAGGTAGCCGAGGCCAAGGGAGTGACAGAACAGGCAGCGAGGGAGAGGCGGGACATGGATGCCAAAGGGCCTTCGAGGGACACTAATGCAACAGCTGATGCCCGGACATTCACGAGAGTCCTGCCATGAGGTTACCCCAGCGTCCCGCCCCAGGGCTCACACGAGGGCTGTAGCTGCCGGCTCTCCCGGGCTCTGATCCAAACCCCACTGCAGCCCAGGGGCTGCCCACAACGGGCATTTGGCCCAGCCACTGATCAGCGCGCGGGACGAGAGCAGGGCTCCAGGGCCTGGAAGGAAACAGGTCAACGGACCTCCTTCCTCTGCGACGTGCCCTGCCAGGGAGGGGACCTGGCGGCTGACAGCAAACGGGACCATAGCCTCAGGATGCCTTGGGCCTCCTCCGCTCCACGGGACACCCAAAGAGCCATGAGACGGCAATGGGCCCACTTCCACTTGCTGCTCTTCCTGTCTGGGGGCAGGTGGGGAGGGGAAGGGGAGTGTAAACAGCAGCAAGCCCCAGGGAGGAAGGACCCTCGGCCCGCCAGCCAGGAGGAGCAAGAGCAGGTGGGCACAGGTGGCAGGAGAAGCCACAAAAGGGCCCGGCTGGGGGCAGCTCACAGCACTGCTGCTACGGGTCCCGGTGCCGTGGGCCGTGCTCCCCGCTGTATGTTAATTCGTTGCATGGGTGGGCAGCCAGAGCACGTGACAGCCTGGGGATCCTCCTGCCTGGGCGGAGGGGGAACAAAAACCAGCCACGACTCCGGAAAGGGAAGTGTCGGCTCCCAAGCAGAAGATCAACCAAGCCCTGCTACAACCTCGATCTCCGAGAGTCACCAGCACAGTCACGCCCCCGTGCCAGGGCATCCCTGCCCCCGCCCACCCTCTCTCTGTACGCTAATCCTCCCCATGCTTCCAGCGTAAGATCCCCCTTGGACAAGCCCCCTCTGTGCCTCATTTTCCCTGTCACGGCAGGGAGACAATGATCCTGCTCCCACTCGAAGGATGTTTAATTAATTAGAGGGGCCTCATCAGGTAAATGACGGAGGGGCTTGATTCTGGCAGCAATGTCATCGCTGATTCACACCAGAGTCAAGAGATCAGAGTAGAAACAAGCGAAGGCCCCAACCTCTGACCCTGAGAACGCCACCAGCTACGTGCAATGAATGGGCCAGAGCCTCAGCTGGCATCAATCAACGCAGTGCCACACGGGCACCATCCCCCCGGGACGTCCGCCACAGAGCGGGGCTGATTCCCGCTGGCTGAGCATCTGCTCCCCTGCCATCAGCCTGCCTCCTCTCCAGGGCAGCTGCGTGGCTCGCTCCCTGCAGCTCCCGCCGCTTGAGTGCCCCAGTCTGCTCCTAGCGCCCGGCGGTACTGGGCCCAATCCGGCCCTGCCCCGTTATTCACCCCCTGTGCAAAGCCGCTGTCAAGCAGAGGCCTGCCCCTCCAGACTTAGCACCGGTGTCACCCGAGTTGCCAGGCAGCGGCGGGAGATTGTCGCTGGGGCATGCGTCAATCCAAACGCTTCACTGGTTCAATGGGGGAAACGCGCCTGTTAACTGGGACGAGATCAGCTGGGCTATAGCTCGCACACCCCGAGGCCTAAAGTTAGCGCCTGATCCTGACAATACTTGGGCTTGGGAGTCACTTAAGAAGAGCCAGATTGGATGAGAGCCGAGGTCCCTCTCACCTGGCTCAATGACTGGTCCCAGATGCTGCACAGAAAGGTGCAAGAACCCCGCACCAGCAGATGTGGGATAATCTGCCCCTCACATTAGGCCTGTCCTGATCTCTAATGGTTGGAGGTCGGCTCAAGCCCTGAAGCAGGAGGTTTAATATCCTGCCACAATCTACGTTGGCGTTAGTTATTATAAAAGTGTCCATATAAAGGTCCAATCCCTTTTGAAAGCTTGCAAAGCATTTGGCCTTAACAGCTTCCTGTGGCGGAGAGTTCCACCGGCTAATTCCATGCCATGAGTAAAACTGTTGCCTTTTATCGGTTTTCAATTCCCTGCCTTTTAATTTCATTGCATGTCCCTGCTTCCTGTGTTATGAGACAAGGGGAACAGAAGTCGTCCCCCCCCCGCCTTTCTCAGTCACTATTGGATCGGGATTCTCCTTTTTAAGGCAACAGTCCTGGGCTTTTCAATCACTCTTCACACCCAAGTTTTTCCAGGCCGGGATCATTCTTTTTGCCATCCCCTGAGCCCCTCTCATTCTGCAGTAGCCAGTGCTGCCCACACGACCCAGGTGAGACTACAGCCTCGATTTATTCGGCATTAGAATATTCTCCATATGAGTCACCAGGCCAGTCCCTATGCAGCTTGGCAATGGCAGGCAATGAGCCCTCCCGTGGAGTTCAAATGAATAACAACAATAACTATTAATAATCTACGCTCTCCATTGTAGTCTGCAGTGGGGTTGGAGCCATGTCAGTCCCAGGACCTTAGAGAGAGAGAATAAAAAATATCGCCCCACCCATCTCGCCTCTCTAATAAACTCTCCGACAGTGTCCATTTAACAGCTGGGCAGTGCTTTTAAATCCTGGCATGGCACTATCGAGAAGTGATTTTTTATTGTTATTATTATTAATTTACAAACATGCAAATGGCCAGCCCGGGACAGAGCAATGGTCCAGCTAGTCCAGGATCCTGTCTCTCACAGCGGCCGGTGCCAGGTGCTTCAGAGGGAATGAACGGAACAGGGCAATTATTGAGTGATCCATCCCCTGTCATGCAGTTCCAGCTTCAGGCAGTCAGAGGTTTAGGGACACCCAGAGCATGGGGTTGTATCCCTGACCATCTTCTCTCATAGCCATTGATGGGCCTATACTCCATGAACTTATCTCGTTCTTTTTCGAACCCAGTTATAGCCTTGGCCTTCACAACATCCCCTGGCAGTGAGTTCCACAGATTGACAGTGCGTTGTGTGAAATACTTCCTTATGTTTGTTTTAAACCTGCTGCCCATTAATTTCATGGCATGACTCCTGGTGCTTGTGTTACATGAAGAGGTGAATAACCCTGCCCCAGTCACGTTCTCCGCACCCGTCACGATTGTATAGACCTCCGTCACGTCCCCCCTTCGTCGTCTCTTTTCTAGGGTGAACAGTCCCAATCTCTCCTCCTAAAGAAGCTGTCACAGGGTTCTGGCCCTTAAAGTGGAGAACTCTCCCCCCCCACACACACACAACCTCCCAGCTGAGACTGATCAGCTGGGGATCAGGTGAGTATAAAAGCCAGCCAGGGGGCCAGGTGTGGGGGGAGTTGCCAGGAGCAGGGGGTTTTTGTGAGGAGAAGGCTGGGAAGCAGGTGAGAACAGACTAACAGTCTCAGGCAAGTGGCTGGTAGAGTGGGAACCTGTGGGGAACGGATGGGCCCCTGCGGACACCCTGGCTTAGCTGGCGAAGGGATGATCATGCTGAACTGGTTACAAGTTGGAAGAAATAAAGCTGAAGCCCTGAAAAAAAGGGGCCTGAAACAGATGTGGGTGTGAATAGACACTGGGGCTGTAATTTCCAGCTCAGACAGACGTACCCACGCTAGCTCTGATGGAGCTAGTGCACTAAAAACAACTGCGTAGCCGTGGCAGGACGGGCTGTCTGCCCGAACACACGCCGAGGGTTTCAGCTGGGATCCGACTCGGGGCCGCTAGCTCGTCCTGCTAGCCCCAGCAGAGCTAGCGTGGGTATGTCTCCTGGAGCTGGTACTTACCCTTCCCTGGCCGGGGGAGCAGGACATAAAAGCAGCAGGAACAGCGTGCTGTAAATGTCACATCAGTTACACAGGGTTTTCCTGCTGATGTTTAAAATTAATCCCCACTAGTAGCCCTGATAATTATTGCCGATTACTACTGACTTCCAGGTTTTACAGAGCAGAAGCCGCCCTGGATTGCAGGGTGAGTTGGAAGCGTGCAGAAATCCCATTGCTGGGCCCCTGGATCCACTCGCCCCAGGGCGGTTACACACCCAGGCTAAAAAAATAAAAACAGGGAAGGAGTGAGTCATGCCTTAGGTGGGTCTGTTCCAGCGGGGCCAGGGGCCTGCTGGAGTGCCTAATACTGCAGCGAGCGGAGCGGCGTGTGATCAAGGCGCAACCCAGCTAACCTCCACATGAGCTGACCCCCCCGCCTTTCACTCACAGCAGAGTGACTCCAGAGTGACTCCATTGCACTCAGTGTTTACACACCGGCATAAGAGACAGGAGAAACAGACCCAGGAAGTAGGAGCAGCTGAAGTTAGGAGCCTACGGTCAACCGACTGCCACTCCTAACACCTGTGTCCGGCTCTAGGGGCAATGGGTGCCCTCCCTGGGAATGCCTTGGATGAGAGGAGAGCTCACCAGGGGCATGTGAAACAGGCAGGAGATGAGAGACTGGGAACAAGTGCTGGGAACAGAGGAGGACATGAGTACAGGGGTGGTTGGCCTGGCCCCTTCCCCATGTGGCTGATGCTGCACCTGGGAGCAGGGAAACTTCTCTCATGGGGAAAGGAGCTGGAGCTTCCTCCAGACCAGAGGCGCCCCACCCTTCTCCCAGGCCTCTTATTCCTCTGCGCACATGCTGTGATAAGCACCCCTCAGCACCGGCGTGGGCTAAGTAATTCTCATATAGCTATCCAGGGGAGCAGGAGAGCCCAGTGTTGGCTGCCAGGGGGCTGCGGGTCAGGAGTGAGGGGCATCGGCAGAGCTAGGGGGAGCCCAGAGCTGGGCTAGCGGGGGGCTGTGGGTCAGGAGCGAGGGGCACAGGCAGAGCTAGGGGTGATGATGGGAGCCCAGAGCTGGGCTAGCGGGGGGCTGTGGGTCGGGAGCGAGGGGCACAGGCAGAGCTAGGGGTGATGATGGGAGCCCAGAGCTGGGCTAGCGGGGGGCTGTGGGTCGGGAGCGAGGGGCACCGGCGGAGCTGTATGGGGGGGGGCTTGCCCAGCACTTGCCTGCTCTCTGCCAGGCCGTTACATCTCACGAGCCCTAGGTCCCCCCGGCAGCACAAACGGATCCGAGCCCCTGGTGCCCACGGCCAGGGCTTTCTGGGCCCTCCCTGCTCAGCTCCCGCTGCCTGAGCCTCTGTGTCCAGGAGCCCGACCCCACCCAAAGCGAAGCACCCAGGGGCCCTGCCAGGAAGGACACCCAGCCCTTGAGTCACAGCCCCGGCCCAGGCGGGGTCTTACCCGGGCCCCGGTTCCAGCACATGGCCCGCGGGGAGCTTCCCCCACCCGAGGCACTGTCCCACCCAGCAGCGGCCCCGGGACTCCCGGGTCGCCCCCGCGGCAGGCTCCGCAGCCGCGAAAGGGAGCGAGGCGGTGCCGAGCCCGAGGCCCGTGCGCCGGGGCGGATCCGGTGGGGATCCGGAGCAGGACTTGGCGAGCCCCCGTCCCGGGCGAGCCGAGCGCAGGAGGCTCCGGGCTCCCGGCTGCGCCCTGCCTCGGCCAGCGGCTGCCTCCGGACCAGCCCCCGGCTCGCCGCAAGGGGCCGGACAAGTTTCCAGCCCTCGGCCCCTGGGGCACAGCGGGGAAGCGCCAGGTCCTTACCTGGGGTCGGGGCCTCTCCGGCTGGCCTCTCTCCGCAGCGAGTTTGTTTGTCGGCTGGGCCCCGCCCTGGGCGTTCAGCCGCTCTGGGCCCCGGGTGCAACCCGAGAAGGGAGGGTCCTGGCAGGCAACTCCTCCCCCAGCCGGCCAGGAGCCCGCCGCTCTCCGGGGGGGGCGAGTGCCCAGCCCGGAGCGGGGCAGCCGGCATTGCACCTCTTCCTTCGCCCAGGGCAGCTAGGGGTCCCCCGGCAGGGCCAGGGAGGGAAGCAGGGCTCCGGACAAGACCCTGGCAGAAGGTGTGTCAGGGAGTCCCCGGGCGATGCTCTGGAGCTGCTCCCCAGGAAGCCAGGCAGGACTCTGGGGAAGTCTCCTCTCGGGGAGCAGCCTGTCTGCAGGACACACAGCTCCCCCGGCTTCCTGGCTCTGACCTCGGAGCCTTCAGCCTCCTCTGCCCCTCCCTGCGCTTCCCCCAGCGAGTCCGCTCAGGCGGGGTCCTGGGGGGCCAGAGGGTCCTGCCCCCCAACTCCACAGTCAGACGGGACTCTCAGCCAGCCGGGGAAACAGAAGGTTTATTAGACGACAGGAACATGGTCAAAACAGAGCTTGTAGGTGCAAAGAACCAGACCCCTCAGCTGGGTCCATTTTGGGGGGCAGTGAGCCAGATAACCACGTCTGCCCTTCACTCTATATCCCCAGACAGCCCCAAGCTGCAACTCCCTCCAGCCCCCCCCCCTCTGGGCTTTGTCCCTTTCCCGGGCCAGAAGGGCACCTGATTCCTTTGTTCTCCAACCCTTCAGCTCTCACCTTGCAGGGGGGGAAGGGCCCAGGCCATCAGTTGCCAGGAAACAGGGTGTCGGCCATTCTCTGTGTCCAGACTCCTGCACACACCTGCCCGCTAGGGCTCTGCAAGGATCATACACCCTTATCCCACCACCTAGATACTTAAGAACTTCCTTGGGGAAACTGAGGCACCCCCACACTATTCACAGGAAACATTAAGAACAGTCCCACTTTGTCACAAGGTGTCCTTGGGAGGTGGCGCTGTCTGGTGAATGCCGTACGGAGCCCCGGCTGCACGAGCCTCACGCTTCCCCAGCCCCCCGCAGTCCAACCCGCCCTTTGCCCCCAGAGAGGGTAGTGCCCTGAATCGCCCTGGGTCGGTCTGACACCCGGAGCCAGGGTTGGATCCCTGCTGTATAACAGGCCCCTCCAGGGGGTGACGGGAGAAAACCCCAGCAGGGCCGAGCATGGGGGGGGCTCCAAAGCAGTCAGGGTCTGCTGCTCGAGAGGGGTCCGGCTGGGGTTGGCGGGGGGGCGGATGCTCTTCAGGACGCCTCCCCCCACCTGCACCGTCATGAGGATTCCCTGTTTTAGCTTGTGTGGCCTCTGTTACTGTAACCCACCTGCACTCTGCCCCCAGGACTGGGCCACAAGCAGAGGCCGATGAGCCAGCGGAGGTGGGTCTCTGCGCCCCAGCAGCCAGGCTCATGCCGTGCCATCCAGAGGCAGCAGGTTCAGTCTCTGCTGCTGACACCTTGGCCGGGGGCATAGCGTTGGGTTAGCAGGGCTCATTCCCACTCCATGGTAGGGCACCACCTTTGCCCCAAGGTGACAGGGAGGCCAGTGGCCCTCAAGATCAGTGTGTTTTGGGGGTTCCCCCCATGACAGGAGTAAACCTACCTCCCCCCTGTTCCTCCAGAACAATCAGGTGACATTCTGCCAGGGGACCCTGGCGAGGATTTGACACCTACCTGGGTTTCTCCGCCCACAGGATCTGGCCCTTCCTTGCTGCCCAGACAGAGGCCTGTTCTAACCCTGACGGTGCTGGCGATTGTTTTTTCCTCCTGCTGTGCCCCCCAGCTCAGGGCCGAGTGCGCAGGGGCAGAGGATGGATCTGTGGATGTAGCTCAGGTGTCTGGAGCGGACGATGCCAGAGCACGGGGCATAAGAAGGCAAAGAATCACTTTGGGCTCGCCTTCCTCTAGGGGCCCGGAAACTAGGTGGGGCTCAGGGGACCCTCGGAGCTGAAGCTTTGGAGGAGGCAATTTCTCTGGGGTCTGGGCGGCGGCACAGATTTACAGCCCGATCTGACTGGAGACGCCCTGCCCCTCTTTTAGGCAGGGTCAGCTGAAGAGCGCCAGCAAAGTGACACCGGCTGCTGCGGAATCAGCTGGCCCAGCCCAACGGAGCCAGGTCGGTCTGAGCTGGGACGGACAGCAGGGTGAAACGGAAACGGAAACTGCTGCTATCGGGTAGGACAGTCCCTTCCACTCAAGTGTCAGATGCCAGTGGTTTTCATAGATTCCAAGGGCAGAAGGGACCATCAGATCACAGAATCATAGACCATTGGAAGGGACCTCAGGAGGTCATCTAGTCCAAGCCCCTGCTCAAAGCAGGACCGATCCCCAGTTTTTGCCCCAGATCCCTAAATGGCCCCCTCGAGGATTGACCTCACAACTCTGGGTTTAGCAGGCCAATGCTCAAACCGCTGAGCTATCCCTCCCACCCCAGATCATCTGGTCTGACTCCTGTTTATCACAGGCTGTTACATTTCACCCCGTTAGCCCTGTGCAGAGCCCAGTAACTCCTGTGTGGCTAAAGCAGGGACCTCCAACTCAAATCACCACGAGGGCCACATGAGGACTAGTGCAGTGGCCCGAGGGTCGCATCACTGACACCTTTTCATACAAAGATACAAAAGCCCCCGCATCTGCCCCTGGCCCCACCCACACTCTACCCCTTCCGTGAGGCCCCGCCCCTGCCCTGCTGCTTCTTAAACTAGTTTTAAACACACACCGACACACCGTTTAAAAGCAGGATTTCACAAACTTACTTTCCACCACCTGATAAAGACAGGCTGGTACCTGTTTCTTCTGTTTTCCTGCCACTATTGTTGCAGACTTGGGCTAAATGAGTAAGACACATTTTAGTTAGCAACCCCTTAACTGCTTCCTTGACTATGTTTACACAAATACAAATAGGGATTGTTTAAAGACAGGGTTTTTCAAACCAGTATTAAACCCAGGCCGAGTTAAAATGGAAATTTACTTTGCCGTGGTGAATTACAGCTTGAAGTTGCTGTTTTGAAATGCCTTAAGTCTACATTTCCCAATTTCAGACGTTTGTTTTATTGAACTTGGGGTCCTGGAAAGGCATAACATACCACCGGGCAACCTTAAGTCTGTGCTAACAAAGTTCTTTGTCAGGGAATTTCCTCGTCTTTTGAACAGAAAGAGAAACCTTGTGGTAGGAGTTAGTGGTCATTTAAGCAGTTATAATTATCCTATGTCTTGACATATGTCGTGACACAAAAAGAATCTGCTTAGCCACTACTGTATTTGGAAAACTCTGCAAGATCTGGAAGGATAAAGATCTGTAGATTACAATGGAAATCAGCCTATATGAGACAACGGTTGGGCCGCTACTGCTGTATGGGTTGGAGTGTGGCGGAGCAGCTGGGGCGAGAAATGACCCTGTTTGAAAGATTCAAGAAAGACAACTGCAGTGGTTTGCAAAAAGAAAAGGAGTACTTGTGGCACCTTAGAGACTAACCAATTTATTTGAGCATGAGCTTTCGTGAGGCTCAGGATGGACCCAGAAAGGGTACCTTACCTGGCGATACGTACCAGAGTGCAAGGAACTAGAGGAAGGCCAAGGACATGTTGGAGAATGACACAGAACAAAACGGTTTAAAGATGAATGATGCTGGTACAAGACAGGAGGCGATGGAAAGACCTCAGTCCACCCCCTTGTAGCTGCTGGGAGCCGAAGATGACTTATCGCATAGGTGTGCAGTTCATGTGCTTCAATGGGCAGGTGGTGATAATACCTAGCTCAGCAGATCTCAAGGAAGGAAGCATGATTATCCCCCTTGTACAGATGGGGAACCTTTTGGAATGGAGATGCCATCACTTGGCCAAGGTTAGCCGGCCTGCTGGCAGCAAACTAGGGGATAGAACCCAGGGTTTCCGAGTTTCAGGCTATTGGTCTTTCCACTAGGCCACATGGTTGCTATGTGATGCCGAAGTGCCCCCTCCCGCCCACCCTGGTGAGGTGTCGGGATAATGGTCGTGCTGGGAAACGGTCGCACTAGTTGCTAACAGGGCTGGTGAGAGAAATCTCAGGCATGGGCCATGTCCCAGGAAATTGCCCGTTTTCTGACGTGGTGATCACACAGCAACTTCACACAGGTGAGAGGAGACTGGTGCATCTCTCTCCTCCCCCACTTCCTGGCCACTGGTTTTAGCTCCCCCTCCCATGAAGCCATTGAAACGCTGAAAGCCGGGGGAGGGGGGGAAGGAAACTCCCACAGGCACAGTCTGTGAACTTTAAGAAAAGCTGTGGGCATGGGGGGCTGTATCTCAGGAACCTCTTGCCCAAATGACCCCAAATTTTGACCATGAAACTACCCCCCCATGAGGCTAAGCAAATGTCAGGGTAGTCCGGCGACACCCGCCGATTTTAGAGCACCGAGAAGAATCGTCCTTTAAACAGAAGAGCCGAAGTGGGGGTGTGGGCGGTTTGTTACTGGTCTCTTTGCAGGGGGAGCTGGGTGACATGTGGTGTGCGGCAGGTCAGATGAGACCACTTAATGGCCCCTTCTGCCTTAAACCCTGTGAATCTGAGACTCCTGCCAGACTGTGTGACCAGCTATTCGCGGTGCTCCATCCCCCTGGCGTAGTGGCCCTGGGCTACCGGGGTGTCATGCCGCTCTGAGCAGCAGCTTTGGTGATCACACGTGACTCTTGATAGAGCAAAATCGTCAGCCGAACAGCTATGCAAACCTGCCGCATGCCTGGGCTGGTTACTGGGCAGGCCGGCTACTCGCGGCGGGGTCCCTAAGGAGAACGGGACTTCCTCCATTTACTGATCATGACAGGCCACGTTGCAGCCCCCCAGACAAGCGCTGGGCTGTCTTCTTTGTATCTTTCAGCCTGGGGGTAGCTTGACAGCTGAAGGCAGTGAAATTTGGGGCAAAACCTTGCAAAAATAGCTCATCTAATTGATGCAGAAAAGGGACGCTGAAGGCCGCGCTGTGTAATCCTGTTTTAGGTACTTGTACAGTCCCATTCTGAGGTGTCTGAGCACACCACAATCTTTAATGCATTTACACTCAGAACTCCCTGTGCGGCAGGGTGATTATGCCAGTTGTACAGATGGGAAAGTGAGGGATGGAGGCTGTGTCTAAGTGGCATCGTAAAGCCGGGTCTGGGGCATCCCGGCTTGTGGTCTGTGTTTCCAACGTTGCGCTTACTGGCCCTGGATCTCACAGCCGTGCTAACACGTCCGTACTGTGCTACGCAGGCCTTCTGATTCGGGGCTGAGGCTTGAGCTCTGTCCACACTGCAACAGGACATGGCTTGGACCCAAGTCACAGCGAGACTCGGGCTCTGATCTTCCTCCCTAACAGGACCCTAGGATCCAGGCCCTGAGCGCTCGCTCATCCAAGTCAGGCTGACTTGTGTGTGGACAGAAGGAGGGAGAGGGCTTAAACCTGAATCAGAGCCGGGGATTAGTGTGCAGTTTAGACATACCCACCAGGGCTAAGTGACTTGAACAGGGACATAAGTGGTGGAGCATAAGAATAAGGCCTTTGTCTGTAGCCATATTGCAAGGTCTAAAGCAGGGGTGGGCAAACTTTTTGGCCTGAGGGCCACATCAGGTTTCAGAAATTGTATGGAGGACCGGTTAGGGGAGGGGGTCATGGCCCGGCCCGCACCTTCTATCTGCCCCCCCCAGGACTCCTGCCCGATCCACACCCCCGCGCTCCCTGTCCCCTGACTGTCCCCGGACCCCCGCCCCTAACTGCCCGCCGCTGCCCCATCCAACCCCCCCTCTCATTCCTGACTGCCCCCCCCCCGGGAACCTTGCCCCATCCAACCACCCTTCTCCCTGTCCCCTGACTGCCCCCAGAACCCCTGCCCCTGACTGCCCCGTGCCACCCCATCCAACCCCCCCTCCTTCCTGACTGCCCCCCCAAGACCCCTGCCCCCATTCAACCCCCTGTTCCTGCCCCAACCCCTATCCACACCCTTGCCCCTTGACCACCACCCCGAACTCCCCTGCCCTCTATCCAACCCCCCCACTCCCTGCCCCCTTACCGCGCAGCCCAGAGCACCGGGTCAGGCAGCTGTGCCGGGCAGCCCAGAGCACCGGGTCAGGCAGCCTGGCCACACAGCCCAGAGCACCGGGTCAGGCAGCCGGGCAGCCCAGAGCACTGGGTCAGGCAGCTGCACCGGGCAGCACTTAATTCATTAAGGTGGTGGGGTGGGATTGGTTAGAGAATTTTGTTACATTATGTAAGGATCGGTTAGTAAAATTTTTGTATACTGATTGGTTATGGTATAGGTTCACCCCAGGACTCAAGTTTCACTGTATAAACTGGGGTCCAAAAGGAAGTTCTTTGGGAACCAGCTCCAGGACAAAGCCCCAAGAACAAAGGGGCCAGACCTCAACACCCTGCCAATGACACCATGTAGAAACTGGAGTCCCCCAGATGGACCTGATCCTAACTGGCCATCAAGAAAAGTTCATCTGTCTTATTGGGAGTGGTGAGCCCTGTATGTGTAGTGTGTGCGGTCTGTTTTTGGTGATTGTTAATACATAGAGGATAAGGATATTACCGTGAAAGGCTCTTTCACTGGTAAAAGATCCTGCAAACCCGTAGAAAATTACACGCTGAGCCCTAGGAATTGGGTATGGGTGGGGGGTATTTAAATTGACAGGGCTGGGTGAAGGTGGGTGCCCCTAGAGTGTGTGAGTGACAGAGAATTTTGTGCAGGTAACAGGTGGAAGAACTTGAAGTGAGCTCTCCCAAGTCCTAACCCAGTGCCCTGACCACTGAGCCATCCTTCCTCTTCCTCAGTCTTCACATTGCTATGAGGATTACAGTCTGGGGAAACACATTGGTTACTACTTGTTCCTTGGGATTTAAGCTGGGGCATGAGCTCTTAGTAGTCGGCACCCAGGGGGTTATTTGCTTCGCTAAACACGCACTATACCCCTGTCAAACAAAACCATTCCAGGGCAGCTATTTATTCTGCTAAGGAAACAACGAACCAGGGCAAGTTATAGAACGTGGCAGATTAACTCATCCCTGCTCCAGTCACACTGTCATTCCCTCTGCAGAGAACGTTCAACAGTCATGAGACACGTAAACCCCACGGCATCGAATCCAGCTCCTGGAGCTCCACTGAGACCCCTACAGGCTGGCAGTCCTGCCACTGAAGTGAGCATAGGGGATGAATGAGGGTGCGGGGGTGGGGGGGGGAGGTTCTGTGGCCTGCGATGTGCAGGAGGTCAGACTAGATGATCATGATGGTCCCTTCTGAGCTTGGAGCCTATGTGTTTCACGACTACCTCTGTGAAGTCACGTTTCTGGTATATTCAGACAACAACCCATTGAGTGTTAACATCAGCCAAACTTCATGCCACATGACACTGCTTCTCTCTGTATTGTCCACCTATGACTTCAGTCTTCATTCCCGGCCTGGCCTGAAAAGCGCTGATGTCCTGTGTTGGGAATGTAAGGTGGGAAACTGAGTCATAAGTCCACCCAATTTAGGCTTAATCAATTTTCACCTTTATTTATAAGTGTTCGGGAGAATTATTATCACTTATTATGTCTGAACATATATTTATGCCAGACCATAAACCGATAAGATGGAACAGGCAGGGGCCCAAGTTACCGAATTTCAGAGTACCAGGAAGTTCTCGTGTACTTCATGATGGTCATTGCAGCTTTTGATCCCTGGTCTGGTCCTTCAGTCTCATTCCTTCAGTTCCTGGTCTGGTGTTTCTCCAATCTGAGCCTCTCCATAACTTAGATTCTTATACATTTCCACATCACACATTCATTAACTTTTTCTCCAATCAGCATTAAGCATTTGTCTTTATGTAACCCATGCAATATGCATGTGCAAGCTTCAATTTACACAACGTTTGCTGTTTGTACAATTTTCATGTCATCTTGCTCTTATTTCATAGAATCATAGAATATCAGGGTTGCAAGGAACCTCAGGAGGTCATCTAGTCCAACCCCCTGCTCAAAGCAGGACCAATCCCCAACTAAATCATCCCAGCCAGGGCTTTGTCATTGTTAAAAATATCTAAGGAAGGAGATTCCACCACCTCCCTAGGTAACGCATTCCAGTGTTTCACCACCCTCCTAGTGAAAAAGTTTTTCCTAATATCTAACCTAGACCTCCCCCACTGCAACTTGAGACCATTACTCCTTGTTCTGTCATCTGCTACCACTGAGAACAGTCTAGATGCATCCTCTTTGGAACCCCCTTTCAGGTAGTTGAAAGCAGCTATCAAATCCTCCCTCATTCTTCTCTTCTGCAGACTAAACATCCCCAGTTCCCTCAGCCTCTCCTCATAAGTCCTCCCTAATCATTTTTGTTGCCCTCCGCTGGACTCTTTCCAATTTTTCCACATCCTTCTTGTAGTGTGGGGCCCAAAACTGGACATAGTACTCCAGATGAGGCCTCACCAATGTCAAATAGAGGGGAACCATCACGTCCCTCGATCTGCTGGCAATGCCCCGACATATACATCCCAAAATGCCATTGGCCTTCTTGACAACAAGGGCACACTGTAGACTCATATCCAGCTTCTCGTCCACTGTAACCCCTAGGTCCTTCTCTGCAGAACTGCTGTCGAGCCATTCAGTCCCTAGTCTGTAGCGGTGCATGGGATTCTTCCATCCTAAGTGCAGGACTCTGCACTTGTCCTTGTTGAACCTCATCAGATTTCTTTTGGTTCAATCCTCTAATTTGTCTAGGTCCCTCTGTATCCTATCCCTACCCTCCAGCGTATCTACCTCTCCTCCCAGTTTAGTGTCATCCGCAAACTTGCTGAGGGTGCAGTCCACACCATCCTCCAGATCATTAATGAAGATATGGAAGATATGGTTTTTGACGGAGCAGTAACATTTCAGCAAACCAGTATAAGAGAGAAAAATTGGCAAAACAACACTCACGCCAGCCAAAGTTGGGCTAAGGCCCTGGCCTAAATGTCACCTCATCCAAACTCATTCACTATCCATAATGATCAATTATACAAGTGTAACTACCAAAGCCCTTAAGTTACCATTTAGCAATTCTTCATCTTTATATTTGTGTCACCATTCAGTATATCTGTATCACCAAAACCTTTAATCTTATGCGGGGGCGGGGGGGGGGGGAATTAAAGAGCACCGTGACAGTAAAATGTCACTATTTCTTCATTTTCTTCAAAAATGGGTTTTCAAGAAACTTCCAAACTACTCAAAGTCCCCCATTGTGCTTGTGAATCATTTTTTTAAAAAGCGTCATCCGTAGTTTTGCGCATTGCATTTTGACGGATGCTCTATACTCAGGATCTTAATGATTCTTGGTCTCCAACGTCTGTCTTGATGCCCTCCACCAGGACAGGACCCATGTACCTGACTCCTGGAAGACTATTCCTGCACCTGGGGTAAAAGCTATGTGCCATCCATGGGATCCAACAAACAGCTGTCAACCCAGAGAGGGTGGTGGACCAGTTGGGAGCCCCTCCAGAAGCGATCTTCACCTCCCATACCTGCTTCACCAATTCGGATGTGACTTTTCTACCACAGCAGAACAAATTAGAACGTACAGACCGCAGTTTAAGGGATTTCATTTCTGCCCTGGAAAAGGGAAGGCCAGAGTTATCGGAGAAGTCTTCTCAGCTAGATGCACCTCTGTGCTTATGGGAATGGAGTAAACTTACCTAAAGAAGCAACTTGTTGCATCACGTAAGTCAGGGGTCCCTGGCGCTGAAGAAAGTTAGTGCTCCCTGATCAGTTTAGGAAGTTTCCTTTTTCCCATGAAGACATGGGACTCCTGGGAGAGGACAAGACACTTGACCTAGTGAACTCCAGATTCTATTGGCCTCATGTGGCACATGGTGTAGAGAAGCATTGCAAAGCTTGCTCATGGCGCATACAGAGGAAAACATTGCCCAGAACATCTGCCCTTTGGTCAACATTATCAGCCGTGGAACCACTGGATCTTGTCTGTATGGACTTTCTGAGCTTGGCGAATGATGGTGACAATACTGGACATGTACTAATGGTGACAGATCTCAGACCTTTCCCACCAAGGACCAGAGAGTAACCACTGTTGCAAAGGGATTGTGGGAAAAGGGCTTCGTTCACTATGGCCTGCTCTGTAGCATCCACCCAGCTCCAGGGAGAGATTTCAACAGCCACCTTGTCAAGGAGCTACTGCTGATCGCCAGTGGAGAGGAAATCTCAAACCACTTCCCAATGCCCCCCAGGAGAATGTCAGCCAGAGTGGTTTAATCGGGCCTTGTTAAACAGGGCACTTCGCACCCTGATTAAAACATCCAAATGGAGCCAGCATGTCAGATTCGTAGTACATGCCTCCACTTGCACAAGGAATGAATCCACGGGACAGGCCCCTTGCGATGTGATGTTTGGGGGAGAGGCTAGGCAGGCTGTGGATGCGAGCTTTGGAGCATCTGCTGATGGCGCTTGCCCTGAAACCGACCTCCAGCGTGTCACCCAGCTGAGAGCATGATTGAGCGAAGCAACAGAAGCCATAAGGAAAAGCAGAGTCTAACCAAGCCAAATACGACACCTGCCTGAGAGATCCAGCCCGGTGCCCGGAGACCGAACCTTGCTACAGAACATTGGACTCCAGGGACAGCGTAAGACTGCAGACCCTTGGAAAGCTAAACCCTGCGTCATAGATGTTGCCAGGCCTTCCTGCCTACACAGCTCAGCCTGGGGAGGGCCGAGCAAGGTTCTCCAGACACCAGCTATTGCCTGTTGGAGAGGTTGTCCCCGGCACTACGACTGTGGTAAGGACACCTCTCCCAAGACCTCCCACAGGCGCGAGAGCCGTCTCCTGGTACAGCTCACCCCAGTTACACCAGAGGAAGAACCTGGCACTGCGGGCAATGACTGCGAACACGGTTTCCCCATGCAGAGGATTAGTCTACGAATGCATTGCTCTTTTGGTGTTCCGGTGGGATGAGCCCCGAGGGGCGCCTGAAACCGCAGACCCAGAAGACCCCCCCCCAATACCTGACCAGTCCGTCCCGGATGCCCTGGACGCTTCATTCCACCGAGGAATCCAGAGGCAACAGCAGTGGACAGAGAGAAGGGAGAAGTTGTGGACCAAGGCCTGTAGCCTGGGGTGGGGAGCACATGTCCTGCTGCTACAGAAAGGCCATCAGCCCCCAGGCTCTCTGGTCCAGAGGTGAAGCCCGTCATCTGTGTAACCCTCCACCCTGCGGGTGTCTTCTCGGCTGTGCCTCTTTGTGTGATCAACAGGTGGGCGCCCGGAGCAGGCTGCCCGGTGCCGGTTAGCCTCCCCTTGTCCTCAGGTTTGAGCAGGACGCTGCATTGTGTGTGTTCATTCCCTGTGTTGTTAGATTGCCTGTCTTACACCGCTCATAATCAGAGAGCGGTGTTTGTGATCAGCTAGCAGGCTCGGGGCGTAGCTTGGTTGTATTCTGCAGCACTCTGTGTTCACCCTGAAGTGTGCGATGGGGATACCAAGTTTCCTAGCCAGGAGCAGGGTGCAGCCCCCTTCCCCCCCCCCAGCCCAGCTCCTTGGCGTCAGCTCTCAGGGGCGAGGGCAACCCAGCCGCAGCGGTGCTGGCCAGCCGGGCTCTGTGCCCTGCCCCCATCCCACCGTGCTCGCCAAGTCAGGGCTGCGGACACGAACTCGCAATCGCTGCTGGGGGCTAACAGGGCGACTGCAACACGGTTTGATCCGGACGAGCAGCGCCCCGGGCCAATGACAAACCGGAGCAGCGCATCCTCGGCCAGTGAAGGGGGCGGGGGCACCATCTGAAACGAAACCGATTCGGTTTAGGAGTCTGGGGAGCGAGCGAGCGAGCGTACATAGCGCCCGGGACTCTCTGCTGCGTCCCCACCTTTCTCGGGAAGGGAGCTTGCCAAGTGCTCCAACACCCTGCTGCGTGGGTCAGGCAGCGAGCGGAATCCGGAGTGAGACCGGACCAGCACCGAATCTGCCGGGAGCCCCGGCGCTTTCCAGACCGGGGAGCCAGCCAGCCCCCTCGGAGTCAGGGCCCCTGCCGCCCCCAGGGGGAGAAACAAGTAAGAGACTTAGACAGCGGGGTGGAATTGGCTTGGGGAGGGGTTACTGATTAACCCTTTCCTTCCTGCTCCCAATCAAGTCTCCCCCCCCACACACACACACACTTCTTTCTCTGTTAGTGTCTCGTCCCTTTTGCTTTTATGTCTCTGATTGTCCCCTCTGTGCTGGGCTGTGCGCTGCTGTATGGCCTGGTCGGAGTAGGATGGATTTCTTAGGGATTGCCCCCCCCCCCCACCCGTGGACTGTCAGGAAAGGCACATGGGCAACCAACCCCCCCCCCAAAAAAAAACAAACCAAGATACCTCCTGTGCAGGATGGAGGCCACTTCTGGTAGTGATGAGGGCAGGCACGGGTAGAGGTTTTGCCCGGTCCTGGGGATCCTGCCGGAGGGGTTAGATTGCCCGCATGGGGAGCTGGCAGGGGAGAGCCAGGCAGCACGAGCTATCCCTCCACGCGAGCTGTGCCCAGCTTCGTCATGCAAGTTCTCACCACAGGCCCCATCCTGTGCCACATCCTGCCCTCGGGCTGCCAGTGTGAGCGCTGCCCGAGTGACGGCTGCTGGAACAGTGCGCTTGGGTCTTTGGGGAAACAGATCAGAGATCCCCGCTCGGCATTTCATGCCTGCAGAGCCCCTGGATGGATTGTCCCAGACCCCCTGACGTCGCACACGGGGCCCTGTCTGCCAGCGTCCAGGCTTCACACTGCAAACTGCCTGGACGATCCAACACCCGGATTGTCCGACAGTCCCTAGAGCGTCTGTGCACTGGTTGACTGGGGGGTGTCCGAAGCCTGGACTGTCACGGGGTGGAATCTGGGTCCTGCTTCCCGTTCAGGTTCCACTTATAACGGGTTAGTATATAAGGAACAGAGGCTGCCATGTGAGTGGCATCGGCTGCAGATGTTTCAAGCCCCGCGGTAGAAGGTGCTGCAGATGGGAGATAAGCAACCTATTGACCCACTGGAGTCTGTAACAATTGACCGATCATCTACCAGCCCTGTATACGTAGAACCCGCCTCTCAAACGTGACCAGAATCTGTGACCCAAAAGTCCGTGGCCTCTGTCACTGGCCAACCATTTGGCTGCTCCGTGACTGATCAGGGGCTGTTGCCTCTTTCTGGCCTGACCTGACTCTTGTCAGGGTGTGACCCCCTTTGCAACAAAGTGCGATGAAATATAGGAAGAACCGTAGCGTGATCTCTGGGCAGGTGAAATTCCCCTTGAATGCAGTCAAATGACACCGCCGTTGTCTGAGGGTGCTGAAATGTACCAGCTGGGGTTCCAGCTTAGGGCATAGCCCGATCCGGCTCCTGTTTGATCTCTGGCCCGACTCCCCTGGATTTTAATGGCAGCAGGATTGGGCCCCTGTCAAAAATGCCACCTCTGTGTCAGGCTCCTGTCTGTGTCCGGCTGCAGTGAGGAGGGTTTAAAGGGCTCCTGGCCTCTTGTGACACGAAGCCAGTAGAAGGGATTTGGGGCCATTGGTGCCAGGGTTCCTGTGAGCTGGCTCCATGGCCCTGTCTCTCCCAACCCTGGCTCGCTGGCTGGGATGTCACAGAATTGCTGCCCCGGCGCTGCATGGAGAGATCACTTGATCTGGACCCCGGAAGGACTTGGGGAGAGCGATTTGCTGCCTGGGGCCCTGGGGCCAAAATTACTTAGATGATTGTTGGCATTTAAGACCCACCCACTGAACTGACTCTTTGGTTACCAGGATCTGCCTTGCGCTGGGTCTCTTTTGAGGTCAGTAATAGTCTTTATTGACCAGCCAGAAATATCACGCTGACCATCTTGGGAGGAGGGCTCTGGCCGGTGGGTCTGCCCCGAGCTGGACTCCGGTGCACAGAGCTGCCGTGGCCCAGCGTCGTGAGTTTTGGCTAAGGGTCCATGAACTGCGCAGACAATAATGGAAGATTTTTCTCTCCCTCTATCTCCAGGTGCTTGAGAGCCAGCCTGAGCCTTTGGGAGTCCCCATGTCGTACCCCAGGGCTCCCCCGCCCTACGATGACAAGAATCCCCTCTACCCCCCGCAGCCTGGGGGCCATCCGCAGCCCGGAGCCTATCCCGGGGGCTACCCGCAACCTGTACCCTATCCCGGGAGCTACCCGCAGCCTGGGGGGTATCCTGGGGGCTACCCTCAGCCAGGAGGATATCCCCACCCAGATGTTCTGGTACCGCTCATATCAACACTCCCGATGAACCAAGGTAAGCTGAGCATTCACAATAGGGGGCACGGTGCAGAAACCCACTGATGGCCCATCTGGCCCCATCCCCAGAGACCAGCTTACTGCTTCTGAGATTAGAGTAAACCCACTGGGCCATCAACGTGCTGAAAGAGAGAAGGGTCCACCCCTGGTTCCAGTTGCTCTTGGTCCCGTTCTGCACAGAAGCAGGTCACCCCAGGGACCGGGGCAAAGAGAGTAACAATGGGCTGGATTCTGCTCTCAGGGGACGGGGCCAGACGTGCCATCAGGGTAGCAGTGCCCATGTGGGACTTGAGGAGTGCAAGGCAGAGGAGATGGTGGGGTGAGGGGAAGGGGTCTCTGGAAGGGCAGGGTAATGGATATGGTGACTCGGGCTCTGCGGGGCCTGGTGTGAGTGGGGGGTTAGGAAGGGATTTCTTTGACCCCCTGGGACGGATGGGCTCCGATATGTCACTCCCCCCAGATTTGATAGAGGGGAGATGTCCCAGTAAAAGGCAAAACATTCCAATCTTCAGTCCTGTCACATCAAAGCTTACTCCTGGGGGAATTCTGAGCCAAAATATTAAAAATTCTGTGCCCGGTATTTTAAAATTCTGTATATTTTATTTGTCAATATAACACAGTACAATCCATGCCAATTTCAATTATTTTGGTAATTTATTTCAAAATACCTGTCCACAAGTATGTGTGTAACAATACAGATGACAAAAAAGATTCAAGAAATATTTTTTGACAAATAGATTCCTTCCTAGGCTTATTAATACAGAATTCTGAGTAATAATTCATTTAAACTATAATACAGAACCATATTTCCTGCTCCCCTCAGAAGCAGTGCAAAGGCTTGGGGGAGTCAGGAGTAATGGAGGGGCTGAGGGAGAGGGAAGGAGCCTGGGAGTGAACTTGGAGGGTTGTTGGGTGTGGGTTGGAGAAGTATAGGCAGTTTTTTTTTGGGGGGGGGGATTGTTAGGGAGTTGGGGAACCTCCCCCATGCAGACCCTGCCTGACCCCTAACCTCTCCCATTCAGTCAGGTGCATCTACCCAGTCCCCATGTGTCCCTGCACCCCTGCACCTCTGTCTCCATGTGTTCCTGCACCCTCACTTCCATTCAGCCCCTGCCCGAGTCTGTCCCCCTCGACTAGCCCTTCTGAACCCCAGTCTGTGTGATCCCCCAGCATCCCTGTGTGCCCCGCTCTGTCTGTGTCCCACCCACATCCTGTGCCTATTCACCTGGCCCTACGGGCAGGGCGCTATAAGGAACGTGGCCTCTCCTCCCTATCGGCTATTGACTGCTACAGCTGGTGAGCCAGATGCCCTTTGTTCTGCTGCCACAGCAGCCCCTAGTGGGCGAAAGGCATAACTGCAGGGCCTCTCTGGCAGTGTTTTCTGGGGAGAAAAAAGAAATCTGCAGGGGACATGAATGCTGCGCACGAGCAATGGCGCAGAATTCCTCCAGGTGTAAAAGCTGGGCTGAGCTTGGCACCAGCCAGGCCCGACAGCCAGCTGCAGTGGGATCAGATCACCTCGACCCGTGGATTTGGGAGCTGGCAAGACCGTGGGGCAGCCTCTGAAACTGCAGGGTTTGGGAGAGGGAATTGGGGAAACACCCCCAAGCTGCTGGGGGATAATCCCGGGGACAATGGCCGCTGTGCAGAGAACAATCTGTTCCATTCCTCTCCCCCACCCGAGGGCCCTGGCTGAGCCCTGCGGTGACAGGGGCAGCCACAGCCTGGCCCCGTATGTGGCTGCACAGAAATGGTCCCGGCCAGAAGGAGTGGGGTCTGATGGAGGAGGGGAGGGCACTCGGAAACACTCAACTGATGGGCCGAGCCCGGGGGCGGGAGGGGGGAAGGAGACGGTGCCGCTAGAGAGGGGGGACGGTTACTTCCCTGCGCCTTGTGCCGTGTGCACCCCTGGCCTCACCCTGCCGGGTACCAGGCCGGCGTCTCCTGTCTGGGCCCGGCCCTCTCGGCCATGCTGCCAGCGAGACACTTGCTGGTGCCAAGGGGCCGTTGGGCTGGGACGTCCCGCAGGGCAGCCCGCTCGTGGGGAGAGACGGTTGGGGAGGGACCTGACGCTCGGGCGGGGCAGCCCCCGACACATGACAAGTCAGCAGGGGCCCAGGAGAGCCGATGCCCCCAAGCAATGCCAGTGTTCAGGCGCTGAAGGCTCTTGGTTCCCCTTCCGTTCTCCCCACTGGTCTCCCCACAGGGAACATCTGCATCCTCACCAGCTTGGGGGATGACGTCGTCAGGACGATTGACTGGGACGACAAGAGAGTGCGACACGCCTTCATCCGCAAGGTAACTCCAGAAGGAGCCGGGCTGCCCGGCCCCCAGGGGTGCAGGGTGCAGGAGCCGGGGGGATGGGTGGGAAGGGGGTGTCCCCCTCCAGACTCTGGCCCCCAGGAACAGGCTGCGGCTGGCAGGGCGAGCCTGGGTACCAGTGCGGGGCCGGGGGCCTGTGTCTGTGTGGCGAGGCCAGCGGCTACGGGCAGCATCAGGCTCCCGTGGCTGCAGGGCCCCCCTAGTGCTGGCGGGGGCTGGAGTGGCCTGGGCTACAGAGCCCCTCCCCACGCTGTCCGGGCTAACAGGACACCTGGAGCCCGTTGGATGGGAGCCTTGGTAGGAGCTGCCCACCCTCGGGACGAGAAGGGACTCGATCTCCATGGCCCACCCAGTCCCTGGCACCCTGCCCAGCTGCCATTTGGGGCAGGGCAAGGGCTAGCTCCGAGTCCATCAGGAGCGGGACTGAGAGCCAGCGGCTCCATCGCACCTGGGGTGCTGGGCAGCTGGGGGCAGTGACACCTCGGGGCCGCCTTGGCGTGTCTGTGCAAGGAGCTGGGCTGGTGCCCTGTGAGTGACCCCTCTGTGCCTGCCTGTGCCCTGTGGGGGAGCAAGGCAGGTGCCCATGGGTGACCCCTCCTGACTGCTTTGTCCTGCAGGGGAGGAGGGCCTTTGCCCGTGGGTGACCCCTCTGTGCCTGCCTGTGCCCCACGGGGGAGCAGGGCCGGTGCCCGTGGGTGACCCCTCTGTGCCTGCCTGTGCCCTGTGGGGGAGCAGGGCAGGTGCCCATGGGTGACCCTTCTGTGCTTGCCTCTTTCAGGTCTACACCATCATCTCAATCCAGCTGCTGGTGACCGTGGGCATCATCGCCGTGTTCACCTTTGTGTGAGTCTCACCTTGTCCTGAGCCCTGCCCTTGCCGCCAGCTGCTGCTGTCCCAGGGGCTGGTCCCTGCTCCACGGGGCCCCAGGAGCTGGGACATCCCAGGGACTCTCCGGAGGAACAAAGACGTCTGCCCCCAATGCCCCATCCCCCCACTGAAGGGAGGAGCCAGAGCCTTGCCTCCGGGATGGAGGAGATGAGCACTGTCTCACAAGGGATGGGGAGCCCCACCCTGGGGCTGTTTAAAGCTAGGCTGGGTGCAGCCCTGTGGGATGGGCTGTGCGGGGTGACCCTGCCCTGCCCTGGCAGGAGTCCGGATGGATCCTGGCGGGTCTGTCTGGGGAGCTGAGCACAGAGCAGGGCAGGGTTAAAGCCCTGTCCTTGCTCCTGGGCTGGGGACCCCACAGCGGGTCTGCGCTATGTGGGGGGCAGGCAACGGCTTGGGGGTGATGACGAGCAGGGAGCATCTCACTTCCAAGCTTTCCCTTGGGTCACTCTGCTGCTCGCTGGGGCCCGCGCTGTGAACACTGTGGGGGTGGAGACCACGGGGGAGCAGAGAAGGGGCCACGTGGTGACGGGTGGAGCCAGGAACCGATCTCACGCTCTTCTCCCTCTTCGCAGCTCCCCCGTCCGCACCTTTGTGCAGGGGAACGTTATTGTGTACTACGCCTCTTAGTAAGTATCACTCTGCCAACTTTGCCAACTCCCCTCCCTGCTCATCCCGGGCCCAGCTGCCCTTTGGCTGGGTTCCTGTGCCGCCCTGTGAGAGCTGGCAGAGTCGCCACCGCTCGGTCAGTGCGCTCCCTGCTGAGTGCCACGAGGCGCTGGTGCCCCACGCCAGAGGCAGAGGGCACTGTGTGGGCGCCGCCTCCAGCCCCTGGTGGCACGGGGAGGGAGAGGGGCAGTTAATCACTTTCTCTATGGAAAAAAACTAGGAAATCAAATGCAAAAAACTCTGCTAATACAGCTGAGGACGTCACTGTATCAAGGAAGGTTATGAAATTGCAGGTCCACCCTCAAGGATTTTTAATCAATATGTCAAATTGGGGGTGTACCATATGACTGGAGAATAAGAGAGGGAAAAAGTGATTCAGACAACCATGGACCCATGAGTCTGAGCTCAATTGTAGACAAGGCTTGAGAACAAATTTTGAAGGAAAGACTTATCAGAGGTAAATGGGATAAAGTGCAGTGGGCTCACCACAGGTAGATCATGCCAGGTGAACCTGGTCTCTTAACTGATTCTCTAGACAGGGAAATGTGGTAGATCTGTCTATCTGGATTTCAGTGAAGCATTCGGTACAGGACCATGTGGGAAATCATCAGTGAAGATGAGACCGGGAGGACTAGTACAGGAATTGGAAGGCAGCTAAGGAACTGGCTACGTAGCAGCTGATAATGGGTTATGCTGAAAGGCCAGAGGGAGGTGACTAGTGGTATTCCTCAGTGATTGGTCTTGGAATCAGTCTAACTTAATATTTTCGTTGGCGGCTTTGGCAGAAAATGTAGGTGTGCTTATGAAATTTGCTGGGGATACAACGCTGGGAGGCATCGTCAGTGCAGAGGAGGATCGGAATATCATCCAGGAAGCACTGGATGGCCAACAGACTGGAGAATAGAAATGGGTCATGCGTTTAGAGAATAATAAGAATTTCTGCTATAAACTGGGGGCTCCTCAGTCGGGAACGGCAGAGGAGGAGAAAAACCTGGGGTATTCGTTGACTGGAATGACTCTGAGCTATCATGTGAGCTCAGCCGCTGCTCTGTGCCTCGGTTTCCGCTCTGTGCCATGGAGATAACACGTCCCTACTCCCGAGGCGCGAAGGGAAATGTGAGGAATGTTTGTCGGGTGCTTTGAGATCCCCAGGTGGAGGTAAAGGGCCACACACGGCACAAGGCCAGCAGGGCAGAGCTAGTTGCTGGAGGCGCCGGGAATTGGAAAGGCCTGACTCTGTGGGTGTGAAACCTCGGCCCTTCTGCTGCCCTGCACGCGGCTCCGACCGGCCCCGGCTCCGGGTGGGCAGCAGGGCTGGGAAGAGTTCAAACTTCTGTCTCTCTCCCTCCCCAGCGCTGTGTTCCTGGTCAGCTACCTGGTGCTGGCCTGCTGCCCGGGCCCCAGGTGAGTGTCTCCTTCACTGGGGATCAGAGAGGGCGGCCCCTCCCTCCGAGCCCGCGCCCCATCTCCGAGTCCCCTGGGCACTAGGAAGCGGGTCGCGGGGGAGTGACTGAGCCAGGGGGCCAAGGCCAGAAAGGGCTCTGTCTCCATCCCCAAGGGGCGATGAGACGATGCTGCCCCCCAGGGTCGATTCCTGTCCATCCGGGCCGCAGCCTGCCCTGACGCGGGGGCCGGTTTTCACGGGGACACCCTGTGGCCTGCAGTCTCATTGGGCCAAAGCGGTGCCCTCGCCCCAGGCGACATCACGCTGCGCTCACCCCAGAAACCCTGACCCCCACTGCGTGACCCCCGCCCCCAGCCTGCAGCGCCCTGGGCTCTGACTGCCTGCACCCTGACCTGTGTGTTCCCTGACTTCCCCCAGGAGATGCTTCCCCTGTAACCTCATCCTGCTCGCCATCTTTGTAAGTGGGGCTGTGGGACTGGGTTGTATAGCGGGGGGGGGGGGGGCAGTGATTCTGGGAGGGGGCCCAGCCCCAGGGTGGGGGGGGCTTTGGGGGGGGTGTGGGATGGAACAAAGGGAAGGCTTTGATGGCTGAACACTGGTTACGATTGGGCCTGGGGTCACGTGCATGGGGGTAGAAATGGGGGGGGGGTGTGATGCCATGGCCCCCCCCCTCCTGTGATCCCTCAGGATCACACCTTTGCCTGAAACACCCCCCTCAGGCCACATGCCCCTCCGTGCCTCCTGCTGTGAATCCCCACATCTCGGCGGGGACCTGGGAAGCCGACGCGATGCTTTGATCCCGCGCTGCGGCTGGCTCCACGGCTAATCGCCCCCTTTCCTTTCGTTTGCTGCAGACGCTGGCCATGGCCTTCATGACGGGAACCATCGCCAGGTACCGCGGAGCTGGGGAAAGCCCCTCTGAGCCCCTTCCCTCCTCTGCCTTCCCCGAGTTCGCCTGTTGTCAGCAGGGGGGAGGTGTGAAGCACACTCCCAGCAGGCTACTAACATCACTGTGAATAGAGACAACCCCCCTCGCTTAAAAATGAACAGAGACGTTTTTGGTAGTAAATGAGTCTCAGAAAGGCTCTTGGAAGCCAATCCCAGAACAGCCCCATCTGCAGACTTGCCATTGATCACAAAGATCCAGATCAAATCAGGTTTTTCCTCTGTTACCTGCCAAGACCCCAGCTCAGTGTCTCCCCTCGAAAACCCCTGATTTACCTTCCTACCGGGTGACCTGGACAAAAGGCTGGAATCTGGGGGTGGATATGGGAAGTTGCAAGAGGGCCATCGGAGAAGCAAGAGGGAAAACCGTGGGATAATCTGCCACACATCTTAGCTGTCTGTACACTAATGCAAAAGGTATGGCGAATCAAGAGGCAGACCTGAAAGTCTGTGCACACGTACAGAATTATGACTGAATGGGTACCCCAGAGTCTTGGGGGGATAAATAATATGGTGGGAATATTGGTAGAAGGGACCTCTTGTTCAGGAAGGCCAGCAGGGAAAAAAGGGCAGAGGTGTTGCTTTGTATAGTAAGAATGTACACACTAGTTCTGAGGTCCAGAAGGAGGAGGTGAGAGGCATTCCCGTTGAAAGTCTCTGGGGGAAGCTGCCAGGGGGAAAAACAAGGGTGACGTCAAAGGAGGGGTCTACTACAGGCCCTTAAATCAGAAGGAGGAGGTAGATGATACATTTTTACAACAAAGACATATCCCAAGACCAGGCCGTGGTGATAACAGGGGACTTTACCTATCCCGACATCTCTTGGAACAACAATACGGCAGGACATTGACTGTCCAGTCGGTTCTTAGAATTGGCCGGGAGCAACTCTTTGTTCCAGAAGGCAGGGAATAACGGCTAGATGGTTGTGCTGCTGAAAAGGATCTGAGGGCTCTAGTGGATCACAAATTGAAAGAGTCTTTATGACGTGAAAAAGGCAAAACTCGTTCTGGGGCGTATTAACAGGGGTGTCGTATGTAAGACACGGGCCTGACTCTGCTCAGCGCTTGGTAGGCCTCAGCTGGAATGCTGCGTCCAGGTCTGAGCACCGCACTTTAAGAAAGGTGTGAACAAACAGGAGACAGTCCAGAGAAGAGCAACAAAAACAAGAGGTTTAGAAAACCTGACCTGGGAGGAAAAGTTGAAAGAATTGGGCATGTTTAGTCTAGAGATGAGAAGGCTGCGGCAGGGCATAATAGGTCTTCACCTATGTTAAGGGCTGTTATAAAGAGAACAGTGATCAATTCTTCATGTCCACTGAGAGTAGGACAAGAAGGAATCTATTTAATCTGCAGCAGGGGAGATTTAGGAAAAGCTTTCTAACTGGACGGCTAGTTAAGCCCTGTGACAGGTGGCCTAAGGAGACAGTGAGATCCCCATCATTGGAGGTTTTTAAAAACAGGTCGGACAAACGCCTGTCAGGGATGGTCTGGGTTTACTTGGCCCTGCCTCAGCGCAGGGATGGACTAGGTGACCTCTCACGGTCCCTTCCAGGCTGACGGTTCTCTAATGGAAGGAGCAGTGCTTCCTGCCTTCCCCGCCACCAGATGTCCCCCCGTCCTGTCGTAGCTACATCGCTGACTCTCGGCAGCAGATCCCCTCGCGCAGGGCTTGGCAGATAACGGGGAAAGATTTTGTGTGAAGCTACCGATCACGTCTTTGTTGGCATGTGGAGCCGAGTTTGGATTTGGAATCGTTTTAAAGGAGGGGGAGGGGAAAGCTTTTTAATTCCCGTTTGACAATCAGCAACTCGCCCTGGTCATCTCGGATCTCGGGTGGGTCCCTAGAATAGCGGGAGGATCTGTCCCTGGAACGGGGTACAGCCAGGCTGAGCCATCACCACCAATCTGTTTGGCCATGTCATTGCCAACGCCTAGGGCTGCTGAAACTGGGGCAAACTGAATATGTCTCCTGGCCCTCTCCCCCTTCTGCTGACTCTATCTGGTAATTAGAGAGACAAGGTGGGTGTATTTGGTAATGTCTTTTGCAGTGCAGACAGGGAGAATAGAGATGTCCGGTGTCGGCTGCAGGTCTCCACGCACCGTCCCGGCCCTGTCGTGTCTGGGTCACTAGCCCTGCGGGGGAAGTGGGCTCGGACGGAGAGGAAAGCCAGCTCCACCATGGTTCCAACTTCAGGGATCCTCCTGGCTTAGCTCAGGTTGAAGGAGTCGCCCTGGAGCCTGGACTGAAACAGGCGCCTCCTGGGGGCGAGTCACAGAACTGCAGGCTGCCTGTGATGGCTTTGCTATAGGGCCCATGGGTGCCGGGTTGGATCACCCGCCGAACACCGAGCCCATGGGATCGCACTGCTGGGGAGCGAGCCCCGGTTCTTAGCTCCCTGTTGCATGCGGAGGGTGAAGTGGGAAATAATTGAATGGCTTTTAAACCTCCCCCCCACACACACACTTTTAACCCTTTGTGTGCAGCACGTATGACACCATGGCAGTCCTGATCGCCATGGTGATCACTGCCAAAGTGGCCATAATTGTCACCATCTTCTGCTTCCAGACCAAGGTAAGGCTCGATGGGCTTTCTGCCCGTCCAGGGCAGCGGGGACAGTGGGAGTCCGGGGATTTCCCCTCCTGAGGGCCCCCACGGCATAGGCTGGGACTGGGCACAAAGCAGATGCTGCATCATGCAGCGTGGGGTGCTGGAGCAGAGAGCCCCTTCCCCTGGGGATCCGTGCTGCCTGCACCCAGCGCTGGGAGTGACAGAGCAGGAATCGAACCTGGATCTCGTGCGGCAGCCCGGAGAGAGCTGGGTCAGTGACCCTCCAGGGCCAGCGCTTCGGGGTGTCCCTTCCAGCCGGGTGGCCATTTCCCAGCGCGGCTCCCACTGGCTGCATCCCAGCTGGGCAGCACGTTGCCCTGCGTGCTGCTGACCCTCGCTACCCAGGCTGCCACACAACATCTGTCCCATGCCACCCACCCTCAGAAAAGAGCCGATGCAGCTGATCCATGCTGACATGGGGAGCAGATGTGCCTCAGGCTGCTCCAGGTTATGGTGCCTTCTGCAGGGGAAGCAGAGTGCGGTGCAGGGAAGATAAAAAATCTATTGTGGGGTGGGGGGGGTTAATTTAAAAAAAAATCTATTTTTTAAATTTTAAATTAAATACAGGTTTATTTTTTTAAATAAAAATGTATTTAAAATTAAATTTGAAATTGGCAATTTAAGACCTAACCTTATTCTAATCTATTAAAACCATTTAAATTAAATGCAAAAAAGTAATATTAAGCAGCCCCTGTTTCCTGCCAAGTTTTAAAGAACGTCACACCACTCAGCTGGTGGAAGTCACTGGCTAAGCACCTGGAACTAGAGTTTGTTGAAGGGCTAACCCAGCTTTTGACAGCAGTAGCCACCTCTGCAGGTGTAGACAGATCATTTTCTCCGTTTCAGTTTATTCAACTAGTTCGGTTCATTCAAAGTTAAGAAACCAATTGGGGGCAGTGAAAAAGCAGGAAAGTTCATTTTCCTCTTCCAATCTCTGAATAAAAACCATGTACGAGAGGACGAGATCTACTAGTTCTAAAATCTTGAAGGACACCGTGACTAGAAACAATAAATTCAGTTCACTAACTACAGATAGTACTTCCTTTGTTTAATAAAACAGTTAGTTTTGAATGCAAAACATGTTTTGATCAACTTTTTTTTACGTATCTAGCACCTTTAAGGTAGTTTTATTTAATGACCAAAAAAATCGCTGTTTTTCTATATTTTTATTGTTTGAATTTCCATCCAAACAGAGCTTGATGCAAATCACAACGTAATCATCATCTGGTAAAAAGTTAAGCTACGTAACTGTTTAAATAGATGTGTATAGATCTAGTGTCTCCTCCTGGTTAGCAAAGAGAAGCACCAAATTTAGTGTAAAAGCTCTATTTAGTTGCAAGTTTACCTGTTCTAATGGTCGCCAACCAATGAGCTATTGTCCTTAGGACAGTAACTACAACATACAAATGCAAATCACGATTACAATCAATGATTTAAATCAAGGTTTCCCTCTTGCTGATTTAAATCATGGTTAAAATCGGTGATGGACATGGCTTTGATTTAAGTCAGTCCATCCTGGTGCAGCGGGATGGCTGTGTTCCGCTGTGCTCTGTGGGTCTCTCAGTGACTTATCTTCCTCCCGCTGGCAGGTGGATTTCACATCGTGTACCGGGCTGTTCTGTGTGCTGGGGATCGTCATCCTTCTGACCTCGATAGTCTCTGCCATCGTCCTCTACTACAAATATGTGAGTAGTGGCTGCTCCTTGTAACATGAGGACTTGGGGAGACCTATTCAGGGACAGACCAGAACATGATACCAATGCTGCCCTCTGCAGGCCCCATCCATATCTGCAGAACTTAAGCACAACGTTTCCAGCATGGCACATGTGACCTGCCTGAGTATGCAGAGAACCTGAAGCAGTAGCCCCGACAGATGGGTGACCTCTCTCATTTACACAGGGGAGATGTTAACTCTGAAACCTAATTATGGCAAATCAGAATGTCAGCAGCAGGGAGTTTTCATCCCTGATCACATCAAGTTCTGGGCAGGGGGTGAATGAAGTTACCAAAACTTTATCTCTCAAACGGATCCCACTTCAGCAACTTACCCCAAAGCAAATCTCTGTCCCTGAGCCAACTGCACTCAGCCACAGCTTGTGGTCAGCCAGGGATTTTGGCGGATGTTTTGCTGACAGCGGAAGTATTGCCTGGGAGACTTGGTCCACCTTAAAAGGCAGCTGTGGTGCAGACATGGTATTTGGGAGGGGTGGGTAGCTAAAATCAGATCATTGTTCTTCACTCCACCCTGAAGCTGTACCTCCTTGAGCTCAAACAAGAGAGAGCAACTTGCCACCTTTCATAGCTGAGCAGGATTACACCTGGTTGATGCTTGGATGGGAGACTTCTGAGAAAACCCCGAGTGCATCTGGTTGACGTGTGGGTGACTCAGTAGAGGGTGCTCTCCCCTCTGCGTTGGTGTTGACCCTAGAGCCCCCGAGTTGTGCAAGGGGGTGCTGTGTTGCTGGAGTTGCTCTTTCAGACGATATGCAAACCCAAGAATCCTGACACCCTGTAGTCTCTTTCTGCAGATTCAGTGGGTCCACATGGTGTTTGCGGCCGTGGTTGCGATCGCCTTCACCCTGGTGAGTAATGTCGCTGAGCCGGGAGCCTCCTATGTGGGCTGCTGCGTCGGATGCATTCCTGGGGCGGGTGGGGGAGGATGGAGGCAGCTCCTGGCTCAGGTACGTGGGGCTGAGGATCTGTAGTGGCGTGGCTGACCCATTGCCCTGTCTGTGGTCTCCCCAGTTCCTAGCCTACGACACCCAGGTGCTGGTAGGGACCAAGGAGTACAACCTCAGCCCCGAGGAGTACGTCTTCGGCGCCCTGGAGATCTACGTGGACATCGTCTACATCTTCTTGTTCCTGCTGCGGTTCCTGGGCTGTAAATAAAGCCTCTAGGGGGGCTTCCGGCTGGCATGGCCCAGGGCCGAGGAGTGCTCTGGGAACACCTTGCTTCCTTCCTGCTTCTGTTCCTTTCTCCCTCCTTGCCCCGGTGTGTGTCACCCAGCCAATGGCCTCTGGTTTCCCTCCTTCCCCGGGGAGCCCAGCGTGGGATTCCCACAGTCTGTGCCTAGAGGAGTAGTGGGCAAGACTGTGCCCTGGAGAAGCCCAGTAATGAGGCTTTGCCCAGCAATGAAGCCAACGTTGGCAGATTTCTGCCTGCCCTGTTAATTGCTCGGCTGCCCTCTGTGCTCCCACGTGGTCTCCCGTCTTTCTTTGCTCCCCACGCAGCCCCCAGGGATGTGTCAATGCACCAAGTTCATCCCCATAGCAGCCCTCAGAACTCGGTGCCAGGCAAGGCACCTGCCCCCAGACCCACGCACACGGCCCCTCTGCCAGCACTACCTGCTAAGACAAGGGGGCACCTCATATTCCCCAAAAATAGCTGAGAGAGGGCATTTCTGGACATCACGCTCCACATGTTGAGCAGTGGGATCAGATCCTGCACCCTAAGGAGAAGTGAATTCACTTCTCTTGTGGTAGAGAGCAGGCGGGTCAAGGCTTCCGTCTCTCACCTTAACGTAAGCCTGACCTATCCCGCCCCGTGCCTGGCAAGCAGCGTTACTCCGAAATAATTTGCTGGATGATTTGAGTTGCCTGGAGCTGCCTGAGATCAAGCTTGAGACATGTCAGCCCCAGCTGCTGTTTGGACCCAGGTGAGATGCCACAGGGGAGGGGAAAGCTCGGCAGAGGGGCAGCACCTTCATCAGATCCAAACCCACTCAAAGAAGAGCAGAAAGACAGGGGCTCGGTCCTCGCTCCGATCCAAGCCCCGGTGTGCAAGCTCCTTCTGTCCTGCAGAGCGCCCTCCAGTGGGGAGAAGCAGAGGGGGCTGCGATCAATGCAAGGGGAAATTTTTTTTACACGTCCTAGACATCAGTATTTTCCCAGCACAGTTGTTACCCTGTGTCTGAGAGTGGGGTTTTTTTAACAGTACAACAAAAATCTTTGGGGTTAACAATACTGCTTTGGTCTCTGGTTTGTTACGTGCCTTAAACTAGCCTTATGTTAAGTTTTTGTTTTTTTTTAAATCTCCTTAGCTACAGCCTGTGAAGTGTACACAGGAGAGACCCAGGCTGGCTTTTGACAGGTTTCTGTTCTTCTTAATTCAATCTATTTTATCCTTGGTACGCAAAGGTTTTTGTATCAAGCTGTCGTATTGTATATTTGACTAGGCCGGAAAGCCAAAGGGCCTTGAAATAACACCGTTTGACGGGGGGAGGCGAATGGCACAAGGGGAATTGCAAAGAACCGTGCTGTGTATGTTGCTCATGCTCTCTAGTAAGAGAGTCGCTTATTGCAGGAGGAAACAGAACTGGGGCTGCAGGAAGGGGCCGCAGGCAGCATTGTAAGTCACCACCCCTAATACTAGAGGCCGGAACAGGTGCTGTAAGGGGGGGCGGGATGGGGCAGAACGCTGCGTTGGAGTACTCTGGCTCCCCCAGGGCAGTGCTGGTGAAGCGGGGGGCAGCAGCTCAACCCAGAGCCAGCTCCCAGCGCCTCCTGGGAAGAGCAGGCTCAGAGCAGGGCGGCTGGATCAGAATCCCCAGGCAAATGGCCAAAAGGGCAGGGTGTGGGCAGGGAAAGTGGGGGTGCAGCCAGTGTCAACCCTTTGTGCTCCTCCCACGACGCTAGCGGCTTGGGCCAGCCTTGTTCACTCAGTGCCTTAAATCCCGATGTCCCTGGCAGATGATTTGAGGTCAGCACAGCACATGGCCGGGAGTCGCCCCTTTCACGGGCAGCCCTCCTCAGATCTGTGCTACGCCCGTCTAGGAAGGGAGACCTGCCCGTTCTGAGTGCCGGCCTGGAGGCAGAGCTGCTGATGAGCAGAGCCCGGCTCTGTCCTGGCTGAGGGCGGGGGCGTTGGCCAGCTGGGGTTAGCTTTGCTATGCAAAGGGCTGCCGGGTGCGCTGCAGAGGTTAGTGGATTGGCTCAACGGCCCCCCGTGCAGGACAGACCGAGAGACCCCTTCCCTGGGAGCGCTCCGCTAGCCAGGTTCGGAGCGGTCCCCAGTCCATGCAGCAGGGGCCATGAGGGGATGGCCGTATAGCATAAGCTGTATTATTTTCTAATGCTGCAGCCAGTGGGAGCAGCACGGTCAGCTCCCGGCACCAAAGAACAGGGTGCGGTCAATAAAGCCACGCTATGGCATAAAGAGCTAATGTGATCCTGGGATGTACAGCGAGGGGAGTGGTGAATAGGATCAGAGAGGTGATTGTAGCAGATCTACATGCAGCCCTGGTGAGACAGCTACTGGCATATTGCGTACAGTTCTGGTGCCCATTGTGGCCTTACGCCCCAAGTTCTTCACCGTAATAATATTATATGCTTTTGGTATAACTATGGGGTATTTTGTGCAAGATAAGGCATGTGAGATCTCATTGCAAAGGTTGTGATTTACTAAATGGGATTATCCTATTTGTGTGCATGTATCATTTTGGTATCTGAAGTTAGGAATGTTGTTTATGAATCTATTACAAATGTGTTTACATCTGGGGAATGCCCACTAGGCAAAATGCAATCAGTCTAGATGGCTGGCTGGGAAGGGCCATTAGGGAAAACAATCGGTCTTAGAAGATGCTAATATCCCACTGGGGAGCCTTCCTGGGGACATTACAAACACCCTCTGTCTCATGGCTGCTATGGCCCTACAGAGGCATCATAGAATACCAGTGTTTTTCCACTGAAAGGTGTGGGAACTAAAGTTGGAGACAAAGGATTCCCGCCATAAGCAAAAGCTATATAAGGCAGGGGAGTGACATCATCATGGTTCTTCACTGACTCCCCGCTCAAAGGAGACTCCTGGAAACATCTGAGAAACAAGGACTGAACGGGATGTGGGGGGAAGGGCTGAACCCAGGCTAGAGGGGTTTCTAGCCTGTGAAAGGAATATTTGGGGTTTTAAGCTGCAAGCAAGTGCAGCTGGCCCTCAAGAACCTCTGCAAACTGCCTAAACCAACAGTTAGGGTGAGAATTTGCAACTCATATCCAACTTCTTTAGTATATTAAGCTTAGATTGTGTTTTTGTTTATTTGCAAGGTAATCTGCTTTGATCTGTTTGCTACCCCTTAGAATCACTTAACATCTATCTTTTGTAGTTAATAAATTTATTTTTGCTTTCTCTAAAACCAGTATGTGCAGGAGTCATAATTTGGGGTAGAAAGCTGTGTATACTCCTCTCCACACTGAGGGAGGGGGGCACATTTCATGAACTTACAGTTCCAGGTGGCCCCCGGGGACAACCAGTCACACCCACATTTTTAAAAGGATGTTGGAAAACGAGTGGGTATAGGAAAGAGCCAAAAAAAAAATATATGGTTCAGTGGTTGGGAAAAATGCCTTACAGTTAAACTTCCGGAGCGGAATGGGTTTCGTTTAACACACAGATGACCGAGGGGTGACTTGACTACAGGTAAGCAGTGGAGGGTTATATTTTTATCATTATACCTTGCTAAATGTCAGTTTCACCAGACACACCAACTGACTCAAAAGATTCCCGTGGATAATAATTGAAATTTACAGATAGGCAAAGGAAGAAAAACGCTACTGGGGACTTTTGAATTAGGCTTGTTACAAATGGACTAGCGCAGTGGCTCTCAACCTTCCCAGACAACTGTCCCCCTTTGTGGACTCTCATAGGTCTTACATACCCCAAGTTTCACCTCATTTGAAAAACTACTTGCTTACAAAATCAGACATACTACTACAAAAGTGTCACCACCCACTATCACTCACAAGTTGCTGACTTTCTCATTTTTACCATATAACTATAAAATTTTGCCCAGGATTGATATCAGGCTAATGAGCCTATAAATACTTGGGTCATCCTGCTTGCCCTTTTTTAATATTGGCACAACATTAGCACTCATTCTAGTCCTCTGGACTTTCCCCAGGATTCCAAGATTTATTAAAAATTAACATCAACGGGCCAGAGTTCTCCTCAGCCAGCTCTTTTAAGACCTGGGTCTGCTCATTTAAAAATGCTTATCCTATTAGGGGCTGTTTAACATCCTCTTTAGTTACAAAAAGACTGCAAAATACTTTATCCTCCTCCCGATTCGAGCACAAAATCCTGCTTCTTTCCAAATACAGAGAGGAAATATTTATTGAACACTTCTGCCTTTTCTGCATCGTTAGTAATGGTTTTACCATCTCCATCGAGTAATGGGCCTGTGCCATTGCTAGGATGTCTTTTGTTCAGACTCTAAAAAAACTCCCTTTAATTGTCGTCAGCTCTGCCAGCCATGGATTTTTCCTTGATGTCTTGAGCTTTCCATAGACATTTTCTCCTGTCAACGCAACTGCCGAAACTCAGCCTGAGAGCCCAGGTAGCCGAGTAAGACCCCTGTGTCTATACTTTAAACAGAGGTAATGTCCTGCCACGGGGGTTGGAGAAGGAGAGTTGCCCAGTAGAAATGACAAAGGGAATGTCTCAGGCTGACTGACCCTTGGAGGCAAGCTGGGTTCAACCCTACCCGTGACTTAGCAGCTATCCCTAAGTCTCATTGATAAGCTGGCAACATAAGGGCTAATTAGTGATCCCAGCTGGATGAATGGAGTTTAATTAGAAAGACAGCCCCCAGCTGCGGTGGTGAAGCAGGGAGAGGGTTATGTAAGCAGAGCTGGGCCCTCAGGAGCAGAGGGAAGACTCCGGAGAGGAAAACAAGGGGAGTCATCCTATGGGACGAGCTCGAGGAAGCCCAATTGAGTTCTGCAGGGAGCTAGAGGATTTCCTCCCAGAGGTAAACTGCTGGAGTCCCTGGCAAAGGGAAGGCTGGGGAATCCTGCCGGGGAAGAAGCAAGATAAGAGGCACTCTGCATGGGCTAGAGGAAGGAGCCAAGAAGCAAAGGATTTCAGAGAAGCCCAGGAGAGGCTGGAAGACCAGCCTGTGCGGTATTTGGACTTCCAGCAGGGAAAAGCCTGGGGAATCAGCACTCTGAGCAGGATGAGGAAAGCAAAGAAGCCCAGGAGGGGTGAAAGACCTTTTGTGTATATCAGCTGGACTTTGCTACCCCGGAAGCAGGGGGTGAACTGTTACATGACTTGGCCAGAGGGCCAAGCCATAGAAAACTCACAGCAGGGGTCAGGAGAAGACACCGGCTAGGACTGGTCATCGGGGCTGAGGAAGGGGCCAACGGGGGGCAGGGGTGTGTGTCGGGTAATGAAAAGTGAAGTCCTCTGCAATGCCCTCTCCCGGCATGAGGGGGCACCCTAGAGGTGAGGGATCCATGAATGGAGTGTTCCTAATCCTATGTTATTGGGATACTGCTAGTCTGTTTGTGTCCCAAAATGGACGTGTCTGTCTGTCTGTCTGTCCCATGCCCATCACAATGGTATGTGAACCCTCTAGATCGGGGTGGGCAAACTTTTTGGCCTGAGGGCCACATCAGGGTTCTGAAACTGTATGGAGGGCCGGGTAGGGAAGGCTGTGCCCCCCAAACAACCTGGCCCCCACCCCATCCATCCCCTCCCATTTCCCTCCCCTCACTGCCCCTCTCAGAACCCCCGACCCATCCAACCCCCCTTGCTCCTTATCCCCTGACAGCCCCCTCCCGGGACAACTGCCCCCGCCCCCGAGACCCCACCCCATATCCAACCCCCCCGTCCCCTGACAGCCCCCTCTTGGGACCCCACCCCCATCCAAACCCCTCTGTCCCCTGACTCCCCGACCCCTAGCACCACCCCATGTCCCCTGACTGCCCCCTGGAGCCCCCTGCCCCTTATCCAACTCCCCGCCCTCTTACCACGCCGCTCAGAGCACCAGGACTAGCAGCCGCGCCCCCCGGCCAGAGCCAGCCACGGCACCGCGCAGTCTGGCGCAGCGGGGCAGGCCGGCGGCTCTCGCAGCCGCGCTGCCCGGCAGGAGATCGCAGCCCCAGAGCGCTGGCGGCATGGGGAGCTGAGGCTGCAGGGGCGGGAGCGAGCCTCCCCGGCCGGGAGCTCAAGGGCCGGGCAGGACGGTCCCCCGGGCCGGATGTGGCTTGCGGGCCGGAGTTTGCCCACCTCTGCTCTACGCCCCTGGGAAAACAGCAGAGAAACGTCAGCGTTTCACAGACCCGCTCGGTTTCAACGCACCGCGTAAAGTGCGGGTTTATTTCTCTCCACCCCACGCGGAGTCGCGTGTTTCAACAGTCCCGTCCCTGTGACGTCATCGTTTCCATAGCAACGAATGGGGACCAGCCGAGAGAGACTTTCGTTTTCAACAAACGAATCGAAAGGGATTGAAACCAGCGAGGAAATGGTGACGGGGCCGAATCGAACCGGGGTCGCCCCCTGCGGTAAAGCTGCTGCTGCCCCACGGCTGGGGAGCTTGTGGGCTCCTCCCTCAAGGCCACCGATCTCCCCGGCTCCCCAGGCCACGGCCTGGTCTCTGCGCCGCACAAAGGACCATGTCCCCAGGTGCGCTGGCCCTTCGAGGGGGTTGGGCCGCAGCCTCCCTACCCCGGGTGGAGACTGGGGCCAGGTGATGGGGGAGCACGTGGCTAAGAACTAGGCCTGCTGGGAGATCTACGGGCCACTGGGTCGATGTGTGGAGGCCCAAGCCAGGCTCGTGGGAGAGGCCCTGGGAAGATGAGAAGGCAGTCTGCATTCTGAGGCAGACAGTCCAATTGTTTGGAGTCCCAGGACGGGGGGCGTGGAGAGGGCCGATGCTGGTTCTCCCGATGCTGCCGCCGCCTTTGGTACAGCAACCCGTCAATGCGAGGAAGAAAGGACGGGAAGCTGAGCCCACCTGCAGAGGAAGAGTGGGCCCAGCAGGAGTCTGGGCTAGAAGAATGGGTTTATGTTCCCGTTTGGACACTAACTCCACTGGACTTGGCCAGAGGGGCTAAATCACCTTGTGCCCAAATAAATCTGTTAGTCTTTAAGGTGCCACCGGACTCCTCGTTGTTTTTGTAAATCACCTTCTCTTCTGTAGCCCCGTTATTTCGACGGTAAGTTATTCAATTAAGGAATCTCTCCGTGTACGGCCAGAGGAAGACCTGTTACTTCTGGAATTCATCTTCCCAAGGGAACTCTGGTTTTTATACGACGTATTGATTTTTTTGGGCGGGAAGGTACAACTAGCTTCTCTTCCAGCTCCCCAGAGACGATTGCCCCCAGGTCTTGCTGCTTGTATTCTCTGTTGGAAACTCTCCCAGGGAGGAGAGAACACAGATTGTGTTGTGTGTTAGTTTGTGCACAGAACAAATGGCTAGTTACCAATAACTCCAGAGCATTTTGCTGCTGTCACTTCTTTTGATCCGAGTGGCTAGCCAAATTTGAGGTGTTGCAGGTTGTTCCCAAGGGGAGGTGCAACTGATGATACCCAGGTATTTCAGGGAGGCAATCTTGTTTATTTACACACTCGCCCCTGGCATTTGCTTTTTGGGGAGAGGGAGGGGTTGGAGACATGCCTGGGGTTTGGGTTTATTGTGGTTAGTTAAGTCACTACTTTACCCTCCTCCTGCCTAAAAGGTGATGGTCACACACAGCTCCTAGCAACGAGGTTTAACCCTGCGCGCCACATCGTGGTAGATCATTGTGGACTCATACGGCGGTAGAAACTGTGGCTGTCATCAACAGTGATTGAACGTGGGACCCAAGGCCTGTGACCTCATGGGCTCAGGCCTCTGCCACGTCCGCTAAGGCTGAAGTCTTTTACCAATGAGAGAGCAGCAGAGGCTGCAAGGAAGTGCCCCTGGGGCCTGCGTAATTCAATGGGGCTTCGTGGGCATGAGAAGCGACACCAGCGCTGCCAAGAGACAGACCCCTTGTCTCTCTACCCAAGCTCGGTGAGATCACCCAGGGTGGTGTCCCACACTGCGTTGGGGTCCATTCGTCAGCAGTGCCCATTCCTGACCTGGCGGCTCTGGGGTGCAATCCTGTCTCTCTCTTTTCCCCAAGGGTGAGGCATGGGTTTTTTCCTCATCGCTGTTTATCCATGACTCCTGAGCAGTGGAGGAAATATTTATCACATTCCCTTGTTCTTTAGACACAGTCTGTCCCACACCAGCTCTGTGTTTGTCTGTGATCACCACCCTCTCCAGTCGCTGGTCTTTGACTACGGAGGTTTTTTTGGTTAATTATCTCGGGCGATAGTCCCTCAAGCATATTTTGTTTCAATCTCAATTTGCCAGAGTCCTCCTCCAGAAACTCCCTCGCTCTAACTCCTACCAATCGTACCGTTAGAGAAAAAGAAACACATTCCTCCCTAAAGAGAAACCTGCGCCAGTACGAAGGAGTGCCAACTGGTGACATTCCATTCTGCATTTGTACACCCCCAGCTCACTCCTCAATAAACACCCTTCCCCTTAACTCAGCCTGTCCCATCTTCAGGCTTCCACCTTTGTTGGACGGAAACAAGTGAAAACCACCTGGAAAAATAAGGGACGAGGCTTTATGTGAAGGGATGTTTCAGGGAAACACCATTTCCCTGGGCATCTCATGGATTTTTCTCTCTCGTGTGCACTGCTACCGCTTTCAAATATACAGTGTGTGCCCGAGTGCCTGGATGGGCCATGCTGAAGCTGCTACACACAGGGCAGACTGCAAGGAATCGGGCAGACAGTCCTGCGAACTGGTGGTTTATTCTACAGATTCACCAAGCCAACAACAAAGCAGCTTCTGTAATACCGTACTGGTTACCAAGACCCCAAATCCAGTCCCCTTTAGGCATTCTGGCCCTTGGCTCCCATCTAGACAGCCAAGTCGAAGATAGTGAGAGGTCACTGAAAACCTGATTCACCATATGTGAGGTTCACCCATCCCAAAGGACCAAACACTTATCCCCAGGTTGTTGGTGACACTGGGCACTACTCTGGGTAACTCGGGCGGGTGGAAGACCACGAGTGTCGATGAAGCCCCCTTGCTCTAGGCCCAGGCAAACTGAAGCCCCTCCGCTCCTTGAACTTTTTGTGACCCTGCCCAACTATGAGGAAGCTAGCACACAAACAGACAGGTTTGCACACGGCTCGCCAGCCAAGGCCAGTATAGTAAGGCAGAAATGTTTAGCAAAAGCTAGTAACAAATAGAACCTAATAAGGCAAGGCTCGGGAACTGCTAATGAAGAAAAACACAACTGGCTGCTTTAGCTGATTGGCTACGGTATTGGACGGGGCAACAGGTAATTGGTTGCATAAGCTTGTGTAGTGAAGTAGGAAAAGGTATAAAATGTATACTGGAATCTGCATGCGGGGCTGCAAGATTTGAGACAGCTCAGTCTCCCTGCGTCCTATCTGAAGCTTCAGATAAATCTCTCTGCTTCTCCACCCCGTTGTGGTCATTGGCACGACGCGTACCGGGCAACGAACCCAGCTGTTGCTTGCCTCGGGCACTCTGTGCCAGTAACAAGGTCAATATGAGTCTTAGATCTTACCCAATAATCACACCGATGCCAATCCTTTAGTAACGAAAAATGAAAAGTTTAATAATAGAAGGAAAAAGAAAGAAGAGAGTCGCCAATGGTTAAAAGATCAGTAGGTCAGATTCATAGCAGAGATGGGGAGGCTGCTGATCTGCAAAAGTCTTTCTGGAATTGATTTAAAAGGGTCTAGGCAGATAGGCAGCCCAGGTGTAGATACTGTTCAGGTGTGTCTAGGGGAAATCCAGGGTAAACCTGGAGACCTCATTCTTCTATGGCTTTGTTAGACCTTCGCTGTTAAAGTTTAAGCAGACCTGAGATGAAAGGATCAGGCCCGGGGCTTTCCTTTAGAGCAGGCTGACCAACCTCCTCACAGAAATTGTCACAGCAGGACCTGCCCCGAGGAAGAATATTTCCTATGCATGCACAGGTAAACTAATTGCTTTCATTCACATAAGGTCAAAACAACGAGGAGTCTTTGTGGCACCTTAGAGACTAATAAATTTATTTGGGCATAAGCTTTTGTGGGCAAAAACCCACTTCATCAGATGCATGGAGTGGAAAATACAGAGGCAGGTATTAATACACAGCACATGAAAAGATGGGAGTTGCCTTACCAAATTGGGGGGGGGGGCGGGTCAGTGCTAACGAGCCAATTCAATTGAGGTGGAAGTGGGCTATTCACAACAGCTGACGAGAAGGGGTGAATAAGGTCATTAGGTGATATTCCATTATAGCATAGATAGTTAAGTTGAAGACAATGTAAATACTACTATTAGTCTCCTGCAGTATCTTCACATCTTTGATCTTAAGGTTAACTGAACCATACACGTGCATAATATAAGGCAATTAAGACATGAAAGGTAATTAGCATCTACAAGATAATCTGGTTACATCATTAAACTTCTGACAAGATATAGGTAAACACAGATAAATACACCTAGCATCTACCCTTGATTCTCTAACAATGCAGGCAAACAGGTTAAAGATTCTAGTCTACTAACATGGCTTTGATCTGATGAAGTGGGTTATAGCCCACGAAAGTTTATGTCCAAATAAATTTGTTAGTCTCTAAGGTGCCACAAGGACTCCTCATTGTTTTATCTACAGGGAATGGCCCTGGTTACCATTGCAATACCCTTTGGATCTGTCCTTCAGGATTGCTTACAGGTCACCTAACTTGCTGATTGTTAATCCTTTGCTGGCTCAGCGTTACACAGGGCAATTAGCGCAAGCTATATTGTGATGTTTAAAACGGTCAAGGGACATCCCCTAAAATAAGGGGCAGATGGTCACCCCAAGGGACAAATACATGAACTGAGGGATGGTCCCTTAAAATAAAATTGCTTTCCAAGTGCGCTGTTCTGACTTTGTGGACTGAAGCCCTCTTTCTAACACCTGGACATATCATTCACCCCGCCAGTGGAGGGTGGGGTTCTGGTTAGGTGAACAATTCCAATTAAGTACATGCCTTCCTTAAATGCTGATAGAGTAAAAGTAGGAACCGTTCGTTATAACAACACCCTGCTCTGGGATGTCAGTTTTGGCGAACAAGGGGTGAAATTCGCGCTGTGCAGCGAGCCAAGCCAAAGGGGTTGGCATGGTTTCATAAACTCTATTTTAATGCTTTGGTTAAGGATCTGCATTCTCGTGATGAAGCTCTCACACTCTGCAACCTCACTGTTTCTGCTCATGAGACTTACAAGGCCAATTTAGGAGGAGCGAATTACAGTCCTCAGTTAAAGATGCTTCTGTTAGAGTGACCAGGCTGGGCACGCAAGTCCATGTTCAAAGCTAGTTGAAAAGGCAAACTCCACAAGCGAAGGCCCCAGTCCTGGAATCAGATCCATGCAGGCAGGGCCTTGGTGCCCACATAGACTCCTACTGACTTTACTACTATGCCTAGGTGTTGGCAGGCTCAGGTGCCAGGTAAGGAAGAAGGTCCATGCATAGAGGGTGATGGAGAAGAAAGCACAGATAGCTGTGGAGACAGGTGGAGATAGTTAGAGGGCTGGTGGCTGAGCTGAGTGGGCTGTACAGGGTGGCCACCCTGCCTGGGTTTGAAAGAGGCCGCTTTCCTGGCTGCACTAATCAATTAATTAATTAATTAATTAATTATGATGTGTGACAATGCTCATGCAAAATACACGGTCTGCATTCATTAACAACTGGCCCTGATATTGCTAATTAATAACTGATGATAGCTCAGCGGGTTGCTCCAGTTAAAGACAAGTCCCTGGAGGCTAGGCTGTGTTGATATGGGCTTATCCGGCAGGGACAGGGAAGTTAGAGTGGAAGGGCGGCTCTCGCAGTGACTGTGGGTTGAAGAAGGCCGAGGGGGATGACTCGAGCCCGTGGGCCCCTTATCAGCGGATCCCAGCCGGCCCGCGCTCACGGGTTTCGGAAGAAGGCTGTAAGAGGCCCTGACCCGGTAGCGGCCAGGAGGAAGGGGAACGAATCCGTTGCAAGGGCAACTTGTCCCCGATCCGCAGCTAATTCGGAGCAGGCCGCGCCCAGCCAAGGCTCAGCCCCGCAGCCGTCCCCAGCTGGGGGAGCCCGGGGCCCCCTTTCCCTCGGGCGGCGACAGCCAACGCCCACCAGGGGGCGCCGCAGCCCTCCCAGCGCGCCGGGTGTCGGGCGCTGGCCACAGGGCGTTCGAAGGGGGCGTGGCTCGAAGGCTGGGGCCGGCGGCGTTCGCCGGTCGCCCGGGCGCCGGGGGGCGGGGCCGGCCCGGGGGGCGGGGCCGGCCCCAGCATGGCGCGGCCGGGCTGCCTGTCCCGGCTCCAGCTGCTGGCGGCCGCCCTGGCCGCCTGCTGCGGGCTGGGGGCCGCCTCCCTCGCCCGCTGCCGGCCGGCGCGCCGCCTCCGCCGCTGCCTCGCCAAGGTGCTCATGGCCCTGGCCGGGCCCCTGGTCTTCCGCATCGGGTGAGTGCGGCCGGCGGGGGGGGTCCCGCTCGGACCCTCTCCGGGCTCTCTCCCGCCGCCGCCGGCTTCGTGGGGCCGGGGGGAGGAGTCGGCTGCCGGTGGCGGACGTGCAGGGGCCTCCGGGGGGGCTGGAGCGGGCGGCTGGGGCTGCTGGGGGCAGGTTGGCTGGGGTTGTGGGGGGAGTTAGGCGGGGGGATGAGGCTGGGGCAAGGGGGCTGGCGGGGGGAGTTAGGCGGGGGGATGAGGCTGGGGCAAGGGGGCTGGCGGGGGGATGAGGCTGGGGCAAGGGGGCTGGCGGGGGGAGTTAGGCGGGGGGGTGAGGCTGGGGCAAGGGGGCTGGCGGGGGGAGTTAGGCGGGGGGGTGAGGCTGGGGCAAGGGGGCTGGCGGGGGGAGTTAGGCGGGGGGGTGAGGCTGGGGCAAGGGGGCTGGCGGGGGGAGTTAGGCTGGGGAAAGGGAGCTGGAGGGGGGAGTTAGGCGAGGCTGGGGCAAGGGGGCTGGACTGTGCAGGGCTGGGGTGGGGGGAAGCTGGGGGAGCTAGGCTGGGCCGGGAGGATGCAGGGGGGCTGTGTGGGTTATGGGGATCTGTGGCAAGAGGTCCGCATGCATGCATCCAGGAAGGCTGGCTGGGTTGGGGGGGAGTCTCACTGGGGCACTAAGGGGCAGGCTGGTGGCTGAGCTGAGGGGGCTGTGCAGGGTTTGAAGGAGGTCTCTTTCCTGGCTGCATTGGCAGTCCCACAAGCTGCCCCCCTCTCCCCCATGGGGTGCTCCTGGAGACCCCAAAGGGTTTGCACCGCACTGATTGGTGCCCAAACCACTTTGGGTGGGGGGATGCTTGTGCCACCCTCTGGGGTAGGTGCCGTGCACAGCCCCCCCCCCCCCCCCCCGCACAGCAGCCACAGAAGGGCTTGGCCGGCTCTCTCGGCGATGCGCTGGGGAGCCATGTGTCCTTTGCTGCCCTGGGCTTGGTGCAGCATTGTGCTAACACATACGCAGGCTTCTCTGGAAAGCTCCAGCTGCCTGGGTTAGACTGTGTTAGGGGTTAGAGGGAGAAAACGCTGCTTTCAGATCCCACACAAAGCTTGGCATTATCCATCCCTGCCAGGATTTGCCCACGTGACCCAGATCCCCAGACCCAGGGGTGCCGCAGCTTCCATTCAGCATCTGCTCCTTGGGCCCCAGCTGAACGCTCTGACTCTAGCTTGCAGAGCATCTTCCACCCACGCTGCATCCCGAAAGCCTTTAGAGCTCTGGGTAATAGGCGTCAGTTACCAGAAGCAGCCGTGCGGGGTTTGCACTATGGAGAATAGAGGAGAATCGGTCCATCGTGGAGGAGGGAGGAGAGCCAGAGGAACGGGGGAGAGGAGAGGCAGTGGCCCAGTTTTGCGGGGTACTGATGTTGCAGAGAGGCAGGAAGGCGGCTCGGAGCGATGGAGAAGGCTCAGGCAGAGGGTAGATTCCCCTCCTTGTCCCCTCTCTCACAGTGGGATCCGCAGTGCGAAGGATCCTAGCATAGCCCAGCCGGTGTAGCTGGTGTGTGTGTATGTGATACACTGTGTATTCGGGGCTTGGAACACTTGCTGGGTGCCTTGTAGCTAGAGGGTCACTCGGTAGCAATGAAGGAAAGGGGCATCTGCCCGCAAGGACTAGGGCAGACCCCTGGAAACAGGCCCAGCTCCCTCTGCTCATATGCCTCTCCCGGGATGCCTGCTGCAATCCAGTCATCAAGAACTGTGACAGTCCCGTGAGCTGTCCAGGGGTGCACAAGCTTGAGCTGAGCAGCTGCCTGATCTTGTTTGTTGAGCCTTGATCATTCCTCGCCCCATCCCTCCCTTGTTGTCATGCCTGAAACTGCCTCGGGGTAGGCACTGGGGCGTACAACGGGTTCTGTGACATGCCCGATGTGTCATGGCTGCTGGGCTGTGAAGGGTTTCTTTCACGTCCGCCTCTGGCTGGTAGGCGTCAGGTAAATCCCAAGTTCCAGCCTCTCCCGGCTACTGTCATCTATGATCCCTCCTGAGACCTCAAGCTGCGATCAGGGAGCTGGGGACCGGGTTGTCTGCTTTTCTTCTCCCCTAGCTTCGGTCTCTGGGGGTCCTCCTGCCTGGTGAATTACTCCAGCATATGCTGCCAGGAGCTTTGCCTGGAAGTGTGAAACTGACATTATGCTCGGTTTTGAGGAGCAGCTGGGTCAGTCTGTATTCGCAAAAAGAAAAGGAGGATTTGTGGCACCTTAGAGACTAACCAATTTATTTGAGCATAAGCTTTCGTGAGCTACAGCTCACTTCGTCAGATGCATTCAGTGGAAAATAGTGGTTTTTTTCAACAAAAAGACTTTGAAAACAGACTCCAAGGAGAGACTGCTGAATTGGAATTAATTTGCAAACTGGATACAATTAACTTAGGCTTGAATAGAGACTGGGAGTGGATGGGTCATTACACAAAGTAAAACTATTTCCCCATGTTTATCCCCCCCTCCCCTCACCCCTCACTGTTCCTCAGACGTTCTTGTCAACTGCTGGGAATGGCCCATCTTGATTATCACTACAAAAGGTTCCCCCCCCCCCCTTCCTGCTGGTAATAGCTCACCTTAAGTGACAGGTTTCAGAGTAACAGCCGTGTTAGTCTGTATTCGCTAAAAGAAAAGGAGGACTTGTGGCACCTTAGAGACTAACCAATTTATTTGAGCATGAGCTTTCATGAGCATCCGATGAAGTGAGCTGTAGCTCACAAAAGCTCATGCTCAAATAAATTGGTTAGTCTCTAAGGTGCCACAAGTACTCCTTTTCTTTCACCTTAAGTGATCACTCTGGTTACAGCGTGTATGGTAACACCCATTGTTTCATGTTCTCTGTGTATATAAATCTCCCCACTGTATTTTCCACTGAATGCATCCAAGGAAGCGAGCTGTAGCTCACGGAAGCTTATGCTCAAATAAATTTGTTAGTCTCTAAGGGGCCACAAATTCCTCCTTTTCTTTTTGACATAATGCTCGACTGTTTCGCGACAATTCACAGCATTCTGAACAGCGTCTTTAAAACTGGCCATGCTCACTCGATGCAATCATTCTGCCGCGTGGGGAAGCTCTGAAGCGGCTGTGGAAGGGTAGGGCAGAGTGCTGTGGCTGGCTCAGCCAGGTGAGATTGTACCAGTTTACATTCAGGACCGTTCTTGGCACAGCTGTCAGGGCTAGGAGGTTGATTTACCAAATGGACAGCTTTGATTCCAGAGACGCTGATGGGATTCATTGCCAGGGCACTTGCGTTGTGGTAGCATCTGTCTCAGCTGGGGCCTCCCTGTGTTTGTGCAGCGTGCGGGGCATATTAAGAGAGAGCCCTGTTAGCTGTGTGGATTGTCTAGCCCTGTGACCTTGGCTTCCTTAGAAAAAAGGTCGGGGTGCGTGTGTGTGTTACCTAAAGTGTGTAATCCTTGTGTAGACAGGGCAAGTTGTAGTTCTAACTTGTGATAACTGGTGAAGGAGAATGTGACAGGGGAGTTGTGGGTTTGCCTCGTTTTGGCATGCATTAGCCAGTCTACAACTGTCCTGCCTGCGCTCGGATTCGAACACGTTAACTTGCACACTTCGTTACCTTTCATTAGTGTAGACATGGCCTGTGTGTATTAAACTGGATTTTCTTTCATCTTTGCAGAGCTCTAATGCTCTGGCAGGCAGAACGTCAGCCATCAAAGGCTGAGGCACGTTGAAAAGGGAGTATGACCTGGTTGTGTCGTGTCTTGGGAGCCCACTTCTGGGAAAATGGGTCACCGAGGAGGTGGTGGTAGTTACTCAGCGATTTAAAGAGCTGTTGTCACCTAGGTTTAGAGTCAAGCCTTAACTTTTGCTCCCAAAGGCATTTTATAAAACCCACCAATCGGAAATGTTTGAGCAGATCTTTCTGTTAACCCCAAATCAGCAGCCGCACCAGTGCCTAGTGCAGGAAAGGTGGAAACCGGCTAGAAATAAATAGTGAAACTGTTTTCTTCAGCTGAGCTAAGAGAGGTGCAAATAGTAAAAAGAACAGCAAATCTTCCTCTGTCTTTTGTATAGATCTGTCTGCTAAGCTGGTCGTAGATTATTAAAAACAAAGAGGAATTTCAGAGTCTGCAGTCCCTTTACACAGCTTGAGGACAGCTTGAAGAAAGCGGTGGTTCTTTTAACTGTATGCTGCCTTAGTTATCGGAGTAGCATCTACCTCAGTTGGGGCCCCATTCTGTGTGTACGCTGTGTAGCTCAGAGTAAGGCGCTTACCGTCTAAACATCCAAGATAAAGGGGAGGCATCATTGCCTGCATTTCTCAGAGAGGGACCTGTGGTGCAGAGAGATGAGGCGAGTTAACCATACACCGAAGGTATCCGTGGCACAGCGAGGAACTGATGGAGTTCTGGTTCAGTCCGGCAGCCCCAAGACCAGCCATCCCCTGCAATGCAAGACGGAAAGAATCCGAGATATCACTGCAAATGATCAGGGCTCCATCGCCTAGCTGCTGGACAAATAACTAGCATGGCAGAATTCTGTGTCGCTTGCATCTTAATGGAGTCTGGGATTAACAGAGGGAATTGCTTTATTCCCTCTGATCCCGTCCCCGGAGAAGGAATCAAGTCCTCAATCGGCAGCTTGGTGTTTGGACAATGCTTTGGAGATGTGAATGACTGGGCGAATGCCAAGCGTTACGTTAACTTTTCCGAACTTGACGGGCTGGTTGTAGAAGTGTTTGGAAACTTTACCAGATCTGAATGGTAATGAGACTTTAAAATCTTCCCTTTCATTAAAGAACAATGTGGATTATTCCCTGGGTGTAATAATTAACCTGCAGTGCCCTGAGCCAATTCTCTTCCAACTGGAGTTTGTAAGCAGTGTTCTCGAAGGATGGGACAGGCTTTGTCACTTTGATCTCTTGCACTGCATTGTGTGTGTCACTCACCAGCAGTAAAGTGTTGGGCTTTGGCAGGCAGCACTGAGCCAAATATTCCCTTTTCAGGGTCACTGCACCTGCGTCCCCACCCCGTGGTCCCTCGGGGGCACCCATGTCAGGTCTCGGGCTTCCAGTTGTTACCTCTCTTGGGGGGAGATGCGCGTCTCTCCCCATCCTGACTGGAGTTTGAAGGCTTCATAGTCCACTGTGATAACCCCTGCAAGCCAGCCTGTCCACCCGCCCCCCCCCCCCCCCCCCCCGTGCTTCTCCACTGTGATAACCCCTGCAAGCCAGCCTGTCCACCCGCCCCCCCCCCCCGTGCTTCTCCACTGTGATAACCCCTGCAAGCCAGCCTGTCCGCCCGCCCGCCCTCGTGCTTCTCCACTGTGAGATCCCCTGCCTGCCTGCCCACCCCAGTGCTTTGCCTTCTCTCCGATGGCCGTGGCCAGCAGGTACAAGTCAGCGTACTGCTCTTGCTAAGCCACCACCTTTTACTCCTAGTGTAAAAGCGTCACCGCGACAATGTATAGAAACAAGGAAGAAGTTCCTCTATACATGCTAAAAGCTTAGTCAAGATCCACCTCCGTCCCATGGGCCCCTTCCATGAGATTTGGGGCCCTGGGACAGAAGGGCCCGTCCAGTCGCTGGGTCAGAAAGAAGGCCCTGAGGCAGTTTAATTGCAGCCGTTCTATGCCAGAAGCCCTTTCTTGGTTGATGGCTGGAAGATCCCTTTTGAACCAGCATGGGCAAACCTCCCTGGGGGGCTGATGCCTCTCTGGAGTTGGTACAACCTGGTGCTTTCCCTTAATCTCTCTCTCGCACGTGCGTGCACACACGCCTAGTTCCTGGCGCAGCTGTGGCAGCCGCCCGCCCCCCAGAGTTATATACAATCCCTGTCCCACAGTGGACACCTTAAGGAAGAGGTGATCCTCAAAAGAAATGCCTTTAGTTCTTTCCCAGGCGACCAACCTCCGGCGTTAATGCTGCGTTTACCGCTTGGAATTCACGCATGTTCTGAGCCACGGGGAATGGCTATGCAGTGTATGTCTCTCAGCATGAAATACTGTGAGGAGCTCAGGGAGGCGTGGTTGAAAGGCAAAGCGCTTCCCCAGAAGCTCAGGGGGAAGGTACCTTAATATCCTTCCTGCTGTCTGTGTAAAGGATCATGCTGTAGGACAGTGTCAGCTGAACTTGCACGTCTGTCTGGAAAGACTTTACTGCTGTTCTGCAGTTGCTATAACTAAAGGGGCAGTGACAAAGCGGGACTGTTCTTAATTTTTCCTCTGAATAGTGTGGGGGTGCCTCAGTTTCTCCTATGCAGTTCTTAAGTATCTAGGGGGTGGGATAAGGGTGTATGATCCTTGCAGAGCCCTAGAGGCAGGTGTGTGCAGGGGTCTGGACACAGAGAATGGTCGACATCCTGTTTCCTGGCAACGGATGGCTTGGGCCCTTTCCCCCTGCAAGGTGTGAGCTAAAGGGTTGGAGAACAAAGGAATCCGGTGACCTCCTGGCCCGGGAAAGGGACAAAGCCCAGAGGAGGAGGAGGGACTGGAGGGAGAGTTTCAGTCTGGGGCTGGCTGGGGACAAGGAGTGAAGTGCAGACGTGGTTGTCTGGCTCACTGCCCCCCAAAATGGACCCAGCTGAGGGGTCCCGTTCTCTGCACCTACAAGCTCTGTGTTAGACCATGTTCCTGTCGTCTAATAAACCTTCTGTTTTACTGGCTGGCTGAGAGTCCCGTCTGACTGCGGAGTTGCGGGGCAGGACCCCCTGGCTTCCCCAGGACCCCGCCTGGGCGGACTTGCTGTGGGAAGTGCACGGAGGGGCAGAGGAGGCTGAATGCTCCGAGGTCAGACCCAGGAAGGTGGAAGCCGTTTGAGCTGTGTGTCCTGCAGCCAGGCTGCTCCCCGAGAGGAGACTTCCCCAGTGTCCTGCCTGGCTTCGTGGGGAGCAGCTCCAGAGCATCGCCCGGGGGCTCTGTGACAGGGGGCTGTGGAACTCTCTCCCACAAGGTACTGGAGTATAGAATCAGAGACTATCAGGGTTGGAAGGGACCTCAGGAGGTGTCTAGTCCAACCCCCTGCTCAAAGCAGGACCAATCCCCAACTAAATCATCCCAGCCAGGGCTTTGTCAAGCCTGACCTTAAAAACTTCTAAGGAAGGAGATTCCACCACCTCCCTAGGTAACGCATTCCAGTGCTTCACCACCCTCCTAGTGAAATAGTGTTTCCTAATATCCAACCTAGACCTCCCCCACTGCAACTTGAGACCATTGCTCCTTGTTCTGTCATCAGCTCCCACTGAGAACAGTCTAGATCCATCCTCTTTGGAACCCCCTTTCAGGAAGTTGAAAGCAACTGTCAAATCCCCCCTCATTCTTCTCTTCCGTAGACTAAACGTCCCCAGTTCCCTCATCCTCTCCTCATAAGTCACGTGCTCCAGCCCCCTAATCATTTTTGTTGCCCTCTGCTATACTCTTTCCAATTTTTCCACATCCTTTTTGTAGTGTGGGGCCCAAAACTGGACACAGGACTCCAGATGAGGCCTCACCAATGTCGAATAGAGGGGAATGATCACATCCCTCGATCTGCTCGCTATGCCCCTACTTATACAGCCCAAAATGCCATTGGCCTTCTTGGCAACAAGGACACACTGTTGACTCATATCCAGCTTCTCGTCCACTGTAACCCCTAGGTCATTTTCTGCAGAACTGCTGCCTAGCCCCTCCGTCCCTAGTCTGTAGCGGTGCATTGGATTCTTCTGTCCTAAGTGCAGGACTCTGCACTTGTCCTTTTTGAACCTCATCAGATTTCTTTTGGCCCAATCCTCCAATTTGTCTAAGCCCCTCTGTATTCTATCCCTACCCTCCAGCGTATCTACCTCTCCTCCCAGTTTAGTGTCATCTGCAAACTTGCTGAGGATGCAATCCACACCATCCTCCAGTTCATTTATGAAGATATTGAACAAAACCGGCCCGAGGACCAACCCTTGGGGCACTCCACTTGATACCAGCTGCCAACTAGACATGGAGCCATTGATCACTGCCCGTTGAGCCCGACAATCTAGCCAACTTTCTATCCACCTTATCGTCCATTCATCCAGCCCATACTTCTTTAACTTGCTGGCAAGAATACTGTGGGAGACCGTGTCAAAAGCTTTGCTAAAGTCAAGGAACAACACGTCCACTGCTTTCCCCTCATCCACAGAACCAGTTTTCTCATCAAAGAAGGCAATTAGATTAGTCAGGCATGACTTGCCCTTGGTGAATCCATGCTGACTGTTCCTGATCACTTTCCTCTCGTGTAAGTGCTTCAGAATTGATTCCTTGAGGACCTGCTCCATGATTTTTCCAGGGACTGAGGTGAGGCTGACTGGCCTGTAGTTCCCAGGATCGTCCTTCTTCCCTTTTTTAAAGATGGGCGCTACATTAGCCTTTTTCCAGTCGTCTGGGACCTCCCCTGATCGCCATGAGTTTTCATGAGAAGAATAGAATCGGTTTCAGAAAAGGATTCGTGTGCGGATGAGACCATCCTGAGTTCCATTAGATAGGCTGGAGCATTATTTCTAAGGGGATATTTACTCTTGTGCTGCAGCCCATAAGCCAACCACAAATAGGCAGGATACAGGCAGAAATTTGGACGAAATTCACAGGTAAAGCCAGAAGGGACCACTGTGATTGTCCACCCTGACCTCCTGTAGACCACAGGCCGTGGGATGTCCCTGAATTAGCTCCTCTTTGAACTAGCGGAGATCTTGTAGAGAAACGCCCAGTCTTGATTAAAACTAGGGCTGTCAAGCGATTTAAAAAAAAAAAATTAATCCCAATTAATTGTGCTGTTAGACAAAATAATACAATACCATTTATCTAAATATTTTGGGGTGTTTTCTACATTTTCAAATATATTGATTTCAATTAGAATACAGAATACAAAGTGTAGAGCGCTCACTTTATGTTGATGTGTTTATTACAAATATTTGCACTGTAAAAAACAAAAGAAATCGTATTTTTCAATTCACCTCATACAAGTGCTCTCGTGCAACCTCTTTATCGTGAAAGCTGAACTTAGAGATGTAGAATTATGTACAAAAATAACTGCATTCAAAAATAAAACCGTGTCCAACTTTAGAGCCTGCAGGTGCACTCGGTCCTACTTCAGCCAATCGCTCAGACAAACAAGTTTGTTTCCACTTGCAGACAATAATGCTGCCCGCTTCTTGTTTACAGTATCATCCGAAAGTGAGAACAGGTGTTCACATGGCACTGTTGTAGCCGGCATCACAAGATATTTGCATGCCAGATGCGCTAAAGATTCATATGTCCCTTCATGCTTCAAACACAGTTCCAGAGGACGTGCGTCCATGCTGATAACAGGTTCTGCTCGATAACGATCCAAAGCAGAGGGGACCAACGCATGTTCATTTTCATCATCTGAGGCTGATGCCACCAGCTGAAGGTTGATATTTTTTTTTTTCTTTTTTGGTGGTTCGGGTTCTGTAGTTTTCACATCGGAGTGTTGCTCTTTTAAGACTTCTGAGAGCATGCTCCACACCTCGTCCCTCTCAGATTTTGGAAGGCACTTCAGATTCTTAAACCTTGGGTCGAGTGCTGTAGCAATCTTTAGAAATCTCACATCGGTACCTTCTTTGCGTTTTGTCAGATCTGCAGTGAAAGTGTCCTTAAAACAAACAACATGTGCTGGGTCATCACCCGAGACCGCTAGAATGTGAGATATATGGCAGAATGCGGGTAAAACAGAGCAGGAGACGTACAATTCTCCCCCAAGGAGTTCACACACAAATTTAATGTCTTACTTTTTTAATGAGCATCCTCACCATGGAAGCAAGTCCTCTGGAATGGTGGCTGAAGCATGAAGGGGCATACGAATGTTTAGCATGTCTGACATGTAAATACCTTGCAATGCTGGCCATAAAAGTGCCATGCAAATGCCTGTTCTCGCTTTCAGGTGACATGGTAAACAAGAAGCAGGCAGCATTATCTCCCGTAAATGTAAACAAACTTATTTGCCAGAGCGATTGGCTGAACAAGAAGTAGGACTGAGTGAACTTATAGGCTCTGAAGTTTTATGTAACAAAAAAAAATCTACATTTGTAAGTTACACTTTCATAATAGAGGTTGCACGACAGAGCCTGTGTGAGGTGCGTAGAAAAATACTATTTTATCATTTTTACAGTGCAAATTTGTAATAAAAATATTAAGTGATCCCTGTACACTTTGTATTCTGTGTTGCAATAGAAATGTAGAAAAATATCCAAAATATTTAAATTGGGATTCTATTGTTTAAGAGTGTGATTAATAGCGATTTAATTTTTTTGAGTTCATTGTGTGAGTTAACTGTGATTTAATCAACAGCCCTAATTGAAACATTTCCAGTGATGCTGGATGCGAATGCACCATGACCCTTGGTAAATTGTTCCAACGGTTAATGATCCTTCCTGCTAAAAATGTCTCATTTCTAGTCTGACTTGGCCTAGCAAATATTTCATAACTGTCAGTTACAGGGGTTTTGTCACCCTTCCTCCCACGCTTCTGTACTGGCTACGGGTGGAGGCTGGGCTGATAATCCTACGGTCAAGTTTTTACATTCCCCTGTCCTGGCAGTTTGTTTGTTTTTGTGTATGCATATCTGGCTGTATAATCTGTTACTTTTCTTACCACTTTTCTGTGGGTCTTTCAGACAGCAATGGGGTGGGGGAAGGGAGGGAGAAACGTTTTTTAAAAAGACAGGAACATATTCTGCAACCGCTAACATTGCATGGGGATTTAGGTAAGAGTTTCATGCAGGCTCCACAATCTTTTAAGTAGTTAGTGACCGTCCCATTTACCCATAATCCAGCCATTCTCCATTTTGACGTTTTTCCCCACTCGGATCTCACAGTGAGGGGCTATTGGAGCGAAACACTGTGAATGTAACTGTATTGGAAACCAACCTCCTGACTTACCTGATAGACACCATACGTAATTAGAGCCAGAGGGTGGGTTGGTTTTTTTTTAAAGCCAGTTTCTTGACCCCTGCTGGTTTTTGGCTGTCTTACTGATTTCTGGCTTGGCCAGTGGTAACCCGTGGGGTCCGTTTCATTTCCTTGTTCTCAGGGCCATGGTGTTTGGGTTGTTTATGGAAGCATCTTTGTTTGTTTGAGAAGCAGCTGTTCCTTCTAGTATCTGCCTCTAGCTGGCATGGGGAGGGGAAGAGGGTGGGGGGTTGTAAGCAAGTTTTAAACCTCAAAGTAAGCTTCTATTTGTTGTTCGGCAGCTTTTTTCCTGCTGTGGCAGCTGTTTGTTGTTGCTGGAAAAATACCCGTGTTGGGGAAAACTTCAACCTAACAAAAACCATGTTTTATTTTGTTAAAGGCTCCATAGCGAACCCTCATAACTGCTGCGGAGATCAAGGGCTTAAGCCCAATCCTTCTTGGAATTGCCCTTTCTCCAGATCATCAGAACATCCGCTGTTAGGCAGGATAAAATCTTCTGTGCTTTGCTGCCAGGGCCAGCCCGTAACTGCCCCAGGCCTCAGCAGATGCTTCCATTAAGGTTACTCCACGATTGTCCATGGCGGTGATTTTAGCTGCTTCCTATGGAATGTTTTGCACAGGCTGATCCTGGGGACAAGACACCGAGCTCGCGGGACCCGGGCTCTGAGCTGATGGCTGCCGGCAGAGATGTTGTAACTGTCCACACACCCACACCCCACATGCTCGCCCCACTGCCCAGCAGTGTCCACGTGACAGCCATGTACGCATCAGCTGGGGCTGTCTGGATCAGAGCCCGCCCTAGAGTCATGGGGTCAGCGGGGGAGAAAGGGCTCAGAGTTCACTCCAGTCTCGGCCACTGCCACTGTTTCATTGTGGCCGTTCTCCGCCCCCCCCCCCCCCCGAGAGGCGCTGTGTGCCCACATGCACCCTGTGGGGGGTGGGAGCAGGGGGCCTGGCATGGGCCCACCTTTAATTGAAGGGCTCTGGTGGGGTTTCATTATCTCCTTTTGAAGGTGGGGTGTGTAGCCAGTGGGGTTCCCCACAGTCTGCTCCTCCCCAGGCCTAGCGTCTTCTGGGGTTTATCGTCTGTCCAGCCTCATATGATCCCACCCCGAGGCCCAGTAGGGTCCCATCTCTGGCGTGAGGCTCCCAGAAGCTGCCCGCCCACCCTGCTGGGGGTGGGGGGGGGGCACAGGGAATCACCAAGAGGGATTTGCCCAAAGTCCAGTGGTAGAGCTGGGGATGGAACCCAGGAGTCCTGATTCTAGTCCCTGCTCTAAAGGCTCTCCTTCTCACAGCAAAGGGATGGAACCCAGGAGTCCTGCCTCCCCTGCCACATCTGCAAGGTCTCTTTCCCTGTAGACCCAGCTCCTCAGTGGGGCAAAGGGGAGGGGCTTGTAGCTGCTTGGAGAATCCAGCTGGCCCTGAATACTCGCCTGCTGAGCTGGGAATCCCCTGGGGGTGTCGCCTGAGGGGCAGGGTGCTGGGGGGGCGGGGTTCTGGTTTGTCACCTCCCCTTCTCCCCCAGATACCAACACTACTGTGGGGCTTCTTTGAGCTCCTTGCTAGGAGCTGATTTGGAGGCCACATGGCTCAGGGATGTGGAGGCAGGGAAGTTGCTGCCCTGGGTCTCCTTTAGGGGGAGTGGGGGTGACTAGTGGTTAGAGCAGAGGGGCCTGAGTCAGGACCCCCCAGCTTCCAGCCCCTGCACGTTCCATATGCAACCCTGAGTGTCGCTTCCCTGCCCTGTGCCTCAGTTTCCCCAAATGCCTCCAGAACCGCAGCTAGGGAAGGTACTAGAGAAATGTAAACTCTTGTTGTAATGTGTGCAAATTAGGTGCTGCCTCTGGGCTCCTGGCAGGTTGTCAAAGCACCCCTCTGCATCACACAAATTGTTACCCTTCCCCACTGCCGCCCCCGCCCCCTCCCACACATATACACACAGTATAGCAAGGCAAATATATAAGTTAAAGACAAAAAAAACCAAAAAAGCCACCAGCCCTTGCTTGTGTGCCTGAACGGGTTAATACTACTCCAGCCAAGTTTCCTCTTTTAAAACCACGGGGCTGGGGGCCTGGCAGAGGGAACAGGAGGTTTCATGATCACTAGGATGGCTGGTGCAATTGGTGGAGAGAAACCAGCACAGAAGCCTGACTGGGGGTGGGGAGCAGGCTGGAAAATTACCGGCAGCCCTGGTAAATGCTCTAACAGCTTCCTCCTCTTCCCCTCCCGCAGACAGCTCTGTGAGGGGCTGCTCTGCCGGCACTCATCTAGGAGCAGCTGAAAGCTCTCATGCTAAAGCCCTCAAAGCCCATGGCCCACTGATCTCCATCCCCTGCCCCGGTGCCTACCCCCCGGCTGGCGGTTTTGCCACCCGGAAAGCCCGGTTTCAGCGGTTGCCACTGCCATCAGCGTGGTGATGGGGCCTGGGCCTGCTTCCCCTGCTCGCAGGCCTTGTCTCTCTGCCAGAGGTGTGCCAGGGTTCGGCTGAGCCCCGCTCAGTGCCATGGACCCGGCAGGTCGCTGCTCGAATGACTGACACGCCAGCGCCCCCCGCTGGAGTGTCTCAAAGCGCTCTGCGGCCGTGAGCGACCCGCGCCTGGCACATCCACCCTGTGATGCGACTTGGGGGGATCCCAGTTGTACAGACGGGACCCTGAAGCCGGATCTACCCCAGGGAGGCGGCGGTCGTGTCGGCCGTTGTACCGGCAGTGTGCTGTCCGCAACGCTGCGCTTCTACCAGCATAGCGGACTGCAGCCCCCCAAGCGAAAGGAGTGATGGCGGGGACGGTGTGTGGCTTGCTTAAGGTCAAAGATTAGGAGAGCTAGGGATAGAACCCAGGAGTCCTGGCTCCCAGACCCCGCTCCCCTCCTGGACCTGGGAATAGAACCCAGGAGTCCTGATTCCCAGACCCCCACACAACTCACTCACTAGCCCCCACTCCCCGCCCAGAACGGGGAATAGAACCAGTCCCTGCTGTGGCCCACTACACCCAACTCCTTCCCCCCACGCTGCCAGGATATTTGCTGGCTCTTGTATCTTTCGAGAGAAACCAATGGAAATGCCTGGTTGGGTGAGTCCAAGAGCAGTGAAAGCAACCCCACTTCCCATACGCGCACCCCATTCCTTCTCCAGGCCCCTCCAGGGCCATTAACCAGCAGCTGCCCACTGAAGCTTTCTTGCAGGCCAGTTTTCCAGATGCTGAGGGCTTGCGTGCCGTGAAATCCGAGCCCGTGAGTTCACCCTGCTTGCTGGGGGAGCATGGTCTCCCCAACTTTAACCCGCCCCCCCCCGGTGCTGAGCTCACTTCCTGAGCCTGACCATGCACGCTGTGTCCTGGGCAGACCACATGTGCCAGCTCCCCACCCCTGCTTGGGAAGCCCGTTGACAGCAGCTGTCCGGGGTGCCCTGGGTGCGTAGATCAGAACCCAGGGCACAGTTCCGCCCTTCCTCCGGGGCGGGGCAGGTCAGCGCTCCAGCTGCTGGGACTTTGATGCCCCGGGGGATCAGGGGAATTCCAGATCTCCCTGATAAGCTGGAGGCTTATTGTGGATGGTGCGGGAAGGGCAAAGCTCCTTTCTCAGAAACGTGGCCAGCGTGCCAAGGATTCCCGGCCTTGTCTCACATCTGGCGCGGTGCCTTCAGGGGTGGGGGGAGAGCCAGCTTGGGGCAGCTGGGCACTGTTCTGACTTCTCCACGCCTGGCTTTGCCAGTTCCCCTCACTCCTGCCCCCAGCCCCCTCTGCCACGTTGCAAGGGGTACCTGAAAGCCAGATTGGCATTCGTCATCCCAGGGCGTTCTCAGTAACGCAGATCAGCGCCCCCCCCCCCCCGTCCCTTCCCGTCAGCCCTGCCATGCGCCTCTCCAGCGACATGCAGGGAGATTCAGCTCCCCCCTCCTCCCCTGGCTCCTACCCAGCCTGTCCCCCTGAACTGTCCCCCAGTAACAGGACCATCTGCCCCCACTTGGGAGCACCCCCCTGTGCAGCCACCTGGAGGTGTCTTGGTTCCCTGTTTGCTCAGTTCATGCTGATCCATTGACTTGGAAATCCTTCTGTAAGTGGTGCCCCTGCCCCGAGTGCCTCTCTGGGGAAAGGTTTCAGAGGAGCAGCCGGGTTAGTCTGTATTCGCAAAAAGAACAGGAGGACTTGTGGCACCTTAGAGACTAACCAATTTATTTGAGCATGAGCTTTCGTGAAAACTGAATGCATCCGATGAAGTGAGCTGTAGCTCATGAAAGCATATGCTCAAATAAATTGGCTAGTCTCTAAGGTGCCACACGTCCCCCTTCTCTGGGGAAACTGGCCCCACTGGTGAGATCATCTCTGTGTGGAGCTTGGACGCTGAAAGGCACAGCCCATGGGTGTCTGGCCGTGCACCGGCTGAGTCGGGCGACGGGCTTTGGCTAGTTTGGCTTCGGGAAGGGGGTGGAGGGGGGCTTCTTGTTGATGCCCCTGCTGCAGCGGCTACCTTCCCCCCCGACCAAGAGCTGGTGTGATCGTGGGAGCCAGGTGGATGGGCTGGGTCTGCGCCAATCCCAGGGCGCTGGCAGTGCTGGCGGTCAAAGCCGTGCTCAGCAGGCGTGGGCAGAGAGGCAAGGGTGGGTGAAGCTGCATTAGCCCCATTTTGCAGAGCGGGAAACTGAGGTTAACAGCCTGGGGCCAGGGTCCCCAGCTGGCACAAATGGTCAGAGCTCCGTTGACGTCAAGGAGATTACGCTGATTTATGCCCTCCCAGGAGCTGACCCCCTGATTCTCAAGGCGCCTGCAGCTGCTATTGATGGTCTGGCTGTCGGGAGTTTGGCCCAGGGCTGCGGAGGGAATCTGCCCCGGTGTACGGCAGGAGAGGGTCGCCCTTGGGGGATGGACAGGGACAGCTATGCTGGCCTGCCCTGTGACTGCAGGGATCGCTGTAGCAGGGAACCCACCGTGCGGAGACACGGCTCATGCTGGTTTTGCCGGCGTATTTTGCGCTGGTTCGGCGGACGAACTCTGCCGGCAGAAGCGTTGTCGGGCAGTATCACTGTCTCTGCATTGGGGCTTTAGCTGGGCTAGAAAGGTCTTAAAAATCCCCTCCCTAAGTGACGTCTTGCTGCTGACAGTAGTTTCTAGCGTCCGACCTGGCCTGCGTCAGAACTGTGATGTAACCCGCGTGTCCTGGCTTCCCGGTCCCTGGGCTCCCATCCCCATCTCTCGTCTGGCCGCCGCTCGGCAGACAAAGCCGGCAGTCTGGCCACCTCCCCACAGGCTACCTGTGATGGTAGGAAGAGTTTGATCTAAAAGCTTTTGCTGCCCCTCTTGGAACAGGGGGAAATCCAGACCCAGATGCTTTCCTGTCTCTCTCCCCTTTCTCGGGGGGGATGCTACCTAATGGCACCCTAGGTTGCTCTGCAGCACGTCTGCCCCCGACCCAAAGAGGGCAGGGAGAGCAGCTGAGTTGCTGGGCCGCGGTGGGAGTGGGAAGGAGACCCGTCTCTGTGTCTCACTCTGTCCCTCTCCCTGTCCCCCCGCCAGGTACAGCCTGTACGCCCGCACCAGGCTGGGCTACCTGTTCTACAGGCGGCAGATGAAGAAAGCCCGGGAGCGGTATCCACATGGCCACTCGATTCCCCAGCCTGTGATGTTCAGCGGTGAGTCCTAGCTGCTTCTGGGGCTCCCTCCCTTTCCTCTCTTCTGGAGCCCGTTCTCACTCATCCCACAAGTCTGGGGCCCAGGCTGGGGTGCCAGGGTAGCACACCCTGTGAGAGGGTGGGTCTCTAACCCCCCTCTAGCAGCTGATGCACGAGAGGGTAACAGTCTACTACAGCCACCAGCCAGTGGAGTTCCTCCTTTAGCTCAGGCGGCAGAGCCTCGTGATTTTAGTGCTGAAGGTGCCGGGTTCCCTTGCAGGGGGAACGAGGGGTAGTTACGCTAACACGTGGATCCAGGTTCGGGTTGGGCCGGGGTCTGGGGGTCTAACTGGGCACGAGGAGCTGACAGCCCCTGAATCCCGTGAGCCGCTCCAGCAGTAACTTGGGCCTCGTCTGATCAAAACTCTCCAATTCCGCTGCCCTTGGCCCGTGGGCCGGATCAGGACAAACGTTGCGGGGTCAGAGTCTGAGCGGGGTAGTCCCCGGACCCTTGGGGCTGCCTGGGGTTTGGGGCTGTGGCTCAGAGCCCCTTTCTCAGCTGCTTGTCTGTCTGCCCTGTTACCCCAGGGGTAAAGATCCTGCCGATCCCCGTGCTATCCAACAACTATAGCTACCTGGTCATCGACACCCACTCCAACGCTGCTGCTGCCATTGACCCCTCAGACCCCCTGGCCGTGCAGGTGAGAACTCCTCCCCCGCCCTCCGGGCTGTGAAATTGACCAGGGGATCGATCCACTGAGACGCGCAGGGTGTCCCTGATGCTGAGGGGCGGGGAGAGGGGACCCGCCCCCTTTCACCATCCCGTGGCCACGGGGGAGGGAAGGGGGCTAGTGCCTGAGCTGCTCTTGGTGCCACCTCTTCCTGCCCACTCTCGTCCCTGTACCCTGCGGATCTGCCGGATTTCTGCCAGCAGCACCGACCTTTCCCTGCTGGGCTGCCTGTCCCACCCTTCCTGGCGTCGGGGGGCAGCAGTTGGGGGGTGGGCGTCGGACAAAGAAGATCAGGCACCCAGCCTCGCTGCAAGGGGCAAACCAGCCCTGGCCCCCCTGCTGCCCTGCTCTTCAAAGGCCCCCGCGGCCAAGGGCCCAGCCCCCTCTTTCCTGCCGCCCGAAGCTGCCAGCCCTTTGTTGCCTGTTTGTTCCGCGGCTGGGGGGGCCAGAGACTCCAGGGAGCCCGCTAGGCACTTGGCTGTTGCTATTGATTTTGCAGGGAAGGTGGTGCCATATACCATGGTGATGCGTGAAAGGCTAAACCGCTGAGAGAGAGCAGGAGCTGGATGCGTGAAAGGCTAAACCGCTGAGAGAGAGCAGGAGCTGCGTGTGTGTGGCTGGTAGAGGGGGGAGGAGAGGAAGAGAGAGCGAACAGGGAGATATGCAGCATGGGGGGAGGCCACAGAAAGGAAATGCAGCAGTCCCTTGTTTGGTGGGCGGGGAATCCCAGCTCCTAAAATACCCCTCCACCAATGGAACTGCCCTCCGTGACTGTGTGCAAATCCAGCCGCACCCTGTCACAATCCTGTGCTCGGGCGTTGTGTGCCCCCCCCCCCCAAGTTGCAGTGGGGAGGCAGGGAGCATAAGACCACAGGGCTGGGGTAGGACCAAGGCTCCATGCCTGTCTCCAAGCCCCACGCTGTGGTCACGCAGAATTTCGCAAGTGGGGTGGAACGCTGCTCCCACAGCTGCACAGAGCGAAGGAGAATCCCCTTAAGATCATAGCGCTATAGGGCCCATGACACAGGTGAGCAGTTCTGAATCCAGTCAGCAGAGGGCAGCGGTGCGTGCACTGTCTCATTACGACCTGCTTTACGGAGAACTTGGCTTCCCCTTTTAACCTCATCATGGCCCGTCCTAGCGACAGGAGATCGCAGCAGCTGGTGCGTCAGCCTCTCGGTGGCCCCGTCTCTGACATAGGGGACGCTTTGCCCGATGGGCATCAAGATGGCACCCAGGGTGGTCAATACAAACCAACTGCTGGCTCCACTCTGGTGTGCCCGGCCGGTTGGCTCTGCACCCACCAGTGGTGCCTGCCGCGCCCTCCCTGAGAGCAGCTGGCCCCTCTGCACGCTGCCAGGACGTGCCAGGCTCCAAACCTGGGAGCAGGGCTGAGTCACTCGGGGGAACCTCCTGGGGAGGAGGGGAGGGGAGTTCTCTGGGGAGAGTTCAAACTTGCAGAGCCTAAGCCGCTGCCTGCCCCCCCTTTCCCCCCCAGCATGTGGGAGGAGATCAGCCACCATGCATGCAGATCGCTACTACATTGGCCTGGGTTCTTTTTAACCCCTCGTTGCCTGGAGCTCACTTAGCGGCAAGAGCAATGAATCCCAGGCCGGGGAATGAACTTGGAGGGGGGCCTGCCCTGGGGGCTGGCAGGAAGCAGCAGGGGGGAGGAGGGGAAACAAGGCAGAGACAGAGGAAGAGCAGCTGCTGCACGGAAATAACTGCTTCTCCCAGTGTGGGGCCTGTGCTGGGCATGGGGGAGCCTTCCCAGAATTCCCCAGCTGCGCATGGGCCAGCAGGACAGGACTGACTCTAGTGGAGCCCTCCCCACCTGCCCAGCTGGGGAAGCAGCCAGTGCATGAGCTGGCTCCGCTTCCCTGCAACACCACCCCCCCCAACACACACACACACACACACAGAGTAAAAAGCGTGCCTGCCCCTCCCTGCTTGTGAAACTGTGTGCGTAGTAAAACCTCCTGGGGCAGGAAATGGCTCCGCTGAGCTAAAGATGAAAGCGGAGGGGGGCCAAATTTGCAGACAATACAAAACTATTCAAGATCGTGAAGCCCAGAGCAGCCTGCCAGGGCGGAGTTCCAAAGGGATCTCCCCAAACTGGGCGACGCAGTGGCAGATGAAATTCAGCGTTGCAAAAGGCAAAGTCGTGCACGTTGGAAAGCAGAATCCCAGCTAGCCGGACAAAATGATGGGTCTAAAGTAGCTGCTACCGCTCAAGAAAGAGATCGGGGGGGGGGTCAGTGCGGAGAGCTCTCTGAGAACACCCACTCCATGTGCAGCGGCCGTCACAAAAGCAAGCAATGTTAGGAACCATTAGGAAAGGGGATAGATGTGACGACAGAAAATATCATGTTGCCTCTGTATAAATCCACGGGACGCCCGCACCTTGAATACTTTTCAGAGTAACAGCCGTGTTAGTCTGTATTCGCAAAAAGAAAAGGAGTACTTGTGGCACTTTAGAGACTAACCAATTTATTTGAGCATGAGCTTTCGTAAGCTACAGCTCACTTCATCGGATGCATACTGTGGAAAGTACAGAAGATCTTTTTATACATACAAAGCATGAAAAAATGGGTGTTTACCACTACAAAAGGTTTTCTCTCCCCCCACCCCACTCTCCTGCTGGTAATAGCTTATCTAAAGTGATCACTCTCCTTACAATGTGTATGATAATCAAGGTGGGCCATTTCCAGCACAAATCCAGGGTTTAACAAGAACGTGGGGCGGGGGACGGGACGGGACGGGACGGGACAAGGGCTAAGTCATTATGCAAGGTAACCTATTTCCCCTTGTTTTTTCCTACCCCCCCCCCCCCCACGTTCTTGTTAAACCCTGGATTTGTGCTGGAAATGGCCCACCTTGATTATCATACACATTGTAAGGAGAGTGATCATTTTAGATAAGCTATTACCAGCAGGAGAGTGGGGTGGGGGGAGAGAAAACCTTTTGTAGTGGTAAACCCCCATTTTGTCATGCTTTGTGTGTATAAAAAGATCTTCTATACTTTCCACAGTATGCATCCGATGAAGTGAGCTGTAGCTCACGAAAGCTTATGCTCAAATAAATTGGTTAGTCTCTAAGGTGCCACAAGTCCTCCTTTTCTTTTTACCTTGAATACTGCGTGCGGATCTGGTCGCCTGATCTCGAAAAGGATACACTGGAATTGGGAATAGGTCCGGGGGGGCCACAGAAACAAGTAGGGGGTAGAACGGCTTCCGTACCAGGAGGGAGTGCAAAGTCTGCCACTGTTCAGTTTAGGAAAAAGACAAGGAAGGGGGGAGATGAGGGAGGTCTATAAAATCATGGCGGGTGCGGAGAAAGTGACCAGGGCAGTGTTATTTACCCCTTTGCAGAACACGAGAACCAAGGGTCACCCAATGAAATTAGCTGGCAGCAGGTTTAAAACAAACGTAAGGAAGTGCTTTCGCACAACGCCCAGTCAGCCCGTGGAACTCCTTGCTGGGGGATGTTGTGAAGGCCGAGGCTATAACTGGGTTAAAAAAAGAACTAGATAAGTTCCTGGAGGACAGGTCCAGCAGTGGCTATTAGCCAAGATGGTCAAGGATGCAACCATAGGCCCCGACTTCGTCTGGCGCCGGTGGGTGCTCGACCCCCCGCACCACCTCGCCCCGCCCTGCCCTGACTCCACCCCGTCCCCTCCTGACCCCATTCCAACCCCTTCTCCAAAGTCTCCGCCCCCTCCCTGCCCCTATTCCGACTCCTTCCCCAAATCCCCACCCCGCCTTCTCCCCTGAGCGCGCCGCGTTCCCGACTCCCTCCCGGAGGTGGCTACAGCTGTTTGGTGGCGGCAAGTGCTGGGAGGTAGGCGGAGGAGCGGGGACGCTGCGCGCTCAGGGGAGGGGGTGGGGCGGGGAGCTTGGCTGCCGGTGGGTGCAGAGCACTCAATAATTTTTCCCCATGGGTGCTCCAGCCCCGGAGCACCCACGGAGTCGACGCCCATGGACGCAACCCCCTGCTCTAGGTATCCCTAAGCCTCTGACTGTCAAAGGCTGGGCGTGGAGGACGGGATGGCTCACTCGATGATTGCCTGGTCTGGTCACTCCCTCTAGAGCACCTGGCACCGGCAGTGGTCAGAGACGGGATCCTGGGTTAGATGGACCATTGCTCTGCCCCAGTATGGCCACGCCGATGTTGTTGAGCCAGCGCGTCCCTGGGGATTACTGGGGCAGGCCGTGTGTGCTGGAGAATTGGGGTCCTGACCCCTGCCAGGGCCTGGGAGGGATCTGTGCTGCCGTGAGGAGCCCTGGCTTTGCATCCTGCCCCCTGCCTGCCCGGCTGGCCGGGCATGGGATACTTAGCCCTCGGGCGGTCCCGGGTTCGAGTCTCACCCATCATTGCAGGGGGGCAGCTGTGGGATCTGGGGGCAGTTCCTTTGCACCGTGGAGATAGGTCAGAGCGACTGGAGGGTGCAGCAGTGGGGAGCCCGGGCCCCCCAATATCAACAGCTTCCTCGCCAATTCTAGGCCTGAATCAAATCACATGGCTGCCAGATTGGGGGAGGTGCTGGCTGGCTGGTCACCTCCTCTCCCATGTCTGTCCCCCAGTTGATTGGTGCAGCCCACCCCACCAGACAGCTCCCTGTTTCTTTAGCCACTGGGGTGGGCTGGGGGCAGAGCCTGTGGTCAGGCTGGGGCTGCTGCTCACGCTCTCTCTTCTTCCAGGCAGCCATCGAGAAGGAGGGGGTGACGCTGGAGGCCATCCTGTGCACCCACAAACACTGGTAAGGGGGCTGCTCCGGGGGACAGGGGTGCAGGACGGGGTTGGGGGCCAACTTCCTGCCTAGGGCAGGTCATTGCCCTTCGGGGGTGGGGCTGTGCTGGGAGGGAGGCAAAGGATGTGGGGAGCCCAGGGCTGCGGCTACGGGTGGGATTGAGAGGAAGGGCCCTGCCCTGCCGTGTCCGGCTGCCATGTGGAAGTGATGGGCAGTGCCGGAACAGGGGGAGGGGCTGGGGGGGTCGGTGGAGCTGAGGGGAGCCCATCATGAAAGTCCCTTGTTAGCAGGGGGAGGAGGGAATCCTGGCCTTGCTCTGGCCTTCGGGCTCCCGTCTTCCCTGGCCCAGCCCCCCGGGGAGCCCCTTCCTTTCCCGGCCTTGGACTGCTGCCTGCAGCTGGGGAGGGGGCTCCCGGGGCCGGCGGTGCCCTTAAAATCTGCCCCCCAGTCCTGGCCGCTGTTGAGGGGCCTCCCTGGACCGTGGGTTTGGTAGGTCTCCGGCCAGTTCCCAGGGGACAATGGTCCGTCTCTGAACCCCACAGCCAGCCCCGTCGTTAACCACACTCAAGAGGCCAAGGCTGGGGCTCCCCGGTCGGTCTGTGGCCCGGGGGCGGGAGCTGGCAGGAGGGCTAAAGAGACGTGGCCCCCGAACCGTGTAGCTTGGCTGCAGTATCGGCTCTGGCCTGGCCGATCCTGCCCCCGCGCCAGCCCTGGGGGAAGACGGGTCTCTCACCAGTTGCTTCTTTCCTTCCTTTTGCCCCCTCCCAACACCGGCCCCTTTCCCTGCCCCCTTCCAGGCTCCCCCAGGTGGGTGAGCCGTGCAGCTGGGTTAACCCAGCCTAGGCCAGGGACCCTGGAACTCCCCTCCCCGCTTCCATCCTCGCTGGCCGGTTCATTTCAACCACCTGCTCCCCTTGTCCCCGCCACCACAAGGGCACCCCCCAGCCCCTCCTCTCACCCCCCTGCCACCTCCGTGAACTCGGCTCTGATCCGGGTTGGCCCTGACCTAGCCCCCGCCCCCAGTGCTGTCCCCAGGGACTGTGGTGGCTTTGATCTCAGAGGGGGGGCAGGGGGCTGTAGCAAAAGCCACGTTCGCTTCCTGAAAGGCAGCGGTTTAGCGTGGGCTGTGCCCTGCCTTATCTCTCCCCAGCACATGTGGCTGGGCCGGATAAGGGGCGGGGGCTGGGAATATGGGGGGATGGGGGATGCGAGGGGATGGCCCCGAGCCAGAGCAGCCCGGAAAAAGCGGGTAAGTGTGTGCAGAGGAGAGCGTGATCGCCCAGGGGGACGGCCCCCTGAGTTTGGGGCGGTTGCAGATGGGCGCAGGGGAGCCTGGGAGGGGTGCCCTGCAGGGAATGATTGTGCCCTGGCAGAGGGGGCTGGATGGGCCCCAAGAGGCCTGCCGTTCTGCCCTCATGTCCCCCCACCCCACCCCCAGCGGCCCTCCACCCCACCCACCCACACACCAGGGCGAGTCCCTGCTGGGGATGCCTGGAGTCTGGCCTCCGAATGAGAAGCCTCACAGAGTGGAGCAAACAGGGATTGTCTGGGGGTGGGGAGGTGTCCCCTCCCCGTCCCCCCCAAAGCATGGAGCACCCTGTTCTCCTGGGAATTGGGGCGGCTGAACGGGGATGGGCTGTTAAAGGAGGGGGGCAGGGCCCTGTGCCTGGTGGGGGGGCCCTGAGTAGATGTCCTCCTCCCAGGTAGCACGGATGGGGGGGTTGGTCAGCAGTGGGAGAAAGTTGGGGTGCCAGTGGAAGCCAGGGAGGGTTTTAGCATCTGGTGGGGGAGGGGAAGGGAAGGCACAAAAACTACCCCCTTGCCCCGCCCCTCCTCTGAGGCCCTGCCCCCATTCACCCCATCCCCCCCTTTCTCTGTCGCTCACTCTTCCCACCGGGCTGGATGCGGGGGCTGGGGTGCGGGTGGGGTGGGGGCAGGGATGAGGGATTTGGAGTGCAGGAGGGGGCTCCGTGCTGGGGCTGAGGGGTTCAGAGTGTGGGAGGGGGCTCTGGGCTGGGGTGCGGGGGGTTTGAGGGCTCTGGCTGGTGGTGCAGTGTCTGGGGTGGGGCTGGGAATGAGGGGTTTGGGCTGCAGGAGGGGGCTCCAGGCTGAGGCAGTGGGTTGGGGTGCGAGAGGGGTGCGGGCTCTGGGATGGGGCCAGGGATGAGGGGCTAGGGGTGCAGGAGGAAGCTCCGGGCTGGGGGGGGGGAGCCAAGAGGTTTGGAGTATGGGAGGGGGCTCCAGGCTGGGGCAGGGGGTTGGGGTGTAGGAGGAGGTACAAGCTCTGGGCTGGAGGGTTCTGGGGTGGGGCCAGAAATGAGGGGTTCAGGGAGTGGGAGGGGACTCCAGGCAGGGTGGTGGGGGGAGCTGACAGTCTCTCGTGCAGAGATCACAGCGGTGGGGGCGTGAGGGTGGGGGGCTCGGCTGGGGGTAGGAGCGCCTGGTGGGGGGAGCTGACAGTCTCTCGTGCAGGGATCACAGTGGGGGCGGGGGGCTCGGCTGGTAGGGGGAGCTGACAGTCTCTCGTGCAGAGATCACAGTGGGGGGGGCGGGGGGCTCAGCTGGTGGGGGGAGCTGACAGTCTCTGGTGCAGGGATCACGGGGGGGCGGGGGGCTCGGCTGGCGGGGGGAGCTGACAGTCTCTCGTGCAGGGATCACGGGGGAGCGGGGGGCTCGGCTGGCGGGGGGAGCTGACAGTCTCTCGCGCAGGGATCACGGGGGGACGGGGGGCTCGGCTGGCGGGGGAGCTGACCGTCTCTCGTGCAGGGATCACGGGGGAGCCGGGGGCTCGGCTGGCGGGGGGAGCTGACAGTCTCTCGCGCAGGGATCACGGGGGGACGGGGGGCTCGGCTGGCGGGGGGAGCTGACAGTCTCTCTCGCGCAGGGATCACGGGGGGGCGGGGGGCTCGGCTGGTGGGGGGATCTGACCGTCTCTCGTGCAGGGATCACGGGGGGGCGGGGGGCTCGGCTGGCGGGGGAGCTGACCGTCTCTCGTGCAGGGATCACGGGGGAGCGGGGGGCTCGGCTGGCGGGGGGAGCTGACCGTCTCTCGTGCAGGGATCACGGGGGGACGGGGGGCTCGGCTGGCGGGGGGAGCTGACAGTCTCTCTCGCGCAGGGATCACGGGGGGGCGGGGGGCTCGGCTGGCGGGGGGATCTGACCGTCTCTCGTGCAGGGATCACGGGGGAGCTGGGGGCTCGGCTGGCGGGGGGAGCTGACAGTCTCTCTCGTGCAGGGATCACGGGGGAGCGGGGGGCTCGGCTGGCGGGGGGAGCTGACAGTCTCTCTCGCGCAGGGATCACGGGGGGGCGGGGGGCTCGGCTGGCGGGGGAGCTGACCGTCTCTCGTGCAGGGATCACGGGGGAGCGGGGGGCTCGGCTGGCGGGGGGAGCTGACAGTCTCTCTCGTGCAGGGATCACAGCGGGGGGAACATGGCGCTGAGACGGCGTTACGGCTCCTGCAGGGTGTATGGCAGTGCCTGCGATGCCATCCCGGAGCTCACCAAGTAAGCGGTGCTGGGTCCCTGGCCGGGGACTGGAGGGGCGCATGCCCACAGGGTCTGGGACTCCACCCCAGGCCTCCCCTACCCTCCGGGGCGAGCGGGCAGCACGGTCTTCATAGCCCTGCTTCGTCACCGCCTTCTCTCCTGCGTCTGCCCCTCGGGATGGTGACGGGGCCATGCGTCCCCTGGGAGCTGGGCTGAGCCCTGCCAAACTCATGTCACGTGTGGGCCGATCTGCGGCCAGTGCATGGATGGTCACTGCTGGCCTAGCCTTCGCGGCTGAGGCCTGTCCGCAGGGCGGGCCGGGGGCATCCCCCGGTCAGGGGATCAGCCTGGCCCCAGAGTCCAGAGCAATCCATCTGGCTTCCACACCCTGCCAGAGCATCCTCCCAGGGCCCTAACAGCCTCCTGTCCTGCCCCCGTGCAGCCCCCTCTCGGATAAGGAGACCGTCACCGTGGGACAGCTGCGCTTCAAGGCTCTCTTCACCCCGGGGCACACCGTGGGGCACATGGTCTACGTGCTGGACGGGAAGCCCTTCGAGGGGCCGGCCTGCCTCTTCTCTGGAGACCTCCTCTTCCTCTCGGGCTGCGGTGAGCTGGGCTCCTTTGGTTCTGTCTATGGTAACTGCCCTGCAGGGGGGAGGCACAGCTCATTGGGGGGGGTTGGGCCCACCTGCTTCCTCCCTTCACTCTTCAGGATGAACAAGATGTGGCTGGCACGAGGTCGGGCTTCCCTAAGCTTCCCTGTTCCTCCCCAGAGGGGGCTGCATTTTAGTGTTGGGGGAAAGGAGGGGCCGGGGCATTGTTTTTTGTCAGGGACTAACAGCCCCACTAACCAGCCCTCAGTTGCTCTTTGGTTCCTTCCCCCGACCTCCCTCTGCCCCACGTCACTCTGGGGACAGTGGGGTCTGCGCCCCGTTGGCAGCATCGGGGGCGAAACTTAGGTCCTCTGGCTCTAGAAGCTCCTGTCTCTGCCCCTGGATCTCGGGGGGGCGCTCCCCCTCCGCAGCAGCAGTAGAGAGTCCATTATCCTCTGGGGGCTGGGGCCGCTCACAGACGCTTTGCGGAGCAAGGTGTGAGAGGGGGTGGGGCGGCCTGTGGAGTTCGGGCACTGCTGGCATGGTGGTGGGTGGGGGCTGCAAGACCCTGCCGTGGGGCCTGGGTTGTAAACACCCCACGTGAGAGAGGGGCAAGCGAAACAGCTCCTCATGGGGGGAGGGGGTTGGCCCTTGGCCTGCGACCCAGGTTGGGTCTGACCTAGACCTGCAAGGAGGGGAAGGAGTCCCCGCTTCTGGGCCTGGGCCCACTTGGCGCCAAAGCACGGCCGGGGTCTCATCCGTGAGCCTGGTATCCGTCCACGGCCGAGGGGCAGGTTGGGGGCGAGGCTGGGGCAGAATAGGGAACGGAGCCCTGCGGTGCGTGGGGCTCCCGGTGTGTGGGGACCGCCATCCCCTCCCCGGTAACATGTGGTCCCCCGGTCTTGCAGGGCGGATATTCGAGGGGACGCCGGAAACCATGCTGACCTCTCTGGACACAGCTGCGGACCTGGCAGAGGACACGCTGCTCTGGCCAGGTGAGCGCCCCCTGCCAGGCTGCAGGCTCGAGGGTGGGGTTTGTGGGGCAGGGAAAGGGGGGGAGCAGAGGCCGGGGGAATCCCCCGATCTCCGTGTCCCGCTGCACAGGGGCCGCGCTGCAGGGGCAGGAGCGCAGCCTGGCCGCTGTGGGAGACGAGGGTGAGGGGTCGCTGCACCAGGTGAGGGTCCCCGCTCGGCTGCATCGGCAAAGCGCCGGGGAGGGGGGCGCAAGGCAGCCTGCGGCACTGACCTAGACCTGCAAGGAGGGGAAGGAGTCCCCGCTCCTGGGCCTGGGCCCACTTGGTGCCAAAGCACGGCCGGGGTCTCAGCCGTGAGCCTGGTATCCGTCCACGGCCGAGGGGCAGGTTGGGGGCGAGGCTGGGGCAGAACGGGGCGGGCTGCTGCTGGGTGGGATTGAGGGCAGCGTTCCCGCACGTTTCTTACGTCCATGTGCGGAGTGAATGTGACACATCACCTCCGTATCAGTGCACATAACAAAAGGCATAGGCTGGGGTAGGATGCGGGCTCTGGGGTGGGACTGGGGATGAGGGGTTTGGGGTGTGGGAGGGGGCTCAGGGCGAGGGCAGAGGGTTGGGGTGCGGGGGGGGATGCGGGCTCTGAGGTGGGACTGGGGATGAAGGGTTTGGGGTGTGGGAGGGGGCTCAGGGTGGGGGCAGAGGGTTGGGCTGTGGGGGGGATGCGGGCTCTGGGGTGAGACTGGGGATGAAGGGTTTGGGGTGTGGGAGGGGGCTCAGGGCTGGGGTGCGGGCTCTGGGGTGGGGCCAGGGATGATGGGTGTGGGGTGCAGGCTGCCCTGGGCTGTGGTGGGGAGAGAAGACTCCCCCCCCAGCCCTCTCTTGCAGCAGCAGCTTGGGGCTGGGGGAGGGGTGCCTCCCCCTGGGCACGCCAGCTCCAGCAGGCCTGGCCCGAGCCCAGGGTGGGGCTCCTCTCCCCTGGTCCTGGCAAGTCCGGGGCAGGACCATGGTGGGGCTGGTGGGGAGAGGCTCCTCTCCCTGTCGCTGACCTGAGCCCCTGCGTGGGGCTCAATAGGCAGCTGCCCGGCCACACAGTGTAGAGGGAACTTGGGTTGAGGGGCATCGCGGCTGCTTCTGACCTTCCTGCTCTGTCCAGAGCTCTGGTTTCCTTGGCTCCATGCCCCTCACCCGTCTCTAGCCGATCTGCTGGCCCCTTGGCTGCCCCACCCAGCCACCCTGGAGGGAAGCAGGTGATGGTCCCATAAGGCAGAAGCCCGGCGAGGGGCCGGCACAGGCGGGAATAGAACCCAGGCCGCCTGGCTCCCTGCTGGGTGCTTGGCTCACCAGTCCGTGCTCTTAACTGGAGCCCTAGCCCGGGCCAGCCCCCTCCCCCCCGTTCACTGCCCTCTCTGCTCCCCAAGGACACGAATATGCCCTGGACTGCCTGACGTTTGCCAGCCTGCTGGAGCTGGAGAACCCCGTGCTGGAGCAGAAGCTGCAGTGGGTGAATCAGCAGCGGCTGGAGAAGAGGAGCACGGTGAGTGCCGGTGGGGGAGTGCGCCCGGGCCTTGGCATCCGGTGCAGGTGCCCCTCGCACGGGGCCCGGTTCCGCTTTCCTGGCTCTTCCCCCCTCTCTCTCTCCCTGCGCCGGGGCTGGGAAACACCTGGCCGGAAGCTGGTGCTGCTTCCCCTGCTGCTCGGATCCAGCTGCTTCCTAGCCTGGCGGCAGGGGGCGGGGGGCACAGGCTGGTTTGAATTCACACCCGCCCCGCAGGAACCCAAAGGGAATCGGGTGCTGGGGCAAGGCCAGGAGAATGGCTGTCTGGGGTCGGCTGTATGTTGCACTATATTAATCTGTCACCATGCGGCCGGCTGCCTGCAAAATCCAGCATTTGAAGGGTTATGCTTGGCAAGCAGGGGCCAGGTCCCTTTGCCCCCATGGTCCCTGCCTCATTCACTGAAGGCCCCCCACCCCCAAGCTGCTCCCCATGCATTTGCAGCTCGCTGGATAGCCATAACCCGTAGGGCACAGGCCACAGCAGTGTCCACTCCCTCTGCACCCCTAAACACCCTCCCTGTACCCCATTAATGTGTCTTGACCCTATTGGGGCCACTGTTAAGGGCAGACAGTCTCTGCACTGGGCCCCCGAGTAATTCCATTCCACCTTCCTAAATTCGCCTCACAGGGTTTCATCTGCACTTGGGGTCTGTCTTGGCTTCCCATCCTAACCCCGCTGGAGCTTGCTGCTGTTGCTGTTATATACGGCTGCCACACCCCACCGCAGAGGCAGCCGCATTTGAGTAATCTCTTGTGTTTATACAGCCCTGTTAGGGGGCTTATTCCTTCACCCACTTACTTCCCTGGTCCTTCTCGCATGAACAGAGAGCAACAATACCCGAAGTCCAAAGGTGCAAACAATTCGATGTTTATTGGGGTGAACTTCCAGCAAGCATGATTCCAGTTTCCTTCCTTAGTATCCTCCTTCCCAGCTCTGACACCACAAAGCCTTACACCTGTGTCCCTGTTCCCATTCCTGCCCTTAGCCAAACATGATTCCAACTTCCTTACTCCCATTCCCTGTTCCCATTTCCCCCTTTAACAAAACATGATTCCAATTTTCTTACCCCCATTCCCTGTTCCCATCTCACACACCCACACCCACACCCAGTCACTTCCTCATTGACTACAGATTATATAGTAAAACTTGAGTTCTGCTTAGCTATACCTTAACCAATCATTTTCCTGAAATTTAACTAACCAATCCTAACATATTGTAACATGATTATGTAACCAATTATATCCCACCACCTTAATTAGTTTACACCCAGCAAAATTAATTATACAGTAGACAGGAACAATCACAGAACCAGACAGAGATTATACAGACAAACAACAGCAAAGTGGGAACTATAATGACAAAACAATACAGAAGTGAGGATTTCACATCCCAGCTATTGATAAGTGAGTTCTTGCCGGACAGGATGCTATCAAACTAAGTTTCCTTTTACATTTTCTAGGCACTTCCCTTTCTCTGGAGGTGATAGGAATACAATCCTGTCCTGATAGTGCCTAACAGCCCAATAGCACCTTATTTCAATGTGACTAGTTTGGAATGGGAGGAGGTGACCGTTCGCTTCCCAGCTTATGGCTGCCTCTGCTGCTTAGCCAAAGGCCTGAGCCTAAGCACAGGGCCACAAACTGTCACAGTAAGAGAAGGCCCTTACACCGGCAGACAGTGATTTCTTTCTTTTATACCTCTATCACTAGCCAAGTGATAAGAATACACCTAAATTCTTAGAGTATAGGCCTTTACAGACAGGCCTGAATATCTATATCCTAACAAGCCCCAGGCACAATGGAGTGCTGTGGTTACGACAATCCAAATAGTAAAGGGAAATAGCTTTGAAACTGGTTTATAGGAGCCGGTCTCTAGGTAAAAGGAGCTGGAGAAGTTATGGATTTTGGATGCAAACAGGCTGCAGGCTCGGTGCCCCTTCTGGGGATTATGCCATGCAGTGTGCGTTGCCTCTTTCATGCTGGGATCTGGAGTCTCAACGGGCTGCAGCTCTGCGCGGGGCGCGTCGGAGGCCATGGTCCGCTGTACGCGTGCTGACCTGTCGCCGTCTCTCCCCGCCCCAGTGCCCCTCCACCATCGGCGAGGAGAAGGAATACAACCCGTTCCTGCGGACCCACTGCCGGGAGCTGCACCGGGCCCTGGGGCTGCAGCGGCTGAGTGGCGAGGACTGGGACAGCTTCCGGGCGCGGGTGCTGAAGGAGGTGCGGTGCCGCAAGGACGTCTACAAGGCCAAGTAGCCCCCTGGCAGGGCGACGGGAGGGCTCTGCCCCATGAGCAGCCTCCCGAAGGCGCGTGACCTTCCCTGTTGGGGTGGGGAGTGTCTGGCTGGGAAAGGGTCTCACCCCCTCAGAGCGATGGGGCGGGTTCGTGAGCCGGGAACGCCTCCTCCCTGTGGATAAAGGCGGGTTCAGCTGGCATCCCCCCCATCCTGCCCCGCCCTGCTGTCTCAAGAGGGCTCGTCTCCAGACAAAGTGGATCCTTGCTGGTGGACAGAAGAATGGGGGGCAGGTGGTAAAATCCAGGATGACACCCCCCCCCCCAACCCACCCCCAGGAGGCGTCTGACTCCACATGGTGCCAGCATGCTGCTGACCTCTGATTGCCGCTGGCTGCTGGGGATGAATAGCTAGGGGGCGGGAGCGGGGCGTTGGCAAGGGTGCCCGGGAAAGCTTTTCCAGGGAGCAGGGCTGTGACTTTGTTTCTCTGGGGGACCGGACTGTGGCTGGTGGAAGTGCAGGCCCAGGGGTTAGCCTGTGAAGTGCACATGGTCTCTCCAGTACAGGCTCGCAGCCTGAGGAAATGCAGATCCCTCACGCAGTGCCCGGTCCCGAGCCAAGCTGGCAGCCCAGCGTGTGGGGAGGGGCGCTGCCCGAGGCGGCATCGGGGACAGCGCCGCGACTGGTCTGTCGGTTATCTCCTCTGCGTCCTGTCCCAGCCGGCCCCGCTTTCGGGGCCCCGCTGACTCCTCCGTGAGCTCACGCCCGCCCCCGCCCGCTGGCTGGGAGAGACCAGGATGAACCACGACAAAAGCACCAGCCGGGGGCGCCGCTGCACGGACTCCAGCTCTGATATTGGACGGAAACACACACACACACACACACCCCCGGCGCTGAACGTTCCTGGCAGCCGCCTTCTCCCTGCAGCACGGGGACGGGCACAGCCGTGCTGGCAGGGATCAAGGATGAAGCTGTGCCATTGGCCTGCCCCCCCGGCCGGCTGGTGGCTTCCCTTCAGGTCTGTGTGTTAACTTTGGTGGTGGTGGTGGTGGTTCCCCGATTGAAGCAAGACCTGCTCCATGCAACTGGGGTGTGGGGAGTGTGTGTGTGTGGAGGGGGGTGGAGTGTGTCTGTGTTTTGGGGGTTACGTCCTAAAGGATTTTCTGGTCCCCAGTCCAAGCACAAGGATCCTGTGAGTTTCTAGCACAGCTCGCCAGCCTGGTGATGGTTCTACGCCTGCCCCCTTTGCTCTGGAGGTCGTTGGGGGCTGGGAGAAACACACCCCTCCCTTCAGAGCCCACGGGGGCCCCTTCGGAACCACGCCAAACCCCTGGGGCAGAGCAGCCTGCCTCCTTAGCAGCCCCAGCTGAGGGAGCAAGAAACCTGCCTTGCATTCGAACCCAGCCTGCAGGCCCCAGTGGCTTTAAATCAGGGCCGAGTGTGAAACGTTCCCTGGGAAACTTCAAACCCTCGCCCGTTGAGGGTTTTGCATTTTGATTGAACTTGTGATGGTGAATCCATTTAGGGCCATGAGACCCAGCCTGCTTCCTCCCCCTGACTGCGCCCATTTGCCCTTCTCGGAAGACGAGAATGCAGGGGTGTCCAGCCCCATTGCAAAGGCAGTGAATTTTAAAACCCCTGTAAGGAAACTAACCTGTGAAATTTGCTGCTGGGAGATCACCGTGAAACCAAGAGCTTAGCAGGGTGGATGGCCAAGGGTCAGCCATTCCTGGGGCTGAGAACAGCCACAATTACACGGGGTGGGGCACAATGCTGGGTCTCTCAGGCCATGAGCCAACCTCAAGCTGCCGGGGTTAGGGGAAACTTCCTCCAAGCGCACATTGTCCCCAAATTTTCCACTGGGGGAGTTCTTCCTTCTTCTGAAGCAGCTGGTCCTGGTGACTGTTAGAGACAGGATACCGGGCTTGGGCAACCAGAGTGGAAACTAGTGTGGATGCTTGCTTGGGGTGAAATTGTGGGCCCATTGGAATCTGTTATCATTGGCTTCAGTGGGGCCAGGCCTCCATGGTCCCCTTGTTTACGATGGACCCCAAAAAGGGATCCATCTAGTAAACCAAACCTCTTCAGAGGGGAAGGGCCAGAAAAGAACCAAGGAAATCTAACCTGCAATGTTCTTATCCGTATAAATGTCTGACCCTGTATTGAATCCTGGAAAGCTCTTGGTCTCGATGCTGTCTTGTGGCAATGAGTTCCACTGGCTACATAGATCAAAGGAAATACTTTTTCGCACAATGCACCGGGTTACATTTGCTGCCCTTCACTTTCAATGAACGCAATGTATAAGAGGATGCACAAGGGTTTTGTATTAGGAGAGAATGGGCGGTGTTCAACAAGTGGGGGTGAATTCACCTGTCATCCAGGGAACAAAGAGCACCCCCCGCTTAGCATTTGGATAGACAGGCCCAGGGCCTAGTTATAAACAACTTTGTCCCCATGGAGGCTGCAGTGGGGGATAAATGTTTGCAGACACATGCTTTTAAGTGTGCAGCGCATGATGGAGGTTGGTTGTTTGCAGGGGTGTTTCTCTGGAGAGGGGCTGGAAAAGGGGAGTTTAAGGTGGATTTAGTGCATTGAACTGACCTGGTTATTTGAAAAGCCACATCGTAGGGGCTGAAGGGGCAACGCCAGCGGGTGAGGGGACAGGACGTTTCGGGGCTTGGAGGTTCTCATTAATGTCAGATGTTACCAATAGCTCACTCTCCCTGTCTGCAAGTGGGGAGGTAGCTAAGTCAGGTGAGTGGAGGACAGAGAGCCAGGAGGGATAGCTCAGTGGTTCGAGCATTGGCCTGCTAAACCCAGGGTTGTGAGTTCAATCCTTGAGGGGGTCATTTAGGGATCTGGGGCAAAAATTGGGGACTGGTCCTGCTTTGAGCAGGGGGTTGGACTAGATGACCTCCTGAGGTCCCTTCCAACCCATTCTCTGGGTTCTATTCCTGGCTCTGGGGTCTAGTAGTTAGAGGAGGGGGTTGAGGGACTGGGAGTCAAGACTCCTGGGTTCTATTCCTGGCTTTACCATTGATTCCCTGTAGAGCTAGTCACTTCCCACTTCGGTACCTCAGTTTTCCCCACCGCTGAAATCATGATCCTACTTCCCAGTCTCCCAGGGAAGTCACGAGTTCATGACTCCGTGTGAAGGGTTTTGGAGACGTAAAAGCCCTACGCTCTGTAAGCACTAAGCGGAGCTGGGTCAGGATGTGGGTTTCTCCATTGGGTTCTGGTGACTCTACCTTTGCTCTTGGGGTTTATATCGTTATCGACACTCCCTTGATAAAAATGCAGCCACATCGGGGAGGGAAACATGGTCTAGTGGCCAGAGGACAGGACAGTGGGGTTCCTTTCCCAGGTCTTGCTGGGTGACCTTGGACAGGTCGCAGCACTTTGTGCCTCAGTTTCCCCATCCGTGAAATAGGGCAACTACCTCCTGACAGTGGTTGTGGGGCTCCCTGTGGGCTGGGCAGCGCCGCAGAAGCACAGTGTTAGAGATGATACACTAGGTCAGGATTTATTCAGTCTGTTTTTTTCCCCCCCTCCCTTTCTCTTATGCTTGGAAATAGATCGCCACTAACGATTCCAAACTGTGAGGCTTAGCTGAGCCAGGCAGCACTGGAGACAGCGGGTGTGGAGTAGGTCAGGAGGCAGGTTTCAGCTGACCCCCTTTGCTCCCGGCGCTCAGAGATGGGCTGGGATTGTGACGCCTCTTGTATTCAGTGTTCAGTGTTCGCTGTGGATTGTAAAAATGCCAGTAAAGCAACCCTTCAGTTTTACTGTTTCGTGTGATTGGCCTGTCAAGACACAGGGAACTTTGTGCTCATGACAGCGAGGGAGTAATAGCACCGGCGAAAGGCAGGCACGGACTGGGACACCCCCCAGCACCGCTGTGCCAATGCGTCTCCGTGCCAGCCCCCAGCCTGCGCCTGCTGTTAGGGTCACAGCCTTGCTCCTGGGCCGCAGACCCACTCAGTCCTGGGGCATCCCCGTTACTCTCATCTGCCCCTCCCGACGTGAGGCTGCCAGTCATGCTGAAGTGGAGTGTGTGTGTGTGGGGGGGGGGGTGTCATATGGACAGACTCCCCGTTGGGATGATCCCATCAAGTTGAACAGAGGAAGAGCCACTTTCTAGGTTACTGAACCAACCTCGGAACTGAGCAGAGAATTCCAGCCCACGCTCTCGAATTCTGTAGAGTGGCTCAAGCCATGCTCTGGGCTAGGCTATGGGATGCAGAGTATCTTCTAGACCCCTCTGGGCTTCATCCCCATCGGATCCCATCTGGTTTTCCTGTGTGCCCAGTCTGAGGCCAGCAAATTCGCTTCACTGGTGACCTGCAGCAGGGGCCGATCCCTGGGCTCCACAGAGAAAAGGTGAGCTTAAGCCTTTACACTCCGCTCCCCGCTCCCCTCCCTCTGCCCCAGAAGCTGCATTCGTTGATGGAATGAGAAATAGGAGAAACACGGGCAAAGCCCATTCTCCAGGGTCCTTTAACAAGGCCCCTGCCCCTCCGATCCTGTAACCAACGGGTTGCTGCATCTTCCAGATTGGGGTCAGTAGTGCAATGTCCTACTCGCTCTTCCCAACCTTCATGCAACTTCGCTAGCCTTGACTGGCCTCTGGCCTGTCCCTGGGGATAAGCCAGGCCCGTTTTCTGAGGCAGGTGTGTGTGTGTGAAATGGGCTGTCTCTCTACAGGGAGCCGATATCCAGGGGAAGGGAGTCCTTCACCCCCGCAGCCTCCTGCCAATGCCCGGTGGGAAAACTCCTTCCCCGTGCCTGTTATCGATGTTCTCAATGGACGGGCTCCTTCATGAGCTAACCAAGCCAGCTGGGCCGCAGGGCAGGGGTTAGCATGGGGTCTTCAGCATTCTCTCTCCCCCTGGTGTGGGGCAGGCCGGGATCTCAGTGTAAGGGGGGCAGACCCCCAGGGACTGAGGGTGCAGGGTGGGAGGGGACCAGGAGAGGTGGGAGGGATCTCCAGCTGGCAGATCACAGCGGGCGCGGAGCGGAGGGGCACAACGCCCAGAGGTGAGCTGCAGGCCAGGGCAGATTTGTGCAGGACGGTGAGGAGGCTACACAAGCCCTGGAGGCAGCCAGCGACAGGGTGGGGGCGGGGGGGGGATGGTTGTGGTGGGCTGGTGATTCTTGGTGGCCTCCAGTGCCCCTTGGTCCCCCAGGCTGGAAGGGGGGGTGGGCTCCAGCTGGCCCCTTTGGCCTGTGTTCCGGCGGAGTGAGCACCTGCAGCGCCCGTTAGCATCAATGGGACTTGGGGGGTGGGCGGCTAGTGCTCTGCTCAGGGGAGAGAGCCAGGGCCATGACTGAGCCAGGCAGACTGGCCTCCCCCGGGGGCTGAGGGAAACTGTCCCCACTGCCGGCCTCGCTGGATCTGTGCTGTGGACCCGCGACCTTCGCCTTCCAGCCCCTTTAACTGGCGTGAAATTTCATCAGCAGGGAAACTTGGCCAGGTAAATGGCCCCTGGTTCCTGTCCAGACAACTCCCTGCCGGGAACCAGTGGGGCTAGAGATACGGGGTTAGCTGTTCCCGCCTCCACTCCCAGGGGTCCGTCTCTGGGCGTCTGCCCTTTGTCCTGTAGCCACCCGCACAGAGCTGCGGAGCGCGTATCGTCAATCCCAAGTGTGTCTGGGGGCCCCATCCCCACCAAACCGGCGGATCTGACCCCACAGAGCTGCCTCTCCCAGTTAACCCGGTGTGGGGGACCCAGCCCTTTGGCACAACCTTGGTTGTGGTGTTGTTTAAACGCCGGCAGGTAGAGACCTGCCCGAAGGTGAGCGTGTGCCTGCCCAGGCCTCGGCAGTGACCAGACAGTGGGGATGATGCAAAGGAGGAAATGGGATGGGACTAATGGTGTGTAGACTGGACAGCGGAGATCACCTGCCTCGCCAGGACCAGCTGCCAAGGCTCTGGGGCTGCCGTGGCTGCCGTGAGGCTCGGGGGCTTTGGCGGAGAAGGCTGCGGCTGTCTGACTTGGGGGATGGAGTTCGTGCCGTGGACAAGGGGCCGCTTGGGAGAGCTCATGGGAGAAGAGGACAAGGGGGCACTCGAGGCTGGTATGGATGGCACAGCAGAAGCACAAGGGTAATGAAGCTGAGGGGTGTGGCAGGGGACTGTCAGGCAGGGTCTCGGAGAGGCAGCAAGTTGTCGCTGATGCGATGGAGAAGGGGGAGCAGCGAGAAAGGGGGTTTCGACAGCAGCGTCTCGCATGGATTTGGAGGTGAGGGTGGGGCCGAGGGTGCAGCAGCTGACCCATCTATTCCCCGGTGTCGGGGGTTCTCGGAAGTCGCAAGGCTGCTGTTCCTCAGCTCTGGGCGAGGTGGGGATCTCCGGGAAGAGCGGAGGCAGAGGCCTCCAAATTGGCTCTGCCAGGCATCACCCCAGCTGGGGTAAACTTTGAACCATCGACTTGGCCGCCTGCCGCGCCTTTGGGGGAGGAGGCGTTGGGCTTGTCTCCGCCAAAAACGGCGCATGTCCATCAGCACAGTGCCCCCTAGCGCCCTGCTTGGGGTCCGCACACACTCAGTGGGGAGTGTGCCCCCTGTTCAGCCCCACACATCCCCCCCTGGTACCAGGCTGGGGTATTAGAATCGGCACGGACGTGGGGAGGAGAGCGCCCTCTGCTGACTCACAGGTCTCATTCGCTGCCATGTACCGTGGGTTTTCCCCTGGGAGTCTCCCACCCCAGTACTGATCAGCCCAGGCCTCTCTAGCGTCGCCCTCACGTCTCTGGTCAGCTGTTTACAGCGTAGCTGCGGCATCGTGGAAATGTGGTTTTGTTTTTAATGGTGCTGAAGAAGCAACTCCCCCCTGTTAAGCTCCCCACCTGACTGGCTCTCTCTCTTGCAAAGGGGAGTCATTGCCCTGCGGGCTGGGGAAGGAGTCTAGGTCTCCCAGTGGATTCTCCCTAAGGGTAAGGCCCTTGCAGGGGCCTAGAGCATGCTTGGCGTAAGGGGGCTGAAAGGATCTAGAGCGCTGTGCAGTGGAAGAAAGGTGGCTGGTGGGCGGGGTTGATGCAACGTATCCATTGAGGAACAAAGGATGCAGCCAGACGTACAGGATGGCGGCTCGATCCTGGGAAGCAGAGACTGAAGAGGACTTGGGGGGGGGGTGTCATGGTGGATCATCAGCTGAACACGAGCTCCCAATGCAATGCTGTTGCCAAGGGGCCAAATGCGAGCCTGGGATGGATAACTGGGAAGCGCGAGTAGGAGACAGGTTAATTTTACCTCTGGATTTGGCACTGGTGTGACTGCTGTTGGAATCCTGTGTCCAATTCTGGGGTCCGCAGTTCCAGAAGGATGTAGATAAATATGAGAGGGGTCAGAGAAGAGCCACGAGAATCATTTAAAGGACTAGTTTCAGAGTAGCAGCCATGTTAGTCTGTATCCGCAAAAAGAACAGGAGGACTTGTGGTACGTTAGAGACTAACAAATTTATTAGAGCATAAGCTTTCGTGGGCTACAGCCCACTTCATTGGATGCATTGAATGGAACATACAGTAAGAAGATATATATATATATATACACACATATAGAGAAGGTGGAAGTTGCCATACAAACTGTAAGAGGCTAATTAATTAAGATGAGCTATTATCAGCAGGAGAAAAAAAACTTTTGTAGTGATAATCAAGATGGCCCATTTAGACAGTTGACAAGAAGGTGTGAGGATACTTAACATGGGGAAATAGATTTAAAGGACTGGAAAACCTGCCTTAGAGTGAGAGACTCCAAGGGACCAATCTGTGTAGCTGAACAAAGGGAAGGTTAAGCGGTGCCTTGATCACAGTCTAAAAGTACCTATAGGGGGAACAAATATTTGACAGTGGGCTCTCCCATTTAGCAGAGGAAGGTCTAACACAGTGGTTCTTAACCTGGGGTGCACGCACTCCCTGCGGGTGTGAGATGCCCTTTCTGGGGGTGCGAGACAGGCCAGATTTTTTTAGAAGGTAAATCATCGAAAACACAAATTAAGTAAAAAGAACAGGAGGACTTGTGGCACCTTAGAGACTAACCAATTTATTTGAGCATAAGCTTTCGTGAGCTACAGCTCACTTCATCGGATGCTGTAGCTCACGAAAGCTTATGCTCAAATCAATTGGTTAGTCTCTGAGGTGCCACAAGTCCTCCTGTTCTTTTTGTGAATACAGACTAACACGGCTGTTACTCTGAAACAAATTAAGTACAGGCACGTAAGTACAACTATTTTGGTTCATCAGACCTATGTCTTTATTAACATGATACATGATTCCTGAAATATACAAACAAAAAATATATCTAGGTTTAAAGAACTGACCTACTCCCAACGATTTTTGTTAAGGGGGGCAAGAACATATTTTGAGAACCAAAGGGGTGCAGGCTGCAGTAAAGGTTAAGAATCACTGGCTAACACGATCCAATGGCTGGAAGTTGAAGCTAGACAAATTCAGACTGAAAATAAGGTGTAAATTTTTAACAGTGAGCATAATTAACCATCGGAACAATTCACTAAGGGGCATGGCAGATTCTCCATCACTGGCAGTTTTAAAATCAAGATGGGATGTTTTTTCAAACATGTCCTAGTTCTGAAGGAATGATCTGGGGACAGGTCTCTGGCCTCTGCTATGCAGGAGATCAGACGAGAGGAACCCAACAGTTCCTGCTGGCCTGGAATCTCTGAATCTGTTGTGTGGGTCCCTCCTTACAATTCATGGGGAGCAGCTTCCCCCTTGTGACGCTTCCCTCTCCCTGCAGCCTCTTTAGCACCGGCTCTGCCAGGATGACTGAGGCCGCTCTCTGTCTCCCTGGTGTGTCCCACAGGCTGAAGCTGGTCCCAGTGCTTTATCCACAGGTCCCCATTCTTTATTCAAAGGCCAACAATCCTTTTTTATTTTTTCATGTCCTCCATGTAAGATTAAATTTGTAGTAATTTCACCTAAATGAACATGATTATTATAAAATTCAATCAAATTAGTAATTATTTGTTAATTAACTAGCTGAATAAAGAGCTGGAGTATGTGACAAAATATTTTTCAGGTTCCCCCCCCCCACCCCCGACACATCTCTGCCACCATTAGGCTGTTCTAAAGTAGCTGGGCCATGGCAAGGCAACACATTGGCTGCCTGGTGCTTTATCCCTGTCTATTGTAGGGTTACTAACAAAGAAAATGCCCGGTAGAAATGTGGGTATGAGACTCAGCGGAGTTTGGGCCAGAAATGAAAGCTTCAGTGTTGGGAGGGGCAGGTCCTTGTCTCTGGTTAATGGTGTCGTGGAGGCAGGGACGTGTCAGTCAGGAGCCCCTGGAAGTGCTTCGTCACACAGAGCCAGTCAAAACCCAGGGCCTTATTGGAATTTTTTAAAAAGATTTTGGCCTTTGAATAAGGAATTGGGAACCACAAATAACTGGGCCTAAGAATATAAGAACGGCCAGACTGGGTCAGACCAATGGTCCATCTAGCCCCATATCCTGTCTTCCGACAGTGGCCAGTGCCAGGTGCCCCAGAGGGAGTGAACAGAACAGGGAATCATCAAGTGATCCATCCCTTGTCACCCATTCCCAGCTTCTGACAAACAGAGGCTCGGGACACCATCCCTGCCCATCCTGGCTAATAGCCATTGATGGATCTAGCCTCCAGGAACTTATCTAGTTATTTTTTGAAGCCTGTTATAGTCTTGGCCTTCACAACTGTGACGAAGTGGGACTGTTCTTAATGGTTCCTCTGAATAGTGTGGGGGTGCCTCAGTTTCCCCTAGGCAGTTCTTAAGTAGCTAGGGGGTGGGATAAGGGGGTATGATCATTGCAGAGCCCTAGAGGGCAGGGGTGTGCAGGGGTCTGGACACAGAGAATGGCCGACACCCTGTTTCCTGGCAACTGATGTCCTGGGCCCTTCCCCCACTGCAAGGTGAGAGCTAAAGGGTTGGAGAACAAAGGAATCCAGTGCCCTCCTGGCCCGGGAAAGGGGAAAGCCCAGAGGAGGAGGGGCTGGAGGGAGTTTCAGTTTGGGGCTGGCTGGGACATGGAGTGAAGGGCAGACGTGGTTGTCTGGCTCACTGGCCCCAAAATGGACCCAGCTGAGAGGTCCAGTTCTCTGCACCTACAAGCTCTGTGTTAGACCATGTTCCTGTCGTCTAATAAACCTCTGTGTTACTGCCTGGCTGAGAGTCACGTCTGACTGCAAAGTTGGGGTGCAGGACCCTCTGGCTTCCCCAGGAGCCCCGCCTGAGTGGACTCGCTGTGGGAAGGGCACGGAGGGGCAGAGGATGCTGAATGCTCCGAGGTCAGACCCAGGAAGGTGGAAGCTGTGTGAGCTGTGTGTCCTGCAGACAGGCTGCTCACAGAAAGGAGACTGCCCCAGAGTCCTACCTGGCTTCATGGGGAGCAGTTCCAGAACATCGCCCAGGGACTCCGTGACAACAACATCCTCTGGCAAGGAGTTCCACAGGTTGACTGTGCGTTGTGTGAAGAAATACTTCCTTTTGTTTGTTTTAGACCTGCTGCCCATTAATTTCATTTGGTGAACCCCTAGTTCTTGTGTTATGAGAAGGAGTGAATAACACTGCCTGATTTACTTTCTCTACCCCAGTCATGATTTTAGACTTATTTCATATCTCCCCTTAGTCGTCTCCATTCCAAGCTGAAAAGTCCCACTCTTATTAATCTCTCCTCATATGGCAGTCGTTCTATACCCCTAATCATTTTTGTTGCCCTTTTTTTGAACCTTTTCCAATTCCAATATCTCTTTTTTGAGATGGGGTGACCACACCTGCACGCAGTATTCAAGATGTGGGCGTACCATGGATTTATACAGAGGCAACATAATATTTTCGGTCTTATCTATCCCTTTAATGATTCCTAACATTGTTCGCTTTTTTGACGGCCACTGCACACGGAGTGGATGTTTCCAGGGAACTATCCACGATGGCTCCAAGATCTCTCTCTTGAGTGGTAACAGCTCATTTAGACCCCATCATTTTATTGACGTCAATTCCTGCTTCAACATCAGCCCTGAGCAAAGTGAGGTCTCAGTTTTTGCAAATACACCCTGAGTCATCTCCTCCGATTCTGCCGACATCTGTGCTGGGAAGGAGTGGAGTACTCTGGGCCTGTGAAATAAATGCCACCAAACACAGTATAAAGGGAGGGAGAAATTTAACCTTCTGCATCTTAATCTCCCTTCTCACCCCCCCCCCCCCAGCCCAGCTGTTCTCCCACGTTCCTCATTTTAGGACTGGCTGCTAGTTTATGGGTCAAGGAAGCCGAGGGGCACGGGGTATTCACCAAGGAACTGTGGACTGATCTGGGGGGCTGCGGGGTGCTACGCATAGTTGGCATAAGAACGACCATAGTGGGGCAGACTAATGGTCCATCCAACCTATCCTGTCTTCTGACAGTGGCCGGTGTCCAGTGCGAATGAACAGAACAGGCCACCATGGAGTGGTTAATGAACCGTGGAGGCACTTAGAGGGGAGACCTCAACCTGTATGCATGACACCTCGTCTTCCTCCTCCTGGGATCCTATGTGGTAGTGATGGGAATAGGCTCTTAGATCGCTCAGTCTGCAGCTGAGCTAGATCCAGTATCTGTTGCCGCAGATCCAGGGGAGTGAGGGGAACAGCCTGCTGGGAGCCGTAGGCTCCAGGGTCTCCTTGCTCAGAATTCGAAGGGAGGGTGGCTGTGACCTGTTCTGTTGGGGGGGCAGCCCCGAGGTTCCTGGGGGCCCGGCAAGGTGGAAGGTCCCCCCCCCCCCCCCACGTCATGGAGAGCCCAGGTCCCATCCCTGGTGAGCTGAACTGGAGCTCGTGGCAGGGAGGGCGCAATAGCAGGGCGCCGGGGAATGCAGTGGGATTGCTGAGCAAGCACAAGGGGGCTCCTAACCCGAGGGACAAGGGAGGGAATGGCCAGGTGGTCTCCTAAGATCGAGTAGCCCCTGGCTACTGGGGTGAGAGCTGAGCTGTCCCTGGGGCTAGCCACCCGCTCTGCCAGACGTAGCACCCGGATAGCAGGGGCTGAGCCTTGCTGAGCTACCTCAGTCTGTGAGTATCTGGGCCTGCCTGGTTTTCTTCTGAACAGCAGGGGCAGTCAGAGCTTCGTGGGTGTCTACGGGACAGAACTCCCACACTAAAAGCACAGGAGGCCGCTGCCAGCTGAGCTGAAAGAGAATCTCCCTTATCTGCCAGCAGTAGGGGGCATATGACACACAATTGACCAGTTCTGATACCCACTAGCACAGAGTAGGGAACACACCACGCACATGTCACACCCATTAGTTTATGCAAAGCGATCCCAGTCACTAACAGAGGACTATGTCATGCACAAGCCAGGCCGGAGGTTGCAGGTGGGCTGGGAATCTGGCCAGATCCCCCCTGTGAACAGAAGAGGGGGGCTCCGTAAGCCATGGGAGCCCAGCGAAAACCAGGAGGCTGCGGAGGGGTGTTTTGTGCCTGTCTGACCTGGGTGACTCCCCTGAGGTGAGATGCCTGAGGGAGGGGGCAGCTGCTGCTGCTGGGGGCGGGGGCCCGATCAACGGTGCACACCCTGCCCCACTGCACACCCCAGAGGGTCCCCAGCGAGGCACAGAGGGGGGCTGCCGGGGGAGCTGTGAATCCATCCCAGGGCTCTCTGCAGCGCCCCTCACCGCAGCCTCAGCCCCTCTCCAGCTGCCCCCTGCCTTAGGCTCTGGGCCAGCCCCGCTCGCAGCCCCCAGGGATGGGGCAGCCCATGCCCAGCCCCCCTGCCCTGCGAACCGCACCTCTCCCCACTACGGGGTCCCCTCCAAACCCCACCCCGCGAACACGAGTGGGGGGCTGCCTCCCCCATGGGACCTGACCCACTCCTGGCTGTCCTGTCCCTTTAAGAGGCGGGGCGGGCCCGGTTGCTGCGGAGACCGTTGGATACATTGCAGGCGAGGGCCGCGCGTGGGGTGGGGGAGGTTCCCCAAGCCACGTGGGGTTCCCCCTGGCCAGGGATTTCGGGGTCACTCCGGGCTCTGCGTGCGGTCTTTGGGGGGGGGGGCTCCTTGCGAGCCCTGAATGGAGGGTTAGGGGCGCTCCCCTGGGGTGGGGCTGGGGGAAGGGCCCGATCTGGGGCTTGCATGAAAAAGGGGGTCCCCTGGGGTCATGCGCATGGGGCGGGGGGGTGCTCCCTCGGGGGGCTGGGTGGTTGGGAGGAGGGTTCCATCTGGGGCTTGCATGGACGGCTCAGGGGGTGGAGGCCTGGGTGGGGGTGTTCCCCCTCAGGGGTGTGCACAGAGGGTGGGGGGTGCTCCATTGGGGGGGCTGGATAGTTGTGGGGAGGGCTCTATCTGGGGCTTGCATGGAGGGCTCAGGGGATGGAGGCCTGGATGGGGGTCCCTCCTCGGTGCCGTGCGCAGAGGGGTAGGGGTGATTCCCCTGTGGCCATGCACAGGGGTCTCACTGGTTCTCCCGCGCAGGGCCTCCAGCCGTGGGGGTTTTGAGCTGACTCCTCTGACTTTGAAAGCGTCGCCCGGCTCTTCACCAAGGGATGGGTGATGCCGACTCGCCAGCGCGGGTGCAGAGGGTCCTAGCAGCCAGCGAGGGGGCCACTGAATTCCTCTCGCTCATTGGTGGGTGCTGCTCGGGTCGCTGTTATCCGGCGGGGTGAGGGGTTCGCTGCTCAGCCGCGGTCGCCCCCCGTGATGGAGGGGAGCCTGTGAACACGTTTCCAGCCGCTCACCTGGCCCCCTGTGACCCCGTGCAGAGCCATGAATGCTGCTGGCTGGGTGCGGGAGGTAATATCGTTTGCTGGACCAGCTGCTCTTGGTGAAAGAGACACGCTTTCGAGCACCACGGCGCTCGTCCTCGGGGCTGGGTATGTGGACGTGTGACTTTGCCGGCAGAGCCGTGTCTGGCCGTGAACATCTGACGGCAGAACCTGCATGCTCTCAGGCCCCGGCCTGTTTACTGGCACCCGTGTCAGTGATTCTGGGGTGGCGTGGGAGTCTGGTGCATGCGTGTGTGTGAGACCATGTCGTTCTCTAGTGGCTGGGCCCAGGGGCTGGAAAGGCCTCTGATTTACAGCTAACGCAGCTACTCCATGGCACACAGGATAGCGGCCTGTCTGTGGTGCGCACCGTCCCAGGCTGCACCAGGGTGTCACCGTCTGACAAGCAAAACTATCGCTGCGTTTCTTTTAAAGATCATTAGGTGACGCACTGAAGAGTCAGTCTCCTATCTGGCCTCCCATCCGTAAGGGGTCTTTATTGGGCTCCCCAGCCTGCCTTTACTCCCCCACCCCACCCCGCCCCAGTCCCCGCTGCTCCTCTCGCGGTGCTCTGCAGAATAATAACAGTACTTTGTACTTACGTGGGAGGATCGCAGAGCCCTTCCCAGCAATAATTAACCCTCAACAGCCCTATGAGTGAGGGGTTTGGAAGGCAGGAGACTTGGATTCTGTTCCCAGCCCCACAGACTCACTGGGTGATCTTGGCCAAATCACACCCCCCTGCTGTGCCTCGGTTTCCCCCATCTGTGAAATGGGAGTAATGAGGCTTCTCCCTGGCACCGAGGGATTGTGAGGAGGGTTGGTCACAAAATGTTTTTTTCCCCTATGGAAAATATCTGTCAAGTTTTTGGTGAAAAATTGGAATCCGAGCTGCTGCTGCAGTGTCTCTTGGGTATTGTAGTTCCGATGCGTCCCACTCTTATTCTCCTCTATTGTCTGGGCTCTCTGGTCAAACTACATCTCCCATGATGCACCATGGTCTCCCCTCTCAGGGAGGGGTGCATCAAGGAGAATAGGAGCGTGAGTCTCCCAAACTACAACACCCAGGAGGCACCTCAGGAAAGGAACTATTTCAGTTTTCAGGAATTCAGTTTTCTGATAAAGAATCAAAAGGTGGAAGGCAGGCACTTTCCGTGAAAAGCTGAATTTTCAGTTTCCATGAAAAATTTTCAACTTGCCCTAGTTGTGAAACTCAGCTATTTCCAGTTTGCTGTGTAAACTCAGATGATTATTATTTTATTACTATTCTGTTAGGGGAATGCTGCCATCTAATTTTATGGTGGGGTAAACTGAGGCAGAGAGAGAGGTCAGGTGGCAAGACAGTGATAGAACTAAGAACAGATCCCAGGACTCCTAGTTCTCCCAGCCCCCTCTCTCGCCTCAACATCACACTCCCTGGCAAGAGTCAGAAACAGAACCCAGGAGTCGTGACTCCCGACCCCTCCTCCAGTTGCTGCAGGTGCTGGAGTTGATCACATTGTCAGCATCCCACTGTGTATTCTTCTGGTTTCACTTCTGCCTGAGATGCTGCTGTGGCTGATACCCCATCTCTTGAGGTTGCTGTGGTTTCGATTACAATGGCGCATTTGTTGTGGCTTTCGCTAAATGCCAACTTCCCTCCGGTTGCAGCGAGGGATGCCCACTCACACCTGCGTGTTTTGTAGATGTCAAAGATAGGGGAAGGCTGGGTTGGGACCATCCCCAGGGGTCAAGGCAGGGTTGTCCTTCACAGAAATCTGTGTTAGCAAATGTTTCTTGCTAGCCTACCTGTCCCTTTGCTCTGCCCCATCCGAATCGATTTACAATCACCGTGAAGATAATAAGGCGATAAGTAATAGCATGGATTTGTCAAGAACAAATTGCATCAAACCAACCTGAGAGCTTTTGTTGACAGGGTAACAAGCCTTGTGGATGGGGGGGGAAGCGGTACACATGGTATATCTCGACTTTAGTAAGGCTGACCTTCTCATAAACAAACTAGGGAAATACAACCTAGATGGATCTACTTTAAGGTAGGTGCATAACTGGTTGGAAAACCGTTCCCAGAGAGTAGTTATCAGTGGTTCACAGTCAAGCTGGAAGGGCATAACGAGTGGGGTCCCGCAGGGATCAGTTCTGGGTCCAATTCTGTTCAACATCTTCATAAATGATTTAGCTAATGGCACAGAGAGTACACTTGGATAGTTTGAGGACCATACCAAGCTGGGAGGGGTTGCAAGTGCTTTGGAGAATAGGATTAAAATTCAAAATGATCTGGACAAACTAGAGAAATGGTCTGAAGTCAATAGGATGATACTCAATAAGGAAAAATGCAAAGTCCTCCACTCAGGAAGGGACAAGGAGTTGCACGCATACAAAATGGGAAATGACTGCCTAGGGATCTGGGGGTCCTGGTGGATCACAAGCTAAACATGAGTCAACAGTGTCAAACTGCTGCAAAAAAGGCCAACATCCTTCTGGGCTCTATTAGCAGGAGTTTTGTAAGCAAGACACGAGCACTAATTCTTCCGCTCTCCTCCGCGCTGATCAGGCCTCAACTGGAGCCTTGTGTCCAGTTCTGGGCGCCACATTCAGGAAAGATGTGGACAAACTGGAGAAAGTCCAGAGAAGAAGAAGGACAAAATGATTAAAGATCTAGAACAGTGGGCTCCAAACTGGGGTGCACGAGATGATCCCGGGGGGTGCGTGGCAGCAGGAGCACCGACGGACGGCACTCCGCCGTTTTTCTCCCTTCGGCGGCAGCTCTGCACGTCCACGGCTGGGGTTCCCCTCCGGCGGCCCGCCTGCGGTAAGTCTCCGTTCTTCACCCCGAGGATGCGTGAGCCAAAAAGTTTGGAGACCACGGGTCTAGAAAACATGAGCTATGAAGGAAGATTGAAAACATTGGGTTTGTTTAGTCTGGAGAAGAGAAGACTGAGAGGGGACAGAAGAGTTTTCAAGTACATGAAAGGTTGTTAGAATGAGAGAGAAAACTTGTTCTCCTTAACCTCTGAGGACAGGACAAGAAGCAATGGGCTTAAATTGCAGCCAGGGAGGTTTCGGTTGAAGGAAAAACTTCCCAACTGTCAGGGGAGTGCAACACTGGAACAAATTGCCCAGGGAGGTTGTGGAATCTCTGTCGTTGGAGGATTTTAAGAACAGGTTAGACACACACCTGTCAGGGATAGTCCTGCCATGAGTGCCGTGGACTGGACTAGACCTCTTGAGGTCCCGTCCAGTCCAGTCCTACATTTCTATGATTCTGTGATCATTCTGACTGCGGTACTGCCTTCCCCTTGGAGTATGTCAGAGAATCCATCTCACCCCCTGGCATTTACATCCTTGAGATATTTGCCATCCCTTCCCCACAACCCCTTGGCCAAGTGAGACAGAGCTTGTTAAATCTCTCCCCCTGGCTTGATCCCTCCAGCCCGCTGATCAGCCCCTCTCACTCTTTTCTGAACTCCCTTTCATGTGTTTACTGAGGAACCCACAACAAACACACTGTTGTCAATGTGTGTGCACGGGAAAGACTTCCGTCTCCATGGCGTGCTTAGGAGATGGGTGGTCTGGTGACTAACAGACAGGACTGAGAATCAGGACTCCTGGGTTCTCTTCCTGGCTCTTGCGAGGAGCAGGGTCTAGTGGTCAGAGCAGGCACTGGGATTCAGACCCTCTGCTCTACCGCAGCCTTCCTGTGTGACTTTAGGGCAAGTCCCTGCCTCCTGCTGTGCCTCAGTTTCCCCATGTGTTACATAGCACCGTAACACCGACCCTGCCTTGTGGGTCTCTGAGGCTTTACTAATGGATGTTTGAGACCCTTGGTCAGGCAGAAGGAGGGAGGAGTAGGATTGACTTTTTGGCGGGGGGGGGCATCTAGCCACACTGGGGGCTTTGGGAGGAATGGATGGAGCCCCTGGAGGTCTGGGTGTGGCAGTGACCTGGGCTGTCGTCGTGTCCTGTCTCCCAGGCGCAGAGGAGTTGAGCCCCTGTCTCTTCGCGGAGTCGCTGGTCATGGTCTCGGAGAGCGGCCAGCCGCTTGGGCAGTTCTCAGTTTCGGTGCAGCCAGCCTGCTACGAGGAGCAGGGCGGGCAGGAACAGGACTGCTTTCTGGTCCGCGCCGCCAGCCAGAGCACCGTCAACGAAGTGCCCTGCAGTTCCTCCATCACGGGTAGGCCTAGGAGGCGCCGCTGAGCCAGTGTCTGCAAGGGGGAGCAGGCTGGGGTAGGGAGACACCCGCTAATGAGATGCCAGATGGGCCCCGATTTCTCTCCCTTCCTCCCCAGCCGCTCTTGCTCTGGTGAGGTCCCCCATCCCAATCCTCTCAGCCCCACGTGCCGAGACGAGATGCAAGTGCTGCCCAGCCTTGGCCCATTGGTGCCTGCGATCTGGCTCCAGCAAGAGGCAGGAGTGGCCGTAAGCGCCCGTGGGGGGCAGGCCTGACCCTCGCCAGCTGGCCCACACCTCCTTCCAGCACTGCAGCCTGGGGCCCTGCACCCGCGGCCGGCGCCCCGCAGATCACCAGGTGACGGGCGTCACTCACGAGCGAGATGAGGTCTTGCACCTGCCAGCACTCCCAGCCCCTGCCCGCCTGTGGCCAGGGGACTGGGGGACCCCGCCCTTGCCCCCTCCAGCATGGCGCATGCAACCATTAGGACATCCCAGGAAACTCCCTCCATTGGCCGCCAAGAAGGAACAAGGATTTTTCCACTGTCCCCAGAAGTGAAAATGGGCCGGTCCGTGGCATGGAGATCCGGACATGCGGTTCTGGGCCTGAATGTAATTGGCTCCCACCAGTGCTGCTGAAGGTGCCGAGAGGCAATGGCGCAAACAGGTCCACCGCCAGCTGGAGCACGTGGACAAATAGTCCCACCCTGGTGGTCCTGTTGTTCTAGCAGGGACAGCTCTCCGCTGGGATCCGCCCTGGGGCACCCATGGGCAGGGGCTGGGCAGCGGCAGGCAGACGGGGCGCCGGGACTCCCTGAAATACTGGGCAAGCCCTGGGCTCCCGGTACATTTCCAAGGCACCTGCAGTCAAGGCCAGAGGGACCAAGCCGGGCCAGCAGGCGGGATGGTGGGGAACTCTGGCGATGATCTGGGCTGAGCGTAGTTTTTGTTTCCTCTCCATCAGCTTATGTATCAAAGCGGCTGGAAACCCTGGAGCAGCATCAGCATGAATACGTGAAGGTAACTGCCCGGTCGCCGGCAGAGGGCAAGATAAACCCGCTGTTATCTGGCTCCTTCGCAGCCTTGCCTTCCCTGAGGTAGATCTCCAGAGAGGTCCCTGGCCCCCTCAGCTGTCCTCTCTGGGCTGGAAGCACTGTCTTGGGACTTACCCAGCGAGTCGGGGTTCAGCTGGAATTAGAACCTGGATCCTGCCTGCTCCTCGCCCCGGTGCTCCAACCACCGGCGGGGGGTGTTTCTCTCTCCCTCTTCTTTATGGGGTAGGTGGCTCCGTGCCCCTCCAGGAGTCACTGGGACCTGCGGCAAGCGTCCTGACTCAGGGCAGAATCGCAGCGTTCACAGTGGTTCCTGCGCTGCGGATGATTGGCAGGAGAGACAGCTGGGCCGCTGCTGTTCTGGGTCAGATCGCCGGTCCATCCTGCCCCCAGACACCCTGGATTTGGCCATCGCCCCAGCTTCTCTGCCAGCACCCCTCCTGGATCAAACCATTGGTCTCCATGGCCTGGCACCATGCCTTGGGCAATGGCCAATACCTGTGTCTTCAGAAGGTGGAACCTGCCATGATGCACCGGGCCAGTCATACAGTGCTGCCCATGGAAACATCCTTCCTGATCCCTGCAGCACTGAAGCATGAGGGTTGGTTCCCTTCTCGCTGGGTGTCTGAGTGGGGAACAAGCAGGTGAGCCACTCTGGATCCAGGCTTTATTGAAACAATGAGATGAGACCCCAGGAGGCCGGATTGTCCCCAGGGGGGATATGCCCCCAACACCTCTGGCCATAGCAGCCTACACCCTGCCAGGTCCTGCACCCCTGCCCTGCATGCCTCACTTTGCTGTATTTGCTCCCTCTTGCAGTTCAGAGCCCACCCCCTGGACAGAAAGACCCACGTAGTGAAGCGCGGAGGCAGGCTGGTCGTCACGAAAATCATTGAGGAAGGAGAGGTGAGGGCAGGGATTGTGTCTGCAGGGATTTGAAAGCCTGGCTGGCCCCCTGCAGAGCGCTGGGGTGGGGAGCTCCTTATAGGGCTTCCCTCCCCATCCCACACACCCGTTTGTCCTGAAAAATGCTCTCCGCCCTGCTAAGCCTGTTCCACGGGCTGCGGCTGTCCCATGGCCAAACAGCAGGGGGCGCCGTCGCCTGCACCCGTCTCTGGCTCCCACTGCTGGTGCTGGCGGAGAGGGGGGGCAGAGGTGGGGGGCAGGTCTGGCTGCACTAACAGGGCAGCCTCAGGGTCTTGCGGGGGGTGCTCTGAGTCAGCTGTCGGGGGCGGGTTCATGGCCCCCAGCCTCGGAGTGTGGGTGGCAAGTCTCACTAGGGGCGCAGGTTTCTGTGGGGAGAAATAGGGGGCAAACCCCAAAGCACAGGGCCCCGATCATCCTAGGGCTCCCTGCCTGGGGTTCCTTAGCAGGAGGGGGCCCACCTCCCAGCAGCAGCTCAGCGTGTGTCACGAGCAGGGCCAGCCTGGGGTCTCGGGAGCTGAGTTGCCCCCCCCCCCCGCCCGGGGCCCCGTGGTTGCCAGTGAATTTCTTCCTCCCTCTTGTTCTGGGGGTGCAGGCCGGTTGCAGAGCCAGCCTGGGATGCTGGGTCCTGGGGATCCCACGTGCCAGGCTGGGTCCCCATCAGTCCCCTTCCCCCCCATCTCTCTGCAGCATGAGGCCCAGACCCAGAGCTTCTCCTACAACTGCGCCTCCCTGCACGGCCTCGTCTTGGAAGCTGCCAACTTGCTGGTGCTGCGGGTGCTGGCCAAGCGCAGGGCCGTGCCCCAGGATACCTTCCTGGCCTTCGACACCGAGGCCCACGTCTGCACCTCCGCCTACGTGAGTGCTGCTGAAGCTGCCCTCCGCCCGGGCACGGCTGCACCCGAAAGCGTCTGCCCCAGGCGGGCGGTCGCCCCACCCTGAGGGCAGGGACTAGGGGATCCTGTACCCTGATGGGGAAGGGGCTCCTAGACAGTGGGGTGCAGGGTGGATGGGAGGGTTTAGGGAGATCCACTGGGGAGGGGGCCTGGGTGTGGGAGGAGAATTGGGGGTCGTGGTGGGTAATCAGCAGAAGACAAGCTCCCAGTATGACCCTGTGGCCTAAAGGGCTAACGCGATCCTGGGCCGTAGAAACGGGAGTCCTGAGGAGCAGCAGAGACGTTCTCTCACCTCTGGACTGGGCTCTGGTGCGGCCGCTGCTGGAATCCTCTGTCCAGCTCTGGTGGCCACCGTTCAGGCAGGCTGGGGATAAATTGGAGAGGGGGCAGAGAAGACCCACAAGAAGGATGAAAGGGTTAGAGAACCCGCCTTGTGGTGACGGACTGAAGGAGCCCCAGCCGTTTAGCTTAAGGAAGAGAAGGTTAAGGGGTGACATGAGCGCAGTCTGTAAGTATGTACGTGGGGAACCCGTATTTAATAATGGGCACTTCGGGCTGGCAGAGCCAGGTCAAGACGATCCAATGGCAGGAAGTTGACGCCAGACACGTTCAGACTGGCAATGAGGCCTCCGTTTGTAGCGGTGAGAGGAATTCACACTGGAGCAATTTCCCAGCCATCGTGGTGGATAATCCGTCACCGACAATTTCTGAATCAAGAGGGGCCTGCCCAGGAATAAAGATTTGTCCGCTTTTGGAGGGGCACTTTCTGCGTCCCCCGCAGCCAGAGGAGCTGGTCTTGGAATCTATGAATCTGTGACCTCCCTCCATGCCCTCCCCCATATCTCCTGGTCTATAGCAGCTGAGGGGTGGGGCGGCTGGGGGAGCCACTATCCAGCCTGAAGGCTAAAAGGGCTTGTCCTGCTCCCTGCTTCTCTCACCCATCTCTCCCTCTGCAGACTGCCATGGGCTTCCAGAAGCAGCTGGTGGGCATGACGGAGGTGGAGGTGTTTGGGATTGAGAGGGCCGTGTACCCGGACGAGGGCATCCCCATGACCTGGCAGTTCTATTTCCTCTCCGACGGGTAGGAGAACCCAGCGGCCCGTCACCCGCCCGAGCCCTGCTCGGCTCTCGTGCTCCCGGGGCCGCTCCTTAGCTCTCGCTCTGTGCGGGCAGTACCTGGCCCGTCCGCCTCTGCCCTCCCTGGGGCCTGGGAACAGCCTGCCTGTGTCCCTCGAATGCTGGGCCACCCTGGCACCTCCTTCCCAGGGGCTCAGCGGGGGGAGCCTTGCTCCAGGGGTTTCCAGAGGTTGGGATTGCTTCCTGCCACTTATCTCCCAGGGCAACGGGGTCAGATTTAGTCTATCGGGGCGGGTGGGGGGCTCCAGATCCTGTCCTCCAGCTCCTGAGCCAGTCACCCGCTTTGTTTCTAAAAGGACATTGGTTATTAAACATCCCTGGATCCACACTAGGGGCAGTGCAGTTCCCTGGGCCTCTCGCCCCACTCCCGCTGCCAGCTCCCCTGCAGCCTTTCCGGGCCTGTGCAGATGACAGCGGGAATCAAAGCCGGGGCCTTGTCGCCCCGCAGCAGGAGGGGAAGCTCCGTTCGCTATGGGGCTGCCATCGGCCGTGGGAGCCTGCCCAGTAGAGGGCAGCGCGAGCCCATCCCTCCCTTGCCTGCTCTGATGGCCCAGGAAGGGTCACGCCAGGAGAGCGCCCCTGCCATGCTGCTGAGCCGGAGGGCACCCCGTGCTGTGCAAGGCGTCCTGGCACTTCCTCCCCGTCCGTCGGCACGGAGGGCTGACAGCGGCACAGCGGGGAGCCAGCCACACTCGGCCCCTTGGCCGGGGAGGCGACCCCCTGGCAGAGAAACGTCTGGCCGCACAACCCCAGCTGCCCCCGGAGCGGTGGTGCCCGCCCGCGTCCAGGCACGTACGAGGGAATAACAAATCCACGGCACCCGTCTCTGCACCAGGCGCGGGGGCTCCCAGGTCCCCGCGGCGGGTGGGCCCCACAGCCAGGCCTGGGGAGGTGGAAGGTAACAGTGTAGGGCCAGGTCCTTCACCCGCTCCTCTCCATCACCCAGACATTTGGCCCGTCGTGTCCAGGTTGGGTCCCCGGCCACCATGCTGCTCCAGCAGCTGCCCGTTCTCATCGATGTAGGTAAGGAGCCTGGAGGGGGTCCGGAGGTGGGGGTAGCGTCATGGGCTGGGGAAGGGGGTCCAATGGTACGAAGGGTACCCGGGTCTGTGCCGGAGCTCTCTGAAACGAGACTCCTTCTGATCTGGTTCCAGGAGCGGCTAGTCCCTCCCCAGGCTGCGGACGCGCTGTCAGAGTGGGCGTGCGGGGGGTCACGGAGGGTTGGACACACGCGTGTCCCCACGGTGTTGGGAATTGCAGACCGTCACCCTCTTCTGCCGCCGCTGACCCAGGCACCAGTGGAACGGCCTAGTGGCAGCACTAAGAGAGCTGGCCAGCATGCGTCCCCGCTGCCCTCTGTGGCGTTGAATTGGAACCACCCTGCTGTGTGTCAGAGGCCCCATACTGCTGACAGCTAATGGGGACTCCTTGAGCTCACATCTTGGAGCAGGAGGCTCTGGGGCCCAGACCCTCAAAGGTAGATAGGCTGCTTATGCCCACTGATTTCAATGGAGATCTGGGCCTGAGCTCTCTTCCTGCTGCTACCGTGAGAGGGCGCGGGATGTGCAGAATAACGGTGAAGCTGGGGTGGCCCATGGGATTGGTACAACGGACAGAGCCGGGTTAGCCCCTCCGGATGCTGCTGGGCACAAGAGACACGCTGGGCTCCCGCCCTAAACCCGTTTTCTGAATCCCGTGTCATGAGACCTGCTCGCTCTCCCCACTCTCCCAGATGAAGCGGAGCCCCGGCCTGTCTTCGAGAAGAAGTCCCTGGACTGGGAGGAAGACGTGCAGCTTTATTCCCAGTTCCTGGACAGGAAGGTGAGTTGGGGGAGCGCGGGGCTGTTCTGAGGTCGGACCAGCCGCCCCCAGGCTGCAGCTCCCGGCATGTGGGGGGAGGCCGAGGGGATGTCACTGGTCCAGCTGCAATGGAGATGTTTGAACGGCGGGACCTGAGAGCGCTGCAGCATGGGAGAGGGAAGAGCGGGGGACAGTGGGGGGAAGCAGGGGTCAAAGCAGAACCAGGCTGGGTGAGGGCGCCGCGGAGGGTTTGCCCCAGCACCGGGAGCTTTGGAGGGGCGGCCGGAGGCTGGATTGCACGTCTCGTCTCCCGGCCCTACCGTCGGCTCACTGTGTGGGCGGCTGCCTGCCAGTTCTGGAGCCGGGCGCAGGACGCCAGGCCTGCCTGATCGCCGGTCTGCCTGGAGATTGTGGCTTGCCCCCCCGCCCCCCCCGCCCCCCGCAGCCGCCGGCGCGAGGCTGATGGAGGCGGGGCCTCTTTCCCCTTGCAGGAGGAGCTGCAGGCCGGCCACGCCTCCTACGCCCGGCGCCACCCGGAGCTGCGCACCCTGCTGGCCGACTTCCTGCAGCTCCTGCTGCTGCGCAAACCCGACGACGTCCTCCCCTTCGCCGCCGAGTTCTTCGCCCCGTTCGCCACCCAGCGCCCGCCGGGCAGCGCCTTCCAGGCCTCTGACAAGCCCAGCCCCTTCCGCGGCCGCGTGTGAAGGGCCGGCTGCCTCTGGGCATTAAACCGGCGGGTAGCAGCTTCCAAGCATTGAGCTCTGTTCATTAAACCCGGGGCGGAAAAGGAGTCAGGGTGGGGCTGGGGGAGTCACTGCCAATGGGGCTGGGGAGTCCTCCGGTCGATTACGTGGGAGGGGCGTAACCCCCAGACCCTCTGGCCTTGGACCACGGTGTCACGAGGCTGGTTCTGGCGGGACCCAACGGAGAGTGCCAAGTCAGGACAAACTGCTTCAAGCAGGGCAGTTACAGCCCAGGGCTGGAGTTTCTGTGCCCACCAAGGCAAACCAAACCAGCCAGACAGAGAAGACTTTGGTTTTACCCCCCTGGCTAACCACATGTCACACAAGCAATTCCCTTAGACACCCCAGTTTCCCAGTATCCCCACCAGTGCCACTGGTAGGGGGACAGATGGTTATGAAAACCAATACCCCAGTAAAAGAACAAAGCTTCTCTCGATCCCAAAGGACCAAGCCCCAGACCCAGGTCAATGTACAAGTCAGATCTTACCCACAAATCACGCTGTTGCCAATCCTTTAGAATCTAAAATCTAAAGACTTATTCATAAAAGGAAAAGATACAGACGGGAGCTAGAATTGGTGAAATGGAATCAGTGACATCCAGTGATGGCCAAGTCCTTGGTTCAGGCTTGCAGCAGTGGTGGAATAAACGGCAGGTTCAAATCAAGTCTCTGGAGAACATCCCCAGCTGGGATGGGTCCTTCAGTCCTTGGTTCAAAGCGTCAGGGTAGCCAAGTCCCTCCAGAGGTCGGAAGCAGGACTGAAGACAAGATGGAGGAGCTGCAGGAGCTTTGTATAGTCTCTTGCCGTGTGGTCTCTTTCTGTGTCCCAAAGACAAGCTGCCCATCCCATGGCCTGGAAACACCTCAGAGTCCTGTCCCTAGGCAGGTCCCTGCACACCTGGCTGAGTCCCCAGGCGTGTCTGCCTTCTCTCAATGGGTCAGTTGTGTAGCTGATGGTCCTTAATGGGCCACCCAGCCGGCTAGGCAGAGCTGACACCAGCTTGTCTGGGGTGTCCCCCAGAAACAGAGCATAGGTTTGAAATACAGACAGTACAGAGCCAATATTCCTAACTTCAACTACAAAAATGATACCCACAGATAGACAGCATCATCCTAACCAGCAAACCATAACCTCCTCTTAGACACCTCATTTGACCCCCTTTATACAAGATTTGGTGCCACTACAGAACCTTGGTTGCAACAATGATCTATACGGTCCCAGTTCAAGTCAGTAACGTGACACACGGTCTGCCACGTTCGGACTAAGCTGCCGTGATGGGGAGAACTTGCAACAGCGCTGCTACGCCCCGGCCCTTGGCTAACGGGAGCCCGTTGGGCGTATCCACACCCAGCACTGCCTCTGGTCATTGCAGCACCGGTGCACGCGGGTAGCCGTCCGCCAGGCCCCCAAAGCAGGGGTTGGTGGGTGCAGTGCTCCCCAGCGGGGCCGCACCCCAGGCTGGTTACAGAGGTGAGCTGGATACATGAGGGGAGTTTGGTAACATGTAAAAGAACAGATGAAATTAAACGCCCGGTATTCATCCATTGGAACGAGACAGGCCTTGAGATCAGCAGGCTGGCCTGTCCCTTCGCCCCTGGCTTTATGACACACGGCCAGGCTGGGCGGGAAACCACAGGTCAGCAGTGCTGTGCAATTTTAGGCAGGGGCAGCTGGGTCCTTTCTCTTGACTGGCCACCAGCCTGCAGGAGTCAGGTGGAGATGGGAGCCAGAGGTCTCTGACTCCAGCTGCGTGGGCGGGTTAGGAGCCTGGTGTTGACTCAGCCCAGAAAGATCAGGAAATTGACCTTTCCTCTTGTAATGCAGGGACGGCTGATGCCTTTGACACGAGCTTGGGCTGCCCAAACTTCTGCCCCTGCAGGGTTTTGCAGGACACAGAATTGCAGGTGCAGAAGTCTACCCAGGCCTGGCCCCTTTTGGTCCTCAATCCCCCTCCCCCTTCCCAGGGTCTGAGACAGGGTGAGGATAAGGGGGCTGCGGGCCTGTAAGTGTCCCCCCTTCCCCTGCCCGCACCGTCACCACCACCTGAGGAAGGCCAAGAGCCCATCTCATAATACCCGTCCCTTCCAGCCCAGCTCTCAAGCCACTGGAACAAAGGTAAGTTGTATTCTCCCCATGGGGTGGGGGGAAACTGAGGCACAGAGCGATTCTGACCTGTCCTGCATCACCCTGCAAGTCTGTGGCAGAGGGTGCAATAGAAGCCAGGCATCCTGACTCCCAGCCCAGACCCTGAATCACATCCCTCCCCCACAGAGCTAGAAACAGACCCCTGGAGCTGAGAGTCCCGCCTCCTCTGCTGTAACCTCTAGACCGTGCTGCTGTTGCAATGCCAGTGGGGCTCTCATGGGCTGGAGCAGAGGACAGACCTCCTATCTGTGTACAGGGAGGACAGAGCAATGGGCTGGGTCCAGCCCACTGTCCCTGTTTGGCCTTGGCTTTCCATGCCTGGAGGGTGATTCACCAGTGCCGGACAGGAACCCAGCTCCCCCAGGGCGAGCAGCTCCTGGTTACTGCAAAATGTTGCAATCACAGACTTCCCCACAGAGCTCACGCAGCTGGGGGGAGGCTGGGCTGGTGATTCCCAGCAGAAGACACCCCCCCTGCCCTGTACAAACTTGCTCAGGGCGCCTTTACAACACCCCAGCAGGATTAACGCAGCCCTGGTGTCCCTGATCCCTGCAAACCCTGGGGCTGTGGGAGATGCTGCCGGGTGGGGTGCGTGGAGGGGCGCTGCACCAGAAGCAGCCGCTGGAGCTGGCGGCTGCAGGGGGACAAGCATGCTCAGGAGCAGCTCTGCCTCTCCACACTGGCACTGGGCAGCCAGCCTGGGGGGCGCCCCTTTGGAGGGGTGTAGCACTGCACTCAGCAGGAAGGTCCGTCCTCCCCCCCTCCCCACAGTTGTGACCCTGCATGGAGGCAGCCCCCCTCCACCCCCCCCCCAGCAGATCCTGAATGATCCCTCCTGCAGGCTGTGTAGTGGAGGGGGGGGAGAAATGCAGCACATTTCTCCTCCCCCCCACCTCCCGTTCCCCTCCCATCTCTGCAGCCCCCAAGCTCTCAAGCCGTTCAAGGCTGGGTGGGAGGGGGGTGTTTTTGGCTGAGGCCTGGCGCCGGGATTCCCTGCCCCAGCCCCGGCACAGGGTGATGGGTGAGGTGAGTCCGTGTGTGTATCATACCCTCCATAAGGCCCCACGTCCCGCGAGTCAGCCAGAGGCAGCAGGTCACCGGGGCTGAAATCCTGTCTTGTTCTGACGAGGGTGCAATCCAGGGAAGGGCGGGGGGGAGGGGGGCACAGAGCCAGTGATTAGCAGCTCAGAGTCCTGACAAGGGGGACACAGTTAGGCAGGAAACTGGCCCTCGCCCCCATGTCATGCTGCCTCTTTCACTGCTGGGGGCAGGAGCGGGGGAACAGATGGGGGGCCCAGGCGGCTAGATCCAGCGAGCAATAGCAACAGCGGCTGTAAAGACCTGATCCGGAAGGGTGCCAAGTGCCCGCCGGTGTCAGCACGTCTCAGGGCCAGGGCCAGGCCCCGGGTGAGGCCCCATAGCCGCTGACGGACTCTGCAGCGCCTTTCCTGACTGTTCACCCAGGCCAGGATACAGGGAGACACTTCGGCCTGGTCTGCACTACGAAGTTAGGTCGACGTAAGGCAGCCGACGTCACCCTCACCCTGTCAGTGTCTACACTGCAACGTCGTGCCTGCCAGCGTAAGTCACCCGCGACATCGACTTCAAAACTCCACCCCCGTGAGAGGCGCTGGGCTTAGGTCAATGTGGTTCGGGCGATGCGGTGTCGGTAGACACCGTGACGGTAGACACCGTGACTTACATCGCCTGTTGGTTGTCAGCCCAGTGTGGGGCTCACAGCTGGGGCGCCCCCACCCCCTGACAGCCTGAGCTGTCAGCCTGGTGCAGGGCTCACAGCTGATGACCCTGCCACGTGCCTCAGTTTCCCCACCTGTAGATCAGGGATAATCGCAATGCCCCACTTCAGTGGGTGGACACGCTCCTGGTGAGGACACGCCCCGCCAGCAGAAAGCAGAGTGTGCATGCGAACCCCTGCTTTAATGACAACATTGGCTGTACGTCGACTTAAGTTGACTCAGTTCAAGACTTTACCGGTGAAGTGGGCAGCGCAGGCCGGGGAAGTAGAGCGCCTGAGGGCATCACAGGGTTGGGCTGAACCCAGCCGCTCCAGTCATCACAGCTGCAGTCTGTCACCGCTCCAAGGCTCTGCACCGGCTGCTTGCACCTGCGGCTCAGCCCTCGGCGGCTCCTGCTCCTCAGCCTGTGTGGCGCGCTCCGAACGCCACCCCAGTCCCGGTGTCCTGCCACTCCGCTCGCTGCAGCTTTCCACCGTGCATCTGCTAGGCCTGAAACCCGCCGCCCCCAACCCAGTCCAGCCTCGGTCATGGCCTTGAAAGCCCTTCTTGAGCCTTGTGTCTTTCAGCACCTTCACATTTCTTCTGCTCGAGCAATCCTGACTGGCCAAACCCCCAACGCTGCCTCGCCCCCGTCACCGCCCGTCCCCACCCTGCCCTGCACCGGTGCAGCCCCTCCCTTCCGTCCTTTGGAGCTGGTCCTTGCCGGTTTGGGTTAGTCGGCAAAGCCTTGTGCACCCAGCCCAGGTGCCGTGTCTCGCGAAGCGTGCGAGTTCCGTCACCAGACACCCCGGTGAGCCCCACAAAGCAGGGGACCCCGCCGGGGCCAGAGCCTCACCTTCCGTTCCACTGCAATAATTCTGCGTCTTCACGCCGCAAATAGAGTGACCGGCACCGCACCTCCCCTTGCATCAAAGGCAGTGACCGCAGAAAGGCCCCGAGGCAGCTCTGAGAATAGGAGCTGGAGTGAGGGACTTGGCAAAAATTGCGATCGAGTCGGTACAAGCCTATGGTCCAACATGCAGGGGCAGGCTGTGGTCCCGAGCACTTACCCCAAATGTGGGGAGATCTTTAACACTGCAATCAATGGGGAAGTGAGCAGGGTCAGGTGGGAAATTTGACGCCGGGCCAGACCTTTGCCCTCCTGGACGGGGCTGCCCTGGGGTATCCCTGTGCAGGACTGGGGCCTCGTCCGTGCTGTTGGATCGAAGCGCTTGCCTTGATGTGTCTATGTCGTGCTTGTATTTCAGAATGAAAAAATGAGCAGAAGCCCTGCTCCCTGCCTGCTGTCACAGGTGACACTGAGAGGCCCCTTGTGCTTTGTTTGTTTGTCAGCAGCATCTACAATCGCCCACCATGGGGCAGCACCCCACTGGGCTGGGCGTTTTCAGGGCAGAAATCTTTCTCCGTAAACTCAGGCCTGGTCTATGGTTCAAATGTAAAAGCGGCAAAGACGCTTCTAGACTAACAGACGTAGTGGAGCATGAGCTTTCGCGGGTGACTACACACGTCGCTGGATGCATGGAGTGGAAATTCCCAGAGGCAGGTATAAATATGCAGGAAAGAATCAGGCTCGGGATAACGAAGTTAGTGCGATATTGCCACTCCTAATATCTGATCTGTGTCCATTTATCCTCTTAGGTAGGGACTGTCCAGTTTGGCCGATGTACATGGCAGAGGGGCATTGCTGGCACATGATGGCGTAGATCACATTGGTGGACGTGCAGGTGAATGAGCCGGTGACGGTGTGGCTGATCTGGTTAGGTCCTGGGATGGTGTCGCAGGTGTAGATATGTGGGCAGAGTTGGCATCGAGGTTTGTTGCATGGATTGGTTCCTGGGTCAGAGTTACTATGGTGCGGTGTGTTGTTGCTGGTGAGAATATGCTTCAGGTTGGCGGGTTGTCGTAGGCGAGGACTGGCCTGCCTCCCAAGGCCTGTGAAAGTGAGGGATCATTGTCCAGGATGGGTTGTAGATCACTGATGATGATGCGTTGGAGAGGTTTTAGCTGAGGTCTGTACGTGAGGGCCAGTGGAGTTCTGTTGGTTTCTTTCTTGGGCTTGTCTCACAGCAGGAGGCTTCTGGGTACACGTCTGGCTCTTTTGATCTGTTTCCTGTTCAAATGTAGGTTGACATAAACACAAGACCCAGGGGTGTTCAAAATCCACCCCCACTGCATGATGCAGCTCTGCTGACCTAACCCCAGGCATGCAGACAGCTGGGTCGATGGCAGAATGCGCCTGTCAACCTCGCTGCTGTCGCTCAGGGAGGTGCAGGCTGTGTCTACACTATGGGGTTATGCCGGCCTAGCCACGGCACCGTAGCTGTGCCATTGTAGTGTAGACGTGGCCTCATTTCAAAGCAGAAATCTTGATGTTTCTGAAGCGCCTGCAGCTTCCGCTGAAGGAGAGAATTTGTGGTGTGGAGTTCATAAGCTCACATTCAAGCAGTTTGCGAACTGGTCAAGTCTAAAAGCCCTGGGGGTTTCTTCCCCTTTTATATATTTATTTTGTGTGTATGTGGGGGAGGGCGAAAGTAAGCTACAAACATGTTCATGTAACATTACTGTTATGCATTAAACCAGACATAAATCAGGACATTAAAGACACATAAAGGACACATAACCTTAACTCTGCCCCCAGTCACATCTGCTTTACAATACTGTACAGTCCTTGCTAAGGAAATCACACGCTATTTCTCAGATAATATAATTCTTTCTTTCCCCTAATAACTCTAGGGCAGAAACCTGTGATCGTGTGATTAAGGACTATTTGGTGATGTGTATGCACAAGGGGAGCAGAGTTCAGGTGATGTCTTCAACCTTTGCTGTCTCATCTCGTGATTTTTGGCACATTTAGAGCTGTAATTGAAACAGATGAAAATGGTCGTGTGTGTGTGTTTCTGTCTCCCTGCTGCCCCGGATGAGCCCTGTTCAGTGTGTGTCTTTTTCATAATGGAAATTGGTAAGTAGCATACGAACATATTCCTGTATGATCTGGAAAAGGGGGTTAACAGGTGACTGACGGGTTGGATCACAGAGACCCCCTTGGGACTGCCACCTGATGCGCTGAGATTACCTCTGAGCCTGTTTTCTCTGCCAGTTTGGGACTTCAGAACTCTGCCTTGGTGAGCCAGACATCCCAGCCTGCTGCAAACACAGACCCAGGTCTGAACCATGTCTGGGGGCTGCAGACTTAACTGAAAACAGTTTAAGAAGTGCTCCTGTCACTAGCACCCAGATACCCAGTTCCTAATGGGATCCAAACCCCAAATAAGTCTGTTTTACTCTGTATAAAGCCTATACAGGGTAAACTCATAAATTGCTCACCCTGTATAACACTGATAGAGAGATATACACAGCTGTTTGATCCCCCAGGAATTAATTACTCACTCTCGGTTAATTAATAAGCAAAAGTGATTTTATTAAATGTAAAAAGTAGGATTTAAGTGGTTCCAAGTAATAACAGACAAAACAAAGTAAATTACCAAGCAACACACAAGTCTAAGCCTAATACAGTAGGAAACTAAATGCAGGTAAATCTCACCCTCAGTGATGTTCCAATAAGCTTTTTTCACAGACTAGACTCCTTTCTAGTCTGGGCCCAATTCTTTCCCCTGGTACAGTCCTTGTTCCAGCTCAGGTGGTAACTAGGGGATTTCTCATGATGGCCTCCCCCTTTGTTCTGTTCCACCCACTTATATGGCTTTGGCACAAGGCAGGAATCTTTTGTCTCTCTGGGTCCCCACCCCTCCTTCTAAATGGAAAAGCACCAGGTTTAAGATGGATTCCAGTACCAGGTGACATGGTCACATGTCCTGTGGGACCCCCAGCCTTCATTCTTCCTGGTCTGACTCACGGGAAGGCTTGCAGGTAAACAGAGCCATTTACAGCCAATCGTCCTAGTTGATGGGAGCCATCAAGATTCTAAACCACCATTAATGGCCCACACTTTGCATAACTACAGTAGGACCTCAGAGTTATATTTTATATGCCTAGTTTCAGATACAAGAATGATACATTCATATAGATAGGATGACCACACTCAGTAGATGACAAGCTTTGTAATGATACCTCACAAGAGACCTTTTGCATGAAGCATATTCCAGTTACATTAGATTCACACTCATTAGCATATTTTCATGAAATCATATGGAGTGCAAGGTCACAGTGACAAAGTTTGCAGATGATACAAAATTACTCAAGACAAGTTCAAAGCTGACTGAGACAAGTTACAAAGGGAAAACTAGGTGACTGGGCAAGAAAACGGCAGATGAAATTCTCTGTTGATAAATGCAAAGTAATGCACATTGGAAAGCATAATCCCAACTCTGCATATAAAATGATGGGGTCTAAATTAGCTGTTCCCACTCAAGACAGAGATCTTGGAGTCATCGTGGCTAGATCTGTGAACACATCTGCTCAATGTGCAGTCAAAACAGCGAACAGGATGTTGGGAATCATTAGCAAAGGGACAGAGAATAAAATAGAAAATATCATAATGCCACTCTCTAAATCCCTGGTACGCCCACACCTTGAATACTGAATGCTGCATGCAGTTCTGGTCACCCCATCTCAAAAAAGATATACATCCAAACTGGGAAAGGTGCAGAGAAGGGCAACCAAAATGATTAGGGGGATGGAACAGCTTCTGTATGAGGAGCAATTAAAGTCTGGGACATTCAGCTTGGAAAAGAGATGACTAAGAGGGGATATGAGAGCGGTCTATACAATCATGACTGATATGGAGAAAGTAAATAAGGAAGTGTCACTTAATCCTTCTCATAACACAAGAACTAGGGGCCACCAGATGAAATTAATAGGCAGCAGGTTTCAAAGGAACAAAAGGAAGTATTTCTTCACACAGCGCACAATCAACCTGTGGAACTCCTTGCCAGAGGACATTGTGGTGTGGAGTTCATAAGCTCACATACAGGACATTGTGAAGGCCAAGACCATAACAAGTATCAGGGGGTAGCCGTGTTAATCTGTATCCACAAAAACAACAAGGAGTCCGGTGGCACCTTAAAGACTAACAGATTGATTTGAGCATAAGCTTTTGTGGGTAAAAACCCCACTTCTTCAGGGGCATCTGAAGAAGTGGGGTTTTTACCCATGAAGGCTTATGCTCAGATAAATCAGTTTGTCTTTAGGACCATAACAGGGTTCAAAAAAGAACGAGATAAGTTCATTGAGGACAGGTCCATCAGTGGCTATTAGCCAGGATGGGCAGGGATGGTGTCCTGAGCCTCTGTTTGCCCGAAGCTGGGAATGGTGACAGGGGATGGATCACTGAATGATTCCCTGTTCTGTTCACTCCCTCTGGGGCACCTGGCCCTGGCCTCTGTCGGCAGACAGGACACTGGGCTGGACGGACCTTGGGTCTGACCCAGTCTGGCGGCTCTTAGGTATATGTCCCACCCAACGCACAGCGCCTGTGTGTGTATCTAATGCTGATGAAGGGCCCTGGGTTCAAGTCCTGACGTCTCCCACCCTCTTTCTCCACAGGCCAGCTGAGCTGCCCTCCTGCCGCCCCCTCCCCCCGGCTCAACCCCGAGCCTTAGGACCCATCCCGGCACCTGACCGGCTGGGGCGGCTGAGGACCCCCCCCCGCCCCGACTCACTGCCCGGGGGCCACTCGTCGGTAGCAAGGGCCAGTCCTCGCCGCGTTTGAGCCGGGGGGGGGGGGGTGATCCCAAACCCGCCCCCAGGGAAAGGGAGGCACTTGCGGACTTCCCGATGCTGATGCGTCCCTGAGCTCAGCGCTGGCGGGGGGGCGGGGGGAGAGGTACAAAGCTCGTCTCCCTCCCAGCCTGGGGCACTTCCTCCTCGGCTCCTCCGGCCGGCCAGGGGCGCCGAGCTGCCGGCGGGGGGCTGCTTTCCCCGGATCAGGACCGTCGGACCCCAGCCCACATGGCGCCCCCGGAGCCAGGTGAGCGCCCCCTCCCGTCGGTTCTTCCTGCCGGACAGCTCCGGGCTCCCCCCCCGCACCCCATTCCCCGGGCCCCATCTGCCCCCCGGCCCGCTGGGGTCCCTTTCCCCCCAGCTCTCCCCGCTCCAGGCTGGGCGCTGCGCTCCTCGGCTGCTTCCCCGTCTCCCCACAGCCCCCGGCAGACCAGAGCCAGCACAGCCGGGACTCCGGGGCTTCAGAGCCGGAGGGGAAATCCCCTGCAGCCCATCCCCTCGGGGCCAGGGCAGGGGCCTTCCCTGCAGTCTGGGCCCCGGGGTTTGGGGGCCGGACTCCCACCCATGGGCCCTGTCTGGGAAGAGGCTCTCCGCCTCCCCTGGCCCGGAGCATCACCCCCCAACCCCCCGCTAGGAGCCCCTGGCAGCCAGGAAACGTGGTGTCCAGGGCATGGGGCTCAGGGACCAGCCATGGGGCAAATGGGATCGGACATGGGGGTGAAGGGAAGCCCTGCCAAGGGTTCCCTTTGCTGGCATGACCCGCTGGCTGCCAACCGGCCTGGGGGCCCTGGCGCGCTGCTCTCGGTTCCCCTTCGATCCCTCCTCCCCATTCGGTGCCAGCTGCAGGGACAGGGATGCAGACAGTGTGGGCAGGGCATGCCACCAACCTCTCTCTTCAGTTCCCCTTCCAAGGGAAACACCAGTGAACTTCCTTCCCCTCTGCTGAGCAGCTGTTCGCACCCATCCCCTCCCTAGATCTTCACCTCAGCCTCTCTCCAGCTGCCCTCCAGGCCCTGCTTCCCACCCTCTCGCCTCCTTTGCCCCCTCCTCCTTCCTTTGACCCTCTGTTAACTGTGGGCCTGGACCAAACCCCGCTGGAGTCTCTACGAAACTTTCCAGGATCCAGGCCTGATCCCCCGCCAGCAACACCCCACCCAAAACTAGTACAAAACCCGAAGGAAATCAAACAACCCCAACTGCTGGCTGCTCTAATATGCCATTTGCTGCCCACCGCTCTGATCAGTCCCTTCCCCGCTCCTACCCCCCGGGACAGACTGTCTATTTAGACTGTTAGCTCTTTGGGGCAGAGACTGGCTGTCACGCTGCATCTGTGCAGCACCCAATGCCACAGGGCCCTGATCTGGGTACTCATCGAGTGCCTTAAAGGATTAATGGGCTGATTAAAACATGCACAGATGAATTCTCAGACACAGGATTGCAAGCATTGCCAGACTGTTGCCAGACTGTCCCACGTCCCACTAGCCCGGTATCCTGTCTCGGGCAGCGGCTGGCCCTGGCTGCTCCAGAGGAAAGCGTTAGAAGCCTGCAATAGCCGATGTTGGATAATAGGAAGAGACCAGGTCAGGACCTGGAGAGGGCAGTTTAATAACCCTCCCAGAGCTTTTCTTAGCATGATCACTCTGGATCTTCTTGTTAGCCACACATATATCCAGCCCCTTTACAAAATCTTGCTAAGTTCTTGACCTCAATTGCTTCTTGTGGCAATGAGTTCCGCAGTCTAATTCCCTTTGTTGGACAGAGTTGTTTCCTCTGACCAGTTTTGAACTTTTTTCAGAGTAACAGCCGTGTTAATCTGTATTCGCAAAAAGAAAAGGAGGACTTGTGGCACCTTAGAGACTAACCAATTTATTTGAGCATAAGCTTTCGTGAGCTACATCCGATGAAGTGAGCTGTAGCTCACGAAAGCTTATGCTCAGATAAAATAGTTTTGAACTTGACACCTTTTGAAATACCAGACGCTGTCCTGGTATCCCCAAAGCGCTGAGTGGCACTTTCAATCTTGGTGGGGGCTGCCAGATAACCACCACTTCCTGGCAACAGGCCCAGTCCGATGGTGGGGAGAAGGGGATCCCGCTCCCATGGGAATGCAGCAGGGGAAAAGCCAGAACTTTGCAGATCCTTGTAAAGAAAATTCTACTCAGCCCATCTGTATATGTGTAATGGCAGCCAAATCACTTAACAGTGTGAGCCCCCGTTCCCCATCTGTGAAATGGGAGTAATGGTCCTTCCTTTGTCTTATCTCTTACTGTGAGCTCTTCAGCTGGGACTGTCTCTTGCCATGTACATGTACAGCGCCTAGCATGGTGGGCTGTGATCCTGGCTGGGACCTCTTAATGCTATGGGAATATAAACAATAACAATTCCCCAAGTCCTATGCGGGCCGGCTGGGCCCTTCCTCTGGGATTAATGGATTCGGTCCTTTTAAAGCCGATTTTAACAAACTCCGTGTAGCCCCGAGAATCTCTCTGCTCCATTAAAGAGAAACCCAGAGCCAGGCAGCTCGTCCCCCTTCTGCACTATCGGGGTCCCCATAGGGCTGCCAGTCAGAGGAGGGGTGGGAGAAGGGCTAGCTGGGTGGGGAGGGGGGTGAAAGGGAGGAATACACAAGAGGAGCCGGGGGTGGGTTCTCAGCCCTATTCGTTCCCTGCCAGTCCCGGGGATAGGTGTCCCTGGTCTGGAGAGGTGGCAGGGAGTAACCTTGCTCCAAACCAGGTGCACATACCTGGTGCACATATGGGGACTAACTGTAAAAGGCATAAGAACATAAGAACGGCCAGACTGGGTCAGACCAAAGGGCCATCCAGCCCAGTATCCTGTCTGCTGACAGTGGCCAAGACCAGGTGCCCCAGAGGGAGTGAACCTAACAAGTAATGATCAAGTGATCTCTCTCCTGCCATCCATCTCCACCCTCTGACAAACAGAGGCTAGGGTCACCATTCCTTACCCATCCTGGCTAATAGCCATTAATGGACTTAACCTCCATGAATTTATCCAGTTCTCTTTTAAACCCTGTTATAGTCCTAGCCTTCACAACCTCAGGCAAGGAGTTTCACAGGTTGATTGTGCGCTGAGTGAAGAAGAACTTCTTTTTATTTGTTTTAAGCCTGCTGCCCGTTAATTTCACTTGGTGGCCCCTAGTTCTTATATTATGGGAACAAGTAAATAACTTTTCCTTATTCCCTTTCTCCATACCACTCATGAGTTTATAGACCTCTATCACATCCCCCCTTAGTCTCCTCTTTTCCAAGCTGAAAAGTCCTAGCCTCTTTAATCTCTCCTCCTATGGGACCGGTTCCAAACCCCTAATCATTTTAGTTGCCCTTTTCAGAACCTTTTCTAATGCCAGCATATCTTCTTTGAGATGAGGGGACCACATCTGTATGCACTATTCAAGATATGGGCGTACCATGGATTTATATAAGGGGGAGGTCCTGGATGACTGGAAAAAGGCTAATGTAGCGCCCATCTTTAAAAAAGGGAAGAAGGAGGATCCAGGGAACTACAAGCCAGTCAGCCTCACCTCAGTCCCTGGAAAAATCATGGAGCAGGTCCTCAAGGAATCAATTCTGAAGCACTTAGAGGAGAGGAAAGTGATCAGGAACAGTCAGCATGGATTCACCAAGGGCAAGTCATGCCTGACCAACCTGATTGCCTTCTCTGATGAGATAACTGGCTCTGTGGATGAAGGGAAAGCAGTGGATGTGTTATTCCTTGCCTTTAGCAAAGCTTTTGATACGGTCTCACACAGTATTCTTGCCAGCAAGTTAAAGAAGTATGGGCTGGATGAATGGACTATAAGGTGGATAGAAAGCTGGCTAGATCATCGGGCTCAATGGGTAGTGATCAATGGCTCCATGTCTAGTTGGCAGCCGGTATCAAGCGGAGTGCCCCAAGGGTCGGTCCTGGGACAATATCTTCATAAATGATCTGGAGGATGGTTTGGATTGCACCCTCAGCAAGTTTGCAGATGACACTAAACTGGGAGGAGAGGTAGATACGCTGGAGGGTAGGGATAGGATACAGAGGGCCCTAGACAAATTGGAGGATTGGGCCAAAAGAAATCTGATGAGGTTCAACAAGGACAAGTGCAGGGTCCTGCACTTAGGACGGAAGAATCCCATGCACCGCTACAGACTAGGGACCGAATGGCTCGGCAGCAGTTCTGCAGAAAAGGACCTAGGGGTTACAGTGGACGAGAAGCTGGATATGAGTCAACAGTGTGCCCTTGTTGCCAAGGAGGCTAACGGCATTTTGGGCTGTATAAGTAGGGGCACTGCCAGCAGATCGAGGGACGTGATCGTCCCCCTCTATTCGACATTGGTGAGGCCTCATCTGGAGTACTGTGTCCAGTTTTGGGCCCCACACTACAAGAAGGATGTGGAAAAAATGGAAAGAGTCCAGCGGAGGGCGACAAAAATGATTAGGGGCCTGGAGCATGTGACTTATGAGGAGAGGCTGAGGGAACTGGGGATGTTTAGTCTTCAGAAGAGAAGAATGAGGGAGGATTTGGTAGCTGCTTTCAACTACCTGAAAGGGGGTTCCAAAGAGGATGGATCTAGACTGTTCTCAGTGGTGGCAGATGACAGAACAAGGAGCAATGGTCTCAAGTTGCAGTGGGGGAGGTCTAGGTTGGATATTAAGAAAAACTATTTCACTAGGAGGGTGGTGAAGCACTGGAATGGGTTATCTGGGGAGGTGGTGGGATCTCCTTCCTTCAAAGTTTTTAAGGCCCGGCTTGACAAAGCCCTGGCTGGGATAATTTAGTTGGGGATTGGTCCTGCTTTGAGCAGGGGGTGGGACTAGATGACCTCCTGAGGTCCCTTCCAACCGTGATATTCTATGATTCTAAGGGCAATAAGATATTCTCCGTCTTATTCTCTATCCCTTTTGTAATGATTCCTAACATCCCGTTTGCTTTTTTGACTGCCGCTGCACACTGCTTGGATTTCTTCAGAGAACTATCCACGATGACTCCAAGATCTCTTTCCTGATTAGTTGTAGCTAAATTAGCCCCCATCATATTGTATGTATAGTTGAGGTTATTTTTTCCAATGTGCATTACTTGACATTTATCCACATTAAATTTCATTTGCCATTTTGTTGCCCAATCACTTAGTTTTGTGAGATCTTTTTGAAGTTCTTCACGGTCTGCTTTGGTCTTAACTATCTTGAGCAGTTTAGTATCGGCTGCAAACTTTGCCACCTCGCTGTTTACCCCTTTCTCCAGCTCATTTATGAATAGGTTGAATAGGACTGACCCTTGGGGAACACCACTAGTTACCTCTCTGCATTCTGAAAATTTACCATTTATTCCTACCCTTTGTTCCCTGTCTTTTAACCAGTTCTCAGTCCATGAAAGGACCTTCCCTCTTATCCCATGACAACTTAATTTACATAAGAGCCTTTGGTGAGGGGCCTTGTCAAAGGCTTTCTGGAAATCTAAGAACACTATGTCCACTGGATCCCCCTTGTCCACATGTTTGTTGACCCCCTCAAAGAACTCTAATCAATTAGTAAGACATGATCTCCCTTTGCAGAAACCATGTTATTTTTGTGCAACAATTTATGCTCTTCTATGTGTCTGACAATTTTATTCTTTACTATTGTTTCAACTAATTTGCCCGATACTGACGTTAGACTTACCGGTCTGTAATTGCCAGGATCACCTCTAGAGCCCTTCTTAAATATTGGCGTAACATTAGCTATCTTCCAGTCATTGGGTACAGTAGCTGATTTAAAGGACAGGTTACAAACCATAGTTAACAGTTCCGCAATCTCACATTGGAGTTCTTTCGGAACTCGTGGGCGAATGCCATCGGGTCCCGGTGACTTGGTACTGTTCAGTTTCTCAATTAATTCCAAAACCTCCTCTAGTGACACTTCAGTCAGTGACAATTCCTCAGATTTGTCACCTACAAAAGACGGCTCAGGTTTGGGAAACTCCCTCACATCCTCAGCCGTGAAGACTGAAGCAAAGAATTCATTTAGTTTCTCGGCGTTGCCTTTATCGTCTTTAAGTGCTCTTTTTGTATTGCGATCGTCCAGGGGCCCCACTGGTTGTTTAGCAGGCTTCCTGCTTCTGATGTACTTAAAAAACATTTTTTTAAGCCTTATGGCTTGTTCCTAGGGAGTTCCCTGAAGGAGCCCCCTGGTGCAAGCCCCTAGTTCCCTCTGGCGCAGAGAGAGTCCCCAACCCCTGCTGTACCCCCGGGTTGATGCTAGTGGGCCCCACATGAGCCGACACCAGAGTGAGTCAGCCACAGTAGCTCTGCCTGCCTGGACCAGCCTTCTGCGGCTGGACATCAGGAGCCGGTTATTGGTTACCAAGGTGACGGAATAGCAGTGTACTGATTTCTCCTTGCCCTGGCACCCCTGGGAAGCTGCTGGAAGTTGAGGCGCAAGATACAGGTAGGGGGACCCAGAGGTGCCTGCAGTCATATGCACGTTACCGCCAATGCGTTTGCATCCCATTGGCGGGGGTGCCATGGAGGGGGCAGGGCTGCTCAGAGTGGGGGGCGAAAGGAGCAGTTTGCCCCGGGCTGCCTATTTGAGAAGGACCCCAAACCAATGTGATCCAGCATGCGGGGTCACATTGTGCTCCCCTGCCAGGCCAAACCTGAGGGCGCTGTGACCCCACGCACCAGGTTACGACGCCCAGCACGGGGAGCTGGGCCCAGCCCCACAGCGGAGGAGCCGAGCCACAGCTGCGGGGTGAGTGCAGTTGTCCATATCAGGTGAGAGGATTTCTGGGGGCACCCTCCAATATTTCAGGGTGGGGATGGGGGGGGGCAAGTTATGCCTTCCCGGGAGGATGCTGGAGCGAAATGGACATGTTCGTTGATTTTCCTTTGGCTTGGCTTCCCCAGGCAGCAGGAGGTCCCAGCAGCGGAATCAGAGGGGCCAGAACTACAGCACAATGGGACCCCCAGAATCGCAGCCACGCCGGGATCAGACGTACCTGGATGAGAAGATCGCCATCCCGGATGTGGGAGGGGTAGGTCCCACCCATGTCTCGGCACGGAGGACTGATCTCCCCACTGCCACAAGCATAGCAGGCACTGGAAGTGGGGAGGCAGACTGGGCCAGTCCATAGGGCACCAGGCTGGTCATCAGGATGCCTGGGTTCTATTTTATTGTGGGCCAGTCACAGCCTGGCTCCAGGCCTCAGTTTCCCCTACTGTACACAGGGGCTCATGCTGTTGGCTTTCTTTGCTGCAGTGCTCTGAGATCTCTGGATGGACAGCTCCTCGTGGAAGTGCTGAGCTCTGTAACAGTGAGGTAGAGCTGGCCTGGTCACTAATAATAATCATCTGCACTTCTTCAATAGCGTTTTTTACCTCTCAGCACTGCATGGCGAGTGGCATTATCCTCACTTTACAGATGGGGAAACTGAGGCACAGCGCTCTGCGGTGACCGGCCCAAGGTCACCCAGCAAGTCAAAAGCAGGACTAGCCCCTAGGTCTCCTGCTGCCTGCATTGACGCATTTGCCATTAGAACACACCGCCTCCCCTCGCTGGCTTTCCCGTGGTCCCTCCGCTGTGTCCCCACTGACATCCACGGACCCCAAAGCCCCTCTGCGGTGGGTGAGTGGGGGTTTCCGGGCACAGGGGAGACCAGGGCAGCCTATTGGCCTGTGATTCCCGTCTGAGCCGAGCCACCAGGGCTTTTCTCCAACACCAGAAAGGCAAAATAGAAGAAGTTTCATTCTGGTTCTTCCAAGCGGGATGCTCGTGAGAACAGACCCACGCAGTGTTTTTGCTACATACCCATGAGAGGCTGCACTGGGATGGTGACCTGCAGTGCTGAGAACTGGGGCAAGGGTGGCTCTTGTTCTGGGTTTTTAAAAGGAAGGGAGCTCTTGGCATTACAAATTCAGGCTTTGTGGCTTCACTGTGTTTCCGGGGAGCCCGGCGCACCAGCGGGGTTGGGACAGCGCACACCGTGCAGAAGTGAAACCCGCTTAGCTGGGAGGGGAAGTGAGTCTTGTTCAGACTGTTTAGTGCTCTGTTTTCTTTGAACTCAAATGCCTTGAGGATGGTTAGGAGAAAGGCTGTCCGTGTGAAAGGCTTAACAGCCCGGCCTCTTTCAGGTAAGGCCTCCCGCTGCATGTCTCTGGGTTTCCAAAGAATTTGCCGTCAAAATGCAGGGAAGACAGGAGCTGACATGCCTGGTATTTTCTGTGGTTAAAAAAATAAGCAGAAAAAAACATTTAAAAAAATCTCTTTCAAGCTTTTGTCATCCATCATCAGTGGGCCTGTCCCAATATTCTCCCTTTGCCGATCACCGTTACAAACCCCAGCCAGGGACTGGAGCTGGGCTCAACATGCAGAATGTGGATGGGGACTAAGATCCTGGTTTCAACCCCTGCAAAGCAAAGTGGGGGTTGAATCCTGGGTTTGCTGGCTTGGCCCATCTCTGGGGGAGCTTATGGCTCAGGGCCTGGAGGTGGGCTGACCTCTCAGGCAGGGGCTCCAATCCCGGCCAGGGTGGTGGTCAGGGAGAGTTCTCCCCGAGTCCTGGCACGGCACCCATCACCAGGTGCTGCTGTCCGGGGTGACATGAGCTGAGGGGCGAGGGGGGTTCACACCAGTTCCTAGTGGCTAAGTTTCCAAATCTCAGAGGGAATTAACCAGCCTCCTAATGGGCGCCGACTTTCTTCTTTCCTCCGGGGGGGTGCTTTCACTCCTCCGCTTTGCCCCGAGGCCTTGTCCCCGCTCCGCACCAACCCCACGGCCCCACCCTCACTCCACCTCTTCCTGTCCCCCGCCCCGCCCCACCCCAGGCCCCACCCTCACTCCACCTCTTCCTGCCCCCGCTCCGCCCCCCCAGACCTCACCCCCACTCCACCTCTTCCTGCCCCCCTGCTCCGCCCCACCTCACCCCAGGCCCCACCTTCACTCCACCTCTTCCTGCCCCCGCTCCGCACCACCCCCACGGCCCCACCCCCACTCCACCTCTTTCTGCCTCCAGGCCACCCCACCCCAGGCCCCACCTTCACTCCACCTCTTCCTGCCTCCAGGCCACCCCGCCCCATGCCCCACCCTCACTCCACCTCTTCCTGTCCCCCACCCCGCCCCACCCCAGGCCCCACCCTCACTCCACCTCTTCCTGCCTCCAGGCCGCCCCGCCCCAGGCCCCACCCTCACTCCACCTCTTCCTGTCCCCCGCCCCGCCCCGCCCCACCCCAGGCCCCACCCTCACTCCACCTCTTCCTGCCCCCACTCCGCACCACCCCCATGGCCCCACCCCCACTCCACCTCTTCCTGCCCCCGCTCCGCCCCCCCAGACCTCACCCCCACTCCACCTCTTCCTGCCCCCCCGCTCCGCCCCACCCCACCCCACCCCAGGCCCCACCTTCACTCCACCTCTTCCTGCCCCCGCTCCGCACCACCCCCACGGCCCCACCCCCACTCCACCTCTTTCTGCCTCCAGGCCGCCCCGCCCCAGGCCCCACCCTCACTCCACCTCTTTCTGCCCCACTCCGCACCACCCCCACGGCCCCACCCTCACTCCACCTCTTCCTGCCCCACTCCGCCCCCTCCCCCACTGCCCTACCCTCACTCACCTCTTCCTGCCCCCCACTCTGCCCCCCCAGACCACACCCCCACTCCACCTCTTCCTGCCCCCGCTCCGCACCACCCCCACGGCCCCACCCCCCCTCCACCTCTTTCTGCCCCCAGTCCGCCCCACCCCAGGCCCCACCCTCACTCCACTTCTTCCTGCCCCCGCTCCGCCCCCTCCCCCACTGCCCTACCCTCACTCCACCTCTTCCTGCCCCGCACTCCGCCCCCCCAGACCTCACCCCCACTCCACCTCTTCCTGCCCCCGCTCCGCCCCCCCAGGCCCCACCCTCACTCCACCTCTTCCTGTCCCTGCTCCCCCCCACAGGCTCCACCTCTTCCCACTCCCGCTCCGCCCCCTCCCCCCAGTGCCTGCTGCCTGCCGCTGAACAGCTGATCTGCGGATGCCTGGTGGGTGCTGAGCACCCACTATTCTTTCCCATGGGTGCTCCAGCCCCGGAGCACCCATGGAGTCAGCACCTATGAGCCTCCTGGCTGGCAGGCCCAGCAGAGAGGACCAGGACCAAATGGGCCCTCGGCAGTGATCTCTTGTCTCCCGCTAGACTGAGTTTGCCCCCGCAAGGTGGAGGGGAGCCTGCCCCATTGCCATGCTAGACGGCACTGACGTATCCTATCAGCCCAGTGGGGGCTGAGGCTGGGATGGGGAGTAACTCTCTGTGGGGGGGACCTGGGGTTTTCCCATCAGACCCCTTAGTCTTGTCCCACTCCCTGCGCCCCACAGCCCACTGAGCATGGCAGTAGGGTGGGCTCCTGTGTCTTTATGGGAGAGCCAGCCCCCATGGCCATCGCTCAGCTCCGCTTGAGTGCCCAGTGGGCACCAGAGGCAGGTACCAGGGGGTCGCTGGGGAGAGCTTTGCCGTGGCAGTTGACTCAGGGCAGCTGCCTCTCCTGCCCTCTGACGGGGGTGGGGGCATGTGTCCAGGGGCCGATCTCCCCTTGGTGCCAAGAGTTGGGGCTGCCTTTGCCTAGAGACCGTAATGCTGATGGCCTGGACACGGCCAGGCTGGTCCAATCCCCACCCTCTGGTCGGGGATAGAGACCCTCCGGCCCGCACCATTTCGTAAATCAGAGAAAGTGAGAGACACGAGACCAGAGAGATGCTGACCTCAGCCAAGGACAGCGCTGCCACGGTTAAGAAAGAGGAACTGGGAGCCAGGAGGTGAGGGGGCAGGCCCTTCCTGCGCTAGAAGGGATGGAAGGAACTCATGGGTCGGGGAAAAGGAAGCAGGGGTTGATGTGACACATGGGGGCCACACACAGGCCTGGCCTCCACCCTGCTCAGGCTGTGAAAAATGTCACGCCCTGTGTGACATCCTTAGCTCGCCCTAACCCCCCTTGCGGGCACAGCTTGGGCAATGGAAGAATTAATCCGTCAGCCAAGCTGCTGTAACACGGACCGCCCCACAGACACCACCGAGCGGCAGTGGGGATCGAACCCCCGGTCGCCAGTCCCCAAAGCAAAAGGCCCTGCCAGCTGAGTTAGAGGAGCGGCTACACGGCTGCGCGTATGATGGTGCACTGGGAACAGAACCTGTCTGATGCCGGGCGTGGGGCTCACACTGGTCACGGCAACCCCCACAGGCCAGCTCCGGCAGTGGGCTATTCAGGGACGGCTCTGAGGCCAATTCCCTTGGCCAAAGCCCCAGGTGTGGTGCAGGGAGCGTTGCGGGACCAGTGGCTGGGGTGGGGGATGTGGCAGGATGCTGCCCTCAGGTGTCACTCAACAGGCCTGCGTATCCCATCATTCCACGCCTGCCCCTCCCCAGCCCCGCCACCCCAGCCTGGTCTCTTCCTCTGCACTTCGAGCTGCAGAGATCTGGGCACATGCGGCTTTGCAAAGTGCCCGTCGCCCAGCGTGGCACATGCCGGCGCATTCCAACCCTGCCGTCGGGGCGCCTAGAGGGATTGGCCCTTCGGAGCCGTGCCTCCCCTATGCTGAGCAGTGGGGAAGCCAGGACAGGGGGCTCATGATGGCTGCTTCCCCTCTGCCCTAACCCCCGATGCAACTTTCCCTTCACAGCCCGGCTTCAGCTTCCGGAAGCTGTGGGCTTTCACCGGCCCTGGGTTCCTCATGAGCATTGCCTTTCTGGACCCGGGGAACATCGAGTCAGACCTGCAGTGTGGGGCCGTCGCTGGGTTCAAGGTGAGCGGGGGGGGGCGTTCCCCAGTGACACCCGTGCCGACCTCAGCCAGGAAGAGCAGCCTTGTGTAATGCTCCTCCGAGATGGCTCCCGGCCACTAACAGCACCAGGCCGGGTCATGGCAGGCGACCGGGAGAGCATCCTCCATTGGCTGCCTGCAGGCACCGGGCTCCCAGCACGGCTCACGGGGTAGGGGATGTGCCAGGCTGGCGGATGGGCCAAGCTTGCCATACCGTAGGCACCATGTGTCTGGCGGCCGAAGCACGTGTCAGCCTCCTGGCAGCCGGCCGGCGCCGCTCCGCCCCGGGGGCGCGTCCGTCAGTACCACCCTGGGGCTCCCAGCGCCTTGGGACAGGTGTGTACCGCGCCTTGCACTACGGGGCCATGATCCCAGGTCTGGGGTTTGCAGGCTCGACCACAATAGCCCCCCAGCAAGCACCGATCATTAAGGTAACGAGGTAGTAGGTGTATGCCGCACACCCAGCCGCCCCACACAACTGAGGCCACAGCCCCAGCTCCCCCCTCTCCGCTCACGCTGGCTCTGGTGTGGGTTCCCTGGGGTCTGGCTCTACTGCGGTGGGTTCAAAGTCCTGTCTGGGGTATGGAGGGGACCTTCCCGGACCCCTAGGCCAGAGGTTCTCAACATTTTTCTTTCTTAACCTCCCCGGCATGCTATAAAATTTCCACGGCCCCCCTGTGCCCCAATAACTAGTTTTCTGCATACACAAGCCGGGGCCGGTGTTAGAGGGTAGCAAGCAGGGCAGTTGCTTGGGGCCCCACGCTACAGGGGTCCCCACAAAGCCACATTGCTCTGGCTTCGGCTTCAGCCCCAGGCAATGGGGCTGCGGCTTTCTGCCCTGGGCCCCAGCGAGTCTAACGCTGGCCCTGCTTGGCGGCCCCCCTGAAACCTGCTCGAGGCCCCCTAGGGGGGCCCGGACCCCTGGTTGAGAAGCACTGGGCCAGGCTATCCCTCGCTGACCCAGAGTCATTCAGCCTGCAGGCAGTGGGCCTGCCCCAGTGAAGTCATTGGGAGTTTTACCACCGACTCCCCTGGGGACAGGACCAGGGCTGGTGTGTTTAGGTGAAGCCGCCGGCGCTTTGCTGGGTCTGTAGCTTCTGTCTCCTGATCTCTCCTGGGCTGGGCTGGCTCCTGGAGCCCCTGCTGAGAGGCTCTGCGCGTGCCCGCTCTGCCCTCCAACAGCCTGCCCCTCCATTGCTCTAGCTGCTGTGGGTGCTGCTCTGGGCCACCATCCTGGGGCTGCTGTGCCAGCGGCTGGCTATCAGGCTGGGTGTCGTCACGGGAATGGACCTGGGCGAGGTCTGCTATCAGTACTACCCAAAGGTGAGTGCCGAGGCCCCGGGCGGGCGCCGCGGGTCGCAGCCGGAAGCCTCACCCCGCAGGGGCGGATGGCGGGGAGCTTTGGCCACCGAGGTCCGGAGAGCAGCGAGCCCGGGCTGGGCTGCAGGGAGAGCCCCCAGGCTGCTGACATTGGCCCGGGCATGCTGGCCGGCGAGACAGGAGTTCAGCGAGCCCAGGAGGAGGCTGCAGCCATTTGTCTGGGTTCCTCTGGCCTCGGTCGCCAGCCCCGCAGCTCAGATTCGTGCCCGGCTTTGCAGCATCAAATGGCTGCATTGGGTTTTTCAACCCTTGGTGGATTTGGGGTCACTGGAAAGAGTGGGGCTGGTGGGATTGGACACAACCAGCTACAGTGCAGGACGGTGCTTTACAAACACACACACACTCTGTGTGGGCTCTGGTGATGCCCCTCAGTCCCGACCCGCAGCCCCCTGCTAGCCCAGCCCGTTCAATGAACGTGGGGATCATTCCCTAGAGAATTCTACAAACTTTAAGGTCACACTGAGCCCATAAGACATGTGGCTAGAGAGAATCCTAATTAACCCCGGGCAAACAGCCCTGGGGCTCTGAGACACAGAGCGAGCCCACGCCAGGTTCTTCCCGAGGGGAGGGCTGACCAGAGTGTGGGGTTAGCGTCAAGTGGAGTATATGGTTACCTCGCTAAGCTCCCGGGTAGCTCAAATGAACGGCAGGAGCAGACAAGCCCTTTAGGAAGCGGGAGGCTGTTCCCCCATCAGAGCTCTCTGCAATCAGGGGTGAGGAATCCAACCGTATATTATACCCCAGAGGAGAGGGGGTTTATCATGAGGCCTCACCAGTGACTTTTTAATGATCCCCAAACCCCCAGAAAATCAGACCTGACCCACCCCTCCTACTATCACTACTTGTAGCAAAAGAGCAGCCAGCTGCAAGGAGAACTGTGGGCTTGTGGTTAGAGCAGCAGACTTGCAATCAGGACTCCTGGGTTCTGTTCACAGCTCTGGGCAGGGGTCTAGTAGGGGAGACTGGGACTGGGGACTTCTGGGTCTATTGTCAGCTCGGAGGGGGCAGGTGTGTTGTTAGAACTGGGAGCCAGAACTCCTGGGTTCTATTCCCAGCTCTATGCATGGCACGGGGCATGTCTCTGTGCCTCAGTTTCCCAATCTGTAACATGGGGGTAGTAACATGGGTCACATGGGGGTTGCAAGGTTTGATAAAGTGCTCTGAGGTCCCTGGCTATGTGAAGCCCCAGCCTGGAGTCCGAGCCGGCCAGCCGGGGTTCCTGACTGTGCCATTGGCCCTGTTTGCTGCAGGTACCGCGCGTGCTGCTCTGGATCATGATCGAGATCGCCATCATTGGTTCCGACATGCAGGAGGTGATCGGGACGGCCATTGCTTTCAGCCTCCTCTCGGCCGGACGGTAACACCCACAATTACTCCTGGGTGCTAGGGAAGCCGGGCCTAGAACCCCAGGGACCTGAACTAAAAGAGCACTCCCTGAGCTTTCAGCAGTAGTGAGTCCCTTATCCTCTCTGTGGGTGACATCACAGGTACAAACCAAGCCAGCGTGTTACACGATCCCTGTAGCATGCCGGATCCTCATGTTAGCAGCGCTGATTCCTAACCCCAGGGACCAAATGCAGGACCAGCTGGTTCTAAGAGAGGCAGGATTAGCTAGATATCTCAGAGCTGGGCTTTGCCTGCTTTCCTCACCCGCATGCTTGCACTGGGAGACTCCAGCTCTAGGCTCAGGCAGTCCTGGGCCTTCTCCTGAGACTGCCTGTGGTTTTTAGGCTGGGTTTAGAAGCAGGACCCAGAGACAGATTTTAGTTGCTGTCAAACCAGGCTGCCTTCCAGCCAGATCCCTCCAAAGCTGCGTAGCCCTGTTACCCAAAGTCCTGAGCCCCCTGGGCTCCATCGCTGGCCAGGTGTGAATCAGGATGGGGTGTGCTTCTAAAGATCCACCCTAGCGCCAACGGGAGTGAATTCAGGAAAGTCCTGTGGCCTACAGGACGTCAGACTAGATGGTCACAACGGCCCCTTCTGGCCTGAGGCTCTACGAAGCCAGCGTCCCTCTGCAACCTGCTCTTAACGCCGGAGCTCCGGGGCTTGGATTTAGCCCAGCGCGTCGCGCTCCCTGAATGCTGGTGCACCGGAGACAGAGTCACTCAGCAAGCGAAAGCGCAGCTCAGCCTTTCCCAAGCAGAGACGAACCCTCCCCGCACCTTCCTCTAGCAACGGGGCTGCTTGTCCAGCACGAGACGGCGTCAGGAATGACCCTCCCCCGCCTTCGTCATAGCAGTAACCTCTGATTTCCCCCCCCCGCAGCATCCCCCTGTGGGGCGGAGTCCTCATCACCATCATCGACACCCTTGTCTTCCTCTTCCTGGATAAATACGGTAAGTTCTTTGTATCCCGGGCTGGGGGCTGGGGGCTGCGGGTGCCACCTGCCCAGTTTAGATGGAGGGTGTTTGGTTAGGAAGCTGCAGAACAAGGAGGCTTTTCCCAGGCTGGTCCATTCCATGCTCCCTTTCCCAGTGCGAAGCTGCCTCCTCTCTTGGCTACCAATCTGCCCAGCTTGCTGCTCTCTGTAGCCCTGGCCTCTCCTGGGACTTCTTAAAAATCAACTCAACACTTAACAAAATACTCAGTTCCCCGCCGCGCTCCTTGCCGGGGGGGTGGCTTCATCTCCTCCGTGGCGTCAACCCAGCCAGGACCCAAGTCAGAGGGCGGCAACTTCTCGGCAGGATGGAAGGGAGACACAGGTGGCCCGGTGAGATCTGCACCGTGGGGGCTGCCGGCAGTGAGGGAGCCAGGGGACGGAGAGAGGTGGGTCTGATACAGTGTGGCCCATGTTGGGAACCATGGGCCTGCATCACACAAGCTATGATGGATCATGCTGCAAGAGGAACTGACGGGCTGGAGGGAGGTTACTAGAGGACAGTCTAGGGACCAATCTGATTTTAATTAATGACCTTGGCCCAAAAAGTGGGAGTGGGCTAATAACATTTGCAGATGACACAAAGTCGGGTGGTATTGTCAGTATGAAGGGGACCAGAATATCATACAGGAAGATCTGAACCAGCTTGAAAACTGGAGTAATAGAAATTAGATGAAATTTAACAGTGCAAAGTGCCAGGCTGTGCACTTAGGAACTAACAACAGTAATTTGTGCTATAAGCGGGGGAGGTATCAGTTGGACGTGACCGAGGCACAGAAAGACCTGGGTGTATTGGTCAGTCACAGCATGACTGTGAGCTGCCAATGTGATGAGGCTGTGAAAAGGCTAATGCCATCCTAGGCGAGGTATTTCCAGTAGACACAGGGAAGGGTTAGTACCATTATACAAGGCACTGGTGAGACTCATCTGGAATACTGTGTGCAGTTCTGGGCTCCCGTGTTTAAGAAAGATGACTTCAAACGGGAACAGGTACAGAGCAGGGCTTTTAGGGTGATCGGAGGAATGGAAAACCTGCTTTTTGAGAGGAGACTCAAAGAACTCAGCTTGTTTAGCCTGACCAAGCGAAGGCTGAGGGGAGAGATGATCTATCTCTATAAATAAGTCAGAGGGATAAATAACAGGGAGGGAGAGGAGTTATTTAACTTAAGTGCGAATGTGGACACAAGAACACCTGGATATAAACTGGCCATCAATAAGCTTTGGCTTGAAATTGGAGGAAGGTTTGTAACCAAGGTTTGTTCCAGGTTCTGGAACAGCCTCCCAAGGGGAGCAGTGGGGGCAAAAATACTAATTGGCTTCAAGACTGAGTGTGATAAGTGTACGGAGGGGCTGGGATGATGACACTGCCTACAATGGCAGGTAGCCGATCTTCGACTGCTACCAGCAAGTATCCCCAACAGCCGGGGATGGGACACCGGATGGGGAGGGCCCTGAGTCACTACAGAGAATTCTTTCCCAGGGGTCTGGCTGCTGGGTCTTGCCCACATGCTCAGGGTCTGACTGATCGCCAGATTTGGGGTTGGGAAGGAAATTCCCCCCAGGTCAGATTGGCAGAGACCCTGGGTGGGGGGTTTGCCTTCCCCTGCAGCATGGGGCCAGGGTCACTCGCTGGTGTGAACTAGAGCAAAGGGTGGATTCTCTGTCACTCGAAGTCTTTGGGCCATGCTCTAAGGACTCCGTAACTCAGCCAGAGCTCCGGGGTCTGTTACAGGGGTGGGTGGGCAAGGTTCTGCGGCCTGCGAGGTGCAGGTCAGACGAGATGCTCACAATGGTCCCTTCCAGCCTCAGACTCTCCGAGTTTGTGAGATTGTCCCCAACCCAAACGTGCGGCCTGGTCCCAGGGGCTGGGTTTGAGCTGCCTGTCTGAGCCCGGCTGCAGTGTGGAGCTCCCCTGTTCTCCATTTCCCCTCCAGGTCTCCGGAAGCTGGAAGCCTTTTTCGGTCTCCTGATCACTATCATGGCAGTGACCTTTGGCTATGAGGTAAAGAGACATTTCCCCGCTCCTTTGTGCTTAGCGCTGCCTTACCCAGCCCTTGCATACGGGCAGAGGAGGAACGGCACTGAGTTCTCACCACAGAACTGCCTCGGGCCACGACCACAGGCTGAGAATCCACAGAGGCCACCTGTGGCCGAGGGGGAACAGGAAGATCCGACTGGAAGGTGCCTCCTGAGTCCAGTCCCCTGCTATCACAGGCAACCCCATCAGCTAATCCCGCTCACAGGTTTCTCATGCTCCCTCTTAAACCTGGTTAGGCTACTTGCCCTTGTGCTCAGCGAGCGTGCCGCGGTGGGGATCCAAGCTGCCCGTGTTACGGAGGGGCCACTTGGGCAGCCCTTATCTGGTCTCACAGACCCGTCTGGCCAAAGAGAAATCTCAGTGCACTGGGCACGGCTGGAGCCTGCTCTGGGAAGCGCTGGGGTGGGGGGAGCAGACGGGCGCGTCTTTCCTCTCGCCCGGGCCGGAGTTTGCGTTGGCCGCCCTTGTACCACCTCCACAGGCCTGCTCCCAAACATAGCAGCTACCAGCCCCTCAGTGCAGGACTTAGATATTTTTATAGGGGTGCATCAGCTGCAATCCCTTCCTTGGACCGGGGTCCTTGCTTGTCTCACAAGCTAAGCAGGGGGATGCCTGATCACTATTTGGATGGGAAACATCCCCTCCAGGGAGAACGAACTGGCAGCCGGTGCTTTTCCTTGGGAGGGTGCTGGGAGGTGCTGCCTTTCGGCTGCTTGCGATCATTAGAGACCGTGGACTTTGGGGCGTCGGCCCTGCGCCCTGGCTAGGGCGTGTAGTAGTGCTTTGCCCCCCACGGCGCGGGGTGGGGATTCTTGTGGTCGTGTGCTGTGACCTCGTCGGGCCCGGCGGGGATTCCTGTGTCATGGAGCTGGGGAGGGGGACTGCCCCAACGGGAGCTGTTCAGGGGATTGCTCGCTCACTGGCTCTTTGCCTGGCAGGCCAGCGTTAGCATTGCCGGCAAGGGCAGAGTGGGTCGTGGAGCCGGAGTTAGGCTCACTGGAGCTGTTCTGTGGGAGACCTGGCACGGGCAGCATCAGCAGTGCCCCCGTGGGAACCTCACCTCAGCCTGCCCGTGAGGTGCCACCGAGCGCAGCGGGTCCCTGGTGTCCGTGCAGGACCCGGCTGCAGCCCGCTCTCCCCTCCTCTGTCCCCAGTACGTGGTGGTACGGCCTGTCCAGACGGAGGTGCTGAAGGGCATATTCTTCCCCTACTGCCGCGGCTGCGGACGGGAGGAGCTGCTGCAGGCCGTGGGCATCGTGGGCGCGATCATCATGCCACACAACATCTATCTCCACTCCTCCCTGGTCAAGGTCAGGGCTCAGGGGTGGGCGCCTGTCCCTGCCATGGATGCCAATCAACGGTCTTCCCCCTTTGTCCTGGGGGGTGCTTCTGTGGTCCTCAGGGGGTCTGGTGTGCGCACCATGGAGTCACAGCCATCAGCGGCATTAGGAGGCCATGGGTGCAATACCTTGACCTGCCAGAGGGGGGCGCTGTTGCACTCCCTGCCCCTGCTACAGCTGGGGTGGGGATGCAGCGGGGCAGGAGAGCGAAGCGTAGGACTGGGAGGCCACAGGGTGGATACTCAGGAGGTGGGAGAGTGGGTGGGACTGGGGGCAGTGCCCTGGGAACAGGAGACAGATGCTTGGCTCCTCCGCCCCGTTGGGTGGGGGCATCAAGCCCCAGGCTGCGCCCCACACCATGTCCCATGATAGTCCCATGAGCCATCTGAGCATGCCCTCCCCGCCATGGGCTCAGAGCTCCCCAGGGGGCCCATAGCCCTGTCCCAGGCTGCTGAGCCCGGCTTCCCCCTGCCCCGGCCTAGCCAGCTGCATGACGGTGCCCCCTGCTGTGTGCCCCTGCCCAGACCCGCGAAGTGACGCGCTCCGAGCGGCAGGCGGTGAGTGAGGCCAACAAGTACTTCCTGATCGAGTCCTGCATCGCCCTCTTCATCTCCTTCCTCATCAACCTCTTCGTCATGGCCGTCTTCGGCCAGGCCTTCTACCACCGCACCAACCAGGACGTGGTGAGTACCCGTCACCAGGGGGCGGGGGGGGCCTTCTCCCCTACACAAGGCCCCCGGTCCCACCACCATCTCTGCTGAGCCGCCGGCAACCCCGGGGTTCTGTCTCAGTGCCCTGCCCTGCGAGAGGCTGTGTGATCATCCTCGGCTGAGTTTAAAGCTTATTGCCCCACGAGAGCCCCTAGCGACTACAAGCACCAGCTCCCTTGGGGACTAGAACTCTCGACCTTCCGCGCTAAAAAGCCAGGCCGCTACCCCAGGAGCCAACAGGGCAACTCCCCCCACCCCATTTCCCAGCCACTAGGGGGAGCTGATACCTGTCGGACTCATGGCGTGCACTAGAGGGCAGCAGGGAGCACACCCACCCTGCAGCGATGGGGGCCACCCGCCCCGGGATCTGACAGGCACTCTTGCAGGTGGGGCTGGTCCTGCCGTGGGGGCATGGCTGTCACACGCTTGGCCCCGGGCAGCCTTAAGGGCAGGGATGCGGGGAGGCGTGGTCAGCTGATTGCTCAGCCCGCTGTAGGGCCGGCCTGCTCCTGCCCCCTGCCAGTGCCTCCCCCTTGCCCCCACCCCAGCGAGGTCATTTGCCAGGCAGCCTCCTGACCGGTGGCCCCGTGCCCCGTGTGTTTCAGTACAACGTTTGTGCCAACAGCAGCGTCAGCCAGTACGCCCCTATCTTCCCCAGGAACAACGAGACGGTCTCCGTGGACATCTACCAAGGGGTGAGTCGGGGGCACAGACACCCCCCTGTCCCGGGAGCTGGGGCTGGGCTGCTGGGGAGGGGGCACGTGGGGCTCAGTGGCACAGGAAAAGCCTTAGCCCCACGGGCGAGGGGGAGGGTTTGCCCATTCTGGTCTCCCAGGGCAGGCTCTTTGTCTGGCAGCACCCCCTGCACCGGCCTCAGCCTTCAGGTGCCCACAATCCTCTCCCGGGTCCCTGCTGGAGTCATCAGGGTCCTTTCTGTTTCCCCCACCCCTTACACACCCACACACTCAGACCCCACCCCGCCCATCACGCCCAGGGCCTGCCACCTCCCCTCCAGCTGAGAGCCGGACCGAGGGGTTACAGCTGAGCAGCCTCCCGCTCCCCCGACCTGCCAGCCTGGGGTAGGAGAGGCCGGGAGCAGGTCCCGCCCCCCCCATCCCCACAGGGGAGGGCTTGGGGTTCCTCTTTGGACCGTGCTAACACGGGCTCCGCTCTGTCCCCCTTCAGGGCGTCATTCTGGGATGTTATTTCGGCGCTGTTGCTCTCTATATCTGGGCCATCGGGATTCTGGCAGCAGGGCAGAGTTCCACCATGACCGGGACCTACGCCGGGCAGTTTGTCATGGAGGTGAGAGGCTGGGGGGGAAACAGCGCTTCCCCAGAGGCCCATTGACTTCTGCACAATTTACGCTTCGGTTTGTGTAATGGTGTTTCCAGCCCCTATTGCTGCAAAGAGAAACGTGCAGCTGTGACCCTGCTGCCTGCCTGAGTCTGCAGAGAGCCTGCGTCCAATCACGGCACCGAGCCAGGTGTGAACTGCCCCCTTCTGCCCAGTGGGGTGTTGACTCTGGAGTCTAATGACACCAACAACCGCACCGTTTAACTATTTCACTGCTGAGCCTCTTACCAGAAACATCTGGCTGCTCTGGGAGCTTGGGTGGAGCTAGAGTAAATGCCCCCATGCCTGCCGGCTCGCTGTCCCCGAAAGGAAGCAGATTGGAAGCACTTGCTGGAAGTGGAGTCTGTCTCTCTCCCCCTAATCCAGGCATTTATACCACACTCCTCAGCTTGGTGCCGGGTGCCTGGCACAGCTCCACTGGGGAAAAACCACTGCGGGGTTATCGGGAGTTTGCTCCATTTCCCCTCAGCCCCTTCCCCAGGACAAGCAGCTGTAAGTGTCTGTAGACTGGCGGGAACGCTAAGGTGCAAAGGTGGGGCGCAAGGAAGACCCTGATCTCTTGCCATTCCCAGGAACTTTCTGCAAATTGCAGTCTGCAGAACTCAGGTTGCCTCCCTAAAACTCCCGCTGCGCTTTCACTTCGAGACATCAGCCCGTCACCCTCCCTCTTCACACCTGGTGGGCTACGTTGTTGCTCGCTGCTGCGGCGCCCCACCCCAGAGGCAGCATGTTCCCTTCTCCCGGGCGTTGCTGTCCTACCACGAGACTGAAGCGCCCTCTGCGGAGCCCTTGCAAGCCATGATTCTACAGCTTTGCTTAGCTCAGCAGGTCTCACGGAAGGGAGTGGAGGAGGAAACTTTTAACAGCCTCTTTCTGCTGAGTAGCATAAAAATATGACAGCGCGGGGTTCAGCAGGGTTAGACACCCTCTTCTTTTTAATCCTGAGTTACAGGAAGAGGAACAGAATCTGCAGTGACAGCTGCTAGGGGGAGAGTAACAACAACTGGATATGGGGAGACAGCATAGACAACCCATGGAACTCATGGCCACATGCTATTAATGATATTAACCTGGGCAGAGGATTACTGAGGTTAATTTATGGAACTCACTCCCCACTGACATTAATTAGAGCTGGGCAGAGAACAGGAATTCCATTTTGTGGCAGATTTTGAGATTTCAAAACTTGATTTCATTCCAATTAGGAACAAACACCGAAAATTTCAAAATTCTCCACCCATCCCCAGGCTATGGAGCGTGCTTTGAAACACGGGTTGGCTCACCCGGTCACTAACCCAGTGTGGACGCGGGCTGCGAGTGGGTGCTTTAACCCACCTTCCCGGGGCGGGGTGACTCCTGCGGGTGGTGAGGAGCCTAGTTAACGTGTGTTTGAACCCCAGCTTTGCTCCTTGTGCAGCGCCGTGCCTCCCCACCAGGGGGCAGGAGCCTTTGGGAAGGGAAGCTCTTGATTTTGTGCTGAGCTCCTGGGGCTGGGGGGGGCCAAAGGCAGGGGGTGTCTACTCAGCAGAGGACACTCCAGAGCCGGACGGCCCGATCCTGCAGGGCGGGGCGTGTCCTCCACTTCCGTTGCAGACTCTCGGGAATTAGAGTCTGCAACGGAAGTGGAGGACACGCCCCGCCCTGCAGGATCGGGCCGTCCGGCTCTGGAGTGTCCTCTGGGGGACAAAGGGGGGCGGGGGGCTGTATTGATGGTGGGTTCTTAGCACAGGAGTGAGTGCTGGGAGGGTGAACTGAGGTGGTGGGGGCGATGGGGGCTGAAGTGAGGGGGGCCTGAACTCAGCGGGGTTGAGGGGGGAGAGAACTGGTAGGGGACAGGATGATTGGCTGGGCAGGAGACAGGCAGAGGTGGGAAGTCAGAGCTCCTGCAGCCAGGGCCAGAAATCACGGTCTCCAGAGCAGGCAGGAGGTTGTCCCACGCCCACGCCCTGGGGAGGGCTCGGGGGAGCCCAAATGTCAAGACCCTGCTCGGAAAAACGCAGTAGAATTGCTTTGAAAAATCTCATGAGTTTTGGAGCCAATCTCCTGGTTTTTGATCTCTGGACGTTGCCAGTCCGGCCATTGCAGGGGCAGATCAGGCTCCGGGGCCCTCCTCCCCACCAGTGACCCTGCGGCGTCAGGCGCCCGGTGTCGTTCTCGCTCACTGACGGGGCGTCCCCGTTTGTCCCCTCCCCAGGGGTTCCTGCAGCTGCGCTGGTCCCGCTTCGCCCGCGTGCTCTTCACCCGCTCCTTCGCCATCCTCCCCACCGTCTTCGTCGCTGCCTTCAAGGACGTCAGCCACCTGACGGGGATGAACGACCTGCTCAATGTGCTGCAGAGCATCCTGGTGAGAGCTGGGCCTGGACCTTGGGCACAGCGGATTCGGCGGGTGGGGAGGCAAGGGGGGGCCAGACGTGGTAGTGGGAGGTGGGGCGGGGGCAGATACCTGGGAGCAGAGTCCCCTCCCCTCTCACCCTGACCCGCTGCCTTGCAGCTGCCCTTCGCCGTTCTCCCGGTTCTCACCTTCACCAGCATGCGGCCGCTCATGCAGGAGTTCACCAACGGCGTGTGAGTATCTGGGGTCCCACCTCCCCGCTGGGCTGATGGCTGGGGCGCAGGCAGCCTCCCCGGGGCGCCCAGCGTCCAGATCCCCCCAAATGCTGAAATGAACAAGCAGCAGGACCCCAGAACTTTGGAGGCGTTTGGGGTTCCTCAGGCCCTGGGGGAGGGGCATCCTTCAGCCAGTTGCGTGGCTGGGTTGCGGGGGAGGGTCGCAGGTGGGTGCAGGTGGGCAGGCCGTGCTTGCCATGGGCTCGCCGCGCCCCCCTGGGCGTGGGCCTGCAAGGGCCGGGCTGGCAGCACAGGGCGTGGGAGCTGTGCCCTGGCGCACGGCTCCGCACGGGCAGGCTCAGCCGCGTGTCAGACCCTCCCGCGCCATTGCGCCCCCCTGCACGGGGCCGGAGGCAGGGCGGAGCGGGGCCGGCCCGTGCAGAGTCAGAGAGGTTGGACCCCCACCCAGGCAGCTGTCGGGAGGGGGCCGGGCCGGGCTCACCGGGGCTCTGGTCTCCGCAGCGTCGGGAAGGCGCTGATGATCCTCATCACCGGGCTGATCTGCGCCATTAACCTCTACTTCGTGGTGATCTACATCCCTACGCTGGGCAGCATGGCCTACTACATCCCCCTGGCCTTCGTGCTGGCCGGCTACGTGGCCTTCACCGCCTACCTGGTAGGGCGGCTGGGAGCGCTTTGCCTGCCCCTGGGCAGCAGGGGGCGGGGCCTGTGCTCTGGGGCTGGGGGACCCCGTCCTGGGCTGGGAGGGAGTACTTGGGCGGGGGGTGATTGTGAGCTCTTGGGGGGATCACGCCCTGGGAGTTCTCTGCCAAGTCCTGCACCTCGTGTCCCTCCCCAGTGACTGACTCCAAAGGGGACCCCACTGCGGGTCAGATAGGGGAACAATGAGGGGGACCCCTCACAGCGCAGCCCCAGTGATCAGAGCGAGATTGGGCAGCCCCTGCCCGCACCCACTGGGTTTTCAGCAGCACCTGCTGCCTGCAGAGGCGGGACAGGGGCTGGTCAGAGACGGGCAGACCCTAGCCTGGGGCGGATCAGAACCAGCTGCCGCATTATCCGACCCCCAGGCCCCAGTCGGTGGTGGGCTTGGTACCAGGCCCTGGTCTCTCTCTGGAGCGTGGCTCAGGGCAGGGGCTCTGATCCCACCGCGCAGGCTGGAATCTGGGGCAGAGAGCGAGTGGGGATCACGAGGTCCTCTCCCCCCCCTTGCTTCAACACCCCCAGGCTGCTCTGTCCCCCCCAACCCAGTGCTCTGTCCCAATCAGCAGCTCAGTCGCTTTCTCTCTCGCTCCCCATAGATCTGGACTTGCTGCATTGCACACGGAGCTGACTTCCTGGCCTGGGGACACCACAGCCAGTTCTCCTACGGGCTCCCCTCCACCGACCCGCCGGGCTGGGCAGGGCCCCGGTGACGCGCCGTGCCCCTACCCGCCGGGCATTCGCGCCACAGGCCTGGGCTGCCTCTGGATTTGTCGCCGTCCCAGGCGGGAACGAACCCATCGCCACACAGTCACCGTCACCGGCAGGGCCGGGGTTCAGGGCTGGGCTCCCTGCTACCCCCCCGGACTGACGGACATGCAGCATCCCAGGGCATCTCCCCTTCTCAGCAAGCTCAGGGCGTGGGGGGCAGCACTGACCAATCAGCACCTTCGCGGGCACCTGTGATCACCCCCCACCGCCACAGCCCCGCTGGTGCTCTCCAATCCTGATCCGCACCCCCTGCTATCCTAGCTCTGGTCCCCTCCTCCCGTCCAGTGCTGCCGGTGCCCCTCAATCCCGACCTGCCCGTGAAATAATGACCCTAAGTTCACACTGATCATGGAGGTAACTCAGCCCCCCGGGGATCCCACTGTGAGTAGCCCTTGCTGGCTGGGGTCCGGGGAATGGGCTGGGAGGGGCCGGAGCTGTGACTGGAGTAAAAGCTGCAGTATCCCGGAAGGAGACTCACGGAGAAGGAGTTCAAGTCCCGGGAAAGTGCAGCTCTGTGAATAAACTTGATTTCAAGGGTTTCCTACAGGAGGGTCTGGTCATTGGCTGGTGCAGGCCCCGCAGAGGGAGCAGAAACGAGCCACCCCTGGAACCGAGCCAGCCCCACTGGCCAGCCTGGTCCTCGGTCTGAGCCTCCCTGCAAGAGTCCGTTGTCACCCTTCAGGGTCAGCCACAGGTCATAGCCTAGAATAGGAACATTTTCCGTGTGCCCATCGCCTCCTATCCCAAAGCGCGTCCCAGGGCACCCTGGGATGCAGCCACCTCTGGGGTGGAGGACAACGGGCATAGTGCAGCAATGCTAATCAACAGCAGGGGGGACTTTGGCAAATGCCCTGGGTTGACTGTGGCCCGGCAGAACAGACAAGGGCGTCAGGGTCTCGCCCCTGACAGGTCCCCTCCCCGGAGAGCGCACGGAGCTCAGCGTATCTGCTTGCAATGGAGGAAGGCTGGGTTGGGGCTGCAGGGCTGTGACGCTAGGAATTTCATCCCGGATGTTTGGAGCATGGGGCCGCCCCCTCCAGCCCTGGACTCCCAGACCCAAAGGGACCCAGCCCTCTTCTCGCTGAGCTGCTGCCGCAGTCAATGGTTACAGTCGCCTGCTAGGGAGTGCACTGGTTAAATTGTGTTTGCTCCTGATTTTGCTGCTTCGTGCCGCGTGAAGGGGCCCTGAAAGGGTTAAAGAAAAGAGCAGGGGCAAGGGGATCGGCTCGGTTTTCCCCTCAGAAACGCCAGGAGCATCACGTCTGATTTTGCAGGGCAGCTTGGAGCGGCGTGACGCGCCGGACAGCGGGGTGTGGAATCTTTTCCAAAGATCACCTGTGTCCCAAGTGTGTGTCAGGCATTGGAGTTAACTAGGGTTCACCGTCGCAAGCAAACCCCACCCGTTGGAAACAGTCTGGCAAAAAGATCCCCTTTCGATGGCTCCACTCTCCCGCTCTCAGGATGTCATAAAGTCGCCCGTTCCCTGCTCAGCCACAGGGCGGGCGACACTTGAGCATCTACTGTTAAAAACCATTGGCTGACGCAGGGCTGGATCCAGTCCCAAACCTGCCAGCCCTTCATAGACCCAAACAAGGGCCCAGCCCCGACCCGCCTTCGGCCCCCGTCTCTTCGGGTATCGTGGAGTTCGTGGAGCTCTGTGACGCAGACGGCCTGAGTCCAGAGCGAAATCAACCAGAGACTTTCCAGCGAGGGGAGTGAGCCTGGCACGTGGGAGCACCGCTATCCTCGTACAGCTGCGCCCGTCCCGGGAGCAGGCCGGGGTCTCGCCCAGTGGAATTAAACCGGTGCAACTCTGAGGGTCCCAGGGCCTTCCAGTGCAGCAACAGAGGGGTTAACCAAACCTGCGGCCCCAAAGGTGCGGCCGGTGGCTCTGCCTGATCAGGGTGCTCCCTGGGCAACAGGGGGGGAACCCTAGGGTCCGGCCTCCTTTGGAGCAGATCAAGAGGTGAGGACTAAGGGGACTACAGGTCCCAGCATGCATTGCAGCCAGGTGTGTCCTGTGGAGGGGTGGGCTCAGGCTGGGGAGCCCAGACCTGTGGATTTGTCTCCCTGAGGGTACCCCGGGAAGCAGCAGCTCTCCAGGCTGGCTGTGGAAGGGCAGCGGGGTGGGCTGGGAGGTCCCACCCAGGGTGGAGCTAGAGGCAGGGCAGGGATCCTGAGCAGATGCCCAGGGGCTCCTGTTCCCTTAGAATTACTGCACCCCCTGCTTGGAAGCGCAGTGCAGACACCAGGGGGCACCACCTGTCCAGTGGTGAGTGATGGGATCAGGTGCAATGGCTAAACCGGCTCCCTGGGCTTGGCAAGGAACCTGTGGCAGGAGGCTGGAGAAGGGGCTACCTGCAAGCAGCAGGGACAGAGTTAAACAGGGCTTGGCATTCCCCTTCTCTGCTCAGCACTCCCCAAGGCCCACAGCCCCCCACGATCCGGGCTACAGCATCCTGGCGTCCGTAGCTGTACGCAGCTTTCCGGAGCAGGCAGCCCCCCCCGCGCGCACGGTTAATTGCTAACAGCTGCATCTGGGAGCTGGCAAAATCTCCTCAATCCCCAGTACAGCCGCTTGGCACTCAGGCCTAAGTGAATTAGCAGCCCCCAGAGATGCTCCTCTTCCAATTAGTGCTGAGAACAGAGACCTCCCCTGGGGTCCCGGAGTGCTAATAACCTGGCTGCACTCAGCTGCAGGGAAAAGCCCAAGCAGGTGCCCTCCAGCCCTGCCCAGTGTATTTCCCACAGCCTGTTCTCTGGGCCTTTGCCCAGTTTCAGATCACCTGGGATCTGCCAGCTCCAGGCAATTACTTATTATTACTTCATGTAAACCCTTTGTGTAATGTGCCATGCCTTGCGTTTGTCCTGCCTTGGCAGTGTTGCGTTTTCTTTGCTAGCTTGAGTATAAGGTAGGCAGCAGCTACACCTAAGAAAATCATTCCAGCCCAGAGAGCGCGAGATCAAGGCAGGACGGGCTGTGCTGGTGAAGAGAGGAGCCCCTAAAAGGAGCTGCGGTAGAAGAAGAGAACTGGCAGGCTCCACCGGTGAGCCCTCAAATATCCTAATGGCTTTGTGTCTGTGTGTGTGAGAATATGTGGCTGGTGAAACTGACAGCACCGTAGACTAATTGCGGATGATACTAAACTGGGAGGAGTGGTAGATACGCTGGAGGGGAGGGATAGGATACAGAAGGACCTAGACAAATTGGAGGATTGGGCCAAAAGAAATCTGATGAGGTTTAATAAGGATAAGTGCAGGGTCCTGCACTTAGGACGGAAGAACCCAATGCACAGCTACAGACTAGGGACCGAATGGCTAGGCAGCAGTTCTGCGGAAAAGGACCTAGGGGTGACAGTGGACGAGAAGCTGGATATGAGTCAGCAGTGTGCCCTTGTTGCCAAGAAGGCCAATGGCATTTTGGGATGTATAAGTAGGGGCATAGCGAGCAGATCGAGGGACGTGATCGTTCCCCTCTATTCGACATTGGTGAGGCCTCATCTGGAGTCCTGTGTCCAGTTTTGGGCCCCACACTTCAAGAAGGATGTGGATAAATTGGAGAGAGTCCAGCGAAGGGCAACAAAAATGATCAGGGGGCTGGAACACATGAGTTATGAGGAGAGGCTGAGGGTGCTGGGATTGTTTAGCCTGCAGAAGAGAAGAATGAGGGGGGATTTGATAGCTGCTTTCAACTACCTGAAAGGGGGTTCCAAAGAGGATGGCTCTAGACTATTCTCAGTGGTGGAAGAGGACAGGACAAGGAGTAATGGTCTCAAGTTGCAGTGGGGGAGGTTTAGGTTGGATATTAGGAAAAACTTCTTCACTAGGAGGGTGGTGAAGCACTGGAATGCGTTACCTAGGGAGGTGGTGGAATCTCCTTCCTTAGAGGTTTTTAAGGTCAGGCTTGACAAAGCCCTGGCTGGGATGATTTAACTGGGAATTGGTCCTGCTTCGAGCAGGGGGTTGGACTAGACACCTCCTGGGGTCCCTTCCGACCCTGAGATTCTGTGATTCTAAGGGAAGGCCCCGCCGCAAGACACGGAGTAGGCAAATGGGTGGCAGGGCAGGGACTAGAACCCAGGAGTCCTGGTTCCCAGTCACCAGCGTCTGGCCTCAGATGCTGCTTCCTAGCAGAGCCATGGTAGCCTGCACCTCGCCTAGCTGAAGAGAGGGGGGCTCCAGGTGCTGCGGACAAAGCCATGAGGCAATTCCACATACGCCTGGTCCTTCAGCTAGCTAAAGGAGATCTGCAGTAGCTGCCTCCAGTCGTAGGGCTCTGGTCCTCTCCGTGGGGAGCCCTCTCGGCCACACCGCAGCATTCCCAGCAGGGGAGATGCAGTCCAACCAAGGAGCCCACCCCAAACTACAACTCCCATGAGGCACTGCACCAGCATTTGGCTGTCTAAACATTTCACTTCCCGGGCTGAAATATTTTGGCTCAAGATTTTTCCACCCACATTTCCTAACCAGCTCCACCGGAGCGCAATGCAAAAAGTAAATCGCCAGGCAGACTTCTGCAGGGCAGGGTCTGTCTCTTGTGATGCGTCTGAGCCGCACCTCGCACACCGTGGGGCCCGGAGCTCGGCAGCTGCCTCTCGGTGCTGTGGCCTCAGAAATAACAGAGCTGGATTATGCAAACGGAAATACTTTTTGAACCCTGGGTGCATCATTGTAGTGGCTCGAACCACAGGGCTGGAAGCGCCAGGGGCGACAGGGGATGGATCACTGGATGATTCCCTGTCCTGTTCATTCCCTCTGGGGCAACCTGGCCCTGGCCACTGTCGGCAGACAGGACACTGGGCTGGATGGACCTTGGGTCTGACCCAGTCTGGCCGTTCCTATGTTCTTAACACAAACATTCAATCATCACAATTAATCCTTTCGTTCTGCAAGGTACAAAAAATAGTGGGTTTTTTAAGGCGATCTTTTAATTTGTCCGTTTCTTTCTTGATGTGACCGGCGGGGGAAGGTTAAACTCAGAGTTAAGGAAAGTAGACTGAAGGGGGGCCTAATAAGCCTTCAAATCTGTGAAGGGCTGTTCTAAAGAGGCCAGTGAGCGATCAGTTGTTCTCCACATCCCCTGAGGACAGGAGAAGCAGTAATGGGCTTAATCTAACCAGGGCAATTTAGGTTGGATATTAGGACAAACGCACAGGGCAGCAGGCTGCAGAATCGGCTTCCCAGGGAAGTGGTGGAAGCCCCGACGCTGGAGGGTTTTCAGACCAGGCTGGACAAACACCTGTCAGGGCTGGTCTAGGGTTACTTGGTCCTGCCTCAGCGCTGGGGGCTGGACTTGATGACTTCTCGAGGTCCCCTCCAGCCGGAGTCTGTGAGAAAATTGCTAAGTCGGAGAACGGTTTGGCCATGGAAGAAAGTGGGTCTGGTCTGCTCCTGCAGATCCATCTGCAGAACGGAGAAGAGGAAAGGCCCGGCTGCTGGGGCTCGCTACCGTGACCGTAGAGCCCAGTGGTTACACGAGGTCACACTAACAAGCCAGGCGGTTCAGAAGAGAGACCAGGAAATGGCACAGGGTGTCATTAGCCCAGGGAACTCCCTGCCACAAGATGCTGTTGCAGCAAGTGGTTCAGTGAGCGACAAATAGGGCTCGGGGGTGTGTTTCATTGAGAACGGTGGCTGCGATGTTACAGGCCAGAGTCAGTTACGAGGCTGCTGTAACCGCTGGGGGGAGGGTGTGACCCTGCCCCAGCATGGCCCTGCGGTGCCCTAGGGCCAGGGGCAGCTCCCAGGGGGCTCCCCCAGAGAAGGGCCGTTTGGCAAGATGAGCACGTGGCAAATCTGCCCCCCAGCCTGGCAGGGGAGGGGGAAACCCCCGCCCTCCCGCTACCGAGTCCCTAGAGCCTGGGCTCCTAAAGGCAGGGCGAGGGGCTCGCCTCCCCGCGCTGCCCTGAGCTCGCTTGAGCCAAGGGGCTCGCTCTGCAGCAGGCGGCTTGTCCTGCGCCTTGCGCGCTTGGGAAGGGAAAGGAAATTTGCACCCGGCCCCTTGCCTCGGGCCCGACCCGCCAGGGAGCGGCCTCCATTGCACCCCCCACCCCCCGCCGGAAGAGGCCGCGCAGAGCCCCGGGCTGCGCCGGGGTTTGCAAAGGCGGGACGTCTCCAGGGACCGGGCTGCGGCCGCCGCCGCTCCCCGGGGGCCCTGCACGGGGGGGGCGCGGTTTGCAAAAGCCGGGGTCGGTGGTCGCTGCGCCGATTCCTGCCCCGCGCAAAAAGCGACGCAGGGCGCAGTTTGCGGGGCCTTCGTGGGGGCGGCTGCTCTCGCCCTGCCGCCTCCCCGGGCCGGGCCCTGGCAGCTCCCCGGCCCGCTCCGTGCGCTTCCCTCGCGGCCTCTGGTGTCGCCTCTTCGCCCCGGGCCCGGAGCTGCTCTTGCTAGACGCTCCCTGAGCTGTTTCAAGGCTCCCCCCGCTCCGCCCTTCCCCTCCCCCTTGCCCCAGACCCCAAACTCCTCGCTGAACAACCGGGGCAACTTTTAGCGGCTCCCCAGCCCCCGCCCTTGGGTCCCACCCCTGAGCCCCTGTCCCTCCCTGCAGGCGGGTCGGGGGTATCCAGTGCGAGCCCCCCCAGCACCCTGGGGTGAGGGGCCCCCTGGAATCCCCGCTGCTGAGCCTCAGCTCCCAGGATCAAGCTCTTGTTTATGTGAAGAATTTCTGCGCCCTTAAAAGGGCGATGGCTGGGGAGGAGTGGGGACGGCGACACCTCCTACCACCGTGGGCCTGGCAGGGGGATGCACACACGTCGGCTCCACCCCTTTTGCACCCCCCAAGGGGAGAGCACCCGGCCAGGGGCACCTGAGATTGCAATGGGCTGGGGCAGTATTAGGAAAATAAACCCATGGCCGTGCGGGCATGGTCCCCCCGCTTTGCACAGCTTGGGGGGGGGCTGTCAGATCCTGGCTGCAGCTGTGGGCCCCTCTCGGAGACCCCATCTGGCATATTGTGCTCAGAACCTGCCAGAGAGCGATGGAGCGGGGTTCAGAGAAGAGCCAGGAGGCAAGGTTAAGAGAGTTTGAATTTGGCTAAGGGAGAGGGGCCCTGGGGGCAGCTGGTGAATAGCTGGAGGGTAAAGCTGGGCCCAGGGGGGAGGGTGTGTGGCTAGGCATGCGGGGGTGTGTGGGAGGAGTTAAGAAACCCAAACGTTGGGCAGTAGCGGCTTTGGGATGGTGCGAGGTTTGGGAATCCTGATCCCAAGGGAAGGACTTCTCCATCTCTCCAGGGCCGTACCCACAACCCAGCCCCGCAGTGCTGGGGGCTTCTTGTGCACTTACGTATTGATGTAACAGTCAGTCTTTCTTCCCTTCCCAGCGAGGAGGAGAAAGATGGCGAAGATGGGGGTATTCAGTGTGTCTTTGTGAGAAGAACTTATTGAGGGGAAACCAAGTCACCAAGGGGAGTTTGGCATTCTGTTCCCTGTATGGTGTGGTCCATGGTCCTTTCTCTCTAGTGGCAGTGAGTTCCACCGTCTGGGGCCGGCTCCCAGGATGGTTCTGTCTCCTGCGCTCACTAGCGCCCCCTACTGGGTGACGGTGTCACTGTCTGTGGGGCCCGGACTGTGGCAGAAGGTTGTGGAAGGGGGCGTCTCTCAGGCCAATCCCATGGCTGGGGGAGGGCAGATGGGAGTGTTGGGACAGAGACCTTGCACTGGGCTCCATCACTGAGAAGCCGGTGCTGGGGCGATGGGCTCGTGGCACCTGGTGTTGCTGGGTGGGCAGGCTGCGGCATCTGGACCTGCTGGAGCTTTCTCTGGGCAGATGGCTCTGTCCAGGGCGAGAACGGCCTGCACTGACCGTGCTGGGAGGTCCCATGTAGGCAGGGCAGCGTGGCCTGGTCTGGGTCAGACAGGGCAGGGCGCAGGCATCGGGCCAGGTACAGATGGGAGGGATGCTTGGCCGCCATGGCTACTTGGACATCAGTAGGAATCAGGATAGCGGATGCGAACCTCCCCCCCCCCGCCCCCATGGCTGATGTAGCAATGGGGGGGGGGGGGAGGAAGGGGACTGGACAGCCAGCAGGTGGGTAGAGAAGAGACAAGCTCTTCAAACCATTTCTCCTGTCCTGTCCGGGTTCCCCACGGCTCTGCCCAGGGGCTGAGCTCAGGAGACGGGGCTGTTTCCATGTGATGCGCTCACAGAGCTGGGGGCCGCCTGTGTCCTGTTGGCCCCAAGCCCCCTGCTGCTTCCCCCTGGCTCCATAGAGATCCTAGACGAGAGAGGGGGAGCGCTGAGCCCTGGGGAGGACTCTGGAGGTAGAGGACCCCACTGGGGTTGGTGTGAGAAGAAATGCCTGCACCATTGCAGGGCGTCTCCGTTCACCCGGCTGCCCCTTGGAGGAGGGATGGATGGACACGTTCGATGCCAGCAGGAGGAGGACAGACGGACGGCCCCTGTCCAGCCAACCCCTGCATTGTCTCTTGGCTTCAGTGCTGTGGGCCCGTTAATGATGAGCAATAACGATTCCCTGGGTTGCTCTCTAGTAGTGAATCCCTGACCCTCCTGATACAGCATCCGGCTTCGCTCCTTCTCCCACATTCCCACTGTGCCGCATGGGCCACCATGGCACCGTCACCTGCAGCCTGTTCTCCAGGCTGATTGTAAACCTCTCGAGCCCCAGGGCCCTGCAGCCGCCTCCCGCTTCTCCAGTGCCGCCCTCTTTGTGGGCTCTGCTCCTCGGGGCACCTTCCTAGCTCGGGTCTGACTGCTAGCTCCTCGGGGCAGGGGCCTTTGCGCTGCAGCCTCGGTCAGCCCATGTGGTTTGCAGGAAAGCTGCTCTCTAGCAAATCGTGGTGCTGCCCCATGGAGGGGAGATGGGGTGGGGAGGGGGGAGGCATGTTGGTGGCTCCCAGAAGGGGGTGGGGGCCTGCAGCAGCCGGTGGAGGTTTCTGAGCATTGTCCCTGATCATCTTAAGGGGCTCACGGGGTCCCAGAGCTGGTGATTAACGCCAGATCCTGCTCTGGGGCCCTCGGGCAGATTTTGACCAAGCACCCGAAGGCCCAGGAATGGCCAAACCGCGGCCTGCTGCATTTTCCCCCTGGATGACGCCTCTTGGCGCTTTACTGCTGAGGTGTGACTTGCAGACACTATAAGCCCCAGCATGCAATGCTCCCCTTTGATGCGCCTGAGAGCTGCAATGCATGCTGGGAGCAGTGGTCCCTGCCAGTCGCAACTCCAGGTAATTGACGAGGGAGGCTGCCAGGCCCTCTCCCCATTTCACGCCAGCGGGACTGGAACAGTGGCTGGGGGGCTGGCTGAACTGCTGCACAGGATGAGTTTGGGGGGCAGAGTGGGCCTGGTCCATCCACTGTCTATTCACCCACGGGGGGCAATGCAGGTGCAGTGGGCCCCCCGTAGTCTCCCCGCACAGCCTAGACCCCCCTCAACTCCTCGGGGCAGATCCTCGGCTGGTGTGCACTGCTGTAACTCTGTTGATCCGAATGGAGCTACACTGATGTATAAAGGGTTGGACCATTGACCTGTTTCATTTCCCCTCCCTGCCCCCAATCCCTGCTGAAAAGAGCACCAGCCTATTGACGGTCAAACCCCGCACAGAGGGCAACGGCCGTCTGGAATCCCCCATGCGTCTGTACGTGCCAGGATGCCACCTGGCCTAGGTTTCAAGCAGAGGGGAGGAGAGGTGAACAGTAGATTCCCAGGACAGCAGGGTCCATGGTGATCATCTAGTTTGACCTCCTGGATAATCCCAGCCAGAGACCTGCCCCCCAATCGCTCCTAGAGCAGATCCCTTAGAAAACTAGCCATTCTTAATCTAAAGATTGTCAGCGATGGAGAACCTGCCACAACTCTCAGCCAATTGTTCCAATGGTTAATTACCCTCAGTGTTACCAATCTATACCTTCTTTCCAGGCTGAATTTGTCTAGCTTTAGCTTCCAGCCACTGGGTTATGTTATCCATGACTCTGCTAGACTGAGGAGCCCATTTCTAAATATTTGTTCCCCTGGTTGGTACTTATAGACTGCAATCGAGTCACCCTTTAAGCTTCTCCTTGTTAAGCTAAATAGATGGAGCTCCTTGGGTCTCTCACTCTAAGGCAGGTTTTCAATCCTTTGATCATTCTCATGGCTCTTCTCTGACCCCTCTCCAGTTTATCAGCCTCCTTCTTGAACTGTGGGCACCAGCACTGGACCCAGGATCCCAGCAGTGGTTGCACCAGGGCCAAATCCAGAGGTCAAATAACCTCCCTGCTCCTCCTCGGGATTCCCCTCTTTACTCCAGGATCACATGAGCCCTTTTGGCCACAGCATCACACTGGAAGCTCCTGTTCCACTGATCAGCCCCCAGGGCCCCCAAATCTTTTTCAGTGTCAATGCTTTGCAGGAGGGAGTCCACCAATGGGCATATGGCTGGCGTTCGTTCTTCCTAGATGCATACCCTTACATTTTGCCATATTAAAGTGCATAATGTTTGCTTGTTCCCAGCTTAAAGAAGAAAGATTTCTTTATCGGCAAGCTCCTCCAGCCATAATTCTGATGAGCTTTTTCACTCTCTGTCTTAGACTCTTGCATTCACTTACGGCACTGAACCCAGCTGCCTGAAACCACTCCCCTCAGATCTGTCAGTCTGTCCCTCCTCAGCTTCTCCATGTCCCATGATGTTTATAATATCCTCGCCACTGGCCTCGGACTGTTGCTTTGCCCCCTGCTCGGTCCTGCAAACAATCTCTTTGATTTGTTCTGTTCGGTTTGACTGGAAGGCGGTGATGTCTGTCTGTCTGTCTGTCTGTCTGTCTGACCCAGTGCTAGGGCTCCTGTCACCCTGGTGACTCAGTGGCAGCAGTTGTGTTTGATTTCATTGTGTTTGATTAAGGGGCCCCATCCTGCCGGCCCTGCGCACTTGGGATTTAACCCAAAGGCCTTAGAAAGACTCCCGTTGATTTCAGGCAGTTTTGGAGCAGGCCCTTCGGCTTTACCACTGAAGCCAAGAGGATACACCTCTACCCCGATATAACGCTGTCCTCGGGAGCCAAAAAAACCTTGCCGTGTTATATCGAACTTGTTTTGATCCACCAGAGCGTGCAGCCCCCACCCACCCACCCCCCGCCCGGGAGTGCTGCTTAACCGCGTTACAGCCGAATTCGTGATTCGTGTTCTATCAGGTTAGAGTTGTATTTGTGTGAATGTAGCCACAGGATCAGGCCCGGCAGGTCGGCTAATTTGCCACCGACGCTCAGCAGGGGGCTCTGGAGGAAACAATCATTGCTGTTTTCTCGATTTATTGAGTATGGTCCTGCTTCATTTCAACTTCCAGGTAACTTTTCCTACGCGAGCACTCGTTAGTAATTACGTTTATTAAGGGAGCACTTAGGGCCAGCGAAGATCAACCCTCCACTGAGCTAGGCACTGTGCAAACACAGAAGTAGGTCTCATCTACACTACAGACCTATATCGCTGTAACTACATCACTCAGGGGTGTGAAAAACCCACACCCCAGACTGAGGTAGTTACACTGACCTAACCCCCCCCCCCCATGCAGACAGTGCTGTGTGGGCGGGAGAACTTCTCCTACGAACATAGCTACCACCTCCTGGGTAGGTGGTTAACTGCCCCGATGGGAGAGCTCTCTCCTGGCGTCTCCGCTAAAGCACGGCAGCTGTGTCGCTAGGTAGACGTGCCCTCACATCCAGGCCTCACACCAGCGAACGTCCAGACTCAATGGACAATACAGAGACGGTGAAAAGGGGATGTAACATACAAGCAGAGTGCTGATTTGCAGACAGACCTCATGAGACAAGAGGGAAGGGTGGACTAGGGGATTAAATGGAGCCTGTGAAGGATTGTAAAACACTGTCATGGTTTATTCCCCAAAGGTGGTGGTGGGAGTTCGTTATTGTTATATATAATTTCCCCTCCTGCTTGTGTTTGTTTTTTTTTATGTGTAGGAATCTCACATGGACTCTCCCTGCTTTGCGCTAGATGGAGGTTTGCAGGGGTAGGCGTTGTGAGGTAGCACGCCTTAAATACACGGGTAGGAGGGGTAACTGTAACAAAGATGCCCTTTCTCCCACGCGTTCATTGGGCTTCAGGATGAAGCAGGTTTAAACAGTCTGATGAGAGCAATGTTGTGGTGGGAGTCACCAGGTGGCACCATTACATGTCATCTCACACCTTCGCTTTCTCAGCCCGTGAGCCATCTTGGAAGGAACGCTGCATTGGTGTGAGTTTGTGATTTCAACTCCTTTTGGAGGCACCGGTGGCAAGCAGCAAGGCAGTTGCCCCTTTGCCTGAAGCTGCTCCCTGGAAACTGGGCACCGGTGGAGGGGCTGAAATCCCTTCAAGAGAATTTGGCTGTGTATCCTTTGTGACCACCTCTGTTCCAGGACTGGTTCAGATAGTGTTTAAAACAAAAAAAAAACACATCTTGGTTTCACTGATTCCCTTTCCCATGAGAAGCCAGCCAGCAAGGCCTCAGCAGAGGGACGACAATAAAAAAGCTCTCATCCCATTGCAGTTGCTCAGAATCTAAACAGACAGAGGCCTGAGGAGGGGAAACTGAGGCAGAGAGCAGAGACGTGACAGGTCCAAGTCACCCAGTAGGTCAGTGGCAGAGATGGGGGTATTGTCCAGATCTCTTGAGCCCTAGGCTAGTGCCCAATTCACTGGACCATTCCCTATGCTTAAATACTGACTTCCTTTGTAAAGTGTTTTGAGATCTGCTGATAAAAGATATGAAATAAGAATTAGGTATTTATCATTAACTGACTCACGCTCTGGTCGTACATTATTATTATTTACTGCAAGGCTCCCAACTCAGTATGAAACTACCCGACCTATGTTCAGCATACTTAACGTTTTTAAAGTAATTTTAAATTTAATTTTAAAAGGCTTGTCCTTGCTTTTCAGAGATTCCCAGGCCACAAGGGGCCATTCTGATCATCAGCTGGTGTGCACTGCTGTACACAGGCCAGAGAACTTCCCCCACAAAGACTTCCTAGAGCAGATCTTTTAGAGAAACAGCCAGTCCTGAGTTAAAAATTGTCAGTGATGGAGAATCCACCACAACCCTTGGTAAATTGTTCCAGTGGTGAATTACTCTCACCATTCAGAATGTGCGCCTTATTTCCAGTCTGAATTTGTCTAGCTTCAACTTCCAGCCATCGGGTCGTGCTAGAGTTTTCTCTGCTAGGCTGAAGAGCCCTTTATTAAATATTTGTTTCCCATACAGACACTTACAGACTGCGGTCAAATCACCTCTTAACCTCCTCTTTGTTAAGCTAAGCAGATGGAGCTCCTTGAGTCTAGGGAAGGTTTTCTAACCCTTTCATCATTCTCGTGGCTCTTCTCTGCCCCCTCTCCAATTTATCAACCTCCTTCTTGAACAGTGGGCACCAGAGCTGGACACAGGATTCCAGCAGTGGTTGCACCAGGGCCAAATACAGAAGTAAAGTAACCTCCCTGCTCCTCCTCGAGATTCCCCTGTTTGTGCATCCCAGGATCACATTAGCCCTTTTGGCCACAGGGTCACGCTGGGAGCTTGTGTTCAGCTGATTATGCACCATGACTCCCAAATCTATTTCTAAATCACTGCTTCCCCCATCCTGTAAGTACGACCTGCACTCTGTGTTCCTAGATGTTCATATTTACATTTACAGTATATAGTTGGCTTGTGCCCAGTTTACCAAGCGATCCAGATTTGGGTCAGTGACCTGTCCTCTTCCTTATTTACCCGTCCCCCATTTTTGTGTCCTCTGCAAACTTTATCAGGGATGATTTTATGTTTTCTTCCAGGTCACTAATAAAAATGTTAAATCGCACAGGGCCAAGAACCGATCCCTGCAGGACCCCCCTTAGAAACACACCCACTCAATGACGATTCCCTGTTTACAGTTACATTTTGAGACCTCTCAGTTAGCCAGTTTTTAATCCATTTAAAGTGTCTAAATTTTATATCATTCTAGTATTTTAATCAAAATGTCGTGCAGTACCAAGTCAAATGTCTTACAGAAGTCTAAGTCTATTATATCAACACTATTACCTGTATCAACCGGACTTATAATCTCATCACACAAACACACACACACAAAAATCGCCTGACAGGATCTATTTTCCGTACACCCACGCTGATTTGCATTAATTACATTACTCTCCTTTAATTCTTTATTAATCATGCTTGCACTGGCATGTTGACAATATCTTCTCCGGGAAATTTAAATTTAACCAGCGTTGCTTGCAGGGTCAATAAACATGATTTATTGTGGGGCCCACCAAAATTGTTAGCTATTTACTTAAAAAGAAATTGATTGCTGGGACTGGTGGATTTAAAATCTCATTACAAATCCTAAATGGTTTGGGGCAGTAGCTGTCTTTTTGCTCTGTGTTTGTACTGCACCTGGGGCAGTAGATTCTGTGTCCATGACTGGGGCCTAGGCCCTACAGTAAGTAGTAATACAAATAATATCAAGAACTAAAGAGGATACTAGCTTGGGAACAATGTTCCCTTTAATTTTTGACAGGCCGTGTGTGCAAAAAATTGCTTCTGTGCAAATGTTTGTGCACGCAGTGTTTCGCTGTGTGCGCAGGGTTTAGGATCTATGTGTGCCCGCACACACGCACAGCTGAGAGGGACCAGTGCTTGGGAGGCATTGCAAATATCCCTGAGGGCAGCGAAAGGGTGTGACAAAGATTTGAAATGCAGGAGGAAATAATGCAGGAGGAAAATAAAATGAGGAGAGCTGGTTGAAAAACACAAGGGCGGGGAGGGCTCGGGGGACATTTCAGTGGAATTGTTTTTTAAAAGTTTTCCATGGAAACTTTTTTTAATTTTTCAGCATAAATTCAAAACCCAAAATATTTTTGCCAAAGAAGAAAATATTGCTATTTGGAAATGCTGCCATGGTACCTCATGGGAGCTGTAGTTTGCATGCCTCATGCTTCCATTCTCCTCCATGGGCTGGGCTCCTTGATTGGACTACATCTCCCATGGTGCACCATCTCTCGATCGCACCTCTTGGAGAGGGGAGTGCATCATGGAAGCCTATTGTCATGGTGCATCATGGGAAATGTAGTTTGGCCAGGGAGTTTGGCCTATAGAACAGAAAGGGGAGATGACATAACTGAACTACAACTCCCATGAGGCAGGTGGCAGCATTTTCAAGTCAAAACACGGAGGTTTTCAGCTGCAATGTTTTGTTCAGTTTTTTTTTTTAACCAAGAAATACAATTTCCCACTGAAAGCAGACACTTTTACCAAAAAAAAAGAGCAGTCAAACCCCCAATTTCCTGTTGAAAAACAATTTTGACCTCAAAAAATACAGAGGGGAGCTGGGAGAACAGTGCCTCACAAGGAATGGTTAAAAGAGAAAGACCTGTCCAGCGTGGTTAAAAGCTGGAGAACACAGTGAGCAGAGAGCTGCTGGAAGGATGGATGCTGGAGAAAGAGGAGTTAGTTAGGGCGGCTCTTGGGGATCTAAATAAGAGAAATGGGATGAAATGAAGTTGGGAAACGTAAGCTGAACATCAGGGGAAGCTTCTGATGGTGCGATCCACTGGGTTGTGGGAGCAGCTTGCCCGAGGAAGGGATGGGGTATCTAAAACCGGACTGGACATGCTCTAGGAAATATACCATAGGGCCCAGCATGAGGATTGGAGAGAGCCTGATGGTCCTTTTCCATGACTAATTTCCCCGATTCTCTTAACTGTCCAGGGGATGCTTTTTGTTTTCCGTGGGCAGATAAATCTGGCTCTCTGGTCTGTCCAAAACCAGATCCCCGCTTGTAAAATTATCCCTCAGATACAAGCCAGCAAAATTGCCCAGCAATTAAAGTGACAGACACCCTGAATGAAGGCAAAGCAGTTGATAGCTTGGGTCCCGATCCTGCAAATACTTGTGCACCTGAGCAATTATATCCCCGAGAGTAACTTCGTGGGGCTCCAGGCAGGGGTAGGGATCCATTTCCGGGATCTGAGCCACACAGAGTTTCTGCTAGCTGTGTACGTCTGAAGCCTGAAATGAACACAAGTGCATTTATTACTGTGGGAAACGCCTACAGACATGGCAGGCTATTGAGTGCATTTGTGAGCACCTCTCAAATGTGTTTATTTCAACACACAGCCCCTTCAACTATCTGTTTAAAGAGCACGTTGAAGGGGGAAAAGCCCAAAGCAACAACTTACAAAACCCGTTGTTAGTGCAATGGTCAGGTTGAGGTTTTGCAACAATCCAGATTTTCCAACGGAGGGGGGGACACCCTGCTCTCAGTTGCAATCGCTTAAATCAGAAATGTCTTCCTTGAAGTCAGCGGAGTCACTCCAGATTTACACAGGCAGAATGTAAACCATGCTTCACAGCCATTGAATCTCAACCAGGTAGCATATACTCTGTCTTAAGGCATAAATGGAGCTATCCTATCAGATAATCCATACACCCACAGCTGCTGTGGGATCCATACAAGATGTGATGTGTTTCACCTCTCAGCATTCGCACAGGGTTGGCAGTGACTAGGATACACCCAGGGTATGTCTACAGTGAAGTGTAAGCCCGGGCTCAGACCCAGGCTCGAGCCAAACCTCTCTTCTGTCCACACACAGATCTGTCTGACGTGGGAAGTGGAAAGGTACGTTCAGGCTGCAGCGCGGGAGGAGAGCCGTGCAGCGCGTTTCCTGGAGGAGGACTGGCGCTCGAGGCAGAGAAGAGTGCAGAAGAAAGATTTGTTGGAGAGGCTGCCTGTGTGAATAGCCATGATAGTTTGGGCAACTGCTTCACCCTGACTGCATCCTGCAGGCCAGGAACGCATTGGACAATAATCTAGGTGGGTGGCCTATGCAATGCTAGTGGGACAGAGCAAACATGCCCCCTGCAGCCCTCCACTCCCAAGTGCATGCTACTCGTGGTGGGAAAGGAAAGGAGAACGGGGCCCAGGGGACACGCAGACGTAGGGGGTGTATTGGGTTTGCACGATTTTTGCATCGTTCAATGTTTGTTACACGGTTTATTTTATTACTGGTTTTGGTGTTTTTGTGGCAGCTGGCCACCAGTCAGTCCTTTGACATTGGTTTGTTGTCACACAGGCATGTTAACAGAGAGAGGCTTTAATTTCGTTGCAAGTGTCTTGCCATCACATCATATGATATGTGTACTTTTCAAGGGTTAAAGATAAAGCTATGAGAGGGCACAGCTGGGAAACTGTCCTGGCTCAATTTCTCACTACATCTTTCAGCGCAATTCATGAATACTGGAAATCCACAGTTCCTGTCCCACAATCCACGGCCCTGCCCAGTTGCCGAGCTGTCATTTCAGCCATAATTAAAAATTCATGACCATCAATCCCCCCTGCATTCATAGCATCCAGGGATAATGCTTCCTCTCCTGCTAGCATGGCTGTGCAAATACATTCATAAACTTACTGTTCTCCCTCTTCCAGGGGCCTGGGCAAGGCTATAATGGGGGTTCACACAGCACCCCTGATTTCTGTGGCACATTTTCATCCTGCTTCAGCTGCGCACTGTCTGGCTGAGTGTACCAGCTCCAGAGTGCATCACTATCCTAGGTCCGCTCAGGGGCCAGGGGCTCACCTTGAGATTCACGCAGCTTGGTGACCCTGGAGTCCAAATGGGTCTATAGACAGCGCCAGCAGGATTTCAGTCAGCCAAGCGCACGTTCTCCACCATTCTGCACCTGCTGAGTATGTCATCAAACCTTCCTTTGCCAGGGCCTCGGCGATCGGGAGACAGTTCCATAAGCCACGGCAAAAGAGGGTACGTGGGGTCCCCTAGAATAACCGTGGTGGGAGTTTCTCCATTTATGACAATGTCACTTGGTGGGAATAGTGCCCCGGCCTGTCCATGAAGGTAGACTCTCGATGGGTGGAAAACCCTGGCAGCATGAACCTTTCCTGTGCAGACCATGGGGGCATCCATAAACCGGCCTCTTTGGCCCACAAGGGCCTGTGTAATGATGGAGTAGTAGCCTTGGTGATTTACATACTTATGCTTCTTGAGGGCAAACTATGGGCCCGTGAATCCCATCAGTGGTCCCAGCGCAGTCTGGAAACCCCATTCTCTCGAAACTGGCAAGTGCTGCAGGGACATTATTCAGAGCTGTAGCCAGCTTCCAGATGGTTCTAGCAACCTGCTTCTGGACCACTGGAGCCACCCTGATGCTGGCAGGTCAGGGCAAGCAGCTCACAGAGCTCCAGAAACGTCACTTTCTTCATGCTAAACTTCTTCACCCACTGCCGGCCGTCCCGGGTCTGCATGCTGATGGGATCCCACCAGCCTGTGCTTGGGGCTGGGCTCCAGCGACGCGGAGGGGATGTCAGTGGCTGGGCCCAGGGTCATGAGCAGCATCAGCCAGTTCATGTCTGCCACGTGCGTCTCATGCTCCGACAGGTGCCCTCGGTGGGCCGGGAAATGCCGCTGAAATGTTCACCAGCGTTTTGCGGTTGCTCCGCCCATGTCCCGACGCAGCAGGGAAACCGCAAGCAATGGTGCTCTCGCCGGGAGTGTGCAGACCCAAAGGGCGGCTCGGCTGCGGGACGGAGGGTCCATTTTCCCACCGTGCACGAGGAGGAGCAAAGGGCCAGAGCAGCTACAGCGGGGGAGGGGGCTAGCAAGCTTGAGTTAGGCCGGTTCGATGGGTCTGTCTAGTGCAGCGTGGACACGGGCGCACGGGTGCAGAAACTGTAAACCCAGGGTCACTAGGCAGGGTGGAGGTTCAAGCACAGACTTGTAAACACCAGGCTTGAGCTCCCCAGACCCTGGCTTATGCTGCAGTGTAGACACTCCCCTAGGCACTGCTGGGAGGACACTCGCAGTGAAATGTTGCCCTGGGGCAGAAAGCCACTCGCTGAGACGAGCTGTTGGGGACTACTACTCTGGCCTGTTAGCCTGGATCCAAACACATTTCTGCCACCGTCCCTCCTGCTTTTGGATGGTGGTTGGGGGGGGGGTCACTTAAAAAATTCTCTTCTCTGTCCCCTGCCAGACCTGGGAGGGAGGGGGTGGGACTAGGCATTTGCTCCTCCCATGGTGTTTAAGAAGGGGCCAGAGATGCATGCCCTGGGGCAGGGGCTGGGTAGTTAGGGACAGGAATGGTGGAGACCCCAGCTCCTGAGCTCTGTCATAACCTGGCTCTGGGGCAGGCTGGGCCACAGTTGGCTCCACTCAGAGCCCCAGGGCCTTGGCAGTTCCTAAAAAAGGGCCACATTGGTGCCACCCTGGTGTGGTCATCCTGACACAAGGACTTGGATCCCCCGGTGCCTGTGTGTGAAGGGGACCCTCGGGCCTCTGCTCAGGCTGGGGTGGGGGGCAACATGGAAGATATTGAGCTGGAGTTAACGTAACAGCCATAAGAAGCCAAGCCGGGCCTGGCTGGTGCATGGATGGGAGACCGCCTAGGGAAGCCAGGTGCTGCGGGATCTGTACAGTTTGGCACTGAAGCGGGGTGGTGCAAGGGGCTGCTTTGCTACCGTGGTGAGATGGGAAGCTGAGGCCCGCGGTTTGTAACTGTTGAAAATCCTTTGTTGCTGTTCCCAGGTGTGTGCGTGGGGGTTAAACCCGTTGTCCCGGCTCCATTCCAACTCATCGTTAAGTGGAAGAGGCTGGAATCCTCCTCCAGTGACCGTCTGGGTACGCTCTTCTTCCCTCCCTGTCCTAAACCGTTGTGTTGCTGTTGCATCCCATCCCAGAAACGGCTGCACCGCGGCATTAAGTGATTCCTGGACAAACCGTGCTTGTGCCCCACCCCAGAGGTAGCTGCATCTCAGCACCAGGTAAACAAGCCTCGACTAAACAGCTGCCCTGCCCCACCCCAGAGTTGGCTGCATTTCAGGGCTGGACAAAAGCAGTTCCACTCTGCCGGATATTTGCTGGGGTGGATCGCGGGCTGGCTTCGGGGGCGTTTCGGGGACCCGGGCGGCTGGGGCTCAGTGCAACGGGCCCGAGTGACTCACGGGGGCGGAAGGGGAAGGGGGGGATCTCCTTCCTACCTTGGCGGCCGGCGCGCCCCATCCCAGGGTGGCTGGGCCCCGGGGCACCATCGCCCTTTTAAGGGGTTCCTTGAAACCGCGTCCGGGTTCCATGTTTGTAGCAGAAATTTGTGAAGAGGAAACTCCATGTTGTAACAAAGTTTCCTCCGCGGGCGTCTTTTTCTCTCTCCCCCTTTTTTGTTTTTTTCTCTCTTCCCCCCCCCCCGTTTCCCCCTCCCCCTTTTTTCCTTTTTCTTGGGGGGGGCAATTTCCCCCCCCCTCCCCGCCGCCCGGGCCGCCCCCGAAGTAACTCCTGGAGGCTCGGAGCGCGGCGGGAGGAGCCGGCGGAGGAGGGACCCCCCCAGCCAACCCTTCTGGTCTAATGGACAGTCAGTCCATCATCACCCAGGTTAGCAAGGAAGAGGTGAACACCCCTCTGCAGGAGAAAGGTAACTGCACCCCCCCCCCCCGCGTGGGGGGCAGCGGCGCGTGCTTTCCACCCCAAATTGACTTGTGCAAAGCGGGCACGATTCCGGGAGGGGGGGCGCATGCTCCGCAGAGCGACCCCCCCCCCGCCACCCCTCCCGCAGCCTCTGCTCGCCTCTGGGTCGGATGCCTGCTCCAGGGGGCTGCTCCCGTTACCCCCGCCCCCTTCCCGCAGCGCTCGGCGCTGTCTCCAAGTCCCTGGGCGAGCCCCGGGTATTCCCCGCGGCGCCCCGAGGTGGGGCCGATCGACCCAAAGCTCTGGGTGGTGGGGGGCATGAGGCGAGGGCTGGGCGGGTGCAAACCCGGGGCGGCGGGCAGGAGTTTCTGCCCAACAGCCGCCCCCCCCACCGCCCGGTGCGTTGGTTTTGAAGCGCCCGGGTTTATTTTCAAGTGTTGCTTTTCTGCCCCTGGATCCAGGGAGGCTTCTCAGGCCAGGTCAGTAGGAGTCAGGGCATCGGGGGCGGGGGCGGTGCTGCAGCCAGGGGTCAGCCCCCCCCCCCCCCCCCCCCCGGTTGAAGGAGAAGCCACTGCCCCACTCCAGCGTCCTGGACTCTGCCCCGGTGTTTGCTCGGCCTGCGCAGGGCTCTCCAGGTCCTGGCCGGGGCGTGGCGAAGGGTGTGGATGGCTGGGGGTTGTTGGGGGTCACACCTGGCGCTGGGCACGGATCCCTGCCTGCTGGGGGTCTCTGGCCACAGTGGGGCAGGTTGATTCCCTGGGCAGGTTGGAGGGGGAAGAATCGCAGGTGCTCCTCAAGGTCCAGGTGAGGGGGGTGGGTTTCTGAAAGGACTGACGCAGCCCTGTGGAAATAACCTGGCTCCCGCCTGGCATCCCAGCTCTGTCAGTTGGGCTTGTGGCCCAGCATGTCCTTAGGTGTCAGGGCGGAGGGAAGGGGCCATCGGTGCCCTGGAGCCCCCTTCCACTGCTGGGCCGTCTCCTCCATGCCTGGGCACTTCTAGGGGTCTCCAGGCCAGGCCAGCTGCAGCAGGGAGGGGGTGGGATGCTGCTGCATGGGATCGGAGCTGTCCCCTTAGGGGCAATGAGTCTGGCCTGGTCTCAGCCGGGAGTGCGGAAGTGCTTGTCCAAGGTCTCCCCAGGCTGGCACCGCAATGGGCCAGATCATCGGCTGGGCACCGACTGTCAGGACACTTGCAGAGGACGGTCAAGGGCCAGGTTCTGATCTCGGCTCCACCGGGGTGAATCTGGAACAACTGCCCCGGACATACGCCGGGGGAACTGTTCTCCGGGGAATTGGGTTGGATTCACCCCAGTAGAGCCAAGATCAGAACCGGCCCTCGGGCTGTAGGTCGCTGTAGATTGGGACCTTGTTAGGGGAGGGGCTCGCCCTAGGTGAGGGAGGGCAAGGCCTGAGGTGCTGGGGCAGAGTTTCTGGTTCGGAGGATCTGACGCTGGGCTCTGGACTGGAGGATGTTGGGACTGGGGGCAGGGAGGGGGTCTTATTGCCTGTATCTTAAGGGGAGTGGGTCCAACACAGAGACCCCCATCCCCAGATAAGATGCACATCCTGATGCCCCAGGGAACATCAGAGGTGGGGCAGAGGTCTGGGAAGTGGACCCAGCCTGGCTTCTGCGGCTCGGATGTAGGGCATTTTGTCCAGCACCTGCGAAGCGCTCCCCAGGGCAGTTACATGGCAGGGTGTTTTCACCCCGGCAGCACAGAGGGGGAATCAAGGCAGAGAGGAGAGGGACCCCTGGCAGAGCGGGGATTGAACCTGGGTCCCTCCGAGTCCCAGGCTGCTAGGCCGTGCCACTTCCCTCACCTGGGCTCAGTCCTGCCCTGTGGCTCTTCTGGAGTCGGGGACCAGCAGGGGCTGGTGGCCGGATGGGGTCTCCTACCCTGACTTGGGGATTGATTTTGGGATTGACAGGTGTCAGCCTAACGCTGACCCGCTGGGAGCTAGGGGTGTTGGGAGCTTTCTGCTCCTCCTCTCAGCAGCCCCATGGCCTGGTCTGAGCCCCCTGCCCCCCATAACCTCCAGCCCCCTGGGTCTTGTGATGCCTTCCCCCACTCCCCCGCCCCGCCTTGCCTCTCAGCCATGGTTTTGTTGGCAACTGCGCCCCAGCGCCCCCTGCTGGTGGGATAGAGCTCGCCCCCCCCACCCCCTGCCTGAGATGATACTTGTGTGCAGCCCCCCAGCTCAGGGTAATAATGCCGGCGTCTTGGCCCCGTGCTGGATCCCTCCGGCCGGCAGCCCTGACGCCGCCCCATCTGCACGTCCGGGGAAGCGGAGGCCCGGTCTGTGCCAGGATCCCAGCCTCCGGCGTCTATGCGGTCGGAGCCTGAGCAGTCAAAGCAGCGGCTGAAATCCCAGCCGGGACCAGGCTGGAGGCAGGGAGAGGGGCAGGGACTTGCTCAAGGCTTCAGGGGCAGCAGGGGCCTGGAGGAACGGCAGGGGTAGCTGGACCCCCCCCCCTCTTCCTGAGCGCTCAGCCCTGGGGAGCTGGGGGGCGGATCCTACCCGGGGGAACAAGTGAAATGAGTTTACTGGGTCTTGGCCTGGTCCCTAGTAGAGGGTGAGTCCACAGCACAACTGCTGATGGGTTCAGCGCTACTGACTGGTTTCTGTACAGGCAGGGCCATGGGCTGGGCTAGCAGGGGCTGCGGGTCGAGGGTGAGGGGCACCGGCAGAACTGGGGGGAGGAACCCAGGGCTGGGCTAGCAGGGGCTGCGGGTCGGGAGTGAGGGGCACCGGCAGAGCTGGGGGGAGGAACCCAGGGCTGGGCTAGCAGGGGCTGCGGGTCGGGAGTGAGGGGCACCGGCAGAGCTGGGGGGAGGAACCCAGGGCTGGGCTAGCAGGGGCTGCGGGTCGGGAGTGAGGGGCACCGGCAGAGCTGGGGGGAGGAACCCAGGGCTGGGCTAGCAGGGGCTGCGGGTCGGGAGTGAGGGGCACCGGCAGAGCTGGGGGGAGGAACCCAGGGCTGGGCTAGCAGGGGCTGCGGGTCGGGAGTGAGGGGCACCGGCAGAGCTGTGGGGAGGAACCCAGGGCTGGGCTAACAGGGGCTGCGGGTCGGGAGTGAGGGGCACCGGCAGAGCTGGGGGGAGGAACCCAGGGCTGGGCTAACAGGGGCTGCGGGTCGGGAGTGAGGGGCATCGGCAGAGCTGGGGGGAGGAACCCAGGGCTGGGCTAACAGGGGCTGCGGGTCGGGAGTGAGGGGCACCGGCAGAGCTGTGGGGAGGAACCCAGGGCTGGGCTAACAGGGGCTGCGGGTCGGGAGTGAGGGGCACCGGCAGAGCTGGGGGGAGGAACCCAGGGCTGGGCTAACAGGGGCTGCGGGTCGGGAGTGAGGGGCATCGGCAGAGCTGGGGGGAGGAACCCAGGGCTGGGCTAACAGGGGCTGCGGGTCGGGAGTGAGGGGCACCGGCAGAGCTGTGGGAGGGGGAGCCCAGGGCTGGGCTAGCAGGGGCTGCGGGTCGGGAGTGAGGGGCATCGGCAGAGCTGGGGGGAGGAACCCAGGGCTGGGCTAGCAGGGGCTGCGGGTCGGGAGTGAGGGGCACCGGCAGAGCTGGGGGGAGGAACCCAGGGCTGGGCTAACAGGGGCTGCGGGTCGGGAGTGAGGGGCACTGGCAGAGCTGGGGGGAGGAACCCAGGGCTGGGCTAGCAGGGGCTGCGGGTCGGGTCGGGGATGAGGGGCACCGGCAGAGCCAGGAGGACCGGGAGCTCCCGGTGACTGACCACATGGTGCTGGGTTTGTTGCTCTCCGTTCAGCTGCTCGGAGGCTGGCGCCGTCTCCCCGCAAGCAGGAGCACAATGGCAGAGTGGTCGAGGACTGAATGCGGCACAGAGACTGGGGGGTCTCCCCAGGGCAGAGGAGAAGCATGTGGCGGCAGGGGGAGGGATGACGCTTGCCTAGCTGTGGCCGGAGCTGTTGTGTGGGGTTATTTTCCAGGCCTGTTAATGGGAAAATGCCAGTGAAACTCCTACAACCGGCAGCCTCTGCCGTGGCGGAGGGAGGGGAAGGGGAATGAATGCGGCCAAACTTCTCCCCCTTGGTGTAAATCCCAGACCCGATAATCCAGATATCTGTGCAACATTTTAACTTAACCCGCAGCTCGCTATGTGTCCAGGCTGCCCCCTGCTGGCTGGAGTCAGAGCTGCTGATTTGTGTGTCATACACCTATACTGCTAGCCACCCCTGGGGAGTCTCCTTCAGCTCTGGCGGCAGGGAACTGAGTTTCCCAGGTTGGGGGAGCTGAGTCTGCGCCAGCTTTTGGTGTGAAGTCCTGCGTGTCGGGGGTGCACAAACCTGGCTGGTTGCAGTTTCCTTGACTTTTGGAGTTAGGCCGTGGTGCTGCTAAGCTCTGGGCTGTTTGCCTGGGAGCCTGTAGGCCCAGGGGGAGGGAAATCCCATCTCAAACATGCCCCATGTGCTGAGATCAACTGGGAACAACCACGGCTCTCCTGATTTGCTGCTGCTAGCCACTTGCCTGGACCGCTGGGGGGCAGCTGTGCGTGTTCTGGGGGCTCTCGGCTGGGCTGACCGGCCGCTTGGCTGGGGAGTTGCGGATCCGTGGAGCTGGTGGGAGATGCCGGCTGTTCACCCGGCAGGTTCAGTCCAGGCTGAAACGCTGCTGGAGCTTGTTACAATCGCAGTGTCCTGGGAACCTCCCCATGGGGGCTGGGAAGTGGCCTGGGTCCCACCTTGTGCTTCGGCCAGGGCCTGTTCCCTGCCCTCAGGATTCTCCAGAGTCTGGTGCGCTGGTCGGTCAGTGTCCCGACCGCCCGTGGGGGTTTTCTACCTCATCTGTGTGTGTGTGTGGGGGGGGGGGGTCAGCTCCGCACCCTCGAGATCTCACTCTCAGGGGCCTTCTTCACGTCGGTCCATTTCACCCCCCTCTTCCTCCCTGCCCCTGAACAGTGCCCCCCAGCACCCTGTCAATATTCCTGCCTCTGTCCATCCACCCACCAAGTCAAACGCCTTTCCCACGGCCCCTTTCCTGGGCTCCAACCGCACCGGATCTCTGTGTCACCAGCACCTGCCCGGGGTTCGGCCCATGTGGCTTCAGTAACCCTCCGGCCAACGAGCAGCCTGGAAACACTCATAGGGCACTCAGTCTGATTCGTCAGTTTCCTGCCATCAGCGTTCCTGCCACACAACTGGCTGTGGGTGGCCGTCCACAATGAAGTAACAAACTAACTGGGGGGAGGCGTTTTGGGGCCTCCGCCCACAATGCCAGATTGGCTAGACTTTCCGCTTCAAACCACCAGAGGTTGCCCTGACCTTTGTCATCAGTAGGGTTCAGAGTCATTAACATTGTGGGATGAACGGGAGGGTTCGTGCTCCTCCCAGGGCCACCATCCCTCTGCAGCCTCAGGGAGATGCTGCAGCCCAAGAACAGGGGAAACTTATTTGGAGCTTGCAGTTTCCGCCAGGACAGAGGTGGCAGCCGGAGGAGCTGGTCCTGGCAGCCGGAGGAGCTGGTCCCTGCTCCCCGGTCTCTCTGCTGGGAACCCCTGGAGCAGTTCTGCCGTGTTATCTGCTCGGCTGGGGGAAGGGGTAAGGGGGACACCTCTTGTTCCTTCCTTTGGCAGCAGCTGCCCCCTTGTGAAAGCCGAGCAGAGGGGGCGTCACTGGGGCTTGTGGGGTCTGACTGGGCTGGAGACACGAGGAGGGGGGTACACTTCAGCTTTTGGCTCAGCAGCAGAGAAGCCCTGGAGTTGGGGCTCAGGGCGGGCACAGGCTGAGATGGATCTCTGGGCACAAGAAGGGTGAACCCCCTGCAAAGGGGCAGAGGTGGGCATGGAAGCGGGAGGAGGGTGAGCACAGAGGAGAGGCTGGAGATTGGGGGAAGGGCAGAAGCCATTGTCACTAGGCTGGGCACAGGCTGGAACTAGCCTGTACCAGCTGCCAAGGCCGAGTGATCTGTGCCCCGGTGGGTCCCTGGCACTTCTGAAGGGACCTGGAGCTAAGCCAGGCCCTGAAGGTCAGAAAGGGGCCTGTCCCTTCCTTCCCCATCCTGCCCTGGCCTCTCCCTGACCTCCCGCATTAAGAACGGCTGCCAGGGCTCTGCCCTTACCCCACGCCCACTGGCACGTGAGCGGCTCTGGGCCCAGGGCACAAGAGCAGCGCCGCGCACTGTGGAAATGCAGCCACTTCTGGGGAAGGGGGATGCGGCAGCTGCTTCACAGCCCCCAAGCGAGGCTGCACAAGGGCTCAGGCTGGGGAGCGAGCGGGGACGGAGGGGACTGGGCGGAGCCCTTGGGCGGGGCAGGGCAGGGGCGGGGTGCATTGCAGGGGCCGGTCCTTGCTGGGAAGGGCGCGGGTGGAGGCAGGTACAGAGAACCCTGGTGTCCTGGCCACGGTTCTCCCCAATGCCCTCGGTTGAGCGCATCTTAGCCCAGGCCCCTCCAGCCCCCCAGGGGGTAAAGTGAGCAGAGACCCAGCCCAGCCCCCGTAGGGGGCCCCAGTCTGTATCCAGCCTGCAGCACCAACTCGGCTGCAGCCTTGGTGGCAAATGCCAGGGGCTCAGCGTCGCCTGAGCTGGGCACGGCCGCTGGTCTCTCTTCAGGAAGACCTGACCCTGCAGAGGGACATGCCCTGGGGCTGGGCCGGCAGGGGGCTGCGGGTCGGGAGTGAGGGGCACCGGCAGAGCTGTGGGAGGGGGGGCTCAGGGCTGGGCTGGCAGGGGGCTGCGGGTCGGGAGTGAGGGGCGCCGGCAGAGCTGTGGGGGGGGGCCCCGGGGCCGGGCTGGCAGGGGGCTGCGGGTCGGGAGTGAGGGGCGCCAGCAGAGCTGGGTGTGGGGGGCTCAGGGCTGGGCCGGCAGGGGGCTGCGGGTCGGGAGTGAGGGGCGCCGGCAGAGCTGTAGGGGGGGGGGCTCAGGGCTGGGCTGGCAGGGGGCTGCGGGTCGGGAGTGAGGGGCACCGGCAGAGCTGTGGGAGGGGGGGCTGAGGGCTGGGCTGGCAGGGGGCTGCGGGTCGGGAGTGAGGGGCGCCGGCAGAGCTGTGGGAGGGGGGGCCCAGGGCCGGGCCGGCAGGGGGCTGCGGGTCGGGAGTGAGGGGCGCCGGCAGAGCTGTGGGGGGCTCAGGGCTGGGCTGGCAGGGGGCTGCGGGTCGGGAGTGAGGGGCGCCAGCAGAGCTGGGTGTGGGGGGCTCAGGGCTGAGCCGGCAGGGGGCTGCGGGTCGGGAGTGAGGGGCACCAGCAGAGCTGGGTGTGGGGGGCTCAGGGCTGGGCCGGCAGGGGGCTGCGGGTCGGGAGTGAGGGGCGCCGGCAGAGCTGGGGGGGGGGGGGGCTCAGGGCTGGGCTGGCAGGGGGCTGCGGGTCGGGAGTGAGGGGCGCCGGCAGAGCTGTGGGGGGGGGGGCTCAGGGCTGGGCTGGCAGGGGGCTGCGGGTCGGGAGTGAGGGGCGCCGGCAGAGCTGTGGGGGGGGGGCTCAGGGCTGGGCCGGCAGGGGGCTGCGGGTCGGGAGTGAGGGGCGCCAGGAGAGCTGGGTGTGGGGGGCTCAGGGCTGGGCCGGCAGGGGGCTGCGGGTCGGGAGTGAGGGGCGCCGGCAGAGCTGGGGGGGGGGGGCTCAGGGCTGGGCTGGCAGGGGGCTGCGGGTCGGGAGTGAGGGGCGCCGGCAGAGCTGTGGGGGGGGGGGGGGGCTCAGGGCTGGGCTGGCAGGGGGCTGCGGGTCGGGAGTGAGGGGCGCCGGCAGAGCTGTGGGGGGCTCAGGGCCGGGATAACAGCTCGGCCGGTGCCCCTCACTCCCGACCCGCAGCCCTGAGCGCTCGGCTCCAAGGACACTCTTGGGCAGGGTTCTTGGCCCTGCTGGGGGGGGGGGGCGAGGGGGGGGGCACTCATCCTTGGGATCAAAGGTCGAAAGCAGCAGAAAACCAAAACAAAGCTGTTGTCGTGGCAACTGCCAGGGAGGTGGCAGGCAGAGACACTGGGGCGGGGCCGGGCGGGGAGGGGGATTTCCCGGGCTCTCCCCGCGCTGGGGCTCCATGTGGGGGGGCGATTAGAGCAACCCCCTTGGGCCGGCCGGTTCCCACAGCCCGTGGAGCCCAGCCCGGGAGGCACCTGGCTGCCGGGTCAGGGCGAAGCTGCTTGTGCCCGTTTAGCAGTGGGGGCGTGTGGGCAGAGACGGCGGGGGGGTGGGAGGGCGCAGGCCTGGGACCCCGACATCCCTGCCCTGCCGCCAGGGGGCACGCACATGGGCACGTGCACTGGGGCACACGCAGGGCACGCGGGCACAACCCGGACTCAGCCGCCCACGCTGGTGGCCTGCCGGTCGATCCCTGGCTGCGACGTGTGAGTGAAGCCCGGGGCGGGGGCTCCGTGGGGGGCGCTCCCCCCTCGCGGGCAGGGCTGGCCCCAGTGCGGCGCTGGGGGCGCTGTGCTGCAGGGAGTGGGGCGCTCTCCTCACTTCGGGGCGGGGAGATCTCCCTTCCTTGGCAGGGGGGCAGGGGGGCGGGTTATGCTCTGGCAGCTGCTGCCTTGCCACCGAGATCTGTGGGTCTGGGGCCGGGCTGCTGGGTGGGCCCGTTCGGCCGGGGCGTCACCCCAAGGTGGGCACGGCCGGGCTGCCGCCCTACGTCCCCGCTGTTGGATCTCCTTGGCTTCCTGTGCTGCGTGGCTCTTACGTGGCTGCCACGTCCCTCCCCAGAGGTGGCTGCGTTTGTGGGCCGGGCGACGGGCATCCCGGCCGGGCGGCGTCACCCATTGTCCAGACGGCGCCAGGTGGCCCTGCTGGAGGGGAAGGGACTGGGCCGGGGCTGGTGGAATCTGCTGCTGGTTAATAATTTGCCACTTCCCCAGGACTCCACCCTGCCCCTCCCCTGGCGGACAGGCTCCTGGGCAGCGTTTCCAGCCTGCCAACCCCCTCCCCTCCCCGCTTGTGAAGTCTGTTCCCTGGCCAGTGCCAGCCAAGCCCCTGGAGAAAATCTTTGTTCCCATCCGCCCCCCCGAGGGAGATGCGGGGCTGCGGGAGCGCCCCAGGATTGCCCCGAGTTCCTGGGGCTGCCCCAGGGCACAGCTGTGAGCCCCCCCGCTCATTGCCCATGGTGTCATACCCGGCCCCGTGCCAGGAGGTCCCTAGGGGAGTCACACTCAGACCCTGCGTGGTGGGACCAGGAGTCTGCCCCTCGCCCTGCTGCTCCAAGGGGGTCGCTCGGTACCCCACGAACACACCCACCCCTGAGGGCAGCCAGCACTAACCAGCCCCCCCCCCCCATCTGTCCCACGCTCAGCGTCTCTGGTGAGGCCAGCGCAGGGTCCACTGCCCTCTGCCCCTCCAGGGTCCCGGCGGGGCAGGCGGGTGGCGTACCCCTGGCTGTGGGCGACGGCCAGAAGGTGCCAGCCGATGTGTCTCAGCCTGTATGGTCGCTCACCAGAGCGGCTGTGATACTGGGGGGGGCTGTGCGGCGTGGGCTGGTTTGTTATTGTAGGGTCTCCCATGGGCTGGGCACACCGGTTGGTTGTGGGGATGCTGGGGAGGGGGGGCAGAGCAGGGGAGGAGCTGCGTGGCTGGGGAGGTTATTGATCAGCCGGGACGCCGGCTGGCGGGAGTCTTGCGAGTGGAACACCTGGATCAGCTGGATCGATCGGTCTTCAGCTGTCGTTGAGACTGCGCCGATCCGTTCTCCTCGCACCCTTGCCTTTCTCCTCCACGTTCGGCCGACACGTTTATCAGCGTCATCTTCCCGTCTCCTTGGAGGCCGACCGGGTGGTCTTTGCTGTTCTCAGCGGTGTTAGGGGAACCACATTTGGTTTCGTGGCTGCACGTGCGTGGGCCGGCGTGGGCCGGCGTGGGCCGGCGGGCGGGGTGAGAACCAAACGTCTCTGTCTCCAGGCCAATGGGGGTGGGGGGGGCGTTAATTTTGCAGTTTTCTGTGTCGGCGTTTTGCAGGGATTTGGGGGTTTGGCCGAGCCAATGGCGCCTGGCCTGGCCCGGGGCAGCTCAGCGTCCCCCTCTAGGGGTGAGGCCGGCAGAGGCTGGTGCATTCGGCGCTGCAGGTCCCGGGTTGGAGCCCAGCCGGTGCCCAGCGCGAGGCGTCGTCACAAACCCCAGGGCAGCCCGGGCGGGTTTGACGGGGAAATGCAGCCAGCAAGTCCGAGCCCTGGAGGCCCCGATCTGTGTGTCCGTGTGTGTGTGAGCATGTCCACCTGTGCGTGTGCTTGTGTGTGGGTGTGCCCACGTGTGTGTGCATAAACCTGTCCCTACAGGGGGCCCAGGCCGTGTACACACACACACAGAGCACGCTCTGCAGGGGTGAGTTTGTGGGTGGCCAGCGGCTCTGGCCCCATGGAGGCTGCATTCCTGCGGGCCTCTCTCTAAATATTTGTGCGTTCCCTGCGTCGAGGACACACAATCCCGCCAGCCTGCGTCAGCACTCGCCCGGGTGGTTCCTGCACCAGGCCTGGCTCCCGCCCAGGGCCAGGAAGCGCGGGCTGGCCCGGTGCCAGGAGCTGATCTCGGACCCCAGAGGGGCAGAGGCGGCGAGCTGGGGAGGCCGGGACTGCGGGGGTGTCACCCAGCAGCCACCCACCGACATCCTATCCCCATCGCCCCGGTGCAATGACCCCTCGCCCAGACGTGGCCATGGCTGGCATCTCCGGGGGGCAGCAGGAGGCTGGGTTGGATCCCTGGCTGGCACCAGTCACGCCCGGCCAGGTCCTCATGCCAATGCCAGGGGAGGGCAAGAAATCGGACACTGGGTGAATCGCAGCAGCTCCCGTTCCGTCATCCCCATTGCAGGCAGGGGCACGCGCCAGCCATCAGCTCCTCCAGAGACTTTCCCCTGGGGAGCCAGGCGGGGTAGGGCTGGGCTGGCGTAGAGGGGAGGGAGATGCCAGGGTGATCTGGCGTGGGGGCTCCTGCTCATACAGACTTAGCCACGTGCCCGTGGAATGGCGCGGCTGGCCTGGGTGTGTGTGGGGGGTGTCCTTGGCCTCCTCTCCCCCTCCCCACCCGCTGTGTCCTGGCCACGTGGTCCCTTCAGCTGCGGGAGGGAGGGGCCAGCTGGGATTTCAGGGGCATGGCTGCAGTGGGGGGGGGGTGGGAGGCAGGTGCGGGTGGGATTGAGCCCTGTTCGATGGGGCTCTCTCGGCCCAGGTGTGAGCAGCAGACAGGCCCTGGGCACGCGCCGGGTGGATCTGAGCCCCGGGACGGGGCCCATGGCCGGGTTTCAGGCCTGGCTGTCTCTGCCCAGGGGCCAAGCACCTTGTCCTCGCTGCCCGTTGTGCCCAGGGGCTGGGACCCTGCGTGGGGCTGACAGGGCCTGAGCGCTCCACGCAGGCGCCAGAGGCGGCCACGGGGGGTTAATGTGCCTGGGGGTGAGACCGGCAGGGTCACTGGCCCGTTCCCAGCTCGCTGCAGGGCAGTGGGAGGTGGCAGAGGGCAGGTGCCAGCAGCCCCCTGTACCCAGCGCGGCCCGAGCTGCTCCCCTCGCAGCCCCTGCTCGCCCAGTCGGCACCTGCCATGTGGGGCTCAGAGGAGCCTGTGACGAGGGGCTGGGGCTCGCCGGCCCCGGCGCTCTCCCCTGCCGGTTGCCAGCCAGGCTGGCCGGGGCGGCTGGAGTCCGGCAGACGGATCAAAAGGAATCTCGTTATCTCTGGCCGGATTAAGCATGTGTAGCGGTCGCCTCAAGTGGATTATGCAGGAGAGCAGGTTAATCCAGACCTGGAGAGAGACGCGGGGCAGCCGGCCAGCCGGCAAGTGCCGGGCGCCGCACAGGGGTCTGTGGGGATCTGCGGCCCGGAGAGCGAATGGGTGTGTGTGGTGGTGGGGGGCGCTGAGGGGGACGTTGGAGGAGTTGAAGTTGATATTATCAATGCGGGGGCTGCGGCTTGGTAGTGAGGGGCACCGCCCGAGCTGTGGGGGGCAGGGCTGGGCTAGCAGGGGGCTGCGGGTCGAGAGTGAGGGGCGCCGGCAGAGCTGTGGGGGGAGCCCAGGACGGGGATAGCGGGGGGCTGCGGGTCGGGAGTGAGGGGCGCCGGCAGAGCTGTGGGGGGACCCCTGGACAGCGGGGGGCTGCGGGTCGGGAGTGAGGGGCGCCGGCAAAGCTGTGGGGGGACCCCTGGACAGCGGGGGGCTGCGGGTCAGGAGTGAGGGGCGCCGGCAGAGCTGTGGGGGGACCCCTGGACAGCGGGGGGCTGCGGGTCGGGAGTGAGGGGCGCTGGCAGAGCTGTGGGGGGACCCCTGGACAGCGGGGGGCTGTGAGTCAGTAGTGAGGGGCGCTGGCAAAGCTGTGGGGGGACCCCTGGACAGTGGGGGGCTGCGGGTCGGGAGTGAGGGGCGCTGGCAAAGCTGTGGGGGGACCCCTGGACAGCGGGGGGCTGCGGGTCGGGAGTGAGGGGCGCTGGCAAAGCTGTGGGGGGAGCCCAGGAGGGGGATAGCAGTGCAGAGATGAGGTTCCCTGTGGGAGAACCTTGCCCAGTCCTTGGCTCAGTCCCCCCCTTCCACAACAGCGGGGGGGGGGGCCGCAGGGGGGCAGGCACCTTGCATTGGGCCTGGCTCTGCCGGGGGAGGGTCTGATGCAGCTGCCCGCAGGGTCCCAGCCTGGTGCCGCGGCCTCTCCCGCTCCCTGCCTTGTGCACCATCCGGGCAGCTTCCCCCTTCCTGAGCCTGTCGCCCTCCTGGCTGTACCCGGGCTGGGGGTGGTGCCCGTCCCCACGGCATCCCGGCTCTGCCTCACACAAGCAGCCGGTGGGAGGCTGGGGGAGGGCTGGGCGCCCGTGGCCCAGTTTGGAGACACTGCGTCTGCCCCGTCCCGTGGACATTTTCTCTCGAGCCCTTGGCCACGCCAGCCCCACACATCACCCCAGAGCCAGGCTGTGTTCCCTGGCCCGTGGGGAAGCAGGGGGCAGGGGCCGTGCAGCTGGATGGGGCCTGGGGAGGGGAGGACGCAACCCACGCGGGCGAGGAACAGGGCGATCCCGAGGAGAGAACCCGCCGGGCGCGGCCTGGGCTCCTGCCAGCGCAGGCAGCAGCTGGAGATGTGGGTGTCACAAAGGGCCAAAACTTGCCCTCGTTTACACCAGGAGTCCTGCCCCCTGCTCTAGCCACTAGACCCCACTGTCCCCCCAGTGCCGGGGATAGAACCCAGGAGTCCTGGCCCCAGCCCCCTGCTCTGGCCGTTCTGCAGGGTGACTTGTCCTGTCCGGCTGGGCGACCGCGGGACTGTAGGGACCGGCTGGGTGGTGGGACCTGGGCCCTTGGGCCGGGGACGGGGGCAGGGGCTGGTCCCCAGGGGCCAACAGCGCCTGGCTTCGTGCTCCTCCCCGCTGCTGGTCCCAGGAGCCAGCCCCCCCCACCCCCCCAGCACATGATGGCCCCAATAGACCCGGATGGTGACCTGGGCGCACCCCCTACCCGACCGTCTCTGGCACCCACCTGCCACACACCCCAGGGCACTTCCCATCCCCCCAGGGTGCCCCCCAAGACCACGCTCAGGCCAGCAGGCAGGGGGAGCCCCAGGCAGCCCTTAGCTCTGCCCCCTATCAGACCCCCGGCCCAGCCTCCCCTCTGGGGGTGGGGGGTGCCCACCTCCATGGGAGCATGCTGCAGGCAGGCCGGGCACCAGGAGGGGTGCCCGGGGAGGGAGGGGGACTCCGGGGGGGGGGGCACGCCGTGTGGATTAACCCCTTCCCCGCCTGTGCCCCGCAGGTGCTCCCAGGCCATCGCCGTCCAAGAAGCCCCGGAACCGCAGCATCTTCCAGTCCCTCTTCTGCTGCCTCTGCCATGAGGCCTCGGACCCCGTCCCGGTCAACAACAACGCCCCGCTGCTGGTGGAGGAGAACGGCGTCGTGCCCAAGGTAGGGGGGCCCCGGAGGCGGACAGGGGGGCCCTTCTCTGGGCGCCCCCCCCGCCCGCCTGGCCCCCGCTCACGAGAATCCTGCTTCCCAGAGATGAGCCCCGCGGCTGGCCTGGCTCGGCGCCCGCCCCTCTGCCCACCTGGCCGTGCCAGGCCCCACAGGGCCTCGCCCCCGGGGAACCCAGCAGCCCGAGTGCCAGAGGCTGCCCAGACGGGCACATGCCCCCCCCCCCCCCCCCGTAACCTCTCCCTCCTCGTCCCGGCCCTTCAGGACCCTGTGCCAGGCCTGCCCGCTGACCCGCTTTGGCCCACAGCCCCCCTGGGATGAATGGGGCTGGGGGGGCACCAGGCTCCCACGAGCATCTCCTTTGTTGGAGTTGTTGCCTCTCGCAGCCCCCCACCCCGCCTGTGGGGCCATCGCTCCCATCCCTCCCCCCACAAAAACAGGGATCCCCAAGGGCTCTGGGATCTGCTTTGGGGCAGTTTCCCTCGTGCCCGCCCCCCCCCCCCTTCCCATGGATGATAAAGCTTTGGGAAGGGGCCGGGATTGTGCCCCCCATCAGCTGGGGCAGGGGCAAGCTCCGATGCTGGCACAGCACAGGGCAGAGGCAGAAGCCAATGCTGGGACTGTAGGGGACGGCACCGAGTGGGACCCAGGTGTCCTGGGGAGTGGCAGGGGAAGGGATAGCTCAGTGGTTTGAGCATTGGCCTGCTAAACCCACGGTTCTGAGTTCAATCCTTGAGGGGGCCATTTAGGGATCTGGGGCAAAAATTGGGGATTGGTCCTGCTTTGAGCAGGGGATTGGACTAGATGACCTCCTGAGGTCCCTTCGCCCCCCAAGCCAAAGGCTGTCCCTCCCCCAGGGGTCCCCAGATGCCGGGGCCCAGCCATACTGACCCAGGCCGGGGCAGGGAGTGAGCAGTGACCCTATGCCCCGGCGAAAGTGGAGGGGGGCAGAGTCGAGTCACCCGGGGGAAACTGAGGCTTGGCCTTGGGGGTTGGTGCCCCAAGGCTGGGCAAAGTGCCAGGGGGGTTTTAACGGCCACGTGGCCTCAGAATGGGAGTTTGACACCTCAGCTGGAAACCAGTAAATCCCCCAGCCCAGTACCTGCCAGGGGAGAGCGCCCCCTGCTGACCCCCACCCTGCTCCCTGCAGAACATCGCCCCCTAGAGCCCCGTGGGGGCACTGGGGCCAGCCCTGTCTGGGAGGGGAGAGCGCCCCCTGCTGACCCCCACCCTGCTCCCTGCAGAACAGCGCCCCCTAGAGCCCCGCAGGGGCACTGGGGCCAGCCCTGAGTGGGAGGGGAGAGCGCCCCCTGCTGACCCGCACGCTGCTCCCTGCAGAACAGCGCCCCCTAGAGCCCCGCAGGGGCACTGGGGCCAGCCCTGAGTGGGAGGGGAGAGCGCCCCCTGCTGACCCCCACCCTGCTCCCTGCAGAACAGCGCCCCCTAGAGCCCCGCAGGGGCACTGGGGCCAGCCCTGAGTGGGAGGGGAGAGCGCCCCCTGCTGACCCCCACCCTGCTCCCTGCAGAACAGCGCCCCCTAGAGCCCCGCGGGGGCATTGGGGCCAGCCCTGTCTGGGAGGGGAGAGCGCCCCCTGCTGGGGGAGCAGTCGCTCGGCCATGGGCAGGCGCTGTGCGAAGGGCCAGGATTTCCCCAGGGCAGCGTTCTCCTCATCCCCAGGGCGCGCTGGGCCGGCCCGCGATGCCCGGAGCTGGGCAGCCCTGCCCGCGCGGCCCACGTAATCCCCGGTTTTGCTCTAGGCCGATCAGCCCTGACTGCGGCCGCCCCCTTTCGCCGCTCCCCGGCCAGGTTTGAGAGGATTATTGGCTCCAGCGCCCGGGGCAGCCAAAGGCAGCCGGCGCCCTCTGGTGCCTGGCTGCGCCATCGCGGCTCCCCGAGCTGAGCCTGTTCTTCCCAGCCAGGGCCGGCGCAGGGGGCTGCAAGGGGGCTGCACGGTGCCGCCCCCGGGACCCAAGGCCGGTGTGCGCCTGGCGGGCCAGACACGCGTGGCAGCAATCAGGGTTGGCATTGCTGAGGAGCCCCCAGTGCAGCCACCTCTGGGGTGCAGCGCTGCAGCTGGGGAGCAGCCCACGGCAACACCAGCCGGCCGGTCAGAAAGGGCCGAGGGCAGAGGGGCCGGGGCAGCATGTTCCCTACGGCCAGGGCCCACGTTTAACCCCCAAGCAAAGGGGCTCTTCCCCCGACCTGTTCCCCAGTCTAATGGGTCCCTGCTGCTGGGAAGTTTAGGACAGGAAGTGAGAGATCCAGCGGGGGGTGGGCGGGGCGGAGCTGGGCTTGGCCCAGGAGCCCCCATCCCGTGGGCTGGGCAGCCCTGCTCCTCTGGCCGGGACGTGGTGCGGGGCCCTGGGCTCACCCGCCTCCTGGCCCATGGTGCCCACTGCCAGCCGGATACTCCAACCCCCCCACCCCCGTCGCCCTCCCCCAGGCCGCTGTCAAGTACCTCCTGCCCGAGATCAAACCCCAGGACGCCAGCAAGCTGTGCGTGGTCATCGACCTGGACGAGACTCTGGTGCACAGCTCCTTCAAGGTGAGTCCGTGTCCTGGGCCCCCCATCCTCTCTCCCCCCTCCCGGCCTGCCCCTGTGCCCCCCTGTCCTCCCTCCCCCCTCCCGGCCTGCCCCTGTGCCCCCCTGTCCTCCCTCCCCCCTCCCGGCCTGCCTTTGAGCCCCCCGTCTCCCTCCCCTGCCCAGCCTGCCCCTGTGCCACCCACATCCTCCCTCCCCCGCCCCCGGCCTGCCCCTCTGCCCCCCGTCTCCCTTCCCCATCTGGCCTGCTCCTGTGCCCCCCGCATCCTCCGTCCCCCACCCCCGGCCTGCCCCTCTGCCCCCCGTCTCCCTTCCCCGTCTGGCCTGCTCCTGTGCCCCCCGCATCCTCCCTCCCACACCCCCAGCCTGCCCCTCTGCCCCCCGTCTCCCTTCCCCGTCTGGCCTGCTCCTGTGCCCCCCGCATCCTCCATCCCCTGCCCAGCCTGCCCCCCATGTCCCACCGTCCTCGCTGCCCTGCCCACCCAGTGTCCCACCCCCATGTCCTTCCTCCCTCCCCCGTCCAGCCCATCCCTTCTGCTCCACCCCCTACTGTCCTCCACAGGGCCAGGGGAATCCCAGGGGGATGGGGAGGGCATGGCCAGGGGAATCCCAGAGGGGCGTGGCCAGGGGAATCCCAGGGGGATGGGGAGGGCGTGGCCAGGGGAATCCCAGGGGGATGAGGAGGGCGTGGCCAGGGATGGGGGATGAGGGCATGGGTGGGGGAATCCCCAGGTGATGGAAGGGGCCAGGGGATCCAGGGGGACAGCGGGGAGGGGGCCTCCTCCTTCTACCACACTGACGCCTGTTCCCTCCGCAGCCTGTGAACAACGCCGACTTCATCATCCCTGTTGAGATTGACGGCATCATGCACCAGGTAAGGGAGGCGCTCTCGGTCGGGGGGCCCCCACCCGTCACCCCCGTGGGGGACGCCAGGAGCTTAGCCCCTGCTGGGGAGACCAGGGCTGCTGGGCACCGAGGGGCTGGGCACCTTGGCATTGGAGCCAGCGCCCTTTCCGTCCCCCAACCCTGGGGGTGCCCAGCCAAGGAAGGGGGACCTCAGCCCTGCTGGTTCCAAGAGCCCAGGAGGGGGGGAGCGACCTTGGCACTGGGACCATGGTGCTGCCTGGCTCTTTGGGGCCACAGTCCCCCCCCACTCCACCTTCCCCCTTTGTGGGGGGCGGGGCCGGCAGCCAAAGGTTTCCTGCTGGGGGGAGCCCCGGGCTGAATTTCCCACCATCTGGCGCTGTTCAGCAGGCAAGTCCCTGCCCCGCACGGAGGCCGGCGCCGCGTTCAAGTAATCCAGGATAGGCTGTGGTCTACGCAGTCGGCCTGTTCTCGATTACTTGGCACCGGAGCCGGCCGGCAGCTTCGGGTGGAGACGCCGGAGGGACGCCGCCCGGGGAGCCGCAGGGCGCCCGCTGCTGCAAACGAGCTCGGGGCAGGGCAGGGCTGGCGCCTCCCCCCACCCCCTAAGCCTGCCCCGGCCTCTTCCCCAGCGCAGGGCCCAGCAAGGGCTGCGGGGGCGCCTGGTAAGGGTCCCCCTGGATCGGTGGGGGAGGGCTCCCGGGGGGTGGCAGCCGTTTGGTGGCTCGTGGGCAGTGGGTCTGAGGGGGCCCAGTCCCAGGGGCCCCATCTCGCTGGGCGCTGCCCATCTCCAGCCCCACGGCTGCCGGCTCATGCTGCCCCTCCCCCAGGTGTACGTGCTGAAACGCCCGTACGTGGACGAGTTCCTGCAACGCATGGGCGAGCTCTTCGAGTGCGTGCTCTTCACCGCCAGCCTGGCCAAGGTGAGCGCCCGACGCCGGGCAGCTTGCGGGCACCGGCTGTGCCCTCCCTCCCAGCTACAGCCCAGGAGATGGGACTCCCGAAGCCTGGAGAGGACCCAGGAGTCCTGGCTCCCAGTCCGCCCTACTCTAACTGCTAGTCCTCACCCCCGTCCCAGAGCCCGGAGAGGACCCAGGAGTCCTGGCTCCCAGCCCCGCCCCTGCTCTGAATCACTAGCCCCCACTCCCCTCCCAGAGCCAGGAGAGGACCCAGGAGTCCTGGCTCTAAATCACTAGCCCTCACTCCCTCCCAGAGCCCAGATAGGACCCAGGAGTCCTGGCCCCTGATCACTAGACCATGCTGCCCCTTCAGTTCAGCCATTCATCGCACCCCCTCCTCCCCAGTGTCCCCACAGTGCTTCGGGGATGGCGGGTGCCCAGAACCCTGCACAATGGCTTTGGGGCTGGGGCTGCCTGAGTAGGGACCCCCGTGCTCTCAGGGGCCAGGACGTGTCCCCCACGGAGGGGGACCCCCGAGTCCCCTTGGCCAGCAGCCAAAGGGTCCAGGGCTCGGCCGCTCCCCTGCTCCCCTTTGGCCAAGCCTGACCGTGTCCCCCCCGGCCCACCAGTACGCGGATCCCGTGGCCGACCTGCTGGACAAGTGGGGAGCTTTCCGGGCCCGCCTCTTCCGCGAGTCCTGCGTCTTCCACCGCGGCAACTACGTCAAGGATCTGAGCCGTCTGGGCCGGGACCTGAGCCGCATCCTCATCGTGGACAACTCCCCCGCCTCCTACGTCTTCCACCCCGACAACGCGGTAGGTCGCGGCGGGGAGGAGGGGTCCGGGGGGGCAGCTGCGATGGCTCAGGGTGTTCAATGCTTTAACTGGCTTTAACGGGGGCCTGGGTCAGATGCGACGCTGATCACAAGTGAAACGAGTTCGGGGGGGGTCTCATCCCAGTGATTCGATTGCTGCATACTCACCAGAGGGACGGGTTATTGGGTAACTCAGTTCACGTTGTCCCAGGGCTAGGCTAGCAGTCAGGAGTGAGGGGCACTGGCTGAGCTGTGTGTCTGGGGGGAGCCCAGGGCTGGGACAGCATCTCCCTACTGGAATGAATCGGCTCTGCTCAGCTGTGTGTCATATGCCCTGTACTGCTCGCAGCAAATGGGGAGTCTCCCTTAGCGCAGGGGCCTGGGCTTTCGGAGCAGCGTTCGAGTCCTGCTGCTGATATGAAATGCCGGGTGGCCCCAGTGGGCAGTGGAGAGAGGCTGCTCCCCGGTGGTCACAGATTGGGAGGGGCAGGGTGACTGGAGAGCTCTTGAAGGCTCAGAGAGTCCCCAGCTGCCTCCCCCATCCCCTCTCCCTGCCACTCGCTGCAGGGAGGTTCTGGCAGACGCTGCTTTCTCAGAGCTGGCGGCTGGCTCGCTCCCATCACACTGGCCTCTGTCCATGGGGAGCCGGAAGAGCCACAATTATCCTGGGGTTTTGGCACTGGCCCACCGGGCCCCTGGCCAGCCGGCCTTTCCTTTCCCCTTAGAGCTTCTGAGTGGGGGGGGCACTCGCTTGGGGACGGCTCCCTTGGGGCTGGCCCGACGCCCTGGCAAATCCGGGCTCTGCACGCTGTGTGGAGGGATCCCTCCCCCCAGGGCTGAGCTGCAGCTGCCTCTGGGGTGGGGCCTGCAGCCACCGTGCGGCCGTTTGGGACAGAAAGCGAAAGCAGCTCCTGTCTCCAATGGACGCAGCAGGGCAGATTTCGGGTGGCAGCCCAGGATCTGATTGGCCGGGATGCCAGGTTAACGCCCCCCGTGGCCTGGCTGGCTGGCACAGCTCGCAGGCACAGAAAGGGGGCGGGCATTTCTGGTGCAGGGCTGAGAGTGCCGAAGGCGCCCGTCTCCCAGCATGCCCTGGGGCAGGGCGCCGGCTCCAGGGCCCGCTCCTGGCTGCGTGAGGCTGGAGCCCCTGGCTGAGCCTCCAGCAGGTTTGCCCAGGGACCCCTGCGAGGGCTGGCCCTGCCCCGTGCTGCCTAGGCACCGCGCCCGGCTAACCTCCCGGGGGGGTCTCTCGGCAGGTGCCGGTGGCGTCGTGGTTCGATAACATGGCCGACACAGAGCTCCTGGACCTGCTGCCTTTCTTCGAGAGACTCAGCAAAGTGGACGACGTTTACACAGTGCTAAAGCAGCACCGGACTAGCAGCTAGTGACCTGGGGCCGGGCGAGATGCCAGCCTGGCGGGATTCCCCACCCCTCCTCCGGCCGGCCGCCCCACCGATCTACCCACAAGCCCCAGCGCCAGCCTGCAGCTTCTCTGGGGCGCGGAACGGAGGCGGTGGCAGGCGGCGGAGGGGCCGGGCGGGGAGCCCCGCGTGGGGCTCACACCCGCCGGGCATGGGGGAGACGCCCGGCTGCATCACTCGAAACCAGCCTCAAACCTGGACCTTTGTCGTCACGTAACGGTTCTTCTCCTGTAAACTGGGGAGGGCCAGAGGGCAACAGAACCACGGCCCGGTCCCCCCTGATTGGCCTGGGGGTCAGAACCACGGCCCAGTCCCTCCTGATTGGGCTGGGGGGTCAGAACCACGGCCCAGTCTCCCCTGATTGGGCTGGGGGGTCAGAACCACGGCCCGGTCCCCTCTGATTGGGCTGGGGGGGTCAGAACCACGGCCCAGTCCCCCCTGGTTGGGCTGGGGGGTCAGAACCACGGTCCAGGCCCCCCTGATTGGGCTGGGGGGGCTCAGGACCGTGGCCCAGTCCCCCCTGATTGGGCTGGGGGGGCTCAGGACCACAGCCTGGTCTGCTCTGATTGAGCCAGAGGGTTTCAGGACCTCAGCCCGGTCCCCTCAGCTGGGCCAGGGGGTTTCACAGAACCGCGCCCCAGCCCCATCTCGCTTGCCGTGGAGGTGGGAGAGGCAGGTGGGGTTGGTTCCAGGAACGCAGTCCAGAGGTACTTAGCCATGGGGGACAGAGACCCCATCACCCCCCGAGTGCAGGGTGCAAAGTGCCCCCAGGAGGTGGGGGAGGGGGCATTTTTGCCTGCTTTGCCTGGATGGGAATGACTCCTGTGGGCGAAGGGAATTTGGGGGACCTGTGACCCACACGACAGCTGGGTCCTAGATCCTGCCCCCTCCAGAAGGCCCTGGGTTCCTGTTACCCACTGGCGGGGTGCGGGCCCCTTTCCAGGGGAATCCTGCAGGGAAGGGGGGGCAGGAGGGTCAGTGCCAAGTGCTGGGGCCTGCAGGGGTGTTGGTTGTGTGAGGGTGGGCGCTGAGCAGAGGGGGATCGGTTCCCCCAGCAGGGCTGAGAGCGGAAGGACGTGGGGAGAGATGGGGGGAGGAAGGTGCCCTAGAGGAGCCGGAGGGACTCAGAGAGACTGTGGGCTAGCGGAAAGGAGGCGGGGCTAGTGGAAAGGAGGCGGGGCTAGCGGAAAGGAGGCGGAGGGTCTGAGCTGAGAGGAGCTGCTGGAGTAGCCCAGGGGTCCTGGGGAGGAGGGTAGCTTGGCCCCCCAGGCTCCAGGCACAAGGGATGGGCACTAAGGCGAGATTTCCTGGGCAGCTGTTAACCCTTTCCCTGCTGGTTATATGGCGGGTGCCCCCCCGCCAAACGGTTCTTACTTCCCCATCTCCTCTGGGCCTCACAGGGAAATCAGATTTCTAGGTGCCTTGGGACTGGGGCCCATTGACCTCTTGGCTTATGCAAATGTTGCCTTTCCCTGCAGTGCATTGTGGGGCTTTAACCCCTCTCCCCCGAGGAACTGCCATGTGGCTGTCAGAAGCCATCAAGGCGCCCCCGTGCTGTGGTTGGATAGAGCAGGCAGTGAGCTGGGCCATTGGGTTGAGCCCACCTCAGCCCTGGACAGGATGGAGGGGGGCGGTGGGATCGCCCCAGGGGAGTCTCGGCTGGCCATGGCAGACAGCAGCTCTCCTGTCTGAGGGGCTGGGCCTGCCGGCCTGTGAGCTCCCTGGTGGCCAGGGGCTGCTGCATTCCCAGCAGATGAGGTGGGAGGCTGCAGTGACACCAGCGAAGAGCAACTCCATGGGCCTGATTTAGAGAGAGACCACCTGTGCCTGGAAGGATGCCCCTGTCCCCTTAACTCTGCCCTTCCCCAGGGAGCCAGGCCTGCAGGAGTCACACCCGCGGAAACAAGCAACGTCTCTGACTGCAGCTGTGGGCAGGGGGCTCCTTCCTCTGGGATCGTGTCTGTCTCTTCTTTAGTGCCTTCAGCCCTCCCTGCCACTCTCCAAACGGTTGTGGGGGGCAGATTCCTTGGCCTTGGGGCTGGCTCAAACCTCTGCCTTCTCAGTGTTTAGATCCCTAAATGCCCCCAAACCAATCCCTGCCTGCTGGGGGGCGTCCTGTAGAGACTGTGCCTTGGGACACCGTGTCCCGCCCACCCCCTACCCCCTAACCTCTGGGGGGCCGAGGGGCTGATAAATTGCACTCCCAAGGAAACCTTGGATTTGCTCACCGCTGCACTGAGGTTAGTGGTGCTAGCCCCACCCCCCGTAAGTGGGGCAGTGGGTTGGTTCAATGGCTGTTCTGATGGGGACGGGGGTCTCCCTCCTCCCCCTGCAACCAAACTGCTCCCCGCCTCCCAAAGCTTCAGCTCTTACTTTGGGTTCAGGGGAGCAAGGATTTGGACTGGGGCAGAGGGAGACTCTTCCCCCCTGAACCGATTGCCCCAGGGCTGCATTCAGGTTCATTGGAGACCTGCTTTGCATTCCCCTCCCCCAGGCTCCCCACAAGACCCCCTTGTGCCCCACACCACTAGGGGGTGCCGTCCAGAGATAGCGCCCCCTTTCTATGGCCTTAACTGTTTTGTATGCGAGTTGTTCTCGGCTGTGCCTTGCGGCGGTGGCCGTCCACACGACGCTGCTGCTGATCTCTTTCGCCTTAGCTTGGGGAATGTCCCTCAGGGAGAGGTCTCGGGGGGTGGGGGGCAAGGGCAGGGGGAGTCATGTATTTTAACCGGGCACATTTAGCTCATATAAATATGTATCATGTGTATATATATTTTTAGGGAAAGCAACGGCGACACAAGTCACCAGAGGATTTTTACAGCTTGTATTTTTAACGATGTTCCTGGGAGATGGTTATTTTTCTGGGCGGGGTCGTTCCTCGTGTAAAGAAGCAGGGAGGGATTTGGGGAGGGGGGTGGGTATTTTGTCTGCCGGATGATGTCTGTATTGGATGCACGCAACCCTTCTCCAAATGCCTGCCCGTCCCCCCAAGCCCCAGGGGGTGCCCAGGGCCTGAGATCCAACTGCCTCCGTCTTACAGTGCTGGGTTTTCAAGGAAAGTTTTAGCTCTTTAAAATCTGGGCCCTTTGTGTGGTTTGGTGGTTTTCCTCCCTGCTTTTATAACCGCCAGGTGAAAAAAACTGGGGTTTGTGTGTCAATTTCACACCTCCAAATTTGTCCGTTCCCCATACACATCTATCAATCTATCCCTATACACCCCCTCTATCTATCTGTCCTCATACACCCCGTCTATCTATCCATCCATCCATCCACATACACCCCTTCTATCTATTGATCTATTTATCCATCCATCCCCAGTCACCTCTTCTATCTATCTGTCTGTCTATCCATACACCTGTTCTATCTATCTATTGATCCATGCACCCCTTCTATCAATCCATACACCCCTTCTATCTATCTAGATATCTATCCATACACCCCTTCTATCCATCTATCCATCCCCATACACCCCTTCTATCTATCGATCCATACACCCCATCTATCTGTCTGTCTATCCATACACCCCTTCTATTTATCTATCGATCCATACATCCCTTCTATCTAATCTATCTATCTATCTATCTAAATTAGCCAAAACCTGGTATTTCTGTCCTATGGGAAATTCAGAGATTTTTGAAATTTCGTTTCTTCCAAAATCAGGGCGAAGAGTTGAGATCTCAGACGTTGTCACAAACCAAAGTGTTTAGACCGATTTCGTTTTGACTGTATGGGAACATTTCATTTCCATAGGGTCGAAATGTTTCGTTCAGCGTCTCAGACACGGTTCTAAATGGACTGTTTGGCTAATTTCCCATCAACAGCTGGGGTGAACTTGATATGTCCCCTTGGTGGAGAGAGCTGAACCCACTCCAGTGGGGGGCACTACAGAGCCATCGGCGCCTCTGCAGCACCCCCACCGGGGCAGCATGAATTCTGCTTCCCTTCGCTGCGGGATTCCCCCTTTAGGGCCGCGGCCTCTGCCCGGTGCCCGAGTCTGACGCCCACCAGCTTGGCCTGAGCATCTCGATCTGGCTTTGTCTCTGTCCCCGTGGAGCCGTCGGCGCCCAATCCTGCTCCCTTGGCGGGCCTGGGCCTGACTGGCTGTATTGTAAAGCCCAGCACTTCCCTGGATCGGGAAAAAGCTATCCGTGGCCCTGTTGTGTTGATTGCCTGGGTTGGTTTCATGCCACTGAGGTGCCACCCTGCTACCACTGCCCCCTGCTGGGCACCCCCTGCTTTGGCAGGGCAGGGGCAGTTTTGTTTGGTGACTGCCAGGATGTGGGGAACGCCCCGGCACTGGCGTTTGGAGAAAGGGCTGCGGGCTGCGGCTGCTCGTGTCTTCACTGTGTATCTGTTGGGTAAAGAGACAACCCATGAGCGAATCGCAGCTATGGGAGAGAGAGAAAAAACCCCGATCAAAGTGCCTTTTGTGTGATTAAACTGTAAAATAATCTTTAAAGGAAAAAAAAAATACTGTGAGAACCACCCTGGTTCTGCTGTGTAGTGATTCAGCCACCAGCTCTGGGTGTGCTCCCAGCTGGAGGGGAGGAGATCTGTGGGGGCGTGTGTGTGTGTGTGTGTGAGTGACAGAAAGACCCCCCACACACACACTGCATGGCATGACCCCCCGGGGGCAGAACGGTGTGTGCTAATGTGTGTAGTTTACTGCCCCCTGCTGGAGGGGAGGAGATCTGGGGGGGGGGGGTGCCGGCATCCACATGCATGGGGGTGACCACATCTCGTTCTCTGCTGGCTGACGGGCTCAGCGTTGATCATGTGGGTCTCGGTGGCCCAAAGCCAGAGCCTCAGCCCGGCCGTGTCCATTCCCCCCTGTGATTGCCCTCAGCCAGCGCGGCCAGCTCTGGGCCAGGCAGCAGCAGGGGCGGTAGCCCGAAGGCCCAGGGACCGTGCAACTTGCCCGGGGCTCGTACCTGCTCTGTGCGGCACAAGGGGCTTTTTAACCACCCCTCTGCCAGGGTCCGGGCAGTGTCTGGAGTGGCTAAAGCCACCCTCTGCGGCAGTCCATCCAGTGGCTCTGCGAAGGTAAAGGGAGGTGACCGTGCCCCTGTCACCCTGGCCCTGATACGGACCAGCCTTGCCTGTGTCCTTGGGCGGTGGCTTCCAGTGTCCCCAGCTGCCACCCTGGCCCTGCTCGTGTGCTGTGGGTTTCTCACAAGACCCCCTGGGGTCATACGCGACATGCCGGGGCCGGCCCCGTCACCCCCCCGCACACCCACAAACTCTATGAAGGACTCAAATGTGGAGGGGTCAGGCATGGGGTGACCCCCAGCACTGTAGCAAGGGGAGTCTTGTGACTAAGTCACAGACCAGGGGCTCAGGTGACGTGGCTTCTAATTCCTCCCCACACCCCCCTGCGGGGCAAACAATTGACCCACCTTCCAGAGCCACTGCGGGGGGGCTACACAGCAGAGCCAACCCCCAGGCTGCTGCCCCCATGTGCCAGCCGCAGAAAAGCAGGAGGTTTGAGACCAATTAATTGTGAGTTGGGGGGGGGGGGATGGCCTCAGCGGGGGATCCACTCAGCTGGGGAATTCAGCCCCTGGCGTGTCTGAGTGTCGGTCCCATGTCGGGGGCTCGGCCTGTGCCCCCGCTGCTGGCTTGTTGTGCATTGCACTGCCGGGCTGGATGGGACCTCACCACGTCCAGCCCCTTGCACCAAGGCAGGACCGAGCAAGCCTGGGCTTAGCAACCGCCTGTGCCGGGGGTCCCACGCCCACCCGGGGACCCCGAACTCCCCGCGAGCTGGCAGCTCGTTCCCAGTATCCCCCTTGCTGCAGCCCGGCTGGTCTCTCTTGTCTTGCCCTCCTGCCCCCTGACTGCCTCCAACCCGCTTGGCACAGTGCCTGCAAGTGCCAGCAGCCCTGCCCGCGTGACAGACCCACGGGGCTGGCCCTGGGCAAGGCATCAGCAGCCCCCCCTCTGCCCGCGCTAGTCCCTCACGCACTGTTCGCCAGCCTCGTGCCCTTCCGCCCCATATGGGACGACCCCCCCCAACATTGCCCAGCCTCTGCCCGCACACCCCACACAATGCTCCTGCTCAGACCCAGGATTGGGGGGGCATCGCTGGGGGCACGGCCAATAGGTGACCTGGACGGGGGGAGGCTGGTGACAGGTTCACCCGAGCCCGAGCCCCCTCCCATGGGCACCTGCTCTGCCCCGTGCTGGCTCGGCCGACTCGCTGCCAGCCCAGGGCTCTGAGCTCACTCCCCTGGCATCTTCCGGCCCCATTGCTGGGGTTGGCTTGTCCCACTCCCTCATGAATGAGCTGCCTGTCGTCCCTGGCCATGTTTTGCTCCCCCCCCCACACTTTGGTGGACTAATTGCTGGAGTTCAGCTCATTAGCGGGCCGGAGGAGGGAGGGGGCCGGGCTACTCTATCACCAGGCTGCCGGGCAGGGACCCCTCCCTCGCCTGGCCTTGGCTCGCCAAGCCCTGGGCAGAGCAACAACCCGCACCAGCCGAGAGACCCTGAACAAACCTTGGGGCAATAAAGCTGACCCTCCCCCAGCTACTCGGCGCCAGGTAAGGGGGGGCTGCCAGCTGCTGAGTGGGGTGGGCAAACCCGGGTCGAGCCTGCCGCAGAGGCGGCCGGGGCTGGGCGATTGGGAGCAGCCGTCGGCAAAGGCTGGCGTGTCTCTGTTACTGTAGCCGAGGGGCTTGTGCCAGGCCTGTGTCCACGGGGGCGATGGGACAGAGCGCCGGGGGGCCGCCGGCTCAGCTGGTGAGGGAAGCTGAGTGAGAGGACAGGACACCGTGGGGCAGGGCCCGCCTGGCAAAGACAGCGAGTTTGTCTCTTGCAGCGGGAGGGAGCCGGGAAACTTGCAGATCTGGGGTGTGAGAGCCTCCCCGCGCCCCCCCCCCCCGCCCAGTCCGCTGGCCTCCCGCGAAACAACAGCGGTTGCTGGGCCTGCAGCTGGTGTCACCCACATCGCAGGCAGCGACGCCAGTGTGCCTTCCGGGCCCAGTGTCCTTCATGGGGCACGGGCACGGCTCTGCCATGAGCACCAGGCGGGTGCCTGGCACAGTCAGTGCCACTCGTTCTAGCCAGGGATGGAGCCGCCCACTCAGAGAAAGCTCCAGCGGGTGCAGCCACCTGCCCAGCAACACCAGCCGCCATGAGCCCATCCCCCTGGCGTCCTGGCTCCTCAGTGATACAGAGCCCTGTGCAAGGTCTCGGGCCTGGTATTCAAACCCTGTCCCCAGGCACAGCATCAAGCTAGCCAACGGCCTCTGTGTGCCCATTCACAGGGACTGGAAGAGCCGGGCTGGGGGGTCCCAGGCTAAGGGGGCACCCTGTACCCCACACCCAGGGGGGGCGAGGGGGTCTGCTCTGCTGCTGGAAACTCTGACTGGGCAGGGAGCCAGTGTGCCCACAGCAGAGCTGTTTCCGGCATAGGCCTAGTGGGCAGAGATACCCGGGCCCACCCTGAGCCCTGCATTAGGGCAAGAGCGGCGTGGGCCCCACCATGGGGTGCCCGTGTGGGCCCCACCTTCGTGGGCACCTGGGGGGCCATGGGAAAGTCCACAGGTTGCAGCAGAGTCAACATTATAAATTACTTCTGTGCCTTCATTTACGCACTGGGCCATAAATGGCCCTGGAGCCGGGGAGGAAATGCTGGTTAATGTTTGAAGAGGCTTGGACTGTGCCACCAGCAAGGGCCCGATAATGGGGAATGGCCCGGCCTGCCACCCGCCCCAGCCATCACCTGCCACGCTGCAGCACGCACAAACCAGGCCTGGCCCAGGCTCCCTGCCCCCGTCAGCAGGCCCTGGGGAGCTGGCGAGCCAGCAGCGCACCCCTGCGGAGCGCCCCATCACGTGGCCTCGCGCCCGCCCTGCCCGCCTCCAGCCTGGCCACGGGCGTGGTGCTCAGCTTTGGGCTGCGTGAGGCGAGGGTCAGGGCCCAGGAGAGGGGAAGGGGCCCTGCCCATGGGACGCTGCATGTGCCCACGCCGGTGTGAATGATGTGTGAGCATTCACCCAGCCGGCCATGGCATCGTTCTGCTCCAGCCGTGGGAGCTGGCTGAGTGTCTGTCAGACAGCGGGGCCGTGAGCAGCCGTACGGAAACCTGGCCAGTCAGCTGGCTGTCTGGCCCAGCTATTCGGCACAGCGGTCGTATTCCCAAGTCACCGCCCTGCGAGGGTCTGAGGGTGTCACTCAGCCGGACACAGGCTGCAGAGAAAGAGGCGACACCCTCTCCAAACCCAGGCCGGTGGGCAATGAGGGACACTGAGTCATGCCCGAGGGGGTCTTGGACAGGAACCAGCCATGGCTGGGTGAGACAACAGAGCCCCAGGACACACCCTGCTGCCTTCTGGCAGCAGAGCAGCCGATGTCCCAGGGCAGCCGTGCAGGGAGTTGGCTGGCAGCCTCTGGGTGTTGTCAGCGGGGTTGTAGTTGCCTTGTAGTCTCAAGTTCTGGCTGGGAGGGTATTGAGGACTGTGCCTTTAAGGGCTGCGCTTCCCTGCCAGCCAGTGAGGCCGGGGCGCTGTGACACTCTCGGTGTGCGCAGCCAGTTGGACCCGGGCGCTGACTAACCCGTGTCTCCTGCAAGCACCTGACCTGGGGGGCAGTCGCTGGACCCCACACCGAGCAGCCTGGCTCTGCCCAGGAAACAGATCACAACAGCCCTGTGTTGCAGAAACGTCAGTGCCCATGTGGAACACTTGGCCTCACGAGGGCATAAGTGCAGCCAGACTGGGTCAGCCCACGGCCCACCCTGTCCCTAGCCTGTCTCTGACTGTGGCTCATACCAGGGGGGCAGAGGCTGGGTGCAAACTAGGGTAACTATGCAATGAGCCACCCCTGGCTTCCACTCCCAACTTCTGGGCCCTGCCACACCTCGTGGGCCTGCGGCGGTGCTTGAAATCTTCGTCCTTGGGGAAACCAGCTAATGCCTGGCCCTGTGCTCCATCCCCCCTTCCCCATGCTCTTTGTCAGGTCTCAGCTCATGGCCTGTGGAATCATTAAACATCAGGCCCCCTGTCGCTGCTGGGCCCTCCCAGAACATCAGAATGGCCACACTGGGCCAGGCCAATGGTCCATCCAGCCCAGCGTCCTGTCTCCAACAGTGGCCAATGCCAGGTGCTTCAAAGGGAATGAACAGTCCAGGGGAATCGTCAAGTGATCCAATTCCCAGCATCTGGCAAAGAGAGGTTTTAGGGACCCCCACAGCAGGGGATTGTATCTGTGATCATCCTGGCTAATAGCCATTGATGGACCTGTCCTCCAGGCACATAACCAGTTCTGTTTTGAACCCTGTTGTACTTTTGGCCGTCACACCATCACCTGGCAGTGAGTTCCACAGGTTGGCTGTGCACTCTGTGAAGAAGTAATTTATAGAATCATAGAATCTCAGGGTTGGAAGGGACCCCAGGAGGTCATCTAGTCCCACCCCCTGCTCAAAGCAGGAACAATCCCCAACTAAATCATCCCAGCCAGGGCTTTGTCAAGCCTGACCTTGAAAACCTCTAAGGAAGGAGATTCCACCACCTCCCTAGGGAACCCATTCCAGTGCTTCACCACCCTCCTAGTGAAATAGTGTTTCCTAATATCCAACCTAAACCTCCCCCACTGCAACTTGAGACCATTGCTCCTTGTTCTGTCATCACCTACCACCGAGAACAGTCTAGAGCCATCCTCTTTGGAACCCCCTTTCAAGTAGTTGAAAGCAACTATCAAATCCCCCCTCATTCTTCTCTTCCGCAGACTAAACAATCCTAGTTCCCTCAGCCTCTCCTCATAAGTCATGTGTTCCAGTCCCCGAATCATTTTTGTTGCCCTCTGCTGGACGTTTTCCAATTTTTCCACATCCTTCTTGTAGTGTGGGGCCAAAACTGGACACAGTACTCCAGATGAGGCCTCACCAATGTCGAATAGAGGAGAACGATCACGTCCCTCGATCTGCTGGCAATGCCCCTACTTATACAGCCCAAAATGCCATTGGCCTTCTTGGCAACAAGGGCACACTGCTGACTCATATCCAGCTTCTCGTCCACTGTAACCCCTAGGTCCTTTTCTGCAGAACTGCTGCCGAGCCATTTGGTCCCTAGTCTGAAGCGGTGCATGGGATTCTTCCTTCCTAAGTGCAGGACTCTGCACTTGTCCTTGTTGAACCTCATCAGATTTCTTTTGGCCCAGTCCTCCAATTTGTCTAGGTCCCTCTGTATCCTATCCCTGACCTCCAGCGTATCTACCTCTCCTCCCAGTTTAGTGTCATCTGCAAACTTGCTGAGGGTGCAATCCATGCCATCCTCCAGATCATTTATGAAGATATTGAACAAAACCGGCTCCAGGACCGACCCTTGGGGCACTCCACTTGATACCAGCTGCCAACTAAACATGGAGCCATTGATCACTACCCATTGAGCCCGATGATCTAGCCAGCTTTCTATCCACCTTATAGTCCATTCATCCAGCCCATACTTCTTTAACTTACTGACAAGAATACTGTGGAAGACCATGTCAAAAGTTTTGCTAAAGTCAAGGAACAACACGTCAATTTCTGCTGTTTGTATTAAACCTGCTGCCTGTTAATGTCACTGGGTGATCCCTGGTCCATGTGTCACGTGATGGGATACATGCCACTTCAGGAGTCGGGGTGGATACAAATGTCGTTCTTTCTGACGGCCAACACTGAGACAGGGCTAACAATGCTGCTGCAGCCCTGCTTCTGGCCATCGCTGACGCAGATCAGGTGACTCAACCAGCTTGCACTCCATATGGCTTGTATGTACCATCAGCCCCGGTCAGGGACACTCAGCCACCAGTGTCAGGGGCTGGCAAATCTGTGCGCCACCACGAAACCATATTTCTTCCTTGCAGCCTTTCTAATGCTCCCAGGGCTTTTCCCTGCAAGGCCACCAGCTGGGCTGAAGGACTCCACTGTGCGGGGAGACCCCCCCGGCTTGTGCCCAGCCTGGGGGGGGGATAAGCAGTGCAGACACACAAACTGCTGGCTTCCCTGCGGCCCACCCGACTGTGCCATCTCTTTATTGGTCTCGGTGCCCCTCGGCCAGAGTAGTGCGCCCATGGGGACTTGCTGGGCAGAGAAACGGATGCTCTGAGGCAGGGAGATTCTTCAGCGTGACCTGGTTCTTTACCTTGTGCACATGGTCCTGCTTCCCTAAGCCTGTCCAGCATGCAGGTCCCTTGCTCAGAAATTCCCACACCTGCCCCTCCCATGGGCTCTGTGCCCAAGAAGCCCCATCATTCCGCTGCTTCTCAGGGTCACCCTCGTGACTGCTTTGCCAGCCTTCCTGCCTGCAACCCACAGAGACTGAGACCAGTCTCCTAGCCCCCCTGACTGTGCACCCTGAGAAACCCCACTGGAGCCCCCTGACTCAGCTCTGATCTGCCATGTGCTTTGGGTGGTCACCCCCACTGTTTGCAGCTCTCTCTACTCCATAAAAGGGCTTAATTGCTCCTGCCTCTGAGTCTGAAGGAAGGTGCTTGGCACCCACTGACTTTAACTGGGACTGTGATTGTCTGTGGATCCAGGACTCACCCGATCGGCACTTTCATGCTGGCGAAGGTGGGATCCTGCTGAGGTCGGTGCCAAGCCATCTGCCCAGCACGGTAGCGCCCTGGCGAGTTGGTCTCTTGTAGCTCAGCATGATCATTGCAGCAGATAGTTCTGTGCCGGCTTCATCTCAGGGAGAGCTGCCGCTGTGGCAGGGCCGGGGCCAGCTCAGAGAATGGGGCTGGGACGTGCCTCGGTTGCCCTGAGGATGCACTTGTCTGGCCTGAATGTGATGCCCCCCGACCCCCTCGGTTTTTGGAACTCAGGGTGTAGATTAGCCTCGTTCTTCCATGACAGCTCCAGGCACCCCGATTCCATCCGAAACATTCCTGGGGCTGGTTGAATAGCAAGGGGCCAGCGGGGGGCTGCAAACTGAGCCTGCAATCTGCCCGGGCACCGGGCAAACCGGGCATCGGCTGAGGTATTTGTTCCATCGCATGGGGCGTTTGGGGTGGCTCCTCCTCGACTGTTGTGCTGAGGTGGCCTGGCTCTAGGCACAGTCACCCTCTCTGGTGCCCGCCCATCACCACCAGGGCGGCACCCACTGGCCAGGCTCTTTGCCCTCAGTTACCCCCCTGCCCTTTCAGTCTCGCAGGGCCACTGGGGTTCCCCACAGAGAGGGTGCCTCCGGGATTCAGGGAGAGAACCTCCATACTCGGGTCCGCCCCAGGAAACGCCCCTCCTTCGTTAATTACCCCGGCTCCGCAGAGGCAAGGGGCCAGGGGAACTGGGTCACGTCCTGCTCCGGCTTGGCGCACCCTGACCGCCTCTTGCCTGGGTTTACGGCAGCTACGGGAAGGAGGCCAGAGCCAGGCAGGAGTTCCCGGCCCAGCAGACACAGAAGCAGGCAGTGGCGAATCAGCCACTGGGCCAACGGAGTCATGCCCTGGGCCCTGGCCAATTGGGGGGCCCTGGGAAAATGGTCACCCCCACACCCCGACTCTCTCTGGCCACCCAGCGCTCCTGCTGGGGAGCAGGGGAAGCCCCCGTGCCACGATCCCGCTCCCTGGCAGGAGTGCCGGGCAGGCGGGTGGAGTGGGGGAAGTCCCTGCGCCCTGACCCATTTCCCCGGCAGGAGCGCCGAGGGAGAGTGTGGGGTACTGCAGGCAGAAGGGATGGGGAGGGGCCCCAGCTTGCTCTGGTCCAGGGACCCACAACCTGGAAGCACAGACCATCCCCAGCCCCTCAGCGCCAGAGGCCCCAGGACAAGCGCGGCTCTGCAGGACAAGGACATGCACCAACAAGTCCCTGGGGTCGGGTCCATCCTGCTCTCGGCTCCAGAGATCAGCTGCCCCGCGGGCGCCCGCATGGGGATCCCCCTGGGCAAGCACCTTGGGGAGCCCCATGGGTGCCCAGAGCAAAGCCTGGGACCAGGAGACACTGAGCCCCTTCCTGTGCCAGAACCGTGCAGGGCACCAGGGGCCCACCCTGCCACTGGGCAGCAAAGCCAGGGCAGTTTCGGGCGCACACGCCCGGTGACACGGCTGAGCGCGTCGAGCATGCATGGGGTTCCAACGCCGCGAGCGAGCCGGGAACCAGCGGCTCCTTCCTGCAGAGAAGGCCATGGCGAGGTGCCAGGGTTGGAGGGAAGCAGGCTGCTTGGCCTGAGGACCCTTCACTGCATCCAAGGCTCTTTGCGGCCCCGGGGCAAGGGCCTCACTCCTGCTGGACAGGCCGCTCCCTCGGGTGCGGCCGCCCCCTTGGCAGCCTGAAGAATCACAGGCCGATCCCTGTCTTGGTGCCTGAACCCACAGCCGCTCCTGGAGCCCGGCTCTGGGGACGGGGTCTCCCTCTGCTGGCTGTCAGGGTGCTGCAGCAGCTGAGCGAGGGGTATAATGGGGACCCCCCCACAATTAGCTCTGGGATCTTTCCCACCGCGGCTCTGACAGCTTTAAAGCAGGCCAAGCCTGGGGCCCGCAGTTCTGCTTTCCCACTGGGAGGAGCAGACATTGGTCTGTGTGCGGGAGTGGGACGCTGGCTCAGCACAGGAGATAAGATAAGCTGGAGAAACTCCCCAGTGCTGTAAAGCAATAAAACAGGATGATGGCCCCCATCAAACTTTTCCGCCCCCCCTCCCCTCGGGGAATGCAGGCTGGGGGCCTCGCTGGAGCGGGGCGTGGGGGGATGTCTGGACTGGTCACTTTCTGCACAGCCAGACCCTGGCTCCGATCACTCCATTCTGCATCCTTGGGATATGGGCTTCTCTCTCACTTCCTGTCCGAAACCGTCACAGAGCTTGGCTTTGTGCCCGTTAAACAGCTGCCACGGCCCACCCAAGAGGTGGGGCCATTTCGGCGCCGGACGGGTGAGCGCCATGCAGCATGGCTGTTCGACCGCTGCTGTGCCTCCCCCCAGCAGTGGCTGCATTTTGGAGCTAGGTGAGGGACTTGTATACATGTGCAATGCGGTAAAATACTCCGGAAGAACTAGGCAGTCACTGCATTAAGGGCCACCCCTGGCTCCAACAGAAACTGAACGCAGCACGTAAGCCAAGGCTTTGGCTTCAGGACCAGCCAAGACATGCCAACGGGCTGCAAAGACAGACCCAGGTTTGCCACATGTGGGCAGGACACTGGGGGCCCTGGGCTCACTAGCTCACTCCCACCGGAGTTAACACCCACAGGAGTTTCGTCCCAGGAGAGGGGAGGGTGAGTCACGCTGCTCCCTCGGGTGATGGGGACAAAAAGTGAGACTCCAGAGAAAGCTCTCAAGGATTCTTTTGGTTTTGCTTCCCATCAGCTGGGTAAATATTTACCAGGCCAGTGATCTTTACCAGGCAGCAGGTGCTAAAGAATGATCGATCAGGGAGACTTTAATTCCAGCTATGACAGTGCCCAGACCTGAGAGACCAGGATCAACAGCTCACCTCCGTCTGTCCCCACCATTGCAGCTCTGGGGGCTTCTGGTCCCTTCTCTGCCCCTGCCCCAGTGGGGGTCTGGGCTGAGTCCCCACAGGAAAACGGGGCTGGCCATACTGACCTGCCCTTGGGCTGTCAAAGGGTGGGACGAGGTTAGAACGGCAGGTCCCTGCCACACCTGTGTCCAAAGACCAAGGCCTCAACCCAGCCAATTGTAGTATAGGAAACTGCTCCCTGTAGGAATGTGCGGCAGGTAGCAGTTACTGATACGCAATGGATTGTAAGAAACCTGCTATCTGATGTAGCAAATTCCTACAGATAACAGTTTGTCCCCTGCACTCACAGCAGGACTAAGTATTATCTAGACCATCCCTGACAGGTGTGTGTCCAACCTGCTCTTAAAAATCCTCAATGATGCAGATTCCACAACCTCCCTGGACAATTTATTCCAGGGCTTCACCCCCCTGACAGTTAGGACGGTTTTCCTCATGTCCAACCTAAACCGCCCTGGCTGCAATTGAAGCCCTTTGCTGCTGGTCCTATCCTCAGAGGTTAAGAAGAACAATTTCTCTCCCTCCTCCTTGTAACAACCTTTTATGTGCTTGAAAACTGTTCTCATGTCCCCTCTCCGTCTTCTCTTCTCCAGACTAAACAAACCCAATTTTTTCAGTCTTCCCTCAGAGGCCATGTTTTCTAGACCTTTCATCATTTTTGTTGCTCTTCTCTGGACTTTCTCCAATTTTGTCCATGTCTTTCCTGAAATGTGACACCCAGACACAATACTCCAGCTGAGGCCTAATCAGCATGGAGTAGACCAGAATAATTACTTCTCATGTCTTCCTTACAACACTCCTGCTAATACAGCCCAGAATGATGTTTGCTTTTTTTGCAACAGCATTACATTGTTGACTCATATTTAGCTTGTGATCCACTATGACCCCAAGATCCCTTTCCGCAGTTCTCCTTCCTAGGCTCCCATTTTGTATATGTACAACTGATTGCTCCTTCCTAAGTGGAGGACTTTGCATTTGTCCTTATTGAATTTCATCCTATTGACTTCAGACCATTTCTCCAGTTTGTCCAGATCATTTTGAATTTTAATCCTATCCTCCAAAGCACTTGCAACCTCTCCCAGCTTGGTATCATCCGCAAACTTTATAAGTGTACTCTCCATGCCATTATCTAAATCACTGATGAAGATATTGAACAGAACCGGACCCAGAACTGATCCCTGCGGGACCCTACTCGTTATACCCTTCCAGCTTGACTGTGAACCACTAATAACTACTCTCTGGGGACAGTTTTCCAACCAGTTTTGCACCTACCTTATTATAGCTTCATCAAGTTTGCATTTCTTTAGTTTGTTTAAGAGAAGATCACGCAAGACAGTATCAAAGGCTTTACTGAAGTCAAGATATGCCACATCTACCGCTTCCCTGCATCCACAAGGCTTGTTACCCTGTCAAAGAAAGCTCTCAGGTTGGTTTGACATGATTTGTTTTTGACAAATCCATGCTGACTGTCACTTAGCACATTATCTTCTTGGTGTTTGCAAATTGATTGCTTAATTATTTGCTCCATTACCTTTCCAGGTACAGAAGTTAAGCTGACAGGTCTGTAATTCCTTGTGTTGTCCTTAGGGTGACCAGACAGCAAGTGTGAAAAACCGGGACAGGGGGTGGGGGGTAATAGGAGCCTATATAAGAAAAAGACCCAAAAATCGGGACTGTCCCTATAAAATCAGGACATCTGGTCACCCTAGTTGCCCTTATTTCCCTTTTTATAGGTGGGCACTAGATTCGCCCTTTCCCAGTCTTCTGGAGTCTCTCCCATCTTCTGTGACTTTTCAAAGATAATTGCTAATGGCTCGGGTATCTCCTCAGTCAGCTCCTTGAGTATTCCAGGATGCATTTCGTCAGGCCCTGGTGACTTGAAGACCTCGAATTTGTCTAAGTAATTTTTAACTTGTTCTTTCCCTATTTTAGCCTCTAATCCGACCTTATTTTCACTGCCATTCACTATGTTAGACATCCAATTGCCACCAACCTTCTTGGTGAAAACAGAAACAAAGAAAAAAGAATGAGGAGGACTTGTGGCACCTGAGAGACTAACAAATTTATTTGAGCAGAAGCTTTTGTGGGCTAAAACCCACTTTATCGGATGCATGCAGTGGAAAATACAGTAGGAAGATGTATATATACACAGAGAACATGAAACAATGGGGGTTGCCATACCCACTATAATGAGAGTGATCAGGTAAGGTGAGCTATTACCAGCAGGAGAAAAAAAACCTTTTGTAGTGATAATCAGGATGGCCCATTTCCAACAGTTGACAAGAAGGTGTGAGTAACAGTCGAGGGGAAAAATAAGCAAGGGGAAATAGTTTTACTTTGTGTAATGACCCATCCACTCCCAGTCTTTATTCAAGCCCAATTTAATGGTGTCCAGTTTGCAAATTAATTCCAATTCAGCAGTTTCTCACTGGAGTCTGTTTTTGAAGGCTTTTTGTTGTAGTATTGCGACTTTTAGGTCTGTAATCGACTGACCAGGGAGACTGAAGTGTTCTCCGACTGGTTTTTTAAAGTTATAATTCTTGACATCTGATTAGTGTCCATTTATTCTTTTACATAGAGGCTGTCCAGTTTGACCAAAGTACATGGCAGAGGGGCGTTGCTGGCACATGATGGCATAGATCACATTGGTGGATGTGCAGGTGAACGAGCCTCTGATAGTGTGGCTGATGTGATTAGGCCCTGTGATGGTGTCCCCTGAATAGATATGTGGACAGAGTTGGTAATGGGGTTTGTTGCAGGGATTGGTTCCTGGGTTGGTGTTTTTGTTGTGTGATGTGTGGTTGCTGATGAGTATTTGCTTCAGGTTGGGGGGCTGTCTGTAGGCAAGGACTGGCCTGTCTCCCAAGATCTGTGAGAGTGATGGGTTGTCCTTAAGGATAGGTTGTAGATCCTTGATGATGCGCTGGAGAGATTTTAGTTGGGGGCTGAAGCTGATGGCTAGTGGCATTCTGTTACTGTTGGAAATGGGCCGTCCTGATTATCACTATGTAACGAGGCTGGTTCTGGCAGGACCCAACGGAGAGTGCCAAGTCAGGACAACCTGCATCAAGCAGGGCAGTCACAGCCCGGGGCTGGGGTTTCTGTGCACACCAAGGCAAACCAAACCAGACAGACAGAGAGGACTTTAGTTTTACCCCCCGGGCTAACCACAAGTCACACAAGCAATTCCCTCAGACACTCCAGTTTCCCAGTATTTCCACCAGTGCCACTTGTTATGGGGACACGTGGTTATGAAAACCAATACCCCAGTAAAAGAACAAAGCTTCTCTCGATCCCAAAGGACCAAGCCCCAGACCCAGGTCACTATACAAGTCAGATCTTACCCACAAATCACGCTGTTGCCAATCCTTTAGAATCTAAAATCTAAAGGCTTATTCATAAAAGGAAAAGATACAGACGGGAGCTAGAATTGGTGAAATGGAATCAGTGACATCCAGTGATGGCCAAGTCCTTGGTTCAGGCTTGCAGCAGTGGTGGAATAAACGGCAGGTTCAAATCAAGTCTCTGGAGAACATCCCCAGCTGGGATGGGTCCTTCACTCCTTGGTTCAAAGCGTCAGGGTAGCCAAGTCCCTCCAGAGGTCAGAAGCAGGACTGAAGACAAGATGGAGGAGCTGCAGCAGCTTTGTATAGTCTCTTGCCGTGTGGTCTCTGCTTTCTGTGTCCCAAAGACAAGCTGCCCATCCCATGGCCTGGAAACACCTCAGAGTCCTGTCCCTAGGCAGGTCCCTGCACACCTGGCTGAGTCCCCAGGCGTGTCTGCCTTCTCTCAGTGGGTCAGTTGTGTAGCTGATGGTCCTTAATGGGCCATCCAGCAGGCTAGGCAGAGCTGACACCAACTTGTCTGGGGTGTCCCCCAGAAGCAGAGCATAAGTTTGAAATACAGACAGCATAGAGCCAATATTCCTAACTTTAACTACAAAAATGATACACATATACAGACAGCATCATCCTAACCAGCAAACCATAACTGTGCCTTAGACACCTTATTTGACTCCCTTTATACAAGATTTGGTGCCACTACAGGACTTTGCAACAATGATCTATACGGTCCCAGCTTATGTCAATAACGTCACACCCCCAACGCAAAATTGATGCAGGAAGGGATGACACAAACATCACTGACTGCATCCCAAGAGCTCCGCATCCTTGGTTCTGTCTTACTACAGCAAGTATTGGTGTATAACAGAAATGGTTTATCAAAGTCATGTTCAATAACATGATTGAATCTCTTTACAAACTCCAGGTAAAACTTGGTTAGAACAATAGTGGATTGGATCTGCTTTTGCGCCATGGTTCCTGTATGTCTCGTGATCTTGCCAAGAGCTAAAGAACATAGCTACTTTATCCATACAAACTCTGGCAAATGTTTGGAACCCAATTAACGTCAAGTCAATGTAGCTATTAATGTTGTCCATAGTACAGGAATCTTGGCATTTAGCTATGAAAGCAATATGGTAGCGTGTCTCAGTTTCCCTTTTCGTACAGAACATCGTGTCTGGAACGTCTTTTCCCCTGTGAAAAGTTCCAAGACTGTTTACAGGCATTAACTGTGAAACGTCAGTATAACAAGGCCTTTTAGCATAAAGTGAGTTCTCACGTATTCCTTTTACCATGTCCAAGGGCTTTCCCAAAAGATTAGGCACATTGTACATTTTTACAGTTTTTGGTAACAGCAACACATTAGTCACAAAAATTACCATGAGCAATAACAACAAATCCTTTGCAAGTGTCCATCTCCAGTCATGTTTGTCATGCCACACCTTCGGCTCAATACCATTGGGGTTTTGGCATTTTAGGGTTAGCCTGTGGCTTCCCTTTGCAAAATTAAGTTCTCTTTTTCCTCCTTGTCCTGAAGGATCAAACCCTGATTTCTCTTGCTTAACAGAATTCACTGGCTGATTGGGTGTGCTCTCTGTGCTAACAGCTATTAGCAAGTTTCAGAGGAGCAGCCGTGTTAGTCTGTATTTGCAAAAAGAAAAGGAGGACTTGTGGCATCTTAGAGACTAACCAATTTATTTGAGTGTAAGCTTTCGAGAGCTACAGCTCACTTCATCGGATGCATAGTCCTTCTTCTCCCTGACAGCCAAGTAATTTGCATTACCACAGACAGGTGCCAGTTCACCAGTTTTCAGATCCTTAACTGCTGGATTCCAAGGCTGGACTCTGTCTTAAAGAGATACCATCCATTTTCACTGACAAGCCAGACTCAAAGTTCTGTTGTCCTTCCCTTACCAACCTCGGCTTCCACATGGAATTAGATGTTAAGTTCACTGAGAGACTACAAGTTATATCCAAAGTGTCTAGAGATGAGAGTTTATCTGCCATCCCCTGCATTCTCGAGAGATTTCAGAGTAGCAGCCGTGTTAGTCTGTATTCGCAAAAAGAAAAGGAGGACTTGTGGCACCTTAGAGACTAACCAATTTATGAGCTGTAGCTCACGAAAGCTTATGTTCAAATAAATTGTTTAGTCTCTAAGGTGCCACAAGTACTTCTTTTCTTCTGACATCCAGAATTACCTCTGGCCCATCCAGCGGATTCCTACACAATCCCCTTTTAGGCAAGCTCACAGACTTCCTAGATAAAAGGTCAGAAGCATTCTCCTTCCCTTTGCCACACACAAGCTCAGGAATCTTTTCCTTCTTGCTTCAGGTTTCCACACCCTCAGTAGGTAACACAATCAAATCACCTTTCTGCTCTCCTTGTGCCCTGGCTAGGGTATCACCCAGATCAGACAGAGTTGCTACACCCTTTCCCAACAACACACTAGCAACAGGCAAAATACAAGCACCAGAATTGTCTGGTCTCGGGGATTTTACATAGACACTAACTGGATGCGACCTAGTTACAGGGCCATTCTCCCGAGCAGACACAAACTTCGGACCATTCCCTTCCTGGGCTTTAGTTGAATCCAGAACCAGCTCTGAGACAACTGCACGACCCTCAACCATCACAGGCTGAAAGGCCCCTTCTGTCTGCTCCACAGACAAAGAAGAGCCGGACACACTTTCTCCTTTACCAGACACACAGCTTGGGATCTCATTCCCCTGGTCCCAGCACACAAGGCTGGTCACAGATAACTGCCTGGAGATCAGGGTAGCTCCCTCCACAGGCAAGTCAATACCCCTGACAGACACAGGCACGTTTCCTTCACTGTCACAATTCTCCACCCAGCTAACAGGTAAGGTCCAGGGACACTCATCTTCCACTCTCCTCGCCTTCCCACCCTGCTGACTAGACACAGCCATCAGCTCACAAGGCTGCCTAGGCTCATCCAGACTTTCCTTACCAAGCACCTTGCCACTCCCCACAGACAAACTGCTGCTCTTCTCTCTACCCTGAGCTACTTCCAGTAAATCAGTTACCCTTTTCAGGTTCACTTTCACAAGCTGTACTAGCCAAAAATCCATCACCCATCAAAAATCTACCCTTTCCTTCCTCAGTTAGGGCTTTAACCTGACCATCCACTTTAATCAGCTCCTGACCAATGAGTTCTTTCTGTTCTTGATCTAATTCCAGGTTCACTTCTGAGACATTAGACAGACATTCAGAAACTTCATTCACAGACAAACTGCTTTTTTGCACAGACAAACAGCTATTTCCCACCAGGTTAGCGTCCCCCTCCCGCTGGTCAGAGCTATATAACGTACCAACGTTGTTACAAACTGAAATTTCAAGAGGATACAGTTTCTCAATTGCTTTTTTGACTTTGAGCTGAATTCTGGCAGTTTCTTGTCGCAGCTGGTGAACCCTCTCCTTAGCAGCGATCCTTTGCTTTCCCAGCCATCGAATTTCTGCTAGTTTCTGTTCATGCCCAAGTTGCCATTTGTTTGCTGCCTTTTGCATTCCAATTGCATCTGCAGCTTCTGTATCCTCAGGTAAGGGCTGTGCTCCTGCCTCCTGATCACTGGCCATTTACAGATCTCGCAGTTCTTGATTTGTAGCTTTCTTTCCAAAGCTTATCCGCTTTTCTGAACACAAATCTTCCAGGGCTTTTTTGCCAAGGCCCTCATATGCTCTTTGCTCACCCATTGCAACTTCTCTTTAACCAACCAAACTCTCAATACCAAAATTCAAATTTGGATAGTGTGGGGTTCTGACCCAAAGCTTAATTGACCTGGTTCTGTGGATCCAAGCACAACTACGCCACTGTAACGATGCTGGTTCTGGCGGGACCCAACTGAGAGTGCCAATTCAGGACAAATTGCTTCAAGCAGGGCAGTTATAGCCCCAGGCTGGGGTTTCTGTGCACACCAAGGCAAACCAAACCAGCCAGACAGAGAAGACTTTGGTTTTACCCCCCTGGCTAACCACAAGTCACACCAGCAATTCCCTCAGACACTCCAGTTTCCCAGTATCCCCACCACTGCCATTTGTTATGGGGACAGACGGTTATGAAAACCAATACCCCAGTAAAAGAACAAAGGTTCTCTCGATCCCAAAGGACCAAGCCCCAGACCCAGGTCAATGTACAAGTCAGATCTTACCCACAAATCACACTATTGCCAATCCTTTAGCATCTAAAATCTAAAGGCTTATTCATAAAAGGAAAAGATACAGACGGGAGCTAGAATTGGTGAAATGGAATCAATGACATACAGTGATGGCCAAGTTCTTGGTTCAGGCTTGCAGCAGGGATGGAATAAACGGCAGGTTCAAATCAAGTCTCTGGAGAACATCCCCAGCTGGGATGGGTCCTTCACTCCTTGGTTCAAAGCGTCAGGGTAGCCAAGTCCCTCCAGAGGTCAGAAGCAGGACTGAAGACAAGATGGAGGAGCTGCAGCAGCTTTGTATAGTCTCTTGCCGTGTGGTCTCTTTCTGTGTCCCAAAGACAGCATAATCATAACCAGCAAACCATAACCTTGTCTGGGACACCTCATTTGACCCCCTTTATACAAGATTTGGTGCCACTACAGGACCTTGGTTGCAACAATGATCTATACGGTCCCAGCTTATGTCAATAATGTCACACACTACAAAAGGTTTTTTTTCTCCTGATGATAATAGCTCACCTTAACTGATCACTCTCATTACAGTGGGTATGGCAACCCCCATTGTTTCACGTTCTCTGTGTACATATATATATTTTCCTACTGTATTTTCCACTGCATGCATCTGATGAAGTGGGTTTTAGCCCAAGAAAGCTTATGCCCAAATAAATGTGTTAGTCTCTCAGGTGCCACAAGTACTTCTTGTTCTTTTTGCTGATACAGACTAACACGGCTGCTACTCTGAAACCTGAAACAAAGAAGTCATTAAGCACCTCTGCCATTTCCACATTTTCTGTTATTATTTCACCACTCCCCTCCTACACTGAGTAAAGGGCCTACCCTGTCCTTGATTTTCCTCTTGCTTCTAATGTATTTGTAGAATGTTTTCTTGTTACCCTTTATGTCTCCAGCTAGTTTGATCTCGTTTTGTGCCTTGGCCTTTCTAATTTTGTCCCTACATACTTGCGTTATTTGTTTATATTCATCCTTTGTAATTTGACCAAGTTTCCACTTTTTGAAGGACTCTTGTTTGAGTTTTAGATCATTGAAGATCTCCTGGTTAAGCCAGGGTGGTCTCTGGCCAGACTTCCTGTCTTTCCTACGCAGTGGGATAGTTTTCTCTTGCGCCCTTAATAATGTCTCTTTGAAAAACTGCCAGGTGCCTTCAGTTGTTTTTCCCCTTAGACCTGCTTCCCATGGGATTGTATCTACCAACTCCCTCAGTTTGCTAAAGTCTGCCTGCTTGAAATCCATTGTCTGTGTTTTGTTGTTCTCCCTCCTACCATTCCTTAGAATCATGAACGCGACCATTTCGTGATCACTTTCACCCAAGCTGCCTTCCACTTTCAAAATCTCAACCAGTTCCTCCCTATTTGTCAAAATCAAATCTAGACCAGCCTCTCCCTTAGAACAGCCTCTTCACCTTGTGAAATAAAAAATTGTTTCCAATACATGCCAAGAACTTCTCGGATAATTTGTGCCCTGCTGGGTGGGTGGTTGAAGTCCCCCATCACCACCAAGAACATAAGGTTGTCCTTATTTTCTGACTTGTCCTAATTTGCGAAAAACTGCTAACTGATGTAGCTAATTCCTCCAGAGAGCAGTTTCTTACACCATAGGGTGTGTGAAACTGCTCTCTGTAGGGACTTGCTACCTGTAGCAGGGAGAGGTAGTGAATTGTTACCATTAGCAAGTTACTGATACGTGTGGTTGTTCTTATGTGCTGACTTGTCCTAATTTGCTAAAACTTGACAGTGGTGTGGTGGGATGGAAGCATAAAGTGTTTGGCTTCCAAAGGACCCTGCCTGGATTCATTGTAGTGGGACACGGGACATGTGGAGGATGATTTAAACTCTTAATTTCCTTAGGGTTCGCCTTCAATATACTTCTATACTGGTGCAATCTCTGACCATTACAGTTCATCCACTAAGCCGGCAGCAACGCCCTTGTCCTGGTGCCTTGACTGAGAAAGGTTCTGATCAAAGGGAGCGTAGATTCCAGCCCGCTCCTGGGGTAATATCTCACTGGAGATGAAAGGGCTTGTTCAGAAAGAGATTTTGAAGTCTGTAGGGTAAAGATGAGCCAGATGGGTTTGTCTCCATGCAGGTATATTTTATTCTTGGGGGGTGGGGGGCTGCGTAGAAAGGAAAGAAGTATTTTGATTTTCCTATTTCCCTTACTGAGGACCATCTATGCTCCCCTGAAATTTTTCCTGGCAGAAGCAGTTCCTATCTATTTGTTACAGGGTCAAAACATGGCTGCCGTCACACAGAGGCATTAGTGGTGGTGGAGGTGAGAAGAGGGTCCAAAAGTCCTGTCCCTCCCCCAAACCCTCCCATGCATGTGGAAGCCATAATGTTGCTCCTGCTGAAATACCCTGATGGCAGACGGGGAGGGGCGGAAGGCCCTGCCAGCTATACTGAGCACCCCAGAGGAGCCAGGCCCTGTGTGGAGTGCATGCTGCTACATCTATTCTGTACTGGTGAGGGCAACCCTCACTCCCCAGGGCTCCTGGTGGCCCCGGGGCTTCCCCGGCTTCCACCAGCACAAGCACCCCTCCTACCACCACTGCTTGAAGATGTACCACCTTCTCCTCCTCCACCCCATGGCTCAAGCTTTGCAGCCATACCTGAGCCCGCAGTTGGTAACGTGCTCATGATCTCTACAAAACATGGCATCGGTTGATTATAACTGTTGCTACTGAGGATCTCAAACTCAGCCAAACCTTGGTGGGGAGGCAAAGCGTTTGATTGAAAAGCTGGCAAATATTTCACTGCAGTGTTTTCCCCAGAAATTCAGATTAGGGGGGTGTTCAGAAATACAGGGGGAAGGGGGAGGACCCATGAGGGGTGAGACCGTGAGGGCAAAGGTGGGCTCTAGGGCACCACAGTAAACACTGAAAAATGTTTCACAACCATTTTATTCGATTTAACTCATGTTTGTAAATCATCACACAAATTACAGTTGGCTACTCAAGCCTACTATGAAGCACTATACCTACATCCTTCTTGGTCCCTTCTTGTAATTTTGCACAGCTCCGTTAATGAATTTCTTGAACGCAGTGCATTCATTTTTGGTAGCTTCTCATGTGTCAGGTGCTTCCAGTCCTTCATGACATGCTCATGATCAGGCAGAAGGCGACTTCTTTCGGAACCCAAAATTCTATCCAACGAGGGAAAAGAACGCTCGGCTGTAGCTGCTGTGACCGGGAGTAGCAAGAGATGAATTCCTACTTCCTTCATCCCAGGAAACAGAGCACAAAAATTGGGTCAAACCATTAGTGATGACAAAGAAGAAGTTGAAGTCAAATCTACATTCGTCCATCGTATGATATTCCACTGTGTGTTCAAATTCTCTGTTCTGTCCTGGTCCCGTGGCAACCCCATTGCGGGGAGAGCCTCACTCCACTCAACTGTCGGTGTTTTATAAGACAGGCAGCTGTAAAAGCTACGTAGAGGTTGATGGAATCCAGAAGTTGTTCTAGAGATGTAAGAATCAAGTCCATGTACTTTACTTTTTCAGCTGCCTTAACAACACTTCTTGTCTTCTTCATTTAAGGAGTTAATATAAGTGTCCTAATTAGTCAACGTCTGAACTGAAGTCTTTGCTTCTTCCAGTACGTTTTCAATGGATCTCTGATTGATCCAAGTGTGGCTTCCATTGCTGGACAGAGATCTACTACTGTTGTAGCAGATGCCTGAATGAAACCAAGTGGTTTCAACAGTAGACTTACAAGAGAGAGAATGGCCATAGTCTTCTCTGAACGTAGGAGCAAAAGTAATCCACCATCCACTACTCAGATCCATCCCATCTCGGTAGATACTTTCCAAAGCCAATAATAATGGTTGCAGTCATTTTAAGACAACAGTCAAGAATCGCTCATGAGAAAGCCAGCGGGTTTTCCCAGGTTGGACTAATTTGAACTTCAGTCCCAGTGCATCTTCTATATTTTCCAAGACCTTGAGTCCTTTTGGATTCCGACTGAAAAAGAGTGTAATGAAGACATTCAATTGATAGCTTCTGAAATGCCTTTTGAAGATTCTGCAGCTCGTCCTAGCGCTAGTTGGAGCAGATGGCCCCTGCGGTGTGTAGGGGAGAGATCAGAGTTACACTTTTCTCTGAGCGAAGCTTGTACTCCACTATGTCTTCCAGAGACGTTTGCAGCTCCATCAAATGCACAAGCAGCCATCTGTTTGGGGTTCAATTGAGAAGCATTTAACTCTTCTAAGACGTGGCTTGTCAGAGGTGCAGCCGATGTGTCTTCTATAACCTGAACATCTAGAAATTCATCTACTGGCCGACCCCTGACAACAAGATAACATAGGCAGTGACTTAACATTTGACAGCCATTTGCATCGGTGCATTCATCAGACACGTATGCACATTCTCTGAATGTGGTGAGAGAGGTCTTCACTTTTTCGACGGCTGACTCTTTCACTGTTGCACCGTGAACTGGCTTCTAGCCAGTCAGCTGAGTTTCTTGCAGAAAGATAGTGAGCATCTGCTGGTCTTGGTCGGAACCAGTGTCCAACTTCCAGATTAACAAATGACCATGCACTTAACATTGGCCTCCAGTTTGTAGTGTGTGGTATCTCTTGCTTAAAGAGAAAGGATGATGTGACAGCCATGTTTGTTTGAATAAACGGGGGTGTGTCACCAGCCTTGTAAAGTATTTCTAAAATTGGCTTTGACAGTGACTGGCTTATAAGGCTTTCTGCATGTCCCTGCAGTCCCGAGGATTGGTGTTTTGCAGCCTTTTCACAGCATTTGTCAGCATTGACTTTGCTGATCGGTCTGGCAAACCAAGCTCCTCCACTTTTACTCTATAAATCCATGGTATGCTCGCAGCTTGAATACTGCGTGCAGTCCTGATCGCCCCATCTCAAAAAAGAGCTATTGAAGTTGGAAAAGGCACAGAGAAAGGCAGCTAAAATGATTAGGGATATGGAACAGCTTCCATATGAGGAGAGATTAAAAAGACTGGGGGACTTTCCAGTTTGGAAAAGAGACGACAAAGGGGTCTATAAAATCTTGACTGGTGAGGAGAAAGTGAAACGCTCCCTCACATAACACAAGAACTAGGGATCACCCAATGACATTAATAGGCAGCAGGTTGAAAACAAACAAAAGGAAGTACTGCTTCACACAACACACAGTTAACCTGTGGAACTCCTTGCCAGAGGATGTTGTGAAGGCCAAAACTAGAACAGGATTAAAAAAAAGAACTAGATAATCACATGGAGGACAGGTCCATCAATGGTTGTTAGCCAGGGTGGGCAGGGATGCAACACCGTGCTCTGAGAGCCTCTGTATGCCCAAAGCTGGGAGTGGACAACAGGGGGATAGATCACTCAATAATTACCCTGTTCTGTTACTTCCCTTTGAAGCACTTGGCATTGGCCACTGTCAGAAGACAAAGGTACTGGGCTAGATGGACCATTGGTCAGACCCAGTATGGCCGTTCTTATGTTTTATGTAAAAATTAATGATAATATAATAAAAATGTTTAGTACAGAAACTCAACACCTGCGAAAATCGATCACTTGGGCAACACAGCTCTGTCTGCTGGATACCTGGGCAGAGTAGGCGAGCTCATGTAAATACAGCCTGGTCCTGAAGCCTTTCCCCCGCCCCCTGGCTCATCACTAGCTGTCAGGGGACAGCTCATTCACACCTTGCTTACAAATCATCATTCTCAATTATAAGGTTGGCCAACATCGCGGATCCCAATGCGCCGATATGGTCAGCAAAAACAAGAGCTGTGTGAGGAGGCTAGTCTTTGTTCAGACTTTTCAAACCTGTTATACTTTTCCAGGTACAAGTATTTTATCAAAAAGAAAAGGAGGACTTGTGGCACCTTAGAGACTAACCAATTTATTTGAGCCTGAGCTTTCGTGAGCTACAGCTCACTTCATCGGATGCATACCGTGGAAAATATAGAAGATGTTTTTATACACACAAACCATGAAAAAATGGGTGTTTATCACTACAAAAGGTTTTCTCTCCCCCCACCCTACTCTCCTGCTGGTAATAGCTTATCTAAAGTGATCACTCTCCTTACAATGTGTATGATAATCAAGGTGGGCCATTTCCAGCACAAATCCAGGGTTTAACAAGAACGTCTGACGAACAGTGTGTGTGGGGGGGGGAAGGGAAATAATAAACAAGGGGAAATAGGTTACTTTTTATAATGACTCAACCGTTCCCAGTCTCTATTCAAGCCTAAGTTAATTGTATCCAATTTGCAAATTAATTCCAATTCAGCAGTCTCTCGTTGGAGTCTGTTTTTGAAGTTTTATCGTACTTCATATCTGCTTTTAAAGTGCGTATTAATGTGTCAGTTTCAGTTCAAATTTCCAACCAGTGACTAAACTGGCAAGAACTATTGGTAACTAGTTGACCACTGTGGGGGCGTTGGGGAAATTCAGGGGTTGGGGGGGGGGGCACAGGCCTCTGGGGGGGTGTAGGGAAGGCCCGGTTTCACTGAATCAAGTCTCCTGCTGCAGAGGAGCTGCAATGACTAGGCCCCACTCCATCCCAAATTCTAGGGCAGTTCAGATCCGGATCGGAGCTCGGCAGCTTGGGCTGAGACTCCGCATCGCCCGGCGCAGGAAACGGCAGCGTTCTTTGCACTGGGGCATGGAGCGTCCAGTCAGCGCAGCCTGCAAACCCTTCAGGGACTGGTTCCTGCGGCTCTGACCGGGAATTTCCCCAGACCCCAGCAGCAGGCTGGGACGGCCTCTGGCCCCAGGGCTCTGCTCAGTGGGATGCAGAACTCAGCGGTGTGGGGGATGCTTCTGCTCCTGCAGGGAGCTTCACCGCTTGGCTCTGCGGCGCTTCGGCCTGCAGGTGCCTGGCATGTTTATGGCAGGCAGGTGCGCTCGACCCGGCACACCCAGAATGCTTGGTGGTGTGTGGGATGCACTGTACCCAGAATGCCTGGCGGCAGGTGGGCGCACTGTACCCAGAGTCCTCGGTGGCGGGTGGGGTGTCATCTACCTGGGTGGGCCCAGCGCGTTCAGAGCGGCGTGTCCCTGCCGTCCGGTGGCCTGTGGCGCGGCCAAACCGGGGACTCTGCTGCGGGCGGAGTGCTCTGGGCCTGCTCTCCCCGGTGCCTCTCTGCCCACGACACCCCGCCGGGTCCCTGCTGATTCCCAGCGCTGCCAGATTCGGCTTCAGACCGCAGGAACCCGACCCACGCTCTGTTCCAGGTGCCTCCTGCTGCAGGGCTGAGGCAGGGTGGGGCCCCGGGGACAGATCTGTGACGAGATAACGATGCCACATGCCGGGCAATAAACAGGGAGTAACGGTGCCAGGACGGCAGTGGGCAGCTCCCAAGGGACCCTGGGACCTTGGCTCGCCTGCGTGTCCCTCCCCAGGCTCCTGCCCTTATATGGCGAACGCAGGCCCAGGCGAAGGAGGGGACAAAGGTCGCCCCGTCTCCGTCTCCGGCAGGAGAGCACTTTGCACAGGTACCAGCCGTCTCCAGGCTGCCGTCTCCAGGCTGCCGTGCCAAGCTAGCACTGCAGGAGAGGTAAGGGGCTGGCGGCGGGGGGGTCGGGTCTTGGCACCTTGGCCTGGCCCCTGCCCACGTGTCCCCTTGTGTCTGGCTTTGCCCTGCAGGCCCTGGGGGCAGATCTCAGGGCCCAGCCCCGAACAGCTGGGACCCACCTGCCAGCCCTCTCCAGCCCCCTCTACTCCCAGGGTGGGGGGCAGGGCAGCCCTGGGGGGGCAGGTGGGAAGTGGAGGCCCCCAATCGATGAGGGCTGCTCCTTGCTCCTGGGGGAGCGCCCACACCCTTGAAGGGGCTGAGGACATAGGGCCTGATCCGAAGCACTGGGCTTTGGATTGGACCCACAGCCCTGCTGGGGCAGGGAAGCAGGGACCCCTCTGGGCTCCCCCTAAATCAGACCCACTCCCCTTCCCCCTTGGAGGTGCAGGCTGCATTTCTGATGGGTGCCAATCGCCCGCACCTCCCTCCGGCCCCACCCCTGCCGGGATGCACCGTGGTCTCACTTGATCCTTGACCCTCTGCCTTCAACTCTCAGGTGACAGCCACCGGCCTGGCAGAGCGGTGGCAAGGATGTGGTGACTCTGGCAGCCCCAGGGCCAGCCATACAGTGTGTCTCTGCACGTCAGCGCCCACACAGCCCTGGGGAGGAGGGGCAGGAGTGGTATCTGCCTGGGACAAACGGGGAAACTGAGGCGGAGGCAAGGCCAGGCCACAGAAGGTATCAGGGTCTGAGATGAGCCTGGCGGAGCCGCCCGGGGCCTGGTCGCTGTTTGACGGCACTGCACAGGCGCGGGGATCTGGGGGCAATGGCCCCTCCATTGGGTGGAGGCACAGCTGAGTGTGGGGCAGGCAGGTGAGGGCTGGGTCCAGCTGAGCACACGGGGAGTGGGGGAGGGCGGGGAGCAGGCTGAACCCCACACCCAGAACAAAGGCCCATTCTGGGCAGATCGTGGCCCCCTGCACCAGAGCCCACAAGGGACATGTCTGGGCCTGGGGTGGGGGGTTGCTCCATCTTGTCCTGCCACAGGGGCCAACTGACCTGAGCTGAGCAAGAGGGACGAGTATCTGAACCTTTCTGAATGTCGGGGGCGGGGGGCATGATCAGCATGGGGGGGCATGCAGCCGAGTGCACCTGGATCTCGGGGGCGGGGTGTGGGGGGTGCCACCCTTCAGGGCTCTAGCCAGCCGTGAGCAGCCATAGCACAAGGCCAGGCAGGGGAATCCGGTGCCGATGGGGCTGGATGGCACAGAAGGGAGGGCACACGCTGGCTCCGGGAACAGGGGGGCTCATCGGCTGGAGGTCTAGGGTGGGTGAGTGGGCAGCGGCGAAGGGCTGGGAACACGGCGCCTGATCTCGCCCCTCGGACGAGGCAGGAAGGGCCAGGTTCACCCGCCACGTGGCCCTGCCCGAAGCGCTCATGTGTGAGCCCCTAGGGCCAATCACCAGGTGGGGCGGGAGGGACCGCGAGTGGGCAGCACGTCCAGCCCCCTGCACTCAGGCCCGAGCAAACCCGGAGCAGCCCTCACAGGGCTTTGTCCAACCTGGTCTTAGAACCCTCCAGCGCCCAGGACCCCGCACCCTGCCTTCTCCCGGCTACCCCTGCCTCCTGGGACGGCTTTTCTAGCCCTCGCTCGGCTTTCCTGCTCTCCTCCGGACTCTCGCCAGTTTATCCCCAGCTACCCGAGTGTGGGGTGCCCCCGCCCAGTGCCGAGCAGAGCGGGACATGACTCTCCTGTTAATACACCCCAGGATGACAGTCACACACCTCCCTGCCCAGCCTGGGCGTGAGCCCTGCCCCAGGCCAGCCCCTTGATCCAGGTCTCGGTCAACCCACTAAAGCATCGATCATGCGCCGGGGCACCCATGGTCCCACGGAGCGGCTCCCTGCTGGGGGCCATGCTTCAGGGCTTCCCTGTCCCCCCGCCCCCAGAAGCAGGCACTTCCCACGCAGGTGGCAGCCAACCCCTGGCATCTGGAGCACGTATGTTTATCAGCCTGGCCCCAGAGCTGCCCGTCTGGCACCTTCCACCACAGCCCCCTGGTCCAGACAACTCCTCTCAGCTGTGGCGCTGCCCTTCCCCATGCCGTGCTGCCCCCCGGGCGCAGGGACTTGCTGGCACATGTACCAGGGGTCCCCTCTCCCCGACCACCAGGGGGAATGGGGCACCGCACCAGAACCAGCTCTGGAAATGAGCCCCCGCCCAGCCGGGCCCAGCGCCGGTGCCTTGGCACGTGGGGTGCACACGGAGCCCCCCGCGAGGCTCCAGGCAGGGGCTCGGCTCAGCGTCTCCCTGTCATTAATGGGTGCTAACGAGGGTGTCACGAATGCTGCCTCTCCCCCGTGCCAGGCCCCCGCCGCGCCGCCCACCATGACGGAACTCACCGCCAAAGTCACCAAGACGCTGAACAGAACCACGCCTGGTCTGCAGATCTGGAGAATCGAGGTGGGTGGTGGGACCCGGTGATGGGGGGGGGGGCCCAGCCGGGGATGGGGCTCCTGGCTCTCTGCATCCGTCAGTGCCCGGGACTGAGAGCCACCGGCATGGCCTCGCCCGCTAACATCCCGGGGACGCGGCCTCACCCCAGACTCGGCAGCCGCCGGGGGAGGTCAGGCTGCCTGCAGGGGCGGTGGGGTTAACCAGCCGCAGATTGCGAGCTCAGGCCAGTGGCACCAGGGTACCTGGGCCAACCCCGCGAGCCTGGTTCCCCGGGGGGAGGCCCCCTCCGGCCTCAGCTCCGGGCGTTTCCTTCTCTTTCCAGAAAATGGAGATGGTGCCGGTGCCTCCCAAAAGCTACGGAAACTTCTACGAAGGGGACTGCTACGTGGTGCTCGTGGTACGGGCTCTGCGCCGGGCCTGGGACGGAGCCGGGGGCGGGGGCAACGGGGCGCCCTCCTGGGCCGGGTGGGTGGCAAGCTGGGCCGTGGGGCACCCTGCTGCCTTGCCCTGTGGGGGGGGGGGGCGGCGTGGGGCAGGGTTGCTTAGCACCCGGCAGCGTGTGCGTGACAGCAAGTGGGGACGTGCGCTCAGGCGACCGGGTGTGCAAGCCGGGGTGTGCACCCCAGCCCGGGCAAGCGAGCTGAAGGGGGAATAGGCTGTAATATTTTTAGGAGGCCTTGTTTGTGCCTCAGTCCGGACAGCCGGGCGCCAATCCCACCCAGGAGTGCAAACAGGCACCCGCCACCCTCTGGGGAGCAAGGCCGTATAGGGGAAACTGAGGCACACATGGGCCTCTTCAAACTATTACAGAATATGCCCGCTTCATCACAATGCCAGGGGAGGGGAGGGGAGGGCTGGGCGGGTGCCTGTGCTCCGTGCAGGCTGGAGCGAGCGGGTGGCAGCATCTAAATAGGAGCGTGCCAGTCTGGGCCTGCGTCCGGCTGCCGGGGCTGCTGCGCTGAGCGGCTCCTCCCGGTTAGCTGACGGCAGGATCCCAGCCCAGGCCGGGCCGTCGGCCCCCAGACCCCGGAACGGGCGCGGAGCTGCGCCTGCCGCTAGCCCAGTGTCCTCTGGCCACAGACGCAAAAGACCGGGAACAGCTTCAGTTACGACATCCACTACTGGCTGGGCCAGGAGTCCTCGCAGGACGAGCAGGGGGCGGCTGCCATCTACACCACGCAGATGGACGAGCACCTGGGCGGAGTGGCCGTGCAGCACCGCGAGGTCCAGGGCCACGAGAGCAACATCTTCAAGGGCCACTTCAAACAGGGACTCATGTACGTCGGGGCTGGGGAGGCGGATCCACTTGGGGTGGGGGGGGCATAACGTCCCCCAACCCGCACCAATAGCGCGTGTGACCATGTCGCCCCCTTGGGGCCTTTCCCGGGAACTCCAACAGCCTGCTCCTGAGCCGCAGCAGGAGGGGGCAGGCGCTCTCGGTCCTGGGTTCGATCCCCGCTCTCGGCCCTGGAGCGGGTGCATGGCCACGGGAGGGCTCTTTGGATCCGGACCCTGCTGTCTGGGCCCAGGTTGGATCCACAACCCGCCCAGGGTAAAGGGAGCTGCCAGCTAGCCCCTGCCCCGTGGGAGGGACTCGGAACCCCTGAGCGGTCCCAGGAAGGCAGGCCTGGCAGGCGACGGCCAGGCTGGGGGGCCGTCCCCGCCACATAAGCAAAGGCCCCCGCAGCTCAGCTCTCCTGGAGAACAGCAGGTTTCTGTTCCCAGAAGCTAAAGGACTCAGTTTCCCCAGGGACGGAGACTCGCTGGGACAGGAGCTCAGGCACTGAGAGGCAGCAGGGTCTAGTGGCTCCAGCAGGGGCAGAGGAGGCAGGACTCCTGGGTTCTAACCCCCCCTCCCCTGCCCCCCACTCTCTGGGCGATGGGGGCATGTCCCTGACCAGCCCCCAAATGGGGAGAGCGATCCTGAAAAAGCTGCCTTCTGGGGGGAGGGGAAGTTTAACCCCTTCGTGTCTGCAAAGCCCTGGGCAGACTGGGGGGCCAGCTGCAGGGCCCCAGGGCTCCCCATTCTGACCCGGCCTTCCCCCCCACAGCTATAAGAAGGGTGGCGTTGCCTCGGGGATGAAGCATGTGGAGACCAACACGTACAACGTGCAACGGCTGCTGCACGTGAAGGGCAAGAAGAACGTGGTGGCTGGAGAGGTGGGTGATGGTGAGGGAGGGTGGCTGGCACAAGCCCCGGAACCCCCAGTCCAAGCGCAAATTGGCTCGGGGCTTAACCCCAGCTCCTGGGGCCCTTTGCCAAAAGCCAGCTCAGGGCAGCGTACACACGCGGTTCTCCTTCACTTCCTGTCCTAAACATTTGCACTGAGCCGCGGTGCGTCGTTAGCAGCCGCACCCCACCCCAGAGGTGGCCGCATTTCCGCACTGGGCAGGTAATTCCTGCGCCGCGTTGCTGTGTGTCTGTTGGAGGGCTGCCGCGCCCCACCCCAGAGGCAGCTGCGTTTGATTGGTGGGGGATGCTGTGGCCATAACGCAAATGAAGCTAATGAAATTCATTGTAATGGGGGAGCTGAGGCCTGAGAGGTTCATGTCAGGGTGAGCCTGCTCAGGAGCTGTAAGCACTGGGACACGGTATGTGAAATGCTGCCTTCTGCAAGGGGGGACTCAGAATTGCATTGCTGTGTGTCATAGGCCCTGTACTGCCGCCAGCTGGTGGGGATTCACTTTTAACTCCCATCCCAGGGAGAACCCTTTGGCGCTAGAGAACCCAGGAGTTCTGCCTCCAGCCCTGTTCCCCCACTGACCTGGCTGCCCTTCTCCTGCAGGTGGAGATGAGCTGGAACAGTTTCAACCAGGGGGATGTTTTCCTGCTGGATCTGGGCAAGCTCATCATCCAGTGGAACGGGCCGGAGAGCAACCGCGCTGAGAGGCTGAAGGTAGCACGGCAGCATCCCAGCTCGGAGGGGCCAGAACACCCCCCCGCCCCCCGCCCCCTGTGAGCCTTGGGCAGCCTCTGCTGCTGGTGTCCTGTCATCCAGCCCTTACTGGTTACTGAGTGAGACCTGGTGGGGACGTGTCCCGCTGGGGTCTCTCCAGTGGCCTCGCCTGCTGTCGCTGTTCGCTCAGCCCTCATCCTTCCCTGGGAGCCCCCCATCCCTGCAGTGTTCGGGGCTCAGCCCCTCATCTCTGCTCTCACCTGAGGGAGTGGGAGACCCAAACGCCCCCTCCGCAGAGGGAGAAGCTGGGACGGGACATGGATCAACTGTCCCTGCAAGTCCCCTTTGCATGGTGGGGAGCCCAAATGGGTTGGTCCCCCCCAAGTCAGCCCCGCCCCAAGAGAGTGGGTCTCCCCTATGGCACCGCTGGTGCCCCTCACTCCCGAGCCGCAACCCCCTATTAGCTCAGCCCTGCCCCCCGGAGCTCTGCCGGTGCCCCTCACTCCCAACCTGCAACCCCCTGCTAGCCCAGTCCTGGGCTCCTGCAACCGCTCTGTCGATGCCCCTCACCCCAGACCCACAGCCCCCTGTATTATTCCATAAATCAGCTGCCCTGTGGCTGCTGCCCGGCCCGGGTTGCTCTCACATGTGACGCCAGCCCCATGGCCTGTTTTGGTGCAGGGCATGAACTTGGCCAAGGACATCCGAGACCGCGAGCGGGGCGGGCGTGCCGATGTGGGTGTGGTAGATGGCGAGGATGAGGCGGTCTGCCCAGAGCTGATGAAGATTCTCACCCACGTGCTGGGGGACCGGAAGGAGATCAAGCCAGCCATCCCCGACACCGTGGTGGACCAGAAGCTGAAAACCTCTCTCAAGCTCTACCAGTGAGTCACCCAGGGGAGGGGCCAATACGCAGAGCGTGGGGAGAAGGAAACTGTCAGCCCCGTCAGGAGAGGAGACCCCTGCCCAAGCAGGGCTTGTGTGATCTCCCCCCAGGACTCTCCCATGCCCTGGAGTGCCCACACTGCATCTTATCTAAGGCTAAAAAGGGCTTCAGGCCCATCAATCCACACCCCAAAGTACTAGCTGTATAGCAGCTTCCTGCAGCAGTGAGTTCCTCCAGTTAATTGCAATGCATTTCCGTTCTCCCTTCTCCCTATTACCTTCTTCGTGCCCTGTAGCTCCCCGTGGTGCTTGCATCATGAAATACTCCTCCTACAGAGACAGCAAGAACAGCTACGGAGCAGAATCCCTCCGGGGCTAGTCAGAGCGGTGTCAGGTGAAGTCAGTTTTAAAGTCAATAGCTCAGCCGGCTTTGCTCTCTGGAGAGCTGTGGCTAGGGTTAAATCTCTCTCCAGTTGTCGCTGCTGTGAAAGGTTTTTAGCCGTGAACTCAGGAACCAGCCTGTTTCTGACGTGTGCCTGTTTCACCCTTTTCAGCCAACGTGCGCACGGCTCCCATAAAACGTTGCTCTTCCCTGGTTCTTGAATTCTCTGGTGGAAACCTGCTTTTTCGTAATCCGCATTCCTCTGAGGTAGAAAACATGCATCAGACAGAGCCAGATCCCTTTCAGCATCATCTTTGTGACCATCTGCAGGGAAGTCCAGGGAGTTAGAGATCTGCTCTGCCTGCTTCCCCACAGCATAAATGAAAGGAGATCCCTGCACATCACCGGGGGGTCTGTGGAGTCTGCAATGCGAAATCTCTATTTCCACGCTGTCCGTTGTGAGGGTTTGTCTCTGGGGCACGGAATTGGGGCATGGTGATGAGATTCTGCCACCTTTGTTGCTTTGTTCCTTTTGGTTGCAACCTTTGTGGCTGTTTTCCTTCTGTTTCTGTCTTCTGTTTACTCCTGACACCATGTCATGAACTTCTGTAGCTTGCTTAGATACACCAGCTGTGTTCATCGTAAGGACTTTTAAGACTGTCCCAGTTATGGCTGAGGTTAGAGTTAAAGAAGTATTTCGCACAGAGCCCCACTGAGTGGCTGAATTGCGCCATACAGTTTAGCATCCCAGTCCAGGTTCGCAGCGTCTAAAGGGACAGTGCCCTCTTAGCCCCGTGCCATGCGTGCCCTGCTCTGTGCGCTGGGCCATGGCTGAGCTGGGGTTGTGTCTGGTTTCTCGCAGCGTCTCCGATGCGGAGGGGAACCTGGTGATCCAAGAGGTCGCCACCCGCCCCCTGACCCAAGATCTGCTGCAGCACGAGGTATGTGGCCCCTGCGGGAGGCTCCTGAGGGGTTTCCTCTGACTCCCCCCTGAGCTCCTAGGAGCCGGGCGCACAGACGACAGGGCCCTGGATGAGGGTCGCTCCGCAGCAGATTCATGAGCAGGGCCCAGTGTGGGTCTTTAACCCCCGGGCCCTGCGGGAGGGATGGTTCAGCTACCTATGCTGCCCCCTCACCCATCAGCTGGCATCACCTCGCTGATCTCTGTGCCTGGCCCCCGCTGGCCGGTCTCTCCAGCTCTCCCACCACGCCACTATTTGAGCAGAGCGGTCCCTGCCCAGGAGGACGGGGAGGGTCCGACGGGCTAGGAAGGATGTCTCCATCCCTTTGCCCACTTGACACCTCCGTCGGGCAGTCCCACGTGCCCAGGGCGACCCGCTGGGAGCTGAGCCAGCAGAGGGGACCCACGGCTATGGGATCCTGACCCACTGAGCCCACCAGTTGCTGGTGGTGCAGGGGGGCTCCAACCTGACCCCTCTCCCCCGACCCCCCAGGACTGCTACATTCTCGACCAGGGTGGCCTGACCATCTACGTCTGGAAAGGCAGGAACTCCAGCAAGCAGGAGAAGCAGCAGGCCATGAGCAGAGCCCTGGTGAGTGGCAGGGGCTGGGATGGAGAGAGACCCTGTGCCCCGCACACCCCTGGGTGGGCGGGTGGGTGGGTGGGGGCTGCATGTTCCCCGGTGTGACCTCACGGTGCCCCCTGCTGTCTGTCAGCCCTGTGGGAATTAACCCCTTGGGGTCTGGACAGCTCCTGTGCTGTGGATTAGTGGCTGGGAAACCCCCGAGAGGACCCAGCGCCCCCAACAGGTGATTCTCACCTAGCTGCGTCAGCCCTGGGGGATTGGGGTGTGTCCGTGGATGGGGCCCTGAGCTGCCCGCCTGGGCCCTGCCTCTCCTTGCTCCACTGTCACACCCAGTGTAACGGCCCTTCTGTTAGTGGAGTCACTCCTGATTCACACCAGCACAGGTGACAGGCCCCCAGAGCTCTGCGTCGAACCTGCCGTGCGACAGAGCCTGGTGTTACACACACACACACTCTGCTTTGTACCTGCCGTCGTGGGGGCCCGGGTGGAGACCCAGGAGTGTTTGGGGGGGGGCTGTTAAAAGGCTGCCCCCATCAGGGAGCGGGTGCCACTCTCCCTGCAGCGCCCCAGGCTCTCCGATAGCCGGTGCACCGAGGGCTTGGCGGTGACGTCGCTGGCTGGACGAGGGGCTGGAGAGGGGACGCCCTCTCTCTGCTGCTCCCCCTGCACTTTTGTGGCTCCCCCCCTCACCCACTGGTTGCTGGCTCTTGCAGGGGTTCATCAAAGCCAAGAACTACCCGCCCAGCACCCCCGTGCAGACCGAGAATGACAGGGCCGAGTCGGCCATGTTCAAGCAGCTCTTCCAGAAATGGACCGTCAACAACCAGACCAGCGGCCTGGGCAAGACCCACACCCGGGGCAAAGTGGGTAAGAGCCGGAGGCCTGGGCACTAGCGGGTCAGGGCCTGGCACCAGGAAGCGGCAGAGCGGCCCAAGCCAGCCCCTCGTTCCCACGCAGGGGGTGGGGGCCGAGGAAGGGTCCTGTGGCAGCCACACCAAATTCTGGTGCGGAAGGGGGCGGGGCTCAGCTCTGGGGGGCTGCTGGGTGTCCCTCGATACCACCCCCCCGAGCTGCGAGTGGACTGGTCCTGCTGGGCCTGACCCCTTCCCCCCAGCCTCAGTGCCCGTCGTTCTCCCCCAGCCAAAGTGGAGCAGGTCAAGTTCGACGCCACCACCATGCACGCCAAGCCCGAGGTGGCCGCGCAGCAGAAGATGGTGGACGACGGCTCCGGGGAGGTCGAGGTAAAGAACGGGCCGCCGGCCGTAGGCCTGGCCAACAGCGGGGATCGAACCGGGGACCCGGCAGCCGCTGCGAAGCCAGGCTCAGGGACTGGGGCTGTCACAGCCCCGGCTCCTGTGTGGCTCAGCCCAGAGGGAGACACGGGGGCTCCCCACACCTGCTGGGTACATGGGCTCCCCCGTGTGACCAGTGGGACCCCCGAGCTTGGGGCACAGCTGTCCGGTGGGCGTTGACAGGGTCAGCAGAGCGAGGTGCCGTGGGGGGAGGAGTGGGAGGCCCCGGGGCCATGCTGAAGGCCAGACCAGCCAGTGCGCGGCTGAGCAGAGCCGGTGCCGACGGCAGGAGGCTCACAGACCCAGCCCAGCTCTGTGATGGGGCACCATGCGGCCCGTCGTTAGCAGGCCTGGCTGGCGCTGCTGGCATGGAGCAGGGCCACGCGGCATGGGCCCCCTGCCCAGGCTGGCGCATCCTCCAGGTGTCACATGGAGACTGAGACGTTGGCCCTCCAGACCCCTAGCCTCTGGGCTCTGCCCCCCAGCACCCCCACGGCAGGGGGCGCTGGCAGCTCCTGATGCCCCCAGCCCTTGGACTCTGCCCCCCCAGCATCCCCACGGCCCTGCTGCGAAGTGCCGGCCGGGGGCAGGTGTGGGGTGGTAGGAGCCAGCCCCCGGCTCATTCCCAGCTCCCCGGCAGGTCTGGCGCATTGAGGACCTGGAGCTGGCGCCGGTGGACAAGCACTGGCTGGGCCATTTCTACGGGGGCGACTGTTACCTTATCCTCTACAAGTACCTGGTCAACAACAAGCTGCATTACATCATCTACATCTGGCAGGTGCGTGGGCCCCCCGCTGCCCCAGCCTGCGGGCTGGGATCCCGTCTCCGACGGGCTCAGGGCCAGGGTCATCCCGGACCCCCGGCTGAGATCCCAGCTCCAGCAGGGGCCAGGGCCAGCAGGCGTGGGATGACCCCTCCCCCGCCACGAATCCCGGCCCGTGTGTAACAGGCAGAGATCGGCTCTCGCACCGATGCCAGGTGTTAATCTCCCTGCCAGAAATCATGTCGTCACTGACCAGGCTACCTGCTCGTGTTACCCACAGACGAGTCCAGTCTCATCTCTCGTCTTCAGCGCCCTCCTGTGGCAGAGAGTTCCGCAGACCGATCACGCGCTGGGTGTAAACACCTTGGCTTCGTTTTGAATTTGAATTTGCCCCATTTCAGCCTCACGTAACGTCTCCTTGTTCCCGTGTTGTAACCACGAGGCCAGAGCTGATGCACCCTGGACCAGCCCTTCCCCCAGAGCGCTCTGCAGTCACGACGCAACATCCCAGAGCAGGGGGTGGGAGTGAGGTCACAACACAGGGGGGTTCCCTCTACCCGGTCAGTTAATGCTAGCCAATGGCCACTCTGGGCTGGTTTGCATCTTCCATGTGCCACTCAGATCCTAACCAGGCCGTTAATTCGCTGTGGGGTGGGGCTTTATCATCATCGTTATTTCCCAGATGGGGAAACTGAGGCCCGACCTCACTCTCCGAGGCGCCGACTCCCCTGACTTTCGGGATTGCGTGACTCTCCCAGGGCTGGGTCAGTGTTGGCGCTGGGGTTGGAGCACCGGCTGCCCAGCCCTGGGCCCGGTGCTCCTGCGGCTGGGGGTCCCAGGGGTTGCGTGGCCCCGATCCCCACTCTGAGCCCCTCTCCTCCGTCCCTCACCCTTGCCTAGGGCCGCCATGCCAGCAAGGATGAGATCACTGCCTCGGCCTACCAGGCCGTCGCCCTGGACCAGCAGTACAGCAATGCGGCCGTGCAGGTGCGGGTGCCCATGGGCAAGGAGCCTGCCCACCTCATGGCCATCTTCAAGGGCAAGATGGTGGTGTACGCGGTGAGTGCCAGGGATGGGGGCGGGGGGAGGTCCCTGCGCCATCACCCCTGGCCTGCCACTCGGGGCTCTGCCGAGGGTGCTGGGGCTGCGCCGGGCACTGCCCACCTGCCTGCAATAGTCCAGCCCCTGGGAGACAGCTCTGCTCCCCCCCAGCCACGGAGCCCAGAGCCCCAGGCAAGCGGGCATGCGGGCCGCGCTGTCCCCTCTCTGCCAACGAGGAAACCAAGGCACGGGGAGAAAGCACTTGCTTGAGGCTGCTCCGCAAGCCAGGGGGGCAGAGGCGAGGCAAACCCCCGGCCTCAGGCACTGGCTGGAAGGTGGGGCTTGGGATGAAATGGGCAAGCTGATCCGTGGGGCTGGAGCCGCGGTGGGCTCCCCCAGGCTGTTACAACCGGCCCACGAGCTGCGTTCATGGGCGGCAAAGGGGCTCCTAGCCTTAGGTCGGTGCTATAGCCTATAGCGGACCCCATTCCCCCGCCCCGTCAGGGCCGCAGAGTGAGGGTGGAGGCCGGTTTGACGTCTTCTCTCCCTCCCCCCCCCGACGCTGTTCCCCAGGGCGGCACCTCGCGGGCTGGCAGCATGGAGCCGGTGCCGTCCACCCGCCTCTTCCACGTGCACGGCACCAACGAGTACAACACCAAGGCCATCGAGGTGCCCCCGCGCGCCTGCTCCCTCAACTCCAACGACGTCTTCGTGCTGAAGACGCAGGCCTGCTGCTACCTCTGGTACGGGAAGGTGGGTATGGTGCTCGGGAGCCTCTGGCTGGGGGCCGGAGAACCTGAGCCAGCGGCGAGGTGCTCGGGGCAGAGAAGTATTCTCCCTGGCCTGGAGGAGGCCTGGAGCCACCTTCGTTGTAGGGTCCCCCAGACTCCTGGCTGGTCCACCCTGGAGGGGTCCCGCCCCCTGCTGCCATCCCACTGGGATCCCATCTCGCTCCCCTGCCAGCAGGGAGGATGGAGCTGAGGACGGGCTGGACCCATGGCGGGTTCTCGGCGCTGCACTGGGAGGTCGCGCGGACCCTCCGGGGGGGTCCTGACCGATTGCGCTCTGGTTCCCCGCAGGGCTGCAGCGGGGACGAGCGGGAGATGGCGAAGACCGTGGCCGACCTCATCGCCAAAACAGAGAAGCTGGTAATAGCCGAGGGCCAGGAGCCGGACAACTTCTGGGTGGCCCTGGGTGGGAAATCCCAGTATGCCAACAGCAAGCGGTAAGGGCTGCGCACCGCTGGGACCCATCAGGCACGGAGCGCGGGGCCATGCCCCTGGCAAGTCTTGTCCGTGACTCTGCCATCCCCAGCCAGAAGGTTCCTGCCCTGCAGAGCTCTGGGGAGGGATTGAGCTGTAGTAGGGTTAGGGTTCGAGACACTGTATTATAATAAACTTGAGGAGAACCATGAGAACGGCCCCTAGCTCGTGTTTAGCTCTTCCCAGCAGCAGGTCCCAACGCGCTTCACCATGGAGGTCAACGTCAGTGCCATCACCCCCATGTTACAGATGGGGAAACCGAGTCCCTGAAGCAGCTTGCCCAAGGTCACCCCATGGCTGAGCCAGGCGTAAATCCCAGTATGGTGCTCTATCCCCTGGGCAGCAGAGCCTCAGGAGGAGGAAGGGCAAGTGGCTGACCTCATTGAAGCAGTCATGACCAGGCTGGGTTGGTCACCGCCTCCACCCCCCGAGAGCACCGTGAACCGGAGGGGAGCAGTGGGTTTGGCTGCAGGCCGGCCATCGCGCTACCTTCTAGGTTAGGGTGGTGGCATCTCAAGAACACGAGTTGCCACCTCTCTGCAACGTGCCGGGCGGGTCTCTGGTCCCACGGGCACATCCCAGCCCAGGCCCCGGGGACTAAGGGCCGGGCCGCCACCACCGCTCCGAGGTGTGCTGGACGTAGGACCGACACGCAGCAGCCTGGTATGACATCCCTGGGGGGCAACACGAGGCTGTTGCCCGCCAAGGTCAAAGTCCAAGTGTGGGGGGAACCTTGAGCCAGAGGAAATAGGATCATGGCCAGAGCCAAATATTCTTCCATCTGAGAAAGCCCTTTGGCTGCCGTTGCGTGTTGGCCCGGGGTAGTTCTCCAGGTGGGCAGCCCCTGCACCTGTTGGCCCCCAGGGGTCAAGCAGCTGGATGTCGAGCTGGAGCCAAGGGCCAGGCTGGGTTCTCTAGTTCTGACCCTCCTTCCCCCCTTGTTCACAGACTGCAGGAGGAGACCTTGTCGATAACGCCCCGCCTCTTCGAATGCTCCAATCAGACCGGCACGTTCATTGCCACGGAGATCACCGATTTTATCCAGGATGACCTGGAGGATGACGACATCTTCCTGCTGGACACCTGGGACCAGGTAGGGTGGGGCTGGGACGGGGCCTGAGACAGGGCCAGGGGTCTTACAAGGTAATGTGGGGAGCCTTCAGCCCCACTGTCTCCCCCAGGGAGTCTGTATTTTGGTCCCCCTAGCACAGACAAGGGAGCCGAAAGACGTCTCTCCCCCACAACCATGCAGCAAGTCACTGGCAAGCCAGGGTTAGAATTGGGAATCTACTAACCCCTCACGTCTTCCTCCGGGCCGCATTGGCCGCCCAGAGCCAGAATTCCTGGCTGCTGGCCCCCTGCTTTCAGCCCCAGGTCCGTCCATCCTCTCCTGGAATCATAGAATCATAGACTATCAGGGTTGGAAGGGACCTCAGGAGGTCATCTAGTCCAACCCCCTGCTCAAAGCAGGACCAATCCCCAATTTTTGCCCCAGATCCCTAAATGGCCCCCTCAAGGATTGAACTCACAACCCTGGGTTGAGCAGGCTAATGCTCAAACCACTGAGCTATCCCTCCCCCCCCAAGAGACCAAGCGCCAGGGAACGCGGCTCACCACCGGCCCAGGAATGGGCTAGTTGGGGCTTTCCCATGTTAGCGGATGGCGAGGGGGCAGTGGGAAGCCGCTGGCCTGGGGCCTCCTGGCATTGTCACGGAGGGGCTGTTTCTCGCGCAGGTGTTCTTCTGGATTGGGGAGCACGCAAACGAGACGGAGAAGGCAGCGGCTGCCGTGATGGCGCAGGAGTACCTGAGAACTCACCCCAGCGGGCGCGACCCCGACACGCCCATCATCGTGGTGAAACAAGGCTACGAGCCCCCAACTTTCACGGGCTGGTTCCTGGCTTGGGACCCCCTGAAGTGGAGCGTGAGTGGCTGTGCAGGGCTTCCCCGTTTCCCTTGCCACTGGCAGGAGACGTAGGCACAGGCAGGGAACCGTGGGGCATAAAGGCTACATCATCCTTCAGATTTAACAACCTGGGCATCCAGAGACTAACTGGGTAGCCCTGATGCCCTCTTAATCCACAGGCCGGTGGGAGGCTCCCACACAACTAGCCTCTGCCCAGGGAGATCTTGGGCAGACCAGTCTGGGGCCTCTAGCAAGACCCCAGTGAATGGGGCGGGTGTGTGGCAGAAGTTCTGGGGCACAGACACCCATTCCCCAGGAACCAGCTGGCTGGCCCCACAAAAGGCTCCGTCTCCCCTTGCCAACTACCCAAGACAGCCAGTCCCTGGTGCCTGTCGCTTAACGACCCCCAGCACAATCCCCGACCTCCAGCCTAAGGACTGGTGCCGCTGACTCCCAGACACTTCCCCCCGTGTTTGCAGCAAACGTCGCTACCCAACTGGTCCCCGGGGGGGGGGGGGGGGGCTGCCCCTTTGGCAGGGCTCCTGCACCTTTCCCTGCGCCCCGACGATCTCCCCAGATCCCCCTCTGGTGAGATATACTCAGAACTGCTGGGGAAGGGAAGGCCCAGGGCTGTACGGAGACAATGGGACCGAGGCCCAGCCAGGCCCGTGGCAGGGGGAGAGATTTGCAGCAACCAGACCGGTTCTGTCCCAACGCTGCCCAGCTTGACTTCAGTAACCCAGACGCAGCCGTTCCAAAGCCAGCCAGCTCTGCTCTCCCCACATGCCTGCCTCTGGCCCCTCCCAGCTCAGATCTGGCTTCTCTCCTGCAGGACAGGAAATCCTACGAGGAGCTGAAAGCCGAGCTGGGAGAGGACAGCAAGTTCAGCCAGCTGACAACCGTGAGTATCTTGGGGAAAAGCAGCCTGGCTGCAGGACAGTGCGAGGAAATGGCCATTGGTGCTGAGCTGCCCGCGATGCTATGCACACCCGCTGGTCGTGGCTATTGAGGGATGCAAAAGCTCCCAGGCTTCCCCCTCCCACACCAGCCAGGACCCGGCTCAGTCAGGAATCGGCGTGATTTCTTGTTTGCCCACACCTGGCAGCACAGCCCCAGGCAGAAATCTTCCCCCTGCGGCGGGGTGTGGGGTTCCAGGGCCTGAGATGTGCAGGTCAGACTAGAGGTCAGAGTCCCTGGGAGGACAAAGGGTCAGGATGGCAGCAATGAGACGCGGTGGGTACTTTGGCAAAGCCTGGCACACAGCACAGGGTGGGGGCTTCACGGAACAGTCCGGCGATGGCTCCATGTGACTCTCCGACCCCCTCTCCAGGAAATCACAAGCCAAGAGGTTTTCACTGCCAACACCACCTTGAACTCGGCAACCACCCAGACCTTCCCCCTAGAGTTGCTGGTGAACAAGTCCTTGGATGAGCTGCCCACAGGAGTGGACCCTAGCAGGAAAGAGGTGAGAAAGGGTGTGTGTGTGTGAAATCAGGGCATGGCCCACGGCAAAAGCTGCAGCTGTCCCTGCCCTGTAGTGCAGGTGGGCTTTTAGGGTCCGAGCCTGCCCCAGCGACAGAAGAATTTCCTTGGGCCCTGGGGGAACAAAGAGCAGCTCCTTAGCCAGCCAGCTAAGCACAGATCTGAGCCCCGTCCCAGGGCCAGCTCCGTGGTGAGTGGAGATACACTGAGGAGTAAGGAATTCAATACCCAGCGTGCGAGTTCAAGGGTGATGATGTTCCAGGGGCCCAGGGGTCAACCCCAGCTCCTAGTTTGGTCTGGAGGAGGGAGGATGCTTAGCTAAGGGGCTGTGTTAATTATTTGGGGCCAGTCTTGCTCGAGGGTGAGCGGCTCAACGGGGTTAATTTTGTTGTGTGCATTGTCACATCAAGGATAGCTGGCCTGCTAAACCCAGGGTTGTCAGTTCAATCCTTGATGGGGCCATTTAGTGATCTGGGGCAAAAGTTGGGGACTGGTCCTGCTTTGAGCAGGGGGTTGGACTAGATGATCTCCTGAGGTCCCTTCCAACCTTGATATTCTATGATAAATATTGTCCAAGCACCTAGAGCCACAGTGTAAAAAATGGGCCTCCAGGGGGCGCACCGTGTCCACCGGGGTACCAGCCCCGCGTAGAGCAATTTGGAGATGCAGAGGGTGGGCTGCCGCAGGGGATTTAGTTCCTTTGCAGAGGGGGGGCATTTTGTCCCCTGCTGGTTGCAGAGGAGCACGAGCTGGCCCAGTAGAATTACCCAAGTGTGAAGCATCCTCAGGGAGCATCCTCAGCGGGAGTTTTAACAGAAGGAAACAAGCCGCCTTGTGCCACCGGCTCCGAGCCAGCCTCCTGCAGGCTTCCCCCGGCACAGGGAGGTTCAGTTGCAACGCCTGCTGAAAGGCGGCCCGCAGAGCCGTGAGCGGAGTTGAGGAGGGAGCGTAAGCAGTTCTGAATGCCCACAGCACGGGCAGTATCCTGAAAGTAGCGACTCGGGCCCGGGCCCGATGCTTTCTCCAGCGCTGACCTGCTGCAGTCATTGGAGTGTCTGGGAGCTGGGACGTGCAGGGTAGGAGTGCCAGGAGCAAGCAGCTGTGCTCCGTTTTGAGACACCAGCGTACAGGGCTAGGGCCTTCTGTCAAAATGGAAAGGGAGTAACTCCAGCTGATGGCCTCGTGTTCCAGTCCCCGGGGAGACTTGCAAAGGTCTAGGATAATCAGCTGCTTCACTGGTGGCCCAGGTCGTCCTCCAATGGCTCATGCCTCCCTCAGCTCTTGCCATCTACATGTCAGATCTGGAGCTCTCTGCTGGCAGCTGGATACCAGCCTGGAGAGCGATGGTAGCCCAGGGCATTACCTCAAAGCCCCAGGTCTGACTTCCGTCTCAATTCCTGCTACCCAGCAAAGCCAGAGGGCTGGGAGGTTGTAGCTCATCAGGACGGCCCTGTCCTCAGGGCTGCAGTTGTCACCACCACCACCTCATCCGAGCCCCTCTGCCTCCCTCAGGAGCACCTGTCCAGTGATGATTTCGAAATGGTCTTCGGCATGCCCCAGAACGCCTTTGCTGCACTGCCCGTGTGGAAGCAACAGAAGCTCAAGAAGGAAAAAGGCCTCTTCTAAGCAGAGCTGCAGTGAGATTTGGCCTGAGATGTATTTGGTTTAGTATTAAGAAAGTAAAATTAAAGCTAATTCAGAGAACGGGGCTGTGCACTTGACCCTGCTTAGGTCTAACCATTCCTCCCCATTGTGATTTTTTGGGCAGGGAAAACACTGAACTCCCACTAGGCTAAAATCTTTACTTTCCAAGCTACCCAACTGGTTGGGTTGGTTTGACAGCTATAATTTGTGTGCTGGGATCTTGCCTTAAATGGTGTGGCTGTGGGAAGGACTGGTGAGTGGTGACCAGGCTCTCAAGTAGCACGGCTCCTTCACCCTGGCTTATTTTGTTTGTTCTCCAACCTCCACCCAGGATTGTGCTGAGGCCGCACACAAGGGAGAAACAACAGAGGTGGGAATCAGAAACCTCTGACCTGTAATTCCAGCACCACCACTGACCTGCTGTACAGCCATGGGGATGTCACAGCACATCTCTGCCTCAGTTTTCCCATCTGTAAGGTGGGGATACTTACATTCCCTAGTCAGTGGTTTGAGGTTCCAAGTAATGTGTTGCTCTGTGGTATTAGAATGATCTTCAGTCTTTCTAGATGTCAGATCTTTGCAAAGCAAACGGTTTACATTTTCACATGTCCTGGTACCTCACTCCTAAAGATAAAGTATACAGCCCACTACTGCAGCCTCCATTAGCTGTTAAGCCTTCATGAAAAGTATTATGCAAATATTTGTGATGCTGAAGGTAAAGGTTCCAGCCACAGCAGGGAGTGACATTTTAAAAATCCATATGCCATACACTTTACTGAAGCACAGTGCAAACTTTAATGACCTTGACCATGTTTGTCGTATTTGTATTACCATGGCACCTGCAGGCCCCGATCAGGGCCCCATTGTGCTAGGGGCTGTACAAACACATAGAAAGTCTGCCCCAGTCTAAGGCAGGATACACTTTGTGGGAGAAAAAGGTGACAGGTAGGTCAGTCTCTACATTAGCTCTAACTGATGTAACATCTTCCAGGGCAGTGGTTCTCAACCAAGGCTACGCGTCCTTCTGGGGACTATGCAGAAGTCTCTCGGGTACATCAGCTTAAGTAGGTATTTGACTAGTTTTACAACAGGCTACATAAAAAACACTAGCAAAGTCAGTACAAACTAAAATTTAATCCAGACAGAACGAGCAAGTAACCAAATTGTCAGTAATAGTGTGGCTGTGACACTTTTGTATTTTTATGTCTGATTTTGTAAGTAGTTTTTAAGTGAGGTGAAAATTTGGGGATACACAAGACAAATCAGACTCCTGAAAGGGGGACAGTCGTCTAGAAAGGTTGAGAGCCACTGGCCTAGGGATGCAGGACCTATTTGCTACAGCAGATGTTGCCAACTGTATCACACTTGGCATGGTTTTTTATTAATACAATTCCCTCCCACTCAGTACTGAGATGTGACAATAAAGTTTCCCTTGTGACTTCATTTTGGATTTAAACTCTGATCTCCAAGGCGAAAAGCAAATCCCTTAGCCAGAAAGCCTCACTTGTTAGTGCAGTGGGAGAAGGGAACGTGGGCTTGTGAGGGGAGTAAGTACTGGAATAGCAGGGATTCTTATTAACCACGGACAGAGCTTGGAGCTGCACAGACTAGACGCTCTTGTCCAAAGCAGGCTACAACTGAAATAAATGCACATCTCGACTGACAGACAAGAGAAGAGCCTACATATGCTCTGCAGAGCTGCTTTCACTAGCACTTAAGGTCACTAAAAAAAAATGCATAAAATAAAAAGTTACTGAGCATAAAAGTGGCCAGACTGGGTCAGACCAAAAGTCCATCCAGCCCAGTGTCCTGTCTGCCGACAGTGGCCAGTGCCGGGTGCCCCAGAGGGTATGAACAGAACAGTCAATCATCAAGTGATCCATCCCCTGTCACCCATTTCTAGCTTCTGGCAAACAGAGGCTAGGGACACCATCCCTGCCCATCCTGGCTAATAGCCATTGGTAGACCTATCCTCCATGAACTTACCTCGTTTTTTGGTTTTTTTTTTAAACCCTTTTATAGTCTTGGCCTTCACAACATCCTCTGGCAAGGAGTTCCACAGGCTGACTGTGTTGTGTGAAATACTTCCTTTTGTTTGTTTTAAACCTGCTGCCTATTAATTTCATTGGGTGACCCCTAGTTCTTGTGTTATGAGGAGTAAATAACACATCCTTATTTACTTTCTCCACACCAGTCATGATTTTATAGACCTCTACCATATCCCCCCCATGTCGTCTCTTTTCCAAGCTGAAAAGTCCCAATTTTATTAAATTTCTCCTCCTACAGCAGCCATTCCATACCCCTAATCATTTTTGTTGCCCTTTTCTGAACCTTTTCCAATTCCAATATATCTTTTTTGACATGTGGTGACCACATCTGCACGTATTCAAGAGTGGGCGTACCATGGATTTATATAGAGGCAATATGATATTTTCTGTCTTATTATCTATCCCTTTTGCCATTCCCAACATTCTGTTTGCTTTTTTGACTGCTGCTGCACACTGAGTAGATGTTTTCAGAGAACTGTCCACGATGACTCCAAGATCTCTCTCGAGTGGTAACAGCTAATTTAGACCCCATCATTTGATACGTATAGTTGGGATTATGTTTTCCACTGTTCATTACTTTGCATTTATTATCAACATTGAATTTCATCTGCCATTTTGTTGCCCAGTCACCCACTTTTGAGAGATCCCTTTGTAGCTCTTCGCAATCTGCCTGGGACTTAACTATCTTGAGTAGTTTTATATCAATGGAACAGAGCCGCACTCTTCTACAGAGCAAACTAGTTTCTTCACTAAAGGTACAGTACAGGCCCCCAACGTAAGCAGAGTGGAGTCAAGTGCTCAACTATCCACATCTATATGAGTCTACAGAAAACTCCATCTTTGTGGAAATAAGATTCAAACCCATCAGAGGGTTAATAAAGAGGTTTTAATTTCACAAAAATCTATCTACACATCATTTAAAAAGGAAAAAACAAGAGCAAAACTGTAAAGAATACCGAGGAACAGATCTGCTAAAACACAGAAAGTGCTGCTCCACATCAACTTTGTAAAGAATCAAAAGTCACTCAATGCAGAATCTAACCCAGTCACGTGGCATCCATCCTGGCTGCTCTCAAACACACACACCTGGAACCCCCTCTCCCCCCCCCCCAGTTTTTCAAGAATAATTATGTAGTCAGGAGGCACGTAAGATCTCCGGTGGGATGGGGAATACTGACAGCAGAGTGCAAAGGATACATAACCCCTTTTTATTCTCTCTCTTTGGCAGTTGATTACAATCTTAGATTAGATCAGTTAAAAAGTGACCCAGTTAGTTCTTTCTAGCCACGCACAACTCCCCCCCGCCCCAAACCAAAGAATTCTTCACGGGCATCTAAAACCTTTTGTGAATTTAAATAAGAAGTTAACACTGGATAATCAACTGCTTCTCCCATTGGTTGCAGTGCAAACAGCATCTGCTAATCTTTCCAGTACATCAGATACAGCACACACAGAAAAGGAAGTAGAGGACTCCAAATCAGGCCATTTACACCATGATGCAGACAGGGCTGGGGAGGCAATCAGCCAAGGTTAGATACATCAGAACGCTCTCCTCCCAATTATTAAATCCTCGTATTATAGACTGAAGCTTTAATTAGGAAGCTAGTACCTGCATTTTGTTGTTGTTCTTTTGCACATCCCAGTACAACAGTCCTCTATGTGGACTCAGTCACATACAGTAATATCTGGGACAAAAATTCCAGTTCATTTACATAAACATTTATACATTTATCATAAAAAGTAGCCAAATACAGTGAAGGAGTAACTCAAGAACAAGTTAGAGCAGACATCCGATGATGGGGTGGAAGAAAGAATGACATTAGTGTTTTCTTTTGTTTTTTATATGCTGAAGCACACTCAGACCAAACTAAACTGGCTCTCAGGTTCTTTTGAAACTGACAACTCTGTATATTTCAGGAAATGTCAAAGAGTGTTTTATAACATGCACTCTCTAGAAACCCTTTCTAATTAATAGGATACATAGTTCAGACCAACAGCACTCCACTATCTCCCAGAAAGACCACCTCTCATTAGCAGGTCTCACCACTATTAACATGGCCATTTTAATAAAGGCATTAAGGGTTTGTAGGATATTTAAATGATTTCCTTTCCAAGATATCTGATGCTAAAATCCCTTACATGTGCTGGCTTTTATTTGGTTTGTGTCTGTCCTACATATAATCCAATATGGTTGTAAAGGTTGCACAGAGCTAAACTCTACTGAATTTCAAAGTTATTGCAAAAATACAAGTAGTATTGAATGTGAAAGCTAATTAGGTATAATACAGAATGCTGGGAACACATACTCCCCCCGATTCTGAATGAACTAGCCATGCTGTGCAAAACCCCCAAAGCATATATTTATACATACACCCCTTGACAAGGTACAGATTTCCTTCCTCACTGCCACCCTGGAGCTGAGAGAAAGAATCCATCTTTAGACGGGGGATGTGGATGCGTACAGTGTTGGACTGACAACCGGCTCTGTTCAGGAAAAGGTTCACAGGGTCACTCAAGCTGCCATATGCCAAAAAAGTGAAAGACACATATGTTCACTAGTTGTTACTAGCTATGCTAAGTGAGATCCTGGTTTTCACTAGAGGGACCATGAAATCTGGTTTCAAGCATCAGCTCTCTCAACTCTGGATCTACATTAAAGCTGGTTTTATACATTAATTAGGGTAACAACTAAAACTGGGCAATCTTGGTTTTCTATTATAAATGAACTGATTTGGAGTGCTGTGCCTCAACATGATAATTTGCTCCCCACCAAGCAATCAGCAGTGCTAACTCGCTGCTGCGAGAAGTACATTTGTTATTTAAAGCGCCATGGGTGCTGCTTTCAGCATGTAGGGAAAAGGGTGATGCTGGTTAAGATGAGGAAGGCAGCTTTGCTTTTATGATGGAAGAAATCTTTGCCACATTTTCATAGGTACGTGCCCTTATCAGTCAAAGAAAATTCCTACATTAAACTCCCCCCCCTGCACACACATTCCACTAACACATTCACTGTTGACAATACAAAATCATAATGATTTATAATAAATTAACATGTCATATACTACTGGTGCTGCACCTTATGAGGTAAAAGCTTTGTCCTGTTTGTGACAGAAGTTTAATGCTTAGGCCAGTTACTATGAGATCAACACAACCAATAAGATATTATCCAAGCCGTAACAAAACTCATTGAGATTCGCTTGGTACACAGACCAGAAGATCAGCCTTAACTTGACAAGATCTGTGGAGGAATTATTTTGCCTGCTGTCCTCTACAGCAATGGTTTGTCTACTTAGCTCTGGATGGATTATTCCTGAGAAACTTCTAATGGCAGTTTAAATACAAATATCTTTGCACTCTCTGTAACCAATTATTCAAATCACAAAATCCAAATTAGGGGTAGAAAAGTAACTGCTCCAATGATTAGCAACAATTTCTTTGCAATAAAAGTAAATACCAATTAAGGAAATACTTGCCCATATTAAATAAAAGACCATTTGAAGGTTCAAATAAAAATTAAATCACTGGATATTTTTGCCAAATCCAGCTATAAAATGAGCGTCACGTTACCAGGTACAATTAGGATAATAAAATGTAACAGTTCTGCCCTGTAATATCTTATGTTAACACTCAAAATGGGTTTTCAAAAGCTTCTAAACTGATTTAGTTTATTCCAGTTGAGCAGCCCATATTCCTAAAAAACCAACAGGCAGCTAGAATAAAAACATCTATGTCTCTGTGTGATTCCTGGGCTTTGTAGGGACAATGTGAAATTATGGATTGGTCTAACTGCTAAAAGAATTTTTCAGACTTTCCACTTGAGGATGACAGAGACAAACATTTGTGCCTGCAGACCCTGAAGAGTTAATGCTAGAATGCTCTTTTTCCGATGTGTGAGGTAAAAAGAAGAGCTGTTAGTTCACTTCCTTTTACTGCTCAGCACTGGCGCTGCTTCCCTGGAAGAGAATCTGCCAATAGGCCAAAGCTTACCTTCCACCCCACTAGCTGCTTCTGTCAGAGTCAAAACAAGGCAGCCCAACGTGATGTAAAGTCAGTGAGAAATAGACATACTGACAGAAAGATGTAAACTGCAATATGCAATGACACTATGAAGAAGATGCAGTTAGAAAGGATAAACTTTTTAAATGAAAGAAATATAATCTCATTTCTAAACAAAGACAAAAATGACCTGTACAAGATGACACAGTGGGGGTAGGGTATGCAATAAATTCCACAGCACCAGTAGTTTGTTTCCTGGAACAGCATGTAAATGGCAGAGCATTTACAACCTCATGAATGTCAAAACGCGTCAACTTGAATGATGTCAGCACACCTGTTAGCAGGACAGACTGGCAATAGCGTACTTGGTGATCTAGGGTTCCAGTGAATATTACTGACACCATATATGCCAGGTTGCAGGCTGTATTGCTTTAATTGCTCGTAGGGGAAAAGTAGAATGCCACGTGATATGTAAATCCTCCCCATTCACATATCACAGTTAATGGACTTTAAAGTCAAGCCTCTTTTTGCACTATTGTTTCATCAGTTTATGAGCAGCTGTGGTCTTGTGGCTTGATGTAACTCTTTAAGGCTCCATGCTGACAAAAATATTTCTGGAACAATAAAAATCTCACCACAGGAGGAGTGCTTTGAGATGTCAAAGGTTTACAAGTATGGTTCAGGCCCAAGGTTTACATGCGTGGTTCTGCAAGTGAAGCATCTCATATGCCTTACTTTTTGTCTCGTTTTGGCCCTGAGCTGTTTGCTACTCCTGCGTGTCTTGCGCAAGTTCAGAATTCTCCATGCTCAGGAGAAACAAGGGATTTGCTCTTCACAGAGGCTGACGAACAGACCGCCCCACTTCCATGCTAAGCGGCTGCGTATTCTTTTCTGTTTCTAGTAACTCATCGAAGATTTCCCTAGAAAACATGAGAAGGGAGATTATGAAATCAGTGAGTGCAGAGCTGCTGCACAAGATGAAGACAGTCCTATGGGAAGGGAGAATGACACACAGGAAATGAGTGGTTTAATTTAAGCCTTGGAAATTTCAGAATTATAGATCCTACTAGTTAAGCCTAAAGAATTACACTTTGTCACCAAAGGTCTCTAAACAGGGTTCCTGAAATTCTGAAGTCATTCAGAACCAGTTGGAAGCTGCAGTAAGATTTTTGCAACAAATTATAGCAAATCTAAGAGCATGTTAAGCCTTGCAGGGAAGAGGGCAGCAAAAATGGAATAAATTAATGCTAGTAAAAGAGCTGGGGGGAATATGGGAATTTACAAATATATGACTATATGTCAGAGGAAAACATACACTAAGGGCTAATACTTAGCTGAAATACTGAACATCCTCTTTAAACATGCCTTTAATTCTTAGCTATGATCTCATTATGACAATTAGAACCACAGAATCATAGGGTTAGAAGGGACTGCAAGGTATGTCTAAACCACTATATATTAGCGAGGGATAATTCTGCGCTACTGAACTTTCAGAGGATGCTTTAGTGCTAGTCAAAATCACATGCAGCAGTAAATCAAAATTAAGACACACTGGCAAATATTAGATTTGACAACTCCACTGAAGAGGATGGTAGGGAGAGAAGCACAGAACTTCATGACTGGGAAATGATTACTGACTGGAAGTGAGATTCTCTTACTTGTGCATGTAAAAGAAGATATAGCCACTTCGGTCTCTATCACACTGAACAGAGGCCTCTAGAATTCTAGACACTTCTAGGTCATTGTAGGTGAACCAGGACTGTTTCTTGATATCATAGACATCACTAATATAATGGCCTAAAAAAATAAAAAGAGAAACCATATTTATTTTCATGCTATAGTTCAAAACAAATCAGTAAGTTGTTTCTAGATACCCTGTTGCAGTTAGCTGACATTTAAATACTGAAATGCCATCATGTTGTACAAACCACTTATAGACTAAATGGGTATTTTTGACTAATTAATGTTAACTATGAAAACAGATCTTAACGCTATTCTGCAACTTCAAAGAATATTACAACCATTTTCAATTACATTTATTTAATCTCCACATGAACAGAGAGACGGAGATACCGAAGTTATCATATTCCCTACCTGAAGAGGATGTGCTTCCAATATGGCTGACAATGCTGACGAGACGATAGGAATGAGGGAGGTCTCCTATCTGGAAAATACAATCCAATCATTTGCTTTTAAATATGCTCTTAATTCCACTTAGTTCAGAACAAAAGGCCTTACAGCATGTTAGAATATGGTTTTGGGTACTCTGTACACAAAGTTCAGCTGTTTGAGAAATGTGATCAAGGAACATAAGAACTGCCACACTGCATCAGGCCAGGAGGAAAAAGTGTCCCTTTAAAATTGGAAAATGCCATGCGATTTTGTTTTTGTTTCCCCATTCACAATCTGTCAATGGAACAGCAACAAAGCAGTCATTGTTTTGAGATACAAGCTCTCCATTTTGCTTTGCACTGCCATTTGTCTAGACAAGCTATTTCCTGAATGACCACTTTCCATTGATATCAATAAGTCCACAGAGAGAAGTTAAAAGAAAAATCAAAGAGAACTATATTGATTTCCGCAGTATTAAAACAAACCATTTGATAAATGAGGTAAATCAATAGGGAAAGACTGGATTGGTGGCCTAGAGATTCTCTCTTCCCCTGCTCTTGGAGTGTTAAGGAGAAAATGTCCCTCTCCTCTTATTTGGGATGAAGCTCTTCTCATCAACTCAGCCGTGACAATTAAGAACAGATAATGCTGACTGGCTTTAAAGAGATTTCCTGGTCCTCCTCGGTCTGATAGACTGGGGTTCAACAGCGGTGTGAAAACACAGCTCTCTGATGAAGGTTCAGCAATTGGAAGGGAAGTAAAACTTCCCTAAAGGAATTCCCAATAAAAAACATTAATCCTTTCCTTTCTAGATGCCATACAACACTCTCCTTACAAGCAAGATAGACGAGTGACCCTCAGTGGGTCAGACAGCAGGAGTTGTTGCTATATTCCACTCAGGACTCACAAGGCCGGCCTCCTCCACAACTTGCCTGATCTTTAATGGTCCAGGAGCTAGAAACCCACAGCAGTTACTCGCACTATCTGAAATGCTGTTTCTCCCTTTTTGATAATTAAGCAGCCTGTATTTTCACTTGTTTCACACAGCAGAATGCTTCCAGTAGTCAAGTTACTCTGTTTCCCTGTTCCCCTCCCCACCCATAAGATCCCTCACAGCAACCAAGGGGTCTTGGCAGGTCTTCTAACTGTAGGACACGCTCTTATAGAGGGAGATTACTGAACTATACATTGTTTCCCAATACACCTCTACCCCAATATAACATGAATTCGGATATAACGCAGTAAAGCAGCGCTCCGGTCGATCAAAGCAAGTTCGACATAACGCGGTTTCACTTATAACACGGTAAGGTTTTTTGGCTCCCAAGGACAGCATTATATCCGGGTAGAGGTGTACTAATGGGAAGGCTGCTACTTAACAAGGTCCTCTAAGACTGAACAGATGCACTTGCTCCAAAATATCTAGTGGTGAACATGTGAAGAGGCATTAGTTCCCCATTCAGCGCTTGAAACAATGGATCGTCACCTCAGCATTCCTTTTCAGCTCTTCAGCTTCAGCTTCTGAGTACTCCATGTCGAGAACATCCTCAGTCCCAGAGTCCTCATCAGAGCCAACACTGTCCAGAAGGGAGCTGTTAAATTCTAAATGGCACAAAGACACAATGATGCCATGTCAGAATTTTTGGCATATACTGGAAAGCAGACCACAGACGTTACAGACGGTTGGGTTATATTTTTCTTCATAATGAATCTTCATAAACAAACACCAAGGAAATACTAAAGCTAAAGGCTCTCCCTTCTGAAGAAAGCAAGGGATATTGGAAAATTTACAAAAAACACCTCACATCCCCTCTCTACCCACCCAAAAAAATGTGGTAACTTATGCCGTGACTCTGAATCAAGAAACGGACCCTGAACTGCAGAAAATGCAGAAGTAGCAGCAGCACACACGCCTTTCACCCTCTTTTACAGCAGGGCCGCGTTACAGGGAGCAGAAACAGCAGGGCCGCGTTACAGGGAGCAGAAACAGTCAATGCAAACTTTTTTGCAAATTTCATTTGTCTGCACAGCTGCGTTTTTCAAAAGCTTTGGTGGCCCATGGTCAACATCCACATTAAATGAACTGCACCCATTTTGCTTGGTGATTGGGAAGTTTCCATGGTGAGAAGCATTTCTCTATATTTTAACTAGAAATTCTATTCACAAACTACATTTATCAATTAAAACTGGCATCTAAATCTACTGCTGGCAGCCTCCATCTTTTCATTGTTTATACATGGTGAGAAGGGCTGCTCCCTGCAGGAACTTCCAGAATGCTTGGCTGAGCAAAGTGCACACGGCTTTCTGTTAGAGCCGGAAGGGCTCTCCTACACAGTGTTCTAAACTTTCTGGGACTTTGCAGCTAACCAACTAAAGCTTTTTCCCAGCACTTGTTACAGAAGCACCTAAACTTTTCCCAGATAATTTAAATTTGCATGGTGAGTCCTAATTAGACTCGAGTTCTCTGCTCTTCTCCTCTCCCTGGTTTTTTAAAACTGTCATCATGCCAGCTAGGATGGAAATACTTTGCCAAAAGGAAGGTTCATGCAACTTGCCCTGTAAAGTCAAGACGCTGAATTAGTCTAATCTCCTCAGGTGTGTTCCGCAGTTGAACTCTCTTAAGTGAAAATGCTTTATTGCCAGATCTCATGCTCTTTGTTCCGAGCTTTGTAAGATACATTGTCCCAGGGAAATGCAGGCTGTCCAAGTGAGTCACTCATGGAGACGCAATCACAGAGAATCCTTAGTCCCAAAACACTGATAGTGCTGGGATTACTACACTGTTATAGCATCAACACTGGACCAATAGCACCAACATTGGATCATGTTTAAAAAAAAAAAAGAACTGCTGGCTACATGTGAGAAGGGAACAGCAGCGTCATAGTGAAAACGTATTAGCATCCCTGTTAGCAAGTACCTGCTGTCACAATTATGAATGACATGACAGCATGCTTAGAGGCATTTGACAATATTCAGGATGTCAAACAAAATTAAGTGATTGCAAATCAAGAGGATTTTAAATTCCCAGTGCGGGACCCTACCAGCCTACTAAGGGCCGGAAGTGCTGCAGGGGGAATGCACTCAACCACTGCTGGAGAAGGAACCTGCTTTGCCAAAACATCACCCCCAATATCTGATAAAAGAGTGAGGCTGTGGGCTGCAAAGAGAGCCCAAGAATGCAGGACACTGGTTAAGAGTACACGGTAGTAACTGGCTGAATCTTCACAATGTGATGTATCACAGTTGTGAATTATACTTTTACACTGTTGTGTGTTTAATATCGTTTTATTCCTGTTAAAGAGCAGACCCGTGCCTCTTCAATAATAAGCAAGGGAGGACTATTTAAGGAGCCTGGGCAAGATTAGAAGTGAATTTTAAGTAATACTCCTGTATTTCATCATCACAACTGCCCCTCTTCTGGTGTGGGGTTTTTTGGCTTTGTTCTGCCCTACTCATATGCTAGGCCTACAAGACTGTTTAACTGAGCCTTGGGCTGAATGTGTTACCTCAGTTTAGAATGCACGGGCAGCATACCTGCTCACTTTGGGTGCTCTCCAGGGCTACACCTTGCTGTGGATAATCTCTCTGTTCTTTTATTAGATATAAAGCATTTTATCCATGATCCTGGGCAAATCTGTTACATTTAAGTGTATTAAAATGTTAATCCAAAACTACAGAACTATGATAAGCCAGGGCTTTGGGAACTGATTCAGCCAAGAGGGTATTTGCAGTTGTGAGATTGCAGGGGTCTCTCGGCCATAGACAGCTGGCTTTTCGGGAACAAAGAGTTTCAAGATCCAAATATCTGTGTACACAATATTTTTAAAAAACTGAATTAAGGAATGACAAACTACTGCAGTTTTCATGTTAAGAATTTTCACTGGCATTTACTTCCATAACTGAATGAAGTAAAGCTGAATGGAACAGAGCCAACTACAGTCAAACAAAATAAAGGCATGAAATCCCAGCTGCCTTTCAGATGCTCAGAGTTGCAATCACACACATGGATATATGTCCCCTAAAAAGCAGCATTATGGAAGCGGTTAAATAAATTTCACCTTGGAGACTTAATTCAGTAGCTCGTTTAAGGTCATCGTCTTCTTTTTGTTCTCGTGCCTCCTGATGGAAAGAAAACAAAACAAAACAAAAAAACTTAGTTCACTGAGACACTTCGCTGTTTAAAATTCTTGTAGTGTGCTTTTTCTACTGAAACTGCGCGGCTTTGGTTTCTGACACAGTACATTCAAAGTTCCATGTGAAGGAATGTTTACAACCAGCAAGAATCCAATGTTCTAGTGCAACAGGACCTGGGACAAACCTTAATTAAAGCTTGTCAAAGCTACTAAAGCTTGGTATGCAGCAGAGCAAGTCCCCACTAACACCATGAGCGCTCTCTGGATCACTGATCTGAAAAGCATCATAATGAATTTGTGAACCATTTGAAAAGTAAAACCGTCACTTACACATAAAGTTCTGGACCCTACGACAACATTTACACAATTTTCTGCCCAAAGCTAACTGAGGACACAAACCTCAATCAAAAGGTGAAACAATCTGCTACAATTTATTTTAAAATTGCTAAAAAAGAGGGCTTGGCCTACAGCTTAACAAAAATATATAATTCATGGAAAAATGTCTGTATTTCCCAACTATAGAAAAGGATTTTGCAAACGTTACATCAATGAATCTTAACAAGTTGGGATAGATAATAAAAGTGAAACCATCTTTTTTTTGTATCTCTGCCCTGTCTCCTCCCACCACCCTCAAAAGGGGTCTGTATTGTAGCAACACTGATTCCAGCAGAAGAGACTGGATGTGGCTGCTTCCAAAGCCAGCCGGCACTACTGCATGAACAGGCTCCTTAATTCAGGGTCTGAATGCGTGCCATGTCTGAATCACAGGTGGGGTGGCAGGTCCTCACTATGACTTCACCAGAAGGTAACATTTAAATCCATTTTACATTATTGCCATAGGGGTTTTTCATCTCACCGTTCCAAAAGCACTAGGAATCTACGTGTTAATAGCACAGCTGAAATGAAGCAAATCCATCACTGTGCCTCACAAGGAATTACACTGGAGGGTGGGGAAATTTGCCCCCTGATATCTAGGCCAACCCCATCTCTTACAAGGAGTACCATGATATCTAATATCAACACAAAGCAGACAGGGTGCTCAGTTCAAGGACTTATAACAAATGATCTCCTTCCCTATCACAGTAAACTGTATTGAACTCTATTTGTCTATACAGGAAGGATGAAGGGTTAAGTTGACTCCAAGTTGTCTAGGTATTTCAAACCTGAAAAGAAGTAGGGTTGGCAAAATTAGATTTTTATTTTTTTCTAATGTGGATGATAAAAATAAAAAAATCTATATAAAATATTGTTTTTAATTTTTAAAATGTTTTATTTTTATATCTGCTCAATAGTGCTGGAACAATTTGCATAGTGGGGGTGCTGAGCGCCATTGAATCAAACTGTAAACCCTGCGTATCATGGAAACCACTTCAAGCCAGGGGGCGCAGCAGCACCCCTACTTCCAACACCTATGCAGTTGCTGGAAATGAAGGGCAGGACAGGACAGGGTTGGAGTTAGGGCAGCACTGACAGTGAGGCCCAAGACAACAGGGCACAAGGTGCGGGGGTGGTTGCAGTCCTGGCCATGGGGTGCTGCTGAACAGTTCCTGCTCCCCTCAATGTTTGTGTGCATGAAGGGGAGATGAGCAGTCTGTCCAGTATCTGTGTAACACATTAGCAACCCAGGGGGGCTGTTAGAGCTCTAAATGTTTGCAGATGCAGAAGTAGCACTTCTGTCCCCATTTGTGTTTGACTAGAAGGTTGAGTTAGCCTTTGCAACCCTAAGACTGGACTACATGGGGCTAGAACTGAAGACTATTCAAAAACAGCAGCAAGTGCATAATGCAGCTGTGTGTTTGCTTAGCACAGGTCAGAAGTGCAGTGTGATCTGCACTAGCTCCCACTTTGTTTCAGGGTGTAATTCCAGGTGCTAATATTAACCTAAATGGTTTGGGACCTAATTATCTCAGAAACCTGCCCTTATCCCTCATGTGATACCACAGCAGTTGAGGTCAGAGGAACAGTTTGAGCTAACCGTGTTCTGATTTAAAAAGAGAGCTGCTGGCATGGTTGCCTGAGGGGATGGTCATCTGCATTAGAACCTGCTTCTCCCTCTGTCTCTTGACAGGACACACTGCAAGGCCTTCAAGTGGGGGATGAATTAGGGAGGTGTACGGAAGATAAAGAGTGAGGCTTGTTAAATTTCAATACATAATTAGGTGAGGAACAGCTTTGCCTTTTTTTGTATAGGTGAACCTTTTAAATATCTAGGTGTGATTTTCAAAGTTTATACTAACTGTGATTAATATAGTTAATCTCACCGACTGTACTGGCTAGTGAATTAGAATAATCTTCTGCTCTTCATACTGGTCTCTTCTAGAAGATAAATATTAGCAGTAGAGACAATTTGCAATTATTGTCCAAGCCCAGGGTGAACTTTTATTTTGCCATCAGGTTTCTGATGTTAGAAAAGATGACTTCGGGAAGGGAGTATTAGCTCTTACTTGTTCTTGGAGGCTCTGAGCCAGTGCCTGCTGAAGTTCTTGTTCCTCCCGCTCTCGCTCCATATCGTACTGCTGCAGCCAGTCAACCTCCCCCTGGGAGCCTTCCGGAGTTTTGTTTTCCTTATTCTCATCAAAATCTTTAGTTATCTCAGTGAAATTGGCAGGACCTGAGGAAGCAGAGGACATTTATGCTTTTCTGGTCCCTTGTTTGTTACCATCTAAGTCCTCTTTATGCCCCTGAACTCCTTGGAGCACAGTGGCATCTACTGGTAGAGGGACAACTAATAAATCCTTAGGAATGCCTAAGGATTTGATGAGAGAGGGGAATGTTATAACAAATTTTACAGGTTTGGGACTGAGCAAGGTTTTATCAAAACCCTCTCTCCCCAAACTCTATGCTTTCATTTAAAACCAGCAGCCTTTGCCTAAACAAACATGTCCCATTCTGCTAGGCTTTCACAACTGTGGCCCAAGTTCAGCTAATTGACATTTGCCAGAGTTACAGTACATAGATTTAGACAGTGCTTACATACTATGGTGCCGGCATCATAGAAAAACCTAAAATTAAACCCACTATGTTTCCTCTAAATAAGACTGAGGGAAGCAGCAAAATCTCTTAAACGCTATTAGGGTTTGTCATTTTTTTGCTTCAATTTAGAGCTAGATGATCTACAGATTTTTAAGTAGTATAAAAGCACAAGTAATTTTCAACTGTGTAGTTTACCTTTAAGATCTGTGCAATGGAAAGAGGAAAGAAGCTGTTTTACAAAGCTTATGGAGGGAATATTTGTTGCCATTACTATATGTACCTCTCTTATCTGCAGCATACTTTCAACCCCCAATTGGCTACAGGTAAATGGTCAGAATCCCCCTAAAAAAAACAGCAAGGCCATCTATCTTAATGTGAACCCATCCTTGAATTGGAAAAGCAGACTTCCACATCTGTTCATTAGTTATCAGAGGATTACAGGAAGCAAAATGCCAGCATCTGCAACATCCTGAAAATGCAGGACCACCCGAGTCAGGATTGTAACCCAGCTCTGTCTAATCCTCTTAAATGAATAGCAAAACACAGAATTTTTTAACTCTACTTTTTAAGTCTGTGACTCAGACTTTCATTATAAGGAGCAATACTCCACAAGGTTTCTGGCTATTACACAGCTCTCAGTTATGAGGAGGAGTGGGGAAAGTGTGCCCTCCATCATATCTAAACTAGGTAGGTCTCCCCCTTCACCTGCATTGAAAGTACATGAAATTCAGTGTGATTGTGTAAAATGCACCACAGTAGATATGAATACGGGAGCAGACAAGGTTGTGTGAATTATTTCATGTGTTGACTTCTGACATGAAGTTTCATTTGACAGTACCTGACATTTTGAGCTAACTGCAACCTTCAGTAGAGTAAGGTTTTTGCATTTAATTTCTTAACTCTTAAGAGGAAAAGAAAAGAAAGAAGGAACTTCATCTGACTGCGTTTTCAGGATAGTGGAGTTAGGAAATAATTTGATCCAAAGCAAGTAGCATGAGCAAATTACAAGCTTTTAAAAATTTCTGTTAACCAACTAGAAAAGCTGAGATCCAATTACCCCACACTCAAATCAATGGGGCTTCTTCACAGTGGTAAAGTTAAGCACATTTGTGGGATTTGGGGCCACAATCTGTAAAAGTGTGTTGGGCTTATTCTGAAGGATTTACATAAATATAAAGTACTGTTTTAGGGGGAAAAAAACTTTTTAAAATTGTATACACATGAGGCCAAATTAATTACAATTCTACTTATTTTTCACTATGCATCAGAGGGATATTAGCCTTATCCTTTGAATGTATTAATCATACACAAAAACAACTGTCTTTGGATATTGCTACTATGCTACTCAGGATTGCAACTGATTTGGAGACAGTTATAGAAAATTAAGTGTACTCGGAATATGGAAGAGTAAAACTCTTTTGTTACAGAATTGACAGAGGTGATTGTTAAACAGGAGATGGAAAAAATCACTAAAACTTTGGTGATGACTAAGTTTAGCAGAGCCACATTACAAGTGTTCGATATTAGAACGTTTTCAAAATTAAATAAACAAAAAGCTTTAAAGACAGGAAAAACTTGATATTCATATTTCTCCATGTACATCAGACACGGCCTACAATCCACTCACATGCAATTCATGCCTCATATATTTCTGATCTGCTGCTGTAAATACCAACTTCTGAGTCACCATAGAATCTGTTCAGTTAAGATAAAGTTACTTCTCATCCTACCTGATTCTGTAGTTGATTTGGGTTTCTCCACCTCTATAGACTGCAGATTTTCTGGCAATTCCTGCACCTCGTCCTCTCCAAAACCAGTGTCTGGGCTGCTTGTGGGTTTATCTTCATCATGGCTCACAGAGAATGAGGCTTCCCTCTTGCTAATCTCTAACACAGCTGCTAGCAACTCATCCTCGCTCATTCCATCGAAACCAGCATTTCCCAAGTCAGAAGATTTATCGCACTCTGGTTTACTTCGTTTTGAAGCCTACAAATGAATGGATTCAGGCTAAAAGGCTTTAAAAAAAATTAAATGTGTGTCATATCCAGTTTGCATTTACTGTGCACATTTCTTTTGGGTTAACCGTCAGGAAGTGGGAGTTTGGGTATCAACCATACTAAATACAGTTCACATATACAGAGTCAATGCAATATGTCTTTAGGGACGAACGTTAACTTTGAATAATAGATCTACACAGTGGTTTTCAAACTTTTTACATTTGTGGACCCCTAAAAAATTTCAATGTGAGGATCCCTTTGAAAATGTTAGACAGTCTGCAGATCCCTAGGGGTCTGCAGATCACAGGCTGAAAACCACTGATCTGCAACCATCAGGATTTGCAAGATGTGCAAGGCTACAGCTCTCTCTCCATCTGTGATCACCACACCTTCCCCTTGTGACACCCTTCCAGGTGGTGGTGAGCCCTCACCCTCTGGTAACCTCCATATATAAGTAGCAAAGTCATCACCAATAGGTGATTAATGAAGCTGGACAGCAGCTGCAAGAGATAAACGCAACTTGAACTGGAAGATGGAAAGAGAACCGCTGAACCTAGGCCAGGATGAGAAGAGAAGGGAAAAGAACTCAGTGTCTCAAATGAGCTTTAGACAGTCTCAGGAGATATGACCAAGACAGGCCAAAATCTGAAGATCAGGGCAGCAAATAGCAATGCATAAAAGAAAAATAAATGGTTCTTTCACAACAGACAGGCCTGTCAACTCTACCCGGAAAACTCAGGCTAACGCTGTATCTTTATGTTGCTGGTCTGTTAGCCAGCTTGTCCACTGCTGCAGTAGCCTTCTATGTTTGTGCTTATCATTCAGCTGAACACACAAGCTGCTGAGACTACAAACTGACCACCACACCGGTTACATAACCACACACTCAGACTAAAGATTATTTCCATCTGTGATGCTGTAGGACACAGGCACAAGACCATGGATAGGAAAGGAAGTTCAAAGAGGAGGGTGAAATTCTAGAGAGAAGAGATGGTCCAGTTAGTGATAACCGGTAGTTGGTCAGGTTCATGCATGTAGGACAAAAAAGAATTTGAAGACCAGCTAGCCAAAGATTCAAAAGTAATAGCAAAAAAAAATGTTAAGTACATCAGAAGGAGGAAGCCCACTAACCAACCAGTGGAGCCACTGGACTATCGTGATGCTAAAGGAGCACTCAAGGACAACAAGGCCATTGCAGAAAAACTAAATGAATTCTTTGCATCTGTCTTCACAGCTGAGGATGTGAGGGAGATTCCCAAACCTGAGCCATTCTTTTTAGGTGATAAATCTGAGGAACTGCCCCAGATTGATGTGTTATTAGAGGAGATATTGGAACAAACTGATAAGTCACCAGGACCAGATGTCAAGCTTCAGAGGGGTAGCCGTGTTAGTCTGGATCTGCAAAAGCGGCAAAGAGTCCTGTGGCACCTTATAGACTAACAGACGTACTGGAGCATGAGCTTTCATGGGTGATGACATGCATCCGACGAAGTGGGTATTCACCCACGAAAGCTCATGCTCCAATACGTCTGTTAGTCTATAAGGTGCCACAGGACTCTTTGCCGCTTTTACAGGACCAGATAGTATTCACTCAAGAGTTCTGAAGGAATTCAAATGTGAAATTTTGCAGCGCTACTAACTGTAGTCTGTAACCTTTCATTTAAATCAGCTTCTGTACCAAATGACTGGAAGATAGCTAATGTGATGCCAATTTTTAAAAAGGGCTCCACAAGTGATCCTGGCAACTACAGGCTGGTAAGCCTGACCTCAGTACCGGGCAAACTGGTTGAAACTATAGTAAAGAACAAAACTGTCAGACAGATAGATGAACATACTTTGTTGAGGAAGAGTCAACATGGTTTTTGTAAAGAGAAATCATGCCTCACCAATCTACTAGAATTCTTTGAGGATGTCAACAAGCATGTGGATTAGGAGAATCCAGTGGATATAGTGTACTTACATTTTCAGAAAGCCTTTGACAAGGTCCCTCACCAAAGGCTCTTAAGCAAAGTAAGCAGTCATGGGATAAGAGGAAAGGTGCTCTCATGGATTGGTAACTGGTTAAAAGATAGGACACACAGGGTAGGAATAAAAGGTCAGTTTTCAGAATGGAGAGAGGTAAATAGTGGTGTCCCCCAGGGGTCTATACTGGGACTAGTCCTATTCAACATATTCATAAATGATCTGGAAAAAGGGGTAAACAATGAGGTGGCAAAATCTACAGATGATACAGAACTACTCAAGACAGTTAAGTCCCAGGCAGATTGCGAATTGCTACAAAAGGATCTCGCAAAACTGGGTGACTTGGCAACAAAATGGCAGATGAAATTCAGTGTTGATAAATACAAAGTAATGCATGTTGGAAAACATAATCCCAACTATACATATAAAATGATGGGGTCTAAATTAGCTGTTACCACTCAAGAAAGAGATCTTGGAGTCATGGTGGATAGTTCTCTGAAAACCTCCACTCCATGAGCAGTGGCAGTCAAAAAAGCTAACAGAATGCTAAGAATCATTAAGAAAGGGATAGATAATAAGACAGAAAATATCATATTGCCTCTATATAAATGCACGGTAGGCCCTTATCTTGAATACTGCATACAGATGTGGTTGCCCCATCTAACAAAAGATATATTGGAATTGGAAAAGGTTCAGAAAAGGGCAACAAAAATTATCAGGGTTATGGAACAGCTTCCATATGAGGAGAGATTAATAAGAGTGGGACTTTTCAGCTTGAAAAAGAGGCAACTAAGGGGAGATATGATAGAGGTCTATAAAATCATGACTGGTGTAGAGAAAGTAGATAAGGACGTGTTATTTACTCCTCCTCCTAACACAAGAACTAATGGTCACCAAATGAAATTAATAGGCAGCAGGTTCAAAACAAACAGAAGGAAGTATTTTTTCACACAGCGCACTGTCAACCTGTGGAACTCTTTGCCAAAGGATGTTGTGAAGGCCAAGACTATAACAGGCTTCAAAAATGAACTACATAAGTTCATGGAGGATAGGTCCATCAATGGCTAATAGCCAAGATGGGCAGGGATGGTGTCCAAAGCCTCTGTTTGCCAGAAGCTGGGAATGGGCAACCGGGGATGGATCACTTGATGATTGACTGTTCTGTTCATTCCCTCTGAAGCACCTGGCATTGGCCACTGTCAGCAGACAGGTCTCTGGGCTGGATGGACCTTGGGTCTGATCCAGTAGGGCCGCTCTTATGACCACCAATGCATATGGTTACATACGAGCAAACCAACAGTATAACTACTCAACTCAGCCCCACAGCAATCCTGGGCGACTAGATCTGATTGATTTGCTATTCACATAAATTGGCTGCATTACTCCATTTTTGCAACAACAGCACTGCCATCTTTCTCACCCATCCCTAAAGGAGAGTGGAAATGGAAGCACTCTTATCAGTTAAGGCAGATGCAAAGTAGAACCCTCAAAGTTTGTCTTACTTGCCATTCTAGGATGTCATTCCCCTCCCATACAATCCCGATTCATCTCCGTTCTACTGCACTTACAATGCCATTGTACAGGCAAGAAGCTTCTTTGGATGCAGCCAACATCTGCCACAACAGACCTCACAGGCAGAATGTATTGAATTATTCCCCCATACCAGAAACTAGGTCTCTAAACATTTCTAAGCACTTATCACCAGAGACTGACAGCTTTACTTTTCAATCAGCTAAGAGACACAGAGTCCAAAACACTTAACTTGGGGGTCCACAAACTCATTCCAATTGTATGTTATTATTTTTCTTCCCCATCCTCAATGCATACCCTGGCCCCAAGATTTAAACAAAGAATTTTACTGGATAATTATTACCAGTGACTAACTTTCATCCTATTTCAGTCAGGGAGCAGCTTCAAGAGAAGGCAATTCAAATACCCGCTAAGGACTGAATAGTAAAACAGTTGTGCAGCTGACACACCTAAGCTAAAGACTTCAGTGCAGTTCTAATACAAATACCTCTGCTGCCAATGGGATCCCAAGCCAACACATAGAGAGGTCAATCAGATGGCCTGGCAAAGCAGCATAATTGTGCTAATTATGAACCAATCTTGTATTTACATCTGTTTTATTCACAGTCTGATAGACTCTGACAGCCCAGACACAAACATATAAGGGATTTTTTCCGTGTGAAAGGAAAAGGGTATGTTTTCCCCTCTCAATAACAGAAAATGCACATGTATTGTAAATCCTACAGAGAGGAAAGAATCTTTTACCTTTTCAGGCTCTTCTTGCTGTTGCTGCTGTTCTCTGCTCTGTACATCACACAATCTTTGACTGTGAGCAACAGACCGTTTCAATGGCTCATCCTCACTATCTGAATCCACATAGAGTGCCACAGACCTCTTAGATTTGAATGTATACTTTCTGAAAATTAAAAATACAACTATAATTTCCTAGCACTGTAGAAACCTGTTAAACTTTTAAAAAAGGAAATTTGAGTGTGACAGGTAGGCAGTTATGCAAATTTAGAAGAGACTCCAGTTTCCTATATTTAAAATCTATTTACTTAGCAAATCAATTTTCCATCCTAGCTTACCTACTGGTACATTGGAAGTTACTGTATTCCTTTACCAGGTATTCATTAAAAGAACTTCCCTGCACTTCTGCGTTTAGGTATTTACAGTGCATGGACAACATTCTATGAACATTCACTTAAGTGGACTCCATTAGAGTACAGAACACATTATTATATGCTGTTTAATTTGGGAAACTTATTTAAACACTTTAATTATTCTCTGAAATCAAGTTGTGTAGATCATAAATAGTGTTGGCAGGACAAAATTTCACACGTGTAATAGTTTTCCCATTTGGCCTTTTTATTAAAACCAAAAGGAAGGCGGGCTCACGAAGGTGAAAAATAAAAGCACTTTCTATAGGTTAAAACAGCGGCTCTCAACCTTTCCAGATATTGTACCCCTTTCAGCAGGCTGATTTGTCTTGCATACCCCCAAGTTTCACCTCACTAAAAAACAACTTGCTTACAAAATCAGACGAAAAAATACAAATGTCCCAGCACACTATTACTGACAAATTGCTGATTTTCTCATTTTTATCATACAATTATACAACAAATCCATTGGAATATAAATATGGTACTTACATTTCAGTGTATAGTATATAGAGCAGTATAAACCAGTCACTGTATGAAATTTTAGTTTGTACTGACTTCACTAGTGCTTTTTATGTAGACTTGTAAAACTAGGCAAATCTCTAGATGAGTTGATGTACTTCGTGGAAGACCTCTGCATACCCTCAGGGGTACATGTACCCCTGGTTGAGAACCACTGGGTTAAGAAACCTGTGCTCTCTACATGCATCCTCCAGTGTCTTCACTTTTATGCAGCGTAAAGTTATCCAACACTACATTACATTTATCACTGTTTCTCAGGAGCTGGCCTCTCAGAAAGAAGTGTAAAAACAATGTCCCTTTACCTCCCACAAATAAAGCCTAGGATTAAATGACTCTTCCTGAACCAACTTTGGTGTGCAAAACATAAGAACAGAGAAAAGAGCTAGCTCTTGGAATAAGAGACTATTTTGCTTCTCTGGTAAACGACTTACAAACCAGCTTGTTTGCAGTTATGGTTACAACCAGTTCTTAAGAGGAGTCGAACTATCAAAGAGTCCATACAAACCAAGTTCAGTTTTCCTTGCTACTGTAGGTTTTAATACTGAAAAAAATCTAGTCTGTGTTATAATTATAAACCTCAGAAAACAGGCTTATAAGAGAAATGCTGAAAGATGTGATTTGGGCTGTGTGAACACTAAAAGTGTCCTTAATATTTATGCCATTGGATACGCAATTTCAAGACAACTCTTGGAACATGAAAAACATTGTAGAGACAGGTTTCAGAGGAACAGCCGTGTTAGTCTGTATTCGCAAAAAGAAAAGGAGTACTTGTGGCACCTTAGAGACTAACCAGGAGTAAAAATGGTAAAGGAAGACAAAAGTGGGAGAGAAAGGCAAGACTTTTATTTAAATGTTCAAAAGTTCTTCAGAGAACTGCCCCAAATCAAGGACATTTCAGAATTACAACTTACCTACAAGGTGTGGAAGTGCTTACAGTACAGGAATTCACCATTTGGGAAGCTTTCAATGGTCGAGAACTATAAAGAGAACAAAGTATTTATTGCCACAGTTATATTCTGAAAAAAATGTGCATTTTACTCATGGGCTACTGCATGCCAGCCCACGGCCAAAAAAGCCATAAGGAGAATACCTGTTTGTATTGGTTAATCACAGAGATTTAGAGTAAGAATTCTATGCTATGAATATACAAAAGCGGTTCATAAAAATAATTAGCCCTTTCAACTTGATTCTCCTCTTAGTGGCACACCCTAGGACAGCTCTCAGTTTGAAAGCTTGCAGCACTCCTACCATCTTTCCAGCTCGTACTGCCAACTCATGATTTGCTCTCCCACAACCTGCCCTGGCGGCTTTACCAGCTCCCTACCTGGCCCACGTTTTCACCAATACAACTGTCACACTAGCTTTCTGATCCACCTGACCCTCATCTCGGATCCCTCAATTCCATCAACTCTCATCATACCCAACCACCTGGCTGCTGTTGTAGCAATCCCTTCCAATCCACACAGCCGACTTCCTCTCCAAACCCAAGACCGCTGCATCCAGCTCACCTTTTGTCACCCCCTACTGCTCGCCAGGAGGATAGATTAAGACTGAGAACATTCAGATTCCATTACAAACCACTACAAATCTGACCCTTTAAAGTGTTTTTCTCCTTTCTTTCTTTACAAAAGTAAAGTTTTCAAATTACAAAAATATACTGTTGAAAACCCTCATTCAAAACTAAGCATAAAGAACACATGTGCCATCCTGCTGAACATGCCAGACACATCCTAACTCACTATGCTATTGCGGTTAGGGCACTGGACCGGAACACAAGAGACCTTGGTTTTGTTCCTTGGCTGCCCCACTTCCTATGTGACCCTGGGCACGATACTCTGTGCCTCAGTCTGCCATCTGTAAAAATGAGAAGCCATGGTACCCCACACTTGGAAAGCCGCACGCAATTCTGGTCACCCAATCTCAAAACAGAATTGGAAAAGGTGCTGAGAAGGGCAACGGAAATTATTTGGCGTACAGAACAGCTTCCATGTGAGGCAAGATTAAAAAGACTGGGACTGTTCAGCTTGGAAAAGGGACAACGAAGGGGGAAAATGATGGAGGTCTATAAAATCATGACGGGTGTGTGGAGAAAGTGACTAGGGACGTGAAATTTACCCCTTCACATCACACCAGAACTTTAGAGGTCACCCAAAGAAATTAACAGGCAGCAGGTTTAAAGGAAGGACTTCTTCATACACCGAACTGGCAGCCTGTGGAACACATTGCCATGGGATGTTGTGAAGGCCAAAAGAATAACTGCGTTCAAAAAAGAATGACATAAGTTCCTGGAGAATAGGTCCACCAGTGGCTATTAGCCCAGTCGGTCAGGCACACAACCCCATGCTCCAGGTGTCCCTAAACTTCCGACTGCCAGAAACTGGGACTGGATGACAGAGGATGGGTCACTAAAGACTGCCCTGTTCTGTTCACTCCTTCTGAAGCATCAGGTCCCGGCCACTGTCAGAGACGGGATACTGGGCTAGATGGACCGTTAGGTCTGACCCAGTATAGCCATTCTTAAGTAATACTTCCTTCCTTCATAGGGCTGTTGTGAGGACAAATTCATTGTGTGAGGTACAAGATACTGTGGTGACAAGCACCATAGAAAAACCTATAAATAAATTAATGGACAGGACAGCACAGCAAAGGGTGCAGGGGAAGATCAGCAGTGAAAGGGTATGAAGTTATATCTTAATGTAAGAGCTATCATGGTGTACCAAATATGAAATGAAAGCTCAATCATTCTAGTACTTGTATTGGAAATAAAGCTGAATTATGGACTCACAGGGAACTTCCCTTGGTAAACTCTAACAGTCCATGCCGCAGGGGTTAGGGCAAGAGTTGTTCCTTACAGAGTGTTCTCTAGATATTGTCCTGTCTAGTTTTACACATCTCAAAGCAAAGGAGCTCCCGCCATTCTTACATCATGAGATGTAATCCTCCTTCCCCACACATTGTCTCATATTGGTATCATTATGGATTAATGCAGCAGACGAAAGACTTGGCTTTTAATTTCATAAAGGGAATCACAATGACCTTTGAGGGGACAGGAGCAATTTTTAAATGTCTTTTATTAATTTGACTCTCTCTAGAGTAGATCTGATATGCAACATTTGATACCATCTCCTCCCATGTGCCATATACATGAACTTAATACTCATAAATAGATAACTGTGATAAATTCTGCACTTCACACTTACACTGCAGAATGCGCACTCCATCCCAGAGTAAGCGGGGGCCGAGTGCTTTCTGTACAATGAGATAACAGGGTCAAATATCTCGGGATAACCACCTGCTGCCCAACTTTGTGATTGAGAGAAAGTGCCACATTGAAGCTGTATCGTTTCAGATGAAGAATCAGGACCCTGAAAGATAGAAGGCAAGACAGGAATAACTGCATTAAGTTAAAAACCAAAGACAGTAGCCAGTAAATAAACACATTCAAAACCCAGCTTGCTTTACCCACAAAATAGTCACCTCAGTTTCAAATACATTTTATTTTTAGAAAAAAAGTTTTCTACCTCTTGGCTTTCTGACAACAGATGTCTGGTTGCATTAACAGTTAGTTGTGTAGTGAGCTTGACGAGATGTGGTCCCGCAGGGTTCTGGGAGCTAAGTTACTTATGGTTCTGTAGACAGTAAACTGTCCCCTGAACTTAATTTGGGTATTTACTGGCTGCTAGTTCATAATGAAGAGCACAGGTGTAATATGCTCTCAGCCTGATCCTCTCAGGAGACAGTTCTGGTTACTGCTTCTATCTAGCAAGACCCTGAAGTTGCAGACCATTTTAACAATAGGCAGACATCCTGCTCCGATGGAGCAATCAGACTTTGTCAACTCAAGAGACTTCCTGATTCAATCAACATCATTTTGTTCTTGTCCAGGATGAGCTTACGCCAAATGGCTTTTATACCGGTCCTCATTTCTACCAGCTAACGAGAGAGCTAGAAAATAACTCTGATTGCTTCCAGTGAGGAAACAGAGCCAAGTATAATGATCATAGACCAGTGTCATCAGCATATTCCCTCAAGATATCCCCTACTGACTTAACGTACATGTTGAACAACACTTAGGCCTTGTCTATACAACCTCGGTACGTCGACCTAAGTTACGCTACTCCAGTTATGTGAATAACGTAACTGAAGTTGACGTAGCTTAGGTCAATTTACTGCAGTGTCTACACGGCTGTGTCAATGAGACACGCTCTCTCACCGACTTACATTACTTTTCTCAGGGCGTTGGAGCACCGGAGTCGATGACAGAGTGCTTTGCCATCGACCTAACAGGTCTTCACCAGACCCGCTAAATAGACCCCTGCTGCATTGATCGCAGCAATGCCAATCTACTGGTAAGTGTAGACATGGCCTTAGACTGGTTGGCCCTGAAAATCAAGCATACTAGAGGATGAAGAGCAATCACTAACACAAACTGGGCAGAGGGTTTTTTTGTTTAATTTTGTTTTTTTTTATTAGTCATAAGCTTTACCTAACTTCTAAAACTTTTGTTCATGAAATTACCACCAACCTTACAAATATTCACTGTGTGGTGAGCCTTCCCTCTTGCACTGCATTTTGTGTTTATTTAGACTGGGCAGGGACCACGTGGTATTACTTGAATGATGGTATCACCAAAGGGTCCAAATTAGGGACCCCACGCTCCATTATGCTAGGTACTGTAAAACTTACACCATGACAAGATGATCCCTGCCCCAAAGAGCTTACAATCTATGTAATGATTCCATCTACGTGATTATAAGTACCAAGCACACTATCAGTACTGCTTCAAGAGTACTGTGTATTTCTAATGATATCAGCCTGTCTAGCCTCTCAGCTACCACCCAGATATTCTGCTCTTTCTTTAGAACAAAGCTGGCAGCTACAAACCTCTCTTCACAAACGGGAAAGATCTGATCCTTATTAGGAGACAGTGCAAGCTCTGACTTTCCGGATGGAAGGGTATATAGGGGAGAAACCTCTCTGGACTCTTCCTTGCAGCCCCACTATACTCACTGTGATATAGAAAGACAGCAAGCACCAAAGTGAAAGGGATGGTTGGCCACGCAAAGTTAGGTCCTTCATTGAACTCAACAGCATTTCTCTGTCAGTCTGGGTGTAATGTGGTAACTTTTGAACACCACAATTGATCTATTCCAAAGTTTCAGGGAATGTTTTAGGCATCAATGGACAGAATCCTATTGCTTTTAGTGAAAAATCGGAAAACCGAAAGGGGAAAGTGGGAACTGCTTGGAGCCCCAGGTATGTGGCTAGCACATGTATCAGCTTCAACCAGGTCTACCATAATCTGTAGATCAAAGAATCAGTTGATGGCAGCCATTAACAAGTTCCAGCATAATTCTCACCCCACTGCCCATCTCAGCCTTGCCCTCCTTCCCAAATGAGTTTAAAATGTTGATAACATGTATGACTTATCTCCCAGGCCTGGTCTACACTTAAAATTTAGGTCAACATAACTACATTGCTCAGGCATGTGAAAAATCCACATCCCTGAGTGATGCAGCTGTGCAATTTAACTCCCCTAGTGTAAGACAAAGCTAGGTTGATGGAATAATGCTTCTGTAGCTACTGTTGGTGTAGCTGTGTCTAACACTACGGGGTTATGCCAGCAAAGCTAAGGCACTGTAGCTATGCCAATACAGTCCCCATTGTACACTGTACCCCGAAATAAATAATGGGGGGAGGGAGGAATGCACAGAGCCACAGGCATGGGGAGGAGAATGGGGGAGGGAGACATCAGAGCACAGCACCGCAGGCATGTGGTGGAGGGGAGGAATGATGGGGGAGGGGGGCATTCAGAGCCCCTGATTCAGGGGAGGAGAATGGGACACAATGATATGGGGGCACAGAAAGACCCGGGCATGTGGTGGACAGGGTGAACAGGGGCATATACTGGATGCCGTGGAAATGAAGGATAGGGCCCCAGCATGAAGTAAGGGAGAGGGGTTGCAGGGAGCCCTGAAACAGAGGGAGATGGAATGGTCGTCCACAAGAAGCTGGGGGGTGGGGAGGGAATGGAGGAATGTCATACTCCCCTGGTGTGTACAATGAGCTCTGCATACAGAAGCAATGATGCGTACAATCCTCTAATTACATCTACCATTTCACTCTTCATTCTCTTCATCACTGTAGCCCTGCTCTTCCACGCTGTCCTATGTACCAATACGTTTATCTGTTTTTATGACATGGTTTTTGGGAAAGCACCAGAGTAGGATTTTACCCTTACCTGGGAAGCCTATTGAATTTGTGCGTAACAACAGCAGACTTTCCATTACACTTCTCACAAGAATACTCAATCTCCTCTGCCTATTAAAGACAAAGCAAAATATAAGGATGACTCAACCAGATCTCCATTGAAAGCAGATGGCCTTTTTCAGTCCAGTGTTTTTCTGAAGAGGGCAGTCATCTATTTCTTAACTGACTTATTTCAACATGACATACTAAAAAAGGAATCAGATAAGAGAACAAGAAATAAGCTCACAACTGAAGATCTGTCAGTTAAGACAGGTGGAATTAGTTAGGGAGAAATTATTTTTTCCAAATCTGGAAAAAACATAAGCTAGAAAATAGAGAGGGCAAAGAAAGATTAGTACTCAAAATGAGAGGACAGTAGTTTTGCAAGACCTTCAGCTTTTCCTCTCAGAAACATCTACCATGTAGCTTTTCATAGCCCTTACTGGACAACATTTAATTCTCCATATCCTTAGTCCAAAGCTCCTATTTTTTTTCTCCTGAAAGGCCCTCTGCCTTTGGGATCATTACTGATGTATCACAGTTAAATAGAATTTTCAAGCACAGACAGCTAGAGGAGATGAAAAGCAGCATGCGAGGAGTAAGCATACAACAGCAGCAATATTTAGACATTGTCCACTGTTTATATAATTCATTTCTACAAACCAGGGGTCAAAACATGCCACTACTCTTCTACTAAGGATGGAAGTCTGTACCTCCAGCATAAGCAATGGGCTTATTGTTCAGCCTTAGAAAGGATAAGTCCATGTTTCCAATCAGTGTATCAAAATAAAATGAAGACCAGTGTATATAAAAGGGACCATGGCAGATTTCACAGATTTAAAAAAAAAATAAAATCTTACTACTGATCAGTTTTGATTTCAGAGGGGACTCTTACCAAAATGCAATACTATGAATTGTACAGGAAATATTTATCTCCAGTTTTGAACAAGCTCATGTTGGAGGTCTATTTACTGTGCATGTATCTAGATATTTTAAACAGATATATATGGCCTCTGGTCTCTGTACTGATTTAAAGAGACAGACTAGTTGTCCAACCACCCGAGCACAGGATTGAGAACCAACAATTTATGAGTTCTAATCCCATCTGAGGTGGACTCTTCTCTAGGATTTACAAAATTCTTCTGCACCTCAATCTCCCTATTTAAGGGACAGTAAAACATGTACATCCCAGGAGCATTGTGAGGATCAGTTTGTGTCTACACCATATTTTAAGATTAAAAGCATTAGTGTGTTGTTTGCACACAATCTCTACAAAGTATTTGAAGGTTGGACAGTTCATATGCCTACAACCCCTGCTATAAATACCCAGTAAAATGCATTGTAAGACTACCCCTCTCATTGCATGGTAATATACAAAATCAAATTCTGTTACTCAATATATATTGATGGGTATGGGTATGGGTGTGAGAGAGAGAGAGAGAGAGAGAGAGAGAGAGAGAGAGAGGTGAATAGTAATAAATAAGCATTATGTACCCTGAAAAAAAGATCAAGGGAATCCTGGATGGATCGAGAAGGAAGTAATTTCTTTCTTCGGGGAAGATCAATGGAAAGATCATTAAACTGTTCTCGTTTAGTGACTGTTTCACCACACCTACAACAAAAAAGCACATGTGATTTTGCCTATACGTATGTTGGGAAATCATCATAGTTTATATGGTTTATTTCACAGTAACTTTATGCATCTTGACATACCGAGTCCATTTTAACTCATCAAGATGATGAAGTCTCTCACTGACTGAACTTACGCTTTAATTTTGGGACTTGGGTTCAGTATTTTCATGATTTAAAGAAATAATTCCTGTGAGTAATAGTTTGAGAGCAAACATGAACCCGATCTTTAAGAAGTACTTTGGAGTGGTCAAAGGATCTGTCATATGGGAAAGTCAACAGGCCTGGTAGTATAGCTAAAAGCCCTCCAATCTGCATCATCCCTCTCAGGACGAAAGGAGTCAGCCCAACATCACAAGGGAGCAAAAGGAAATCTGATTTTTTAAAAAAATGAAATACTAATATTTACACACCTTTAAAAACCTTAATTTCATTTCAGGATATAAAAACTGGACCCAAGTAGTATCATACAGCTTTTAAGAGTACAATATGACACATACATAACAACAGTTGTCTAGAATGATGACATGATTAACACCAGCACAGTACCAAATGTATGTGGCACTGGCCATAGAGGTGAATGACCAGGTAGATGTGCTTACTCAACACATCCTTGTGTAGCCTCTGCTGGCATAGCTCCTTATGGAGCCACAGGAGAGCTGCTATTCCCTGGAAGAAACCACTGGGAGAATAACAGAGAAAACGTGGCCTGCCTACTTCTGGGAACAAGCCCTTTGCTGCTGTAAAGCCCTGATCTTGTCTAGAGGGCATGGATGGGAAAGCAAAAAAAACACCTACACTGAAATCAAGGCCTCTTTCTTGCAAAAACAGATTTAAAAGCTAGCAGGCTGCTTGGCGAATATGTTACAGTAAAGAGCAGTGTAGTGTGAGGGTTTACCCTGTGACTACACTTAATCCTCCTGTGCAGACAGTTTCAAGCACCTGGAAAGTTTTCATTTCTGCTTATATCATATGTAGGAAAAGAAGGAAACTGCTTAGTACTACATGTGGCAGTTGGTTTGTGGATGAATAAGATCACAGAATATGAAAATACTCTCCGTCCACCTGCAGAACTTTTACTCCTTCGACTTCAAAAGTATTGTCTTTCTCAAAAATACTTACATTTTACATATGATAGAATGTTGAACCTCAAACTCTAAGTTAGTGATAACTGGACAAGTGTAAACTTTAGTGGCTGAGATGTCATCAGAGGCCCGTCCCGGCGAGTTATCTTCACCAGACATTGGCTCACTCTTCCAAGTTTTGTTTAACTTTTCCATGTCCTCCTTCAGCTGATCCAAACACTGGCTCAAAAACTCATGTGCATCCTAGAAACGGTGTAAATACTTTAGATTAGAATGATTCTCTGCATGTCCTGCTTTCAATCTCTCTACTATACGTGTGTGTGTGTGTGTATGAGAGAAAAAACACACAGACTACCTCTGAATACAATGGTCTTATATAGGATCACATGTAAGTTCTGTTATAACCACAAAACGGATAAGAGCCATCCATTCAACTAACAGCTCAATCAGTATCAATTTGACTCCAATGGCCATAGGCTAAGTCAAACAGACTACTGCTGAGCTAATGCACAATGGGCATAGGCTAAGTCAAACAGACTACTGCTGAGCTAATGCACAATGGGCATAGACTAAGTCAAACAGACTACTGCTGAGCTAATGCACAAAGCATACAAGCAATTTGTAGAAGAGAAAGCACTTACATTTTGCATGTAACCCGAGAATCTCTCTGCAGTAGCTGAAATGGCACTTTTTACTTTCTTGAGCAGCTCTTTCTTTACCTCAGGGCTGCAGACATCCTTTTTTGCAAGCAGATGGGCAAAGCGTCTGGAGAAATTAATGCAGTGAAAGGTTGGTTGGCTGGCTTTCCAAATCTTATGGTAGGTAGTGTAAAACCTGAAGATTTCTCTCTAAAAACGTTTGCCAAGTCTGTTTTCCATTAGAGGATGAGGCAGAGGGGTTCATCTTGTATAATACCTCACAAACTGTCCCCACCCTCTTAGATTCCAAGTGTTTTAAAACTTAACTCCTGATGCCATCATTTCAGTGGGACTCGGCATTTAAAAATTCCTCCAATGTAAAGAGCACAATAACAAAATATGTTATGTAAAATCTCTTATGAAATAACATCCCATCACAATAAACAGATAAATAATTAACCCTAATTCTTATGGACAATAAACACTTTTATAAATTACACTCCACCCAGCTGCAAGTCTTATTTCTTTTTTGCAATACAAGAAGTTGCAACATATAGCTTCATTCATTTACATAACAAAGGCTGAAGAAATCTGGCAAGACAAGTTTGTTTTAACTCAGATATACCATTATTGTTGGTAACTTTATTAATAATCAGGTGATCCTCTCTACCTTCAATTACTGTGATCTAGTTAATTTCATAGTGCTCTTCAATGGATAGATACCCATAGTATAATACATTCAAAGCAGAACGATCTACACATCAGATTTTATATATGCAGACACATATTAACCCTCGATATTGAGGAAGGCAGCAGCACATATACATGCAAGTGACATACGAAAAAGAAAACTAACAATTAGTCAACAAAAGAATTGGATAAATTTGCCTGAAACAAAGCAACAGAAGACAGACACTATGATGCATTTAAGTCAGTCCTGTTGTACCTCTACACTCAATTGCACATGGCCCTCCATGAGAAGATCCTATTATAATGGGTCACAAGAGCTATCTACCTAGTTTGCCTGTAAGGATATAGGGCACCGTCTTTAGTGCAGCTTTACAGTGCATTTATACAACTAGAATTGGAAAAATATGCACAATGGCCCATTTGACAGACCTCTGAAAGAACAGGACTTAGTTGAGAGCACAAGGGTGGTCTTCAGAAATTCCTATTTTACTCTATCTGCAAAGTTGACAGTAACATTAGACAAAGAGTCCACAACATGGTTATTCTATGACTGAGGTCTTATTGAAAATCCTGGCAAAAGGACATTTCAAATGGCATACAGAACTGCCAAGTCCAAACAGTGCAGGAAGAGTTCAAGGAGCTCAAGAAAGATAAAACAGAAATAGAAAGGGTCCGAAGACAGATAACAAAAGTAATTACAGACATAAAAAGACTTCCAAAGGAGAAATTAAAGACTAGAACCATTTAACTGGGAAATGGGACAAATAAGAGGGCATATGAGAGCAATATATAAAATACTGAATGGTACAAGGAGGGTAGAGCAAATACTATTTGCCCTTTCTGGTAATACAAGAACCAGAGGATAGTCCGTGAAATTTGAAAGGCAACACAATTAAAACTGATAAGAGGAGAGACAGTTTTACACAGCACATAACTCATGTGCTGTGTAAAACACAGTGTGGAATTCATTGCCACAAGGTATAACTGAGACAAGCCAAAAGCTTAGTAGTATTAAAAGAAGATCAGACATCTTTATGGACAGTAAACCTCTACAGTTACATAAAGTAGAATAAAAAAAGTATAAAACATAAACCCTCATGTGCTAGGGCATAAGCCAACAATTAACTGACAGGGACTAGAAAGATGCTTCCTCTATTGGGAAGTTCTTTCATGTTTGTCTTATGGATTTGCTTTACTTTCTTCTGAAACAGCTGGTTCTGCCAATCTCAGAGAGGATACTGGGTTAGAGAGACCACTGATTTGACACAGTACGGCAATTTCTTTGCACCCTACTTTATGTTTCTAAAATCTGTCCCTCAATACACTTATAAATTCCCAAATTATGATGGATTTTCAGAGACAGCAAGAATTGTTTCCATTTTCCTAATTTTACATTCCAGCTAGGGTTGAAGGCACAACCAACTCTTACATGCCTGTACTCAAGCATCATGTCCTACAAATTCACCCCAAGGTCCAGTTTGCAGATAGAGTAAAACAGGAATTTTTGGTTATGGAACAGCTGCCATATGAGGAGAGATTAATAAGACCGGGACTTTTCAGCTTGGAAAAGAGACGACGGGGGGGGGGATGATAGAGCTCTATACAATCATGACTGGTGTAGAGAAAGTAGATAAGGAAGTGTTATTTACTCCTTCACATAACACAAGAACTAGGGGTTACCAAATGAAATTAATAGGCAGCAGTTTAAAACAAACAGAAGGAAGTATTTTTTTCACACAGTGCACTGTCAACCTCTGGAACTCTTTGCCAGAGGATGTTGTGAAGGCCAAGACTATAAAAGGGTTAAAAAAAACCCTAAATAAGTTCTTGGAGGCTAGATCCATCAATGGATATTAGCCAGGATGGGCAGGGATGGTGTCCCTAGCCTCTGTTTGCCAGAAGCTGGGAATGGGCAACAGGGGATGGATCACTTGATGATTACCCGTTCTGTTCACTCCCTCTGGAGCACCTGGCACTGGCCACTGTGGGAAGACAGGATATTGGGTTATATGGACCTTTGGTCTGACCCAGTCTGGCCGTTCTTATATTCTTAAATAAAGTTACCATAAAAGAAAATATCGCACCCAAGCAAATGAAGTTTACCTGATAAGTGCATTGAGTGGAATTTTTTTCCAAGGGATACCCTGCTTAAGCAAATCATTAGCAAACGACTGAATTGAAAACAAGGACTGTAAAATAGCATTCATGTAGCAGGTATTTCCCAAGTTTGAAAATCTGAAAACAACAACAAAGGATATTATTGAACATTGACCTTTTAAGCCGTTTGCTGTTCTCCATCCCAACTGCTCCAACACAGCTCCTCCCTCCTAGACCATTAGTAGGGTTGCCAGGTGTCCGGTTTCCAAACAGAACGCCCAGTCAAAAAGCGACCCTGGACTCTCCGGTCGGCACTGCTGACTGGGTGGTTAAAAGCCCAGTCGGCATGCCCGCCCTAGCTCCGTGCGGCTCCTGGAAGTGGCCGCCAGGTCCCTGCAGCCCCTAGGCACATGGGCGGCTATGGAGGCTCCATGGCGCTGCCCCCGTCCCAAGTGCCAGCTCTGCAGCTCCCATTGGCCAGGAACCGCGACCAATGGGAGCTGTGGGAGCAGTGTCTGCGGGCATGAGGTCAGCACGCAGAGCCCCCCTGGCTGCCCATGCACCTAGGAGCTGCAGGGACCTAGCAGCCACTTCCTTGGAGCTGCGATAATTGCTGCCAGGACCCCCGTATTCCCTCCCACACCCCAACCCCATGCCCTCCAAACCCCTCATGCCCAGCCCCACCCCAGAGCCTGCAACCCCAATCAGAAAGTTGGCAACCCATTAGTCATCTTGTATATCTGGAAAGCATCTATGGGTATTTCTACAATCTAGATATAAAAATACTGTGATTGATCATTTGGTACAGAGAATAATTTTCAAACAAGCTTATTCCTTTCACAAGTTTGTTGGATTCACTATATCAACTACTAAGTTCCCAGGTTAGCATTTTAGCGAACAATTTTCTTTTCCCAAACTGGGAAAAGGGCTCCTTACTCAGGCACAATTCTCACTCATTTCAGAACCAGGTCTTGAATTTGTTTCTATGTAATTAGTACACTTCAGTCTGCTCACATTCAGATGACAGGGGAAAAAAGTCTGGTATCAAAGTAGCTGAAACTTACCCTTGTAGCTGTTGCTGTGGGTGGCTGGAAAGGGGCACTCGAGGTTTGTTCCATCCTGTGTAGTCTTGATTCGATCTCATTTTTTTAACAGAAAGTGGGGCTGGCTGAGAGAGAAACCCCAGGCTTCTTTTGGCTGAGGGTGTCTGACTTGATATGCTAGACCTACAGTGCAAAAAAAAAAGGGGGAATAAAATGTAAGTTTTTAAGTGCACTGTTTTTTCAAGACAGTAGCAAAGACAACAATTATAGCTGATGACAAAAATGACAATCGTATCAGCCTTATCCATAGCACATGTCAAGGTGCTGCCTATTTACTTATGGCAATTTAAATGGGATTGAGTTGCAGGAGAGAATGCTGTCCTACTCTACCTTTATTAGATTATGTCTTGAAGAATCTCAAAACAGAACTCACATACAGGAATCACTTCACTAATAAAATGGTCCCGCCTTTGTAATGAATGGTAGCAGCCAGGCAAACAACTGGTGCGCACTACATTGCAAAATAGTGGGCTCCATATGGGAAGGGGAAACACTGCTCCAGAACATCCACCAAACCCCACAGAAGATAAGTCTTTTGTTTTTAAAGTACCATTGGACAAATCTCCACATAGTAAACTCTGGGAAGGATGGTCTGAGGCATGACTAGACCACAAGTCAGGAGATCTAGTTTGAATTTATGGCTCTGCCATTAACTTTCCATGTGAACCCCCTAGCAAGTCATTTAATCTCTATACCTCAGTTCCTCATCTCTACAATATGGATAATATTTCCTCTCTCCCTACCCTTTGTCTGGTATAATATGAAACTATGTGGGGCAGGGACTGTATCTGTCTGGTGCCCAGAACAACGTGGCCCCAATCTGGCACTACTGGAATACAGCTACTTCTTATAAAAATAACTACACTTTATCTACCTGGGAAGGATGAAGGCTGATTCAATCTCACTGGCATTTGAACCAAGAATTCTAGAGTTTAGGTATTTTAAATGTGACACAGACCATTAAACCATCCACTCTTTTCCTTGCAGAGTTTGGTTTTGATCCCAGATTCTTCCAAATCCCTCAGGTAACATGGTGTGAAACAATCAAGCCCACAGAACTGAATATGGGGCTCTGATCTTCACTGACACAGTGACTCCTATACCCAGCACCAGCAAAGCTCCCTTTAACAGCAGAGCTTCTCAACAGAGAGGTATGTTGTATATGACTTTAATACAACCCATGCTTTTCTTGGTGAAATCTTACAACATGCAAATTAAGAGATTTTAGGAAGGCCGTCTAGCCCAATATGCATACAGACCACACGACAACCCAAGTCTTGTACAAAATGAGAGCAAGTTTCAGCAATCTTGCATTATTTATTTTTTAAAAAATGAGATGCACTTGTTTTCATGAATAAAATATGCATAGCATTTGGTAAACACACGAAAATTCAAATGCCTAAATTCCTGAAAAACAGCTCTTTGTCCTGTAGACGTAACACTACAGAGTCATGCCTACCTGTCCAGGTTGGAATTGCCAGTGGAGTAGTCCTTTGATGCGGACCTGCTACCATAAAAGGAGGATGATTGTAGAGGCAAAACCCCTGGAAGTGCAACAGAAAAAACATGTGTCATTTATTCCAACTAGCTCAGCTATGCATACTGTACTTGAGGAAGATAAATGACTATACTTAATATGTAAAAGGTTTAAAAACCTTTTCACCAAGTAATTTTTTCAGAGTTGTGTAATGAAGGAAGTACTAGCTCTAAATACTGGGGGGGGGGGGGTGTTGGAGGGTGAGAAAACCTGGCTTTGTGCTGGAAATGGCCCACCTGTTGATCACTTTAGATAAGCTATTACCAGCAGGACAGTGGGGTGGGAGGAGGTATTGTTTCATATTCTCTGTGTGTATATAAAGTCTGCTGCAGTTTCCACGGTATACATCTGATGAAGTGAGCTGTAGCTCACGAAAGCTCATGCTCAAATAAATTGGTTAGTCTCTAAGGTGCCACAAGTACTCCTTTTCTTTTTGCGAATACAGACTAACACGGCTGTTCCTCTGAAATAAGTGCACGTAGTTTTTTCATATAAGCTAAAGTTCAACTGGATACCTCCACCTTGAAATTCTGATTTGCTTATTTGAAAAGGGCTGTTAAAATGTGGAACCAACAACTGAAACAATGTAATGTGTATTTGTCAGTTGTTCAAACATGAAAAATAGACACACAAATCCTTCCTATGATTTCCAATACAGTGTACACAAAATTCAAAACAAATACCCTGTACTGAAAATTAAGTTTCTTTTCCTACTCTCCATTTCACGCTAAATTAATGTATATTTGCGGGCAAAACATGAAGTGTTTCAAATGAGATGTATTTGCACACCCCAGTGATTCGAATAATAAATGTTGCCACGTAAAACCATAACTTCACAACATTCAAGCACATCTATTAAATGTTCAGAGAATTATTGTTCACTTTCATCATGGTTTTGGGATGGAAGATGCAGAGTTCAGGCGAACTGCACAGCCTGAAGGACGTTTACTGCTGCCACCTGTACTTGCAGATAAACAGAGAACTTCGCTTTCTAATTCTGAAGTCCTTTTAAAACCTATCCTTTTAAAAAAAGACTTCACTCATCAGTTCAGCATCAACCTTACTTGTTCGACTAGCAAAATCGTAGTCTGAGCTATACCAAAATGAAGAGTATTCACATTTTTAAATCTGTACCAGCCAATGTTTCTCACAAAGGCAGATCTAGATTACATTCCCCTTTGTGAACAAGGTGCTCAACCTCTAGAATTGCAATAAACTACATCCTAGAATACTGAAGGAGCTGACCGAGGAGATATCCAAGCCACTAACGATTATCTTCAAAAACTCATGGCATTTTTCTGCGACCAGGGCAAGGCCATTTTCCTCAAAAGTGGATGTTCCCTCTCGAACAAGTCTACGCCAGTTATCCCTATCCCAGGCTGCTGTCTCTCAATGTGTGTACTCCACTTAGGAAGGAACTGTCAATTGCATGCATACAAAATGGGAAATGACTGCCTAAGAAGGAATACGGAGGATAAGGGATCTGGGGGTTATAATGGATCACAAGCTAAATATGAGTCAACGGTGTCACACTGTGGCAAAAAAAAGTTAATAGCATTCTGGGATGTATCAACAGGAGTGTTGTAAGCAAGACACAAGTAGTTATTCTTTCACTGTACTCCACACTGATAAGGCCCCAACTGGAGTATTGTGTCCAATTCTGGGCACCACATTTCAGGAAAGATATGGACAAATTGTAGAAAGGCCAGAGGAGAGCAACAAAAATGATTAAAGGTCTCGGAAACATGGCCTATGAGGAAAGATTGAAAAGTTGGGTTTGTTTAGTTTGCAGAAGACTTGGGGGGCGGCAGGAGGCATAACAGTTTTCAAGTACATAAAATGTTGTTACAAGGAGGAGGGTGAAAAATTGTTCTCCTTAACCTCTGAGGACAGGACAAAAAGCAATAGGCTCCAATTGCAGCAAGGGAAAAACTTCCCAACTGTCATGGTAGATAGGCACTGAACAAATTGTCTAGTGAGGCTGTGAAATCTCTGTCACCAGAAGTTTTTTTTTTTTTTAAGAACAGATTGGACAAACACCTGTCGGGAATGGTCTAGTTATTACTTAGTCATGCCTTGAGCGCAGGTGACTGGATTAGATGACCTACTGAAGTCCATCCAGTCCTACACATCCATGATTCTAAGAAAAGAATTGCATTAGAGTTTGTGTCTGCCACTTAACTATCTTGACTTGCCAGGACTATTTATTATGACCTCTCAAGGTCCTCTCCAGCCCTACATTTCTATGATTTTATTAATAATTTGAATTACCATAAAGCCTTAGAGTCCTAGTCATGGACCAGGAGCCCACTGTGTTAGGTGTTGTACAGACGGACTAAAAGACAGTTCTTGCCCCCAAAGACCTTCCAGTTTAAGTATAAGACAAGAAACAACAGGTGGATAGCACAAGAAATCAATGAGGTCTGGTCTACACTACCACGGTAAATCAATCTATGCTACGCTACTCCAGTTACGTCAATAATGGTACTGAAGTCGACATAACTAGATCCACATACCACGGTCTTCAGTCTACACTTCAGTCTTACTTCAGTCTACACTGCGCTGCGTCAACGGGAGACGCTCTCCCACTGACCTGCCTTATGCTTCTCGGGAAGGTGGACTACAGAAATCAACAGGAGAGCACTCTCCCATCGATTTAGCACATCTTCACCAGACCAGCTAAATCGATACTGCTGCATCAATTACAGCAGTGCCAATTTAGCTCCGTAGTGAAAAGATTCCCTGAGAGAATATTTGTCAAAAAAAATATATCAGTGCTCTTCGTTATTTTTTGAAGTGGGGGCCACTTTGGCAAAAAAACCTTCAATGTGAGCGCCACGTCAACCCGACACAGACGGTTGAACACTCTAAGTTCTTTGTTGGTTGATATGGTAATATTACTGTTACTGGTAATATTGCTTGGGGTGCAGGAGGAGGTATGGGGGTCTGGCTCTGGGAAAGGGCTCATGGCTGGGGCAAGGGCTTGGGGTGCAGGAGAGAGTATTGCGGGCTGGCTCTGGGGGACTTCAGGTTGGATGGTGGAAGAGCTATTCAGAACCTGCCCATTGAAGAGGCGGCACTTACTTCGGGTGGCCCCCGCCCCACGCCACTCCTGGAAGGGACAAACGCGCCCCTGCAGCCCTTGGAGGGCACGTGGCTCTGCGTGCTGCACCACTCTGCAGGTACCACCCCTGCAAATCCCACCAGCCACAGTTCCCTGTTCCCGGCCAATGGGAGCTGTGACGGTGGTGCTTGCAGGCAGGAGCAGCACACTGAGACCTCTGCTCACCCATTTTCACCCCGGGGCCGGAGGGGCATGCTGGCCACCTCCGGGAGCAGCGTGGGGCCGGGGTAGGCAGGGAGCCTGCCTTAGCTGCAGCCCCTCTGTGCTGCCAGAGAGCACAATCAACAGGGAGCTGCACTTAGGGTCCATGGGAGCCGCCACTGGCTCATGGGACTTGCAGCGAAGAACACTGAAATGAATACTGGTCCCAGCATACCAGTGCCCGAAACACTGCCAAGTTTTTTGTAGGCATCATGGCAAACAAAAGCTAGGGAAGGATTTGAAGGAGACTAATTAATATATGCAGCAGATGTTTACGGGTAGCTCCTCCCAAGAATGAGCCATAACGTGGGAGAAAGCACAAAGGCGCTTGTTTGAAAATTCAGCATGTGACCAACGGAGGCTGGTATTAATCAAAGTTGAGAACTCAATAGTGAACGAGAGATGATAGGTAAACTTGGACCTGCAAGCCCGACTTCAGTATAGGGCAAACTGGTTGAAACTATAATAAAGAACAAAATTGTCAGACACATAGATGAACATAATTTCTTGGGGAAAAGTCAGCATGGTTTTTGTAAAGGGAAATCATGCCTCACTAATTTACTAGAATTCTTTGAGTGGGCCAACAAGCATGTGAACAAGGGGGATCATCTTGAATACCACCTACATCTTGAATACTGCATGCAGATGTAGTCGCCACATCTCAGAAAAAGATATATTGGAATTGGAAAACATTCAGAAAAGTGTAACAAAAATGATTAGGGGTATGGAATGGCTTCTATAAGAGGAGAGATTAATAAGACTGGAACTTTTCAGCTTGGAAAAGAGAACTAAGGGGGGATATGATAGAGGTCTATAAAATCACAATTAGTGTGGAGAAAGTAAATAAGAAAGTGTTATTTACTCCTTCTCATAATACAAGAACTAGGGGTCACCAAATGAAATTAATAGGCAGCAGGTTTAAAACAAACAAAAGGAAGTATTTTTTCACACAACACACTGTCAACCTGTGGAACTCCTTGCCAGAGGATGTTGTGAAGGCTAAGACTGTAACAGGGTTAAAAAAAAAACTAGGTAAGTTCACAAAGAACAGGTCCATCAATGGCTATTATCTAGGACGGGCAGGGATTGTGTCCATAGCCTCTGTTTGCCAGAAGCGGGCGACAGGGGATGAATCACCAGATGATAGCCTGTTCTGGTCATTCCCTCTGGGGTGCCTGGCATTGGCCACTATCAGAAGACAGGATACTGGGCTAGATAGACCTTTGGTCTGACCCAGTATGGCCGTTCTTACGATAGGTTGTGAAGGGCCTTGAAAGTGAATACAAGTAGCTTACGTTTGATGTAATAGAGGGGGGAGCCAGTGGAGGACTTCAAAGAGATGGCTGACATGGTCAAAGCGACAGGCTAGGAAAGCTATTTTTGCAGCAGCTTTCTTAATGGATATGAGTGGAGCAAGACCACATTTTTTTCTAGGCTAGAGGAAAGGAAATAAAATGCATGTTTACCTGATGTCCTGTTCTCCTCTGTCTGTTTCAGATTCAGCTGTTTCTCTCTGCTACTATTTAAAAACTTCCATGCTGGATCAGTTACAGCTTTGTTATTGCTACAGATAAATGGGAGCTGAAGTCAGAGCAGTTATGTGAAGTACAGCTTTTTCCTAGTTAATGTTTACACTTTAAATTTTTTTAGATATTTCATTTTGGCCTTTGTTATAATTAACTATGAATTATGTTGTACACCTCATCAGCAAACAAATTTAGCCAACTAATTCATTAAACGGGCCTTTTCACTATCATGTCAAACACACAGCCTACATATCTCTGCTGTATTAAATACCATCCCCCTTTGTGCTGTGACCTCTTACAAGTCAAAGCTGAAACCCAGTAAGACAACTTCTGTCAAAACCAGTGCAAATTACCACCAAAAGGCGAATATCCCAGATATTTATTTAGCATCCAACACCATTATAGAAGACGTGTTCGATTAGTGCTAACTTACAAGGCAAACACATTGTCTGCAGATAACATACTAACACAGAATTAACATACCTATATAGTGCTCTCTCTCACTCCCTAGGCCTTAACCCTTTCCAAACATATATTACAGAGTTATTTTGACAAAGATAGATCTGGGTATTCTTTTCAACAAGACTCATATTTGAAGAGTAGGTGGGCACACAGGAGGAATTTGCATCAGAAACTACAAAAATAAGTAATAACTTACGATGAAGAATCATTCTCTTTGGGATAATCTTCATTCATCTCTGAACCAGAAGGCTGTGTTCTTTTCCTCTTTTCACTAACATAGCACAAGAATAAATCATTTCAAGGAATCATTAATTCAGACAGACAAAGTCAAACCTCTTCCTCCACCATGCATGCCTCATGTGCTCTCTGTATTTCCTGCTAACCTTTCACTATTTTCAAGTTTAAAATCTAAAATACAACAAAGAATTCTGTACACACAGCTCTTTTAGGTTGTTCCCGGAGCCCATGGACCAGCCGTAAGCTGGAAATGTGATTGTTAACACTTTTTTCAAAGCAAACCAAAAAATTATAAAAATGAACCAAAAGGGCGTATATGTACTTGTACGTGCAGTAAATTGTTATTAAGATTACACATTTGTATAGTGCTAAATTTTGATGACAGCATATTGAAGGAACTTTATTTCATACCGGTTTTCCAATAAGCCCGTTCTGTGAGGAGTTGATGAAGTGGGAGACACTGAAATGTTAATCCTGTTGCTAGGTGTTCCACTTCCTGGGGAAGTCTTAACAGATGTTCTACTTGGGCTGCCCAGCACCTTTCGAAATGAATTTTCTTCCTTTCCCTCCACAGTCACTCTTTTGGAAGGAACCTGCAAAATCCAGCAGGGGAAATCCAAAATAATCAAAACTGAAAATGACTATTGTTATTCTAAAGTGGCATTTACATGTACCTCCCACAAATGCAGTATATGAAAACAAGGAAATGCAAAAGTTTAAGGACAGTAGAGTTTAATGTTGCACAGATGGAGTAAAGATTGCATATGTGAAAAGTCATTGTAAAAACCACCACATTATGGACATGCATACACGAAGTATCCATGCAAACTTTACCCTTCTTCCCCTCCCACACTGTCAGCGTCACTGATGTTGTTTCTACAGCACACTAATTCTTTCAGATACAGACCATGTCTTAGGTCTTCTGAGATGCACCTACTACACCTTTGGGTGCTATAAAATAAAGTGCAGTAATATTAAGACAGATATTTTTTAAGAACAGTGTCCTGATGCTGTTGACCAAACAAAAACAAATGTAATGCCATGGAAAGAGGTGGCATAGTTGGCTAATTCTAAGTAATATTGATAGGTTTCAGGCTTGAGGACCGAACTAGAGGGATTAACCAGGTTGTATGCAGCATTAGTTTTTATTTTAAGACTCTAAGCAGCACTGAAAATTTGTTTGGAATAATCTTAAAACAACTTCCGTTTCAGGTTGCAATAAAAGGATTGACTTGGTACTTTCACAGAATTGTTATGTAACTGAAAGCCTTTGAATATGGAGTGAAACTTACAGTAAAGTGACTGATCTAGGCACCATGGCAAAGGGTTCTATGTTCTTTGCAAACAACTCTCACCTCAGACCTGATAAACTCATTACACCAAACACATCTTACAGGATATTTATCCATAAAGAGTTACATATAAGGTACAGAAAGCTCATAACATGTCAAGATTCATCATCGTTGTGAGACGTATGTATGGGTAGTATTTAAGGAATAATGTATTTACATTGAAAGTATGCTTTATGGATTTGGAGTAGAAATTAGTCACTATGTCTCAGTGATGGCCCACTTGGGCAGGAGAGAGTTGTTACTCCACCCTGTTTGACTAGTGATGCAACGCAAGGCTCAATTGTTTAGACTTGCACAATACTAAATCTCAGAAGAAGAAACCATCTGGGGCAACAACAAAAAACACACACTCAAAGGTAGCACTTCACAAGACAGGGGTTCACCCTGTCTTTGACCAGAAACAAAATGCTGTTTTCACTATAACAGACAAAGAAGCACGCTGTATCCGTTCACTGAGAAAACCCCCTTGTGGAGCATGGGTGCTTTCAGAAACATTTGGATCCTGGCTCTTGAGAAACTAGGCAGCTCTGCAACAGGCTGTACTCTGGGGGGGAATCTACTTTATTAAACAGGAAAGGTAACCATTAATAAGTGCAGATCCGGGGTCATATTTTGTGGATTTTGTTTTGTATTATAATAATCTTTTGTTTCCACCACTCTCTATTTCTAGTTAAATCTTTATTTTTATTGTAAATGCTCATAAGTGCTGTGTGTATACAGGACCAAGGGTTTAAGGTAAAACTGGTAAACTGGGGTACACTGTACCTTTCAGAGCAGAGGATCTGGAATTTCTGTGAGTAGCCAGTGTCAGGGGATGGATATCACAGGGCAACAATTCAAAGTGTACTCCTGGGCCAATTCTGTACCAAAAAATTCAAAACTCGGCACCAAAAAAATTCAAAATTCCGCATATTTTATTTGTCAAAATAATGCAATATAATCACACCAGTTTCAATTGTTTGGGTAATATATTTAAACTACAATACAGAAAAAAAGTCACAACAACTATTCGTCATTTCCTAAACACATGAAAATTAAGTTACAAACATTTGGTAACTAATACCCTGCATTCCAGTAGTAATTCTGGATTTTCATTTAAATTACATTACAGAAGGGAAAAAAAGGAGAATGTCATTTTAAATTGCTCAGACTTTCACATATGAAAGTCATAGTATTCCTAATCATTGTCCCGCATTTCAGTGCAATCCAGTATTGTCATCTAAATTATAGTACAGAAAACAAAGAGCCTTCAAGTTTTTCTCACTTAGTGATTTCCTTCTGCTAGAAAGGATCAAATTGTACAGTGAAAAATTTCTCTCTGCATCTGCAGAATTTCAGAGAGCATTTATGCAACTCAAGGCCGGTTTGGCGATATTTGGAATTCTCGGTCACTGAAAGCCAAAACACTTAGAGGTCTACAAAAATAGGTTGACATTAAATAGCTTCAGGCACAAACTTTTCCCTGTACAATTTTAGCTACTGTTCAGATACCTCAGAAAAAACAGGTATTATTTGAAAGTATTCACAGCGCTCTGGCAGGATATAAACACGATGAGGATCGAATAACCTACAAGCCTTCAGAGAATTTAGACCTGGTTGTCCAAATGACAAATATTTGTCAAGCTTTTCAGATGCTTCATGGAATGCCTCTTTAAAGAAATCTAGACCAGCAAATCTTTTACCAGGAGATAAGTTTTCTGCCTCCTTAAACTTGAAGAACTCTGAGGTGCTTCCTGAAGGGAGCTCTAGATGTGAACTGAAATATATCTGTAGTTCTTCCAGAAGGTCAAATGCTTTAATTGTGCAAGGCTTCCTGCTCTCAAATGCCAGATTTAAACTGAGAATTTGTTCACAAAATTACGTGCTAGAAAAGTGATCTGTACTTTAGTTGGATCATTCAGCATTTTCAGAATAGTTTGCACAGAAACTGGGGAGCTGCTATTGCACTCTTCATTAAAGAACTCTTTGTAGAACTGAAAGTTCTTAGAGTGATACCTGACAGCATGGAACCAGCTGTTCCAGCGTGTTCCACCTGGGCTAGGAGGCATGGATGCTTTGGCATCTGGAGACTCCTCTTGTGGTTTCTGGTTCATGAAACGGAGGTACCTCACTTTCCTACAACTAGAGTTATAGAACATGTTTTTGAAGCACCTTAAAATGTATCAACCAGCTGAAAAGGCTTTCTAAATGATTCACCAATTAAGTTAACAATATGTGCCAAACAGGTTATATGCACAGAATTTGGAAACCGTGTAGAAAACACAAAATCAAATGACATTTTCATGTAACTAGCATCGTCAGTATCAATTACTACAACATTTTCATAATCAATCTGGTACTCACTTACTGCTTTGAGTACAGCCTGTGAAACAGCTGAGTGATTAACAGCATCTAAAACACCGTATCCACCATAAAAGAGTTAACATGCCCACTGCAATAAGGCTGTAATGGTGCAAACAGTACTTTCAGAACTGATCTTGCCTCATCATCACAATAGTTACAAAGATAACAGTGATTTTCTTGTCTTTAAGTTTTCCTTTTCTTTGAGGTACACTTCAGGTAAGTACGTCTCAGTCAGTTGTGTCCTACAAGGAATTGAACCACCATTCTGTACCCTGCTGTCAAGAAATTCCCCTCACAAGCGGGTGGTCAGTCTTTGACAGGGGGATGTTGGCACCTGCTAGTGTCGTCACGCATGCTGTATAAATCTGAAAGCAGAAGAAGTTAGATAAGTCTTGAGTGAGCACAAAGATTTACCATCCATGTAACAGCTTTAATCTTAGATTCATACATTTATTCATATATTTAGCTCTGAATTTCTAGATTTTAATTTAGATTTATAGTATAGTAAATGATCACAGTCATCATTTACAAAAAAGTCATTTAAAAACAGAGCCGTCTATTGAAGATTTCAAAGAAAGTGGAAAGATCCCATCGCTATGACTGTTCTATGCTACTTATCTTATTTTTCTGCATTATAACATTTTCTTATATTTCCACTCACCTCCACACGTTCTCTCTCTGACGGTGTTTTGTTTTTCAGTGGACTTGTAATGGTCTTCTGATGTTTATTTCTGCCTTCCTCTTCAGCCCATCTTCCTTCAGTTTGTTTTTTTTTGATGCAAAATGAGCCATAATTACAGACCATCTGTCATAACTGAGAACAACAGTGCACAAAGTGCAAAATAATTTGTTCCCATGCGCATGAAGTTTTGTGGGGAATTCTCAAGCACAAGAAGCTGGTGTAGCTGTTTTTGATGTGTGATATGAAGGCTGTTCACATTGTGCAAAAGAACGAATATCCCTTTGCCCTTTGACGGGTTTCAGAGTAACAGCCGTGTTAGTCTGTATTCGCAAAAAGAAGAGGAGTACTTGTGGCACCTTAGAGACTAACCAATTTATTTGAGCATAAGCTTTCGTGAGCTACAGCTCACTTTATCGGATGCGTACTGTGGAAAGTGTAGAAGATCTTTTTATATACACACAAAGCATGGTAAGCAGGAGAGTGGGGTGGGAGGAGGTATTTTTTCATGCTTTGTGTGTATATAAAAAGATCTTCTACACTTTCCACAGTACGCATCCGATAAAGTGAGCTGTAGCTCACGAAAGCTCATGCTCAGATAAATTGGTTAGTCTCTAAGGTGCCACAAGTAAGGTTTTTAAGGTCAGGCTTGACAAAGCCCTGGCTGGGATGATTTAACTGGGAATTGGTCCTGCTTTGAGCAGGGGGTTGGACTAGATGACCTTCTGGGGTCCCTTCCAACCCTGATATTCTATGATTCTAAGTACTCCTCTTCCCTTTGCCCTTTGGTAACTTCATCTGGGCCTAGCTGGGTACTTTGGGAAGTGTTTAGTTCTGATTGTCCTGACATTTTATTGACTGCTTGGTAAATGTTTTATTTGCCCTCAAAGTCTTTTTTTTTTAAAAAGTAAAATAAAATAAAATAGAGTAAAATAAAAAAATTTTAAAAAAAGTGAGAAGGCACACAGATCTTCCTAGCTGAGGATTCTCTTACTGTCATTTACAATAAGACTCCTTTACACCACTCTGGTAATGTAGCGGCCTTAAAACTTTCACAGATTCCTGGGGAAATTGACTGAGAATGGGAACTGTTTACTAACAATAGGAACATTAACAATGTTACTACCAGGCAGGCTGCTACATTTCTGCCTTAGAGAATGAGAACGATTAACCATCAACAGCAACTTTAACAACATTACTACACAGTCAGGCTGCTACATTTGTGCCTGAGAGAATGAGATCAATTAAGTAGCAGGCAGGCTGCTACATTTCTGCCTCTAGCCTGCCTCATGCATAATAAAAAGCTGTACCCTTCCATGCCAGCGAGCTGCAGTAGCAAGCAAGAGGAACAGTCTCTCTCTTTCTCTCGCTTGTTGGCATGCACGTAAGCCCAGCCCTGCACCCCCAAGACAATGCTCAATCATGCAGGCACACATGCCCAGCCCCCCTCCCCCATCTCTGAGGCTGCTCTAGGCACACTGGAACAGATACACTGCCTGGACTTCCAGGGACGAGGCGCATGTCCCCTGGCAGATTTATTTTTTGTTTTTCTGTGCAGGGGGGCACAAGAAAATGCGGGCCATATGAATTCTGTACCTCCACAGGGGGCAGAATTCTGTCAGGAGTAAAAGGGACTCAGGGATGGGTTGCAGCTACTGTTAAACTGAAAGTTAGAGCTGGCATAGCCTAGAAGAGTGCTTGAATGGCTGAAAGGCTGGTGGTGTCAGGAAGCTGACACCCCGCTACAACAAGACTCTCCTTCAGTGAAGACTGGGGGTAGAGCAAGGTGACTTGCAGTCCTGGGTATCCCAAGAACCGTCACAGCAACAAGCAAAGGAGTCAACAAAAAGCGACCTCAAGAAAGGTGGGTTTCAGTAAAGTAGGTCTGACGATTTTGCCTGAAAGGCTGAAGAGAATCTCACAAAAGATTAAAATCAGACTAATCTGATACCAAAAACTGTTTAACAGACGTTTACTATGCAAAATGTCACTTCCAGCCAAATCTGCCAATTACCGTATACATGAGCTTTGCATTTTTATTTCATCTATCATACCCAACTTCTGTGCAGTGTTTCAGCATAAAAAACTTAAAGCAACATTCAGAACTACGCTGGGTGCAGACCCTTAAGTATATGTTTTCCTCCTTTACTACACTTTTCCAGCAGACTGACTTGCCTATCCAACAAGGAGTAAATGCACCCTTCCAGAACCAGTCAATGATGTTCCTGGATCATACAGAAGACCGGAACACACTTTTCCCACTACCCTACCAAGTGGTCAACTAATGGTGTGTATCTTTCTCTCTCCGAGCCTGTCCTGATTCAGAAGGCTTGGGACACAAACTGGAATCACCTATTGTGCTACTACAATATGCAACATACACACAAAATGAGGGGGGAAGAGAGGAAGTGATTAAAAGGAACTGGGGGAAGAGCAAAGATCTGATGTGTAAACAAACTGTTTAACAAACCTGGTTTTCAATATATGGAAATTGCCTGTTAGCTTCCTTCTGGGTCGTCCTGCTGCCCAGAACACCTCCAAAGCTGCCAGATCCCTGAGACGGTTTCACAGCTGACAACAAATGCACATGCCATTTAGTTTACTTGTAGTTTTATATATTCTTGCTTTCTTTGTCAGAAATCATTTAAGGCTAGATTTTCGAAACTTTCACCAGATGTATGTGTAAAAACCAGAATCTATATCTGGCAGACAATACAACATCAGGAGTGCATATGTTTAAAAAGCAAAAGTTTACAGATTTTCCTCCTACAGTCTGTGTACTTAATGTGCAACAAACCCAAGTGTTCAAAGAAAGGAGAAGGAACTGTGCATGTCTTTGAACATGGTAAATGATTGGTAACCATTTTTCAAATACCAACTCACTTATACATTAAATACTATGCATGCCAACATTGCAGGAAAGTTACATAAACGTTAAAATAAAATTGAGTTCAATGGCCCAAAGAAAAGTATTCAAACAAAAGCAATGCAAAGGAACAAACAGCTTTAAAAAAAGGGAAGATGGTCAAAGATGGACAAAATGGTCAAAGGTGAACTGAAACTAATTCAAAATCTTATCTTTATCCAACCTGCTATTAACACAATTTGCATTGTTTTGCGCTTACCAGTATGAACCCGGTCATGGAGGACTGCATCCAGATACATCCTCATTTCATTTGCGTCCTTAGATGGTACCTTATCAATCGTCAGGAAGCTGGCATCCTTTAGAGTTAGCATCAGGCAACACAATTTTCCACCATTTGGTCGTAGGACCACAGTTTTAATGTTATGGCTTAGCTGGAAAGAAAGTAAAGGTATAACGTAGATCGCTGTAAGAAATTAAATTATTTAAGTACTTCCACAATAAAAGAAAAAAAAAAACTCCAAAACCAGTTATGTTGGCCAAGAGTTATAAAGAAAGAAAGAAAATGTACTTAAATACAAGTATTTCCCCCTCCTCCATACTGAGTCATCACTAAACCTTAAGTTAATATGGTTAATGAATTTTTAAAATGCCACTCAGAAAAGGCAACACTATCACTGACAAGCCCCTATTTTCAAGTGTTTACAACACTCAAACTTTCTTCACTGGATTCAAATTTCTTGATTCTCTCAATCCTAAATGAATGAGAGGTCAGTAAAATTTCATTTAGCTGCCAGAGATATCAAAATTAAAGAAACTTTTAATCAATTAAGCATTTTTTTTCAGATTTTTATCTGTTGTTCAATAACTCAAGACTTTTGAGGGCTAAACTATATGAAAGTTTCTAAAAGGTAAAAATTCTTGACAAGTTGGAAAAAAACTGGCTTGGTAATCAGTAAGTATCAAAAGACTGCTGAATATTCAGTACATATTTAACTTGGTTTCTTTTTTTTTTTTTAATAGAGTAAAAAATTTACTAGTGCAACAAATACAACGTTAACATAAAAAAAAGTTGCCCTCCCTAATTAATCTACATATTCCTTCTCACTTTCTGCTAGGTTGGCTACGAGAAATCACCTGACCAATGATACTTTTTTTGGTTGCGCGTACGTTGAGGAAAACTTTTTTAAACAGATGAATAAACAGAGTTCTTGGTATCTTCAGGAACCAAGTTACGCATCACTGTAACATTTCTAGTGTGGACATAATCCACTTCAGTCAGTGATTAGTTTTTCATTTGGTGAAGCTACCCTTCCACCATCTTTTATGCCCAATCCTTGCTTTTTTAATTAACTGAAAACTTTCAGTACAGCAAGAATTCAAGTGGGGCCTTCAAATCTTCCACTCTCTCCTAAAACAAGCACACCAGAAAAGACTCTCAATCTTGTCACCATCCAAGGTCAAACCTCCTGTTGCAACTTAAAAAGCTCTGAAGACATAACAGTATTCATCGTCCTCCATTCTCTCCAGCCACCAGTTGTGTCTTGTTTAAACTAGATTATAAAGTCTCTTGGACAAAGACTATATATGTCTGTATATAGAATCTAGCACGATGGGGCCCCAACCCGGCTGAGGCCTCTAGGAACCATTAACAATCATTTTTTACAAGTATGAAAAGCTGCTAGCTTCCAGAGAGAGAAAGATTTAATTCAATTTGCCTCTATAACAGGACAATAGGGTCTCCCAAACCTGCAGATGAAGAGGTTTCTGATTAATCTGAACTTGAAGACAGAAAAAGGGACTTTTAAAATTTCTCCCAGTGTTTCCTATTACAGGAACTGTTGTTTCAATACATGAATATCACCAAATTGCTGAGAATTAAGTTCACACACTTTGTTTATCAACTTACAGTTGGCATGATCCCTATTTTTCTACCAATATGCTCATTAAAATCTTTGGTTTCAGAGGAACAGCCGTGTTAGTCTGTATTCGCAAAAAGAAAAGGAGTACTTGTGGCACCTTAGAGACTAACCAATTTATTTGAGCATGAGCTTTCGTGAGCCACAGCTCACTTCATCAGATGTTTACCGTGGAAACTGCAGCAGACTTTATATACACACAGTGTATATAAAGTGTGTATATAAAGTCTGCTGCAGTTTCCACGGTAAACATCTGATGAAGTGAGCTGTGGCTCACGAAAGCTCATGCTCAAATAAATTGGTTAGTCTCTAAGGTGCCACAAGTACTCCTTTTCTTTTTATTAAAATCTTTGGTAGCACATGATACTAGATTTACTCATCTCACCAATCCAAACAAATTCCCTGCCAATAATACACAACTTTGCTCTTCCGTTCCTAATGTAGATTCAGCAGGTACCTTCTGGACCATTAAATCCGTCCTATCCACTGAAGAGAACCCTCCCCAGGACTCCTCAGGTAAGAAGGCAGACAGTCCTTAGGGATATTAAATATACAGTAGCACTTAGACGAAGAATCACCCAAGCTAATCTTTTTCTTACATAGAAAACATAGGACTTGCCATACTGGCTCCAACCCAACTTTTATGCTTTTATACTTTGTCTTTTTTAGATTGTAAGCTCTTCAGGGCAAGCACTGTATCTTCATGTGTGTTTGGACATGGTGTTTGGGGCACCCACTGCAATTTAAAAAATAATTAGGAGGAATGGGATGTAAATAAGAGAAGGAGAATTTAGGCTGAACGTATGAGACTTCCTGACAGCGAGATCTATCAAGTCTCCCAAGGGAAGTGGTGGAAGTCAGGTTTCTTGGCACATGTAAAATCTAGACTGGACAGAACTGCAGTCCACGTAGAACAGTGAAGAGTCTTGCACCTGGACTAAGGGTATGTCTACACTGGGAATTTTCAGCAGTTCAACTGGAAAAAGTGCTAGTGCAGACAAGGTGTAGGTGACCTAATAGGTCTTCACATACGTGCTCTGGAAGTTTATCAAATAAGCAAAAAGAGTTTCAAAAAGATAATTAAAAAGCAAGATACTATATAGTTTGGTCATTTTCTTTCATGTCTTAAGCTTTTTCATTTCTTCCCAGTTAACGGTTTGCTCACTCCGGCCTTGGCATTCCACCCAACAATACACCTGAATAATTTAAAGTATGGTTATACAAAAGGATTAGTGTTCTGGAAATGAAAACCAAGGAAGAGTCACAGGGGGAAGTTTGTGTGATACTTAGTAGTCTTGGAGATGACAGCTGTTCACAAAAGGGAACAATCCATGCATTGCTCATACAAAACACCTTGATATTTGGAGTACCTGAAATGTCTTTGGAATTCCTCCAACATTGTAGTGAACCACTAGACTCACTTTGTTGTCCTTCTCCACAATTTCAAAGCTTCCTTCTTTCCATTTTGTAATCCCAGTTTGTATGCTACGCATCCGGACAGGTCCATGCACCTTCAGTGGAGCCATTTTTTTTTCCCCCCAAATAAATAACTTATAACAGATTAACTAAATTTACTTCACCTTGAAACCTGTTAAAAATAAGAAAATTAAAATTGGTAACTGGCAAATATATCTGCGTAAAGTGTAAAAATAAGGAATAGCGTATTTTGCAGGAGTTTAGTGAAAAAATAGAATACATTAAACAAAACATAGATAAAGAAATCTTCCACAATTTGGACAGCATTACTTTAACCCACTGGCCCCGAACTTTTCAGGGTCATGACCCCCTTACCCCGTCTATGCTCCCCCTCCACCAGGCTGGGGGTGAGGCGGGGGGAAGAGAAATGTGGACAAGGGTAAGGGGGCTGAGGCTGGGGCCACAGATGAGCACTGGGCCAGGAGCAGAGGTGGGTGGATCTCCCTCCCGGTTGGTCAGCCATGGGGTGTGTCCCACAGTTTGGAGAGCTCTGCTTTAACCCCTAAATGTTTAATGTTGGGTGAGACACCAAAAGATCTTGCAAATCTAATAATGTAGTTTCCACAGAGTTTCCAAAACAAATCCACCTTTAGCTAAGACCAAGCAGGGAATGATGATGGGTAGGGGAGAAAAAACAACACTTTTTTTTTTTTTAGGAAACCACTGTTTTCCAAAATTAGACAATGAAACATCTAATGAGAAATCTGCTTTTAGTAACAAAATTTATTCTTTGTATTTTACATGCTTGAATCACTGTCACCTCAAACTCACACATTTCTCTGTCTCAGCCACCTGTTGCATCTTGTCATTGGTCCAGATTGCAAACTTTTGAGTATAGATTGTATTTTTACATTGGTACAGCACTTAGTACAATGAGACTCCAACTTGACTGAGGCTTCTAAGCAATACTAATACAAATTACTAAAACAACATGACAAATTATTCTGTAAATACTTCATGTTTTGATAGGCATTGTCTGATCAAAGCTTCTGTCTTTCCTTGGTTTTTAATAATAGGAACACACACATAACCACCCTTTTCTATTTAACTTTTGACTAAACACTATTCTTAATTACAACCTAGACACACACAAGGTACAGTAACTAAATAGCAGGGTCAAATCAGTTCAAGTTTGAACAACACAGTTTTAAGGGAGTTTCTTTAAAGACAATGAGGGTGTTTCCGCAGGTTAATCAGCAGCAATATGTATAGCAGAGTGCCTTACTGAACCTGCCCTTTCATCACTAACTCTGACACAAATTCCATGAAAGGCGATGCAGTTTATCCAAAAACACAAGACTAAGAAGTTGCATTCCATCACCATTCCCTAGTGTAGACTTTCTCTCTCTCCATTTCTGCTCTGCTAGTGAAAGTAATGGTGGGAGACGCCAATACACACAAGATACAGGTGTCAGCTAGATCTGCTCTCAGCAAGGTTATACACGTTAGTCAAAACCAGTGCTTCCTCCATTAATGGCACCTGTAGAGCTGCACTGCAGGGAAAAATTAAGCAAAAGTCTAGCGTAAACATATCTATAGACCAGACTGCTGTCAATGGCTAAAGCTAAGTACTTAAGTATTTTGCCACTTTTTATTGCAGCTTATTCTCTCCACTCCCCTTTAGTTTTCTTGCAACAATGTAGACAGGCCAATTGGACGGAAGACTGCAATCTACAGACTCACACCTCCTCAGACATTCAAACAGAGAAACATTTTCTGACCATGACATAGCCCCGACCGCATTTTTGATGGTGAAATAATTAGGGAATCAGAGGCACACTTTCTTTTCCAAATATCAGAGGGGGAGCCGTGTTAGTCTGTATCCACAAAAACAACGAGGAATCTGGTGGCACCTTAAAGACTGACTAATTTATTCGGGTGTTAGCTTTCGGGGGTAAAAAAATCCACTTGCTCCAGTGCATGAAGAAGTGGGTTTTACACCCACAAAAGCTTAGGCCCAAATAAATTTGTTAGTCTTTAAGGTGCCACCGGACTCCTCCTTGTTTTTCTTTCCCAAAGAGCAATTCGATATCGATAGGCCCCAGGAAGACAGGCCCTGACCTTCTTCATCATCAGCTGCAGGCCTCTGTCCAGCCCCAGGACTGCGGTGCTGCGGTCAGCGGGGGTCGCTAGACCTGCCAGCCCTTCCCCACACGTCCCCCTAGGTTGGGGGATCCAGAGGAAACCAAGGCCTGGAGCGCGCGGGGTGTGTGTGTGTGTGGGGGGGGGGGCGGGGGCTCACACTAGCTGTTGGGCAAGGGCAGGGGCCCCCCAGGAGCGTCCCAAACGCCACAGGCCGGGCTCAGGGGCCGCCTAGGGGGGTGGGGGGCACAGCGCGGAGGGGAGGGAAGCCGCCAGGGCTGAGGGCAGCCCGAAGAGGGAGCACCAGGCCGGGGGGAGGGGGGGGCTGCGCTCCCTGTGTGCCGTGGGGGGGGGGCGCCTAACGCGCAGGGCTAGAGAGCGACCCCGGGGCTGCCCGTGGGCGGCCGGGCGGGCCGGGGTCCCCGGGTGGGGGGGGACCGCAGCGCCGGGGGGAGCCGGGCTCCCCTTGTCTGCGTATGTGTGTGTGTGTGTGTGTGGGGGGGGGGTTATGGCCCCTCCCCGGCCGCCCCCGCGGCTTCCCCTCCCCCCTGCCCCGCTACCTGCCGCTCGGTTTCTCCCGAAGCCCCGCTCGCTCCTCAGGGAGACCGGGGGGCGAGGGAGGCAGATGGCGGGAAGCGGGCAGCAGCGCGAGACTCCCCGCGCGCGGCGCGACACGCACGCACCACGCACGCCCGGCGCGGGCACGTCACCACGCCGCGGAGCACGCGCGCAGGCGCCGGCTGGACCCCGCGTCCCCGGCCCCGGAGCGCTCCCTGCCCCAGAATTCACCGCGCGCGGGCTCGGTCCGCGCCCGCCGGCTGCGCGCGCTCGGCGCACGTGACGGGGCGAGAGGGCGGAGGGCAGGGGTCACGGCGGCGCGCAGGCGGCCTGGGCCCCATGGCGGCGGCGGCCTCCTGATCCCGGCCCTGGGCGGCGCGAGCGGCGGCTCCGAACATGCACAGCCTGGCCACGGCCGCGGTGAGTCCCGCCCCCGCCCCCGGCGCCGGGGCCCCGTTCGCAGCTCGCCCGGAGCGGCCGGGTCCCGCCCCCGCCCCCCCCCCCGGCCTGGCCTCGCCCCCCCCCCCCCGGCGCCGGGGCCCCGTTCGCAGCTCGCCCGGAGCGGCCGGGTCCGGGTCCCGCCCCCGCCCCCCCCCCCGGCCTGGCCTCGCCCCCCCCCCCCCCCCCCGGCCGGCCTGGCCTCGCCCCCCCCCCCCCCCCCGGCGCCGGGTCCCCGTTCGCAGCTCGCCCGGAGCGGCCGGGTCCCGCCCCCGCCCCGCCTGGCCTCGCCCCCCCCCCCCCGGCCGGCCTGGCCTCGCCCCCCCCCCCCCCCGGCGCCGGGTCCCCGTTCGCAGCTCGTTTGGAGCGGCCGGGTCCCGCCCCCGCCCCCCCCGGTCTGGCCTCTCCCCCCCCCCCCGGCCTGGGGCCCCGTTCAGCCCGGGGGGGCCCCCGCCGCCCGCCCGCTTCTCCTCCCATCGCCCCTCCTGCTGCTGGGGCGGCGGCCCCCGAAGAGCCCGGGGGCGGCCCCGCGGGACCCTCTGCTCCGGCGCCTGCTGGAGGCCGCGCAGGCCGGAGAACTCGCCCCGGGGCCCTTCCCAGAGCGCGCCTCTTACCCCCCCCCCCCCCCCCCCGAGCGCCGGGGTCCCTGCCGGGCCAGGGCCAGGACACACCGCTGGTGCCCGCGGGGAGCCCCGGCACGCGCGGGGAGGCTGAGACCTTGCGGGGGGGCTTCTCGCGGGCCCCCCCCCCCCCGCGGCACGTGCGGGTTCCCGGGGCGAAACATCCCGCCTCCAGCTGCGGGACGCTCCTTGGAACCGGAGCCCGTGAGAGGCCTTGCCGTTGCGTGCGGGCGCCGGGGTGGTTTGCTGGGAGATCAGGTTGTAGGGATGTTTTAAAATTCATTTACTGCCAGTCCTAGTCAGACTTAAAAAAAACCAAAAACAAATATGAGTCACCCAAGCACTTAGCGGTATCTAATTCCAGCAGCCTTTAGTTTTCCTAGCCAGTCTAATGCCATGATTGTAAAGAATCATTCCTGGACTAAATACATGTGTGGAGTACAAACGGGTGAAAGCAGAAAGTTAACTATTTTAGCCGTCCCTTACGATTTTAGAGCAAAATGCTTCTATCCTTTTTTATAGTGGATAAGGGATTGCTGTACCTCCCATTAAGCCCCCAGCTATACGCTAGGCTTCCTTGCGATAAACTGTTTTTAAACAGTTATCTAATAAAAACAACTGGTTGATGTGAATGGAGAGCAAGTTGTTGAGTGCTAATTTAAAAAGTCTTCAATATATATATATACGCTCTGTGAGCTGTGATGAAATGTGTTTACTGTCCACCAACCTGCATTTATATTTAGAAATGTAAATGGGGCCCAAAATGCAGCCCGGTGCTGATGGCTGCAGTACATAACCCTATCCTTAGGCAAGGCTGTTAGGCCTATAAACAGGGGTTTTTATTTTTTAGGTTGGAAGAAGTTGCTGTTACAAAACTGTAATAAGGCAGAGCACTGGCCTTCTACATAGTGAGACTGCTGGCAGAGCCTGCATTTAGATGCTAATCTGAAAGGGGCATAACATAATAGAGGGGAGGTCCAGAGAATGGAGCAAAAACAATAAACGACAGAAAACTTGAAATAGAAGCATGAGAGTGAAAATACAAATTAATCAGACCCCTGCTAGTTCATTCTTGTTAAATAAAGGTTCATTCTGGTGTTATCAGGTTGATCATCTAACAGTATATGTAGAGAAACACACACAATTCGGCAACGTTGTGTGATAATCAATGTTTTTTACCCAGAATGCTTGGGGGGCAGTTTCTTAATTAAAGAAGTCTCCAGTTGGCTAAATCAAGGTTGTTATGTTATTATCAGAGTTGCCATTTGGCAGGGTCACTGCAGGTAAATGCCCTTACTCTTGTGAAATGTGTTGTGGGCTCTTCAGTGATTCACAAGCGCTCAGTGCGTGGTGCTTTAAGACAGCTATGGCATCACTCTTGCATACATGAGGTGCAACAGAGTACATTTAGTAAGATCATTGATAAGTATCTGCAATGTTTACATACAGCATTTGACCTTCACCAGGATCTTAGGGAAGGAGAATGAGACTGTGAGCCTTGAAAACAGCAAGTTGAAAATTAGAGTATTTTATCAATGACTGCATTAAAAGCAGGTGAGACTTTCAGGGAAAAGAAACAGATGGGAATCTGTAGGGTCTGGGGAGAAATTTGATTCTTTCTTAAGAAGGCACTGGACACTATAAATTTGTGCATGCATTGCTGAGGAGTCAACACATTTGAACTGTTAACTTGAACTGAACTTTCCAATATGTCTAGCAAAATAGACCCGAATGTTTATCTGTCAAAGGGCTTGTCGTTCAGTCGTCATAAACTAATACAAATTAGACCTTCCAGTTTTCCATGTATTTCTAAGCACTGTTATAGGATTACACTTCTCACTCTTAAAACAGAATAAATATGTCACTTTTCACCATTCAAGAGAGACCCTGGTTTGAGGTTCTGAAAAGCTATCTGGAAAACAGGGAGAGAGGAGAGGGGGCGAGAAGGATTGATTTGAGGAAAGATGAAGAGTTAAAATGTGTAGTGAGCTTTGCAGGGCAGGGATTGACTGTGTGTGACATCTACAGATAATCTGATGGCACTAAACAAATACTTTTCTAAGTGAATAAGAACAAGGGGTTATTAAGTCTACAGATTTTTAATAGCATAAATACCAAGGGTGGGGAAGGATTAGTTAGAATGTGCATGGGATATAACTGTGCCGAATGGATGAAATTAAGAGGGAAAACTTTACCTAAGTATCAGGAAACACTTGTTGATATTGAGAAGTGAGGCTGTGGAACGGTATCCCAAAGAATTAGATGGCCCTAATACGCATCTCATCTCTAACTTCCACAGTTCTGTAAGGATTGGTTCCTGATGTACAGTTTCACTTCTGGTACTAGTTGATTTCACTTCCTAGTTCTTGTGAAAGAGTTGAGTTGCAGAGGACACTGCAAGGGAATGCTTAAATCTAACTACACTGTAACTAGTTGGTCTAAACGTCAAGAAAATAGTCCTATTCATATCTAGTTACACCTGAATTTTCAACCTAAACTACCAGATTGTCAGTTTAATAGAGCAGCAATGCATTAGTTTTGTATTGCTGTTGTAAAGAGCATTCGCAAAGGCATGAGACTTTGTTTTTTAATGAAAGTTTAGCTTTTCTGCAAAGGAAATCAGAGAGATCTTAAAATCCTGGATTCCCCAATGTGATTCTTTTCTACCTGAGAACTCACTGAAGATGTTATTCTTTCACTGATCTCGTGAGAAAGTGGGTATGGAAATATCTTTTTAAAAACTGTCATCTTTAATCTTAAAAATATTACCCGAGTGTGGGTACAGATTCAGTTCTCTCTGTCTTATTCTGGAAGGGATTTTTACCACACAGCAAATTAATAAGGGGTTTCCCTTTAAGATATATACTTAGGGAAGAGACTGACGTTCATGGGCAAGCAAGATGGATTTGTGCAACATCTAGTTGTAGCACAATGTCTCTTTAGCAATACTTTTAAAATGCCCCGGGGTACCATGCGAAGGGTGATGAAATAATTAGAATCTTTTTCATTTATGTAGGACCCTTATTTTACTGTCGTTTTGAGTGAGAGTCGCTTGTGTTGAAAAGCTGCTGTCTTGAGCTTTTTGGAGGTCTAAAACCAGTGGAATCTAAACTAACGTGTCTTAAGAACTCCTTTAAATACATTTTTATTATGCATACACTTTGAATGCAGGGTCTAAAGATACTTAACATAGACAGGGCTGGTGCTGTGATATAGCATAGATTTCTAGTGGGAAAAGAATGAAAAATAACCTGTCCTAGTCTTTTGCTTGTATCGATTGGAAGTCATGCGATTCGCTGAATGTTGTTGAAGGAAGTTGCTAGATAACATTTTGCCAGAGGATACAGAGAAACTACAGTAGCGAGAGATTTATTCCTTGAAGCAAAGCACCTGTCCATGTTTCGTGGCAGGTGAAATGATAAGCATTGACCTGAGACCATTATCTGTGTCCAGAACACTATTAGAAAAGCAGGTCTGCTGCTTTCTTCCTCCTCTAATTGAGGTTGCATTAACTGCCTGGCTTCATCTGTCTCTCTCAAAGTAAAAAGGGTCTGGTTTGAATCCGAAAAAAACGTGATGTACTTACACGTTTTATTGTCTTCCCTCAAGCCTGTGCCGACAGCACTGGCTCAGGTGGATAGAGAGAAGATCTATCAGTGGATTAATGAACTATCCAGCCCCGAGACCCGTGAGAATGCCTTGCTGGAGCTGAGTAAGAAGCGTGAATCAGTCCCGGACCTGGCCCCAATGCTATGGCACTCATTTGGCACAATCGCAGCTCTTCTGCAGGTGGGTGCTTCTCCTTTGCACTGAAATGATGCTCAGGGTGCTGTGCAGGTGACTGGGAGAGCTCGCTCATTGATGTGGCGTCTCATGGGTTTCCTCAGTTACCTCTCCGTCACTTAACCCTTCCTACTGCAAGAGAGCCTTTTGAATAAAAACACGCATGTCCCTCCTTGTTTACCTCTTCAGCCGTCCACCACACTCCACAGCTGCTGCTTGACTCTCTGAATATGAGACCTGGGAGTTTCCTTTGAGGAATTAAATTAAAATAAGAGGGACGGGCACTGAGAAACTCCTGTTCAGCATACACGTGGAGCAAGGGAAGAAAGTCAGAAAGGGCTTATGTTAGTAATCGACAGGCATGGGGCAGACTTTTCCTCCTCAGTCACTTCCTTATAACTGCCCCCTGTGCTCACGCAGTTCATCCTTCTTGGTACCCATAGCATCTTCGCTTCACGGAGACGAGAGGTCCCAGCATATGATAGATCAGGATAGAGCTTTGCATGCTGGGACTTCTAGGCACAGTGAACTGCACCACTGTTGTTTGTTGGTACTTCCAGGGCATCAGTTACCATGGTATCTAACTGACAATTAAAGGCAGCTGTAGTCTGCTTAATTACATGCAAAATAGATGCATCACCCTGATACCTGGCAATTTGCATGGTGCAGCCCTCACTTGGGCAAAGTTTGAGTTCCCTAGGTTACATAAGTTCCTTTTAAAATGATGCATGAGGCAGTGATGTAGCAAACAGAAGGCAGCCATCTCTCTGGCACTTGCAGCCGCTTATCAGGCGAATTAATTTCTGCAGCTTGGTCCAGTTTTCTCCTTTAATTTGCTTTGTTTAACTTTCTCAGGAAATTGTAAATATTTATCCATCAATCAACCCTCCAACCCTGACAGCCCATCAATCTAACCGAGTCTGCAATGCTTTGGCGCTCCTGCAGTGCGTTGCGTCGCATCCAGAAACCAGGTAATTGTCATCAGTCATACTGGCTAGCCTCGAAGTACCTGTAAACTGTGTGTCGGGCTGTGTAAATCATTTGTTTTGTGTTACTTTGGGCCAGTGGTAAGTTCATTTATATTGCCTCCATGTTAAAGGCAGTGTGGCATATGGCACTAGACGATGGACAGCAGCACTGTCTTGTCACTAGTTCCTTTGTTGATCTTTGCATGCAGCTTTACAGAAACCCCAAACATAGGACTTTGCATATTGAGATTTCCTTAAATACTCTAATCTCTAAAACCTGGTCTTCCTCAGACACTCCAGCTGAGATTGGGGCCCTGTTGTGCTAGCACCTAATAAGAGCTTGCAGTGTAATTTGACACAACAATGGGTGGGCGGAAGAGAGGCACAGCCAGGGAAAATGTCCCAAAGTCACTCAGCAGGTCAGTGGAAGTGCCATGTCTGGAGTCCCAGTCAAGTGCCTTATTTGCTGGAGAACACTGCCCCTCCAATATCCTAGGGCCTCACTGTCCCTGTTGCTTGACAACAAGGAAAGGAATAATCCAGGGGCTCGCCCTAAAGAACAGTGACTGAAACCCAGAAGAAATCCGGCCTAATGGCCATGTTCTCTCATGTTTCTGTTCTCCCTGTGAATAAGGCCCTGTAACGAAACTGTGGGAACAATTAGGAAGCAGAATGTCTTTCAGCCTCTGCCAAACAAGGTTTCACAGCACTGCTCCTTAAGCCAGTCTTCAGGGAAATAGTCCAGTTTTTTCACTGGATTCCTTTATAACTACATAAAAATGTGAAAATTCAAGATCAGTATCTGAAGGGTGGATTCTCTTTACTCTGAACACAGTCATTCAGTTCAGTAGAGAGAGCTCCCCTAGGATGGGCTTTGGAAATGGTATGTCAACAGGGGAACCTCTTCATCTGGGGACTTCCCACAATCAGAATTCTTTCCAGCCCATTATCAGAAATGGGTTCTGGGGCTGGGAGCCAGGGATGACTGAGTGCTGTGGTGACGGTTGGTCTTGTGTAATATTTATACTGTAGTAGTAGCTGGAGGCCAAGCAGATTGAGGTCCCATCCAGCCGGGGGCTAGGCATGCACCTGGTAAATAAGTTGCTGCACCAAAGCATCTGCAACCTACAAGAACAGCTGTAATGTGGGGGAGACAAGAAGCAGATCAGGATGGGGGAGATGGGGTAATACAGAAATGTAGATATGTGAGATCCTTAGCCTGTTGGGAGCGATACCTATGACCTGTCACCTGCCTGCCCATCCTGCACTGACGGTGCGGCCCGCAGCATGTCACTTCCCCTCTCTCCGTTTGTAAAGGAGGATACGTTGCCTGCCTGCCTAGAGCGATGGGTGTTACTGTCTGGTGAGGCGGAGGCAGATGTACCACGCTGTGTCACTGGATTGCGTGGTCTGTTTAGCCCGCTTGGCTTCTCATGGTATATGTTCAATGTGTCTTCTGCCTTTTCTTCCAGGTCAGCCTTCCTTGCAGCTCACATCCCTCTCTTCTTGTATCCCTTCTTGCACACAGTTAGCAAGACTCGTCCATTTGAATACCTGCGGCTTACCAGCCTTGGAGTGATTGGTAAGCAGTCATGCAAACACTGGGAGCACTGGCTCCTCCTTTCCTATGGGCCAATTCATCCCATTCCTTTAGTGTAGCAGCACCTTAAATCACTGTTGCTGTCCTTCCCTACGTAATCTTCTGAGTTATGTGATAATGTCTAACTTCCCATTGATGTGCGGAGAGCTTACCAGCGTGACTCCCATTAATACTAGTGGGAATTGTGAAGATAAATTCTACGTGACCGTGCTAGAAAAGACCCTAGAGTTTTGGACCACGGCTGTGTTGCTGGCGGGGTTTGTCACACCGAATACAAGTGCATGGCTGATGTATCGATAGCATGCACCTAAGCCACATCTCGGTTTGGCACAAGAAAAATTGGCTCCATTGGGAAGTTCTGGTCTCAAAGCAGGTGGGGAGTTCTCTTGCAGGAACAGGGAAGCTGCTTTTTCTTCAGCTACAAGCTGAGCCCATCCAGAGAAGTAATTACTGAGGGGGTCAGACTTCCATAGTTTTTCTCCATTTTCTTGCCATGAATTTACTTGGGTGTCATTTTCCCCTATTTTTTTCCCAAAAGCTTTCTAACCCAGCACAGTAAGATAGCGTCTCTAAAATGCATTCATTTTTCATGAAGGTTGCCAGTGGTCAACTGATGGTACGATTCAGATCGGGTTTGTTTTATTGCTGGGAGGAGACAAAGCTTAGACTTTACCTGCCTTTTAAAAAATGGCATATTTGCTTCATTCTGCTGAACCACTGCAGTTCTCTAGCCAGAAATGTCCGCAGATTTAGCATGAGGATTGCACTGGCTGTTCAGTGCCCCCTTTAAAGTCCCTGGGGGCATACAGGCACTGGTTTATGTAGCATGTTCCCATGCCGGTCACACTGTTCTCGACTCAGACTAGTTGTCTCAGAGAAGCAGTCTGCACTCCCACACACAGCGTGGTGAGGATGTATGCCCTGGAGAGACTTGGAGCACAGCTTCCAGGGACTTTTTGGTCACCCGGCATTGAGTGTTGCATGAAGCCATGTTCTCTTCCTCTTTTTTCTGCAGTGTGTTGCTTGGCATGTTGGTCACAATGTGCTAGTTGGTTTTCATAGAGAAAAGGCCCAATCCCTGCCATGTGACGCAAACAGTGTAAAGTCAGACAGAGAAAAGCAAGGGGGGGGTACAACCAGCGAGCGAGGAAGGTAGCGTTTGCAGCATCAACGCTTTAATCTTTTCCGATGAGATGTGTACCGTATTCCCAGTAACCCCTCCTGCTTCTCACTGCAAGTCAGCTAGATCCACTCCAGGTGGCATGGGACTTGATAGGCCTCTCAGCTGACAATGACTCCGGTTAATGGCTCTTAAGTTCCAGACAAGCGAGTAGGTGGGCTACTTTCGGCAAAGCAGGTGCTAGGAATCCAAAGGATTGTCCCCACCGGATAGTAACAGTTTCAGAAGCCGAATTTGGGATACAGCTGCTGCTTGAGTCATCACTCCGTAACCATTCAGATATTCTTTCTTTGTACTCAAGCTGTGCCCAAAGTCTCCCGTTGTGCTGGACAAACCTGAGCAAAGCTTGTGTTCTCGTCATCACTGTGATCGTATAAATATTTGGCTCCTCGCTCAGGCTGCTCTTTCCAAGACAGTAGTGATTAAAATCTGAAGTTCTTTTGTCTGTTTTTAGGGGCCCTGGTGAAGACGGATGAGCAAGAAGTGATAAACTTTTTGTTGACAACAGAAATTATCCCCCTCTGCTTGCGCATCATGGAGTCTGGCAGCGAACTTTCCAAAACGGTATTTGCTTTTAGCTGAATTAAGTGATTTGTTTTTGTTGGCCTCTTGGCCGCTTCCCCCTGGTTCCCAGGTGTTATGTTCATCATGTCCCTGCAGGCAGCAGATCAGCGCGTCTTACCAGTTAGTTTGAACTTCCCTCTGTTGCAACTTGACATTGTAAAACAACGGGCAATTGCTGATCCCTTTATCTCCTTTAAAAACGTTGCTCTGTAGATCCGAGCTGGATGTTATCCACCGTCATCCCCCGCATTAGCTGTGCTCTTGTGCTGCGTGAGGGGCCGTGTTGCTGGTGACTCCCCCACCCTCCCTTGCTGGAGAATAACCTTCCCGTGGCCTGTCTTGGGTCTCCGTTGTCCTGAATTGGTGAACACCGTGACTGTGCCATGCTGAAGCGTGACAGTAATGCCTCACTTGCTAGTTCTTCTGGCATCCTCAGGCCGACCACTGACCCACCCAGTCATATACGCTCCCCCCACCACTCGACCATATTCGTAGATGTTAAGGCAGGAGGGTACCGTTAGTCTAGTCCCGCCTCCTGTATAGCACAGGCCAGAGAATTGTATTGCGTCATGCCTGTACCTAGCCCAGTCACTCGTGGTTGATAAAAGCATCTCTTCCAGAAAGGCAGCCTGGCTGTGTAACACTTAAGAAAGCCACAAGCCAGCTGGGCAAGGTTGTATATGGCTAAGCAGGGCCGTGGCCTGGGGTGTTCCTCCCTGTCTCCCCTCTCTCTCCACAGTTGATCGGTCTGAATTGCCCATTACCTCGGGTAGCATGGCGGTAGTTGTTAGGCCATGTCTATGCTGCTCCTTACGCTGGCAAACCTTATGTCGCTCAGGGGTGTGAATATTACACACACACACGCCCCCTCCCCCCCCGAGCAATCGAACTTATGCTGGCATAAGTACCGCTGTGCACGGCACTGTGTTGGCGTGGGAGCTTCTTCCACTGCCGCTCGTGGGGAGTGGTTTCATGATGCCGACGGGAGAGCTCTGTCCCGCCAGCGTAGAACAGCTGCACGAGAGATCTTACAGCGGCGCAGCTGCGTCGTGCAGTGGTGAGCGCCGTAGTGCGGACGTAGCCTGAGTGAACACGGGACTCAACACGGCCCTGCTGTTGTGTCTGCCTGTCTTCCCCTTGTAGCATTGTTGTCGCTGCGTTGGCCCCAGGATATTGGCGAGTCAGGATAGGTGAGGTCATATCTGTTACTGAGCCAACTTCTGGCGGGGAGAGAGACAAGCTTTCGGGCTACGCCGAGCTCTCCCTCGGGTTTGCAAAAGCTGTTGCAGCTAAATACAAGGTGAAACAAATGGTTTAATGTAAGGTGTTCACACACATTCAAGGTGGAGTGGCCCATTAGCACTCCTGCAGTCATAGGACAAAAAAGGGGGTTAGTGGGTTACAGATGGTTGTAATAAGCCGTAAATCCAGTGTTATTAAGACCATGATTTTTAGTGCCTAGCAAAGTTATGAATTGAAGCTCCCAGGCTCGTCTTTTGAAAGTGCTCTGTGGGTTTCCTTTGAGGCCGAGGACTGGTAGGTCAGATAGAGAGCGATCGCTTTGTGACCGGTGTCCGCCCGCAGGGCACATGGTGTGTTTGTCTTTTATCATTTTCCTGTGCGAGTTTATACGGGGGTGTATTGATTTCACCCACATCGTTGTTGTTGGGGCATTGGATGAGGTGCACCATGTGTTGTGAAAGGTATGTATAGCTGCCAGGGATCCTGAAAGGTGTTGCGGGGTGTATATCCCTGTAGCTATGGAGAGATGTCTGCAGGTTTTGCATCTGTTGTTCAAGGCAGGGTCTGGTGCCCCTTTGAGTTGGTCGGTCCTGATCTGTTTGTTTCTTTCTCCCTTTCACAGTGAATTCCATGTGCTGTGTAAAGACCAACTGTTCCTTCTGGTTTGAAACTGGGTAAACCTGTTAGCCACCCCTGTTGAAATACTTGGTGCTCTTGGCATGTGTCCGTTTTGCAGTTGGTAGGGGTTGCTGTCAGAAGAACAAACAGGACGTGGTCCATTACAGGCGCAGCTGGTTAAGTGATTTCTCCCCTCTGTTCCAGGTTGCTACATTTATTCTACAGAAGATCCTCCTGGATGATACAGGATTGGCGTATATCTGCCAGACTTATGAGCGGTTTTCTCATGTCGCCATGATATTGGTAGGATTGGTTGCTCTCTTCACTTACTAACGGGGTTACACTGGAGCAACCAGCTTGTGTTTACCCATGATAGCACCTGCTGCCAAGGATCCGTCCTATGCAGGCTTCCCATGGTCAGCTTTGTAAATTCACCTGCAGCTTCTCATCTAACTCTTACTGGGATGAGTGTAAAACACATCATGGATATTTATGACTAGACTGACTAAAACCTGCACAGTTAGAATCTCCAAGGAAGATCCCTCAGTAAGGGGAGTGAGGTGGGACATAAACAATGCAAAAAGAGCTATTTTAGCCACATAGATCAGTTAATATCCAATGGGCCTGAGGTCGGATTATGTAGATTTTTGCCCAGTGCTTATCAGACATTCGTTATCCCTCCTTTACGGCTCTAAGGAGAGGGATGCTGTCACTTGCGGGCAAACCGAGTGAGCGGATGCTGAAACCCTAGCCCTGGGAAATACTTTCCATCCTGAACCTTGGACCAAAGATCAGGGAGATGGAACTCTTGCATGTCCTGGGCTGAATATGAATAATCAAGTTTTGAAGGAAATGGCCTGGTGATATAATCTGTAATGACAGCTGGGTCCATTCAGCTGTAAGTGGGTCTTGGTGGGAGAGAGCCCCACAGTAGTGGCCCCAGTTTGAGCAGGGTCTTTGAGTTGGGGTCATCTCCTATTAGTGTTACAAGCTAGACTGGAAAGAGGACGGTCTGCCTGCCAGCAGGCACCAGTCAGTCCTCTCTGCTTTGGTGGCTGCCAAAACCCGGTCCCAGTCCTGGGAGAATGAAACAAAACCACTGAAGTCGAGCACTTCCTAGTCCTTTTTCTAAACACCATTTCTCTAACTGGAGCCGCTCCTTTGTCGAACAGGGTAAGATGGTCCTACAGCTCTCCAAGGAGCCGTCCGCAAGGCTGTTGAAACACGTGGTCCGCTGCTACCTTCGCCTTTCCGATAACCCAAGGTAAACATTTTAGGAGTTTTCAGGGGCTCTTGTGGGGCAGAGAGCAAAGGTGCTTCCCCCTCTTGCTGGAAGTGCCATTCCGTTGGGATTCCCGCTTCGCGTGTCTGCCTCTCACTCAGCCTTGGAAGCGGAACAGGACCTTTCTTGATACAGACCCATGAGCTCCCGCAGCACCTGCCGGCCACGCTGGCTCTGCCTGACTCTTGTAACGCAGGTTCGGCAGGTCAAATGGTCACAAATTACAACTGTCCCAGCGCGACTTGAAACGTAGGGACCAGGGCCGGTGCTGCTGCGCGAGCTTCACCTCGCTCCTGTGGGGCTATGCGACAAAGGGCTCATGGAAGGCAGAGTGGTGGAGTAATGAGGGGCCACTTCTCCGGCTCGCTATATTTGCATTTACTCTGTCCCTCACTGGGCAGGCTCTGAAGCCTCTGACTCTGCAGACGTGCCACTCCCCTCATGTCTGGAAGGGGGTTGTGACTGGGAATGTGTTGGAACTGGGGGGGCCCTTGGGTCTAATGTGGGGGATCTGCCTGGAGCTCTTGGGTTTGGGGAAGGAGGGGAGGTCATGGCTACAGTCATGTTCCCAGGCACGTTCAGAGCAGCCTGCTATTGAGGACACGGGGAAGGCCTGTCCCAGGCTGTAATGTTCCAGCAGGGGGCGTGCTCCCCTCTTGTCAATGTGAGTTTATTTGTTGGCCCCCCTGTTTCTCGTCTCCTGATGTAGGGCACGAGAGGCTCTCAGACAGTGCCTTCCTGACCAGCTGAAGGACACCACCTTCGCCCAGGTGCTGAAGGACGACACTACCACCAAGCGCTGGCTGGCGCAGCTCGTCAAGAACCTGCAGGAGGGTCAGGTCACCGACCCCAGGGGCATCCCGCTGCCCCCGCAGTGACACCCGCGGAGGGTGGGGCACCAGGGAGGAAACAGCTCAGGTTTACAGAGACCCAAGAACCGATGACCTCTTCCAGAACCGCCTGTGTGCGCAGGGCGGCCTCCGGACTGCCCGCCTCCCAGCCGCGGGGGGATTGTGACACCAGCACATACTGTTACTGCAGCTTAAAAGCCAAGCACCGCCTCTTCCCAGCTCGCCTGGCACCTGCCTGGGGCCAGGCCGGATGTGGACTCTTCCCCGTAGCGCAGTCTCCGTGCTGGCAGTGCGTGGGGCACGGGCTGCCTCCCTCGCATTCCTTGTCACGCTCACCGTTTACAAGTCTGTTAGACGAGCGAGCTCAATAAAAGTTGACCCAGTTGTTTTATCCCCTCCTCAGAGCGCGAACCGGCTGCGTCTCGCCCATGGGGCGGCTCTCTCTCCGTCCGACGTGGAGCAGCGTCTTTCTGGCGGAGTGTCTGGTTGCTGCAAGTGCCTGCCCTGGCTGTGGTTTCCGTTCGCGACTGGCGATGGCTGGAGCGAGGCCCATCTGCGCTCCACGTGCTGGGGGAGCGAGGGAAGGGAGAGAACTTGCAATTAACCCAGGTGTGAAAGGCTTTGACTTCCTGGGTTCTGGGCCCTTCCTTCGGGGTGGAGGTGACAGCAGGGTAGTGTTTCTGGGCTATAAATTGCGCATTTCAGCTGCTCCGGCTGCTGGGTGACTGCTGTATTCAAAGCACCGTGAACTGGCTGTCCGGCATCCCCTGGACTGAAGTAGAGCACCTCCTCCTAGTGCTGCCCTCAGCCGGCAGGACGGAGCTGGGTTCGAAAGCCCGCTTTGCTGGCCAGGCTTAGAGGCAGCAGCTCGTGCATGTGTGAGCTCAGCCGCTTTGCTGTCCAAAGCCCGTTGAATGAGGGGATCCTGCCTCTGGGCAGCAGGGGGACCGGCAGGAGTGACTTCACGCAGGTGCCAAGGGCTCCAGGGACATCAGCTATTCTGGGGTGCCAGGCCTCAAGGCTGCCTCTATACACAAGGGCTCTGGCTCTCCTGTCTGTCCGTCCTCCTTCTCCCCTGGCCCAGGTTGGCATCTGCCTCAGCCCAGCAGCTGTTAAGACATCTGGAAAGGCAGGCGCGCCCCTGCCTGCGTAGAGAGGGACAGGCTAGCTTTTCAAGCCGAACAGAGCGGGGAGGCTGGGCAGCAGAGAAGGCAGGTTGGCCGTAACTTGTCCAGCAAGGCTAGAAGCCGGGATCCCCTGGCGACTGCCATGCCCTTGCCCTGCAGTGAGAGCTGGGCTTGGCCGCGGCACTGAGCAGCCAAATCTTGCGCTTCCTTGGGGAGAAGCTTTGTCCCTTTTTGCTGATCATCGGCCATGTTGTTGTGCCAACAGTGTCTTAACCCCCTCCAGGTCTCTCCTCCCCCAGTCCGCAGCCAGCCCTGCGGAACGGGGACAGAGCGCCAGGCTCCCTCCCTTACCCCGGGCTCTGGTTTTATAACAGATAGTCTCATTTTTTCCATCCCCGCCTTGACGCGACTTAAAAATGCTTCTGTTTTGTAACTTAAACTTAATAAAGAAAAACCCAAAGCATCACTGCTCCTGTCTGATCTCTGAGTGTGGGATCAGAGAGGGGGCCGTCTGCAGGCAGGAGATCCGGGAGGCCTGCCAAGCGCACCCTGAGGCTCCCAGATCCTTGGTTCTTCAGCAGTGGGGGGTGAATCCGCTCTAGGGAGGATCCTGGCAGTTTTCAGTGGGTGTCTCCCTACCTCTCCCCGACCTGTCCGTTGTCTAGACCCACCCCACGGTCTTGTCTGCGTCTGGCTGCAGGAGCTGTTTGTGTGTTGTCTGCGCCATTCACATGAGTGGAACACGGTGATGGCTCTTAATCTTGTATTTGGCCGAAGCCATCCACTGTCAGGTCCTACAGCGTATTGCTGAGTGGGCTTCGGAGGAAATCTCTGGTTCTGAAACACCTCCAGGGAAACGCTGCCCTGCTTCTGAGGCGAGTGGGGTTCCTTTCTACTCCCCCTCCCTGGGCCTGTTGGCTGGGCTTAAAGCAGCCGCTCTCCTGCGGAGCAGTTAACAGACAGCGTGTGCTCTCTTTCCTAGGTGGGGTTCCTAGCTAGCTCTGAGCTCCCCTGCAGAGATTACCCGCCCCTCGCTGGCTCTGCCCAAGCCCCGTCATGCCAGCCTGAAGATTCAATCCTGCTAGAGCATCTGCATTTCACTTGGGGCTGCAGATCTGCTTCAAGTGCAATTTAGGGACCTCCGATAAAACAAGCCGAGTCTGGGGCAAGATCCCAGAGCGGGGCTTGGGCCGTTCCTGAGCTCCTGCATGGAGAGGCAGATGGTAAATGAGGATGGGATCCAGGTGTGAACTAGGTCTGTGCCATCCCCATAACCCAATTCCAGCTTCTCTCAGCCTGGCTAGTGGCCTCCTCTTGGATGGGGGCTTTCCCCCCTTCCTGTGCTGGGGACCCTGGCAAGAGTTTGGTGATTTGTGGTGGACCTTGTCGGCATGAGTCCCATGGGAAGATGCCAGGTGCTGCCCACAAGGGAGAAAAGAAATTTACCTCCCTTCTGTGGGGGTGAAATCTACAAGCGCCTCCCTGGGAGCGGCCGGGCTGCGCTGGCTGAGAGCGTCAACATGACCGTGCGCCTGCGGCCAGCAGACGGAGCAGAGCTGGACGCAGAGGCTTAGCTGGGCTCCACTGGGCCTGTCGGGGCTGCAGATAGCTCCCGCCAGCACGAACAGCCTAATCCTCCACCCAGCAGCTGGTACCTGGACTCCCGGCCTGGCTCGCAGCACCTCAAGGGCAGCCTGAGTTCAGAAATCCATCCGGGCTCCTGCGGGGTAGGGACCAGCGGAGCCATTCCCAGCTGCGAACTGACAGCACCTGGCCTACTTGTAGCAGGCAGGGAAACTGAGGCATGGACGGGGCTAGACGAGCTGGGCCTAGAAGCCGTGTCTCCCACCTCCCTCTGCGAGCTGCTGCCCGCGGCTCAGGCTGGTGTTACTGTAGTGGGGCCTGTAGAGCGAGGCGGCTCCTCATAGGTGATCTGGGCTCTCCCTACCTCTGCCTGGATCCTTTGCAGCCTCCCCACCCTTGTCGGTCCATCGGCTGTCCCCCCCCCCATTCCTTTCTGCTTTGGCTATTCTGCTCTCCGGGGACCCCTGAGGAGCACCGCGCCCCAACGCACTCTAGGGCTGTGGGAGCCGGGGATGGGCTACAGCGTGTGAGCGAAGCGGTCGGGCTGCTGGCCACGGGGTCTCGTTACTCGCCGTAGCTCTGAGCTACCCTCTGGCTGGCCTGGCACCTGCAATGGGGGTTGCCCCTGAAACTGTTTGCGAGGTTTTGTCCTGCACCCTGTGGGCCTGTGGGAAGAGCAGGAGGCAATGGGGCTGGGGCTGAGCAGGACCTCTGCCTGCCTGCCCGCGGCCCTTTGCGTCCCTTTCCCAGCCCCAGAGCTCTCCAGGCCAGGCCTTTTCAGGTCCCGGTGGGGCCCTGCCAAAGCCGAGAGTCTATTTTAATCTGTCTGGGTCCCACCTTCAGTTGCTTCCAGCCCTGGGATGCAGGAGATGGGGCCGGGGCGTCTCCCTGGCAGATGCTGCTGGGTTCGGGTGCCTTCCTCCCGCTTGCTGGAGCCAGGGCAGAAGGGGGCTTCCCTCCAGGCCGGTTCCAGTTTCCTGGCACCCTGGGGGGATCACATTCACGCTCTGGGCCCCGGCCAGGTCTCCCTGGCGCACGGTTCTCGGTGCTGTGCCCGGAAGGCACCCCTGAGTTTCCATCCCCCGCCTGGGTTTCAAAGCCCCCTCACTAATCGCTGGTGGCAGGGGGGAGGGTTGGGTTGCAGGCAGGGTTTCGCGGGCACACGCTGCCTGCTGACAGCTCTGCTGGGGCATGGTAGGAGGAAAATGCTCCGGTTGCCCCTGGGGCGTCCTCTGGCGTCTTCAGCCCACTGCTGCGTGAATGCTCCAACCCCTCCTTGTGGCCGACCTGGGACCCGAACGCAGCAGTGCCCAGCGACCCACCCGGAGCTGCGGCCTGGCTCCACCGCGGAAGTGTCCTGCACACACGTGTGCATGGGCGTTGCGCCCACGAGAAATGACATGGGAAGAGACCATTTCTGGCCCAAGGCCTGGGCAGGTGGTCCCGGGGCTGGTCTCCCAGGTGCGCTGGGCCGTGTCCAGATTGCTGCTGACTGAGGGTTGATCCTGCGCCCAGGGAAGACGATGGAAACCTCGACACTGTGATTCCGCCGTCAGCTGCGGCTTCGAGCTGCTATGCCGGAGAGGGGGGCAGAGATTCAGATGGTAACGGTGGCGTGGGAATGACTCCTCTGCACCCCTCACGGCTGTCACGAGTAGCCCCAGAACCCGTTTGGGTCCTTAAACTCCCCAAATCACTGTCTCCGAGCTGGACCCGAACCACCTGCCAGGCGCTGGAGATGCTGCTTCCCCTTCGACCCTGGCCCTGTGACCTGCAAGGACATCCAGGAGCCCAGCACTGCCTGGGAGTTCCCAAAAGACGGACTTGCCTTCCACATCTCACCCAGGAGGCGCCGCCCGGCTGTGAGCGCAGGGTGTCCGGATTCAGACACCTCTCCAGCGAGCTCCCCCTGCCCCCAGTCACTGGGCTCTGCCCTCCCCCCTAGTGAAGGAGAGGTGAGTTTAGGGGGCAATTTAAGGCACTGGTTTTTTCCCCTCCAAGGTTTGTGTCAAGTCCAGATTAAATCATGAAGGAAATGAGTTTCTGGAGGGTGGTGTCTGGCTTGGAGCTCCGTGTTCAAATCACCGGGGCTGGATATAATACCAGAGTGGTGGGGGGAGCAACAGAGCTGGGGGGGGGGAGATGGAGAGCCCAGGGCTGAGCTAGCAGGGGCTGCAGATCAGGACTGAGGGGCACTGGCAGATCTGGGGGTAGGAGAGGGGGCTGGGATAGTAGGGGCTGTGGGTCAGGAGTGAGGGCACTGGGGGTACGGGAGGGGGCTGGGATAGAAGGGGCTGCGGGTCGGGAGTGAGGGGCAGTGGGGGTAGGGTAGGGGGCTGGGCTAGCAGGGGGCTGCAGATCAGGATTGAGGGGCACTGGGATAGCAGGGGTCTGCGGGTCGGGAGTGAGGGGCACTGGGGATAGGGTAGGGAGGGGGCTGGGATAGCAGGGGCTGTGGGTCGGGAGTGAGGGGCACTGGCAGAGCCGGGGGTGGGAGGGAGCCCACGGCTGGGTTAGCAGGGGGGCTAGCAGCAGTCAGGATTGAGAGCCGTCAGCAGAGCAGCTGTGGGGCTCCGGGCCAGGACAAAGGTGCATTAACAGAGCTGTAAGCAGAAGCTTGCACTGCACCTACCCCCTCGGCCCCGCAGGCTGGGCATTGGAGAGCCCCCCCCCCCGGTCCCTGGCCCTACAATTCCCCCGTCAGTATCCCTCCTGCCTTCGCAGTACGGGCTCTGAGCAGCTCTACGGCCGTTAGTCTCTTGCCGCTGCGTGAATCTCAGCTGTGGTGAGCTGTTTCTGGGCCCCGGAGAAGGGCCCCCGAGCTGGGATCCACCTGTCTGAAAAAGTGACACGTGTTCTGACATAGCCCTCCAAGCTCATCTCCTCAAGGAGCTGGGCCTTGTCCCTGCAGCCCCTGAGAGTGGGAGTCTTGGGTTGCTCCCGGGCCGCGGAGCGCTGCAACGGAGTATACCAGCTGCTTGAAAGTGCTGGGTTTGTGCCCAGGACAGCTGCAGTGAGTCATAATTACAGACAGGTCCAGGGTGGATACAAATTGGAAGACTTTTTTTTTTAAATTAAATAAAATTCCTTTTTAAAAATTTTTTTATAAGTTTTTCTTTTTAAAAATGAGCCAGTTTAAAATGAAATCAGAATTAATACAAAATATGTTGAGGCCTAAACTTAGAAGATTATAATAAGACATTTAAATAACAAATAAATAAGCTGAATCCATGACCCTCTCTTTAAAAAAACCACACCCCACTTTGAATTAAAGGTTTCTTTTCTAGATAAAGAGTCAGTGAAAGCATCTAACTTTTGAGGTCAAGTTTCAAAAATATGGTACAGTTGGTAGCCTAGGTAATTTAGGAGATTGGCTTCTTCTCGAGAGACATAGGCGAGACGAGAACTTTAAGCCCCAGTTACTTTCCCTTAGGCGTATTTGAAAATTTTCACAGACCAACCTGAAATAATCAGTTTAATTCACTGACTACAGTTAATCCCTCTATTTAATAAATTATTTATTGTCAATGTGAAACATCTTTTGATCAGAGAAGTTTGGGTCTAAAACATTTAAGGTTGTCTTGTCTAATACAAATAAATTTTCTATACTGTTTTGCGTGTTTAAATTCCAGTTACCATTCTAATGCAGATTGACACAAAACATGAGCAAAAAGTTAATTATCTAGTGTGACAAAGTTCCTGCTCTACCTTGGTGGGTCTTGCGCTTATTGGCGGATTTGCTCGCCTTGGAGCTTCACGGCAGCCCTCAGCTTGGCCGTTTTTCTGAATTCACAGTCCAGGTCAATTCCTCCTGTGTCTGACCAGGAGTTGGGAGGATTTGGGGGGAACCCGGGCCCGCCCTCTACTCCGGGCTCCAGCCCAGGGCCCTGTGGGATGCAGCTGTCTAGAGTGCCTCCTGGAACAGCTGGGCGACAGCGACAACTCCCTGGGCTACTTCCCCATGGCCTGCTCCCAACCCCTTCCTTATCCTCACCACAGGACCTTCCTCCTGGTGTCTGATAATGCTTGAACACTTCAGTCCTCCAACAGTCCGCGTTCTCACTCTCAGCTCCTAGTGCCTCTTGCTCCCAGCTCCTCACATGCACATCACAAACTGAAGTGAGCGCCTTTTTAAACCCAGGTGCCCTAATTAGCCTGCCTTAATTGATTCTAGCAGCTTCTTGATTGGCTGCAGGTGTTCTGATCAGACTGTCTTCCTGATTGTTCTGGAACCTTCCCTGTTATCTTACCCAGGGAAAAGGGACCTACTTATCCTGGGGCTTATATATCTGCCTTCTGTTACTCTCCTATAGCCATCTGGCCCGACCCTGTCACACTAGTAAATAAGCAACATATCATTCACCATTTTCTAACCTACTAAAAGTGTTCGGTTAATAAGAATCTGAAACTAGTAAGCTATATAATTGCTTAAATGTAAATAGTTATGGTGTACACTTCTAGGTAGCAAATGGATGTACCAAATCTACCGTAAAGTGTCTGTTTAGTTGTAAGTCAAGGTGTTTTAATGGTGATATCAACTAACGAGTGCATCTTTCTTTAGAAAATAGCTGGAAAACAAATGGAAAAGCTGATTTAAATCGGCCCACCCTGGACATGTCACAATGCGTATTTTCCCGAGACTCAGACGTTCCAGTCCTAACAGAATAGCACAGCTATGGGAATAGGTATAGCAGCTACTGGAACTGACCACTGTAATGAAGTCAGTGTTAAACTTCAACTAACCCTTTATTAAATTACGCATAACTTTACTCAGATTCCTTTTTGGTTTGAAATTTCGTAGGCTCTGTTTCAGTCCACAAATAACGGTATTTTAGTGGGGGGGCTGTGTACATGCACGCATGTGCTGTGAGAGCTTTGGGAACAAATATATCCGTCTCCGCACCCCCCTCTTCGAATCCAGCTGGAATTCTTGCATGCACGTGAGACTGTTTCTATATTGTTTTTTATAAACACCTACACTGAAGGCTGAACCCAGTCTTGCATCACCGGAGACTGCCATTAATCGGGGAAAAGATAGGGGATGCTTAGCATTATTGCAGCGTTAGGGTTATAATCAAGCAGTCAGGTCAGGAACTTCTGGAAGTTACGTCTATTGAGTGTTTAACTCTGCTCTGGTGCACACGTATTTTTTGTGTGTCCCTGTTTTGATCCTTAACACAGTGTTGAATCCATTCCATAAAATACACAGGCTGTACACTGTGGCAGAGTTAACGTTCTAGTTCAGAGTTCAACAAACGTCTGGTGATTTTTGAATTTGACGACTTCTGAGCACTTGATTTCACAGACTTAATTTTCATTAACACTGCGCCAGAGCTGAGGAAACAGAGCCAGGTGCTGAGGAAACACATCCCAGGGCTGGAGTGTGCAGTCCAACTCCCCCCCCCCCATCACGGGCGTTAGTTCGGTCAGAGGCTGACCCTCCAGCCGCTCACGCGGCAGAGCCCAGCCAGGGGCTGAGCAGACTCGGCTAGGCCTGGTGCTTCAATCCCCATTGAGGCTGCCGTCAGCCCAAGAAGGGTGGGCAGGGGTTGGCGGAGAGTCGCAGGCCGAACTGCCGGCCGCAAGCAGCCCCAGTGTCGCTTCTCACCGCCCCAATCTACAGAGCCAGAGAGGAATAAGGCTGCTGCAGCCAGAATTTCCTTCGCTCCGGCTGCCGTCCTGGGCTCGCCCAACATGTGACCCTGGCTGTCAGAAAACTCCCCAGCTCCCTTTAACAAGCGACTCTCCCCCCTGCAGTCACTGCCGAGGACAAACTGCAGGGGGCCAGCTCTTGCTTAGGGTCGGGGAGTTTGAGCTCTTTACATTGGCTTTGTAGTGACAGGAGCTCCTAACCAGCAAGGATTCTTTTAAAGAATTTGTTTAGCTCAAATAATAGCAAGAGCCAAGAGATTATTTGAGCTAATTCTTTAAAAGAGGCAGGGTGGGGAGTAAACAAAAGCCTAAATTACAGCAGGTAGCATGTAAGTGGGAAAGTAGAAGTGCTAAAATGGCTTGTGAAGAGCAAATAACTGAAGGGATATAGACAAACACTAAAAAACACTTTAAGAAGATCAGAAGCCTGTGAAAGAACGGGTGGATTCAAGAGAGCGATTAAAGACGACAAGGACATTGCTGAGAAGCTAATATTTTTGTCTGTGTGTCTTCTGCCTTTATCACAGAGGCTGGTGGAGAGAGATCTGTCTCAGACCGGTTCTCTTCTAGTAAGAGAGGTACCATCGGGTCTTGAGATAGCAGCAGAGGCGATCCCGGACCAAGCTGATAATTTATAAAGTAACCCCCGCCCCCACTTCTTCGAGCTGGACTTCATCCTAGCCTTAGTAGTATAAGGGCTTTACAACCGAACCCCACCCCTTGACCCCTTAAACACCACCCCTTGACCCCCTAAACCCTGCCCACCTATCACTGGAAGTCCCGCCCCATGGGGGTATTACTTCTGGGGTCAAGGTGGCCACATGACCAGAAGCAAGGTGTATCATGTGACGCCTCTAAGAGCTTCTCCCACTGCCCTCTACCAATCAGGTTGGGTTTCGTCCCCATAGGTCCGCCCCGAGAGGAGATTTGATCAATCAGTGGGAGTTCTGGGGCAGGGTGACCCATCCGGAAGTGGGTCATGTGACCCCTCTAACAACTCCTCCCACCTCCCTCTACCAATCAGGAGGGGTTTCAGCCACTGGGGACCTCCGAGAGGAGATTTGATCAGTCAGGGCGGTTTGGGGGTGCAGTGACCCATCCGGAAGAGGTTCGTGTGACCGCTCTAAGAACTCCTCCCACTGCCCTCTACCAATCAGGATGAGTTTCAGCTGTTGTGGACTACCCCTGAGAGGATATTTGACCAATGGAGAGGAATTCCAGGGCAGGGTGACCCGTCCAGAAGTGTTTCATGTGACCCTTTGTAGACTATAGACTGAGAACTGGTCTTTTCCCTCCAGACCGGCCGGCAGTTTATACTTTGAAAAGAACAACAGCCGGGCATAAAAAGAGATGAATTATTGGCAGGCTCTGTGGTTAATGGTTCTAACATGCTCGACTTAGTCAGGGCCATCACCCAGACATGTTCTGTTCCTAGCAGACATACCTAGAGGATGGGACGTGTTTATGAATGCCATGGCGGAACTGAACGTACCATCTTCCTTCATGGGCAACGCGGCCAACGGAGATCTTTTGGAAGGCCTCGACCACTGACACCAGGGTGGATCGAGAAACCGTGATCCCTTTTTTGCCATCTAAAAAAACGAAAATTGGCTAAAAGATCCGAATGGCTCAGTGTATAATATTTTTTCATGTTCTAAAATTTTTAAAACTGGTAATGTTTTGCTTTAAATAAAACATTTCTATACTTTTTTTTAAAAAAAAAATCTGTGTACTTTTTCTGAATTGGTCATTGTTTTTTTTTTTTTTTTAAAAAGAACAAAAAGCCCACCAAACATCAATTGTCTTTAAACCCCTGTTTGGTCACCATCAGCACAGGTGACCATGCAGAGTCCACCATCACAGGTGACCATGCAGAGTCCACCATCTCAAGAGACCACGCAGTCCCGGATTCGCAGACGAGCTCCAGCACGGTCCGAACAGGAGGTACTGGATCTCATTGTATGTTGGAGAGATAAATCTGTTATGGCAGAACTATGTTCCAAAAAAAGGAATGCAAATACGTATGCTAAAGTCTCCAGGGCCATGACAGAAAGAGGCTACTCCAGGGACACAGAACAGTGTCATACAAAAATCAAGGAGCTCAGGCAAGCGTAACAAAAAGCCAGGGAGGCGAACGGGCGCTCTGGGTCACAGCCCCATACACGCCGCTTCTACCGTGAGCTGCATGCAATTATGGGGGGTGACGACACCACTACCCCACCACTGTCCGTGGACACCTGCAAGGGGGGAGTAGCATGGAGCGGGGAGGATGAGTTTTTGGAGGACGAAGAGGAGGAGGAGGAGGAGGACAGTGCACAGGCAGCAAGTGGGGAATCTGTTTTCCCCCCTAGCCAGGAACTATTCTTAATGCTGGAGCCAATAGCTTCCCCCTACTCCCAAAGCATGCCCCCGGACCATGACCCTGGAGAAGGCACTTCTGGTGAGTGAGAGCTTGATCGGAGCCACGTGGTGGAGGGTGGGGGGAAACCCAGCAGCGCTGGGCTGTTCGTGTTTAGTTTAAAGGGCTCATCCCTGCTCAGAGCCTCATCGGAGCCCAGCGGTGTGTGTGTCTGGGGGGGAGGGGAGGGAGGGTGTTGTGTGAAGTGATCATCCCAGAGAGCCCGCAGGCTGCCTGCAAGCTGAATTCTGTTGCCTGGCCGCGTGTGATGGCTTACTCACACCAAAGTGGCAGGCACTTCAGTATAGGAGGCAAAATGAGACCTTGTACAGAAAGAATATGTGCTGTGTACTATGAATTGCCTGTTTCACTGAGAAACAGTGTCCCCTTTGTTCTCTAAAATGTATCTTTTAAAATACTACCCTCCCTTTTTCTCCTCCTGCAGCAGGTGCAAATGTTTCAACGCGGCCGCTATCTACTCCGTCCCAGAGGCTGGTCCAGATTAGAAGGCGGAAAAAACGAACTTGGGATGATATGTCTGCCGAGCTCATGCAGTCCTCCCACACTGATAGGGCCCAGTTGAATGCGTGGAGGCAAACAATTGCGGAGTCGCATAAAGCGTTACATGAATACGAAGAGAGGAGGGATGCTATGGTCAAGCTCATGGGGGAGCAAACTGACATGCTCTGCTGTATGGTGGATCTAATGCGGGAAAGGCAGCAAGACCACAGACTGCCGCTGCAGCCCCTGAATAACCACGCTCCCTCCTCCCCAAGTTCCATAGCCTCCTCACCCAGATGCCCAAGAACACGGGGCGGGGGGCGGGGTGGAGGCTACGGGGACCCACACAGTCAACTCCAGAGGATTGCACAAGCAGCAGAAAGCTGGCATATCCTAAATTTTTATTTGGTTTCTGGACTTGTCCTTCCCTCCTCCTCCACCCCCCTAACCCAACCCCCGCCCCTTCCCCCGTCTAGCTTCTGATTTCTCTCAATGTTTTGTGCAACAAATAATAAAGAACGGTTTTTAAACAATTGTGACTTTATTTCCTTTAATATATATATAGGGGGCGGGTAACTTTAAGAAAAACAAACACAACTCTCACACCGTACCCTGGCCAGTCATGAAACTGGCTTTCAAAGTTTCTCTGATGTGCAGCGGGCCCTGCTGCGCTCTTCTAATCGCCCTTTTGTCTGGCTGTGTGAAACTGGCTGCCAGGCGAGTTGCCTCAACCTCCTACCCCCCATAAACGTCTTCCCCTTACTCTCACAGATATTGTGGAGCACACAACAAGCAGCAATTACAATTGGAATGTGGGTTGTGCTGAGATCTAACGGAGTCGGTAAACTGCGCCAGCGTGCTTTCAAATGTCCAAACGCATATTCTACCACCATTCTGTACTTGCTCAGCCTATAGTTCAACTGCTCCTTACTACTGTCCAGGGTGCCTGTATATGGCTTCATGAGCCATGGCATTAAGGGGTAGGCTGGGTCCCCGAGGATAACTATAGGCATTTCAACATCCCCAACAGTAATTTTCTGGCCTGGGAAGTAAGTCCCTTCCTGCGGCTGTTCAAACAGACCAGAGTTCCTGAGGATGCGAGCGTCATGCACCTTTCCCGGCCATCCCACGTTGATGTCACTGAAACATCCCTTGTGATCCACCAGTGCTTGCAGCACCATGGAAAAGTACCCCTTGCGGTTTATGTACTGGCCATCCCGGAGTTCTGGGGCCAAGATAGGGATATGCGTTCCTTCTATCGCCCTGCCGCAGGTAGGGAATCCCAGCGCATTAAAGCCATCCACAATGGTCTGCACATTTCCCAAAGTCACTACCCTTGATAGCAGCTGGTCAATGATTGTGTTGGCTACTTGCAGCACAGCAGTCCCCACAGTAGATTTCCCCACTCTAAACTGATTCCCAACTGACCGGTAGCTGTCGGGCATTACAAGCTTCCACAGGGCTATGGCCACTCGCTTCTCAACTGTGAGGGCTGCTCTCATTTTGGTATCTTTGTGCTTCAGGGCAGGGTGATGGTTGTAACTCTTTATAAAGTCAGGTAACACAGCGATGTAACAAAAGGTGTTATGGGCTGTAAAATATCTCCACGTCCTAGTTTTTTAAAGTTCTGTTAAATCGCTCCACAAGCCCTGCTTTGACTTCATTATTAGTAACAAAATGGTGAACTCCATGCCGCTTTAACAATCTGCTTAAAGGTTTGTTTAAAAACTCTTTCCTCCAATTGGTTTGTAATTTTTGAGGCACGCGACCTTCGCTGAAAATAGCTTTAAAGGCCTTGGATACCTCACCACTTGTCTTGTTTCTTAGGCCTAAGGCCCAGGCATATTTGGATAGAGAATCTATCACTGTAAGATGTACTTAAAACCGCTGTTGTGTTTGGAGAACCGGTGCATATCCACCAAATCTGCCTGCCATTGGGCATCCACATCGGAAACAATGGTCTTGTTTCTTTTAAAACATATTTGAGCTGGTTTGTGTAAAGTGTAAGCATCCTGGTCTGAAAGCCAAGCTGTTACCTGTCTTCTATTTAAAGTTTTACTATGCTTTTTGGCCACTTGAAAAAGAGGGTTCACCATGCTGAAGCTCCCAACTTCCCCGGGGGTATAATATATTTTCTTTAACAGAGCCGTCTGTGTAGACATGATGGTTACTGGTACCGTCTTTTACTAATGGAAGTATGGAGGGGGACACATTCATATTGACACATTTAAATAAGTTTTATTAATCACCTGGTTTAACACACCCTTTTACAGCTGCCTGTAAAAATGGATGCCAGGACCCCTACCATAAGGGAGTCTGAGCTGGTTCATTCTTCCATTTTGTCTTTTTCCAGACTTTCCTCTTGAGATTTGTGTCTCAGACATGAACAAAAACAGCTGATGCACGATACATTTACTCCCACAGGGCTACCGATGTGTAAGTTCTCAAAGGCCTCTAGAAAGGCATCGTAGAGCTGTTGAGAGATTTTTCAGAAAAGAAACAGTGTTAGCACCCCACTGCTTGCTTTTAGATTTACACAATCGCGGGTCGGTTCCCAACCCCATTACACCCCATCCTCAACTGTCACTTCTTAATCATTCATTTACCTGAGCGACGTCTTTTCCATTCATATTGTCCGCCGGTGACTCCTCCAAGCCATGATCGCCTTCCACCTCTAGGAGGGTGGGCAATGAGAGGCCGTCACACTCATCGGGGTGCCTCATGAGGTTTTGGGTTTCAGGGTCGGGTTCCTGCGTATCCATCAATGGTTGAGTCAAAGGGCCCTCGTCGGAACTGTCACTGATGTAGCACTTTCTCCACACAAGTCCAAAGGTGATCGGGGCTAAAACAAAGTCTGAAGCTCTCACAGGGGTGGTGAAGGAGTCCATGTTTCCACGATTTCTAAAACACGCATTCTTGGTAAAAGATGGCCTCTTCTGCCCAGCGCTGGGACTTATGGGGTGATGGTGCTGCGCTCTGATTGGTAGAGGGTGATGGGAGGAGTTCTTAGATGAACCACTTCCGGACGGGTCACCCTGCCCCAGAATTCCTTCCCGTTGGTCAAATCTCCTCTCAGGGTAGTCCCCAGTGACTGAAACCCCTCCTGATTGGTAGAGGGAGGTGGGAGGAGTTGTTAGAGGAGACACATAAGCCACTTCCGGATGGGTCACCCCGCCCTGAAACTCCACCGATTGGTCAAATCTCCACTCAGGGTGATCTTATGGGGGCGAAACCCCTCCTGATTGGTAGAGGGCAGTGCAAGGAGTTCTCAGAGGGGTCACATGATACACTTTGCTTCCGGTCATGTGGCCGTGTTGACCCCAGAAGTAATACCCCTATGGGGAGGGATTTCTGGTGACAGGTGGGCTGGGTTTAAGGGGTGGGGTTAGGGTTTGATTGACTGTAAGGCCCTTATACTACTAAGACTAGGATGAAGTCCAGCTCGAAGAAGTGGGGGCGGGGGTTACTTTGTAAATTATCAGCTTGGTCCGGGATTGCCTCTGCTGCTATCCAAGACCCGATGGTACCTCTCTTACTAGAAGAGAACTGGTCTGAGACAGATCTCTCTCCAAAAGCCTCTGTAAAAAAGGCAGAAGACGCACACACAAAAATATTAGCTTCTCAGCAATGTCCTTGTCGTCTTTAATTGCTCTCTTGAATCCACCCGTTCTTTCACAGGCTTCTGATCTCCTTAAAGTGTTTTTTAGTGTTTGTCTATATCCCTTCAGTTATTTGCTCTTCACAAGCCATCTTAGCACTTCTCCTTTCCCGCTTACATGCTACCTGCTGTAATTTAGGCTTTTGTTTACTCCCCACCTGCCTCTTTTAAAGAATTTGTTTAGCTCAAATAACCTCTTGGCTCTTGCTATTATTAGTGGCCTTGCTGGTTAGGAGCTCGTGTCACTACAAAGCCAATGTAAAGAGCTCAAACTCCCCCTCCCTAAGCAAGAGCTGGCCCCCCGCAGTTTGTCCTCGGCAGTGACTGCGGGGGGGAGAGTCGCTTGTTAAAGGGAGCTGGGGAGTTTTCTGACAGCCAGGGTCACATGTTGGGCGAGCCCAGGACGGCAGCCGGAGCGAAGGAAATTCTGGCTGCAGCAGCCTTATTCCTCTCTGGCTGTGGATTGGGGTGGTGAGAAGTGACACTGGGGCTGCTTGCGGCCTGCGACTCTCCGCCAACCCCTGCCCACCCTTCTTGGGCTGACGGCAGCCTCTACAGGGATTGACGCAGCAGGCCTAGCCGAGCCTGCTCAGCCCCTGGCTGGGTTCTGCCTCGTGAGCAGCTGGCAGGGTCAGCCTCTGACCGAACTAACGCCCGTGATGGGGGGGGAGGTTTGGACTGCACACTCCAGCCCTGGGATGTGTTTCCTCAGCACCCGGCTCTGTTTCCTCAGCTCTGGCGCAGCCCTCTGGGGCCTGATCAGCTGTTGAAGGCAGGGGGATTCAGAGCTAGAATTTCGTATCCTGCTAAGCATAGCTGGGGCTGGGCGGGGTGGGTGGGTGGTTAGCGGCTCCGTGCGTGCAGGGGCTCTTGGTGCTGCCACTTACAGGGAGCTGGCAGCAATCCTTAGGGGAGATGGTTAGTGCTGGGGCTGCAACACGACTGCCTGGCATATGCCAGGCTGGGCTCTGCAGAGTTAGCACCAAATGAGGCTTGGAGCAACCCCCTGCCTCGCCCTTGGCTGGGGCTGCTCAGAGTCCCTGCCAGCGGCACCGCAGCTGGTGAGGGAGTAGGGGGAAAAGTCTCCTCCAGCAGCCGGGTCTCCCCTCTTGTGGAGTCCACCCCTTCTCTGCTTGCCACTGCCCTCTGCCTGCCAGGAACGACTCACTTCTGACTCCCACACCCTGCTGACCAGCCATGGCTCCTGCCTGGACCAGGATGGGAACACCCCACGGGGCAGGGAGTTTCAAACTATGGCTGGGGAGAGGATACCCCAGAACCAGCCCCGAGGACTTTCTCCCTGCTCCGACACTCTGCAAGTCACTCCAACTGGGTTCTGGCTCCCAGCCACTGTGCGATGTGGCTGCTGCCCCCTGCCCCTAGAACCTCTCCCCGATTTCCCCCCACCCCTCCTCCCAGCCCAGCAATACTGCTCAGCCGTGACTTACAGCAGGGCGGGCCGTCCAAGCCTCCTGCTCTTCTCTGGCTTCAATTGTCCATCATGTACCCCAGGGGAGGCAGGTGGGCCTGGTTATTTAAGAGCATGCAGGGCACCAGCCACCGCTTGTATTTCTGTCCTTCAAGGTGCTCCCCGCCCCCAATCCATCCGGGCAGAGAAGGGGAAGGAGCTGGGTGGAGAGTCAGTCCCCAAGATTACTGGGATCAATTTGCCTTTGGCCTCGTGCCCCACGAAGGCTAGGAGAGGTGTCGTGCACACAACCCCACTGGGAGCTGGCGTGAAGCACAGTGTGGCAGAGCGGCTACCCTGGCTCTTTGCCTGCATGGCTGGTGGTAGCTGGGGTGGGCAGGGCTGGGGCTTCCTCTGAATGCATCCGATGAAGTGAGCTGTAACTCACAAAAGCTTGTGCTCAGATAAATTGGTTAGTCTCTAAGGTGCCACAAGTCCTCCTTTTCTTTTTGCAAATACAGACTAACACGGCTGTTACTCCGAAACCTGTGAATCTCCGCTATCCCTGTACAGGCTGCAGGGGGACCTGGCTGGGGCCAGTGCCTTTGGGGGCGGGGAAACCAGGTTGAGACCTTTGGGAGGCAGGATCCCTCCCTTGGGCCTGCTCCTGCTGCAGGTGCTGGGCTTGCCCAGGGCCAGGTCAGAGGAGACCCTGTGGCCACAGAGCCCTCCCGCATCTGGCTGCAAGGAGCCTTGGTTCCCCCTTTGTCCCAGGGAGGTGGGAAGGTTGGGTCTGGGGGAAGTTGGCTGGCTTTGTATGTGGGCAGAGGAGGCCAGCTGCCCCCCCACGGGCAGTGTGCGTGTGGCACTGGCCCCGGACTCAGGGGGCAGGGAGGGATAATAGCTGCTGCTCTCAGGGCAGCCTTCTCGCTCAGCCTCCCTGGGCAGTCCTGGAGCTGGGAAGCCAAGAACCCAGTTAGTCCCAAGGCACACGTCCTCCCCAGGCTGAGGGGAGCTGCCTGCTCTGGAGGTGAGGAACCCCAGGCTGTCAGAGCCCTCTCCCCCTTGACTGCTCCCATGGGACAGAGCGGACTTGTAGGGGAGCCATCCTCAAGGGCGGGGAATGGGGCTGAGTCAGTGAGGGGGCTCCCTGGAGCAGGGAAACCCCTCTGTGCCTAGGTCCTCCCACCCGCTGTCCTGCAGGGCCCACGCCCCAGAGCTCACTCACCAGGGTCCTGCAGGCTTCGCTCAGGAAGGCGGGGATGGCGGGGGCCGCCCCCTCGGCCAGCTGGCTCCGCACGAGCGTGCGCAGGGGCTGGCAGCTGAGGAAGGGTGCGCAGCACAGCAATGCCACCCTGCACGCCTGCCGGGGAGGGCGAGAAGGGAGCTGGGTGAGCCTCCCTGAGCACCACGGGCTGCCAACTCGCAGGCTCTGCGTGGCTTGGGGAGACTCCGCTGGGCCGGAGCAGCAAGGAGCCACCTCTGGCCTGACGGTTGTTCCCAAGGCCACCACAGCCCCCATCTCCAGCTTGGCTGGGTTGAGGGGAGCCAGGCCTGAGTGCTGGGGCCGGGGAGGGACAGGGAAGGGGCCGTTCCCTGTGGGTCCCTGTCGGGCCGTTAACAGCACTGCCTGGTGACCAACGTACTTGGTCTCCCCTCAATCCCAGGCACTAATGGGGGCTGCTACTCGGTGGGGGATTGCTGCAGGAGGCTGGTCATTCCCAGACAGCAGCTAGGACACAAGGGAGGGCAGGGCAGCAGCAGTGGAGGGCCAGCTGGCCTCAGCGACCTGCCCTTCCCTGAGGCCCTGCTTGGGTCAGGTCACGTGCTGGGGGCCACAGATAGACCTGGGCCTGGCCACTCAACAGGGCAGGCTGTAAAATGGAGCCAAAGCCGCGGAGAGTCTGGCTGGGCAGGGAGGCTGGAGGTGCCTGTGGGGAATGGAGGAGGAGAAGGAAACCCCACAGGTCTACCCCACAGATAGAGCTCTGCCAGCCCTCAGAGTGTGTGTGGGGTGGGGGGGACTGGACTAGTGGCGGGGGCGGGATCCCTGTCCTGGGTGCCACAGGTCAGCACTGAGGAGATCTGCGGCTTGGAGGGCAGAGGTTGCACCATCCTTGCCATGTTGTTATAATGCCCCCAGCCACCCCTGCCCCTATGAGCTCTCAGCTGCACTCACCTGGGCCACCTGGGGTCCCCATCCTGCAGGTGAATGAGCAGCGTCCCCAGGCTCTTCTGCACCTCAAACCTAAAGAGGGACGACTTCTTGGAAACCAATTTGCTGAGGTGGCCAAAGAGCTCCATGGAGGCCCACCTCAGGCCGCTGTTCTCCTGCGGACATGGGGTGCAGGGCGGTTAGGGGGACAGGCTCAGGCCCTCACATGCTTTGGGAATCAGCCTGGCAACTGCAGAGCCCAGAGAGGTTTCAGCTCGTTCAAACGACAGGGCAATTCTCTGCAAACTCCCCTCCTTCCTGCTGGGCCCCAGGGCTGCCGAACAATTGTGGGCCCCGGGCCCACGAATGACTCTATCCCTGCCTCCCCTGGCAGTGGAGCTGAGCTGCCCCATAAGTCCAGAAACACGCCTGCATCGGACACTGAGCCCCCTCCCTCCGCGTGAAGGCAGGTCCTGAGCATCTCCCCCTGTGGGGTGCCCTACAGCGCCATGGGGCCTGCCCTGCTTGGTACTTACATCCTGAAAGAACGTTCTCGCCTGCAGGGCCAGCGGGACAGTGACGTGCGCCTTCCGAGGTGCCTTGGGGTCCCGCAGCATCCAGCAGAGCCCTTCCATGGCGTCCAAAACAGCCCGGGGGTCGCAGCATTCGCACACGGTGCAGACAAAGCTCCCCAGGATCTGCTTTCATTTCTTCCTGACCTGCAGAGAAGGGGTTGGACGCCGCTCGGTGAGCAACGCTGTCAGCCGGAGCGTAACCACGGTCCGGGCAAGTCAGCCTACAGCCCAGTCTGCTCCACAGGAGCTGTCAAGGTTCCTCCCCCACTCTGAACTCTAGGGTACAGATGTGGGGACCTGCATGAAAAACCTCCTAAGCTTATCTTTACCAGCTTAGGTCAAAACTTCCCCAAGGTACAAAATATTCCACCCGTTGTCCTTGGACTGGCCGCTACCACCACCAAACTAATACTGGTTACTGGGGAAGAGCTGTTTGGACGCGTCCTTCCCCCCAAAATACTTCCCAAAACCTTGCACCCCATTTCCTGGACAAGGTTTGGTAAAAAGCCTCACCAATTTGCCTAGGTGACTACAGACCCAGACCCTTGGATCTTAAGAACAATGAACAATCCTCCCAACACTTGCACCCCCCCTTTCCTGGGAAATGTTGGATAAAAAGCCTCACCAATTTGCATAGGTGACCACAGACCCAAACCCTTGGATCTGAGAACAATGAAAAAGCATTCCGTTTCTTACAGGAAGACTTTTAATAAAAATAGAAGTAAATAGAAATGAAGAAATCCTCCCTGTAAAATCAGGATGGTAGATACCTTACAGGGTAATTAGATTCAAAAACATAGAGAACCCCTCTAGGCAAAACCTTAAGTTACAAAAAAGATACACAGACAGAAATAGTTATTCTATTCAGCACAATTCTTTTCTCAGCCATTTAAAGAAATCATAATCTAACACATACCTAGCTAGATTACTTACTAAAAGTTCTAAGACTCCATTCCTGTTCCGTCCCTGGCAAGAGCAGCACACAGACAGACACAGACCCTTTGTTCCTCTCCCTCCTCCCAGCTTTTGAAAGTATCTTGTCTCCTCATTGGTCATTTTGGTCAGGTGCCAGCGAGGTTACCTTTAGCTTCTTAACCCTTTACAGGTGAGAGGATTTTTCCCCTGGCCAGGAGGGATTTCAAAGGGGTTTACCCTGAGCGTAACCACGGTCCGGGCAAGTCAGCCTACAGCCCAGTCTGCTCCACAGGAGCCATGGGCTGGGGAGAAGGGGAACCAGGAGCTTCCTACCCAGCCCTCTCTGCCTAGTACCCTGCCATGCCAGACCCACCTTGCCCGGGAACTCGGTGACTGCGTTCCTGAGGCCGTGCAGCGCTCTGCCTCGAATGTGGATGTTGCTGTCCTCTGTCCGCTGCCACACGGCCCTCACAACCTGCTTCCGCATCGCCTTGGGCTCATTCTCCATCAGCAGGGGCTGCAGAGGAACTAAAGGGACCGAAAGGAGCTGTCAGCGAGGGCTGGGCGAGGCCAGTGGTCCTAGCCCGGCCGGAGCAAGGGGAAGGGAGTATGATCAGGGGCCAGGAGCTGACTTAGATCCGTACCGACTGCTGTCCACGAGAGGCTGGCTTCAGCTGAGCTTAACAGAAGTGACACGAGCAGGGCAGAGCGCTCCCTCTGGTTCCAGTGGGGTGCTCCCAAAGCAAAGGGATTAATTTACAAGCAATACACCACCAGGACCATCTCTCATTGCATGACCAGCTATTGGCAGGGCCGGTGCAACCACTAGGCGAACTAGGCGGCCGCCCAGGACACCAAGTGGTTGGGAGCGCCAAAAAGCACGCTCAGGGGAGGCGGTGGAGTGGAGGTGAGCTGGGGCAGGGGGGGCGCCGCAGGGCTGGGAGCTGCTGCGGGGGGAGGGGCGCCGCAGGGCGGGTGGGGGTGGGGAGCTGCCGCAGGGCTCCCCGGGATGCTCTTCAGGGCCTCCTTCGGGTGGCTCACCATGGGCCTGGGAGAGAACAAGAGCTGGGGTTTACCTGTGCATGACAACCCTGCACATGTCAGAATCCGGCCCGGTCCCGGCCCCCCCCCATCTCTGCCCCACTAGGCTCCAGAGCGAGAACGGGACTCCTCCAGCCTCTGTCCTCACCTGCTAAGGAGAGCGAACCCCTCGGGCTGGGCCTCCTCGAGCAGCTGCCAGCCTCGCTCCTGGTCCATCAGCGCCACAGCCGGCTGACTGCCCCCGAGGAGCAGCACCCACGCCAGGCCCGTGGCCATGCTGGGGAGAGAAGGAGGCAGGAAACGGGGATGTGGGGACGCCTGCTCTCTGGGCGGGGTGGGGGGCAGGCCTCCCTTGCTGCAGCACTGAAGGGATCAGGGTGAGACTAGAAGCTGCCCCACTTCTGCCTTTGGTTCCCCCGCAGCCAACTGTGTGTGGGGGGGTGTCTGCAGATGTGACCTACACTCTCCTCCAAAGATGTGAAAATTGCCGCCGCCCCACCCCCCGCCAGGAAACTGACCCTGGGGAGAAAAGTACATGCTGTGCCCCCCTGAACACCCTGCTGCCCTGAGCCCTGCCCCCATGAGCTGCCCACTCTGAGGAGCTCTCTGGCTCCCTGAGTATCCGGGGGCAGCTCTGCCCGCTCCTAAGCACGAGAAGCCTGGCTGATCTGAGCCCTCGGTCCCCCCAAGGCGTCGGGGGTCCCTGGACAGCAAAGGGTCCAAGCAGGAAGCTTCCCCCTCCTAGGGGCTATCACAGACACTGCGTGGGTGCTGGGATCCATCAGCCTCACACGTTACCTGCGGGGACTGGCGTCACTGGGCAGGACGTGCTGGGCTCCCGAGAGGTGCCGTGCTGGGAAGCAGGCGATGGCGAGGAAGCAAGAGGCGAACAGGTCGTCCTCGAGTCCCTCCAGCGTGTCTGCTTGACCCAGGGCCCCGACCAGCTCCCACAGGCCGCGTGTGGTCTGAAAGGGAACAAGATACAGTCAGAAGACCGTGGCCATGTGCAGAATGCAGCCGGGAAAGAGGGCTGAATGCCACCGCTGGGAACTTACTGCCGGGGGCAGCCGGGCCGGCTCGGGGCAGCTCCTGTCCTGGGTCTGTCTAGCGTGAGCCCAGCCCTTCTCCGGGCTGTCGTACAGCAGGATGTGCAGTACCTCCCTGGCCAGTGTGGGGTCTGCACCTAGGAATCTCCAGATGGCCTTGGCCTGGCTGTGACGGACAGAGGGACGGCAGGGAAGGAATTAACACAGAGGACGGGCCCCATTGGGGATGATGGCCTCCGAGGGATGACGGGCCAGAAGCAGCGGGTTGAGAGGCTGACCTCAAGGCCTTTCAGGCGCTGGCCGGTTCTCAGGGGTTCATCCCCTCCTGCCTGGGCACTGCCGGGGGCGCTGTGTCACAGTGAGGGATGGGTGGAGGTGGCCAGGCTCACTTCTCCCTGATGGGAACCAGAGGGGCTGGGGTTAGAGCCCCCATGGGGAAAGCAGAGACTCCCGGCTCAGGGGTGGGGGCTGGTGTGAGGAGGTGCCCACCCTTGGGGGGAGGCTAGGGCTAGGTGCTGGGCTGGATCTCCTGAGCTGGGGGGGGCACAGTGTGGGGGCTGCGGGCCAGGAGAGCAGGAGCTCCTTCCCCATGGGGCAGGGGGTGGGGGGTTCAGGAGGAACAAGGCTCCAGTTCTGGCCACGCCATAGCTCGGGGGTGGGGGGTTTGGAGAAGGCTGTAAAATGGGTGCTGTGCTTGTCCGCTCCGGGCAGGACGCAGGGCAGGTGCTGCTGGCCCGGGGGAACCTGGCAGGCTGGTGAATCGGAGAAGACCAGCCTCTAGGGGTGGGATGAGGCGTCTAGAAGATACCAGGCTGGGATTCCGGGGGGGAGAGGGCATTTTCCAGCCGGGGCGAGGGGGTGCCCTTGCGGGGACATGCTCAGTGTAGGGGTGTCAGTGGGGGCAATGCAGTTAGGCTGGCCCCTCTCCTGCCTCAGCCTGGAGGGATGCCCTGCCGGGAGCAGGGGGGCCATGCTGACAGGGGGAGTGACCCTGCTCACATGGGGTCTCTCCTGGTCTGTGTTGTGATGGGGGGGCCCTGGAAGACTGTTCTGGCCTCCAGCCAGCCAAGCCATTGCACAGCCGAACCGGGAGGGGGTGGACTGGTTAGTACAGAACGAAGTGGGGGAGGGTGACGGCTGTGTTAGGAATAGCTCAGCTGGGGGAGCCCTGAGCCGGGGGTCCCAGAGCACATGGAGCCCTCCAAGGGACAGGGAGGCTACTGGTGACAGCATGCCGGGGCAGGGCTCTTCCCGGGGGCCTGTGTGCAAGGGAAGGGTCTGTGCTGCGTGTAACCATGGTGCTGTGGAGTGACCCCATTAAGGCTGGGCTCAGAGGCTGGAGGGGGGTGTTTTATCCTTTCCCTGGGGCCAGCGCTCACCGCTCGTGAGGCCAGGGCATCTGCAGGAGGATGCTGACCGCAGCCTTGGTGTGCTATCTGGCCAGTAGGTGTAGGATGTCTCTTGTCCCTTCACTCAGCCGCCCGCCCCGGGGTGGGCACAGTGTGTAGGAAAGAGCCGCATGCAGATCCTGCACCTGTGGAGGCAAAGCGGGGGCTGAGACCCTACCCCCGCTGTGGGTGCCTGGCAGGCAAGGGCCAGGTGGAGCTGGGCAGGCACATGGGCAGGCACGAGTCTGCAGTCACATGGCCCGGCAGACGACATGGATAAACTCTCCCAGCAAGTGACTGAGCCGAGCGGGGGTTGGTACCTTGAAACCCCCACCCCTGATCCAGCTCCGTAGCACGAATCCTGCTGCCCAGTGACACCCCACCACCCTGGCTATCCCGGCGGTCCCTCCCCTTGTGACAGCACGCCTCTACGTCAATCCGTGTCCACTGGGCAAAGAGTCAGTGGACACGGGGGACCCCACTGCGGGCTCTGTTCCCCCAGCTGCGGGATGAATCTGGAGACAGGGCACATTTCCCAGGGAATGAGCCGGGCAAGCCAGACCCCTGGGATCAATGCCTGCAAACGACAGGGCCGTGCCCAGCGGCCACTCTGTAGACAGGGCATGCATGGGTCCCATTGATCAATGATGGTGAGAAGGGACGTCTCCCCTCCACATCCTCCCTTGTGCCCCAGGAATTCTAGGCACGGGGCAAGATGGAGCTGTCCGAGATGTCCAGTGCCCAGCCATTACTTGGCCCTGTAGCTCGGATTCTTTCTCTCTCAGCACCGCCTCCATGATGCCCACCAGCTGGTCAGCACACTCCCCCTTCTCCAGCAGGCCCACCAGCAGGGTGAAGCTGAAGGGCATGAGGTCATGCAACGGCAGGTGCTTCGCGATGAGCTGCAGGGAAAGGCACAGGCCGAGTGTGAGCAGTGAGCCCCGGCCCGGGGAGGTGGGTTCGCTCTGTGGGGAATGGGGACAGAGACTGGCAGCCTGTGCCCAGGGCTATGTGAGTGGGCATTGGAGCCCATATCCGGGAATTTCCATCTGCCGGCTCCTCATCGAGGGAAGGAGACAAGAACGCCCCCTTTCCCACGTGTGTGTCTGTCTCTCACAGTCTCTTTTACTCACCAGAGGGCTCTCTCTGCAGCTGGCATCCTTCTGCATCTTGCTCAGCACGGTCGCCACCGCCCCGTCCTGGTGTCCACGACGGCTGCACAAGAAACCGGCAGCGCTCAGGCAGGGCTCTCGGAGCCGGATTCTTCCACCTCCCCGTCGAGCCAGGTCAGAGATGCCAAAGAGCCAGACTCCGGCCGCAGCTGGGAACGCCCAGCTAGGGTGAGCTCTCAGCTGGCTCCTGGGCCAACTGCCCACCTATCACCCTGATGTAGAAGGTGTGTTGGGGCTGGGGTGGGATCAGGGGAGGTCCCAGATGGTCCCAGGCACCTGGTGAAGAGTAGATGCCAGGTCTGGTGGCCTCCTGAACATCGAAGGCCTGGCTTGTCAGCAGCCCGGCCATGTAGCCCTGCTCTGCCATGGGTTTCAGGTCCTAATGGGCAACCGAACAGAAAATCAGGGCATGGGTTGGGGAGAGCCCAGCTCTGTCTGTATCACCCCCACACACACTCTGTGAGTGCTGTGGGGGGCAGCAGGGTCTTTGAAGCTATAGAACGTGAAGAGATGGGCGCTGGCTCTCACAGCTCGGCTCCTCTCCTGGGCTCGGGGAGAGCAGATCCACGGCTGCAAGTGCTGGGGAGCAGGGAGAGAGCCATGTGAGCAGCAGCAATGCCGGGGCGACCCCCAGAACCTGCTTCCTGCCCCAGCAAGGAGAGGACATGGAGCATTTAACCCCTTCTCCTCCACATCCGGACACTGGAACTCAGCGCTCCTTCGGACAGGTCTGAGGATCTTGAGCTCAGCACTTTGAGGATTCTCCCCATTGATCCTGTGGGGTCTCGGGGCTGTTTCCTTCGGGGCACAGGAGCACCAGCCCAAATTTAGGAGGCCAAAGTGACACTCCCTGGGGCAGGACTAGGATTGTCTTGCTGGATCCCAGGGTTGGGTGTATGCCCCGTGGGGACTGGCTAGTTCCCAGCGGCCGGAGGCCTGCTCAGCCCCCTCGGGATCAACTGGAGCCTTCCCTCTTGTAGTTCGGACAGAACCCAAACAGCTGGCCCATCCCCAGCTGGCCAGTGCTAATGGGCCCCTCCCTCTCCCCCTCCTCCCTCCCTGTCATACCAGAAACAGACGCAGTAGCGTGGTGGGGTGAGGTGCTGCTCCAGGAACGTCTGCAGCACAAGATCCAGGCCCTCCCAGGGCAGTTGTTGGAGAGACTGAATTCACCAAGGAGCTGAACTGACTAAGAGCTGAAATCACTGAGCGTTGTGTTAAGTAGTGGGGGAGCCTGAAGATATATTGTGGAGACGTTTGGGGGACGGCTGGAGTGCCTTGTGGACAGGCTGGTGGAGCAGTTTGTGGGACGGCGGGAGCTGCTTGTGGCTGTGGAGCTGAGCGAAGGAGTTTGTGGGGCGGCTGGCGGAGCGGAGCGAAGGCCTATGGAGCTATGGGGCGGTCAGCTTCAGATCATGTAAGGTGCCTCTTACCCCCGCCCCCATCTCCACCCAGGTTGGGAGGTAAAGCTCTGCAGATAAACTTTCGAACTCTGGGGCTGCCCTGACCAGGGACAGAGACTTTTGGGTCATTGGACTTTTGGGACTTTGGGTGATTTGGGGTTGCTGGACTCCAGAACCAAAGGGAAAGGGCATGCCCCAATTTGCTTGGGGTGGGTTTTTTTTGCTCATGGGTTGTGTTATGAACCCTGTTGGTGGTGTTTCTCCAACATAATGCCACATTGTTTCTCTCTGTTATTAAAAGGCTTTTGCTCCACTCAGACGAGGTGCTTGCGAGAGGGGAAGTATTGCCTCTTGGAGGTGCCCAGCGGGGGTGGTAAATATTTGTTCGAGGTCACTGGGTGGGGGGTCGAGACGGTTTGCATTGTGTTACTGGAATGGATCCCCTAGATATTGAACCCGGCCCTTGTTGCTGCCAACTCTGACGGGCAGAAGGGTTACATTTTTGGGGGCTCGTCCGCGATGCCAGTACCCCTCGCAAGCACCTGTTGAGTGATCCACTACATTGGGAAACAATTTATATTTTTTTTTGTTTGTGCTTATATTTTGAGAAAATTACCGTTTGTATAATGGCTAATATGTCAGGTTTGTTGGGCCCTGGCTCAGCAGCTTCTAGCTCAGAGGCTGCAGCCTCGGCTGATGATTGGACAAAAGCTCTGGGGCAAACATTGGAAAAGGTTGTGCTGTCCCATGCTGCGTCAAACTCTTGTCGTAAGTTTGAGGAGTTTGAACCCTGGTTAGAGCATACCACTGAAATGCTGCAAGAGTGGGCCGTACCAGATGCAGAAAAGTGAAGATGCCTCATAGAGAGCCTTGGCGGCCCAGCATTAGATGTGATTCGCACCCTGAAGCTCATTGACCCTGGGGTCAGTGTGAAGGACTGCCTAGAGGCCCTTGAACACAACTTTGGGAGCGTAGAGGGCCCTGAAGACAGCTACTGTAAGTTCCTTAATTTCCGACAACAAAAGGGCGAGAAGGCTTCAGCCTACATACAGAGACTGGAGAGACTGCTTCAGAGAGCTGTCATGAGGGGAGCCGTGACTGCTGAGCAGATGGATCAGACCAGACTGGCTCAAATTGTAAGAGGAACTCAGTATCAGAACCCGATTCTACTTCATCTCCAGCTAAGAGAACGACGGGAACATCCCCCAAGTTACTCCCAGCTGATAAAAGAGGTCCGAGAGGAGGAAGAAAGGCAGGCTGCCAGTGAGTTTTGGGAAGCCCAAACATCGGCTCCAGCCAGCACAACACCGCTGCAAACGGCCAGTGTACTGATGGTGAGCACCAGAGAGGAACTTGCCCAACAAATGCAGGTCCTGACGGAACGGATAGCTGAGCTGCAAAGTACCGTTGACCGAGTTAAGACTTCCAGGAATAAGAAGCCTCAAACTGTGGCGATTGAGAAGCCCGCACTTAGAGCCACCATCCCACCCAGGCGAAGGGGGAAAGGTCAGTTCTTCTGCTACCGATGTATTGGATGGACACAGTGGTCAGGATGGACACAGTGCTGCCAAGTGCCGTAATGAAGAAAACCCCTCCTTAGTGTATGGAAAGCTGAGGATCAGTTGGGAGAGATCCGGTAGCTGCCAGAGGGTCTGGGGATGGGGACCCCCCAGGTCTGCAGGATTTGAAGATTCCCCCAGAAAAGACTGTCCAGCTGGGATCCCCACAGGACTGATAGGGCCTCGAGCAGAGGTCACGGTGAGGATCGAAGGGGTGGAGTGTAAAGCAGTGCTTGACACTGGATCTCAAGTGACTATTATATTTCAGTCATTTTACCAACAGATGCTTAGGCACCTGCCTATACAGCCACTGACTGGCCTTGGCCTGTGTGGCCTCAGCATGGATGAATACCCCTACCAAGGGTATGTCATCGTGCACCTGGAATTCCCAGAGGAGGTTGCTGGGGTAAGAGAAGAGGTAGACACAGCTGCCTTAATATGCCCTGATCCTAAAGGGACCTCTGATGTGTCTGTGCTGATAGGGACCAACTCCAGTCTCTTCAAGGTACTCGCGGATTACTGCAGAAGGCGGGCTGGGGACCAGTACCTGAATACCCTGATGATCCATACGCTTTGTGCTGAAGCCTATAGGAAAATTGAGAGCACTAAAAGGGACACCTCTGAGCTACCGCTTGGGGCACTGAAGTACGCGGGCACAACCCCCTTAGTAGTGCCTGCAAGGACGGAGCAAGAAGTGCTTGTCATGAGTACCTGTCTGAAAGGCAGTAAAGGGACGTTAGCAATGATAGAGCAGCCGATGGGAGGAGAGCTCCCTGAAGGAGTGCTGGTCCCCAGTGAAGTCATAACCTTACCTGCTGAAGCCCAGGAAAGGGTGACTATACTGATTGCTAATGAAACGAGTCGTGATGTTGTTGTGAAGCAAGGACAAAAGATAGCAGACCTCTTTGAGCCTGAGTCAATTGTAAAACCCCAGTGTGAAACTCAAGTTCCGACAATAGACCCAGCAAAGTTTGACTTTGGAGATTCACCAGTGTCCGAGGACTGGAAATATCACCTGAGGAAGAAACTTTGTGAAAGATCCAAGGTGTTCTCACTGCAGGAGTGGGATGTGGGATGTGCAAAGGGAGTAGAGCACAATATCAGACTACATGACTCTCAACCTTTCAGGGAGAGATCTAGGAAGATTGCTCTCTCTGAGATGGAAGATGTGCGACATCATCTTCAGGAGCTGGCTGCGAATGGCATCATTACAGAGTCCCGCAGCCCATACGCCTCACCCATTGTGGTAGTCCGTAAAAAGAATGGGAAAATCCGGATGTGTATTGACTACCGCACCCTAAATAGCCGTACTGTGGTCGACCAGTACACTATGCCTCGAGTGCAAGATGCCTTAGACTGTTTGCTGGGAAGCCAGTGGTTCTCTGTGTTGGATCTTCGAAGTGGATACTACCAGATCCCTCTGGGAGAAGAAAATAAGGAGAAGACAGCCTTCATCTGCCCATTAGGGTTTTATCAGTTCGAACGCATGCCCCAAGGGATTTCTGGAGCACCTGCCACCTTTCAACGTCTCATGGAGAAAGTTGTGGGAGACATGAATTTACTGCAAGTGTTAGTTTATTTGGATGACCTGATTGTGTTTGGAAGAACCTTAGAGGAGCATGAAGAAAGACTTCTTAAAGTGCTTGATAGGTTGGAGGATTATGGTCTGAAGCTTTCAATTGACAAATGCCAGTTCTGCAGAACCTCAGTGAAGTATGTGGGTCACATCGTGTCCCAAGAGGGTGTGAGTACTGATCCTGATAAAATAGAAGCACTCACTACATGGCCACGTCCAAGTAACTACAGAAAACTCAAGACCTTTCTTGGATTTAGTGGCTACTACTGCAGATTTGTGAAAAACTATGCTACGATTGTAAAGCCTCTGAATGATCTTACCAGGGGACATCAGTCCAGCAAGAACAAATCTAAGCCCAAGAATAAGAGGAGGTCCCCAAAGCCTCCTGTGCAGAGACACTATGGCCCCTTTGAACCATTTGGGCCCCGGTGGGATGAGAGATGTGAAAGGGCTTTTCGAGAAATCATTACTTGCCTAACTCATGCTCCAGTCCTAGTTTTTGCTGACCCAAGCAAACCATTTATCCTGCATACTGATGCCAGTTTGGAGGGTCTGGGAGCAGTCCTGTACCAGGAAGTGGAAGGCAAACGTAAACCTGTAGCCTTTGCCAGCCGAGGATTGTCTGATAGTGAAACTCGCTATCCCACCCACCAGCTGGAATTTTTGGCCTTGAAATGGGCCATCACTGAGAAATTTCGAGACTACTTGTATGGTGCTCAGTTCCAGGTGTGGACAGACAGCAATCCACTGACGTATGTGTTAACAAGTGCTAAGCTGGATGCTACAGGGCAGAGATGGGTGGCCGCCTTGGCTAGCTATGAGTTCAGCATTCAGTACCGATCAGGGAGAAGCAATGTAGATGCAGATGCATTGTCCAGGCGTCCGCAGGCTCCAGAAGTTGCTGTGATACCCACAGATGGAGTGAGAGCTATTTGCAGTGTGAGTCGCCGAGAGCCAGAGGCCTGTGAGAGCCTTCAGGGATGTGTTGCAGAAGCTTTGGGCCTGCCCCCTGAATGCATGCCTTCTGCTTCAGTGAACTATATTGCATTGGACCAATCTCCTTTGCCCATGCTCAATGCGGCTGACTGGCAAGAAGCCCAGCGGCAAGATATTGACATTCGTGATACACTACTTGCCAAAAGGGAGGGGCGAAGCCCAGCTGCGGTTGTCCCACCTAACCCGGAGGGTAAACTACTATTGAGAGAATGGACCAAACTAAAACTGTTTCAGGGAGTGCTACACCGAATGACCACTGACCCTTTACAAAAACAACGAGCCCAACTAGTACTGCCAAAAGAGTACAGAGCCCTGGCCATGAGGGCCCTGCATGATGACTTTGGGCATTTAGGGATGGAGAGGACCCTGGAACTTATTCGTAGTAGGTTCTATTGGCCCCGAATGGCTGAAGATGTTTGCAGGAAATGTGAGACTTGTGCTCGATGTGTTCAAAGGAAAACTCTGCCCACGAGGGCTGCATATCTCAAGAACATCACCAGCAACAAACCTTTGGAGTTGGTATGCATTGATTTCTTGTCTGTAGAGATAGACAAGAGGACTGTTGGGAACGTTCTAGTAGTGACTGACCATTTTACACGGTATGCACAGGCATATCCCACACGTGATCAGAGGGCCACCACCGTCGCTCGAGTATTGTGGGACAAATATTTCTCAGTCTATGGATTCCCGGCTCGGATACACTCTGATCAGGGGCGGGATTTTGAGAGTCACCTTCTGAAGGAGGTGCTGAAGATAGCAGGAATTAAAAAGTCTAGGACAATGCCTTATCACCCCCAAGGTGATCCTCAGCCAGAGAGGTTCAACCGAATCCTATTAAATATGTTGGGAACTTTGCGACCAGAGCAGAAGGCAACCTGGAGCCAGCATGTCGCATTTCTGGTGCATGCCTACAATGCCACAAAGAACGATGCTACGGGAGTCACCCCATATCTCTTGATGTTTGGGCGAGAACCAAGATTACCCATAGACTCGTGCTTTGGTGTATCAGAGGATGGAGATAGCTATGAAACTCATCAGCAATATGTATCCCGACTAAGAGAAAAGCTGCGGGATGCTTATCGCTTAGCTACCGCTGCGGCTCGGAAGAACGCAGACCGCAACAAACATCGATATGATGCTAGAGTGCGATCGCAGGAGCTCCAGCCGGGGGACAGAGTCCTGCTGCGAAATTTGGGTATTGCTGGCAAACACAAGATAGCTGACAGATGGAAGGCAGTACCTTACCTGGTGTTGGAAAAGCTGGGAGATCTGCCGGTCTACAAGATCAAACCTGAAGATGGTCCAGGGCAAATAAAGACGGTGCATAGAAACCTTTTGCTCCCTGTGGGGGAATTGGTAAGCACCTCTTATGAGATGGGCCACGACAGGGCAGCCGGGCAGAACAGAGGTGCTAGACCAAAGCCGCCATCCAACACAGACAGCGGGCCCCGTGCAGCTAACTTACCCCTATTCTGCACATCTGAGAGTGAGTCTGAGGAGGAAGACACAACCCTGGTGTATCCTGGGATGGAGACGAGATTTCAGTCTCGATCAGCTGAACCAAACGAGAGTTTTCCCTCTTCCGCCCTAAACCCCATGGCGGAATTATTTAGGCCCATTTCTGACACCCCTGTGCCTCTGATGGGACCCCCCTGAGATGAGACACACAGGTAGAGGATGTCCTGGGCACCTTGGACCCTCCAGCATTAGAACTAGGAGTGCAGGGGCCTATGCCAGTAGCCGAGGGACCCTCCAGGGAAGCCTCTCCATCCGTCACTCAAGAGGATGTTCCCCCTACCTCGGCAACAGAGATTCTCAATAGACGAGACAGGGTGATAAGACCAGTGAAACGGTTAACTTATGATGCACCTGGGGTGACTAGTGAGGAGCCAATACATTTAACACACAGGCTTGTGGAAGCTAAAGTGGGCTTCCTGAGGCCCTTTGGAGGAAACCAATGAGTTGGTATAAAGGGAGTGTGATTTGTTGGGACGACAAATTCTCGGCTGGGGGGAGGATGTAAGCAGTGTCAGGATGAGCTCCACCCTGACATCTGGTGGTGAGGTGTGGCAAGTTGTGGAAAAGAACTTCAGGGACTGATCTCATTTGCATAGGCACACCCACCCCGCCTAGAATGAGACCATAGCTGCCCAAATGGTCACTTTGGCTGCTGTGGGATCCCCAGTGTCTCTGTTATTGGGGCAAGAAGAATAAATTGTTATTACCCTGATTATGGGAACCGTGCTTGGAACTGTACTTGGCCTTTTGTTATGATGGAGGGACTCACCATCCACTAAGTGGCACTCGCTAGGCAAGGGTCATGGGTTCCAAAACTCTGTGAATTGAGAGAGAGGTTGGGGATAAGTATTAATACTTGGTGGCAAGGGCCCCTTGATGAGGGCCTTACATGCTAATTGCACTTCTTCCTCTCTCCATTGTGGAATATCAGAGCTAATTTTGATTCTGTTAGGAGTCTAGTTACAGGCTGCTGAGCTCACTTTGGGCTGACAGTGCACCAGCACTGAGGCTCCCCTACTACAAGCTGAATTCACCTAAGAGCTGAAATCACTGAGCGTTGTGTTAAGTAGTGGGGGAGCCTGAAGATATATTGTGGAGACGTTTGCGGGACGGCTGGAGTGCCTTGTGGACAGGCTGGTGGAGCAGTTTGTGGGACGGCGGGAGCTGCTTGTGGCTGCGGAGCTGAGCGAAGGAGTTTGTGGGGCGGCTGGCGGAGCGGAGCGAAGGCCTATGGAGCTGTGGGGCGGTCAGCTTCAGATCATGTAAGGTGCCTCTTACCCCTGTCCCATCTCCACCCAGGTTGGGAGGTAAAGCTCCGCAGATAAACTTTCGAACTCTGGGGCTGCCCTGACCAGGGATAGAGACTTTTGGGTCATTGGACTTTTGGGACTTTGGGTGATTTGGGGTTGCTGGACTCCAGAACCAAAGGGAAAGGGCATGCCCCAATTTGCTTGGAGTGGGTTTTTTTTGCTCATGGGTTGTGTTATGAACCCTGTTGGTGGTGTTTCTCCAACATAATGCCACATTGTTTCTCTCTGTTATTAAAAGGCTTTTGCTCCACTCAGACTAGGTGCTTGCGAGAGGGGAAGTATTGCCTCTTGGAGGCGCCCAGCGGGGGCGGTAAATATTTGTCCCAGGTCACTGGGTGGGGGCTCGAGCCGGTTTGCATTGTGTTATTGGAATGGATCCCCTAGATATTGAACCCGGCCCTGGTTGCTGCCAACTCTGACGGGCAGAAGGGTTACACAATTAACATTAAACTTATCGGAATAAAGAACAGAATAATTGGGTGTAACAATTTTTAAAGTTGAAGGCCAAGAGGGGGCCCATCCTGTAAGAATATCATACCAATGGTGTGTTATAATTTGCTCTGCTTGTGCAGATACTCTTTATATTTCAGGTCCCTGATGTAAAATAGCCAAAAATTTCCGTCAGCTGGATAATTTGGTTGTTTTTCTTCATTAGCTTGTACAGACTTGTCCAATTGACCCACAAAGACAAGGTCAAGTTTAGAATATTACTGGTACCCAGGGTGTTAGTTCGTTTATCCTCATGAGCTGGGAAGTAGCAGGTTAAGGTGGGAGTCTGTAACACAGTGATATTACACACACCTTGCTCTGCTGGTGGTTCTTGCCACAAAAGCTCCTCTAATCCAATGGCACTGGAGCGAGGTCGAGACTCACCAGCACAGCGCCTCCTGATGGTCGTTTAGGGAATTAGCTCTCCAGTGTACAGAGCGCCTCCTACTGGCCAGTGTCTCACCTGCCGCTGGCACCCGTGTCCCTGCCGGACCCCGGTACCCTTTACCTTGGGGTGCTGCCCCCGCAGTAACCCCTTATTCTGGGTTTCCCCTCCCACGGGAACCCCCAACCCTCTAAACCCACCTTGCCTCAGTGGCTACTGCCAGTCATCATCTCGCCCCCGCTCACTGGGGCAGACTGCAGTGTAATGGCCACTCACCATTGGCAAGAGGTTAGGACCTGCTGCCTTTGCCTATCCCCGGGCTGCCCCTCTGCAGCCCCCCTGTACCTTTTCAAAGGCCTTCATCAAGGCCTGCAGCCTGGGGGTTTACCAGGCTGGAGCGCCCCAGCTCCCCTTGCCCTTCCCCAGCACTGCTCCGCGTCAGGGATCTTACTCCCCTTCCCACTCACTCCAGGACTAGAGTGAGACTTCTCCAGCTTCTGGCCCACAGCCCCCGTAGCCGGGCCAGCTGGGCCCTAACTGAGCTGGCCACAGCTGTGTACCATCCAGAAACGTGCGCAGGAAAAGGTTGTGGTCACGTTTTGTCAGCAGAGGAGTGAAGACTGTCATCTCTTTAGCGCGGCCCCAACCCACCTCGCTTTCCGTTAGCATGAGAGCTGATGTTCAGAACAGCACCGGGCTAACAGGTACGGCCCTTCGCAGCTCTCGGGAACTGCGAGTGGTGAGAATTCGCTGAGGCCAGCGGATGTCGCCGATTCCTGCAGGTAGCCGTCTGACCCACCCACGGTGTGAGAAAATGCTGCCTGCAGGAATTAGCTTCTCCCCTCGCCGTGTCACGGACAGCAGCACGTCCCGACAGTCAGCAGCGGCGACGGGTCCAACTTTGCTCGAAAAGGGTGTTTCAAGCAGTCTCCGTGTCAAACCAGCCGGATCGCTTTCCTTACCAGCGTGACAAGCCTGCAAGCGGGAGACGTGGTCTAGCTTGCCTTTAGTGGGGCTTTCGATACTGTCTCCCGCGACCTTCTCATTAACAAACTACGGAAATGAAAGCGAGATGGACATAACGATAGATACGACGGGCATAACGAGCGGGGTTCTCCAGGGATCAGTTCTGGACACGTTTCTATTCAAAATCTTAATGATTGAGATAATGGCATAGAGAGAACACTGATAAATGTCAGGTCTAGAAAAGACGACCTAGAGAACGCCCTGGAGAGAACACCTGTAAAGTTTGTGAAAATTTAAGGTCGAGAAAACATGACCTATGAGGGAAGATTGAAATACGATAAGAGTTTTCAAGCATGTACAACTAAAGTAGCATCTTTTTAGAAAAGCTGTTTCTTACACTCCGTACGTATCGCTGAGGGCTGCAGAGAGCCCATTTCCCCCGTAGCCATTTCACATACGCGGCAGTGCAAGAAACGGCTCTCTGGAGCCATCTGCTAGGGCGGGTAGCACTTCAATACAATAGCAGTTTCTTACAATCTACACTGGGGGGAGCCCAGGGCTGGGCTGGCAGGGGGCTGCGGGTCGGGAGTGAGGGGCACTGGCAGAGCTGGGGGAGCCCAGGGCTGGGCTATCAGGGGGCTGCGGGTCGGGAGTGAGGGGCACCGGCAGGGCTGGGCTAGTAGGGGGCTGCGGGTCGGGAGTGAGGGGCACTGGCAGGGTTGGGCTAGCAGGGGGCTGTGGGTCGGGAGTAAGGGGCACCGGCAGAGCTGGGGAGGCAGGGCTGGGCTGGCAGGGGGCTGCGGGTCGGGAGTGAGGGGCACTGGCAGGGTTGGGCTAGCAGGGGGCTGCGGGTCGGGAGTGAGGGGCACCGGCAGAGCTGGGCATGTGGCATTGGCACGTATCTGTCCCACGCTGGAGCGGGTGCCAGGCAGGGATCCCCAGGGCCCGGATGGGGGGGTCCCCAGCGTCCCCTCTCCCTTGCAAGGGTCCTTCTGCGCGGCCGCGGCTGCTCGCTCTTGCAGCCACCAGGTGGCGCTGAGAGCCCGAGTGTCCTGGGTCCAGCCCCACCGCCCCAGGCTGTGCGGGAGGCAGGGGCTGCAGCGCCGGGCCCTGGGCAGGGGCAGAGCCTGGGGCGGGGATCCCACGTCTCCAGGGCGGGATGGGAGTGGGGCAGGGGCTGCCCTCCTGGACCTGATCCAAGGAGCATCTGAGTGAACTGCAAACAGGGCACTGAGAGGCAGAGTGTGCGAGGAGCTCGGGGCTGGGCTAGCAGGGGGCTGCAGGTCAGGAGTGAGGGGCACCGGCAGGGCTGGGGTAACGGGGGGCTGCAGGTCGGGAGTGAGGGGCACCGGCAGGGCTGGGGTAACGGGGGGCTGCGGGTCGGGAGTGAGGGGCACCGGCAGGGCTGGGGTACCGGGGGGCTGCGGGTCGGGAGTGAGGGGCACCGGCAGGGCTGGGGTAACGGGGGGCTGCGGGTCGGGAGTGAGGGGCACCGGCAGGGCTGGGGTACCGGGGGGCTGCGGGTCAGGAGTGAGGGGCACCGGCAGGGCTGGGGTAACGGGGGGCTGTGGGTCGGAGTGAGGGGCACCGGCAGGGCTGGGGTACCGGGGGGCTGCGGGTCGGGAGTGAGGGGCACCGGCAGGGCTGGGGTAACGGGGGGCTGCGGGTCGGAGTGAGGGGCACCGGCAGGGCTGGGGTACCGGGGGGCTGCGGGTCGGGAGTGAGGGGCACCGGCAGGGCTGGGGTAACGGGGGGCTGTGGGTCGGAGTGAGGGGCACCGGCAGGGCTGGGGTACCGGGGGGCTGCGGGTCGGGAGTGAGGGGCACCGGCAGGGCTGGGGTACCGGGGGGCTGTGGGTCGGGAGTGAGGGGCACCGGCAGGGCTGGGGTACCGGGGGGCTGTGGGTCGGAGTGAGGGGCACCGGCAGGGCTGGGGTAACGGGGGGCTGTGGGTCGGAGTGAGGGGCACCGGCAGGGCTGGGGTAACGGGGGGCTGTGGGTCGGAGTGAGGGGCACCGGCAGGGCTGGGGTAACGGGGCTGCGGGTCGGGAGTGAGGGGCACCGGCAGGGCTGGGGTAACGGGGCTGCGGGTCGGGAGTGAGGGGCACCGGCAGGGCTGGGGTAACGGGGCTGCGGGTCGGGAGTGAGGGGCACCGGCAGGGCTGGGGTAACGGGGGGCTGTGGGTCGGAGTGAGGGGCACCGGCAGGGCTGGGGTACCGGGGGGCTGCGGGTCGGGAGTGAGGGGCACCGGCAGGGCTGGGGTACCGGGGGGCTGCGGGTCGGGAGTGAGGGGCACCGGCAGGGCTGGGGTAACGGGGGGCTGTGGGTCGGAGTGAGGGGCACTGGCAGGGCTGGGGTACCGGGGGGCTGCGGGTCGGGAGTGAGGGCACCGGCAGAGCTATCGGGGGAGCCAGGGTTGGCATCGCAGACCTGTGGGGGCACCAGCAGAGCTGTCGGAGCACTGAGGGGCTCTGGGATTGACACCGGTTCAGAGGTGAGAGAGCCCCCTCCCCTTTCTGCAGCACCTGGGTTTTCCGGGGATCCCCCACCCTGGGCTGGCTCTGGCATTGGCCGCGTGAGTCTCTGGCAGCCTCTGAAGCCATTCAAACGCCTGCCCCTTCCCCCTGTGCCCCCAGCCCCGCTTCAGGGGGCAGCGCCCTGGATCGACACCCCCCAGAGCTTTGGGGGAAGCTCCGCTCCAGCCCCGCACGGTGTCGCAGGGTACCCAGGGGCTGCCCGACGCAGGATGCCCTGAGCTGTTTCCGGCATGTTCCCTGGGGGAAGCTCCGTTCTGCTGCTGGGGCTCAGACCCTGGGCACAGGTCCCCTCCCCATCACTGCACGGAGGCCATAAACTCCCCCCTAGAGCCGCTGAGGGCCAAGGGCCGGCTGAGCCCTGCCAGATACATTCCTGCCATAGCTCAGCTAATTAAAGTCAGGGCTGGGGCAGGGGGTTCACCTCTGTGCTCCTGGAGGGCATGGGAACATGGCCAGAGCCTGCTGAGGACTAGCGGCATCGGCTGGGGAGAGCAATGGGGCTGAGATCACCCAGGGACCAAACCTGGATCTCCTGAGCCCCGGGTCAGTGCACTTGCTGCAAGGCCAGTCTTCCTCCTGCCGTGCTGGGATTTCCATGCAGCTGGACTCAGCTCAGGTCCGCAGCTAGCCCTCTGTGCCTCAGTTTCCCCATCTGTAAAATGGGGGGTAGTACTGACACCACAAGGGTGGGGCTCAGAATGCCTGTAAAGTGCTGCTAAGTCCTTGGATGGAAGATCGATCTTTATCCGTCCTCAGACACCCCTCTCTCTCCCCTGACACCCGTCTCTCTCCGCATATACCCCTATCTCTCCCCACACGCCCCCTCTAGCTATCTCTTGTCTCTCCCCATATACCCCCATCTTTCTCTCCTGGCTGGCATAGCTAAGAACGGCCAGACTGGGTCCGACCCAAGGTCCATCTAGCCCATTGCCCTGTCTGCCGACAGTGGCCAATGCCAGGGGCCCCAGAGGGAATGAGCAGAACAGGGAATCGCCCAGTGATCCATCCCCTGTCGCCCATTCCCAGCTTCTGGCAAATCAGGTGGTAGCTGCTGGCAGCGGGCTGAAATCCAGCCGACGCCCAGGGCCTGGCGAGGCCGCTGGCTGGCACACCCAGCTGGGCTGCGCTGGATGCAGTCGGCCTCTGTCGCTCTCCTGACCCTGCCGCCAGCCATCCGGTTTAGCTGCCGGCCTTTCCTCAGCCGGCCCCGGGCCCTCCGTGTTCTCCAGCAGGACATGGCGCCCCATTGGCTCCAGAGCTAGGACGGGCCTGCGGGGCCCTCGGGCAACGAGCTTTGGCCAGCTCTGGTTCTAGCTCTGTCTGCCCGCTGCAGAGAGCTGAGGTGCCGGGGGTGCCGGAGAGCAGCCTGGCAGGGTCACCATAGCAAACCAATTACCCCAGAAGGCTGGAGAAAGGCCTCCGGGTGCCCAGGACACCAGAGAGCTGGGGGGCCCTTCTGGGGGCAAAGAGGAGCCAGGCTGCCCGAGCGGGGGTGGGGGGAGAATCAGGTGGGTTTCAGCCCCTGCTGGGGTAGCCTGGCTGCTGGAGTTGCTGGGAGCACCCCCACGGGACAGTGCTCCTGCCCCACTCCCCACAGCGCCCCCTGTGGGGAGAGGCTGGACCTGGAGTAGCTGGAGCCCAGGATCTCCCAGGTGAGAGACAGAGGCAACACCCGGGCTCTCTGGCTGTGCTGTGTGAAAGGCCAGGTCCCCATTCAGAGCGGGGTTGGACCTTGCTCCCTGCCTCTGGGGAAAACCCATTCCCTGTCTCCGCGCGGTGAGGACACAGCCTGTCTGAGGCTCTGCAAAGCCAGCTGGTGGTGCCAGCCGGGCCTGGCGGGGGTAGGTTTTTCCATTTGAACACGGGGCTGGAATTGAGCCCGTTCCCCCCTCTAACTCCCGCCCCTTGTAAATGACCACGTCATCAGGCCCGATTCACCGGATTAGTGCCATTAGGGAATATTAGGGCAGTGAAAAGGTCAGTGGAGCGGGAGCCTGGCACAGCCAGACCCTCCTTTGCAGCCAGGGCCTCGGGCTCCTGGCAGAGGGGGCGGGTAGCTCTGCATGCAGAAGAACAGACACGCCGGGACTCGTGTAAACCAGTGTCGCGTGGCCTTTGAGTTCGTCTCGCACCGGCCTTGTCTTTGGGGACCGAGGCGGCCAGGTTTGGAGCATGTGGCTGTCTCGTGGCATGCCCACCACTCGGGCAATGAGGAGAGCAGATCTCTGGGGGGCTGCTCCCCTGAGACCGTTTAGAAAACCCACAAACAGCCACAAACGACGGCTGAAACTGGCACCTTGCCTGGGTGGCAGAGCTCAGCTCTGGAGGTAGGTTTTGCACCATCCCCAAAGGCTGGGAGCATCTGGACCCAGGAGCTTGGTTCTGACCCGTCTTCCCTCGACAGGCACGTATGAGAAGCCAGGTTCTGGCCTTGGTTACACCTGCCAGGATTGGGCCAGCTGGGGGAGATCAGCAGAGCCCTGCACCCATACGCCAGCTGAGTGTCTGGCCCACGGAATCAATAGGGTTCCTGGGCAGAAGCTAAGCTAGCCATGCCCAGCCCCACCTCTAGCCCCGAAGGGTCCCCAGGCCTTTCACACAGACTGGATAATAAATGGAACACTTGCCCACCGCTAAAATGCAGCCACTTCTGGGGTGTGGAAGGCGGCTGGTGTCTGGAGGCCTGATCCTGCAAACTGCTCAGAGGCTCCCAGGAGATGCTCCAGTCTCTCAGCCTCCAGCAGCTCCCAAAGCGGGGCCCCCAGGCCCCACAGGAACTGCATGACTCCCAGCTGATCCTGCAGCAGTTGCCATGGCGTTGGCCTGACAGCTGTGTGCGAAAGCAGTCTCTCTCCAGGCAGGAAGGCAAATGAATACAGTAAGGCCTTGGAAGCCAGGACCCCTGGGTTCTCGTCCCAGCTCAGGTGGGGCAGGGGAGTGTTGTCTAGTGGCTAGAGCGACTGGGTTGGGAATCAAGTCGCCTGAGTTCTCTTCCCAGGCGAAGAGGAGCCGGGACGGAGAATCTGGGTCTTTGTTCCGGGTGTGGGAAGGAGCAGTGTCAAGTTGCACAGGCCAGGAGACCTGGGTTCTATTTCTACCTTTGCCAGTGTGTGACCTGGGCCAACATGCGTCCCCGCTCTGTGCCTCAGTTTCCCCGGTCTGTAAAACGGAGGTGGAAATACTCGCTTCACTCGGGTGTGGACAGAGGCTTCATTAATTGTTTGCAGATAACTTCCATCAGGACTCGCTTAGCAGGGCCAGCAACTCGACCTGCAGCCGATCCCTGCCCCCATCCTCCTTCCAGCATCAGTTCGGGGGCAACCAGCTTCCTGCTTTCCCACCTCTAGGACCTCGGAGCCTCGTGACTCATAACACCAGAGGTGGCAGTAACGTCCCTGCTGCCTTGTCCGTCCAATAGCAGGCGCTGGTGAGTCGCCCTCCGGGGTTGCTCCAGGTGGAGAGGTGTCGGGGGTGGTGATGCACCCAGCGAAGCAGACTTGCAAGGGATTCCCCCCTCCACGCCGATCTCCGTCCCCCCTGCCTGGAGGACACAGGGTCAGTGACTTGCCCAAGGTCACCCAGCGCACAAACCGTGCTGTATCAGCCAACGGCGCGGCCTGGCCTTCTCCCCTGCCCCACCCTCGCACGTGCCTGACATTCCCGCCAGCCATAACCCTGCAGACGCCAATGGACGTGTTTGACTTTACGCACCTGAGTCCAATTGAAATCAACCGGGGGGGTCCTGCAAACTCTCTGTGGCAGGGGCTTGAGTCTCCCTGTATGGACCTGTAACGATCCAGATAAAGATGTGAGACATAGATACACGCAGACCCACTCTTCGCATTGATTCAGGACGAGCTGGCCTTGGCTGAGATCTGACTGAGTCCAACCCACGCCGCTTGGCAGAACAGCCGAACCCGCTGACAGCACGGGGCGGAGAGGGGGGGCATTGTCCCTACAGCGCTAGACGCCACTTGCCACCCAGGGGTTGGAGCTGAGCCCCTCATTCGTTCAGAGTAATTGCTAGCTACTCAGACGAGCTGGGGGTTTTGTGAGCTCCCGGGAGCAGGGTTCCCTGGCTGTACAGCGCCTAGCGCGCAGGGATCCTAATCCAGAAATACAAATACTCAAAACTCTTACTGAGCCAGGCATGGGGCCGAGTGGTCAGAGCAGTGGCCTGGCCCTCAGGGGGGCTGGGTTCTGTTCCCAGCTAGGCTGCTGGGTGATGTTAGGTGCATCCCCATGCCTCAGTTTCCCCATCTATAAAATGGGGATGATGACACTGCCCTGCCTTGTGAGATCCAGGGGCAAAGAGAGCCAGGGCTGTATTATCATTTTAGTTCCTCGCTGGGACTACTTGAGCCCCGGTGCAGGCAGCGTTAGCAGGGAGGCTAAGGACGGCACTGGAAGAGAGGCTAAGGACGGAAGCGAGGATCCCCTTCCTTGTGCCCAGAGACAGGCCCGGTTGGGGACAGGGTGGGGTGTCGGGGAGCTGACCTGTTCTAAGCACTGTGGTCTTCTCCCAGGCTAGCTGTCTGGCACCAGCATAAAATCCCCTTGCAAACAGTCCCTGCAAGCAGCTGCTGGCCGGAGGGTGGGAGTTTGTTGGCCTGGCTTTGCTTGTGCCAACTCCCAAGCAAAGCAACGTGAATGCACACGTCTCACTTGCAGGGAGCGAGGCCGGAGTGTGCACCTGGGAGAGGGGAGGGGGGCACCTGCATAAAGGAACCCCGGCCCGGTCAATTGAGTGCTGTGCTCGAATGGGGCCAGCCAGGGGCTGATCTGTGGGGATGTTCAACAGATGACAAGTGCTCCCCGGCCCGGTGTTCGACCTAGAGGCGCAGGTCTCCTGGCAGATACATTGAAAGAGATCTCCACCCGCCCCGCCCGATGAGCTCCCCTGAACTGTGCCGGGATCCCCTCCACAAGGTGGGGTTCTCTGGGCCCTGCCCCATCACCAGCAGAGCTGGCATCAAACCTGGGGGTCAGGGAGTGCAGGAAATCCGGTTTCTGGGTGCTGCTGTAGATGTTTGACCTTGGCTGGGGGGCCTGGAGGGGACAAAGCAGACATTGCACGCTCGTTAAATTGGGGCCAGGAGATGACACTGAGGGAGAAAGGCCCAGATCCAAAAATGTATTTAGGCTCCTAACTCCCCCTAATCTCTGGGCCCCGAAGCCCCCCGGTGTGGCAGGGGATTGGTGCCTGGGGCTGAATCAGCTCTCCGGCTGTGCCCACGCCCAGCTGTGGACAGATCCCTCGTGAAGGGGAGCCAGGGGCAGCGGCGGGCTGGGGAATCCCTGGCCGCATGGGGCTGCAGAGCTGTGCCCCCAGACGGCCAGAGAGAGGTAGCAGGGGGTGGATCTGGCTTTGAACTGATCCACACAGACCTTTAAATCGGGGAGGGGGAGCCCAACCCTGACCCCCCAGTAGAAGAATTCAAAGGCAGTGGTGTGATTCCACTTCCCCCCTTCCCCACCCCTTTGATCTCCCAGGATTTATTTGCTCCTTGCAAACTAACTGAGCGGGAGCTGCCTCGGAGGTGAGATTAGGGCAGATCAGTGCTGCCGAAGGGCAAGAGAGCCGGCACCATGGGGGAGCTGCACCTGGACACAGGTCCTGGGCTGGACGTGTCGGGGCGAAGAGAGGTCGCAGGGGCGTGGGGAGGATGGAGTAGGTGACCTGAGAGAGATGGAGAATTCCTAACGGGAACAGAGCTCTTCTCCGAGGGCCTCCTACCTGCCTGACGACACAGGCCATGCCGAGGGAGCAAGCTGTCTGGGGCCCGGAGGGCCCCTGCACATGCCGGCCCCTGAAATCAGCCAGGGCTTTAAGTCAAGACTGGATGGCTTTCTAAAAGTTCTGCTCTGCCCGGGACTCCCATTGTGACCTTGAGCGTATCTCGTCCTTGCTCCGGGCCTCAATTTCCCCATCAGTGGAATGGGGTTAATGATGCTGACCTGCTTCACCAGGGGTTTCAGTCTAGGCCTCTGACCCTTATGAGGAGGATTCAAGGCTTAAAACGAAAGCCTAAAAAAACCATTCTCAGCACCTCTCCCCAGCGGAGGTTGGATTGTGGGCCTGTAAACCGCTGCTCAGTTCCCTGGTAGAGGGAAAAGGCCACCTGGACCCTTTGAGATCCTCGGGAAGTTTGCAGGCAATTTGGGCGGGTGTCTGAGTCTCGCTGGTTGCTAGGTAAGGACTGGGGCTGGTTCTCACTCTGCCTTGGCACTGACGGGTTCTTATTAAAGGGACGCGCCCTCGTTACTTCCATGTGAAAAGGTTTGTAGCTCCCATTGTTCCAGGTCCCCTCTAAGATGAATAGCGAGGAAGGGATTCATTTTTTTCGGTGGTGTGTTGGCCTTAAGAGGAGAAGGGAAGGTCACTTGGAGGAACATTCCTTCTAGGCACTGGAGACCCGGCTAGGGCAGGCCCCTCACACGTGGGTTTGACTCCTGCTGCCCTGTGGGGGATCGGGCTGGCTCCCTGCTCTCGGAAACCAGAAGTAAATGTAGTTTTGAAAAAGCAGTGCGGCCACGCTCCTGGTGTCCTGCGGGCTACAGGACCCCTTACGCTAGGCCCTGGACGTCCACGCTGCGAGCTGGAGGGGTGAATTCCCACACGACACCTCCCCGTTCTGGTGCCCTGCTCTGGTCAGTGTCTGTCTATGTTGGGGGGTGGCTGGAGGTGCAGGACGCTGGGTGCAGCTGGATTTGCTGGGTGGGGTCGATTCATGGACTTGGGGGGTTCTAGGCACCCCCTGTGGGAGCTGCCCCGGACTCAGACCCCAGCCGGAGGTGCTGCCGGCGGCTGGTTGCTGGAGGGGAGGCGGCTGCTGTCTGGAGCGGGCTGTTAGCCCTGGGGGAGTGCAGCCCAGCGCCGCCCACGCCCCGGCACCTTCCTGCGGGTCTGCCCGCTCCCAGCCCGGTGCCCGCTGCCCAGCCAGCCAGGCGGGGCTCCGCGGAGGGGGCCCGAGCCAGGAGCCGCGGGCCGGGGCTGCCCCATGGGATGCGCCAGGAGCCCGGGGTGCTGCGAGCCGGGCCCTTTGGCGCGGAGCCGGGAAGGGGAAAGCCTGGAGCAGCACGGGGGCCCATGGAGCCAGGTGAGGGGGCAGTGGGGGAGGGGGCAATGGGGTGCCAGGGGAGGGGGCAGTGGGGGGGAGGGGGCAATGGGGTGCCAGGGAAGGGGGCAGTGCGGGGGAGGGAGCAATGGGGTGCCAGGGGAGAGGGCAGTGGGGGGGAGGGGGCAGTGCGGGGGAGGGGGCAATGGGGTGCCAGGGAAGGGGGCAGTGGGGGGAGGGGCTGCAGTGCCGGGGAAGGGGGCAGTGGGGGGGAGGATCTGTGGTGCCGGGGGAGGGGGCAGTGCGGGGGAGGGGGCAATGGGGTGCCGGGGGTGGGGGCAGTGGGGGGGAGGATCTGTGGTGCCGGGGGAGGGGGCAGTGCAGGGGAGGGGGCAATGGGGTGCCGGGGGAGGGGGCACTGGGGGGGAGGGAGCAGTGCGGGGGAGGGGGCAATGGGGTGCCGGGGGAGGGGGCAGTGGGGGGGAGGGGTTGCGGTGCCAGAGGAGGGGGCTTCGGTGCCAGGGGGCTGCTGACCCCAGGGGCAGGGGGCAGTGGGGGGGAGGGGGCAATGGGGTGCTGGGGGAGGGGGCTGCAGTGCCAGGGGTGGGGGCAGTGGGGGGGAGGGGGCAATGGGGAGGAGGGGGCTGCAGTGCCAGGGGTGGGGGCAGTGGGGGGGGGCAATGGGGTGCCAGGGAAGGGGGCAGTGCGGGGGAGGGGGCAATGGAGTGCCAGGGGAGGGGGCAGTGGGGGGGAGGGGGCAGTGTGGGGGAGGGGGCAATGGCAGTGCCAGGGGAGGGGGCTGCGGTGCCAGGGGGCTGCTGACCCCAGGGGCAGGGGTAAGCGGACTGGGCAGGGGCAGGCGCGGATGCTGTTAATACCCCCAGAGCATCTCCTGAGCAGCCCCTTGTGATGGCTGTGGGGAGACAGGGGGCAGGCGCTCCGCTGTGGGGCCCAGCATGGGGCAGAGCGGCAGGGCAGGGAGAGCACCAAGAAGCGGCACAGGGACGGGGCTGGCGAGAGACCAGGCTGGCCCCGGCTGGACGGCCCAGCTGTGAGGGGCGGGGCGGGGCGGGGCGGCGCTGTGCTCAGCCGGGGGCCCGGAGAGCGGGTAATGCCAGGCTTGGGTCCTGACCTATGGCCTGGGAAGCTGGAGCTGGCTGGGGGTGCTGCACCTCAGCTGGTGGGGAAGGAGTCTTGCGACAAACTTTCCCAACTTCCCAGGAAATCCGGGAGAAGGGGGCGTCATTCCCTCTCCCCCAGCCCAGCCCCAGGGACCCTGCCCAGCCCCTGCCCTCATGTCCCGGTGGGGGGCTGCCCAGGGCAAAGCAATGAATGAATCCGGTTGGGTGAGTGTGGGGCCCGATCCTGCCCCTCTGGACTAGGTGGTTGGGACCCGGAGCAGGAGCGTCATGGGATTTAGCCTGCTGGGGCCTGATCCTGCAGCCAGTGTCTCACTGAGGCAGGGGAGGCCGGCAGGACTGGGGTGGGGCTCCTGGGCCCACGGGAAGGAAGACGCTTGCCCCGGTGGCCCTTCCATCGCTAGTCTGTTATTGAAGATCTCACGGCTGCAGAAAGCAGGGGGGTCAGGAGAGAGAAGATGGTTGTTACTCTGGGCTCCGATTCCCTCTGCCAGCCTGATCGGTGCGTCATGGATGTCACAGTGTGTCAAGTGTATTGCGGTGAATCCTAGTGGACTGTCGACTGTCCACTCCGCGTGGCAACACCTGGGATGTGGGGGGCTGTGCCTTACGATTCCCCAGGCCAGGAGGGGTCCTGTGCGACGTACAGCCCCTAGCGCGACGGGTTCCTGGCCCAGGGACACGACTGCAGTACAGCAATAGGTCATCTGGGGCCGACTTTCCAAAGGCTTTTCCATCTGACCCGCAGTTCTTTTCCATCTTTAGGGTGACACGGACCTGGGCCAGAGGTTCAAAGGTATTTGTGCGCCTAAAGATGCAGATAGACGCCTAACAGGGTTCATTAAACGTGCCTTCAACAGGATCCAGACGTTCAAGTTGTTTTCAGGTGCTTCTGAGCACCCAGCTGCGTCTTGCAGCTCCTTTGGCAAACCACCCGAGACTCCTCCTCACCCCCAACACACCGGGCAGGGCTATCACCCGCGTCCGCCTGTCGGTGCTAACAAAGCTTTGGGCTTTGTTCCCTGAGGTCAGGGTTAGTGTTCAAATGCTTTTCCTCATCGAGGGCGTGGGGTGGGGGCAGCTGGGACGGATGAAAGGGTGGGTTTCGGTGCTTTGTGGGGAGTGGCAGCGAGACGCGGGTGGGTCGCCCTGGGAAGGGTATCTTTCGGCGGGGTGGCATGGTTCACTGCAGCCAGGTGAAGGGGCCTGCAAGTCAGAGGCCCACATCAGGGAGGTTCTGCCCTGATCCCCTGGCTCTGAGATCTGCCCCAGTGGCCTGGGGTGGGTTTCTTCGGCTCCTGCGGTGCCCATAGGCACGGCGGGGGCTGCAGCTGGCAGGCGGGGGCTGGGCTGCAGGGGCGTTGCTGGGCCGCAGGAGTCTGGCAGGCTACAAATGATTGCGTTAGGATGGGGCTGTGGGGGGCTGTTTCTGTCGCGGGGATACGTGACGTGTGCGCTTGCTTGCCAATGACTCATAAGCAGCTCATCTGCGTCAGCGACAGCCCAGGGTGGCTTCCCCCTGGAGCCGCTGGCTGCTTTTGGCACCTCTCCTGGCAGGGCGGGGGCTGGGGCTGGGGCAGCCTGGAGGGACAGATGTCTCTGCCCCCCAGGCCATGTGTCAGCAGGGGTGTTAATGGTCCCTGCCCAGGGCTGCAGCCTGCAGGCCCTGGTAGCCCCAGTGACCGATGCCCCAGGCAGTCACTGTCTGGGGAGAAGCCCACAACTTTGGGTCCCTGGGGGAGAACCACATCCCCCTGGCAGGAGAGGGGGCCACCTCACCCCACAGCGCCCCCTGCAGGCTGTGGAGGGGAAGTCCCCCCCCCCCAAGCTGTGATTTGTTGTTGGCGGGCATGGTGGTGGGCACTTAAACTCATGCCGTGCCAGGGCCACCAAACCGCTGCGGATGGTGACTGCAGGTGGGCAAAGCTCTTTGGACACCAGAACTGACCCGACCTCTGTCTGACCCGTGCCCCTTCCGCGAGCTGCTCAGTGCTGCCCCCCGACTCAGCCTGTCGACCCCTCGGCTGCGCTGGCCTTCCCAGACCCAGTTCAGTACTGCACGGGGCAGGGGTGCGGATGGCTGTGGGAGAGCAGGGCCGGCTTCTGGGGAGCTTGTTCTGCTCTTCGCTTTATCTTTAACACTGGGCGCTTTTCTCCCAAGAGTTTGTTGGATGTTTGAGTTTGTTGATGACACAACCAGAGAGTTTGGACCTGTCTGATTGAAAACCCCACCTTGCCGTGTCGTTCGGGTCCTCCTGGCATTTGATCTGCCTCCTAATCCGGCTTTGGTTGGAAGGTTCTGTGTAGAGACACCAGATGGGAATTTCTCATATTAAAAACCAAGCAGAAGAGCCCTTTAGAAATCAACCCCTGATCACCCAGGTCTGCTCCTGACACTGATGCCAAAGGCACAGGCAAGGAAGCGGGCTTGTTTTCACCCCTTCAGGCTCCTGCCACAACCCCCTTCCCTAGCACAAAATTGTCTTCTGGATGGGCTCCTCGCCCACTCACCCCACCCCCACATTTGCCCGGTCGGGGTTGTGGAGGGGTGGGCAAGCTCTCAGAGGCCTGTTGGGGGGAACTAGTGAGCCCCTAATAGTGGCCCAGCTCCGTCTCTGTTTCTGAACAGCCTCACACAACGGCCCTAGTGAATCCCAGCTCCTCCGGGTGGCAAAGGGTTTGCAATCCCCACAGGGGAAGTGGGGCTACCCAAGCCCTCTGCCAACCTGCTGTTTTCTTGGCATCTTTACGGGTGCTGAGCTAAAGTGGGTCTCCTCTGGGTTTCTTGATTGTCCTCTCCCGTGCTGGTGGGCGGATCTAGGTGGAAGGGGCTACAGGACAGGTCTTAACTATGGTGTCTCCACTGAAAACGAGGGTTTATGGGGGTGTGGGTCAGAGGAAATTCAGGCCCTGTTCATTCAGCATTGGCAGTGGCTGGGCAAACTTCCCACACGCACCTGTGCCCAGAAAGGAGAGCTCTGCCCCATGGGAGGGGGTTCGGGGGCTTTCCTCTTTGCTGACACAGCTGGTGGGCTGAGCATGGGGAAACACTGCAGGTGTCTGGGCGCTGGGACCTGGCCTGAGAACCAACAAACTCATGTCACGCCACGGCCGCCAAACCGCTGGGGATGTCGACTGCGGGTGAGCAAAGCCCTTTGGACACAAGAACTGACCCAAGCTCGGCCTGGGATCTGAATCGCGCCCCTTCCGAGAGCTGTGTGTAGCTGCCCCCTTCGCAAGTTGGCACGTCCCAGCTGAGCTCAGGCTTGGACTAGCGAGGGTCCTGCTCCTGCTCTGGGTCCGGGTCACTCCTTAAGTGGCCAGAGGCTGAGTGGGCTGGGGGTGGGGAGGGCAGAGCGCTAACCATTGGGCCTGCTGCCTCGCTTTGCCCCACAGCAGAGGGGGGTGAATCGAAGGGTTGCAGTTGCAAGATGTGGGTGTCAGTTCTCAAACAACCAGCCCCTCCCTGGGGCCTGGGATCCGACACGCAGGCAGGGGGTGCGTGATACAGGGCTACGGGTGTACGTACATCCACCCGGCACGGGTATGGAGAGGGATGCTGCTGGGGACCCCCGGGAATGTTGCCTTAGCTGATGCATTGTAGAATGTAAAAGGGGGGGGCTCCCCATGTGGATGTGGAGGGAGGGCTGCTGGGGAGAGCATCATTGGCGTGGGGAGGTGGCCGGTGGGGATGGTGCAGGGCTGGGTGCCTGGGGGAGTGGGGGAGGGGGCGCTGGGAAGCGGGCCCCGTGGACCAGGAGCTCTGACTCAGGGGCGCAGGGTAATGGCCTGCAAGAGTCAGCCCCGTCCTAGGCTCTGCTCTTCCTCCCCTATCCCCGCGGCCCCTCTAGCACCCGCCCCTGTTTGCAGTGGGTCAGTGCTCCTCGCCCCAGGAGTGTTTGCTAACCCCATGCTGTCAGCAGGAGGTGCTGTCACATTGGGGTCATCTCAGGGGGCTTTACTGAAAGGCGGGGGAGCCCTTGTTATTCTATGGGGGTGGTTAGCCCCCAGTCCTGCCCCCCATGTCCCTGAGGCCCTCTAGAACTGGCACCATGCTGGGCAGGGCTGCTCCCCCTATCCCCCACCCCTGGGGCCTTCTCCCAGCCAAGCCGGGGAGCCCCCTTAGCCTCACTGCTCAGCCTGCTGATGGGGATGTGGGATGTGGAGAGAGACCCTTGCGGGGTGAGTGCCTCATTCCGGGCTGGATTTGAATCCATCCCTACTGGAGAAGGGTCCCTGGCCCTAGAGTGACCAGATAACAAGTGTGAAAAATCAGGACAGGGCGTGGGGGGTACTAGGAGCCCATATAAAAAAAATTCCCCAAATATCAGGGCTGTCCCTATAAAATCGGGACATCTGGTCACCCTACCTGGCCCCCTTCCCCCTCCCCAGCCGTCCAGTTGCCTGATCATTCCCGCCCCCAAGCTATGAAGAGCCTGGACGAGGTTTCCCAGTAGGGGCTTTTGGGGCCGGCCAAGCCCGGAGGCCGAGCTGGCCGCCGTGCCTCATGGATCAGTTCACGGTGGTTTGCTAATGCTCGACAGCGAACTCGCCCTCTGCTGCTGGCTCCCTCTGCCGCCTTTGCAGGCCAGCAGGAGGCGCTGGGCTGGGGTGAGATAACCCACACTCGAGCCATCTCCGAGCCTTGAGGGGGAACCAGCCGTGGGGCCATGATTTCCAGGGGAGGCAGGGAGGGACCTAAGCTAGGACACCAGGGTTCTTTCCCGGCTCCCCAGGGGTATCTCACCTCGCCTCGCAGGCAGACTCCCCATCCCTCCCTGGAGGCTGCTGACGTATCTCAAGGCTGTGTCTTGGGACTGGAAATCCCACCAAAGGGCCCTCGGGTGGGGGAGCTGCCCAGTTCCCGGCCGAGGCCAGCCCTGAGGCGGGCGGGTGGGAACGTGTGAGTGTGATCGCTCTGTGTTGCAGAACAGCTTTTGGGGCCACAGGGGGTGCAGCCCACGGCTCTGGCCTGGCCAGCTAATCTGGCTGCAGAGGGGCCAGCCATGTCTCCACGAGGGGCTGGAGCCCAGGGTCGCGGCTGTCTCTGGCCAGCTGGTCTCACGAGCAAGGAGAAGGCCGCTGGGGGCTGGATGAAGGCCCTGAGGTCTGATTCCCGGCAGCGGCAGGGCCCTGTCCCTGACCTGGGGGGAGAGGGGAGTTCCGCCTCCAGGCTGAGCCTCCGTGGGGCAGCTCGGGGCCAGGTTGGCTCGATGTGTTGTGGGCGGCCGTGGACTGAAACCCCTTAGCACACGCCTGCCGGCCAACCCCGCCCCCCTCCGAGGGCACAATGCCCCTCGCTGGCTTGGCTGAGCCCTTGGATGGGACTGAGTAGAGCGGGCTGCTCCTGGAGGATGTGATGGGTCGCTGTGGAGTTCGCCAGGCTGGAGAGCAGTTTCTCGAGACCCCCTTGCATTGCTCTGGGCACCGGTTGGTCCCAACCCCACCAGCTTCCTCCAGGACTTTCCCCGAACTGCCGGCTAGAGGCGAAAGGCCCCTAGCAATGGCCCCTGCGCTTTCTCTCTCTTCTGCTGGTTCTTGTGTCCCGCCTGGGGGGGAGCACGGGGCTCTCTGCGTCTTCCCTGCCTGCGGGCGCCCCACATAGAGCCACAGGACTGGAAGGGACCTCGAGAGGTCATCTAGTCCAGCCCCCTGCACTCAAGGCAGGACTGAGTATTATCTAGGGCAGGGGGGGCCAGCCTGCTGCTCCAAAGCCCCATGCGGCTCCTCAGAAGTTAGCATGCGGCTCCTTGTCTAGGCACCGACTCCAGGGCTCTAGCGACAGGCACCAACTTCCCAATGTGCCGGGTGGGGGGGGGAGGGGGGCTCACTGCTCAACCCCGGGCTCTGCCCCAGGCCCTGCCCCCACTCCAGCCTTCCCCTGAGCCTGCCGTGCCCTCGCTCCCCCCCAGAGCCTCCTGCACACCACGGAACAGCTGATCAGGAGGTGCGGGGAGGGAGGGGGAGGCGCTGATCGTGGGGCTGCCGGCGGGCGGGAGGCTCTGGGGGCGGGGGGGCTGGAGCGGACGGGGGGCTGCTGACGTGTTACTGTGGCTCTTTGGCAATGGGCACTGGTAAATTCTGGCTCCTTCGGCTCAGGTTGGCCCCCCCGCTCTAGGTGCAAAGTCTGAGTCCACCCGGCAGAGGGCAGTAGCATGTGCCCACCCCCGCTCCCCGGGGCAGACCCTGCCGCTGGACTCAGACAGACCCTGGGGCTCTCTCCGCCGGCGCTGCCCAGTGTCCCGGAGGGGGGCCCTGCCCGCGCTGCAGCCCTGGGGCCCTGCCTGCCTAGGGAGCCGGGCACCGCTGCTGCCGGGCACCCGGCTGGCTTTGCAAGCCCTTCATGCCCAGCCGGGGCTGGGTTTATGCCTCTACCAGCCCAGCTGATCCAACCCCAGCCAGCAGCCTCCCAGGCCTCCCTCGTCTGGACCTCTCCCACTCAAAGCAGGAGGGGTTCGAACCGCCACGTCCGCCCCTCGTCCTGATGCACTGTGACCCGGGCAGTCTCCCCGCCGGCCGGCCTCTCTCTTCTCCGCCCTGGGGCTGCTGGTGAGGCCAGAGCCCAGCCCGGTGCCAAGATTCCTGCCGGTTCTCATGACTCGCCCACCCCCCCGAACTCTGCCATCCCCATGAAACACCCCCAGGACCAGCAGCCTGCAGAGAGCGACTGGCCACCCGGGGACCCGGCGGAGTGGAGCAGTGGAGGGAATTGGGGGGTGGGGGGTTTCCAGGGACCAACAGAGGAGGAAGAGTGGGGGGCTGTGGTGGGAGGGGAATTCCAGGCCCTGGTGGACCAGGGAGCAATGGGTGGGGAGGGGATTTCACTGCCCAATAGAGGAGTGGAGGAGAGGAGCACAGAGGGGTATCGCATCTTCACCAGATTTGCAAAGATCTCCTCCCTCCTTGAGCCGAGGGCGGGACCCTCTCCCAGCCTTGGTGGTCCGGGCCCCCATTGGAGTCCTGGGCCTGGCTCCTTCCTGGCCGCCTGGGGAACCACTAAACGCACTTCGATTACGGGCCATTCCTCCGGCCCGGGAAACGTGCCAGGTCCCCGAGGAGCCTGGCGAAACGACAAGCTGTCCAGGTTCAGCATTGGCTCTTGGGCGCTTCAGGCTAGGTATGGAGCAGGGGTGAAGGGGCACTGCAGGGGTCACTCACGTTTGTCCAAACTGCCTCTCCCCACCCCTCCGCTTTGCCACCAAACTGAAATCCCAGCCCGGCTCCCCGGTTTTGTGAGGGGTTGGAAAACGGGGCAAATTGGCAGTGGTCCTCTCCCCCAGGGCTCGTCCCCTTGCGAATTCCAAGAATTTCCCACCCGATTTCATCAGTGGTGAAATTCCCCCATTTCCCGTTTCCCATCGGGGGGTGGTGGGGGAAGGTGGGGGGTTCACCTTTGCCCTGTTGGTTTTATAGGAGCATTTCAGGTCTCGTCAGCCAGGCTTTTCCTGAAAGACTCGCCGGTTGCCAGCGGGTCTAAGAGATGCCAGCTCTCTCACTGATGCTGTAGCTCGGCTGTTTGCCCACCCACGGGCATCCCAGCTCTGCAGGCCCCTGCAAGCTTTACCTGGGCTCGCCTGAGTGGGGCTTGCTCAGCCCAAGGCTGAGACTGGCCATCGATCATCCCGCAACTGGGTCTTTTTCCTTGAGTCCTACGTGGGTTTGCAGGACACTGTCATAGGCTTCTCGTCCTGATCCACTCTGCCTCATCCCTCCCATCCATCTGGCTTTCTGCAACTGATCGCGGGGTGACAGACCCAGGGGGAGCTCCCCATGCTGGCTGGGGCCTCCCCTGAGCCACACACCCTAGCAGAAGAGAGCCTGGGGCTAGGAATGGCCCGTCTCCTCTGAGCCAGCCAGGATCCCCCCTTACATCTGCCATCCCAAGCTGCTGAAAGAAGCAATTCAGGGCACTCTGGAAGCACCTTGCCCAGGCCAGCCCCCACAGGACCCCGCCAAGGAGATGCCGGGCATTTCTAAGCCCTCAGAAGTTCATGTCTCGCTGTTCTCTGCCAGATCTGGCTGGTTGGAGCCCCAACTTCTGTCCAGGCCGCTGCATCGGCTGTGTGGAGCCGGACCGGTTCATGCTGCAGCCGCCCCCAGTCAGGCATGCACTTGCAAGCCGGCGAAGCTCCCCACAAGGAGCTGTCACTTGCACTCTTGAGGGAGAGGGTGACGGCTGGCGCCAGCCAGGGTGGGAATTCCAGCCCTGCCTGTGCAAACACCAGCCTCTGAGAACAGCCAGGGCGGGGATCCCCCCGGGCATGCCCGAAGCACGGGTGCTTTCCGGGATGGCTCCCCAGTGAGCGGGTCAGGGGCATGCAGGGCTCGCGCAGGCATCAGGGGAAGGGGTACGGCCTTCGCCATCTGAAGTGGGCCTGCTCCCCCGCCAACAGGGGAAGGCAGGGATCAGTTGCACACATACAAACTAGGCAATGATGCCTGGGCAGGAGAACTGGGGAAAGGGATCTGGAGGTCCCAGTGGACCACAAGCTAAGTATGAGTCAACAGTGTCACGCTGTTGCAAAAAAAGCCAGCACCATTCTGGGCTGTATTAGCAGGCGTGTTGTCAGCAAGACACGAGCAGTAATTCTTCCGCCCTACTCTGCGCTGACCAGGCCTCAGCTGGAGTATTGTGTCCAGTTCTGGGCACCACCTTTCAGGAAAGACATGGACAAATTGGAGAAAGTTCAGAGAGGAGCAACAAAAATGATAAAGGTCTAGAAAACATGGCCTAGGAGGGAAGACTGAAAAAATTGGGTTTGTTTAGTCTGGAGAAGAGAAGACGGAGAGGGGACATGAGAACAGTTTTCAAGTACATAAAAGGTTGTTACAAGGAGGAGGAAGAAAAATTGTTCTCCTTAACCTCTGAGGATAGGACCAGCAGCAAAGGGCTTCAATTGCAGCCAGGGCGGTTTAGGTTGGACATGAGAAAAACGTCCTAACTGTCGGGGGGTGAAGCCCTGGAATAAATTGCCCAGGGAGGTTGTGGAATCTGCATCACTGGGGATTTTTAAGAGCAGGTTGGACACACACCTGTCAGGGATGGTCTAGCTCAGGGGTGGCCAACCTGAATCTGAGAAGGAGCCAGAATATGTCAGCAGCCCCCACCCCATTCAACCCCGCCTCCCCTCTCCCAGTGCCTGCCCCCCACCGGCAGCCCTTCTCACACCTCCCGATCAGCTGTTTCATGACATGCAGGAGGCTCTGGGGTGGGGGTGGGGGTAGGAGGAGGAGCGAGGGAACAGCAGGCTCAGGGGAGGGGGTTAGGGTTGGTAAGGGAAGGGGTGGAGTTGGGCAGGGCCCGTGGCAGAGCCAGGGCGTGAGCAGTGAGCCCCTTCCCCCCTCCCTCCCCGTGCCCCGGCACGTTGGGAAGTTGGCACCTGTCGCTCCAGCCCCGGAGTCGATGCCTGTACAAGGAGCCGCATGTTAACTTCTGAAGAGCCGCACGCGGCTCCGGGGCCCCATGCTGGCCCCCCCTGGCCTTGAGGCTGGATGCTGGTGTGTAGGCATCAACCCTGCCCTCTGGTGCATGGAGTCAGATCTGCTCAACCTTGCGTCATAAACTCCATACTGCTCCCGCTAATGGAGATGCTCTTTTAAGATCAGGAGCTAGGGGCCCGTGCTTTGGGAAGAGGAGGTTTGAGCTCTTTCCGCGCTGTTGTCTGACAGGCCCTTGGCTCCGTTCTGCAATCTGCAGAAGCTGCTTTGCCGCCCCAGCTCAGGAATGCAGGGGGCAGAGGGTGGGTCCAGCGTGGGGCACCGTGGATCTGTCCCCGTGCAGATGCTGCTGGTGCCGGCGGTGGACGCCTGCCTCTAGCCCAGCCGCCAGCTCTGCTGCCCGCGGGCCCCCAGGGGAAGCCCCCCCCACTGGAGGCATCATTGCACATTTCTGCTGTGCCTGTCACGGCAGGCGAAGCCCCGCAGCCCGGGGCCGGGAGCGGATCGCGGGAGGCCGGTGCACTGCGGGCCCCTTCAGGAGCCAGGCCGACAGCTGTCAGACAAAGCAGACTGAAGCCCTCTGATGCCGTGTTGCCACCCGGGGAGATGGGATTGAAAGAGAACCCTGAGCATCAACCGCAATGGGCAGCGCCGGCGGTAGCCCTGGAGGTGCCCGGCGGCACCGGGAGCCGAACGAAGATGGGTTCGGGCGGAGCCCCTCTGCCTCATCGGGGTGGGCGCCAACTCTGCTGCCCCGGAGCGCATGGCTTCATGGCAGCCGCCGTGCTGGCCGGCTTGGTAATCGTGGAGGCTGGCAGCCAGGAGGTGACGGTCGCTCACAGGTGAGGCTGGCAGCGCGTTATGAGGCAGTCCTCCGGCGAGGTGGCCCCAGCGCTGGGCTTCGCAGTGCCAGGGGGCCGGCACCGGCTGTTCTCAAATGCTGGCAGCCTCCGCCCTTAGAATCTGTCCCGCTCCTGCCTCCCACCCCTTGCTATTTACTAGGCCAGAGAGTTGCCTGCAGGTCGGAGCTGGAATTCTCCTTCCTTGCAATCCTGCCATGCCCCAGACCCGGGGGGCTGGGGCAGCTGAGCTCCCCCTTCCCATCCCGGAGTCTCCGCCCTACAGAGCAAGGGACGGGAAAGTCCAGGGTACAGCAAATCTGCCCTGCCACGAAACGCCTCCCAGACGTCCGCGGCTCGTTAGGAGACTAAATTCTTTTGCTTTGTTCTAATCCTTACCTGCAGATGATCCTTTGCCTGTGACATCTCAGTTGGTTGCCATAGAAATTGTCGGGCAGGGCGTGTGTTTGTGCGCCGGGAAGGGGGAGAAGTCAGGCCGCTCAGAGCCAATTCCCCAGCATGGCTCTAGGGGGCGCTGCACTGCGGGGGGGGCATCTTTCCGATAAAACCAGGGTCCTGACCCCTTGTGCATTAACCTCAGCCTCTTGGCCGGATCCCAAGGCAGCTCATCCCATTCTGCCTGCTTGAGTGCCTCTCTTCCCATCCTGAGCTGCTGCCTCGTGTGGCTGCCCCCTGGGAGCCAACTGCTGTGCTTCGCCCCAGAGGTGGCTGCAGCTCAGGGGCAGGCAAAGCAGTTCAGCCTGTTGGGATCCTTTGGGAGGAGAGGCTTGGTCTAACGTCCTGCTATTACCACCGACCGACAGGAGCTGGTCTGGGTCCGTTACGGAACGCAGGGACATTTCCTAGCTTGCTTTTTAAAGGGAGGTTGGAGTCTCCACGGCAGCCAGAGGGAAGGAGAGACGCTCTGCCATAGGGAGATCGGGGGGCTAGCAGGGAAGCCCCAGAACTCAGGACATTTCAAGTCACACAGACAGAATCCCAATCAATCTTTCGCAGGAGAGGACGGGGCATTAGCCTCTGGAGGAATGGGCTGGCACAGATCTCTCCTCTCTGACGCCCAGGGGTTTGTTAGGACCAGTTCCCACTGGCACTGAACTTTGCAAATATTTCCCCCCTTAAAGCTGAAATTTTTTAGGTTTGGCCTCCGCTCAGAAGTGAATTTTCTCCTCACCCCATTTTGAGAGACACCCTCCAACACACTTGGACTTAAAGTGTGTGTGGGGGGAAGAGCAGACTTTATGGCACCTGGCTAACTCAAAGGCTCCCTGGCCTTTAAACCACCAGTGACCCCCTGTATCTAGTTCTCAGGGGAGTGGAGTCAAGGAGGCAGATCTGGAGCGCTGATAAATCCTCATTGCTCTGTTGACTTCAGTTGTTATTCTTAGCTAAATCGTGCCCTGAATTGTTCTGGGCACTTGATAATAAAGAAGATCCCCTGCCTTCGAGATTCATTCCCTACAAGATGCTTCTCTAGCCGAGGATCTGCTCTACAGCATGCATTTGGAAAGCCTTCCTCTGAAACTGCCCCTTAGGAATGAGTCCGGATTAGCTGTGTGCACACCCGGGAAACAGTGTGACGCTGCATGAGGGACCCCAGCCCACGCCGGTCCCATGGCCTAGCACTGCATGCCAGTGTCAGGACAGTGGTGATGGGCTGTAGAAATGCCGAGCTGACTAGTGTCGGAGCGTGTGTATCTACATCTCAGTGAGCGCAAGCCCTGCGGTCACACAGCCCCATCGGGAGGCAGCGAGGTTCAGATTTCCCTTTCGATTCCTTGCTCATCTCTTTGAGCCAAGGAAATGAAATGCATAAACCCATCAGCCGCCGTGTGGCACCTGGAGCCGTAAACCTGCAAACGACATGAAATGGAGCAGGTTCACCTTTAATCAACCTCCATTGCAGGGATGATTAACGGGAGAGGAAGGCTGGCCTGGCGCTAGTGTGCTGAGCTGGGATGCAAGAGATTTGGGATCAAGTCCTTGCTTTGCTGGTGGCCCCCGGTGCAACCACGGGTCAGTCACTTTGTCTCTCTGGGCCTCAGTTTATCTGTAAAATGGAGCCAATAATCCACTGTTGGTTTGGACTGTAAGATTGGAGCAGGTGACTTGATTGTCAAGTCTAAGTACGGACACAGGGAGAAAATATCGGGGACTAAACACAGGCGGAGGAAGTTAGAACCAGACCCGACAGCTGGAAGGCCACGCCAGACAAATCCAGACTAGAAATGAGGCAGTTTCTCACGAGTGGAACAAACCGCCCAGGGAAGCGGCGGCTTCTCCAGCCCTCGACGTCTCCAAATCCAGCCTGGCTGTTTTTCAGCAAGACGCTTGAGCCAAACAGACGTCCCTGGGCTCAGCACTGGCGTAACAGGGTGACATCCTCAGGCCTGGGCTAGACAGGAGGCCGGACTGGGTGCTCTGATGGTCCCCTCTGGCTTCCAGCGCTCTGCGCCTCGCGAACCCTTCAGCCTCTCTCTGCCGAGGCGCTGCACCAGCAGGCAGGCTGGTAGCTCTCCCGCGGGACGAGCCCGCGTGCCCACGTCCTGAGGGGGCCCAGGCGTGTGCAGAGGGCCCTGCGTGCGGATGGTGGGGGCAGCTGGGCTGACGCAGCTCAGAGCCGGGGTCTAGGCGACGGCACAGACTGGGCGTAGTGAATGTAGCCCGTTCGCTGGGGGTACACGCGGCACGCAGCTCTGGCAGGCCCTGATGTCACGGGGGCCGGTACACAGTAATAATCCCGCTTCAAGGCCGTTGGCACGAGGCGGGGCCCCTGCAGCTCTTGTCTCCATTCCCCTTCTCTAGGGTGGCCAGTTTTGCTTGGACGTGTTCCTGGCGGTTTCAGCACATGACAATCTTTAATTCAAGATGAATCTTTGATTCTTGGTGACTCCAGGGCAATCCTGGAGGGTTGGCAGCCCTAGCATCCGTTCTCAAGGCTGGTGATTGAACAAACGGGGCCGGGCAACACACCCCACGGACCTCCCCCTTGCCTTGGCTGTCCTGGGAAGGACACCCCGCTCCCCGACAGCCCCCCAGGGCAGGAACGGGCAGGGGGAGAAACAGGAGCTCTTGCCAGATGTGTGTAGACGTCCCCACACGGCGCCTTCGGGAGCGGGCTAAGGCAGGTTGGGTTCGGCCGGCTCAGGAGGCCAGGGAGGAGGGGACGACGGACGTGTCGTGGCACCAACCCGTCCCCCAGTCCAAATCTCTTATCCGGGGGAGAGGCGAAGAGCTGGGGAGAACCGTCCCTTCCCTCTTGCCCCGGCCCGTGCGGCGCGGTGGCTGAGAGGGCGAAGGCGCGACGGGGGGCGGGGGTTACCCCCGCACATGGCAATGGCGTGCCCATTGCTGGGTCCATGGTGGCACATTGCGAACAGCTACCGACGCAAGGGCTGGAAACTGGCCTCCTGGGCTCCATCCATGTACTGATCCCAGAGAAGGCGAAGGGGCGACTCTGTCCCAGTCTGGAGGGGAAGACGTTTCCTAGAGGAGCCAGCTCTTTCCTCTCACAGACAGAGGTCTTGCAAAATCTGGTGGGACCCCCCCAGGCTAGAAACGGGGGCACGTTTTTCACAGCGAGGGTAATGAATCACGGGAGCAGCTCACCTAGGGACGCAGGGGGTGGTGGATTTTCCATCACCGGGAGTCTTTTAATCAAGACGGGGCGTCTTCCTAAGGGCTCTGCTCCAGTTTGGATTTTGCGGGCTGGAAGCCATGGGTGGGTTCTCTGCCCCGGGCTATGCAGGAGGCCAGACTAGATGGACATAGTGGTCCCGTCTGGCCTTAAACTCCATGGCCCTCCCCTTCTGTCTTGCTTCTCCTCTCTGGTGCATAGCTGCATCGCGACACTGCCCCGTCTATGTGAACCACGGGCGGTTCAACCGTGTTTGAGGGGGGAATCTGGCTTAGTCGTCCTTACCCCCTCTAGCCCCCATACCCATTGGAAGGGGGGTTCCTCTCCTTGTCCCCCAGATTTGGGGGGCAGAATTATCCCAGAATTTCTCCCCGTTCCCCTGGGTCGAGCCCAGGAACGTGCGTTTGGCTAAAGCAGGGGTCTCAAACTCAAATAACCCCGAGGGCCACATGAGGACTAGTACATTGGCCCGAGGGCCGCATTACTGACCCCTCCCCCCGTGCCACCCTCGGCCCCGCCCGCACTCCACCCCTTTCATGAGGCCCCGCCTCTTCCCACCCCTTCCCTGAAATTGGGGTCAGTCCTGATTGGGAGGGGAGAGCGCCCCCTACTGAGCTCCCACCTCACCCCATGCACAAGCCGTACCATGGCCTGTGGGTTTTTTTCTTCAGTGCATAATAATCCCAAGCATTTACTGAGCGCTGACCATTGCACCGAAGGCAGGCAAGGTGTTGTCCCTCTTCCACAGACAGGGGAAACCGAGGCACGGAGCAGTGGAGTGACTGGCATGAAGGCACCCAGCAGAGCTGTGATCCGACCCTGTGGTCTGATCCCTCCCTGGCATTGCCGCTGCCCCCCTGGCTGCTGGGGATTATAAATCACTCTGCGCGGCAGAGCAAGCCGCAGACGGAGAAGGGCCCGCCCTGGAGCACCTGGGCCCTGGGCCACAAAGCCACATTGTGCTGAGTACGGGCGTTCCTCTGCGCGCTTCCTGCGCTCTCGCTGCAGGCCAGGGTGGGTGGGATTTAAAGGGAACCCGCCGGGCTCCAAGCCCAGAACTGAGGGGGGTTCCCATTGCCTCTGACCTCCCGTGGCAAGGGGGAGTGCGGCTCTTTCGTTTCGCTGGGGGAGCAGCCCTGGTGGGCCCTTGTGCCCGCCCCTTGGCAAATCCCCACAAGCCAGTGCCGCTCACGCCCTTGACCGCCGATCCAAACAGGGCTGGCGCTCCCAGGCATGCAGCCTCGCCCCTTCCTTTGGGAGTGTGTGCTGTATTGGGGGGCTGGGTAGCAGAGCCAGGCCTCCTGCTTCCCCCCCCCCCATGTGTCTGAGGGAGGAAACAGCCTGAGCCAGTCCTTCTGCTAAGTGGGGTTAATTTAATCCCTGGGGCCTCTCCTGGGGCAGCTGGAATTGAGGGAAGCGTCCGCATCTTTAAAGGGGCAGTGTCCCATTTCTCCATTGGGCAGCGAGGGTCCATCCTGCTTGCGCGGGCTGGGGTGGATTTGCAGGCTGCGCAGGCAGGGAGGGGACCGCTGGGCAGTGGGCGGCCGGCAGGAGGCTAACGCTGGGACACGGGGATGGAATCATAGACTCATAGGATATCAGGGTTGGAAGGAACCTCAGGAGGTCATCTCGTCCAGTGCTTCTCAAGCTATCTGATGTGGGGGACCTGCAGTTTTTTTCCCCAGTGTGTGCACAGGACCACCACTTTGCGTAGTACTGATCTAGTCCAATCCCCTGCTCAAAGCAGGACCAATCCCTGGAGCGGCGAGAGAATCAGGGCAGGACAGGAACGGCCAGGCTGGCAAGCGGTATCGAGACTCGCTGCGCATTGGAGAAATGGGGCACTGCCCGTTCTGAGCCCAGCCCCCTGCGGATGGTAGAGCAGCCTCAGGGCTGCTCTGATTTACATGCTGCTGCCCGTGCCCCCTGGTGGGTTATGGGAAGCGGAGATTAGCCAGAGCTTGGTGGTGCCATAGAAGGGGGGCAGCACAGTGGGCTGGTCTCAGAGGGCCGGATTTTGTTTACACAGGCGGGGTTACTCTGGGGTGATGGAGACCAACGGCCGGAGCCGTCACTCAGGGCCGTGCAGCAGGAGAGCCCCAGAGAGCGGCCCAGGAGCCCCTCGGCTGCAGGCCCAGGGGCTGAGAGCGAGGCACGTGGCTGACGTGGGCAGCATGGGGGGCTGCTAGCACTCGCTGACCCCCGGGGCCTGGTGCAGGCGCCGGTGGGAGGGAGAGGAGAATCCACCCCCGAGGCCTGCTTGCACCCCTGGGGCGTGCTTCCCGGACAGAGACATGGGCTGCAGCCGCTGGGTCATTTATTCTTCATGACCATTTGATCATTAGCTGGGGCCATTGCACTTGCTGCAGCCCCGCCCTGCCCGTGGGGCTCTCCCGGCTCTGACTCGGCCTGGCCTCCCCGCAGCTTCTCCTCGGCTCTGGCGCTGCCAGGGGCTGGGTTACCGTGGGGATCGGCGCTTTCGCCTGTGTCACGGAGTCCCTGGGCGATGCTCTGGAACTGGTCCCCATGAAGCCAGTCAGGACTCTGGGGTAGTCGCCTTTCTGTGAGCAGCCTGTCTTCAGGACACACAGCTCACACAGCTTCCACCTTCCTGGGTCTGACCTCGGAGCATTCAGCATCCTCTGCCCCTCCGTGCGCTTCCCACAGCGAGTCCGCTCAGGCGGGGCTCCTGGGGAAGCCAGAGGGTCCTGCACCCCACCTTCGCAGTCAGACGTGACTCTCAGCCAGCCAGTAAAACAGAAGGTTTATTAGACGACAGGAACATGGTCTAAAACAGAGCTTGCAGGTGCAGAGAACGGGACCCCTCAGCTGGGTCCATTCTGGGGGGCAGTGAGCCAGACAACCACGTCTGCACTTCACTCCATGTCCCAGCCAGCCCCAAACTGAAAACCCCTCCAGCCCCTCCTCCTCTGGGCTTTGTTCCTTTCCCGGGCCAGGAGGTCACCTGATTCCTTTGTTCTCCAACCCTTCAGCTCTCACCTTGCAGGGGGGGAAGGGCCCAGGCCATCAGTTGCCAGGAAACAGGGTGTCGGCCATTCTCTGTGTCCAGACTCCTGCACACACATGCCCTCTAGGGCTCTGCAATGATCATACACCCTTACCCCACCCCCTAGATACTTAAGAACTGCCTAGGGGAAACTGAGGCACCCCCACACTATTCAGAGGAAACATTAAGAACAGTCCCACTTCGTCACATCTCTCCCCCCTTCGAGATCGAACTGAGCGGGGTCACTTTAGCCGGTGACCTGGGGAAGTTCGAAGCCACCAACGTTCCCATGGATGCCCCAGCATCTCTCCCATTCCTTGGTAGGAGTTACACCAGGCCCTTCCAGTTTCACGCCCTCCCTTAGATCAGGGGTGGTCGATAGCACTCGCAGGCCGCATGTGGGAAGGTTTATGCAGCCCATGCCCTTTGGCCACCCCAAGAATGTCTCCCCATTGACCATCACCTTCTACTCCCACTGGAGGTCCGGGGGGCCTGGCCCCAGGAAACTCCACACAGACATATAGGTTGGGGTCAGGAGTGGGAGCCTGTCCACATCCCCAACCACCTGGCTGACGGAGTCTATGGCCTTGGGACCCAGCAAGGGAGCTAGACACCGGGGCTTTTCCGCAGGGTCCCCTTGGTTCAAATCGCCAGCCTGCTCAAAGGCAGTGAGGTGGGCATCCACACCCCCCCGCTCCTTAACCAGGGGCAGCAATTTAGTCTCGAGGTTCCCTGCGGAACTGGCCCCCCGGGATCTATCCCCACTCACCCCGGGGAGGTCCCCTAGGCCTCTCCGCCCCACCACCGCCAGTTCATGCTGCTGCTGCTTCTGCAGCTCTTTCTCGGGCTCTCGCTGTCTCCCACGGTCCTCTTGCTCTCTCAGACTCAGCTGCAATCCCGTCCGTCTTGATCCCCCGATGGGGAACCCGATCATGAAGACCCTCGTCTGGTCGGGGACAGGAGTCTTGGCGATGCCTGGCTCCCGCTTCAGCTGCTCCCAGATCCTGCTATAGCCCCAGTTGGGGTCAGGAATCTGTTCCTTAGAGCGGTCATCCTCCTCCAGCTGCACGATTAACTCTGCTTTGGTGAACTTTCCAATGCTCAACCCTCTCTTTCTGCACAGGGTTACAATGTCCTTCTTAAGGAGACGGTGACAGGCCATCACTCCGCTCCTCCCAAGTTGTTGTGGACTCACAGGCCCGTGTGTTCTCAGCTCCCCACGGTTTCCAGGGAGAACCCCTAGTGTGCCAGCCCTTCTCAAGGTCACCACCTCTTTGCCAGGGTCGAGCTGCAGACTCCTCCGCCCCTTGGACTGCTTGCTGCAATCCCCAGGGGAACCCTGCTACTGCACAGTCCTTCTCGCTGGTCACACACTCCCAGGGGTTAACCGCCCCCCGAAACCGCTCCTCTCTGAGCCTTCAGCAGGCCTGGTCCTCGACAATCCCCCTTCGTGTTACTGCTCCCCAGTCACTTACTGCAGGAAGCGCCATCCACGGGGTGCAGTACATCCCACCGCTGCCACCAGTTGTCACGGAGTCCCTGGGCGATGCTCTGGAACTGCTCCCCATGAAGCCAGTCAGGACTCTGGGGCAGTCGCCTTTCTGTGAGCAGCCTGTCTTCAGGACACACAGCTCACACAGCTTCCACCTTCCTGGGTCTGACCTCGGAGCATCCAGCATCCTCTGCCCCTCCGTGCGCTTCCCACAGCGAGTCCGCTCAGGCGGGGCTCCTGGGGAAGCCAGAGGGTCCTGCACCCCACCTTCGCAGTCAGACGTGACTCTCAGCCAGCCAGTAAAACAGAAGGTTTATTAGACGACAGGAACATGGTCTAACACAGAGCTTGCAGGTGCAGAGAACGGGACCCCTCAGCTGGGTCCATTCTGGGGGGCAGTGAGCCAGACAACCACGTCTGCACTTCACTCCATGTCCCAGCCAGCCCCAAACTGAAAACCCCTCCAGCCCCTCCTCCTCTGGGCTTTGTTCCTTTCCCGGGCCAGGAGGTCACCTGATTCCTTTGTTCTCCAACCCTTCAGCTCTCACCTTGCAGGGGGGGAAGGGCCCAGGCCATCAGTTGCCAGGAAACAGGGTGTCGGCCATTCTCTGTGTCCAGACTCCTGCACACACATGCCCTCTAGGGCTCTGCAATGATCATACACCCTTACCCCACCCCCTAGATACTTAAGAACTGCCTAGGGGAAACTGAGGCACCCCCACACTATTCAGAGGAAACATTAAGAACAGTCCCACTTCGTCACAGCCTGCCGCTCCCTCCCCGCCCCGGCTGGGCTCTGGGAGCCCTTTGTGTTCTCGGCACACAGGTGTTTCTCAGGTTACCTTCCCAGAATCTGTTTATCGCTTGCTCTGCCTGGCAAACGGGGCTGCGTTAGTTTCCCGGTGTGGGTGTGTGAGACGTTGCGTTCTCCCCTGCACCCAGATCTCTGGCTGTCCTGGGCCCCGGGCACCCACTTGCCCAGGGCCAATCCTGGCACGGAGCTATCCCTGCTCAGCCCCAGTCCTGTGCAAGCAGACAGGCCAGCTGCTGGCCTCTCCAGGAGAGGCTGTGTGGTGTAGTGGGCAGGGCTCCGGCCCAGGTCCCGGCCGCTTTGGGCTCTGTTCCCGGCTTTGCCGTGTGAGCTTGGGGCAGGTGTCCTCTCTGTGTGACTCTCTTTCCCTTCCCACCCTTGTCGCTTGAGACGGCGAGCTCTTACCGTAACGGGGGAGGATGGCCAATGAGGCCTCGCGGTGCCCAGGGGTAGGAACCGAGGGCTGCAGGGATCTCTTGGGCTGAGCCTCATGCGAGCTGGCGTGGCACCGGGGAGCAGGGCCGTGTGCTCTCTGGGCAGACGCCGGCGCTGGGCGATCCTGCCCGGCAGCTGGGGGAGCGGGAGCTGGGCTGGTATGTGGGGTCCATCGCCCGTTCCTTCCCGGGGGGGAGAGGCGTGCCCCCAGCAGGATGGTGCAGCGGGGAGAGGTGCAGTGAGGAGCGGGGTGCTGGGGCCACAGACGTGCCTAAGGGAGACAAGTGCCCAGCGTGAGGCTCTCCGGGGGGGGACCCCCGCAGGCCTGTTTGTTCCTGACATCCCCATGTTTGTTCCCCTCCCCACCCGCTGCTCTGCTCGTGCCATCAGCTCTTGCGCTGGGTCCGGCCTCTCCTGGCCCCGTGTGAGCTCTTCCGCTGGGAGGGGGGTCGTGAGCGCCGAGGAATGGCCCCCGCGGAACAGGGTTCGGGGAGGGGACCTCCAGGGCGCCCTCTCCCTCTGGAGTGCCCTTGGGCTGGGCGCGGTCCCTGCTCTGCTGTGTTTTGTCCCGGCCCCTTGGATGGGCCAGGCCCAGCTGGAGCTCGTCCCGGAGCGAAAGGAACGAGGCCTCCCATGTGTGACCCTGTGGCTCCCAGGAGGTGCTGGCAGCTGTTGTCACTGTCCCAGGGGCGACTGGCCTGGCTCCGGAGGGGGGGGGGCTTTCCCCCGCTTCCCAGGCCCCCAAGACAACACCCCAGCTGGCTTCCTTCACCTCCCACCTTCTCGCCTCCTCCCCAACCCAGCCCAGCCCCCTATTGCTCCAGTCACACCAGGGCTGGCTGAGCGGGACCCTCTGCAGCTGGGTGTTCTCTGCCATTCCCAGCAGGGACAGAGAAATACCATGGGCTGGGGATGGGGGTTCCCCGGGCACAGGGGCTCGTGCCCATGGCACAGGGCTGGATGTGCGAGGGGGTCTGCACATGCCAACGAGATGAAGGGGGGGATTCCTTTGGCTGGGGGGGGGAAGCCCTCTGCAGGGTGTGGGGCGCATCCAGTCCAGGCATGTCTAGCGGTTCTGAATCTCGGGGGAGGAGGCTCTGATTCCCCCGTGGCGTCCCGTTTGCAGCCGTCTCCAGCTCCGTCTGTCCGCACGTCCATCCTGGCCTCCCTGCTAGATTTTGCTCCTTCTCCTCCTTGCTGTTGTTATTACCTCGGGCAGGGCTAGCAAGGCTGCTTGGTAGCTTGTCTGGCAGGCCCAGCTCCAGCTTGCCGCATTGTTCTTGCAATTACAGAAGCTGGGATCTGTGCCCTGTATGCCAGGGACAGTACAGCCACATGGTAAGAGACAGCCCCTGCCTCAAAGCACAAGGCCTGAATCGACCAGGTGGGCACAGGGTGGGACGGGAGGGGACAGGCCCAAGGCCATGTGGCAGAGCCAGGAATAGACCAGCGCAGTCACATCCAGTGCTGTCTCTCTGGCCCGAACCGCCTCCTGCAGCTGCAAAGTGCCACCGGTGGCATGTGATCCCGCGTGTCTGTGCCCCAGGAGTTTCCACCAGGAAAGCGCAGAAGCCCGGATACCGTGGATGCCTTGGGTGGCTCGTGGGCCCCCTGAAAGCGAGCGTCCCACATTAGCGGGCCCTTGGTCCAATGCGCCAGGCTGCGAGTTGGCTTCCATCAACGCCCCATTGTGGGAAGGAAGCAGGAGCTTTCCGCTAGCCAGGACTCATGTCGCCCTCTAAGCTGCCGCTTCCCAGGGAGGGACGTAGGCCCCGATCCTTCTAGGTTGATTGCAGTGGGAGTTAGGAGCGTGAATACCTTTGAGGACCTGGGGTTCAAGCCCTGGTGCTACAGGCAGACCCTACAAGGAGGATCTGCTCCCCCCGCCCGCGAACCCGGCAGTCCGTATTGTCCAGGAAGGCAGCGACCGCGGCAGCTCAGATACATCGGAGTCGAGACCCGCAGGGGCGCCCGGCCAGGCAGCGGGAAGAGCACCCGGCTCCACCTGCCACCACCCGGGATGTGGGCGGTCAGGCCTAGTGGTGGGAACCAGGGGTCAGCTCTGGAGGCAGGCCCGATCGCTGCTGCGGGTGTGTGCATTGAGCAGTCAGAGGCCGGCTGCTGCTGTTGGCTTTCCTTCGAGCGCGCTCCCTGGCAGTGAACGCTGCGGGCCACCCCCGCACCCCTTTGCCAGGCCCTGGGCGTGGGCCTCTCTCCCTCCGAGTGGAAAGTGGGGTCCGAGTGTTGCCCCAGGCTGGTGTTTCCTGCTGCACAGCCCTGGGCAGAGGCTGGATGGGCACCGGCAGCAGCATCGCTGTCCAGATAAGCGAGGCCCTTTCGCCCGGCTTGATGGACATCCCAGTGAGAGATAAAACCCGTGTGACCCCACTGGCAAAGAGCCCTGCCATCCCAGCCTCCGTTGCCCTGTCTCCGGGACACACAGCAGCGCCCCAAGCTGTGCGCAGTTGGACAGCCAGGAAAGGTTTAGTCATCGAGAGCATGACAGGCGCCCCCAAGCCGAGGGATCGGGGTGTAAGGAGCCGTGGGGCCACCGACAAGCCATCCGGGGCTACCTCCTGCCCTGAATCAACTGCTGGACCAAGGTTTATCTCTGCCCATAACTCCCTTGTGCGTAGGGTGACCAGACAGCAAATGTGAAAAATCGGAACAGGGTGTGGGGGGTCATAGGAGCCTATATAAGAAAAAGACCCAAAAATCAGGACTGTCCTTATAAATCGGGACATCTGGTCACCCTACTTCTGCTCCCCAAACACCGTAGTGCACTCCTGCGAGGTCAGAGCCAGCCTGGGACGTCCCTCTTTAGTCTTCACGCCTGCCCCCGCTGGTGTCTTGACTTAATGTGACCCACAGTGTCTTCCTCCAGCCCCACTCCTCCTCACCGGGAGAGCCATGCAAATGCCCAGCCTTCCTGGCAGCTCAGAGCCTGTGTATGCAAGCTGAGAGTAGCATGCATTTCCGCTGATGGCTTGGGTCACGGAGCGGAGAGCAAGCTTGTAACCGCTGCGTTTATAACCAAGCTGGGAGGGGCTGCTAGCACTTTGTAGGCCAGGATTAGAGCTGAAATGGATCTGGACAAATTGGAGAACTGGTCTGAAATCAACACAGTGAAAATCTGAAATTCACTAAATGCAAGTGCAAAGTGTGTCACTGAGGAAGGAAAAATCAAATGCACGACAACAAAATGGGGAACAACTGGCGAGGTGGTCGGGACTCCTGAAAGGGCCTGGGGGTTCCAGTGGGTCACAAGTTGAATATGAGTCAGCAATGTGATGCTGGTGTGAAAAAGGCAAATCTCATACTGGGTGTATTAACAGGAGGCCATTGTCCTACCCTGCTCAGCACTGGGGAGCCCTCAGCTGGAGTATTGTGTCCAGTTCTGGGCGTCACACTCTAGGAAAGACAGAGGTGGATTATGGTTTTGTGGGGCCCTGGGCCAAAGCAAGTGGGGGTCCCACCCCACCCCTTCTGCCTGCAGCTCCCCACCCCCAGTGCTCCTGCCTGGGAAATGGGGTTGGGGCACAGGGACTTGCCCCACACCGCCTCTGTATGCCCTTGCCCCAGTGCCCAGTGGGGTGGGGTGGGGTGGGATTTGCCGGGTGGCTCTAGAGGGAGCCCGGGCTGGCTCGTGTGCATGTGAGCTGGGTCCTGGGTAGCCCGGAGGGTGCATCCCGCTCTCTGCAGCCGGGATGCTTTAGCTAATCTCCCTGAGCCTCGGGGAGCGCTGGGAGGCTTTCCAGGCTGGCTGCCCCCTTGTACGCTGCAGGGCCCTGCTGACTTCTGCTGCCTGTCCCACAGCCTCAGTTATGGGGCCCCCAACCTGGGATCTGATCCCTCAGCAGCCGGAGCTGCGAGTGCTCAGGGTGACACGCTTGGGAAGGGTCCCGCCCCACATAGAAGATAACAGCCTACTGCTGCTGCCAGTGAATGCTGGAGTTCCTCCTCGAGCTCTGTGCTGAGGGTCTAGGGGTGCAAACCCTACCACATCTGAAAACCAGGCTTTCGCCTCGAGCCCCGTTCTTTAATACCTGCTGGTGAGTGGCTTTTCAGAGCCAGCTGCTAGCAATGCCCCCCCCCCCAGCCCACAAATAACAGCATGTAGCTCCTCCCACCCCCAGCTGAGTGGGATAAAAGCCCCGCCCCTTGGCCTGCCCTGGCTAGGGGAGCTTTGGGGAATTGAGCCAGGGAGTAGCCTGGTTTGGAAGCGGGCAGGCGAAGGAAGCCAGTGAGTATGAAGGCTCTGAGCCGCTCGCCCCATGCAGAGGGTTCATAGGCAGTGTGATCGGGGGGCTGGATCTTTGCGGTTCTCACCCAGCGCTGCCCTGGGTTTGCTGGCAGAGCCGGTCATTGACGCAGAAGTTCTCAAACATGCCCCTGGCCGTGGGCATCTCTGTTTCTGGGTGCCTGGGTTGAGCCAGCTGAAGGGTTGGCAACCAATGGGAGTGGGCAGGGCCCAGCACTTCTGAGAGTCTGGCCCCTGGAGTCCCAAGTTGGGCCCCCCAAATCAAAGGGGGGCTTTTGGAGTCTGAGAGTTTCAGGCCAAAAGGGACCACCAGCTCCTCCAGCCTGACTCTGACCTCCTCTATGTCATAGGCCACCAACCCTGCCCAGCACCTGCACGCTGACCCCTCCCTGCCTCGGTTTCCCCACCTGGAGTAACAATACATCCCGGCAGGGGGAGGGTTAATTTGCAAATGAGTTTCACACATGCTGCTTGGCTCTAAATCAAACTCAAGGCACTCGGGGCTCAGCACCTCTGGGCGCAGCACCAGCTGCCAGAAGGGTGGCTGGAGGCTGAGACAAGCGATGAGTTCTGGCCGCCCCGGCTCCGGACGGCTGCGGCAAAGCCAGGCGCTCGGAGAAGGGGGCTGGGAAGCCCCTGGTGTGAGGTTTATTTCCTCACCGCTTGCAAGGCAGAGCTACTTTGGGCTCTCCCCTCTGCCCAGCTCTGGGGACCCCCACGCTCCCATCCAGCAGAGCCGGAGACCCAGCAGTGGGCACATCGCTGCTAATGGACCAGCCCTGCCCCCTCCTTCCCATCCCCTGCATCCCGTTCCCCAGAGCCCGGGGAGCCCGTTTGCGCCCTTGGCCAGAGCAAAACGCAATGAGCTGGGTCTGTGTCGCTGGAGGCTCCCTGCCTGTGCCCTTGCAGGGGGCGGGAGGGGGGCTGCAGGGACTGTGGGCTATAAACCAAGCCAGGGCGGCTGCGGGGAGTGGGCGGCCCGTAGGCTGTGGCGGCTGGAAGCGCGTGGCTCAGCGGTCCCATCGGCACCACAGCCCGGCCCCCAGCGGGCCCTGGGGCTCACGCCCCCCAAGAGCCCCTGGGTTTCTTGCTGGTGGCGAGAGGGCGTGCGGGAAACCAGCGGAGCAGCGAGGGGAAAACGCCCGCTGGCCCGTCCCCCACCCTTGGGCTGATGGGCACCTTACGCCCCGGATCGGTCAGTGTGCGGCCGGCATCGAAAGCATCTCTGGCGACTCCCACCCAGTTGCATCTCCCTGGGACTGAGGGCAGGTTGGCAGCCAGATGCCCCTGGGCGCTTGCCCACCTGCAGTGTGGAACCCAAGCGGGCTGGCTTTATCTCCTGGCTTTAACGGGTGTTGGCGAACCTGGCGACGCGTTCTCCTGGCGCTACGTGACAGGCGTCCTGCGTGGGCTGCCAGCCAGGCCCCGGGGGCATATGGCTCTCAGGGTCTCGCTTTGGCTGCTGTCCTGCTCCCCCCTGGGTTGACACCCCACAGCGCCGTGTGGGGGTTTCTCTGGGGCTCGTGTGCCTCTAGCCGGAAAGTGCCGGGCAGCCCCACTGGCCCAGGAGCTGGGCTCTCTGTCCCAGGGGTGCGGGGTGGGTTTGGGGGGCAGATGGGAGAGACTGATTTGGGCCAGGAGGGAACGGGGACCCGGCTATTGAGCTGTACTTGCATTTCCACCAGACGCCTGGGCCTGGTTCAGAGCCGGGCCCCCAGGAGACCAGCGTGGCTACGTGCCACGGATGAATGGCAGGGAGGGGGCAGAGGAGTGTCTGTTGGGGGTGGTTATTAGAACTGGCTTTGGGCGCTCTCCAGGCTGGTGTTGGTGGAAGGGCTGCCAACTAGGCCACGTCCCAGGCCAGGCCTGGTCCTTGGGCACCCAGTGAGCCTGGCGTGCTCAGCCCAGTTTGCCCCGCTGAGCTTGGTCCTGGCACTGCACAAAACTTGCTCGGTGCAGTGCATCACTGTCTAGGCGGTGGGGCCCTGGCACTCAGTGGGGATACAGGGGGGCTGAGCCTCACCCGCTTGTGGGAGCTGGAGGGTGACCCCCCGCTGGCTTCCCCACAACCTGCGACCCCCCCCCTCCCTTGGGCTGGCAGGTGGCCACCCGGGCCAGCGGCTGGGCCAGGGGCAGGCAGGTTGGGAGGGCTGGCAGTCCGAGGGGCTCAGCAGAGGAAGGCTTGGCGCGGGGTTGGGGGCGGGAGGGGACGTTCTCCACTCCCCACCAATGTGGGAGGGCAAATTCCTTGGGGCTGTGCCGAGGGGCCCTAGAGCAAGATCCCTCGGGGCTATGGGAAAACCCAGGCTCCCCCCACCCCTGCTGGCCAGATCGAGGCCCTCCCCACCCCCCCAGCAGCTCACTCTCTCGTCCCCCTCCCCTCTCCTGCCTGCTGCAGTGACTAATTGGGAGCATCCTGTGATTTCCCTGGGGGGTGGGGGAGGTTAATAGCATTAGTGGTGGAGCCTAGCTTGAGGGTCCACTCCCCTGCCCCTTGCCCGTTCGTCACCTGCTGCCCCATCTCCATCAGCAGAGCTGGCTTCCAGCCTGCTGGGCGGGGGCTCGGCTCCCCTGTCATGGAGCATTCCCCACAGAGCCCCTCTCTGCTCCCCCACCCGGATGGGCAGGATCAGCTGTTTCCCTAGGCTCCTCGCTAGGGATGGGGGGACCCCTAAGGGGTGCTTCGGGGGAGGGAGGCTGGTCTAGTGGCAATTCCTGCCGACTTCTGTGTGACCTGGGGCTGGCCACAGGAGCTTTCTGTGCAGCGGTTCCTCATCCGTAAAATGGAGCAATAGATCCCCCTTCCCCACGCCAGTCAGCTAGTGATCTCCTCTGAGCTGGGCAGGGACCGTCTCTCGCTGCGGCACCTTACACAACGGGGACCTGATCTCAGCCGGGGCAGGGACCATCTCTGTGTGTCTGTACAGTGCCTGGCACAATGAGGCCCTGGTCTGCCCCCGGCCCCGACAACCTTGCAGTCGAGCATTGATCCACACGACTCACATCTGCACATCTCCTTTCTCTCAGAGATCAAATCTAAGAGCAACGCTGTCCAGTGACTCCTGTTGCTTTCGAGCTTTCTGGGTGACTTTTGTTTCACGAGACGTGAAAATTCCTTTGGACGACTGAAACCTCCTGAGGTCTACACCGTGCTCTGTTAGCGGCACGCCACCTATCATCAGACGTGAATAGCATGTGTTTTTTGGCTCATCCTTGCTGGGTGTGGTGCTGTACAGAATTGCCGTAAAACAAGGTCTCTGCGCTGAGGACCACACTATAATCCACTTGGCCTAGAGTGTCAAGAATGCGACACTTAAGTGTCAAGGGATGGAACAAAACCACTGCATGGTAGTACGCCAGCATTTGCATCTGTAGCATGGAGAACCTGCATTTAACATGGAGTACGTGCATTTGGAGGCCAGTTATCCCTTGAAGTAGAAAAATTACAAATATTCATTTTGTAGAGGAGAGAGACTTGTGTTGCTGACCAAATGATTAGTTTTCAAGTGTGATATGTAACCACAGTCATGTGGAGTGTGTCAAAAACCTTGCTAGACATCCTCGGCTGCAAGCGGGGAAATATGGTCTAGATGAGATTTCCGTAAGGGAGGTGCACAACTGGTTGGAAATCTGTACCTAAAGAGTAGTTCTCACGTCCTCCCAGTTTGCCAGTGGACCATTATCTAGTGGGGTCCCACAGCGGTCGGTCTTGGGTCCAATACTAGTCAATATTTTCATTAACACCTTGAATAACAGAGTGGAGAGGATGATGCTTACAAAATTTTGGGATGACACCAAGGTGGGAGGGGTTGCAAGGACTTCGGAGGAGGGGATTAGGATTCAAAATACTCTTGAGAAATTGGAGAACTGGTTTGAAATCAGGAAAATGAACTTCAGTAAAGACCAAGTGCAAGGTCCTTCACTTAGGAATCAAACACGCTGCTTCAAAGTGAGGAATAACTGGCTAGGTCGCGCTGCTGAAACGGACCTGAGGGTTCTCGTGGATCATACCTCGAATGAGTCCCCCGTGTGATGCTGTTGTGAGAAAGGTGATTGTCACTCAGGTGTCTTAACAGGAGTGTCGTATGTAAGACAGAGGAGGTCGTTGGCCCGCTCGGCTCAGCACTGGGAGATCTGAGCTGGAGTCCTGCTTCCAGTTCTGGGCGTTGTGCTTTAGGAAAGATGGGGAGGCACTGGGGGGAGTCCCAAGGAGAAGAATAAAAATGAAAACCTGACCTAGGGGGAAAGGCTAAAAACCCTGGGCGCATTTAATCTAGAGAAGCCTGAGGGGGGAGCTGATGAGCCTGTAAACATGTAAAATCTTGGTGTAAAGAGGCTGGTGATCGATTAAGGTGCCACAAGTACTCCTTTTCTTCATGTCCACTGAGGCTTGGACAAAAAGAAATCAGCCCAGTTTGCCGCAAGGCGGATTTTGGTTGGATTTTTGGAAGAACTTTCTAACTCCGTGGGTGGGGAAGCTCTGGGACAGGTGCCTGGGGAGGATTCTCCATCACTGAAGGTTTTTATGAGCAGGGTGGACAAACCCCTGTCAGGGCTGGGCCTAGATTTCCCTGGCCCTGCCTCGGTGTGGGGGGCTGGGCTGGCTGAGCTCTCGAGGTCCCGTCCAGCCCCACGTTTTGATGACTTCAGTGCAGTGTGTTGGGTGGGGTTTAATGTTTGAAATGTCCATGCTGGTTCTAGTGCAGGGCGGGGGCGTCAGCATGCCTGGCAACAGGGCCGGTTCTTGGCACTGCAGGGGTTTCCAGGCTCTGTATCAGCAGCCCTGAGCTGGGGCTCCTCTCTCTCAGCCAAGTGAGCAGACCCTCACCCCATTGCATGGGGGAAACTGAGGCAGGTAGTAGGGAAGGGCCTCACCTCCATTTGCACTGGCAGACCTGGGACTAGAACCCAAGAGCCCTGCCTCCTAGCTCCGCACTGTAATCACTGAACCCCTTTGACTAGGAACCGTAGCACAGGGTATCCCCTGCCAGCGCCCCAGGCCCCTCCGCTCTGCACCTCACCGTGGGCTCTGTTGAAGCAGAAAGGACGGTCTGGCGGTTAGCGCTTGCTGGCACCCAGGCTTCAAATCCTCGCTTTGCCCCAGCCTCCCGGTGTGACCGTGGGCAAGTCAGCTAGGCGCTCTGTGCTCCAGTTTCCCATCTGTCCCATGGGGGTAACAGCCCGGCCCTGCCCCACTGGGGCGCGGGAGGATAGAAACGTTGATGATTTGCCTGCGGAGACACCAGAGAAATCCCATAGATGAGCGGGAAGCAGCAGAATCTCCCTGGAGGGGACTCCCCCTGCCCAGCTGGGCCCAGAGCTAGGGCTTGGCGAGCGCTCTCAGTCCTCCCCTTGTGCCTTGCTCGTCCCTGCCTTGCATCCCCGGGGTTTTGGCGCAGCATCGCTCGGCTCCAGGGACGAGCCCGGTGCCCTAGCAAGTGCCGTGAAGGACACGAGCTGCCGAGCGCGCGGAGGGGCCAGCAGCTGCAAGGCACAGAGCCTGAGCGACCCGCGCTGCCGGGGGAGGAGAGGGGGGAGAATCTCATTAGCTAATGGGGGGTGGGATTTGCCGGGCGGCTCCGGAGGGGAAGCAGTGCCTGGGCTGGCTCGTGTGCGTGTGAGCTGGGCCCTGGGCGGCCCAGAGGGTGCAGCCCGCTCTCTGCAGCCTGCCCCTCAGGGAGCGCTGGGAGACTTTGCAGGCTGGCTGCGCCTTCGCACGCTGCAGGGCCCTGCTGGCTTCTGCTGCCTGTCCCACAGCCGGGGTCTGGCTGTGCCGCCCGTCAGGGAGCGGGGAAGGTTTAGCCGGCGTCTCCGGCACCTGGATGGGGCGCACAGCGAGGGACTGAGGGGCGCTGGCCCCAAGAACTGCACCCAGGTCGCTCAGGAGGGGCTGGGAGCTGCCTGATGGCCACCCGGCTCTGCGGTGCTGATGGCACGGTGAGGGGCGGTCGGGATTAGCCCAGCCATACGCCGGGAGCCACTGGTTACTTCAGAGCTCAGGAACTGCCCAGCATCCACTGGAGTTTTAGCTGGAAACCACCTTCCCCTGGGGGCTGCAGATTGTGGGGGAGCCAGGAAGGAGTGAGCTATGACCTGTCTCGGCTGGTGCTTCGGCTTGATGATCCGCTGGGGGAAGTACCTCTTCTCCTGCATCCTGCCCCGGTGCTTATGCTGGCCCAGGAAGGTAAGTGGGGGTGTGGGACAGGGAGGTTGCGGTGGGGGGGAGCCTGGCTTTGTGTCTGCAAACGTGGTAGCCCCTGGGGAGCCCTGATTTTCAGGGGTGCCGTTGTGGGAGGAGGGGGTGGTGGGCTGGCTAAGGAAGGGCAGGAGGTTGCCTGCTGTGGGGGGATCCCTGTGGAGTGGGGCATGTCGATGGAAGAGCCCTCGTGTGGGTGGCCTGAGCCGGCGCTGTCTCGGGCAGCAGGGGCAGGCCAGCCCGGCTCTGGGGTCTGGGATCCAACTTTCTCATCCTGAGACCATCCCTGCTGCTTGCGCCCCTATGTGTCTTGCCACTGGCCTGTCGCGCCCCCCCCATGGGAGGGGACCAACAAAGGGGGCCAACTGTACTGGTGGGTGCCAGGCTGAGACTCCCCCCCCCCCCCAAACTCATTGCATGTAGCAGCTAGGGATGGGTGGCAGCTGGGCAGAGGTACCCTCTCCCATTGCCAGTCCCTTAAGGTGCCCGGACCCCGCCACTCACCCTTAGTGGGTTTTAGTTGGGCAGCGCCCAATGCTGGGGCCTGCCCAGGGAGGGGGAGGTAAGTGGTGGCTGGGGGACCTGGCTGCATGGTGTGCAGCGGTGTGGAGACAGGTGGGGAGAATGGTGAGGGGCCTAGGGCAGCGACCCTGGGAACAGAGAGTGAAAAGGGCCCGACCTTGGAGTGGGGCCAGGTGAGGGGAGACTGGATTGAATCCTGATTGGGGCCCAGCAGGGAGAGCAGGGGATGCTCGTCTCTCACAGCAGGGTCATGGGGGCAGCCGCTGAGCTTGAAGGGTGGCAGGTTCGATAGTGACCCAAGTCAGCGTTGTTGGCCTGGGGAACTCACTGCCACAAGAAGCTGCTGAGGCCAAGAATTCACCATTAGGAGAGGGGGATCGGACATTCTTAGGGAGAATAAGTATAGCCAGAGTTAGAACGACTGACAGTCAAACCTGGAGTAGGGCCTGAGCGCCTTCTACTGAGCACCTCCATCCAGAGCTTTTCCTGGGGGACATGGGAACTGCAACCTTAGCCCAGCTGTTTGGGACAGGAAGTGAAGTCCCTGGAGGAGGCCCAGGACACTGCTGTCCTGCTTCAGCGCAGGGGGCTGGATTGGAGGACTGCTCGAGGCTCCTTCCAGCCCGACAGGTCAGTGATTTAGGGCCTCTCCACCATGGCTCGCGGCAGTACTAGGGGTTCTCCCCAGACGTTTCCTGTTCCATCAAGGCTGCAGCCTGCTACTGCTTGGCGAACCCGGCGGCAGATGGAACGAGCCTGGCTGCAGCTGGGTCCATCCGGCGCAGGCTTTTGCTGGCAGCACGGGCCTGTGCTCAGCCCTGTTAGTGTGACCAGTAACCGCCGCCCGCTCTCCCAGCTGTAGCTGGGAGATTTAACTTTTCGTTCTCCTTCTAAAGAGTGCGTGCGTTTCCCCCACACCCTGCCCACCCCAGACCTGCTCTGTGTCGCTTCTCAAACAAAACCCGGCCGGCGTCTTACAGCAGCGGTATTATGAAGCACCGGCTTGTGCCTGAGGTGTCCCCTGCTCTCTAGTGGTTGGACTCAGAACTGCACTCTTGTGTGTCCTAGACTCTATACTGCTAACAGCAAATGGGGTTTCTCTGCTCTGTCCCAGATGGGGCTGTGAAGTTCCCAGTGTCGCTGTGAGGTGTTGGCTGGCCGGGTTTGTGGAGTATTGTGGTGTGTAGATATACTTGCTGATAAGGACCCCACAGAAAGCTCCGGGAGAGTGGCTCGCCTTCAGTAAGGCGCTCCAGGGACTCTGAGATGGCTGCTAACAATCCAGTGTGTGTGATCTCCTCTCTGCACACATGGGCCCTGGGAAGGGTGGCAGAGGGGCTCGTGAACAGGCAGTTTCTGGTACTCCGTATTGCTGTAATTGGGGCTGCCGCTGGGGGGCGCTCAAGCCGCAGGGCCAGATTGTCCATCCCAACCCCACTGTAACTCTAGGGAGGTCAGAGGAAATGCCCCTGATGGACAGTGGCTCCTCCCAGTGCTCATCACACCTTGGCTCGAGAGGGGTGGGGGACGGTGGATAGGAGCAAGGCCTCTGAGCAACGAGCTGGCCAGGCCAGAGCAAGAGAAGGGTTCCTGCTTGTGGGGGGGGGGAGGGCGGGTGGAGGGTTGTTTGGCTGGAGTCTGAGAGGGTTTCCCGGATGCGGGCCTGGTGGGGGGTTTGCAAAGGGATGCAGAGTCCGATCTTGATGCCCCTGGCTGGCTGCTCCCTGTCTGGCAGGGCTAGCATCCAGGCAGGAAGAGATGCCGCTTTGCAGGTTGTCACGGAGCCCCCATGAAGGATGATCTGGAACTGCTCCCCATGAAGCCAGGCAGGACTCTGGGGCAGTCTCCTCTCGGGGAGCAGCCTGGCTGCAGGACACACAGCTCACCCGGCTCCACCTTCCTGGGTCTGACCTCGGAGCATTCAGCCTCCTCTGCCCCTCCGTGCGCTTCCCACAGCGAGTCCGCCCAGGCGGGGTCCTGGGGAAGCCAGAGGGTCCTGCCCCCCAACTCCGCAGTCAGACGTGACTCTCAGCCAGCCAGTAACACAGAAGGTTTATTAGACGACAGGAACATGGTCTAACACAGAGCTTGCAGGTGCAGAGAACAGGACCCCTCAGCTGAGTCCATTTTGGGGGGCAGTGAGCCAGACAACCACATCTGCCCTTCACTCCATGTCCCAGCCAGCCCCAAACTGAAACTCCCTCCAGGCCCCCCTCCTCTGGGCTTTGTTCCTTTCCCGGGCCAGGAGGTCACCGGATTCCTTTGTTCTCCAACCCTTTAGCTCTCACCTTGCAGGGGGGAAAGGGCCCAGGCCATCCATTGCCAGGAAACAGGGTGTCGGCCATTCTCTGTGTCCAGACCCCTGCACACACCTGCCCTCTAGGGCTCTGCAAGGATCCCTTATCCCACCCCCTAGATACTTAAGAACTGCCTAGGGGAAACTGAGGCACCCCTACAATATTCAGAGGAAACATTCAGAACAGTCCCGCTTCGTCACACAGGTGACCTGCCCTTAGGTTGGGGAGTTCAAACATGGCCTGATCGGAGCTCTGCCCCTGCCTCTCTCGGAGGCTGACAACTGATGCCCGGGCAGCAGGCGAACCGGGGCAGTGAAATGTTCTTCCCAGACCCTGCGGGATCCGCTGATGCCTCTGAAACCTGAGCGATGCCCTGACCCTCGTCTTCGCCGTGACGCTCAGCCAGGGTCTTCGCTGCTCGTGAAACGATCCGAGAAATCAGATCTGCTCCTGCCCTCGTGCAGCAGCTGGCAGGATGGTGCACGGCTGGGCCCGGGGGCGTGGGGGGCGCGTTCCCTAGTGCTTTGGCTATCTAGTTGTCGCACGCGTGTGTGTGAGAGAGAGAGAGAGCACTGACTGCCTTAACCAGGGTGCAATCTATTATGTATCTTAGCTCCTACACTGCTAAACCCAAAGAGTGATTCTTCTGAACGTAGATAGGACGGCTGGGCTGGTGAGACAGGTTCTGGCACTTGGGGGGATCCGGATTCAGTGCCCAGCCTGTGGGGCCTTGGGCCTGGTGCTACATTTCTCTCGCAGTCTGTATAAGGGTGATGCTCCCTTTGTTTAGCCTGTGAGCGCCTCAGGGCGGGGCTGGTCCCTTGCTCTGTGTCTGTGCAGCGCCTGGCAGCCCCATCTCTGCTCCTGTCAGATCATGTGTCACAAGTTCCGCCCTCCCTGCGACCGGTCATGTTTCAGGTTGCTGGAGCCATATGCGCTGGACCCAAACTGATCTCAATCTGTTACTGGCATTCCCAGGCCCTGCTGCTCCTTCATGGCCCAGTCCTCGCTGGCGCAAGCAGCTCCTCTCAGTCTAACGTTGCCTGTTGGTTTCACGGATGTGCCTCTGTAGATCTGGGATGAGCTCCGGGCTCTGAGTTGAAGGCATCCTGCAGCAGGGAGTCCCGTGGGTTACGGTGCTGAGAGCAGCCTTTAAACCCGGCCTGGCCTGACCGCGCCACCCCTTTGGTTCACAACGGAACCCCTTGTTCTCCCTATTATGGGATGGCAGAGGGGGCGGGGTGCCTGGGCTGGGCCCTGGGCAGTGTCACCAGCTCTGGCGACTTGTTTGGGGAGTGACGGGTGGTCCCCCGGGGCTGGAGCCAATCTCTCAATGACACGAGTGGGCTGCAGCGTCTCGCGAATTTGAGGTCTTCGGTTGGCTGCTTGTCACATTTGCTCTGTCTTTGGGGGCAGAGCAACCAATCAGAGCTGCTGGAGGAGCGCCCCCCCCCCCGAGAATGGCTTCAGGTTGCTGAGAATTGGGGGGAGCAAAGACGCCAGCTGCTCGGGGCAGCTCCTCCCCTGCTCCCCCTCCCCTTCTGTGAGCAGTGGGGAAAGGACGGCACCTCTGCTTCCTGCAATGCAGGGGGGAGGAGCCCCCTCTGGAGCTCCCCCCAACTCTAGAAGGGGCAGAGGGGACCACGCTGCAGCCGCCCCCACCCCCAGGGGTGGGAAGAGCCCCAGGCAGAGCAGAGGGGAGGCTGGGGGGGGGCAGAACCAATGGCTAGCCAGGGTTCATGTTGTCTCCTCCAAACGCGCGCAAGCAGCCAAGAGGGCTACAGGGGGATCCCGGCGTGTTCCCGCCGGGGAGGACAGACGGGGCATCTCCCGGCGCGTTCAGGCCGCTGCTGTTTGCTCACTGCTCTGTTCGGTGCAGCTGGCCCAAAGCCTCTCCCGCCCGGGGCAATGGCTAGTCCCGGGGCAAGGCTCCTGGCTGGCTGTGCAGTGCGGGAGGGGCCTTGCAGTCTGTCTGCATGGCCCTCTCTCCTGCCGGCCCCAGCTCTGCCAGTGTGATTCCAGGCTGAAGGCAGTCAGGGTGGGGTGGCCCTGTGGAGCCAGCGAAGGGCCCCAGCTCGTGGGCGCTGCCCCCTCCTCCCCAGCAGGGGATACGTGTTTGAGGTCCCCGTGGGTGGCACATGGCTGGAGCTGCAGCCCCAGGTCTAGGAGCGTCTGGACACCCTGTGCCGGACCCATACGGCACCGGCAGCCCCGCTGGTTTGGAAAGGAGGCGGGAATGTTTTCAGGAACGTGGGACTGCCCCTGAGGCTGGGGACAGAGGGAAGCCTGGGTTACCCGCCCAGGGCGGCTGGTCCTATGGCACAGGCAGAGCTGCGAGGAATTTTGGCCTGAGCCACTGGGCATCCTGCCTTCCCCAGCGGTTGAGCTGGTGAGCTGAGCCCGCTGCATGCAGGGTAAAGGGCTGCCCCGTGCTGGCGGTCACGTGGCAAGACCTGCCCTCGTGGTGTGGGTGGTCTGGGGGTCTGTCCTGGACCCCCAGGTGGGAGTGGGAGAGAGATTTTACCTAGGGACAGAACATGGTGTGGGTGACTCAGCAGGGGGCACTGGCCCCTGAGTCCCTTCAGACCCCAACACCCCAGCGGGGTGCTGGGGGTGGTGTGCTGCAGGAGGGGCCGCGTGCCATAGGGAGCGTGAAACGGACCCCTGGAAGATACTCAGCGAGTGGGTTTCTGAGGGGGAGAGCTGTCTAGATCTGACCAGGACACCACAGCTAAGGTGGATACATGAATTTGGCCTGCCTGCCGGTCCTTCTGCGTTCCAGCCAGGCAGGCTGTGAGGAAAGCCAGTAAGAGCGGCGCTGTGTGCTGTTAGGCAGCTCCTGTGTTCTGCCCCAGAAGTTGCTGCATTTCAGTGGAAGGTGAAGTGCTTTGGGCAGGATGAAAGGTCCCGGAGAAATATTTATCGCCACTTTCCAAACCATTAATGGATCCTCCAGCAGCCCTCTAGCTCGGGAAAGGTTGAGGCTGTTTTACAGCTGGGGAAACTGACGCAGAGAATTTGAGGCACTGTCTGAGTTGGGGTCAGCTCTTGGGTGTGTTCCAGTGCCCCAGTCCTGTGGTGTGGCCTGTAGCGCCCACTTCTCTGCCCTGGAGCAATGCGCCATCTGTCGGTGTTATCAGTGTGCTCTGGTGGGCCCAGCCACTTGCCGGCCACGGCCCCGAGCCTGTTTGGCCGGACAATACAAGTGCCTGAATGCAGCCGGCTAATAACCGTGCCTGCTAGCGTCTCCCTGCAGCCTCCCTGGAAATCTGCTCACAACCTACCAGCCACGACACGTCTTCAGCAATGCAGCTCGCCATCACGCCCGGGGAGCTGCTGGTGGCTTCTGAGCCCTCCCGTGCTGTCCTGGATGCCGAGAGAGAGCTGGGGAAGGCTCCCAGCACTGGCAGCCACTCAGCATCCAGGACACCTGCAAATGTGGCATTCAACAGGCTGTTGCTCCTTGTGTGTGTGTGTGAGGACGCAGGCTGGCAGCGGGCTCTGACTGTCTAATCCAGGCCTGCCTCGGCATTCCTGCCCATCGCTCCGCTCTGTGTGGTCCCGCTTATGGCAGGGCCGTGCTTTGCTCCTGCCGCTTTCGAGACAAACGACGGGGGGGGGGGGGGCCCTTCTTCAGCTAAAAGACCCGGGGATTTATCTCCTCCTTTACAGGCTGAGCAGCGGCTGTCAGAAGAGCCTGTGTCCCTAGTTCTTACGCGTTCTCTCTCCCCGCTTTGCGCTGCCTCCCGGGGTGTCTGTACTGAGGCAACGAGCTCTTCGCTCTCTCCAGCCTAGCTTCAGCCTGGCACCGTTCCCAGAGTCGGGTGTGCACAGAGCACCTGACGGGTGCTCGGGGGGCTGCCCGGCGCGCTGGGTCATTACCGGACGCTCAAGGCAAATCCAATGCTTTCCGCCCAAAGTGGTTTCGGCGTGGCTGTGTGGTCCAGGGGTTAGAGCGCCAGACTGCCAGCTGTGGGGCCCAGGTTTCAGTCCTATGTCTGCAGCTCCTGCTGGGTGACCGTGGGCGTGTCCTTTCCTTTCCCTTCCTTTGGCTTGTCCGCTTCACTTGGAAGCGCTTCCTGGCTCTTGCTGGGTGTCCGTGTGGTGCAGTGCCGTGGGGCTGTGGCAGTGAGCTAGGCCTGGTGGCCGCACCCTGGGATTTGGGACTGCAGGGCCCAGGTTCAAGCCCCGCTCGGTGATGTGCAGTGGGGCTGCCTATGTGGGCTGATCCAGCTGTGCGAAGCACCAGGAGTTGTCTCCCTGCTGCAAGATTCTTGGGAAGGACAAACTCTTCCCCCCACTCCTTGCAGAGACCCCCCTCCCCCCCCAGCTATTGGGCAGTTTGCGGTCATTTGTAGCCAATGGTGGACATGTTTTTTGCATAGGGCAATGGGAAGGGGAAAGTGAGGGTGGAGCCTTGTAGTGTTTGAAATTCCCTTTCCTGGTTCCTGCTGATGACTCTCTGAGATTCATCTGGAAAGAATCTGACTCTCTACGAAGCTCTTAAAATGTTCCACAAGAAACCCCGCAATTGCCCAAAGCTGTAAAACGCTTGTGACGTGTATCCAATGCAGCGTAACCTCCCTCTGCAGGGCAGCTTTTATAGCCACTGCATCCGGGGGGGCTTTGGGGTTGGGGGGCACAAGACAGCAGAAGCCGTATGGTGTAAATTACCAACCACGCCGGGGGGAAGCATCGGAGGGTGAATAAATGAAAGCAGCTGCATCGTGGGGTGAAAAACGGGGGAAGGGAGAAATGAAGAGGTGCGAAAGCAATCTGTTTGCACAGGGGCCAGGAGAGGAGAAGGAGCAGTCACGAGGCACAGGGGTTGTATGGAGGGTGTTCTAGAGAACTGTAGCAAGGCCTTGCTTGATCCAGCATCACAACCAGCCCCTGCCTCAGTTTCCCCTGTTTGTACTTCTCAGGCTGCACCCAGCTGCTTGCAAGTCCATTAACGCCAGACCATGCAGAGCAGGGACGCTCTGCCAGGCCCATGCTGGTCCTCTCCCCCGATCTTCTGGCCCCAAGTCTCCCCATCTCTGAGGGAGCAGGCTCCCTCTTCTAGGCAGCCCTCCCCGCAGGCTGCAATCCCCAAGTCAGGGCTGGATGACTGAGCACAGGACCAGGCGAAGCCCACCCCATGCCAAGAACGATGCTGCAGGGATGTGGAAGAGATGCAGGGGAGGTTGGAGCTCAAGGAGTGGGGGGCAGAGGGGTGCAGAGAGAGAGGCACGGAGATCGGCACCAACTGGCCTGAGCCAGGAAGTTTGCAGCCAGGGGCGGTTTTCGGGGAGATGCTTTATTTACATTTGGAATGAAATGCTTAAAGGGTTGCAGAAGTAATATAGGAATACATCTCTGGAACATGAAAGACATTGAGAAGTGGGGTGTGTGTGTGTGTGAGAATGGGTGAGTGGTGCCCTCTATTGGCTGGAACACAGAACTGTTTGCCTGTGTGTCCTGAGCCCTGTACTGCTAACCGTAAATGGGGATTCTCCTGTTGCTCAAGTTCCAGGGGCCTCCCTTTTGGAACAGGAGGATCTGAATGATGCCCTGGTGGCTAGAGCCAGTGGCCTTGCCTGGAGCGGAATTTGGCCCTTGCTGTCTGTTGCAGTGGCTCTGGGATGGTGGCAGCGTGGGAAGGCCAGGAACATGAATCTAGGTGGCCCTTTTGCAGAGCTGGAAGGGGCTTGGGGCTGGCAGCTTTCTTTAAGACCTGGAGCCGGTCCAGTCCCTCCCCTCCAGCATTGCAGCGAGTACAAAGGATCGTATCAGGGACAGCAGAGGCCCGTTGTGTGCTGGAATGGCCCGTCCTGTGGCTAGCTTGCAGGGACCTCTGTCCTATCAAAGCTGCTGCATCAGCACCCCCTGGCTCTTTAATTAAAGCCGGGCCCTGCGCGGCTGTTTGGCGGGCAGAGTTATTGTCTGCTAAATGAGATCTTCCTGAGTGGTTTTCACTGGGAATTAATCTTGCGGCTGTTGGCAGCTTAATGGCTCACCGAGATGCTATCGGCCGGTCCCCGTCTCGCCTTTCTTGCCTGAAGTAAGATGTGGGGCTGCCCTCGGATCCATGGGGCCTGGTGTGGGGCTGCTCTGTCTGATCTTCTAGCGCCTCCCCCAGACTCTCCCCCTTTCCAAAATAAGAGTCCGAGGGAAGGAGCCCAGCCCTGAAATAGCATCCGAACGGTGCTGTGCAGAAGGGAGGTGATCTCGCTTGTTTCGGATCACGGCACTGTCTGCCCAGGACTGGGATGGCCGGCAGGGCCATGAGCTGTCTCTGGTTCCCCTGACTCTCCATGGGAAATCTGGCCTGAATCTCTGCAAGTGTGTTATAGTAATTTAGCATCTCCCCCACACTAACGGATTCATTTTCACAATGCCCTGAGAGGCAGGCCAGGGTTGTTATCCCCCTGTAACAGATGGGGGAAACTGAGGCACGGAACTGACAGGACTGGCCCAAGGTCACCCAGGGAGCCTGGAGCAGAGCTGGGAATTGCACTCAGCTCTCCTGCATCCCAGCCCTGTGCCTTACCCACAGGCTGGCCTCTCTCATTTGCAAATCTCCTTGAGATGTGGGCTAAGCAGGAGCCCCGAGAGGGGTGGTTAGCAGTTTGGGGGCTAGGCTGGGACTCAGCTCCCTGCTCTGCCACGGACTCTGTGTGACCCATGCCTCAGTTTCCCCTTCTGTCCAATGAGGATGGCACAACCTCCCCCTGCGAGCTAGGGAGGTGCTGAGGATAAATACATTCAAGAGTGTGAGCTGTGGGGGCCGGATAAGCACTTTGGGGAGATGGCACACTCCGGTTCTGGCTCAACCCTTTCTGAGCCCCTTGGGCCCCGCCTGCAGTAGCTGACGATGCTGCCTTGGGGGTGGGTAACGAGGCATCAGTGGCTGCTTTGCTCCTTTGGCTAAAACCAAAACGTGACGCCCTGTTATGTCTCTCCCGGTGCTCGGGCTCTGATTTGCTGTGTGTTATGAGCTTTGGCACTGGGTGGCCGAGCTATGGACCAACCTCAGGCCTCCTGCAGCCCCCTCCTCCAGTCCCCAGCCCGTGCATCTAACCTCTCCCGTCTCCCTCCCCTCCTCTCCTCAGGCCGCGCTGCGGCTCTTTGCACAAGCTGGCGCGAGAGCCGTCTCCACCGCAGCGTGGGTGAGCGGCCGGTGGATCGGAGCGGAGCCCGGCGCGTGGGGATGGCGCAGGGATGCTGTATTTCTTCGGAAGGGGGCTTGCTTCTAACACCGGAGAATCCCGGCTGCGAGCGATGCTGGCGGCCGAACTCCAAGGGGTGTGACGTGGGGGCGGGGGGGGTGGCTGGGTGGGGGGGGACGGTGGTTCGGGGAGCTGGGTGTCTGAACCGGGCTGGCTTTTGGCAGGGGGATCTCGGGAGGGGGTGGCTGACGGTGCCCGGCTTCTCTGGCCCCCTGAGAAGGGTGGGCTAGCTCCCTGCCCAGTGTGGCTCAGCTCGGTTGCTAAGTGGCCAGTTCGCTCGTTGACTTGTCCCAGCCAGCGCCTGCTGGCCGGCGGGGGACCCTGGCCTGCTGGAAACCAAGAATGGCCAGCAACGGGGCGTCCGGCGGCTCCCCCCTCTAATGAGCCCTAAATCACGCTAATGGCCCGCGCCCACTGTCCCTTGACCCTTCCCCTGCCCCTCTGGAGGGGCCCAGCCTTGCTGTGCTGCTGAATGGGCCGCGGGGGAAGATTTATGGAGCCGATGGGACTTCGTGAGGGCGCCTGCCACGCCCTCTCCCTTACAACGGGCCACCTGGGCCATTGCGAGCTGTGATTAGCGAGCCAGCACTGACAGATGAGCCTGTGATTGCCCCCCAGCCCAGGAGGAAGCCCCTGGGGAAGGACACGGCCCCTCCCCACCCCAGGGACTAATGAAGTCCCTGATTTAGGGACACTTAACCAGATGCCCCGGGAAGGGTCTGATCTGCCTTTGTGTTGGGCTGGCAGGGCTGCCCCAGCTCTGGGGGGGCCCCTGTGCAGCTCTCAGGGGGCCCCAGCCCTGGAGCACAACATCCAGCCGGGGCACCTCGTGACTGGAGGGCTCTCTGCAGCCCCGATGGGGGTCAGGGAAGAGACAAGTGATGCGGGGGTGATGGGTGGGCGGGGAGCTGAAGTGGTGCCCATGCCTAGCTTGGCCCGAGGCTGAGTGTCTTCTGGGCATTTAGCTGTTGCTGGCATGGCACCCATGCAGCCCCCCAGCGTAGATGTGATCTGCCCCGGGGGCTGCTGGTTTGCAGCTGCAGGAGGCTGTTCTGATGCCAGTCGCGCTGCCCCGGGATTTATCGTCTCTCCGTTGGGTGTTTGCAACAGCAAGTTCCAGCGGTGGCTAAAATCCCCGTGTAGACGAGGATGTTTCCAGCCAGGGGAAGTGGCCCCAGCGTGTGTAGGTCTGGAAGGAGGGGGAGGGATTGATCGGGCGCCAGGGTGAGAAGGGTCTGGCTTTGGGTTGCAGAGAGCCACAGGGGTTGCACTGGGCTGGGGAATCCTCTCCTCTGGGGAAGGGGTCGGAGCCCCACTGGCACAAATTAAACCAGTCCTGTCCCTCTGAACTGCTTGAATTCCCCTCTCGCACCCAGGTCCCCTCAGAAACACACCAGCGTCTCCTTTCCTTTCACCAGCCCCATGCCCCAGGCCCTCTCAAGGAGGCGTGGGGACCCACCCCATCCTAGCGAGGTGACGGAGCAGCAATTGGAGGCAGGGAAGAGTCACCCACCATCGCTATTTCGAGCCCAGCCCGAGGGGGCCCTTAGCAGAGATCTCGGGGCTCGTTCGGGTAGCGTTGCCAGGCTGGTTTGGCAGAGCCAAGCCCCAAGCGTGCGGCGCCTTGGGGCGACCTAGCTGGGAAGTCAAGTGCCTCTCTTCGCTGATGTAGTTACTGGCCTCCAGGAGCCGTCCCGCACCGACAATCGATCCGAGCGCTCCCGGGACGGACGCACCCTGCCAATGCGAGGAGCCAGCAGGCGCGTGCCCCTGAGTGATTGGATACCCGACCGCCGTGAGTCAGGCGGGCGTCATTTTGTCGTGTAGACGTGGCCTGAGGGAGGGGGAGTTGCGGCTCCGAACGAGGGCCTCTGCGCACATCTGGGTGGAGCAGGAGGGAGCTAGGGTGGCCAGTTATGGTTGGCCGTATTCCTGGAGGTTTCATCGTCTTTAATTAACGATTCGGCTCTAATTCCTGGAGACTCCAGGACCATCCTGGAGGGTTGGCAGCCCGGCTCTTCGCTTTGCTGGGCGTTGAACTCTCGGAGCGGGAATGGGCCCTTTTCATGGGAGGGGAGCGCGGGAGCAGCCAGCAGTGAAAGCACTTATGGGGCGATAAAGAGCTTTAATGAGCCGCAGGCCCCGCAAGCTGTAAACCGAGAGCGAAGGGGAGAAAGCAGGGGTGCCAGCCGGGGGCGGGGAGGGAGGTTTGGATCCACGCCGAAAGCACCTGAGCTGCTCGGGCTGGGAACTGCCATTGGAACGAAAGGGATTTCGTTGGTTTTCTGCTGAGCAAAACCCTTGGGGTGATCAGGGCGTCTCCATCAGCGCCAGGGCAGCGGATGCTGCAGGGTCCCAAATACGCTACGACCGGCACCGGTCCGACAGCACCGTTCTCCGCCCTTCACACCAGACGCTTCCCAAAGCACTCTGCTGTCCCTGCCCGGAGTTGTATCCTGTTGGATCCTCAGCGCACGGGGGCCCCCCGATTTATGGGGACAAGGGGGAAGCCAGACTCTCAGGCGGTGAAGCGGTGCCATGGATTTCTGGCTGGGTGCTGGGCCGGTGCTGGGGGCGGGGGAAACCTGGAGGTGTCGGGGTGGGAGCCTGCGTGTCTGTCAGGTTTTTGGTGACGTCCCAAGTTTTCCATTTGTTTCCTCCCTAGGGAAGAAACTCAAGGTCACCGGGCGCGATGCAGGAATCTCTGGGCAGGGGATCAGGCTTGCTGATGGCCCAGCAGGAGGGATGTGGCTGAGCAGCGGAGTTCGGCTCTGGGTCTCCGCTCCCCCTAGGCTGGAGGGGGGCCTGGCTCTAGGGTGTTGGTTTGGGGCTCTCTTCCCAAGCGGTGCCCAGATCAAGGTGGGGGTATGCAGCGAACACCCTTGCCCTGCCCCTGCCCTGCCCTCCCCTCCCCCGCAGCCTCACCCATGCCCCACCCCTTCTCTGAGGCCCCACCCCCGCTCACTCCATTCCCCCCCCCCCGCCCCTGTCGTTTGCTCTCCCCACCCTCCTTCACTAGCTCATTTTCACCAGGCTGGCTGAGGGGGGCTGGGGTGCGGGAGGGGGTGAGGGCTCTGGCTGGGGGTGTGGGCTCCAGGGTGGGGCCAGAACTGAGGGGTTCAGAGTGTGGGAGGGGGCTCCAGGCTGAGGCAGTGGGTTGGGATGCAAGAGGGGTGAGGGCTTCGGCTGGGGGTGCGGGCTCTGGGGGTTTGGGATGCTGGGGGGTGGAGCCAAGGGGCACTCTGTGCTGGGGGTGCAGGCTCCAAGGTGAGGCCAGAAATGAGGGGTTCAGGGTATGGGAGGGGACTCTGGGGTGGAGTGAGGGCTCTGGCTGGGGGTGTGGGCTCTGGGGTGGGGTTGGGGATGAGGAGTTTGCGGTGCAGGAGAGTGATCCGGGCTGGGACTGAGGGGTTTGGAGGGTGAGAGGGGAATCGGCTGGGCAGGGTTTTGGGGTACATGAGGGGGTGTGAGGGTTCTGGCTGGGGGTGAAGACTCTGGGGTGGGGCTGGGGATGAGGGGTTTGGGGTATAGTAGGGTGCTCCGGGCTGGGACCGAGGGGTTCGGAGGGCGGGAGGGGGATCAGGGCTGGGGCAGGGGGTTGGGGCGTGGGAGGGGGTGAGGGCTCTGGCTGAGGGTGCAGGCTCTGGGGTGGGGCTGGGGATGAGGGTTTGGGGTGCAGGAGGGGGATCGGGGCTGGAGCAGGCGGTTGGGGCCTGGGTGGGGGTCAGGGGTGCAGACTCTGGGCAGCGCTTACCTCGAGTAGCTCCCGGAAGCAGCGGCAGGGACCTCCTGCCTGAGCCTGGTCCTGCTGGGCCAGATCCTCCATGAGCCTGCAGCAGCCTCTCCATTGGCTTTGGCTCAGGCCTGGAAAGTTGGGTGAAGCCCCCTTGTTTCCGGGTTCTTCTCGGACCCTGGAGCCCTTGGCTCTGCCCGCCTGCCCTGAGCGATGCCCGTTCTCCAGCAGCACCAGGACACGGAGCCCCTCGCTGGCTGGGGTCCCTCGGCTGGGTATCTGGGCAGAGCCTCTACCCAGGGCCTCAGGGGCGATGGTCTCTCCAGCTCCGCGTCTCCCCAAAGCCGGAGGGCATGTCATTTCCTCCCCAGGCGTCCAAGCCTCCTCTGCCCCCCCCCCCCCCGCCTCACCCTAGGCACCTTGGTGCTTTCCCTCCCCAATATGTCCTGGCCCCCCTCTTTGGTCCTGACTCCGCAGCCCCTACCCCCGCTGCTTCGTTTCTTCCATGGCGTCTCAGCCTAACCCTTCTCTGATGGGTCCCCAAAGTCCCCTGCCCCCTTTGCGGCCTCCTGGTCCTGTTCTGGTGCCCTGTGGGGTGTCCCCCGCCTGCTCCTGAAGCACCTCCCCAGAGGGGCATGGGCTGATGGGCCAGGCCCTCCGTCCCCAACGGGAGCCAGGGGTTGTTGGAGCCAGGGTTGCCCTCAGGGAAGGGAGCCCGGCGGGTGTGGGGGACTCCGTGCAGGGGCAGGGAGGGGGTTGCGTGTTCCCAGGCAGTGGGGGAGGCAGGGAGCCGGGGTGGTCCCATCCCGCTCTTGGCTGCCACGGCCCCATATAAAAGGCAGCATTGTCTGGGGAACACAAACAGGGGCTCGCCTGGCCCTGCCCGGCTTGCAGGCTTTGTCGCAGGATCCTATTGAGCTTGGGAGGGAGGGTGAGAGGGGCTGGGGCACAGTGAGAGGGGAGGCAGGCAGACAAGCAGAGCAAGGGGGGGCAGCCTGGCTCTCTGGCTGCTTTAGCAGGGCCTGGGGTGCAGGGTGGGCAGAGGGGGGCTGTGACGGGGGTGGGGTTGCAGAGGGGGAATGTGTGAAATGGTGGGGGGGGGTAGAAGGCTACGGGGGAGGGGATGTGTGAGTGGGGAAGGGGGCGAGGGGTGCGCACCAAGGTAGCGGTGCCAATTCTCTGGCCCCACGGGCACTGTGAGGGCTCATAGCGCAGCATCTCTCCCCCTTGCCCCCCGGCCACAAGGCGGTTGCTGCGGGAGCCTTTGGGGTACAGATGTTTGGGAGGGGGGCTGGAAAGCACCCCCACAAGAAAGGACCCAAGGGAGCGTGCAGAATCCTTCCCAGCCTAGGTGCGGGTGATGGCCAGGTGTCTGCCAGGCCCCAGCCATGTGCCAGGCACCAGAGGGCACGTCCCCCTGACCCCAGGGGCGCTCTTCATTGGAGGAAGCAGCAGGTGGGGGTGGCTGGGGTGCCGTGGGGAGGGATGTAGTCCATGGAGGGGTCATTCTGGGGCATCTCCCTGGCCTGGGCCAGCGGCTTTCCCTTGCTCGGGGCATCCTGGCATGTCCGCAACTGAAGCCGTGATGGCGTGTGTGGCGCTGGGGGGGAGGGGAGCTGGCGTTCCCTGGGGCTGGGGTTGGTGTCAGGCCTCGATAAAGGCTCTGCTGTGTCGTGGAAAATTAACAACGCGTTGTGTTTGGCAGAGGGCAGGTTGGCAAAAGTTCACTGTAAAGGGGAGGGTTCAAGGCTTTTGAGAGCCCTTGGTGGGGAAGAGCCCCCAGCGCCCCTCTCTGCATTCACCCTAGCCGCAGGACAGCAGCAAGGGACCAGACTGCTCCCTGGGTATCAGGCTGAGCCCCCCAGCTCCCCCCTCCCCTCCCCAGGACTGCAGGAAAGGGCTAAACTTTGCAGTGTTAAGCCCCAAGCAGGTTCCTCCTTCCCTCTCCCCTCCTCTTTGCATCTTTCCTTGAAAGCGGCCGGCGCCCCTGCTCCTCTGGGCCCAGGCACATGTGGAAATTGGATGGGAGAGACCGCGGGTGTGTTGGTGGAAGGAAATGGGAACCAAATGTTGGCTTGGACCTTGAGGGGAAAATGTGTTTGCAGGGCGAAGCTGTTCTTAACGAGGGCCTGGCTCGGGGGAGCCGGGCGCGCAGCTGGTTGGAACGTGCAGGAGCCGGTGGTTGGCCGGAGCCCTGTGCAGCTGGAGAACGGCGCCCGGCTTTGCTGGAACAGGGGGGTCCCGGTGTCCCGGCCTGGCTGGCGCTGCCCTCGGCTTTTGCAGGGCTCTGGGGTTCCCTCAGAGGTTTGTGCCCTCTGGCTTTGGGCAACTGAGCTGGGCAGGAATAGGGGAAGTGCAACAGGCCGGGCAAAGTCTCCCCGTTTTGTCCGGGCCCAGCTATGCAGGGTGACCAGCTGGCTGGCTAGCACGGGGGGCCGGCAGTGAGGGGACCCAGTCATCTCATCGCCAGGTGGCTCGTTCCAAGGCAGGTTCTCATCTGATGGCTGCTTGGAATAGTGCGCACGTCCCCCGACCTCCACCCCAGCTGGTACTATCCTTCTCGCCAGTTCCCCTGAGAGACCACGGGCTGAACGTCTGCAGAGACGCGACCCCCGAGGGCCCTGGGCGGGGGCTGCATGCTGTGGGCAGCTCAAAGTCTGCCCTTGTTCTGGGGACACATGGGGGACCTTGGTCTCGGCCTGGCACCTTTCTACCCCCTCTGCCAACTTTCCAAGCGGGGAGGGAGCTGGGAAATGGCCCGTTGAAACCCGGCCAAGTCTGTGCTTTGCCACCAGCCTGGAAACGGATCTCTCCCGGCGCTGAGCTGGGCCAGAGCCAATGCGCTGGGGGGCTGAGCTGGGAACCGGATCTGCACCCAGACCTGCTCCCGGCCCTGCAAAGCGAAGGAGGCTTCAGCAGGTCCAAGGTGGGACAGGTGGAGAGGGGATTGCCCCGCTGGGGGAGGTCTGCCCGGGGGGGCTCCCAGTGGGGAGATGGGGCTGGCAGATGCCTGGGGAAATCCGGGCGCTTGGGTTCTTTAAAGAAGGGCCAGTCTATGCAGCCGGGGGAGGATTTTGTAGGCGCCTGGCAGGGTTTTCCTCCAGGCACCGCCTCCTCCTCGGAGGCGAAGGAACTGACCCAAGAAGAAGAGAAAAGCTGGAGTGACAGGGAAAGGAGGCAGGGACTAGCGGAGCGGCTGAGAAACACACTCGGGTGCTGCCTGCCGGAGAGATGGGCTGGCATCTCTTCTGGCGGGGCTGGCCCGGCTGCCCCACCGCCGCCCCGCGCCCTGGGCTGCCATGCCCACGGTCTCGCTGAGCCTGCCGGGGGCCCGAACTGGCGACAGGATGACCTGGGTTTGCTTGTCCTGCATGCTCTGGGTAGGTGGAAGCCGTGCAACCTTGCCTGGGGACAGGCCATTCCCAGAGCCTTCCCCGGGGATGAAATTGGAGGGGGGCGGTTGGATTTATGGAGGGCTGGCAAACGACTAAACTGGCAACGCTGCATGGAGCATGTGGAGGGGGATGGGGGAGTTGGGGGGGGGTAGGGAAATCCCTGCCCCCCCCCCCCCCACACACACACTCTGGGCTGAGCTGTACCAGCTGGGGGTGGGATGGGACATGCTTCCCAGCGGGGGCGGGGCTGAGCCCACGGCCTAGGCTGGGTTGATTTATGGTCTCGGACTGAAGTTCCCGGCAGGGCAGCTGTGGGGGGAGTGTGTGTGTGTGTGGGGGTGCTGTTTCTATCACCCGCCCGCCCCCCCCCCCCACACACTTGGCAATTGATCCATTTACTGGTGTTGGTTACAAGTGTCTGCAGCTCCGGCTGGCGAAGGGGGGGCGGGGGGACTGAAGGGGGGCGGGAATAGCAGCACTGTGACCTAAGAAGGGGGTTCCTCTGGAGGCTGCTTTGCAAGGAAATTCTTGAAGCTCTCCGGGAGCATGTGGCTACCGGTGCTGCTAGCCAGCTGGCCGTGCTGAGGATGGGAGGGAAAGTCTTGGGCTGGGCCCGGCTCTTCTAGTCTCTTTTCTTTGCTCCTTTGCTAACTGCTCCAGCATCACTTTTTGGGGTGCCTGATTTTGCATTTCAGATGGGGGGGTTTGTCCCCCTGGGGGTCCCTGCTCTTTCCTCCCCTCCCCACAACCTTGGAGGGAGCTCAGCACCTCGCAGCACCTGGGAGCTGAGGCAGGGTCAAGGGAAAGTGCCCCCTGGTGTGGGAGGTGTCTATGTCTCGCTGTAAGGGGCTGGGGGAGGGATAGTCCCCTTGGGATAGATGGCATCTTCCCCCCCACACACCCCACCCCCACAGTGCCACAGACTGGGGGGATGGCCGGGTGACTGGTTGCTGGGGGGAATGGGATCAGATCCAGCTGTGGGGCTGAGCTGGCATGTGAAGATTGGGGGGGGGGGCACCTGGAGTTATGAAAGGCCATTGGGGGCAGATTTTTCAGTGTTTTATTCTTGTTTCATTGCCAACAGGCCTGGGAGCCTGGCTGTGGCCCTGGACACCACTGCGCTAGGCGCTGTACAAACCTAGACCCACTGGAGAGTCTGTGCCCCATAGCTCTGCTCTGTGGCTCTTCCATTGCCCCCCGGAAGCCCCTGCCTTTCTCTCTGCCCACCGTGACACCCCAGTGCAGCCCCCTCCTCCAGCAAAAGTCCCACTCCTGCCACTGGTGAGACTGGGAGTGGGGGTGTCGGGCTCTTGCTCCGTAGGACGACAGCTGATGACAAGCGCTCCATCCTTCCCAAAGCCCCTCCCCCCCGGCCCTCCCCCCCTTGGTAGCGCCATGGCCCTGTTGCCGTAAATGCTTTGAGGGGTCCTGGGCTGACAGAGCCAGGAGGGGCCGGGAAAGCTGTCCTCGGCCAGACCTACCCGGGCCCATCTCAGGCTAGGCTGGACCGAGTGCTGGTGGGCAGGGTGGCTGGCCCGGACGGGGCCTGTTCTAACCTCACGGGGTAGAACCAGCAGCTGGGGCAGGTGGATTTGGAGGTGGTGACAGTCCAGGGATAACAGGAGGCCGGGGAGGAGTGTAGGCGAATCGGGGACATGACAGCAGAGATCAGCAGCTAGAATGGGGGTTGGCGCTTTCTTCCCCCACCCGACTCTTTAACGAGCTAATGAATAACCCGCTGCTGACGTCAGGGCTTGCGGGGGTGGGGGGGGGGAAGCTCTTTGCACCAGTCTAGTCCTGCTTGTTCGAGGTTGAGCTGGGACGCAGAGGATGCCAGGCTGTCTCCGAGAGGAGAAGCTGGGGACCCATGCAGGGGAAGGCTGGGCAGGCCGCTCTTTGCTTGGGTTCTGTCTCCTGGATCTCTTTCTCTCTGGGGCGTTGCCTCTGCGAGGGCCCCCATCCCTTCCACGGTCACCCGCTTGCAGGGATCATTGGAGCCGGTGGGGCTGGTCCGCCTCTGGGCACACTGGGGTTTCGCCAGGTTCTCGAGGATCTCCATTGCTAGTGAGGAGATGCCGGTGGGCAGGGGCAGGATCCGAGTGGCCGCGGGTTCGAGGGGCCGAGTGGCCTCTCCGAGCGCTTCAGGGTCCAACCCTGCCACTCCCGTGGGGAAGGGCAAAATCTTCTTCGAGCCGTTCAACAGCTGAGTGAGCTGAAGCCTGGGAAGAGGTGGCCTGTGTGATCTGCATTTCCAAAGCACCCAAGAGTAGAACCTCCATTGTGCCAGACGCAGGCCAAACAAGAGACAGGCTGTGCCCCACAGAGCTTGAACAGAAAGACAGACGGAGGGTGGAGGCGGAATGGGCAATTGCCCGAGATCACCCTGCAGAGCTAAGAATAGAACCCAGGTGTCCTGACTGCCTTAGCCACTAGCCCAGCCAGCCTCACAGCAGCTAAGCTCGGCCTTGCATAGATCTCTGATCTCAGTGGCTCTCTTGGGCTGGGACAGCCCGTTTTCTGGACCTTTTGAAAATGCCAAGTGGGATTTAAAGTAGTGGGAGCGTGGTGAAAAGCAGAGGGGAGCTGCTTCCTTCCAAATACATCACAAAAATAGTTTCTGAACACTTCTGCCTTGTCTGTATTATCAGGGACAATTCTACCATCCTGCTCTAGTACCCAACCTAGACCACAGCTAGTTTCTTTTGTTCCTGACCGATTAAAACCACAAGTTCTTCTTATCCTTAACCTAACTAGCCAATACCTTTAGCTTCCCTTATCAGTTGTCTGCATGTCATAATGGCTCATTCAGAGACGTTGCTATCAACGCGCCCCTCTTTTCCATGTATGGCTGGATCTGGGGTGGAGTGCTCTTTAATGGTTGGAATAAAAGACGGGGAGTCAGGACCCTGGGTTCTATTTTTGGCTCTGCTACTCGCTTTATCTTTCCACAATTCTCCCTTTGCTTTTGCCCGTCTGGGAGGCCCATTGTGTCTAGATGTTTTGGGGTATGGGTGGGGAGGGGGTGAGTTGAGCAATGTCACCTCTCGTCTCCCGCTGCAGGGACTTCAATGCTGTCCTCTTCCTGGCTTATCTTGTAGTGAGTCACCTGCAGCCAAGGTCTGGCTTTGCTTTGCACCACCTTATCTTAAGCAATTAGAAATAAAACCTAGCGTGACAGCTCGCGTTGGGCACAGGCAGGCGAGCGGGCAGCTGTGCTCGCCTGGCAAGAAGCAGAGAGTGCTCATGCGGATGAGGGCAGTGATGGGGCAGCTGAGAGCTAGATCCCTGGAGGAGACCTCAGCCCTGGGATTAGCTAGATCAATGCCTTTCCCCCTGTTCTGTGTGCTGGGGGATAACGGGAGAGGACTCCAGGGCTGTGGAACAGAACCATTAACAGAGGTGCTGCAATTGAGGCCAGCATTCCAGCCATGTGCCCTCAGCCTGACTGCCCGGTGCCTCCTCCAAACTCGTCCCTCCTGCACCCTGGGCTCCTCCCTCCACGTTCCCTGCAGGGGGCTTCACTTCCCAGTGCATCGTGGGAAAGGCACAGGGAGCAATGCGCTCTGCTGTGGCCAGTGGGTTGATTTTTGGTTTGCTTTGGCCGTGTTGTGGCGTAGCTCAAGAAGAGGGGAAGTGAGGAGAGCTGGTGCCCCCTAGAGCCGGGAAGGGACAGTGGGGTCTCAGTCAGTGACTGGTGGTTGACACTCATGGTCTAGGGCACAGTCGGTGTCCCAGGGAAGAGGTGGGATGATGCCCCAGGGCAGAAGTGCACGATTGCCTTGTTCCGGGGCAACCCCTTTCTCCTTCAACCCGGTCTGATGGAGCCGTGCGAGGTTGCGGGGTCAATTCAGTGGCTTATTGGTGTGATGAGTGTTGCTGCGGTCGATACAGTCGGGGTGTGTGGGGAATGAAAGGGGGTTCCAAAGAGGATGGAGCTCAGCTGTTCTCAGGGGTGGCAGATGACAGAACAAGGAGCAATGGTCTCAAGTGGCAGTGGGGGAGGTCTAGGTTGGATGTTAGGAAAAACTTTTTCACGAGGAGGGTGGTGAAGCACTGGGATGCGTTACCTAGGGAGGTGGTGGGATCTCCTTCCTTAGAAGTTTTTAAGGCCCGGCTTGACAAAGCCCTGGCTGGGATGATTTAGTTGGGGTTGGTCCAGCTTTGAGCAGGGGGTTGGACTAGATTCCTCCTGAGGTCCCTTCCAACCCTGAGATTCTAGGATTCCCCATGGGGCCGAGTGTGCCCCTTGCTTGATGACTGTCAGTGTCTCTGCCGGATAACATGGGCAGAGAGGGCAGGTGGGGCGAGAGGAAGCAAAAGACCCTGTTGAAATGTGAACTGGCTGAGTCCAGCTGTTGGAGCCTGTGCACACGCAAGCCAGGACATCCCCTGCAGCAGGGACACACAGACGCACCCACAGATCAGGGCTGTCCCCTCCAGCTGGGGGCCGCAGAGAGACCCCCCCCATGCTGCGCACACACTGGGATTGGGGCTCATGCCCTCCAACGGGGTGGCACCCAGGCACACCAGGACTGTCCTCCCTCGTGGAGAGGGACGGACGGACAGTTGCCTTTCAAGGAATTTTCCTGACCTAGCTGTGCCGGTGGCCAAGCGCAGCCAGAGGGAGCGGAGAGAGGCCGGGCTTGGCTTGGCAATCTTGCGGCCCTGGAATCGCACGCAAAGGTGCGGGCTGAAGGCTGCCCGTCGTGTCCCTGAGCGAGGGGAAACCGGCCCTGCGAGATCAGCCCGAACGGCCCTGCCTTCCGGCCTCCCCGAATGCCACCGGCGGGGCTGAGCCAAATCTGCCTCAGCAGCTAGTTAGAGGGTGTGGGTGCTGGGGCTTCTCCCCCACACAGGCTGGTGAAGGGGCTGTGCCACCAGGGCACAGCATTTGCAGCCTTTTGCACCCTGCCAGCCCCCTACTTCCTTCCTCACCCAAACGTGTCCTAATGATTACACCGCCTCCCGCAGCCCCCACGGCCAGTTCGCCGCCATCCCCTTACGGCTGCCTGCTCCTTTTCAGCCACCCTGAGCACTTGAAAAGCCACCCCCTTCTCCCCCCAGCTCCTCTCCCTGGCTCTCCCTAGGCAGAAATGGCGGGGAAGTGAGAACCTTGCTCCGATCCCAATTCATGGGCAGCCTTTGCTGCTCAGGCCCTACCACGGGAGAAGCTTTTGCCACACTCCTCAATTTCAGTTCCACCTTGTGGCCATTGCTTCCCTTGTCTCTGAAAGGCAGCCGCCTCTGGGGTGGAGCACGGCAGCTTTTGAACGGCACACAACACCACTGTGCGACAGTCGGGTGGGAACGGAGGAAGAACAGACAAAACTGCATGGGGAATTCAGGGAGGCAGAGTGGAATTGCAGGGCTGATTACTAGGGTGTATATATAATACCTTGTAGTCCTGCAAAAAAAACCCACCATGGGATCTTAAACGGGCAAAACAGCCTGGCTGTTTGAGTTGAGGTGGACTTGGGTGGTCTCTGGCTCCCTGCCGCCATGCATGGGGCTGCTGGCAATGCCTGGAGGGGCAGGCGCCAGGTGCAACATGGGGGAGATCATCATGTCAGATGTGGGGTGGGGAATCCCCGCCTTGGGTCTCTTGGGGCTGGGACTTGTTCTGTGGTTAGCAGACCCCTTTGCCGTTTGAAGCTGCTGGGAGCGAAATGAGGATAATCGCGGCTAATTAGACAGCTTAAACTGGCGTGATGCTGCTGATCGGGCATCCGTGGTGCTGGGGTGGGGGTGGGGGTCACCTTTGGCTGCTGGACGGCGCTGGGCTGGCTCCTGAACTTCCAGGCCCCAAAGGCACCGAACGCTGGCCCAGAGGCCCCGTCTCTTTCCTGTCCAGCCTCCCATGCCCGAGCACAGAGCCGTGCCCGCCTGGTGTAGTGTCTGAACCAGGTTTGGGTCTGTCGAGGCCGGGGGAGCCTGTGCTGAGCTCCGTCCTCCTCCCAGCAGTGAGGGAGCGGCTCCTGGATGCCCTGGCTCAGCTCTCTGCGCGCTCCCCAGGGGCGAGGGCACGGGGCCAAGTGGTAATTGACGAGGTCAAGAGGCAAACCCGCCCCTGGCCGCTCAGCTCTGGAGGTCAGGGTTAAAGAGACGCCAGGCTCCTGTCGCTGAGCGGAGATGCCGGGACTTACCCGGCACGGGGGGCTCGGAGACCCTTGTTTATCTAAGCTGCTCAGCCGGCGGCGCTGGGGATCGGCGTCCCTCCTTGCCGAGCCCTGGCCTGGAGCTTTCGTTGTTTGCAGGGGCCAGGGCAACCTGCCTAGCCACGTAATCACTTTTACGTGTATGGTGGGAGCACCTAGAGGGCCCGGCTCAGATCAGGGGGGCCCAGGGCTGCACAGACTCCGTCTGAGAGTGGGGGGGGGGCCGGCACTGCACAGGCTCCATCTGAGGTCAGGGGAGGACCCCATCGGGCCTGGTGCTGCACGGACCCCTCTGAGATGGGGGGGTCCCGTCGTGCCCGGCACTGCACAGACCCCGTCCGAGGTCGGGGTCCTGTTGTGCCCAGTGCTGCATGGACCCTGTCAGAGCTTGGGGGCCCCCTTGTGCATGGCACTGCACAGACAAGTAACAAGAGACAGCTCCGGCTCCAGGGCACTCCCAATCTAACTGCCCCAGAATAGGGGTCTCCATTACACTCCTCCGTCAGGGAGCCCAACCGATGCCACGTGACCGATCCGGATCCAGCAGTGCCCTCGCCGGGAGCGTTGGCTCTGGTTTCTGGCAGACCGTTTGCAGGGCTGAATGCAGCCCGGGGGTGGCGCTCAGGGCTGTGGGCGAGCCCTATTCCCAGGGCAGCAAACATGGGCCCAGCAAGCTGGAAGAGTGGGGTGCATGCAAATGAGTTTGGACATGTAAATTAGCCCACGGGTCCATTTGCATAAAAGGCCACACCTGGAGCTGTCCAGAACCTGGCAGCTGTGAGATGCGAGTGTGGCTTGTGCATCCAGCTGGGGATGGGAGCGGGCACTACCCACCCCCCCACTAGCTGCTCCATGGCTGGCTTGAAGCTAGTTTGCTTTTCCCATGGGCAGATGAGCAGGGCCTCTAGCCTGGGGTGAGCGGCAGGTGGGGCTGGCCTCACGCAGGGCCGTGCCCGTCCCATGATGGCAGTGCTGGGCTGCGATCCCTGCTGGGCAGCAACTCCAGGGGGCTGTCCTCATGCCCCCTTCTGCAAGAGAGCCCCCTCGGACCTTCCATGCCTGCCAGCCGGAGCCGGGCCCCGCGCCTGAGGGAGAGGAGCTGGGCTGGAAACAAACAAGTTAATCCCCCTCTCCCGCCCCGTCCCTGCTGGGGGCTCGTTTTGTGTCTGGGTCCCAGGGCCAGGGCCTGGGAGGAGGGGTGTGAGCTAAGCTGCCTGGGAAGGTGTCGCACACCCCATGCTCCAGCCGTGGGAAAGGGGGTATCCCCCCCCACACACACTGATTAGGAAGCAGCTCACACTTAGCTGTGGCCGGCGCAGGCTGCTCCTGTATGCACTGAGCTCTGAATAGGAGACGTGTCCCCATCCCCTGGGGGCCCGGGAAGCGGCAGCTCGAAGGGGCCCACGCGGGTGGCCCCCGAGGGCTGCGTGGAGGGCACTGTGGCAAGAAGCCTTTTGCCTGCACTTTGCTCCAGCATCAGCCTCGCCGCCTCCGCTGTACTTATCTTCACAGCTCCCCACCGCATAAGGCAGGCCGGGGCTGTCTGCCCCATTGCACAGATGGGGAAACTGAGGCACAGGGTATCGGGTAGAGCTGGGGGATCGAACCAGCCTCCTTTGCGGCAGCTTTACTGCCCAGGCACTTCTGCCCCAGCAGAGTTTGGTAAAGGCCTGCCCTTCTCCCCTGCCAGAGGGGGCCTGAGCTCCGCAGCTGGGTTGTGTGCACAGCTGGGCCGGCCGCTGCCAGCTGGGGGGAGCCAGGGTGTGGGTCGGGGGCCACCTGCTGGCTCTCCACGTCGCTGCCCCTCTCTGAGATGGAAAGAGCGTGTTCCTGGGGGCTCCAAGGCATGGCTGCCCGCTCGGCACCGGGTGTGTGTAATGCCCAGCCCCACAGGGGCACAGAGATGCAGCCTTGTCATGATCTGGGCTAGTTGGGAGGGGCTGTGGGCACAGTACCCTCCTTGTCATCTGGCTTCTCTGGTGGGTGGTAGCCGCTTTCTTACCTCTTCCCACCGGTCTCCGTGTGCCCCGCTCTGGTGCTCTTCTTCCAGCGCGGTGGTTTCCTGATGCCCCCCAGCCAGCCCTCACCCGGCTAAGAGCACTCAGACGCTCTGTGCTATCCGTGCCCAAAGAATGCCCCCTCCTCTCTGCACCTGGCCAGAGGCCTGCGCCTGTCCCTGTCCTACCCGGGCCAGGCCACGGTGCCCGGGCGCTCTGGACCCCCTGGCGCTGTCAGTGTAGCTTGTTCGCGCCAGGGATGGAAACTGCTGCCCGGAGAGCTCGCCAGCAGCCCGTCTGCCCAGCAACACCCGGTGGCGGGAGCCCATGTCCCTGGCGTCCCACCCCTGCCCTGGCTCCAGAATGAGGCAGAGCCCCATGCAAAGTCTGTGTCCTGACATACAGCCCACCCCGTGGGATCAGTCCTGAAAGATGCCTCCTTCCCCAGCCTCCCCGCAGGGCAGGGACACCGTCACCCAGTACGGGGAGCTGGGGAGTGCAGGAGACAAGTCTGTCCCAGACTCTGGAACTCATTGCCACCAGGGAAGAGGGAAAGCATCCCCCAGCGAGGGGGCCTGGCCTGGCGCTGGCAGGCATCACTAGTCTAGTTAGGGCTTTGCTTGTCAGGAATGGGTGGATTTCGTTTGGTTTAATGACTTTCCCCAGCGGGGAGGAGGGAGTGGGGGACTCCTGGGGGCCAGGTCGCTCGGCAGAGTAGAACCCCCCCAGTGCAGTCTCCAGCCGCCCCGGGACACCGGCACGGCCCAGCTGGGGAGCGCACAGAGGTCAACCCTGCTCGGCCCCTGTGGCCGAGCCCCTTTGGGGCCCGGAGGAAGGCCGGCCAGGGGGTTCGAGGTCAAGGTTTGGGACGTTCCTTAGCGGCAGCTGTGAGCAGCTGGCCCTCGTTAGAGTCGGGGGCCGGAGGGGGGGGCAATGAGCCGGGACAGGAGCCGAGTGGCCGGTTCCTATCCTGTCCCCACAGAGAGTCTGAGCTGCCCCCCGGCGTAGGGCTCGGCGCCCCATCGCCCGGGGGATGCCTGGTTCTGCGCCCGAGGAAGAGCTGGGTGACCTGACCCGTCCCCCCCCCTCGAGTCTGGTTTGCTGGAGGCGCCCTGGCTGGCCAGAATACAGGGGAGGGGTCCCGGTGAAATGTGCCCCTCCCCACGAGGCGGCACCGCAGCCCCCTGCTCTGTGCCGGCGAGCGTCTGGGGGCCCGAGGCGACTGGCCGTGTTCCCCGGCGGGGGCCAGAGTCGTCCTGCTCCCCCCGGCGGCCCCTGGCCTGCCCCATGGCCGAGGCTGGAGGGGCAGAGAGGAGCCTGGGATGCAGACGCAGGGTTTAGTGCCACAATGCCTCATTCTTCAGGCCGGTTTAAATAAACAGCCCAGGCTGCAGCTTCTCTCGGCAAGCGGGGCTGTTTGCCGCTCGCTTCGCCCGACAGCCAAGTCCGTCCCTGGGGGGGTTAGCTGGGATCGGCCGGGCCGGGGCTCGGCCCGGGGGGTTAGCCGGGATCAGCCGGGCCCAGGGTCAGTCTGTGGGGTTAGCCGGGCCCAGGGTCAGTCCAGGGGGTTAGCCGGGATCAGCCGGGCTGGGGCTCAGCCCGGGGGGGTTAGCCGGGATCGGCCGGGCCGGGGCTCAGCCCGGGGGGGTTAGCCGGGATCGGCCGGGCCGGGGCTCAGCCCAGGGGGGTTAGCCGGGATTGGCCGGGCCGGGGCTCAGCCCGGGGGGGTTAGCTGGGCCCAGGGTCAGTCCAGGGAGTTAGCTGGGATCAGCTGGATCTGGGCTCAGTCCGTGGGGTTAGCCGGGCCCAGGATCAGTCCGGGGGGATTGCCAGGATCGGCCAGGCCGGGCCTCAGTCCGTGGGGTTAGCCGGGATCGGCTGGGCCCAGGGTCAGTCCGGGGGGTTGGCAGGGATCGCCCGGGCCCGGGCTGAGTCTGGGGGGTTGGCTGGGATGGCCCGGGCTGAGTCGGGGGGGTTGGCCGGGATCGCCTGGGCCGGGGCTGAGTCCGGGGGGTTGGCTGGGATTGCCTGGGCTGGAACACAAGGTTTCCGAGTCGAGCCCATTGCTGAGGTTACTGTTGTTTCTGGGCTGGGGCAGAAAGCAGCTGAGCGAAAGCCACCAACAGCCGGGCACTCCGCGGGCACCCGGTTCCCGTCCAGCTCGGCCTGCTCCAGGGCAGGGCTTGAAGCTGGGCGTGTCTGGCAACCTGCCAGCTGGGAGCCCTGATCCCTGGGCCGTTGGCACCGAGCCGCCTTGGCTGAAGTGTCAGTAAAACAGGCACGTTCCCGTTAAACATTTTGCTTGTATGGACCTGGCGTTTTCCGGCGCGATACCTGTTCGGTGACGAGTCGCTGGCCAGCTGCAGTCACTGGGGGGAGCTGCCCCGGGGAGGGGGCTGCCCCGAGAGCCCCTCAGCTCAGTGGGGCACCAGCGAGGGGGCGAACGGGGTCCTGCCCCGGGACGCGCGTCCGGCTGTGGGGACAGTGGCCTCATTACGGCACAGAGCAGACCTGCCCTGCACCAGATGGGCTGAGCTACTCCTTTAGCCGGGCCCTGGGCTGGAGCTGGGACAGGGGCTGGGGGTCTGATCCCCAAGGGCAGCCTGGCACCCAGATCTGGCTAGTCCTGCAGAAGGGGATTGCTGGGCGGCTCCCCTGCCAATGGAAACCGGGTGGGCAGTATCCTGGGCCCCTGGGAGCTCAGCAGAGCCCCGGTGAGTTCTGGCCTGGCCTGATTCAGAGCCGAGGCACTGGGCTGCCCAGGTGTGGGGCTGAGGCTGTCTGCTGGCGCCCCCAGGTCACTGTCTGTGTGTGGGGCCAGGGCTGTCTCTGGATCAGGGCTGCCAGCATGGGGGGCTGGGGCAGCTCCACATTCCTGCTGCGGGGAGTCCCCCGGGCCCTGTCTAGGCCCCAGGGCTCCCCCAGTTTCCAGCATGTTGGTCCCCTAGAAAGGCTCCGAATGGAAGCGTTGAGGCAGTGAGAGCGAGCTGCCCCCGGAGCCCCCCGTCCCGGGCCCGGGGCGAGGTGGGATCTGAATGCAGATGAACCGTGGCCGAGCGGCTCATGTGTCCTGGCCCCAGCCCTTGCCAGGCCGGGCGCACGGTGCCGGCATCGGTTTAACAGCCCCTATTCTGCATCAATCACGACGCCTGGCCCTGGCGCAGACCGAGCCTCAAGTGCAAAGGGGCCGGCATGCTAATGAGCGCAGCGTCTCCAGCAGCCCCTGGAGCGGGCGGGGGCAGCCCAGGGGCCTGGGCAGGGTGGTGTGGAGATGGGGCCCCTGCTTCTCACCCAGGGGGAGCTGGGCTCTGCTTCTGCCATGGCTGGGGGGGTCCTCTCTCACTCCCAGTCAGTCACAGCACGAAATCGCAGTGGGGCTTGGCACGGACTTGTCCTAACGGGTCGGTTCAGCTCCAGGGACACTCAGAGCTGGGTTAGCAGGGGGCTGCGGGTCGGGAGTGAGGGGCGCCGGCGGAGCTGCGGGGGGGAGCCCAGGGCTGGGCTAGCGGGGGGCTGCGGGTCGGGAGTGAGGGGCGCCGGCGGAGCTGCGGGGGGGAGCCCAGGGCTGGGCTAGCGGGGGGCTGCGGGTCGGGAGTGAGGGGCGCCGGCGGAGCTGCGGGGGGGAGCCCAGGGCTGGGCTAGCGGGGGGCTGCGGGTCGGGAGTGAGGGGCGCCGGCGGAGCTGCGGGGGGGAGCCCAGGGCTGGGCTAGCGGGGGGCTGCGGGTCGGGAGTGAGGGGCGCCGGCGGAGCTGCGGGGGGGAGCCCAGGGCTGGGCTAGCGGGGGGCTGCGGGTCGGGAGTGAGGGGCGCCGGCGGAGCTGTGGGGGGAGCCCAGGGCTGGGCTAGCGGGGGGCTGCGGGTCGGGAGTGTGGGGCGCCGGCGGAGCTGGGGGGGAGCCCAGGGCTGGGCTAGCGGGGGGTTGCGGGTCGGGAGTGAGGGGTGCCGGCGGAGCTGTGGGGGGAGCCCAGGGCTGGGCTAGCGGGGGGCTGCGGGTCGGGAGTGTGGGGCGCCGGCGGAGCTGGGGGGGAGCCCAGGGCTGGGCTAGCGGGGAGCTGCGGGTCGGGAGTGAGGGGCGCCGGCGGAGCTGTGGGGGGAGCCCAGGGCTGGGCTAGCGGGGAGCTGCGGGTCGGGAGTGAGGGGCGCCGGCGGAGCTGGGGGGGAGCCCAGGGCTGGGCTAGCGGGGGGCTGCGGGTCGGGAGTGAGGGGCGCCGGCGGAGCTGGGGGGGAGCCCAGGGCTGGGCTAGCGGGGGGCTGCGGGTCGGGAGTGAGGGGCGCCGGCAGAGCTGCGGGGGGGAGCCCAGGGCTGGGCTAGCGGGGGGCTGCGGGTCGGGAGTGAGGGGCGCCGGCAGAGCTGTGGGGGGAGCCCAGGGCTGGGCTAGCGGGGGGCTGCGGGTCGGGAGTGAGGGGCGCCGGCAGAGCTGCGGGGGGGAGCCCAGGGCTGGGCTAGCGGGGGGCTGCGGGTCGGGAGTGAGGGGCGCCGGCAGAGCTGCGGGGGGGAGCCCAGGGCTGGGCTAGCGGGGGGCTGCGGGTCGGGAGTGTGGGGCGCCGGCGGAGCTGCGGGGGGGAGCCCAGGGCTGGGCTAGCGGGGGGCTGCGGGTCGGGAGTGAGGGGCGCCGGCGGAGCTGGGGGGGAGCCCAGGGCTGGGCTAGCGGGGGGCTGCGGGTCGGGAGTGAGGGGCGCCGGCGGAGCTGGGGGGGAGCCCAGGGCTGGGCTAGCGGGGGGCTGCGGGTCGGGAGTGAGGGGCGCCGGCGGAGCTGCGGGGGGGAGCCCAGGGCTGGGCTAGCGGGGGGCTGCGGGTTGGGAGTGAGGGGCGCCGGCGGAGCTGGGGGGGAGCCCAGGGCTGGGCTCGCAGGGGGCAGCTCGGAATCAGGGCTTTGGGCCCCCTTGGCTGCCAGCGAGGTGGGCACTGCGTCTGGGGAGCTGCTCTTCCCTCTCCCCGGCAGTCTTGGCTGGGCCCTGCTGGTTGCTCTGCCAGAGGCCAGGGCCCTTAACGTGACTGGGCAGCCCGGCCAGTGCTTGGAGTGCCCGGCAGGACCGCCGCGGGTGGGGGGATCGTGGCTGGGATGTGTCCCTGAGCCCAGGGAGAGACGGGGCAGGCCTGTCTGGGCTGGCGTCTGGCATGCTGCCGAAGGGTTCTGGCACTTTGCAGGGCGGGTGAGGGCCATGGGAGGGAGCCGGCCAGGAGTTTATCCCTGGGGGGGGTGAGAAATCCATAAACCCCACAGCAGGTCCATTCTCCCACTGGCCTCTCCTTGGGGTCACCTTGTCTGCGCTGGGCCAGGAGATGCCCAGAGCCCTGGCCCAGATGGCAAAGCCGTCTCTAGCATGGAGCTGCCATTGGCCCAGTGCCCGGCTCAGCTCTGGACTGGCTCTGCGGCAGGGGGAGACAGTGGGAGAAGGGTGCCAGGCGTGCCGTGACCCTAGGGAGCCAGCAGGCACTGATCCGAATGGGGAGGTTGGTGTCCAGCCAGTCACGTAGGGCCTGAATTAGCCTTTGGCGTGCCCGAGGGAGGGAGTGCCAGCTGGCCGGGTCGCTTGAGAAACCTTCAGCCCCTGCCGCTCCGGATCCGTCTCCTGGAAGGGTTCCCAGTGGGGCAAGCTCTCTGCAGGGAAGGATTGGCCGGCCTCTTGCTCAGATCTGTGCTGGGGGCATGGTGCCGGGGCACAGCCCGGGCACTTTGGCTGCCTGCTCCTTGATCCTTGCTCTGGGCTCGTGTCACGGAGTCCCCGAGCGATGCTCTGGAACTGCTCCCCATGAAGCCAGGCAGGACTCTGGGGCAGTCTCCTCTCTGTGAGCAGCCTGTCTGCAGGACACGCAGCTCACCCGGCTTCCCCCTTCCTGGCTCTGACCTCGGAGCCTTCAGCCTCCTCTGCCCCTCCGTGCGCTTCCCCCAGCGAGTCCGCCCAGGCGGGCTCCTGGGGAAGCCAGAGGGTCCTGCCCCCCAACTCCACAGTCAGACGTGACTCTCAGCCAGCCAGTAAAACAGAAGGTTTATTAGATGACAGGAACATGGTCTAACACAGAGCTTGCAGGTGCAGAGAACTGGACCCCTCAGCTGGGTCCATTTTGGGGGGCAGTGAGCCAGACAACCCCATCCGCCCTTCACTCCATGTCCCCAGCCAGCCCCAAACTGAAACTCCCTCCAGCCCCTCCTCCCCTGGGCTTTGTCCCTGTCCCGGGCCAGGAGGTCACCTGATTCCTTTGTTCTCCAACCCTTCAGCTCTCACCTTGCAGGGGGAAAGGGCCCAGGCCATCCATTGCCAGGAAACAGGGTGTCGGCCATTCTCTGTGTCCAGACCCTTGCACACACCTGCCCTCTAGGGCTCTGCAAGGATCATACCCACTTATCCCACCCCCTAGATACTTAAGAACTGCCTGGGGAAACTGAGGCACCCCCACACTATTCAGAGGAAACAGTAAGAACAGTCCCACTTTGTCACAGCGGGGCTCCGAACCCAGGAAGCGAAGCTGTGGGTAGCGATGTCGCCTCCTAGTGAGCGGCTGCATCGACACGGAGGATAAAAGCCCTACTACTGGGGCGTTCTCGCGCGAGCTCCACAGTGCCGCGGCTCTGCTCCCAGGGCCACCAAGCTGGGCCGATGGCTTTGCTACAAAGAGCTGCTGGAGGCAGGGTTGCTTCCACACCCCTGTCAGGCTGTGCCCAGGGGACTGCCAGCCCGGGAAGCCGGGGAGCGCCCCTGGCTGCACTGGGTGGTGCGTGGGGGGGGGGGGGGGGGGAGCTGTGTCCGATCCACTTTTGGGGTGACGTTGGAGGAAGCAGGCCTGAGTGGAAAGGGGTCTGGCCTCAAGTGGCTGGCAGTAGGGGCATCTTACCCACATCTCTTAGGGCTGATGCGGTGTCTATCACTGTGGTGTCTGGGCACTGGGGTGGGGGCTGCCAACTACCCCCACCCCTCGCAACTAGGCAAAGGCGCAAGAGGAGCAGAGGAACGTTTTGTTAAATGTTATTGGGTGTCACTTGTAACGTCCCAGCCAGTGCAAGTCGCCTGCTCCCTGGGGCCCAGCCCGGCCTGGCCTCCCCTGCTCCGTCGGGGGGCTCTGGGCAGTGCAGCCGGGGCAGGGGTTTGCGGGCTTGGGGGGGGGAAGGGGCTGGAGCTCCCTGGAGGGTGGGTGGGCTCACGCCGGCTGCGGGGGAAGGGTAGGACGGAGGGGGTGAGAAACGCCTGCATCCCCCACCGGAGTTGGAGGATGTGGCCTCAGTTTCCCCAAGCAGTCACTGGTGCTAGAACCTGGGCTGTGGCTTAAAGGGGGGAGAACCAGCCACTGGCGAACACCCAGGTGCAGTGCGTAGTGCCCCTTTAAACAGCTTGTGAGTCTCTAGTGGCGCTCACTGTGTGCCTGGCTTCAGGTCTCATCCTCACTGCCTGCTGCTGGGTCTTGGCTCTTTACAGGACAAACCCGAAGCAGGCGTAGGGGCACCGGGGAGGACGGTAACTGAGGGCACTAACCATACACACCAGGCTGGGCCTGGCTACACACACACGGCTGTTCTGCCTGGTGTCCGGGTGCTGCAGGGATGTGGGACACAGTGAGCGCCGCCCGGGGGCCCACAGACTGTTTAAAGGGATCCCTCCCGATTTCTAGGTGCTACATGCGTGCGTAAGGCAGCCTCCCTGCCCCCAGTTTGCTGCCAGTCCTGGCACGTTTGGAGGAGCAGGGGGGATGGGTATGGCCAGAAGACAGTTCCCCAGAGCTAGCGCTATGCCCATTTACACCTGCTGAGGATTTGGCCTGTAATCTTTTCCTCATGTAGCAGTGAGTTCCACAGGTTAATTGTGTTGCATAAACAAGTGATTCCCTCTGACCTTGCTGTTCAGTGGTGTTGCCTTTTTCTTATTCTTGGGATTGATCTATCCTCCTGGGGGTCAGACTTCACGCTTACCTGAACACGGGGGGGGGGAGGGGCATGGGGCAGATGCTCAGCTGGTGCAAATCAGCGTCTTCCACTCAGCCCAGCAGAGCTGCACCAGTTTGCACCTGCTGTTGAGCTGTGTTTATTCTGCAGGAATGGGAGCCAATCCATTGTGCTACTAGAGGGGAAACTGAGGCACGGGGTGGTGAAGTGACTTGCCCAGGGCTGCTGACTGAGGCAGTGGCAAAGGCTAGGTCAAGCGCTGGGACTCCAATGTCTGTGGTGCTCAGCCCGTTGCTGGTTGCAGGGGCCGGGGCTGGGGCCGGGGCCGGGGGGGGCTCAGCAGGTTGGAGCCCAGCTGCGGGTGACTGACCGCTCTCCTTTCTGCCCCCCCACAGCCCGAGGACCTGGAAGCCCCCTCCTCCCACACGTTCAAGGTGAAGAGCTTCAAGAAGGTGAAGCCATGTGGGATCTGCGGGCAGGCGATCACGCGGGAGGGCAGCACCTGCCGAGGTGAGTTCACAGGCTCCGACGCAACCGGGGAGTGGACTGAGCCAAGCTGGTGCTGTGTGGTGCCCACCGGGTGGCCTGCCATGAGATGAGCGGGGGAGGTCTCAGCCCAGTTCCCAAGGGAGGAGAGCCGGGTTCACAGCCAGGCTGGTGGTGTGATCTGAGGGGCTAAGGAGGGAGCAAGCTCCGTCCGGGGCAGGGCACCAGACTCCCACGGGGCCATGGGGCACTGCCACGTGCCTGGGAGCATCGGTGACACTTTTGGCCTTCACACCATCCCCTGTCAATGAGTTCCACAGGCAATGAAATGTTCTGTCTTATTTTCTGTCCCTTTCCTAGTTCTTCCTAGCACACTGCTAGCCTTTTTGACTGCTGCTGCCCATTGAGCTGAAGTTTTCGGAGGACTCCCCACAGTGACTCCAAGATCTCTTTCTTGGGTGGTCACGGCTAATTCAGACCCTGTCCTTGGACGTGTAGAGTTGGGATTATGTTTTCCGACGTGTGTTATTTTGCACTTATCAATGTTGAATTTCATCTGTCATTTTCTTGCCCAGTCACCCGGTTTGGTGAGATCCCTTTGCAACTCTTCACAGTCTGCTTTGGACTTCGCGATCTTGAATAATTTTGTATCGTCTGCAAACTGCCACTACGCTGTTCACCCCTTTCCCCAGATCATTTATGAATACGTTGAACAGCACTAGTCCCAGTACAGACCCCTGGGGGACCCCACTGTTTACCTCTCTCCACTGTAAAAACTGACCACTTATTCCTACCCTTTGTTTCTTGTCTTGTAACCAGTTACTGATCCACGAGAGGACCTTCCCCCTTATCGCACGCATGCTTACTTTGCTTAAGAGACCTTGTCAAGGCTTTCTGAACTTCCGGTACACTAGATCCTCTGGATCATCCTTGGCCACATGTTTATTGTCCCCCTCAAAGAATTCTAATAGATCGGTGGGGCGTGATTTCCCTTGACACAGACGGTGTTGACTCTTCCCCAATAGATTGTGTTCAGCTACGTTTCGGATAATTCTGCCCTTTACCATGGTTGCAACGGCTTTGTCTGGCATTGAGGTGAGGCTCACCGGCCTGTGACTGCCAGATTCGCCTCTGGAGCCTTTTGTAAAAATAGCCATCACGTTAGCTGCCCGCCTGTCCCCGATGCAGGGGCTGATTTCAGTGGGGTGCCGTTGCAGTTCTCCGGGCTGGCCACAGGATGGCACCCCAAGACTCTGCATCAGGAAGAGCTGTGGGTGCAGCTTGCTGGCCAGTGCTGGATAAAGGGGGCTGCACCTCTCTGGGGCAGGAAGGGACCATATGTGGTGTGCTGGGCTAGGACCCCCCCTCAGGGATCTTCCCAGCTGCTCAGCCCCTAAGAACCACCTTGGCCATGCCCAGCCTTCACTGGGTGCTGGGGAGTCGGACCCTGGGGGGGGGGGGGGTCCCCTTGTCCATCAGTGACTGCGCAGCCAGGAGGGATCCAAGGCCCCTGCCCTGAGCCCGGAAGGGTCTGGGATGGTGGGGGGTCCTTTGCCCCAGGCCGTGTGCTCTCTCTGGGGTGAGGCTCCGTCTCCCTGCGGAAGGGGCTGAGAGAGCAGGAGGCAGTGCTCAGAGGAGGTGGGGTGGGGATGAACCAGCTGGGCCCACATTGGGCAGGGCAGTTGAGCCCCCTAGCTCGGCCCTGGCTCCTCCCTCCAGCACCGCGGAGGGGATCGGAGAGAATGGGGTTTCCCTTCTGTGGGTTCCCAGCACGGCGCGGCCTTGAGTTATCGATAGGGAACCTGGATCCAGAGGGGCCAAAAGCCATTTCACAGAGGGCTTGTGGGCCAAGGTCCTGACCGGACGTCAGGGCGAGCCCAGATCCCCGGAGGACGGGCCCAGTCCGAAGGGGCTGGCAGGGGGATCCGGGCAGCTTGCACTGGAGACCCTAGTGCTGAGAGGCTGGCAGGTGTTGTTTGACTGAACGCAGAGGCAGTTAGATCTTGGAGAGAGGTGGGCCGAGCCGCAGCTCTTGTTTGAAGCGGAGCAAGGGGGTCTGTTCTCTCCGCCTGGGGCTCCCTTCTCCTGGGCCGTTCCTGGGGGGCTGAGCTGCTGTCTACGTGGGCCGGGAGCGTGGGAACAGAATGTTTCTCCCTCATGGTTTTTCCAGGCGTGCGGAAGGGGGAGGTTCCTGGCCGGGGGTCCCGGTCGAGCCTCCGCCCGAGAGGAGAGTGGGCAGGGGTCCCCGGAGCCGGGGGGGCCGCCTGGCGCTGATCCAGCGTCCAGCCGGGCCTCTGGCTCAAGTGACCTGTCCCTGCCTTCAGACGGCTGGGGGGCAGGTCTGAGCTCACCCTGTTGGCTGCTGTCCCCACGGGGTCACAGAGCTCAGACCTGTTCTGGGGGGCCCATGCTCAGCCTCATGCCTCATGCTTGGGAATCAGCCTGCGCTTTCCTTTGCTCACCCCGCCTCCGCCCATTAGCTCGGTCCCACCCCCACTGACCCCCTCTCTCTCCTTGATCTCGGTGCCCTTCAGAGCCCCATAGCTGGTCCCTCGGGCTCCCGGAGGCAGGACGGTGCCCGGCGCAGCCTCACCCCACCCAGAGGGGCACCGCAAGGCCTGCAGGTGGGACGGCTGCAGGGCGGGGATTGACCGTGACATTTCAGGGGCCCTAGGTGCAACGTTGGGTAGCCTGGCTGGAGGGAGCTGTGTCCGTTCGCTCCAAGGCCGAGAAACCGCTGTGTGCTCCTCAGAGCCGCTCCCCTGAGCGCGAGGTGATGCCCAGGCCTAGTGATCTTTGCTCTGGCCGCTGCTGGTGATGTGTTGGGAGATCCCTAGCGGGAAGGTGCTATAGGGTCGCAAGGGGTGTCCACAGCCTCCGCGCTAAGCGGCCAGCTGGGCTCCGTCCCTGCATTTTGGGACCTGGTCCTGCCAGGAGCAGAGCCCTGCTGCCCACTGGGGCGACGGGCAGGAGCCCTGAGGAGGTGGGAGCGGGCAGCACGGCCCTGTCAGCTGGCACAAACTGGGGGAGATCAAAGCAGAGAAGGGGTAAGGAAGGGAGAGGAGCCCTGTCACGGCCCCCACCGCAAGGTGGGGGAAGCCAGCATGGCTCTATGTGGCCCATCCCTTCGGTGGGCGCTGTCCCCATGGCTGATGTCAGCGGAGACATTTCAGACCCCGATTCTCCCCTTGTGTGACCCTCCTGGTTGGACCCCACAGAGCCCTGATGGCAGGACTGGGGTCTTGGCATGTTCAGTGCTGCCTCGGAGCCGGCAGGGGGAGCTCACACATGGATTTGATGGTGCCTCCCCCTGCCCATGGTAGCCAGTTTAACTATTTGTTTTCCTGTCGTGTCCGAGTGGTGGGCATGGGGGCGGGGTACCGGTGGGTGTCCCCCAGCATGTTGAAAAGCAGGTCGGGGTTGGAAAGCAGGAAGAGAAGACCCAGGGTGGGGCTCGTCCTGCAGGCCTGGGCAAGTCACTTCCATGTGTACCTCGCTTTCCCCAAGTGTGAAGGAGGGTCAGTAATTCAGACCTGTGGCAGAGTGAAGGGAGAGTTTAGTGCGGGTTTATAACTAAGCAGGCGTTAGCGGTGTGTTACTTTCCTTGTGCAAGTCTTATTTTTCCCCTGTCTTTGGAATAACATTGTCACCAAAAGCCTCCTGCTGTCCACGTCCAAAGAGGTCCCACAGCAAGGGGGCTTTATACACTCAGGGAAACGATAAATGAATGAGCAGATCTCAAAAGTAACAAGACTTGACTTGACTTGACTTCCCTCCTCAATCTTCTGTAAAGTCACACACTGTTCCCACTGCTAACCTACAGCAACTTTGGACACCTGTTCCCAGGACTTTGCAGGTTGTGGGGACGACGTTTTAACTGTTATCCACCCATCCCAAACAAAGGCTACCTAAACCTCGCCCCCCCAGGATCAGTCACTTGTTCACCTGCATCTCAACTTGACATAATTGGCACAAACAGTAAGAATGATTTGTCCTCTTCTCCCATAATGCCCTGGGGGTAAGAAGATGCAAATAAAGAAGAACCTGATATGACCCTTCCACCAGTAGATGGCGCTATTAACTTCCGCATTTGTTACGCTAGAGGGCCGGAGCTCAGCTGACCCTGAAATATGCGTAATTGCCAGCCCGCCAGCCTGGCAGCTGTCCCACGCACCTGGTCGCAGTTCCAAAGCTGGCATTGCCTAGGGCATGATCCAGCTCCCCCTCACCTCCAGATGCCTGTGGCGCACGCTGATTGGCTGGCAGACTTTTGGCTGGAGCTTTCCTCGCTCTCTTGGCCGGGGGAAGGCAAGAGGAATCTGTGTCCAGCAAGTGCAGGGCCTGGTTAGTGAGAAACCCAGGGCCAGGGTTAAAAAGAGAGGTTCTGTTGGCATTCGCCGTGGGCCAGGATGTGCCGCCTTTGGGGCGCGGGACCTGCAGCAGCTGTGCGCATGTCGTGCTGCCCACCCCGGGGCATGATCATGTCCGACTGCACTAGCCAGGATGGATCGGCCCCGGCCTGGCCTGGTGGGTAAGGCACTGGAGTGGGATTCAGGAGATCAGGGCTAAAATCTGGTCCTGCCACAGGCTCTTAGGCCAGTCACTTAGTCTCTCCGGGGATCACATCCTGCTTGTCTTGGCTGTGTAGATGATAGATTGCCATCAGGGCGGGGACTGTCTCTTACTCTGTGTATGTACAGCACCTAGCGCGATGGCACGTGGATCTCGCTCGAGCCCTCTAAACATGCTGCTGGAATACAGGGAGTGGGTGGAGGTACCCTGGTACTGCAGCAAGTAACGTTATCCATTCGGCACGGGGTACTTCCCGGTTTGCCTTTCTGAGTCAGCGCCGGGCCATGTATAATGCCAACGGGCGTGGTGCTTCCTCTTGGATGAGACTCGGGCCTGAGACCTTGTGATCATTAAAGAGCTCTGGATGCTTTTTGTGCTGGGGCGGGGATGTTTGTGACTTAAATTCCTTCTGTTCTTGTAGCTGGAGCAGGCGTTCCCTGCTTCCTGACTTAAGCGGGGGTGTTGTGTGCGGCTGTTTAACAGCGGCTCCGCTCCACCTCAGAGGTGGCTGCATTTCATCAGGGAGTGCAGTGCTTCGGGAAAGGTTTTACTGTAGGCTGGATGGGGCCGCAGCTATGGAAGGTCATTCTCTCTCTCTCTCTCACATGCTGCCCAAGGCATGTGTATAAAGGCGGAAGAACACGTGCATGGAGGGAAAGGAGGATATGAGCTGGCCGTGGCAGACCCCGGCGCAATTCAAGTCCCACTGATATGGATCTGTGGCGAGGTGAAGTCACTGGGCAGTGAGCCGCAAGCTCCTTGGCCCAGCCAAGTCCCTGTTATCAGGGCGGTCAGGTGCACCCCTGCTCTGTGCTCATTTTCCGATGGCTCTGCCGAGAAGGAAAAGCTTATTCAGGCTGCAACAATGCTGGCTTCCTGTGTTCCCTGCTGCACCAGGAAATAACCCCAGAGAGGAGAACCTCAAGGCACTGGGCAGCTAGCAGGGCTGAGCTTTGGGGTGGGGCGGGAGGGATCCCTTCCCGGTCTCCTCCCCTTCCAATCAGGGACTCTGTGGTGCTTGTGTCCCTTTGCCAGCTGGAAAGGTGGTGGCGAGAGAATGGCCTTAGTAGCGTGATCGAAAATCCTCGCTCTTGCTTATAACAGCAGCCCCTTTGGAAGTTCAAAGGCAAATCCGCATCCTTCCGCACTGGAAGTTGTGGGTCTGGGTTGTGTGCTTGCACTTCCCGGTTTGTTGTTGTAGGGTTGCTGGTGGGATGCGCCGGGGAGCTGCTGGAGGTGCCGTGTGTTGCTATTGTAGTGTTCCTCCTGAGTGCACAGGTGGCGTTTGCAGACCCTGGTTTGTTATTGTAGGGTGGCTCATGACTGTGAGGCTGTTGGTTTGGGTTCAGCAAAGTGTAGGGAAGAAAGTGCCCTGGGGAGAGTTGGCCTGGATTAAGGAGCGATGAATCGGCTTAAATAAAACAACTGACCCGCATGCGCGCACGCCGGTATGCATGCACACACAGAGTTTTTCCTCTGTTTTCCCCGTCTGCACTTGCCGGTCCAATGGTCTGAAGGGATTTCTAGAAATCTCAGAAGAAAGCATCTCTCTGCAAGATTTCTGGCCCGGGGGGCTCAGGCAGTTGCGTGCATCTGGAGGAGGTTCTGAGAAGCATCGGTCCGTTTGGGTTCTTAGGCACTCTGGACCTCTCCAAGCTCAGCCGTTGTTAATACTTCTCGTACAGACAGCCCGTGGTGGAAGATACAGGCTGAAATATAGTTGAGATTGGAAGAGTCTCTTCGGCTCTGGTTATACTGTGTGATCCAGTGGATGCTGCCTCAGACTCAGAAGAGCTAGGTTCTGGCACTGACCCACTGGCTGATCTTGGGCAAGTCATGTCCTTGCTCTGTGCCTCAGTTTCCCCATCTGTAAAATGGGTATGATGCTACTCCTCTCTTTTGTAAAGTGCTTGCAGCTGTGCAGGTGAGAAGCTCCGTCTAAGACTGAGCTGATTATTATTAGCTGTTGTCAAGGCTGATTCCCCACTCTGGCACTTCGAGTGCAGAAGGTGGGTGGCCCGCAAGGATTAAAAGAATGAATACTGGCCACTTCAGGCTGGTATTAAACTCCCAAGGTCACCGCTTTTCTTCGGCCTTGGATGGGTAGATGCTGCCACCACCCAAGTGCAAACCCCTTGAAGCCCAGGAAGGAAGACTTAGGAATTCCGTCCTGTGGGGTACCCCCAAGCCCTTTCACCTCCCCCGGCCAGGGAAGAGCTGAGAAAGAAAACCAAGGAAATCCGTTGTTGCCACCAGCTATTTGACAACATATGCACAGACCTCTTGGGACACTAAAAATCCAGTCCTGTTTTTAAAAAAGGTAAATGTTATTAAACCCAAAGAGAAAGGAAATACGTTTGGAACTTCGGCTTTTTGCTAGATCTTAAAAGCAACAATTACAAAAATTAAGCATCAAGATCGCACTCTTGAGGTTCAGCGTAAAGGTTACAAGCAAAACAAAAGCATCTGGGGTTAGCACAGAGGCGTCCACAAGCCAGTAAGAAATAACCCTAATCGCGTCTTTCTAAACATTCCTGATCTACTTACACATGTGGGTTGCTAAAAGTAGTTCTCGGTACGATCTGACGATTTTCAGATCTGACTTAAAGCTTCTCACAGCATAACTGCTCCCTGTTCCCCTCTTCCCCGGAGAACAACAACAGACAAAGGGGAAGTTTTTTCCCAACTTTAAAAAGTTCTAGCCTTCCCATTGGCTCTTTTGGTCAGGTGCCCACTCCTTTCCTTTTACCTGTGGGCTTCTTAACCCTTTACAAGTAAAGCAAGTAGAGAACAGCTACTAAGAGGGATTTTATAGCTAACTGGCTGAGCTACCCCCCCTTAATTTATCACAGCTGTGCTGCTGCTTGGGAAACATGGAACCAGATTTCCCAGAATGAAAAAGTGCAGTAAAATTCCCCTGGGATGTGAGAGTCAAGCTGGGGTCTTTGTGTCCCCCCGCACCATCAGCAGCAGCCCCTTCGTTCCCCCCATAACTCCGGTCACAGTGCTGATGGGGATGATGCAGGAGCCGGAGTGGAATCCAGCTGTGAGATCTAGCAGGAGTTTCAGATCAGACTCCGGAGACTCGCAGGGGGCAGATCGCAGTTACCTTAAAAAGTGGCCAGTTCAAAACCAACCGAAGGGAACAGTGTGTAACTAGCCTGGCCACTCGCTGCCACGGGAAGTCACTGGGGACGAGAACTTCGCACAATTCAAGGAGGGACTGGACATTTACATGGCCCTAACGGATATGCAGCGTTAGCATAATTAACGATGGTGGAAATTTCAGAAGGGTTATTTCAACTTGATGCTTCAGGGCTTGGGCAGATCCCTAGTAGAGACAAAAGGCAGATTATCCCCCATCTGCGACTGCCGGGTTCGTACCCGTCTCTCTGAACCCACTGTCAGAGGCCGGATGCGGGGCTAGATGGACCTGGGTCTGTCTGTTCCTATGACACATACCCAGGGCCCTTTTTACAGAACCTGGTCATGGCAGAGACTCAAAGGACACTGTGCAAAGTCATTTCCTCCTGGCCTTTATTAATGTGACTTCCCATGGGCTCTGGCAGAGATGGGGTTAAAAGGCCACCCCCAATAGCCAGGTCTTCCTGACGCCAGCATGGAAGGGGGGGCAGGTGAGTCTCATTCGGAGGAGATGGGGCTGGGCAGGTGTTGCAGGGTGGGAATGTTGGGGAGGGGCTCCCTGCAGCCCTGTGTTGCATGGAATGTGGTTTGGGGCGGGGTGTACTTTGCATACTGAGCCCCCTCCCCCAAAATCTCTTCATTTGCACCCAGAGGGGACCCTTCCCTTGTTTGAGTAGCTTGCAGTCTGTTGCCCATCTCGGCCATGGGTGTGTTTCGCAGCCTTTAGGGAATGTTCTCATCCCCAGATGGGGAAACTGAGGCAGCGGTGGACTGTGTTACTGTGCCCGGCGGGTAGTTCCAGAGTGGGGCTGAGCACCCAGGAGTCCTGAGTCTTGCACTCGTGCCTAGTTCAGCCGGTCTCCCTGGGTTAGAAAACCCAAGGTAACGAATCCTGTCCAGCACAGGCCAGGCCAGGCCCCCCCGCCTCTCCCCGCCAGGAACAATGACTGTGTTGTATCAAAGGAACAGATGCTGTTTCTGGCAGGGCTGCAAACTGCAGTGTAAACCCTTGGGGGCAGGGGGCGGGGAACTCTACCTGGCCCGGGGGCTTTGCTGGGACTTGCCAAGAGCTGGCGGGCAGTGCCTACGCCGTGTTGGCATCCACAGCAGGGTTCAGAAATGTGAGTGCCAGCCAGTTTAGGACAGGGCTGAAAGCCGGGGTTATGGAGGTCCCACTGCAGCAGGAATGCCGTGGGCCAGCCCCCCAGCGCTGGGTTTGCTGGTGCTCTCCTGGCTCATGCCAGCTGAGACCTGGCCCGTTGTGTGGGTATTTTACCCAGCTGGTGGGTCTCCTGGGAGTGCACAGGGCAGCAGCTGATGATCGGCTTTGTCTGTGCCCAGCCGTGGGCAGCCTGTCTCAGCTCAGCCATGTAGCGATTCTCGAATGCCGTCCGGTGGGATCGCCACCGTATGCCAGCCCCATGCCCCCGTGGGGTAGAGAGCTGGGATCTGACACAGCCCCCTGGGGAAATGCGCCGTAGGGCTTTCTCCAGGGGCCTGATCCTGCCCCTTCTGAGGTCCGTGCAGGATCAGTCCCTCAACCTCGCAGCTCTGCACTGGGCCAGCCCCAGGCCAGCTGTCCGGGCTGTTACTCCAGCCTCTCCTCCCTGCTTCGCCTGCCCCAGAGAACCAGTTCCCCCGGGCCTGAGGTCTATGGGGCTTCCTTCTCCGAGTCCCGTTGAAAGTTAGGCAGCAGGAGCCAGGAGGGTGTCGGTGGGGGAGGACTTAGTGTGTTTGCACATGGCACCTGTGTGTACATGCCACAGGCCCGGCCGTGGGTGCGAGATGATGGGCCCGCGGCGCTTGTGAGAGGCGTGTGCCCACGCACACGCAGCCGGGGCATGTTTGGGGGACAGGGCAAGCCAGGCATGTGTGCCAGTGATGTAGGGAACTCCACATGCCTGGGAGCTGAGCTGTGTCCAGGCAGCTCAACGGCCATGGGTCCAGCCCTGCTTTGTGCCCATTGAACGTGCAGATCAGTGGTCTGCCAGACTGAGCGTGGGGTGCTGAGGGAGACGGCCCAGCGATACCTGGTTGGGTTGGGCCACGAGCCTGTGAGAATGGACTTGTGAGAGGAGCTCTAGGTGCTTCCGACACAGCCCTGCTGCCGTTTTACAGCTGGGGAAACGGAGGCACAGAACAGTTAAGTGACGTGCCCAAGGCTGCAGAGGAAATCAGAGTCAGAGCTGGGAAGAGAACCCAGGAGTCCTGGATCCCTCTCCTGTGCCTCACCCTTCGTCCCTCTAGATGTGGCCAGCTGCAGAGAGCCAGGGCCTGTGCCTGGCAGTGAGACACGGCTGTGTAGCAAGGGAAGAATGCCCCATGCAATCCCACTCAACTGTATTCCCCAGGGAGGAGCTGGAGGGGGCAGCGGAGGGAGGGAAGCCCTTTAAAATATCCCCTGCCCTGCCCCAGCCGTTCGCTTCAGTCCGCCTGGGACCTGTCCTGGTCCCGGGGCAGCACCTCTGCTCTGTGCCGAGGGCCCCGGTGCCTGGGGTCTGGGTGTGAGGGAGGGAAAGTGGGAGAGGGACAGAATGTGTTAGAGGGATGTTCGATCCCTAATGGGGACAGAAGGGTTCCCAGGGATCGCTTTGCTGGACGGACTGCAGCAAATCGGGTGCGTTTTGGACTGAAAGTGCCGATCTGCCTTGAAGCGGCACAGCAGGGCAGGGCCCAGGTGTGCTCAGTGACTCCCGCTCACATGATGTGAGGGGTTTTCCTGCCTGTTGACCGGTAGCATGTTCCTGGACTCTGCGGTCAGACTCTAGTGTGGTGATGCCAGGGAGCTGCGCCGGCCCTGCAGGGACCATGGCTGGCCTGGCTTCTTGCTGTTGACATCAGCTGGGCCAAGATGTCACCACCTGAGAATAAACCAGTGTATTGTAGGCCCCGATCCTGGAAACACGTGCTTGCTTTTAATAGGACTGCGCCCCCATGCAGATCTGCCTGGGAGCAGGTCTCTGGAGTTCACCAATCCCGTTCTTAGACAACTGCCTTGCAGGTCAGAGCGACCCTGCAGGAGTCCCTTGGTGGTTCTGTAATGCAAACACTGCAGCCCTGTCTTAGAGAGAGGAATGGCAGGAAACTGACCTGGCTGGTTTCACGCTCCCTAGCTGAGTGAGCTGCACACACAAAAAGGGGAAGGTAAATTACACAGCCTGCGGGCTGGAAAAAAGAGATCTGGGATTTTCAAATGTTCTCTCAGTTTTGAATCAGGCTGGAGAAGGGAAGCCTGGGAAGGCGACTCTCATTCTTGATGCTGAGTCTTGAAATTGTGTCAAATATCGAATTTGCAGCTTTGCATTGGGGGCTTCTGTTTGCAGGTTGCACCATTTGTGGCATGTTAAATCAACCGTGCAGCTATGCAGAGACCTGGTGTTTTTTAGCTGTTTTAGCTGATATAATATTATATGATGTATTTAGTGCTTTTCATCCTTAGCGCTCAAAGGAGCTCAGTGTCATTTCCACCTGTAAAATGGGAAAACTGAGGCACGGAGCGGGGAAAGTGACTTGCCTACAGTCACACAGAGCTGGGACTCGACCCCAGGTCTCCTGAGTTCTAGCCATGCTGCCTGCACATCTATGGGGAGGATCCCCGCCCAGATACTATGGTGATGGGCAGTTGGAGACCATCGAAGTATCCAGGGCTTCTCTGATATAGTGTTGGGCAGTGCTTGTACGGGTCCTGGGTGCGATGGGCGGGCTGAGGAGCAGAGAGACGTGCCCTTCCCAGCCTGTGATCATCTAAACAGGGAGTGGAGCGTCTCGGTCTCTGGCCCTTCAGTGGGAGAAGAGAAGGAAGGTGTGACCGGGCGAGGGGAACCGGGGGCTGGCCTGCAGGACTCCAGGGTGGCTGGAGGTCACGAGAGAGGGGCGAGGGAGCGATGGATGAGCACCGCAGAAGTGTGGCTGTGTCCACCCTGCTCTGAAGAGCTCACCTGCCGGGCCCCAGGCACTGCCTTGCCTGGCCTCAGGATCCCATCGTACAGGGATTGCGCCTCCGGGGACAGCTGGGGCCCATCGTGTGCAGAATGAGGGGTGAGCTGCAGGCTGGCCGCTGGCAGGAGTGGGCGTGGGGGAGGGCAGGTAAAGTAGGGGCTGGATGTAAGCTGGATACCTGGCAATGCTAGTGGAGTGCCAGGCTTGGCCCGGGGCCGCGGGAGACGCTAGCCCTGGTCTGAGCCATGGCCCGGGTGGCCTAAGACACACCCTGCAGCTTGGACATCAGGGGCTGTGTGGGGTGACTCAGGATGCCGGCAGGGCTGGGGGCCGCAGGCTGCACCACCTGGCCTGTCTCCAGCGCTCCCCAAGCAGGACTGGATGGTGGCGTCCCTGGAGGAAGCCATCCGTCAGGGCCCCAAGGAAGATACATGTTGCGTCCCTATCTCTGGGTTCTCCTCAGTGAGCAGCTGGAGAGCCGAGCGCCCGGGAGGGCTGCCCTCAGAGAAATTGGCCCGTTTCGCCCATCGCATTGCTGGAGGTGGCCAGCAGCAGCCAGAGCCATGGCTGTCACTTGTCTGGTGCAAGCCTCGGGAGGTCTGGGATGTCGCATGCAATGGTGCGTTCTCCAGCCGTGGCATCGTCCGGTACCACAGTGACCTCGCACCGTTTCGCTCCAACCCGTCACAGGGCACTGCCATGTTGTGGTATGGCCAGGCTCCCCGTGCCCGGCTGGTGGGTTGGCAGGGCAGGCCAGGGCTCCTGGCACCAAGAGGAGTGACGTTTTCTGGCTCATGACCTTTGTCAAGAAGGTGGAGGGTCCTGTCCCCCTGCTTTTCCACCCCAGCGCTCCTTCCGCCCCGTACCCCAGCTCTGCCGCTTCCCCTCCATCTCCTCCCTGCTAGCCCAGCCCCGGCCCCCCTGGAACCGGAACCTGTGCCCCGCTCAGCAGCCTGGGCCCAAGGGGAATCCCTGACCCCAGCCCTCCTGCTCGTCCATGCCGGGCCCGTCTAAGAGCACCGGCGGTGCTGAAGTGCCAGGCGGGTCTGGCGTCATGGATGCCCGGCACATGGCGAATGGGCACCCCATGCGCACCCCGGCTTTCGCTCTACACCCACAGCCCAAATCTCTCCGAGGGGGGCCCCCTTCTGCTCAAGCCCGGGCTCTGCCCTGCCCAGCAGGGTCTGCGGCGAGGGGCTCCGCAGAGGCCTCAGACAGGGGGGCCGCGAAAACTCCTCTTTTTTGTTTCCTGTCCTGGGGCAGGGAGGCAGCTCCCCAGCGCCGATGGCTGAGCAGCCGGCCAGGACAGGCAGGAGGGGACCGGGCCGCACATTCCTGCTGGAGCGAACTGCTTAGGAACATGACTCCTGGAGCGAGAGGGCGGGCCAGGCCTGCTCCCTGCGTGCTGTGCAGTCAGGAGAGAAAGAGGAAGGGGGAGAAAAAGGGGTAGGCAGGCGAACCCTGAGCCCCGGGGCAGGCTCTGACAGTGCGACAGGCAGCTAGGCACAATGGGCTCCGTCTCCTCCCGAGGAGCCGGGCTGTTGCTGTGGGCTGGCATGCTCCAGCGTACCTGTGCCGCCGAGGCGATCGTTGGCTAGGGGCCAGGCGCTTCGCTTTCCTCCCCCCGCCCTCCGCCCCGGCCTGCGCCTGTGTTTCCCGCAGCAGCCTGGAGAGTTTGTTCGGGTTGGTGTTTCTGTCCTGGGTAAGCCGGCCCAGTTCCCTGCACTTGGAGCCGGGGAGGTGAGCTCCCGACTGAGTCCTGGTTTCTTTCTCTCTCTCTCGCAGGGTGCAAGCTGTCCTGTCACAGGAAATGCGAAGCCAAGGTAAGGAGCTGCCCCCCCTCGTCCTTTCCGAAGGGGTGCAGCAAAGTTTCCTTGTGTCGTGGGTCCCGGGCGGGTTGGAGTCGCTCTGACTCTGGAAGGGGGGAGCCTCTCTCCACTCTCCTTGGCTTCGTTTCTGCACTTGGGTCCTGATTGTCGATCAAGGTGACACGCTCCGGGGTCCTGCCAGGGCTGCAGTGTCCGGTTACAAAACGTTGCTGGGGTCCTGGGCTGCTGCTCCCTGCCGCAGGGGGGAAGGTGAAGCTCATCCCTCCTGTTCCCAGCGCCAGGGGCTTTTCCTTTGTATGTACGGCAAACAGTGGTTCCTTTCTGAGCTGCCGCTGGGCACCCAGCGAGCCTTGTGCAGAGGTGGCTGCTGCTTTGCAGGTGAACGATCTTTCCTGCTCCCCGGCCCCTAAAAGCACGGTGAGATCCTGGCCCTGGGGAGGTCAGTGGGATTTTTGCTGTTGATTTCACTCTGGGCGTTTAAAGCACACACATTTCCAACTGGTTTGCCTTAGCTCCCCGGCGTGCTTGGGAGACGTGCCCCCTTCACGGCCGCTAGAGCGGAGTTCTTGTCCCGGCGCCGTCCGGCCTGCTCGGGTGGTCACTGGTTGGAGCTGGTGGAGATGCCGATTCTCGGCCCCTGATCTTGGCATCAGCTGCTGGTTGGTGATGGCTTGGTCTCGAGCCTGGGGCTGCTGTGAGCTTGCCTGGCTGATCTATTCGGCGCTGGGGAGGCCTCATCTGAAGTATTGTGTCCAGATTGGGGCCCCACACTACAGAAGGGGTGTGGACAAATTGGAGAGAGTCCAGTGGAGGGCAACGAAAATGATCAGGGGGCTGGAGCACATGACTTACGAGGAGAGGCTGAGGGAACTGGGATTGTTTAGTCTGCAGAAGAGAAGAATGAGGGGGGATTTGATAGCTGCTTTCAACTACCTGAAAGGGGATTCCAATGAGGATGGATCTAGACAGTTCTCAGTGGTGGCAGATGACAGAACAAGGAGCAATGGTCTCAAGTTGCAGTGGGGGAGGTTTAGGTTGGATATTAGGAAAAACTTTTTCCCTAGGAGGGTGGTGAACCACTGGAATGCGTTACCTAGGGAGGTGGTGGAATCTCCTTCCTGAGTGATTTTTAAGGTCAGGCTTGATAAAGCCCTGGCTGGGATGATGTAGTTGGTGTTGGTCCTGCTTTGAGCAGGGGGTTGGACTAGATACCTCCTGTGGTCCCTTCCAACCCTGAGATTCTCTGGTCTGGGTTTGTGGCTGCCTCCGGGGCACGGGGGGAGAGCGCTGCTGGTGTTCTGGTGCTGGCTTTCCTTCGGGGGCACATACATTGCACCGCCCGCGGGCATGTGGGCAGGGTGCAGCCGCAGGCCGGGTGCATGGGGCAGATTCTTGTATCCTGGGTGCCCGTCAGTCCGTGCGCCCGTGACCCATCGGGCTGCAAATATGCAGTGGATGCAGCACGTAAATTTGGGGTGACGTGCAGGAAGAGTCTAGTCCGCTGGCCTCCCAATGACCCCCGTCCTGCTCCTTCTCCTGCCTCTGGTGCACGGATGCTTGCTGCTCCTTCTGGCTTCTCTGGGTTCCTCGTCTGCTGCTTGGGCTTCTCCTCCCCAGTTGTTTCCCCTGCTTCTCGGAAGCGCCGTGCACAGCATCTGTTCCGAATCGCGGCGCACAGGCCCGCATAAGGCCCAGTTGCCCTGCTCCATGGAAGGGTGTTGATGGAGAAGGTCCTGGGGCCTGACAGCCTCCATCCTTGCATAGGGGGAGAGGAGGCTGGCACAGAAGAGCTGGGTACGAAACAGGGTCTCGGCCACCGTCTGCTTGCTCCGTTGGATGCTGCGTGGGGAGGTCGGGCGCTGGGGGGAGAAGGGGAGGAATCTCCTCAGGTTGGCTGACGGGGCAGGTGATGCTAGGAGCTGGCCATGGAGAGGGGGCCGGAGCGCCTGGGAGTCACTAAGCTGGTGGTGTCTGACACAGCATCTCCCCACATCTCTTCTCCAGCTGCCAGGAGCCACCCTAGTGCGGCAAAGCCCCGAGCTGTGTCTCTCTCCTGGGGTCCCCCCTCTGTGCCAGATGATCGCTCTGGAGCCAAACAGAGCATGTAGAGAACGGAGCTGGTGTCACCCATGGGACGGTGTGTCCCATGCCCCATGGTACAGAGGAAGGCGAAAAACCTCCAGGGCCTCTGCCAATCTGCCCTGGAAGAAAATTCCTTTCCGACCCCAAATATGGCGATCAGCTAAACTCTGAGCACGTGGGCAAGATTCACCAGCCAGATACTACAGAAAATTCTTTTCTGGGTAACTCAGATCCCACCCCATCTAACATCCCATCACAGGCCATTAGGCCTATTTACCATGAATATTTAAAGATCGATTAATTACCAAAACCATGTTATCCCATCATACCATCTCCTCCATAAACTTATTGAGTTTAATCTTAAAGCCAGATAGATCTTTTGCCCCCGCTGCTTCCCTTGGAAGGCAGTTCCAAAACTTCACTCCTCTGATGGTTAGAAACCTTCGTCTAATTTCAAGTCTAAATTTCCCAATGACCAGTTTATATCCATTTGTTCTTGTGTCCACATTGGTACTGAGCTGAAATAATTCCTCTCCCTCTCTGGTATTTAACCCTCTGATATATTTATAGAGAGTGATCATCTCTCCCCTCAACCTTCTTTTGGTTAGGCTAAACAAGCCAAGCTCCTTGAGTCTCCTTTCATAAGACAAGTTTTCCATTCCTCGGATCATCCTAGTAGCCCTTTTCTGTACCTGTTCCAGTTTGAATTCATCCTTCTTAGGCTCCAGTCTGTGCTGCCCCTGCGGCCGTGGGCGCCGGACAGACTGCAAAAGTGGCCCAGCCGCCCCTCCCTCATGCCAGCAGGGAAGGGGCCTCCCTGCTTACGCCACCCAGCTCCCGTCAGGAGCCAACGGGCAGGGGCCAGGACCCCCTTTATTGCACTCTGCCGAGTTCACCCACTTACTTCCCTGGTCCTTCTCGCATGAACAGAGAGCAACAATACCCGAAGTCCAAAGGCGCAAACAATTTGATGTTTATTGGGGTGAACTTTCAGCAAGCATGATTCCAGTTTCCTTCCTTAGTATCCTCCTTCCCAGCTCTGACACCACAGAGCCTTACACCTGTGTCCTTGTTCCCATTCCTGCCCTTAGCCAAACATGATTCCAATTTTCTTACCCACATTCCCTGTTCCCATTTTCCCCACACACACCCACCCCCTCACTTCCTGATTGACTGCAGACTATATAGTAAAACTTGAGTTCTGCTTTGCTATACCTTAACCAATCATTTTCCTGAAATTTAACTAACCAATCCTAACATATTGTAACATGATTATGTAACCAATTATATCCCACCACTTTAATTGGTTTACACCCAGCAAAATTAATTATACAGCAGACAAGAACAATCACAGAACCAGACAGAGATTATACAGACAAACAATAGCAAAGTGGGAACTATCATGACAAAACAATACAGAAGTGAGGATTTCACATCCCAGCTATTGATAAGTGAGTTCTTGCCGGACAGGATGCTATCAAACTAAGTTTCCTTTTACATTTTCTAGGCACTTCCCTTTCTCTGGAGGTGATAGGAATACAATCCTGTCCTGATAGTGCCTAACAGCCCAATAGCACCTTATGTCAATGTGACTAGTTTGGAATGGGAGGATGTGACTGTTCGCTTCCTAGCTTATGGCTGCCTCTGCTGCTTATGTCACGGAGTCCCTGGGCGATGCTCTGGAACTGCTCCCCATGAAGTCAGTCAGGACTCTGGGGTAGTCGCCTTTCTGTGAGCAGCCTGTCTTCAGGACACACAGCTCACCCGGCTTCCACCTTCCTGGGTCTGACCTCGGAGCATTCAGCATCCTCTGCCCCTCCGTGTGCTTCCCACAGCCAGTCCGCTCAGGCGGGGCTCCTGGGGAAGCCAGAGGGTCCTGCACCCCAACTTCGCAGTCAGACGTGACTCTCAGCCAGCCAGTAAAACAGAAGGTTTATTAGACGACAGGAACATGGTCTAAAACAGAGCTTGCAGGTGCAGAGAACGGGACCCCTCAGCTGGGTCCATTTTGGGGGGCAGTGAGCCAGACAACCACGTCTGCACTTCACTCCATGTCCCAGCCAGCCCCAAACTGAAAACCCCTCCAGCCCCTCCTCCTCTGGGCTTTGTTCCTTTCCCCGGGCCAGGTGGTCACCTGATTCCTTTGTTCTCCAACCCTTTAGCTCTCACCTTGCAGCGGGGGAAGGGCCCAGGCCATTAGTTGCCAGGAAACAGGGTGTCGGCCATTCTCTGTGTCCAGACCCCTGCACACACCTGCCCTCTAGGGCTCTGCAATGATCATACACCCTTACCCCACCCCCTAGATACTTAAGAACCGCCTAGGGGAAACTGAGGCACCCCCCCACTATTCAGAGGAAACATTAAGAACAGTCCCACTTCGTCACAGCTTAGCCAAAGGCCTTAACCTAAGAACAGGGCCCCAGATTGTCACAGTAAGAGAAGGCCCTTACACCGGCAGACAGTGATTTTGATTCTTTCTTTTGTACCTCTATAACTAGCCAAATGATAAGAATACACCTAAATTCTTAGAGTATAGGCCTTACAGACCTGAATATCTATATCCTAACAGCGCCCCCTATCTCCTGTGCCCATGACTGTAGCCCAGTGCACCGGGAGGGCATCAGAGGAAGAGGATGGAGGGAGAGATACCAGCCCTTTGGTTTGGCTTAGAGCGGCTCAAGTGGAATAAATCAAACTCCCAATGTTCCTGGCCAGGCCAGCCCGTCATTTTGGGTCTCTGTGGCTACGGCTTCAAACCCCAGCCGAGCCCTTGAGCTGTCACGTTTCCAAACCCCCACAAGCCACGAGCGCGTCCCATCCACCGCGGCGGCTGCTGCTGCTCTCGCTTACCCAGATGGGCTCCGTCTCGCTCGTTAGCCTAACCAGAGCAAAAAAACATACATAAACCTGACCTTGGGGATGAGGTTATTTCCCCCTCCTCCCCTCACAAACGTCCTCGAGATTTTATACCCTATAGGAAGAGGAGAGGGGGGAATCTCAATAGCAGGCATCCAGTGCCACGGAGACCCTACAATAACACAGCGGGGCTGGGCAGTAACAACAATGGGTGTTTGCAGAGTGCCCGGGGCTGCTGGGGTTGCTGGTGCTGCAGCCCTGGAAAGGGCTGGAGTCGTTTTATTTTTGGTAAATCCATCACTGGGGCTACCAAGAAACAATTAAACAACAACCACCGAAAAAACCAAAGAGTGCCTTTAAAAAAACCCCTTAAACGCTGGACTGGCACCTGGGCACTTTGTACCATTCTCAGGTGCGTGGGCAGCGTTCTCTAGTTCTAGTTTTTCTTTGAGCCCCCCCCCCCCCCAAATAAAAACTCCCTGGCCCAGCTGTGCCACAACAACTGGTTTTCTGCATATAAGAGCCAGGGCTGGCGTTAGGGGGTAGCAAGCAGGGCAATTGCCCGGGGCCCCGCGCCACAGGGGGCCCCACAGGCTTCGGCCTCAGCCCTGGGTGGTGGGGCTCAGGGCACCGGGCTGCAGTCCCTTGTGGCGAGGCTTTGGCTTTCTGCCCTGGGCCCGAGAATGTCTAATGCCAGCCCTGCTTGGCGGTCCCCCTGAAACCTGCTCACAGTCCCCCAGGACCTCTGGTTGAGAACCCCTGCTCTAGTTTAATACTAGGTTGGGTATTTTAGGGTTGTGGGGGGGCAGGGGAACATTTGCTTTTGGTGCAGGGAGGGGGGACCCATCCTAAAAGTTAAAATTGCCAACAGATATACTCGCTTCGTAATTATTAGTCTTGGAGCAGCTCCGGGCCGCACTGTGCAAGGGGCTGTACGACCGCAGAGCAAGAGCCAATCCCGGCCCTGAAGACTGTACGCTCTACACAGACGCCGCACAGAGAGGAAGGAGGAGGCCCGAGGCTCGGAGGCAGCTGGTTACGCTCCCGCGGTCCCGCAGGGGGGCGGTGGTGAAATCAAGACTGGACCCTGGACCAGCTGTGTCCTTACGCAGCGTCTTTCCCCCTCACAAGGTCCAGCCACGGCAGCGCCCCTTTAAAAAGCACCAGCCCAGGCCGATCACCTGGCCGATCACCTGACCGGTGGGTTCTGTTTGCTCTGAAGCAGAAGAGGTTTGGCTGGCGGTCTCGGAGCGGGCTGCGCCTATAAACCAGCGGCAAAGGCGGGGGAATGGGGCAGAGTTCTTGAGGCGACGCCTGCCGCACAGAATATGCTCGGCCCTTGGGGACGGCCGGCCCCTGTGTACGTTCCCAGCCAGCAAACGGTGCAGAGACGAGTGCAGGCCAGAAGGATGGGTGCAAAGTTACCGTCGGGAATTCATACTCCAGTTCCCTGTGCGTTAGGTGGGGGCGTCCATTAGAGACCTTTGCAGCAGGGGGGAGCGGGGGCAAAGCCAGCCACAGCCAGCCACGGCCTGAAAGAACAGGCCCAGCCACTGGGCTGGGGAACTTGGGAGATCTAGGTTCAAGCCCTGCTCCGCCACACTGTGCTGTGACCTTGGGTCGGCCGCTCCGGGTATGCCGGCGCTGCAAGCAAAGCCCGGATCTGTGGGACTCGTGTTCCCAAGCCTGGGTTCGAGTGTCCACACGGCACCGGGAACCCGGGCTTTGCAATGTGCTGACGCGTCCACGCTGCAGTCTGCAGACCCGGTCCGAAGCGTGTGCTCTCGTATTGTGGGTGGGGGGTTGCTGCACGGCGGGTTGCAGGAGAACTGGCGGATGTGTGTCGGGTGGTCTTGCCGCGTCTCCCGTCCCTGGCTCTGCAATGGGGATAGCAGCCCGCCCTGCCTCACCGGGTTGGGGGGGCCGGGGTTGTGAGGATAGATATGTCGCACAATGAGGTGCTCGGATGCTCCGGGGATGGGGGGCCAGAGGGCCCTTACTGAGACAGGTATCTCTGCATTTCAGAGGCCGCGCCTGCACTTTGCCAGGCTCAGCGTCTCGTTGGCCCCAGAGGGTCGCACGCAGAGAGGGCTGTGTCCACGCACGCATTGAAGGCTTGTGAGGTGCTTGGAAATCCTCAGAGGAGCAGGGCCAGGGATGCGACCAGCAGAGACTACGGTTCCCAGCATGCAATGCACTGCTCAGCTCAGGATGGAGCACTGCATGTTGGGACTTGTAGTCCCCACGAGCACAGCGGTGGGTTAAAGTCACGGCTGGTTGCAGCCTTTTCAGCCCAGGTGTGTTCGATGCCCCGAGGGGAGATGCCTTCCAGCCCAAGCGACTGCAGGATTTGTGTCCCTTGGGAGACGGCTAAAACCTGGGAACTTGGGCACAATTGTTTCCTCTCTCCTTTTTGCATGCAGAGGGCTCCGTAGGGCGGACGATCTGAGCGATGGCTGAGCACTGCTGTTGTTGCAAAGGCAGGGAGCTGAGGTCTTCAGACAGCTAGCCCCTTCCTACGCCTGCTGTGTAGAGTGTGGAACCCTTCTGCCCGTCAGAGTTGGCAGCAACCAGGGCCGGGTTCAATATCTAGGGGATCCATTCCAGTAACACAATGCAAACCGGCTCGAGCCCCCACCCAGTGACCTGGGACAAATATTTACCACCCCCGCTGGGCGCCTCCCAGAGGCAATACTTCCCCTCTTGCAAGCACCTAGTCTGAGTGTAGCAAAAAGCCTTTTAATAACAGAGAGAAACAATGTGGCATTATGTTGGGGAAACACCACCAGCAGAATTCCTAACACAACCCATGAGCAAAAAAAAATCCACCCCAAGCAAATTGGGGCATGCCCTTTCCCTTTGGTTCTGGAGTCCAGCAACCTCAAATCACCCAAAGTCCCAAAAGTCCAATGACCCAAAAGTCTCTGTCCCTGGTCAGGGCAGCCCCAGAGTTCGAAAGTTTATCTGCGGAGCTTTACCTCCCAACCTGGGTGGAGATGGGACAGGGGTAAGAGGCACCTTACATGATCTGAAGCTGACCGCCCCACAGCTCCATAGGCCTTCGCTCCGCTCCGCCAGCCGCCCCACAAACTCCTTCGCTCAGCTCCGCAGCCACAAGCAGCTCCCGCCGTCCCACAAACTGCTCCACCAGCCTGTCCACAAGGCACTCCAGCCGTCCCGCAAACGTCTCCACAATATATCTTCAGGCTCCCCCACTACTTAACACAACGCTCAGTGATTTCAGCTCTTAGTCAGTTCAGCTCTTTGGTGAATTCAGCTTATAGTAGGGGAGCCTCAGTGCTAGTACACCGTTAGCCCAAAGTGAGCTCAGCAGCCTGTAACTAGACTCCTAATGGAATCAAAATTAGCTCTGATATTCCACAGTGGAGAGAGGAGGAAGTGCAATTAGCATGTAAGGCCCTCATCAAGGGGCCCTTGCCACCAAGTATTAATACTTATCCCCAGCCTCTCTCTCTCTCAATTCACAGAGTTTTGGAACCCATGACCCTTGCCTAGCGAGTGCCACTTAGTTGATGGTGAGTCCCTCCATCATAACAAAAGGCCAAGTACAGTTCCAAGCACAGTTCCCATAATCAGGGTAATAACAATTTATTCTTCCTGCCCCAATAACAGAGACACTGGGGATCCCACAGCAGCCAAAGTGACCATTTGGGCAGCTATGGCCTCATTCTAGGTAGGGTGGGTGTGCCTATGCAAATGAGATTGGCCCCTGAAGTTCTTTTCCACAACTTGCCACACCTCACCACCAGATGTCAGGATGGAGCTCATCCTGACACTGCTTACAAGTAGAAGGAGTTGATTAGATTGAGTCGAGTCAACTTAATCTGCTGTTGCACCTTGAAATCCTAGTCTGCAACACTGCCGACCCCAAGACCTCCAAAATCCCGAGATTGGCTTAAAAACCATGAGATTTTTTTTTTAAAAAAAAAAATACATGGCTTTAGGTTCTTGTTCGTTTTCTGGTGGTGTCGTCCTTGCAGGTCACGGTCTTGACCTTTTCCCCCAAAACCACAAGGGCTAAAAATGTTTTTTTTCTCTTTTTTTTTTAAAGGAAAGCTGTGATTTTCTGGTAATCCCTGGGTCCAGGAACTGGGGCTTTAGGAAAAGCAGCACGCATCACGAGGCTCGTGATAAAATCGTGCAAGGCCAGGCGGCGTGGGGGAATGAGGCCTGCCGTGTGAACTGGAGGGGAGTGGCACCCCCCGGAGATCGGAGGGGAGTACTGCACAGGATGGAATTGGACTTGTCGTCTGCATGACGCGCTGATAGACACTGAACTGCACAGAGGGTTGGGGGAGGGACTCCTTCGTTGCTTACAGTCACCGGCAAATTGGCCTGTACTATTAATAAGGCTTACCTCAGGCTTCAGGCATCCTTCCCTCCCTGCATTCCTGGTGTTGGAGCTGCTGAGACCCCCCCTGCCTCGGCCCCCACCAGAGAGCTGTTTCCTTCAAGCCCGCTCCAAATGCATTCAGCCCTTGATTGCTCAAATTGCTGCCATCTGGTCAATGTTACGGTGAAACTTCCTGTGGTTGGTTGTAAAACACCAGGCCCGGGTCTTGGGGCACCAGGGCTGTCGCTTGCCGAGACGCTGGACGTTTTTGCTCCTGAAGCGTCCCGGGGAAGGAATCCGCCTCGGTGTGGAAGGAATCCGAGTCCTTTTCCAGGGGCCTGATGAAGTTCATTATAGATCCGCTCTTCCCACGGCTGCCCTGACCTGGAGGGACCCCCTGCTAGGGAGGGGAGGGGCCGGCAGCCTCCAGAGCTCTCCTAGGCCTCGGTGCCTCTGCTGAGTAACAAAGGGCCCCGTTGGTGCCAGTGGTGGGGTGGGGTGGTTTGGGATGTGGATCTCTCCCCTCTTGCTCCTGCGCTAGTGAGATCAGAATCAGGCCCTGGGGGACAAAAGTCTTCCCCTCATTCCCCTGAGCTCTCCAGCTCCCCAATATCCTTGCCCACCCACACGAGAATGGCCGTCGGATGAGATCCAGCCACCCCCGGTTTGTCCTGGTAGGGCTGGTGGCGAGGACGGGGCTTGTGATTGCAGGGTGGCCCCCGAGGGGCCACGCACGCTTGTTTTGTTATTGTAGGGTCTCCTCTGAGGGCTGGGCTGCACGCCACGGCTCACGGCAGGGCTGTTCACACGGCATGGGTGGCTCACCCCAGGGGGATAGCGGAGTCCCTTGAGAGAGAGCCGCGTTCACTCAGGTGGCATTTCTGACCTGGCCAGACACAGGGAATGCTAAACCTCTTTGCGGTGGCTGCTCCCAGGAGAGATCCCTGCACGAGCAGATGAGCCGGGGCTCTACCTTGCAGCCACTGGTGCCTCCGGGTGCTTTACACTGCCTCATAAAATCCTTCCCTTCACTGCACCCCTTTCCCTCCCCATGTCGTGTCTCAAATCCCCGTCCTGAAATGCGGCCTTGAACCATGCACCTGGAGAGAGCGCTGTGTGGTGTGCTCAGCTGTCCCGGCATGAGCAGGATTTACCTAGTGGTGATGCTGGGCAGTGCAGGCTGGGAGCTGGAGAGCGAGAGAGAGCCCCAGGCTCTGTCTGCGTCCAGTGGCCTCACCACCCAATCCCCTTTATTGTCCTCGCCGGCTCTCGACCCGGGCCGGGAACGCTCCCCCTCGCGTACTGGAAGTCGTCACTTGCAGAGAAAAAGCAGTGGGATCATATTTACTTGCAATGCATTCTTCGACCACTAGATGTCTCTGTGCCGTACAGAATTGCAGGCAGGGCGTGGCCCCTGGTAAACATTCGGGAGACCGCAGACCAAGCTGGGGTTCAAGCGGTGTGGAAGCTTCTTTGTATGGTTGAACACCGTCTGCTGTAACTGGCTCCGTGAATACTGTGGTGCCGAGCGTGGGAGAGGCGCTCTAGAGAACAGGAAACATGGGTTCTGACAGGCGAGGTCTGCTCCATCGAACGGCCATGGAACAATCCAGCAGCGGCTCTAACTTGGAGAGGTTTCCAGAGCTGCCGCAATCAATGATGCTGTCAGCCTGGAGCCTCTCTCCCGGACAGAGATCCAGAGCTTGGACGGCAACATTTGGATGGGCTTGTGCCATAGAAAGTTGGCAAAAGTGGGGCTCTGGAGTCGCTCTGCCAGGAGGCTGGAAGAATTCCATTTCCCAAGCTGCGTGTTAGCGTTCTTCCGCGTGGGACTCCCCAAGGGCGAAATGATCTGTCCATTGCCTCGCTGGCAGTGGGGCAGAGGTGGGTGGAGGGCAGTATGCAGTCATTATGTTGTCAGTAGTGACCAGGGAACTTCGGGAACGTGTGAATTCAGATGAAGAGGCTGAAATGTGGCTGCTTTCGGACCTCTCCCAATTCCTTTGGGCTCTGCTGACTTGGAGATGTCAGCATTTTCACGCCTGCTCCCAGCCAGGCCCTGGAAAACAAACTGTTCCTCTCCAGCCTGATTATTTTGCATCTGAGCGTGATTCAGAACCTGTCACGGCGAGTGGGGGAGTCAGGGCCCTGAACCCCCCTCTTCCTGCGATTCCCCGTAACTCTCAGCCAGCCAGTAAAATGGAAGGTTTCTTAGATGACAGGAACACAGTTCCAAACAGAGCTTGTAGATACAATCGGGACCCCTCAGTCAGGTCCCTCTGGGGGGCAGGGAGCTTAGACCCCAGCCGTGGGCCTCCCTCCGTTTCCCCAGACCGCTCCAAACTGAAACCCCCTCCAGCCGACTCACCTCACGCAGGCCAGCCTTCCCCCGGTTCCTCCTCCAGCCTTTGTCCAGTTTCCCGGGCAAAGGTGTCATCTGGCCCCAACCCCCCTCCTGGCTCAGGTGCAGGCTCAGGTATCGTCCCATCCCCAATGCCGACAGTCCCAGTAAAACTCCCCTGTGACATCCCCAGGTCAGTCCTCCCCACTCCCTGCCCCGTCACAGAACCCAAGCAGGGTTTGGGGTTTCTGGTCGGTTCCTATTCTGTCTGCAGTGGTCTGGGTCAGAGCAGCTGCAAAGCGCCGGTTCAGTGGGCGTTTGGAGCCTTGGATCGGTTCTCGTTTTCAGCCGCACCGGTTCGCCCCGTCTGAACTGGGAGTGGGGCCAGAGCGCTGTTACGGCTGAGGGGCTTTTAGGCCTCTCTCAGGACTCAGAACGTTGTGGCCTTTAATTTTGCATGGGCAGAACAGTAAAGGCTGCAGTAGAGACATATACTGTGCAGATAGCCCCTTCTTCGCTCGGGGAGTGCAGCCCCTCTGGGGTGGAGCCCAGCAGCTGCGGAATGGTGCACAACACTTCCTTGGTGCCAAGGTGATGGATGACACTGAAACACAAGGATAGCAGGAGGCTGAGTGCGTGTGTGGGACAGGCGGGGAGGCAGAAGGCTTTGTTAAAAACATGGGGTGGGGATGGAGAAAAGCTTTAGCAGGATCTGAGGGGGGCAGAGGTTTGAGACAACTGAGCAGCTCCTTAGCTGCATAAACAGAGGGGCAGGGTGGGTGCCGCACACGGCCTTGGTAAGGGCCCACGTGGGCTCCTGTGCCACGAGCGGCTTGGGCATTGCAGCGCCGGGAGGCCCTTGCCAGCCCCCTCCCCAGCGCAAACCTCAGCTGAGGGGTCTCGTCTCCCTTCGGCTGCGTCTTGTTGAATGCTGGCCCGACAGCCCTGCAGCCTTTCTCCCTGCCGGGGGTGTCAGCAGGGCAGGCATCCTGCCAGACCCGGGATGCGGGGGGTTCGGAAGGGATCCCCGTCTCTGGCCCTGTTCGCTCCATGTCCTGTCTGCCCAAGTGCTGCGTGTGGCCGACGGGGGTGCTCGTCTGTTGGCAGAGCCACTGGGGATGGGCCGTCGTCGGCAGACACAGCCCGTGGGCCCTGATCCCTTGCCGAGGGCTCAGGAAGCAGGGAGATGAGGGGAGTTGCTGATCAGACCTGTGGAAAGCCACCTGCAGGGTCATTTTAATGATTCCTCAACCCTCCCGGATTGCCTGGTGTTTGTTCTGCCCTGGCGACCGTTCCATGCCCTCCCTGGCAGCCCGTCCCTTCGCCCAGGCTATTCTTAGCAATTCCATGTTCTTTCCTAAATATTTAATCTAAACTCCCCTCCTGCAGCCCAAGTCCCGTGACCTCTTGTTCTGCCCTGGGCTGCTCATAAGCAGAGATGATCCCTGTCTTTGTCAGGTCCCTGCTGCGTGTTTGTCGGCAGCTGTCCCTGCAGAATTCCACCCCCCGGCTCGGCACGTCCAGGTCACTTGCCCTCTCCTTGCAAAACGTGTTAGCATTCGGGGGGAGGGGGAGCTGTTACACGTATCCCGGTGGTTCACAGAGGCTGCCGTTTAGATCCTGGACCCATTGCACTCGGCAATGTCTGAAATGGAGGCATGGTGAGATCAGGTGATGAGGCCAAGGTCACACGGAGAAGCGGTGGCAGAGACTGGAATTGAAGCTGGCTCTCCCGAGTCCTATTTGAGGACCTTCCTCGTGAGGCCATTCGTCCTGTTGCCTTCCTCTTGGCACTCTCCCGTTTGTCCAGGACCGAAACACGGTGCCCAAAGCTCTTGAGGTGTTGCCCTGAACACTGGGGATCTTAAAGCTAGCAGGAGGCTGGGGTCTGGCCTGTCCCTGCAATGCTGCTGATGACCGGGGCGTGAACAGAACCAATCGGACCGGTACAAACTCTCCCTCTCCATGTAGGTCCCAGAAGGAACTGGAGACTGTAACGCCCAGACGGAGAGACTCCAGCTAGTCCCGCTGGCGAGGTGAAATCCTTGTGGTTTCTGTAGATCCGCACCGTGCCTGAGCTCCGGCGGGCAGACCTGGCATCGCGGGCTGGAGGTGCCCGCAGCTGGTGGGCCTCGTGTGGGAGAGCCCAAGAGGACGGCGCGTTCTGTGGAAGCCCCTGGGCCCTGCTGGGGAAGCGGGGAGCTGGGGCATGGACTAAAGTCGCCCCCCGCCCCATCAGCGTGTTTTACCCGGCAGCTCCCCTGCCCCCTGCAGCCCCAGTCTGGCTCGAAGCCCAGCCCCAGGGGCTTGGTAGCTGCCGTCCCAGTCCGGGGCTGTGCGTGCAGTGCCGTGGCGAGCCACGCAGGACAGGGGCACTTCCCCTTTGTCAGCGGGGGCTGCAGCCCCCCGCTTGCAGCCCGCGTGACTTCACCTGTGGGAGCATCCCCGCGGCCCCCCGCTCCCCGAGGGGCTGTCCGGCCAAGGAGACGTCCCCAGCACCAGTGTCGGGAGGGGCTGGCTGCCCCAAGTCTGGCCTTGGGCCTTGGGTGGGATGGGACTCGGGGTGGCCAGCCTGTCCTGCCGGTCAGCCGGGTCAGCCGCAGGCTGCTATTCGAGATGGGTTAGCGAGTGTGACGGGGAGGGGGAGGGGTGTGTGTGTGACTGTGCGGGGGGAGTGTGACGGGGAGGGGAGAGGGGTGTGTGTGTGTGTGACTGTGTGGGGAGAGTGTGACGGGGAGGGGAGAGGGGGGTGTGTGTGTGTGACTGTGCGGGGGGAGTGTGACGGGGAGGGGAGAGGGGTGTGTGTGTGACTGTGCCGGGGGAGTGTGACGGGGAGAGGGGTGTGTGTGTGTGTGACTGTGCGGGGGGAGTGTGACGGGGAGAGGGGTGTGTGTGTGTGTGACTGTGCGGGGGGAGTGTGACGGGGAGGGGGGAGGGGTGTGTGTGTGACTGTGCGGGGGGAGTGTGACGGGGAGGGGGGAGGGGTGTGTGTGTGACTGTGCGGGGGGTGTGTGATGGGGAGGGGGGAGGGGGTGTGTGTGACTGTGCGGGGGGAGTGTGACGGGGAGGGGGGAGGGGGTGCGTGTGACTGTGCGGGGGGAGTGTGACGGGGAGGGGGGAGGGGTGTGTGTATGACTGTGCGGGGGGAGTGTGATGGGGAGAGGGGGGTGTGTGTGTGTGACTGTGCGGGGGGAGTGTGACGGGGAGAGGGGGGTGTGTGTGTGTGTGACTGAGCGGGGGGAGTGTGACGGGGAGGGGAGGGGGGTGTGTGTGACTGTGCGGGGGGAGTGTGACGGGGAGAGGGGTGTGTGTGTGTGTGACTGTACGGGGGGAGTGTGACGGGGAGAGGGGTGTGTGTGTGTGTGACTGTGCGGGGGGAGTGTGATGGGGAGGGGAGGGGCGGGGAGTGGGTGTGTGTGTGTGGGGGGGCGAGGATGGGAGAGGGGAGTGCAGGGGGGTGCGAGTGTGAGTGTGTGTCGGGCAGGGCCGGGCCGGGAAAGGGCTGTACTATGCCAGCTGGGGTTGTGCATTGTTGCCCCCTCGTGTCTGTCGCACAGAGACCACCTGGCACCTCCCCCCCCCCCCGTCATCCCCCCCAGAGGCAATGCTTCCTCCGCTCGAGGGTCGGGGCCGTTCCCGCGCCCTGGGAGGACCTGGATCGCTTTGCGTGTGTGTGTGTGTGTGGGGGGGGGATTCAGTCCGGCAAGGGGGGGCCGCGTGCAGGAGACTGCCAGCCAGCGCTCTCCCCCCTCACCCTGTGGGGCACGGGGCTCCTGGCCCTGCGGCGAAGGGGGTGCGGGGCCGGGGGAGCAGCCAGGGATGCTAATTCGGGCCCGACGCACAGTGCCTCATCTGGGAAGCATTAAGCCGCTGCAGATGCCCATGTAAGGCTGTCCCCTTGGCCGGCGAGCGGCCAACCCTCGGCAGCGAGGCCAGGGGTCAGCGCGGTTCTGGGAATTTTTACGTGCTTACAAATCACTGCTCCCTTCTGGCTGGGGTTGTGTGGGTGCGTGGGGGCGGGAGCTCCCCCTGATTCAAGGCTGTTCTTCCCCCACCCTCCGAGACTGGCCTGCGAAGCCTCCCCGGGGCAGCTACAGGGCTGCTTTCATTCCCAGCTGAGACCTCGACCCCTCTCTCTGTCTCTGCCGGAATGGCTGATGCCCCTTTGATCCCAAAACTTGAGGCAGAGCAGCAGGGCTGTGAAACCTGCCGGAGCCTGGCTCCCTGCCACTCCCGACAGAACAAAGCGGGAGCAAAACCCTCCTGTCGGGCATGAAAGCCTAATCCTGCGGGCAGATCCCACCAGGCTGGAAGGCACAAGGAGGGGCTGGGCTGCCCACTCCCCACATCAGCACATCAAGGGGAGATGCAGGCAAGGAGGCCCCCCTGTCCTTAAGCTGTCTTTGAGTGCTATATTTAATCCTCCTGGGAGGTAGGTATGCGTTCCTCAGCTAGGGAAACTGAGGCACATAGTCACCCAGGAAGTCAGTGGCAGAGCCAGGGGTAGAAACCGCAGAGCCTTGTCCTTGCCTGGCGGACATGTCTTTCTCCAGCTACGGCTGTGCAATTAACAGCATGCAAAGCTGGAGAGCCCAGGAACTCAGGGATTCGTAGAGCAAAGCCAGAAGGGGCCATTCTGTCCGTCTACTCTGACCTCCAGGCCAGAAAACCTCCGACAGGGAGTCCTGTGTCCAGCCCATATCTGGTGGTTGAGCTAGAGCCGATCTCTGAATGATGGAGACGCCGCCATGTCATTGAGTGATAGATTCCCAGGCCAGAAGGGCCCGTTGTGAACATAGTCTGACCTCCTCGATAACGGGCCGGAGAACTGGCCCAGAATAATTCCTAGAGCAGAACTTTTAGCCAGACATCCGTGTCCTTTGGAAGCTGTGCTTGTGGAAACTGGTAAACTCAGATCACGGGAGGATTTTCCAGCCTCGCCCCTGGCTGGGAATGCCCAATTATCACCGTTGATTAGCCCTTTGGGATGGGGACCATCAGTTCTGTGTTTGTACAGCACTGAGCGCCGGGGGGCTCCTAGAAACTACTACAACATACATAATCTTCCGGAAAAGGCTCTCAGGGGCGAAGGAGGGGATTGTGGTTTGTAGCGTGGGCAGGAGCAGTAAACAGAGGAAGTCTCTCTCTTTGCCAAGAGCCAGTTCTCTGGAAACATCCAACTCGGCCTTTGGCGCGGTCGGGCTTTCAGGTGCCTGTCGGAGCCTCCCAAGCTTCTGGAGTTCCCACGCCATGCCTGGGAGCTCCCCGTGTAGAGCCAGAGCCGGGTCTGGCCACCCCTGAACTCAGAGAGGGGATGAAAGGTGTGTCTGGATCTGAGCTTTGCCTTCCACCCCCATCTCTGTTCACGGCCCTTACCAGCTTCTTGGGTGCAAAGCTCTGTTGGAATGGGGGGCGCGGAGCCATGACTGTTGGTTGAAATAGCTTGCACTGGGTGAGAGAGGAGACGGGTGTTTGGATCCGTCCTCTGCCCTGCATATTATCCGGTGTCCCGATTTGCTTTCACGGGTGCAGTAGCCGGGGTCGGGGGACCCAAGGGACCGATCTGTTTCTTAGCAGCCGGATTGCAGGGAGGAATGTGCTCACTGGGTGAAAAGGAAACTGCGAGCCGTTTGGACACAGCTGGGATACGTACTCTCTGAAAAGACAGTGGCAGGCAAAACCGGGCCTGGGCCAGAGGGCGGCATGGGCTGCAGGCTGGATCCGGTGCGGGTTTTGCCCTTGCAGTCAGCAGGAGGAGGACAGTGGCTGGTAGCCGAGTAGGACTTTGTGTGGGGAGTCGTGGTGAAGTCAAGGGGCCTGTAGGCAGGAGTTCCCCCTTTGCAGGATCCGGGCGCGTGGCCGGCATGTTTCCTCTTCGCTGGCTCGCCTCGGTCACGCGGTCTGGGCCTGAGCGGGTCTTTCTCATTTGGTTTAAAAAGCCAAATGAATGAAAATCAAGGGGTCTGTGGGTCGCACTGCTGTGCTGTAACTGCGTTCGTCGCCGCCCAGTTCCCGTGGGGGGTGTCGGAGTAGTTAGAAATAAGAACCATCGTTTGCTGGGGTGGGTGGAGGGTGTTTTGGGCGAGAGCCGGATTTTGATAGGTGCCTAGAAAGCATGGAGACTGGCCCTTTCTGTGATCCCCTCCCCTCTGCACAGCCCGGAGCCTCGCTGGCCCCTTAGCCGTCTCTGCTGCCCATAACCCGAGATGTATTTGTGTCTTCTCCAATCTGCTCCTCGCAGCGGTGGTCCGGGCCGCCCGGCCTTGCTACCCGCCCCGTATGGCGCGCTAGAGAGCAGTTCCCTTCCTGCCATCCTGCAGCTATGGGGAAGGGTTCTTGCAGGTTTGCCTCAAGTGCCCCAAAGGTTTTTAGGGGAAAAAAGAAAAAAGCAAACAGACAGTCGTCCCCCATCCCCCAGGAGAGATCTACCGGCTTGCTGCAAGGACAGCCATCAGCACTGGGGAGGAGCAGTGGCCCAGCCCTTGGTTCCGTTCCCTGCCGCAGGTTTACTCAGTCTCCATGCCCTAATGTATAGGAATGCTCACGAGGTGCACGGGCCCTGGGAAGCGGGCCATGGATGTTTATCTAGATCCCAGGCAGGGGTTAGCAGCGAAGGGAGAAGCCCGGCACCCACCCACACACGCACACAGTATCGGCGCGTACGCGTGTAATATGCACTTAATACAGAGCAAAGAGAGAGCAGAGAGCCCAGATCCCAGACTGGGGGAGGGTCGGCTTTTTGGGACTCGGGGTACATAGCCATTAGCGCCGAAGCTCTGTGGGGGTTACCGAAGGGGGCTCCCCTCTGCCGGTATGGCATTGGTGCCCAGCGGGGTGCTGCGTGCGCTGTGCTTGGGTACCCCCGAGGCCCTGCCGGCTCCTGGGGATCGGAGGCTCTGGTACCCCTTGGCGTCCTGGCTGAATTCCTCTTGGAAATTCAGTTGGCAAGGCCACTTCTCTACCATCTGTAACCCGGGCCTGTCTTGCAGGAAGGGCTGGGGGACTGGAATCGCTGACACGTGTGTGTGACCCCCCTGAGGGTCGCCAGCCCCCTGGGCCGGGGCATCGTTCACTTCCTAGCCTACGGTGCCGTGCAGCGTTGGTGGCCGAGGCTCCGTTTCGGGGCTGGGTGGAGTGATCGCAGCGCGCTCGATGGCTCCTTTCACGGCGCCTTCCCCTGGGCCCTCTGGCCCTGGGCTATTTTCATCGCTCAGCAGCTGGAAGTGGATCCAAGCAGTTTGTCGTCGTCCCCCCAGCCCCCGACCACCCCGGCTTGGTGTTTGTCTGACAGCGATTCTTACAAGGGAGAGAGGGGTGCCTGGATGCAATCAAGGCGGGGAGTCGTGTAGGGTGCTGCGCTGGGACTGGATCCATTGGCCACTGGAACCTGGTTGCTTCCCAAATTCCAGGATGGAGGGAGCATGGGAAGGGGCGATCGGTGACCCAGCCCCTCCTGGGACGCTGAGAATGCTCATGTGTTTAGTGGATGATTTTGGAGAGGTGCCCCACCCCCCCCGCCCCCATCCCCGGGGCCTCTGGGAAGGGAAGGCCTCTGTGTCCTTCCGGATGCTGCTAGCTGGCGCCGAATCCATGAAACGGACAATCCTTCTGCATTGATTTTTTATATAGTGCTTTTCATGGGGCCGGATCACTGGGTAGGGGGAGTCATAGCAGGAATGGGAGGGGGGCAGATCATGGTCTCTGGGCCTAGTCCCAGCACACGAGCAGGGCCCAGGGGTTTCCTGTTCGGATTGGTTCAGGGGAAGGGGTCTCCCAAGAAGGTCCTTGGTAGCTGCTGTCTCCCCCCAGCATCGCGGGGCATAGCTGGATCTTTATAGCCCCAGATCATGGCCTGGCCCCGCCCGCCCGCCTCTCCCGCCTGCTGACATAGAGTATCGCTCTGTGGCACACCCCTGTGAACCTGCAATGCTGGTTCACTGCATCCTGCCTTCACCTGGCACCACCCTGCGAGTTCTGCTGGCTGTCGGGCCTGCCACACAAATGGTCTGAGGACAGGATTAATCTCCCCCTAGTCCATATGTACAGAATACTGTTTCACTTGATTGGGTGCAGCTGGTTCTGGGGAGGAACCCAGTAGCCATTTATAAAAGGGCAAGCAAGGCTACTCACAACTTGCCTCCACCTGATGTGGGAGGGGAAACTGGGGTGGGTGCAGGTTGGAATTGAGCCAGGGGATCTTCAGTGACCATGCGGGCTTATTTCTTCAGGTGATTTTTACTGGAAATGTCAGTTTTGCACCTTGGCGTGCCTCGTACAGCTCAAGGTTTACAGCAGCTGCATGCAGGACAATATCTCCACTGGCAAAATCCAAGGGCTGCAGGTTGTGGTTGACTCGGTTTCTTAGCAGCCCCCACCCCCATTATGTTTTGGGGGTGGGGGCAGACCAGTGGAGAGTCCAGCGGGAAATACCCAATTTGTCCCAGTCAGGTTACCATGGATAGCACAGGACGCCTGGGTCTATTCCTGACTCTGCCACTGCTTGCCTTTCTTGGGCAAGTTAGTTCGCCTCTTTGAGCCTCAGTTTCCGCATCTGAAAGACAGGACTCACAGGGGGGTGTAGTGGCTGGGCTGCTCCTGTTCATGCTGCCGAACTCTCTGGGCAGGGGAGTGCTGTGGCAGGGCTAAGGGCCCGTTCCGGGGGAGGTTTGAGTGGTTGCTTTCCCTTGGAGCAACTCCCAGCCACCACTGCCCAGGCTGGGTGGAAGATGTATCCCATCCTTCCCGGGGGGATTCGGCTGCTCTAATTCTGTTTTCTGACACAGCGACCCTGACCACGGTATTGAGATGGGGCCACAGGTTAGATTGAAAGGCCTGGAAGGAGCTAGTTACTCTTCGCCAGCTGCTCCCGGCTGCAGGGGTGCAGGTCCCGGTCAGTTGGAGACTGTGTGGCTGCAGTGAGTATAAAGGGAGAAGATTTTATGGAGGCGGCTGGATGCAGACAGGCACCAAGTCCAGACTGCGTGGCCATGCGGAGTCTGTCTCAACGCTAGCCTGGAGTCAGCAGGCAGGGAATGAGCTGCCGGCTGCTGTACGTAGTGTCCTGGTCACATGTGCACCCGAAAGTCCCCAACCCCTTTGCGGCAAGGCTGTCCTCACGGCATCTGCAGAGCACTTGGAACCGGGAGGTACCCGGCGGTTCATCCCAGAGCCAGACTTCTCGCCCTGCCTGGCCCCCTGCGATTGGGCTAGTGAGCGACCGACTGGGTGTTGGTTCAGACTCTGCATTCTCTGGGGAACCCAGTTCTTCTCTGCAGCGGGAACGTGTCCGTGCAGCTCCGCAAATTGTGCATGAGTACTCATCTGGAGTACTGTGTCCAGTTTTGGGCCCCACACTTCAAGAAGGATGTGGATAAATTGGAGAGAGTCCAGCGAAGGGCAACAAAAATGATTAGGGGTCTGGAACACATGAGTTATGAGGAGAGGCTGAGGGAGCTGGGATTGTTTAGCCTGCAGAAGAGAAGAATGAGGGGGGATTTGATAGCTGCTTTCAACTACCTGAAAGGGGGTTCCAAAGAGGATGGCTCTAGACTGTTCTCAATGGTAGCAGATGACAGAACGAGGAGTAATGGTCTCAAGTTGCAGTGGGGGAGGTTTAGATTGGATATTAGGAAAAACTTTTTCACTAAGAGGGTGGTGAAACACTGGAATGCGTTACCTAGGGAGGTGGTAGAATCTCCTTCCTTAGAGGTTTTTAAGGTCAGGCTTGACAAAGCCCTGGCTGGGATGATTTAACTGGGAATTGGTCCTGCTTCGAGCAGGGGGTTGGACTAGATACCTCCTGAGGTCCCTTCCAACCCTGATATTCTATGATTCTATGAGTGTGAAAATCCACCGCCTGTCTGTTAATATTTATTGGCCTGGCTTGCCAAGCAGCCCGTGGCTTCTCTGCACTTAGCTGCGGCCGGGGGGAGGGATAAATATTTCATGGCTTGCAGGCCAGCGTGGGAATGGCTGGTTCTGCCCCCCGGGGGAACCCGGCTGCTGGTTTGCATCCGCTCGCTCTGAGAAGCAGGCTCTGCTGTGGTTTGGAGCCCCCCAGCCCTTTCTCTCTGTCCTCTGAAGGCCACGGGCTGATCCGTGTGGTCGGGGGAGCTCACGGAGCAAGGAAGGTGTGTGCGTCCCATGGACCCTGCACACGGACCTCAGACCAGGTATACAGGAACCAAGGGGCCAGGCTAGGAGAAAGGCCGGCAGTCCTTGGCGCGTTCCTTCGCTGACTGGGCCTATACTGGAGTCCTGTGGCCAATAGACTGACCATCCCCTCTGGCTGCATCCCTTCGTGAGCTGGAGGATCCGGCCTTGCCATCTGTCGGGAACAGGCTGGATTTCTCATTAGCTCAGTCTTCTGAGGAGGTTGGGAATCTGCCCAGTCTAGTCTCCAGGGATCGATATTGTCATGATACCGCGCCCCCGATCCCACGTCCTGAGCTCTCAGGCTTGTGGGCCAGCTGACGTGTCCCCAGGTCGTGCCCTGGCTCGTGCCCATGGTGACTGGCACAGCGCTGTCCATGTGAAAGACGCACGTTGTGCCCTAATTCCCCCTGTCTCTCCTCGCCCCAGCGGCAGCCCTCCAGCGTCCTCCGTCCCCAGGGGATAGACGCTGGCCGGTGCCTAGTGGGGGCGCTGGTGGACTGCGGGGTCGTCTCTTTAAAAGGACAGCTTTGGTGCCCATCCTGCCTTTGGAGAGGGGGGCAAATGGGCACAGAGCTGTGAAGGGAGGTGCAGGTCAGGCGAGGCACATCGGGGTGTGTTCCTGGAGTGGCGGAGGGTGGGCTAGGAATCCCAGTTCCCTTCCTGAGCCAGCACGGCCGGGACCTGGAGCGGGATCAGCCACTGGGCCTGGAGGGGCATAATGAAGCTTTGTAAAGGCTGGTTTGTGGCAGGAGGGGGAGATTTCTCGCTCCCGCCCTGTGGGGTGTCCAGAGGTGCTGAGCAATCCAGCTGTCCCCAAGATGACCCACGCTGCTCCCTCCTGCCTGCTCTTCCTGCCCACTGGAGCATTGGGGAGAAGAGGGGCTGGGCAGGGCACCAGCTTGAGACTCGCGAGACCTGGGTTCAAGTCCCTGCTCTGCCACAGACTTCCTACGTGACCCTGGGCAAGTCACTTAGCCGCGTGGTGCCTCAGTTTCCCATCTGTGCAATGTGGCTAAAGAGCCCTGTCTCACAGGGGGCTGTGAGGCTAAATACACGGGGGGGGGAAGCGTTCAGATCTTATGATAAGGGGGTACATGCACACCCTAGCTATCCGGATCTGCCAGCCTCCTTGCCCATCCCAGGGAGCGGAGCGTTCCTCATGGAGCATTCTCTAGCGCCTTGGCCAATCTGGGTCTCAATGAGCCAAGCACCGAGGTTTCTGCCCCTGCCCTTGGGAGATGGTTCTTGCCTCATGGATCTCGAGTCTGGAAGTTTTGTCCCTGGGATTCCCCTTCAATTGTGCTTTGTTTCCTGCTGGTTCTTCCCCCTGGGCCCACCTGCGCAGCCCCCTCTGCGCCGCGTCCGTATTTGCCAAGCCACTGCCGGACTCTGAGCAGGCCGAGGGGCTGGTGCAAAGGTCGCGGCCGCTTCCTGCTTCCGCTTTTTCCACTCGAGCAGCCAAGGCCAGGGCCGGGGAGGGGGAATGTGGCTCTGTCGAGGCTGCGGAGAATGGCTGAGGAAGGACAAGAGCAGGGTGCTTGGGGGGGTGGATTTTGCAAAGGCCATCTGCTCTCCCAGCCAGGAGCCTGGGTTCGCACCAGCCATCCCCAGCTGAGCCAGTTACCTACCGGCCTGGTGAGGCCCTCAGGAGTCATCCTCGTTGGCGCTGACCCCCCTTGTGTCCTAGCTAAGGAGCAGCGGGGTGGCCTGCTCTGGGCAAACATTACCAGTGTGGCCTGCATGGGTCTCAGCTCGTTGTCCCGGGATCATGTGCATCAATGTGGGATCTTTGGTTCCCAGAGGCCCTTGCTGCGGCTGCTAGGGTGGGGCGCGGCATCCCCCCATTCGCAGCCTCTCCGGCGTCCTGGCCCTGGCGCGGGCAGAGAGGCTGGGGATGGAACCCGAGGTGCGTGTGAAGTGGGCGTCCTTTCCGTGCCTGTCCTGCCGCCCCACACAGCTCGGCTGGAGCTAACGGGGTCGCTCCATTAGCCGGCGGCAGCAGTAGGGGGCTGTTATCCTCCAGCGGACCGGCCCCAAGTGGGGCACATGACGCGGCTTGTGCCAGTGTGGTGTGTCTGCCCACCCAAACATTGCAGCCTTGTGCCAGGCCTCGAGAGTCCTGAAGGGACCAGAGGAGAAAGGGAGGGTGATGCAAGGTGCCCAGCCCTGGCCCGACTGCTGGGAAGCAAAGAATGCCAACCCTGCCGGCTATAGGGCCCAGGAGCCCTGACTCTCGGCCCCCTTGGAGATGGCTGCTGTGTCTCAGACAATTAGGCTACCGCCTGAGGGGGGCAGAGCTGCCCCCTGAATTGAGGAATTTCAGTCCGGTGGGAAACAGACGGGCCACTAGACACGTGTCCAGTCAAAGCAGGCGGGCGCTGGCTCCTCCGTGGCACAGAACCGGTGAGGACAAGGGGAGGCGGTAGCCCTGCCCCCCTCAGGCTGTTGAGGGGGCACCTCCTTCCCGCCCCAGCCCCCCCTCAGTGAAACGATCGCTGATTTCTCCGGTGCCTTCTCCTTGCTGGTACCGACTTGGCCTTCCCGTTGTAGCCAGGCCGGGGTAGAGAAAACCAGCGGTGCCCCAGGTAGCACCAGTAGGGGGCGCCCTCGAGCGGGGAGGGGTGTTCACCTCCTCCCCCCAGCCCCCCTGCACCTTGCACTGCCTTCTTGGAGCCGTGCAGAGGACACTGCTCCTCGCTGGCCCACAGCCACAAGCTGCTTGTTGTTGCAAAATATCCCGCCCCCACCCCCACCCCCCGCGAAATCTAAGCTAATGGCCATTTGTACATTATTAAACAGGCTGCTGGCCAGCGTCCAGCAGCGCCCGGGAGCCGAGGGGCAGTGCCTGAATGCTGAGTTCTGAGACAAACAATTGCCCCGGGCACTCGGGACAGCTGGGAGAAGCTTGGAGCAGGTATGGGGGGCCCCGGACCGGACCTTCGCCCCAACCCCGGGCACGGCCCTACTACCCGCCAGCGAGGGGGCGGGCAAGGCACAGAGCGCGGCCGGAGACCCAGCGCTGGTTCCCCCTCTCTCTTGTGTGCAACCCCCCCAACAGTTCGCTCTTCCTACCGCCGGGTGTGCAGGGGACCCGCCCCCAAGCGCCCTGCACCAGGCTTGGAAGGGGGCGGTGGGGCTGCTCCCTGCCCCGCTGCACAGACCCAGTGCCGGCGTCCAGCTCCAGTCAGCAAGGGAACCCAAGTCCAGGGATGGGGGACTGGTCGCTCTTCAGCTCCCAGGGCAGCGGGTAGCTCGGGGAGGGTCATGCAGCCAGGTCTTGGGAGCAGGACAGGCCCGTGTGCCACCAGCATCCCCATTGGAGTCACCATCCTCCTTACAAGCCTGGGGTCGTTTCTGTGCAAGGGATCGCTCGCTTGTGAACGTCTTGTGGGTGCCGTGGGGCAGGGCTACCCACGGGTCACCGCGGGGGTGGGGCAGGGCCAGAGCAGGGGCGATGGGAAATAGCCATGCGTGGCTGGAGCGTTGGGTGCCGGATGGCACATGCCATAGGGTCTGGGCAAGCTCTGCCCCCGCCATGCATCGAGGGGGGTCAATGCTGGGGGGAGGGAGGGGACAGCCACGCAAGCCAGGCTTAGAGGAGCAATGCCAGGCTGCTTGGGTGTACCCCAGCTCCGTAGGGGAGTGGGCAGGGGTCGGAGGAGGGGCACCAGTGCCAGGAACTAGCACAAGGGCACTAGGCCACCAGCAGCGCCTGGCGTCGCCCGCGTTTCTCTGTCCGGGAACCTGGCTTGGGCCAAGCTGGGGGCGGTGACGGGGAGGCCGCGGCGCCTGGAAGCCTTCACCCCAGCAGCAAGCCGTGCCTGGCAGGGTCGCTCGCTGGATTCCTGCCGCTGCTCTGCCCAGGTGCTCCCTCTGGCCCTGGGCTCCAGGCCTCTTGCGGGGGCCGGCGGAGCAGCGTGCATGGGTTCCGGAGCTGCCATTCCTCGGGTATGCCCGGGCCGTGACACAGGCTCCGTGGCGCGTCCAAACCCACAGAACGCCAGCGGCAGAGGCCAGGCCTCCTGTGTCCCAGTTCGGTGCTCTAACCACTAGACTCTGCTGCCTCGTTAGGCTGCCATCCCCCCGGGGGTGGGGGTGGAACGGTGACCTGTGACACTCCGGCCTAGGGCTGAGCCTGTGTCCATCGACCGCAGGGGCCATTAGAGACCCCCCTGCCCAGGCCCAAGCCGGCTGATGTTGCAGCAGGTTCCTCCCTCGTGCCCACCGTTCCCCTCCTCTCTGGATGGAAAGGTAGCAACCCCGTTGGTCTCCACAACACGGGCCGGCGGCTGGCCGGGGCTTTGTGCACTGAGGAATGCAGGAATGTGTGTCCTTGTGCTGCTGAGTGGGCCCGGCTGGTGCCGCGGCTCTGGGTAGCAGGGGTCAGTCGCACCCTCCCTGCCCGGGCAGGTCGTGTTTACTCAGTACGGGGGGGGTGTGTGTGTGTGTAGGGGGGGAGGGGGGGCGGGGGGTTGTCGCTGCAAAGATATTCGGCGGCTGTCTGAGCTCCAGGGGGTCACTGGGCCCCGGAGAAAAGCCAGGCCGTGTCTGCGGGGGCTTGGCATCGGCCCCAGCAGCCCGGAGCCCATCTCGTGCCCAGAGTCGCTGTGCGTGTCGTGTCACGGTCCCTAGGCAGCTCCGCAAGCTGCCCCGGGGGGTGGGAGCAGTGCTGGCTGACGCCCCACCTGTGCTCTCTGCTACCTCCAGCCTGTGCAGCCCCCCAGCACCTGCAAAGCGCCAGAGGTGTTTCACCCCGCCCCCCCAGTCAACCCAAACTCGCCCTGCTGGGGGAGCAGCGGAGGGACTGCGTGGGCGGGGACCAGGATGCAGGCTGATGTCTCACCGTCTGGGGTGACGTGATGGTTCCTCCTACATGGTCTGGGGTTTTCTGCAGGGATTGTTTGGGGATGAGTCACCCGGCTGGGAGAACTCGGCCCCACCTGCCCTGCGACGGGGGTGGGGGGTGGGAATGGCTCCCCAGCCCCCTCTTACACACCCCAGCTGGGACCGTGGAGCCCCCAGCAATCACCTGCTTCTGTGAGCCCCCAAGCAGCGGGCAGCTCCTGACCACAGCCTTCGGAAGAGGTTTGGGACCTCAAACACGACTCTGTGGGCAGAGCTGCCCCATTGCCCAAGCCATGCAGGGCGGCAAGCCGTCCTGGACTTGTGGGAAGTGTGGGGCGGGGAGCCAGGAGATGTGGATTTTATAGCTGATGCCCTGAGAGAGTCACTGAGCGCCCGGTGCCTCGGTTTCCCTGTCAGTGGCTTGAGGATGCTGCTGGCTCTCCCGCGGAAGCACTGAGACCAAATGGGTGAAAAAGTGCGAAGCCAGCGGGGCCGAGGGGACCCCTGGGTGCAGTCAAGAGTTTAATCACGAACACGTGGGTCTCCAGACTCCGTCCCATTGCAAGGATAGTCCTTTCTTCTATCTGTTCTTCTTGGGGCACAGGCAGGCCTAGCGCCGATCCTTAGCTGCTTTGCGACCGTGAAGGGGATCTGTCCTTGCCACACGGTGGAGCTGTCTGAGTGCGCAGGACCAGAGCAGCCCTTTACCTGCGGAAGGCCTGGTGGCAACTAAGCCATTTGCGCCCCCTCCGGAAATCAGTGATATGTTGTAAATCTTTGTAGAAGGAAATGCCCTGCCCCGCCCCAAACTCCCCCCACAACCCGTCCCCTGCAAATCGCTCAGCTAATCAGGATGGACTAATCCAGTCTAGGAGCTGCTGATGCTGGGGACTCCAAAGGGAGGGGGACCCTGCATCCCGAAGGCACCTGGCCATGCCGTGTTGTGCTCTGGGTGGGATGGGGGGAAGAGCTCTCGACCCAAACAGCCGGCCACTCCTGCCTTGGAGCACGTGAATTGCCGGCTCTTGGGGCGTCAGTCCTGACGAGTGCAGAAGCTGTTGTTAATTGCAGGAATGTGTCCGTGTTTGGTACGCATCCAGAGTTAGATGGCGAGCCACAGCAGAAGTACCTTGGCAGGAGCAATCAATGCTAAGGAGGATTTTCCTTCCCCTTGCAGCTGGATCTCAATTCAGGTACCACCCCACCATCCTAACCTGGGCATGGGTTTCTAGCGGGAGCTTTCCTCTCTGATCTCGCTGGCGCTTGCATCCTTTGCTTATCATCAGCAGGCTGGGCAGCAGTTCCCCTCCGCCCCATCAGTGATGCCATGGTCTAGCTAGAAACAGCCCCGTAAACAGCCATGTTAAAGTCGGCGGCTCTCCCTGTTGGGCTGGGCTTGCAAGAGCCCCGTCGGCTTCTTCGCTGTCTCCACCAGCACCTGTTCTCGTGCTGGGCGTGGAGCATCCATGCAGACGGAGGGGCTTGGAAGCAGGGTCCTGGCCCTGGTCCACATGTTTCTGGGTGGCCCCAAATGTCCACCCGCGATGGTCACCTCTGAGTGTCTTGTTCCGGGGTGGGGGTAGTTCTCGGCCTATTTCTCCGCTCGGTTACACCGATTCCATGGCAAATGGAAGCGGCTGGCGTAACGGAGAGGGGAAGGGTGGCCACAGCATTTACCCCGGGCGTGTGCTGGGGGCAGCTGTCTCACGGCAAGCTCGCGGCGGTGGTCCTTGCCCGACATCGGCCTTCAGCGGGATTGGTGGCCCAGAGCAGTGATGAGAGACACCTCCCAGAAAACAGGCCCCTCCTTTGCTTCAGCAGTGCCTAGAGGAGTCAGGCAGGTAGTTTGGGTAGGGGGCAGTCTCCGTCCCATTCGAGGAGAAGAAGGGTGGATAGTGAAGAGAACAGCTGGGCCACCTGCAGATGAGATGTACCGGGAGATCTGGGGGTTGGAGAGGACTCAGAACGTGGGCTTCCCCTAAAAACATACCGAGATGCCCCTCCTCTGGCCGGTGGGGAAGCAACGGGTGGCAGAAAGGGATTTGAATGAAGAGACGGTGATCTGATGTGGGATATGATGGGTGGGCCATGCGTGCAGGTAGGACTGGAGGTGTCACGAGGATCCTTGACACGGAACCCACTGGGTGAAACAGCTGCTGTCCTGGGATTCCCATGTTACAAGCCACATCCTCCAGGGAAGAAGACATCCAGAGACAGAGTAACCCTTTCCCTGCCCGTTAACCTGCACCACCAAACCCTGCAGGGGGAGATCTAGCCTCTGTACAGGGAGAACAATATTTGGGAACGGACCTGGGTCATAACCCAGCAATCGCCTTTCCGTTCATTAATCTGGAACCTGTCGCCCTGTGTGTATTTACGCCGCTGGCTGGGCCCAGTTGTTTATCCACATGGGGTCCGGCATGTCCCAGGATTTTCTGGCCCCTTGGAAGCTATAAAGTTTCCTGCGATTTCCCAAGAAAACGCGGCTTGCAAGGCCGAGCAAGCAGCTGCTGGAATCTCTGGAATCTCGTCAGGCCCGGAGAGGCACGCAGCGTGACGTCGTGCACAGCTCCCGCTGGTCAGATCGCTTGTACCCCTAGAGCCACGAGAGAGAATGAGTGACTCGCTTATCGCGCCGAGGAGCCCAGAGCCCTCGACGAGCTTCGCTCCAGTGCTGACATGCAGCCACCTCTGGGGTGGAATGCAGCTGGCAGGAAGCAGGCTGCTGCATCTCAGTGTGAATGCAGGGGGGAATGTAAAGGAGGCAGCATTGGAATTTGGCAGGACTCCAGGTGTTGACAGCCTTGCTCCTGGGGGAAAGCCCGGCGTCTGCAACGATTACAAGACGGCAGGGGCCTTGGCCGTGCACCTCCTCTGAAAGGCCCCTCCGCTGCGTCCTGTCTCCACAAGGAAGAGCACCCCGTCTTGGGTTAGTCTCCTGCAGCGCTCGGGGTTTTCTTCCCCATGGAAGGGTCTCACGCGAGTGCTGGCCCAGGCCCAGTGTGTGAGGTGTGCCCCAGGCTGTCCCTGCAAATGCAGGCGTGGCTGTCCGGGCTGGACGTGGCAGGCTGATTTCTGTGGTTCGTATCCTCTTTAATTCGCAGGGATTTGAGCTCTTCTCCAACGGCTGCTCAGACCAGCTCAGGAACGACCTAGGCGCTGGCCCCGCCCGTCTGGCCTTGCTTCCACCATGGAGCTCGCTCGGAACGTGTTACAAACCTCTCGTGGGCTGGGGTGCGCTCCCCGAGATCACCAAGCTGGCGCTCTTCCCATCACCGGCCTGCCTACGCACCACGGGCTGCAATGCACCAGGGCTCGCATAGCTAGCAGGGAGGACACCAGAAAACTCCCCCAGCTTTGGGGTTCCACCCTGCAACCCCCGACCTTCCCACTGTATCTTCCATTCGAGTCAATGGCAAAACTCCAGTGCACGCGGGATCAGGCCCTTATATCCCCACCCGAGCATGGGCTGGGGGAAGTGGAGTTGGACTGAACCCCGGATTCCCCAGGGGCCAGGTGCAGTCTTGGCCCCCATTGCAGCCTGAGAACCGCCTTGTGCACGGTGCTGTACAAGGCGCACTGACCGTCCCCTGGCCCAGAGGTCTGATGGGCAGATGCCGCATCAGCCTCATGACGTTGTGACCCCAGTGGGGGATCCAGCCCTGATCCCCATGCAGCATGTGGGGTGTGTGCTGGGGGGAGTGACACGTGAGCCAGATGGGGCAGGGATGCGAACAGCTGGGCTGTGATCAGTGCAGGGATGGGGGGAGTGCTGTCAACCTGCCCGTGGTGCCCACGCTCCAAATCCTGGTGCCGCGGCCACCTTTGAGATTCTTGTCCTGGCCTCTCACAGCCCTGCCCTGCCCTGCTCCCTCCTCTCCTGCTCTCTACTCCAGGAGCCGTGCCAGCCTGGGTCATCGTTGTCTCCCGCCGCTGGCCCCGGGCCCTCCCCCAGCTGGTCTGTACCCCACGTTCCTCCCTCCTGTCTCCTCTTGAGACCCCCTGCTTCCCCGACACATACAACAGCTTGGCCCCGGTCCCATGGGGAAGTGGAGGGGCAGATGGGTTCAGCTCAGGGGTATTTAGTTAATTAAAAGACAGTGGCACCGATGTGTACAAGTGCCTGATTGTATCCCTCGCCTGTTGTGCGTCTGAGCTCTTGGAGGCAAGGGCTGGGTCTTCCCGTGTGTTCAGGCCCTGCCTCGCACAGGATGGGTGCCGGCAGAGGACAAATTCACTGCAATAAGAAATCCATGAAATTGTCTGAATGGGCCACCTGTGGGCCAGGCCATGTGAGTTTGGGGTGCAGTTCAAGCTTGAGCGTGGCAGGGGGGCTGAGCTGTCCAGGAGGTGGCTGATGGACAGACACTGATCTCGACAAAGAGAAGGTTAACGGGTGACTTGACTACAATTTATAAGTATCTACATGGGGAATAAATATTTCATAAGGGGCTCTTTGATCTAGCAGAGAAGGGTCTAACAGTGGTTGTCAACCTGTGGCCTGTGGACCCCTGGGGGTCTGCAGGCTATGTCTAAGATTTCCAAAGGGGTCTGTACCTCCATTCAAATATTTTAGGGGTCTGCAAATGAAAAAAGGTTGAAACCTGCTGATCTAACAAGACCCAATGCCTGGAAGTTGAAGCTAGAGAAATTCAGATTGGAAATAAGGCATAAATTTGGAAGAGGGAGCGATTTACCAAGGGCCATGGTGGATTCTCTGTCTGTGGCTATGTTTAAATCAGGCCTGGCTGGTTTCCTAAAGGATCTGCGCTAGGGATGATTTGGGGGCTGTTCTCTGGTCTGGGTTACACAGCAGGTCAGATGAGACAATCCCAGCTGGAATCTGTGGGTCTGGTGTAAACCCACCGAGTCCCGCTGAGTGTGGTGTCTCTGGTGAGGCATGCTCGTTTTAGTTCCTTCCTCTGAGTCTGACCCCCGACCTCTCCGGTTTGTCTGTTCCTTCCCTCTGGTTCACCTGCTCCGTGGGATAAGTTATGAGCTGTCTGGGGCCGTCTGCCCAACGCAAGTGGTGCAATAGGTGTCTTTATCCTTGGGTTCCCAGGAGTTATTGCAACATAAATACTACCTGGCTCACACTGGCTGTGGGGTCTGGCCAGGGACCTGGCTCCCCTTGAGGGAGTGGAAAGGGTGCATGGAGGAAGGGAAATGTCTTCTCACGGGGCTGCTCGTTGGTGAGCAAAGCCATGAAGGCTGTATGGCTCCTCTGCCTTGGCTGAGGCTTTCCGTAGGTTGCAGCTGGGGATGGGAAGTAGGGTAGGAAGCGGGCGGGAGATGTTAAGCAAAGATTTGGGCCGGCGTCTGTGTGTTACGTCACTGTGCCCAGGAAACAACCCAGGGCAACGTGAGGGTCGTCGGGAGTTGCAATAGAGGTTTCTCCTCTGGCTTGTTTTCAGTCCGACCCTTTGCCCCCATGAGCAGCAACGCAGACCCGTAACCTCTGGGCAGAAGGGCAATGGTTCTCCCCGTCCCTAGTGACATTGGGGTCTCTCACTGTGGCCGTCCAGAGGCACCTGGGATCCTGCCAATGTCCGTGTGCCAGGCTTGTGCCCGGGGGGAGGTCTCTGTGCTTGCTCATGCCATTCTGTCTCTAGGCAATCGCTGGCAGGAGGGCGTGCTGCTCGGCAGGATTTCCAATGCTCTTAGCCCCGAGTCCGTATGTTGGGCTGGAAAGGGGAGGCCCTTGCCTCCAGGGTGGAGTGCTTGATAGTCACAGGAACCATGGCAGGTGTCCAGACGATCAACCATCTGGCCTGGGGATCCTGGAGACGGTCCCTGCTCTCTGGCTGGCTGGAAAGCAAGGTCGTACTCCTTCCAGACCTGGCTGGGCTGGGCTGGGCTGTCAGCCTCTGGCCTGATCCAGTGGGGAGATTCCTGTTGACCTCAGCGGGCTTTGTGTCAAACCCATAACTGCCAGCAGCCGTCTGTGTCTGTGCTCTCCAGCCCTCAGTTCAGCCCAATGGGAGCCGAATGCAGCGACGTTGGCAGTCTCTTAGCCAGCTCCTATGTCTGCTGAGGGAACTTGCTGAGGAGCAGGGAGATCCTTTCCCTCTCCCCCGAGGGGGCCACCTCTGGAGCATCCCCCAGCCCCTGCCTGCCTGGGGAGTGAGGGGCCAAAGCTTGAGCACCCCTGGTTGTTTTGTTTTGCTGCTTATACCTGTGGTGGGGATGTGGCTGGAACCAGAGAGGCCCTCCGGCTAGCTCAGAGCCCAGAGAGCTTTCAGCACCAGATTTTGGTCAGGTCTTGGGTCCTAACCCCCCGCCAGCGGTTCGCAAACTATGGGGCGGGCCTCCCAAGGGAGGCATGGGAAAATGTCAAGCAAGGAGCGAGCTCTGTGGGTGTTTTTTGAAGGGCTCTGGTTCATGCAGAAGGGCCGTGCAGAGATAGAGTGGGAGGCAGAGATAAAGGGGACAGCCGGAGCCCCACCACCCAGGCTTGGGCTCTCCTTCCTCACCCCCAATCCTCACACGCCAATCACCTATAGGCAGAGGGGCTCTGGCTGTCAGACCTGGGTTGGCAGCAGCAGGGCAGAAATAACGGTGTCAATGAGGCACAAAGTCCCATTGTGAAAAGTGATATAGTTGAGTATCACTTTTCACATTGCCACCCTTCTGTGCTGCTGCTCTCCGCTCTGCCTTTGGAGCTGGGCGCCCTGCCGGCAGCCGCTGCTCTCCGCTCTGCCTTCGGAGCTGGGTGCCCCGCCAGCAGCCGCTGCTCTCCCCTCTGCCTTCGGAGCTGGGTGCCCCGCCGGCAGCCGCTGCTCTCCGCTCTGCCTTCGGAGCTGGGTGCCCCGCCAGCAGCCGCTGCTCTCCCCTCTGCCTTCGGAGCTGGGCGCCCCGCCGGCAGCCGCTGCTCTCCCCTCTGCCTTCGGATCTGGGTGCCCCGCCGGCAGCCGCTGCTCTCCGCTCTGCCTTGGGAGCTGGGTGCCCCGCCGGCAGCCGTTGCTCTCCCCTCTGCCTTGGGAGCTGGGCGCCCCACCAGCAGCTGCTGCTCTCCGCTCTGCCTTTGGAGCTGGGCGCCCCGCCAGCAGCCGCTGCTCTCCCCTCTGCCTTCGGATCTGGGTGCCCCGCCAGCAGCCGCTGCTCTCCGCTCTGCCTTGGGAGCTGGGTGCCCCGCCGGCAGCCGTTGCTCTCCCCTCTGCCTTGGGAGCTGGGTGCCCCGCCAGCAGCCGCTGCTCTCCGCTCTGCCTTGGGAGCTGGGTGCCCCGCCAGCAGCCGCTGCTCTCCGCTCTGCCAGCAGCCGCTGCTCTCCGCTCTGCCTTGGGAGCTGGGTGCCCCGCCAGCAGCCGCTGCTCTCCGCTCTGCCAGCAGCCGCTGCTCTCCGCTCTGCCTTGGGAGCTGGGTGCCCCGCCAGCAGCCGCTGCTCTCCGCTCTGCCAGCAGCCGCTGCTCTCCGCTCTGCCTTGGGAGCTGGGTGCCCCGCCAGCAGCCGCTGCTCTCCGCTCTGCCAGCAGCCGCTGCTCTCCGCTCTGCCTTGGGAGCTGGGCGCCCCGCCAGCAGCTGCTGCTCTCCGCTCTGCCTTCGGAGCTAGGCGCCCCGCCAGCAGCCGCTGCTCTCCCCTCTGCCTTCGGATCTGGGTGCCCCGCCGGCAGCCGCTGCTCTCCGCTCTGCCTTGGGAGCTGGGCGCCCCGCCAGCAGCCGCTGCTCTACGCTCTGCCTTCGGAGCTGGGTACCCTGCCAGCAGCCGCTGCTGATCTCCGCTCTGCCTTCAGAGCTGGGTGGTGGTGTATGTACTTTAGAAAACGGTTCCCTAATCCTTTAATGCACCTCATCTCAGCAGATTTCGAATGGAAACAGAGACTTGACTATAGTAGCAACCAGACCAGCCTGGGCTGAGACAGCATCTTGCCAGCCCGGTGAGGATAGGGTTGCTCGATATCAGGATGGGGGATCTGTCGAGTTAGCCCTGGTGGCGGGGGGTGGGGAGAGGAGAGAAGGTGGGAGGTGACACTTTGATGGGCCCAGCAGATGCTACTGTCTGGCTATGGAGCAGGTTGGGGGTCTGTTGGATAAAATAAGTCCTCTCCTTGTGTCCTGCCTGCCTATGGAGATGGGAACCCTGCTCTTGGGAGAGACTCAGCTCATTCTGCAAAGAAGCAATCAGGGTTTGGGGAGGCAGCCTGGGCTTCTCCTGACGGAGCGGGGCTTGTGGGAGCTTGTCTCTGGCTTGCGGAGTATGGATGGGGGGAGACACAGGGCTGGGTTACCCAGCCTCTGACCCCTAGCCAAAATGTCCATCATTATTAAAGGGCTAATTTTCGGATGTGCTGAGCTTTCACCCCCCGGCTGAAATCGATGGTGGTCTCTCTGCCAAATCGGCCCTGATGTTTACTTCAGTCATTTATGAAGTGCCCATCACCAAGAGGCACTTGGACTTAGTGCATTTAAAAAACAAGTCAATATGTGAATAAGAGACTTGGCACAGTCTCCACCCTCCGTAGCCCGAGGATCTAGATCTGCCCAGAGCGGGAGACTGGAGCACAGAGGTGAAATGGCTGGAAGGGAAGTGGTCCCAACAGAGAGCCCTGCGGAGCGGTGGATGGCTGCTGTGCTGGGGAGCTGGCTCCAGCCGGGGGATTGCCAGCCTTGCAGGATCTAACCTGGGGACTTTCTCGTCTGGAAGAGCTTGCAGGGGGTAGGTTCCCACTCTCTGTTATTTATCTGAGATTAGGCCTCTAACGGGATCCCATTTTGCATGGGAGATGCCTCCTCGTGGCCTCTGTGGCTGAGCCTGCAGTGAGAAGCAGAGGAACAGAAGCAAACCTTTTCACACTCGTTTAACTTCACTTTCCCCCCTCTCCTCCTTCCTTCCCCCTCCCCTCTTCTTCTTCTTCTTTTTTTAAAACACGTTGCCTAGTCCTGCTTTCAGAGGAAGCCATCAGATCTGCCCCTCGCTTACAAACCACAACTGGAACCAGATGTGCAGTAAAGCACACTGCGGAGAGGGAGGGAAAGCCGGGAAAGCTTGAGTCATCAATGGCTGGTTGTTTCTGGGGAGGCGGGCTGGGTTTGGGGACAGCCCGCGTGCAGAAAGGAAGCCAGCAGCAAAAAATGAATTAACCTGGCCAGGAGCGACGGGCTCCTCCAAGGAGAAGCTCGGGGCTGCAGTGGCTGTTGTAACGACCGTGGTAAGGCGCATGGGCGTTGTGAAGGTAGCTCTGTGGATTCCTTATTTGCGGCTGATTGATTGGTGCCCAAGCCAGACCCTGCAGCTGCCTGGATCAGATGAACGGTAACAGCTGGGGAGCACGGCGGCCAGTAACGAGGCCGTGTCCACGTCTCCTGCGGTGGCAGGATAGCAGTGGGGTCGTGCGCTGCCTGCGAAGGAGAATCCAAGAGCTCAGCGCTGGAGCTGGGAGATCCTTGCAGTGTCGGGAGGGGGCAGTATTTGCAAAGCGGCTTTGGATGCCTGGTAGGGAGAGGACAGGAGACCTGGACTTTTAGACTTTGCCTTGAGTAGGAAAAATGGTCTCATTAAGATACTGATCTGGCCCTCATTCCCTTTCCTCTGAGCACCTCCCAGCATTCAATGTATTTATCCTCAGGACACCCCGGGAGGTAATTCCGTCATTTGGGGAAACCGAGGCACAGAGCGGCTGAATGACCTACCCCAGGTCACAAATGGATTCTGGCAGAGCAGGGAATTCGAACTCATTAAGTCCCAGGGCAGGGCCCTTACCAGTGGGACACGCTGCTTGGGTTCAGCCCGGGCTTAACTTGCTCATGCTGGGCAAGGAGCTGCAGCTGTTGGACAGCAGGGTCCTAGAGGCTGAGGTGTGTTGGGTCACGATCTACCGGGGTGCGGGGGTGGGGAGAATGATGCTCAGGGGGTTGGGTCTCTACGAACCGCCATGTGGCCAAGGGTCCGAGCTCTCCAAGAGGGAGGATTGTCCAGTGGTCAGAGCACTAGCAGGACTTCAGAGACCTGGGTTCAAGTCTTTGCTCTGGCAGAGGTGCCCTGTGACCTTGCGTAGGTCACTTATTCTCTCTGTGCCTCAGTTCCCCTCTGGCTGATGGGGGCGCTGGTGCTGCCCTGCCGCCCGGGGGTGCGGTGAGAGTAAATACACTGAGGAGTGCTGTGCCCAAATGCTGCGGTGATGGGGGGCCAGCCAAGCCCCCAGCATGGACAGACGGCGATACGAGGCATTGCGCTGGCTGGGAAAGGCAGCTGGGGTTCGGCTGAGGCAGGGCAGACTAACGCCCAGCCAGCTCCCCTGCTTCTCCCCGAGGGCTGGATGGGGCTCGGCCCAATTCTGTGTCTGCACCGGTTCCCCAAAACGCGGCGGGTTGGCTCCCTGTCTCCTGCCTTCCTCCCACCGCCCTCTAGTGTCTGCGGGTGGGCACGGCACTCCCTCGCGGCCAGTGTCTCAGCACAGACGTGCAAGTTGGGCCGGTGAAACCTCGCCCTCTTCCCCTTGCCCCGGTGCCTTTCGTTCAGATTTTACAATTCAGTCGCTCTGTTCGGCTGCTGTCCAAAATACTGTGAAGCCAGTTTATCTGCAATGACCGTAGGTAGTCGGAATGTTAGCTCGAGACCAGATAGCACCAAGGCCCAGCCCTGCTCAGCCTGGGAGAGCTGCCGAGCTTGCAGCCCAAGGAGGTACGGCTGCAGGCCCGGGCTTCGCAGCGGGCAACAGAAACAATGGAGAGGAAAAAGGGTAAATGTGACCAGCGTCTGTGTGTGTCGCACCATAACTGCCTGCCGCTGGGTGCGTCGGCTTGGACCCGATTCCCTTGCGTGCTTTCCTGTCTGACAGGTCGTTCAAATTCCCAGCATCCAGCCAGTCACATGCAGGGATCCCCCTAAACCTCCCCCACCGCTCCACTTCCCCTGATATTGGCGAGTCCCTGCTGGCACCAGCTCCAGATCGTACCAGGGTGGATGGGCCAGGGCGCTGCTGGGCGTGTGTCAGGGGCTGACTTCTCTCCAGGTTGTTTTTGGGATGCTGGGGGGTGGCTTCTGTTGTCACCTCTGAGCATGGCATAAAGAAGGCAGGAGACCTGGGGTTTAGTGTTCTCTTTGGGGTAGGGACTGTCCATTTGGTCTGTGTTTGTACAGCACCTGGCGCACTGGGTTCCTACTCCTCGGCACTGGGGGAATACACAGATTATGTAAGAATGAGGAGAAGGCAGAACAGGGAAATATGCATCCGTGGTGGTACAAACCCCTCTGTCTTGCCATGGTGCCGGTGCCATTTGCTGGGGTATTGCTGTGGGATGCCAGGAGATGGGTGTCGATGGGACGGGAAATCAGGCCCTATAATGAGGCGTCGGGAATCCCCAGGGGCGTGGGCATGGACAACACCCTCTCGTGGGTTGTGGTGCCAGCTGGACTGTTTCCTGCAGGGCTGAGTTCGCAGCAGTAAGGATCACACCGTGTCTGGCCCCGGCCCTGAGTCAGGGATGTACAAGGGGCAGGCCAAGTACTGCCTGACGGCCGTCAGGAGAAAGGTGCCCTCGGGGTACATTGTTCCATCACTGGCCTTTAGTGGGTTTTATTTGCCCCTTTCTCTGTAGCAGCTGGCACTGCCCACTGTTGGACACAGGATCCCAGCTCCCTTTGGCTCTGATCCGGGCTGGCAATCCCCAGTGGGGCAGGGAAATGTCCTCCCCCCTTGGACACCACTGTCCTTGCCCATGACGTCCCCCAGGCTGATCCCGAAGCCCGGTGGGGTAGGTGCCACTAGATCCAGACCAAACGCTGCAGGGCGCCGGGGCTTTCAGGTAACTTTCCTCCCAGCCCCGGCATGGCAGAGATGCCAAACACTCCAGCCCGGCGGCGGGTGATAAGGGCCAGACAGGCTGCCCCTCCGTCTGTTTGCATAGGAGCCTTTGGAAACAGGATGGATGACCTAGTTTGTTGTTGTATCTGACTCCCCCATCCTGTGCTTTTCCAGCCCCCTCTGCCTTGCCCGCCCTCCCGTTACACAGATGGGCCGGTTTTATGCCTGCCATGCCCTTTAAGGCGGGGGGGGGGGGAAGGCCCCAGGCAGCCAGCAGTGGTGGGGCTGGGTGTGTGTGTTGTACTTGGACAGCGACGCGCACGAGGAGGGAAGAAGGAAAAAAAAAAAAGAAAGAAAGCTTTCCTAATGAGTTGGAGATTGGGCGGGTGGGAAGGAAACCCCCCTTCGCGCAGTCCTGAAAGCTTTTGCTCCGCACTTGGTCGCTCCACGCTCCGCTCTCTAGCCTCACCCTCCCCAGACGCTTGGGGCTGCCTTGATTTCTCCCTCCGCCTGCAGGAATCCAAGCCCCCTCTCCCCCCGCTCCCTGTGCCTGGTTCTTTCTCTCTTCCCGGGGGGGCAGCTCTTTAATTTCTTCACGCCCGCCAGCCTGCGCTTCAGCAACGCCGGGACCCTCCCGCGCCCCGGCCCCACGCTTCTCCCACCCCACTCACCCCGCCAGCCAGGGGAACGCCAAAGGGGAAGCGCCCAGTCCTTGGATGTAACCGGCTCGGAGGCCGAGTGAAATCGGATGGATTTTGGGAGCGTCATGAAACAGGTAAGAGCCACCTAAGGCTTCTGCCGAAGGGGAAAGCACCGCCCGGGGCTGGGGGACGGCTCCCTCTTTGGAGGCAAGGAGCAGCAAGAGTTTGGGAGGGCTGGGATGTGGGGCAGAGACTGTCGGAGAAGATAGATGGGGTGGGATGCCCAGCTGTGCTCAGCAGCTCCCTAGGAATCTTGTTCTCAGCCGTGACACGGGGACCAAATCCCGCGGCAGGTGTAACCCCCCCGGCAATCTCTGTGTGTATATAAAGTCTGCTGCAGTTTCCACGGTATGCATCCGATGAAGTGAGCTGTAGCTCACGAAAGCTCATGCTCAAATAAATTGGTTAGTCTCTAAGGTGCCACAAGTCCTCCTTTTCTTCCCCCGGCAATCGGCGCTGTCCCGCCAGGGATAAGGAGGAAGTCTCAGTGCGTTCTATGCCCTTTGCTCCATGCAAGAGCTTTTTGGATCACGTATGACACTTGTGTGTTAAGCCAGCATTGCTGCGTTTTGCCGATGTGTTCCCCGGCTCCGCCTTTGGGACAGGCACAGGAAATCCTCTAGCTCCATGTCTCTCTGCACGGTGCCCGCCACCGGGGTCTCTGACCTCACAGGTGGCAGGGGGAGGGCAAAGACGTGGGTACAGCAAACGTGCTGACGTGGGGGACGGGACGAGTTTGGGTCCGGCTGGAGCAGCTGGGAGAAGGCGGGGCAGGGGTGGGGCTGGGAAAGGTGTCTGCAGTTCCCGGCTGTTATCTTAACGGTGTAGACAAGACCTGCTGGTGCCCGAGTGTGAGCTGGGGACCTGGGGACCGGTCACTGAAGTGTCTGTGTGTGCATGCAGGGGATGAAGGGGGAGAGGAGGAGGAGGAGGATGCCATGGGCAGGGCTGGGAAGAATGTGACAAAGTATCAACCAAAGGGAGCAAAAATGTTTCCTTGACCAGCTGCAACGGGCCGGGATCCCGAGCCAGCCCCACTGACGGCTCAGGTCCCTCTCCCCCATCCTGCTTGAGAGGTGCCGGCCACTTGGCGTTTTCACTCCTTCCAGAGAGCCGTGGCTGTATGGGACGGCGAGCCCGTCCTCCCTCCTGTGGGAGCACACAGGGACCTGGAGAGCCAAGGGTTAATTCTGCCCCCCCCCCCCTTGGCTCACACTGGCTGGTCCAACCTCTCCCCGGGGGCTGGGGTGGGGAACGAGCAATGGTTCATCCAGCGGGTTAATGAGTGCCCAGATGATTCAGTGGCATGGAAATTAAAGAACTGGGATCTAGACATCGCAGGCTCCTGGGGCTCGCTGCCCTGCGCCCCTCGTGGTCCCCGGCTGAGAGGGTCGCGAGGCCGTGCCGGGGGCCTCCTGGGCCCAGGTGCCCTCTGAGCCGAGGGGCAGGGAGCACACGGATGATCAGGTCCAGGAGAGAGTTAAGCGAAAGCTGCTGCTTGCCTAGCTTGGCCCTGGCTCCCCGCGCAGCTGTTTTTAGGCTTGGTCTCTGCTGTGTTCCTAGAAAAGGAAACGGCCCTCACAGGCCTGGAAAGGAACCAGGCATCAGCGTTGAGAGAGAGAAAAAAAAAAGCAAAACAAAGGCCTGGATCGGAAACTCCTAATGACCCACTGCAGGAGCCGAGGGGAGCTTGTGCAGAAGGGTGTGTGGAGACAGGGAGTGCCGAGGGGGGTCAGGGCAGGGGGCTGGCGTGGATGGGTGGAGAAGGGGCCATGCCATGCTGGGGGATCCCTCAACGTCGCCCCACAGAGGTCTGCTGGTGGGTTAGGACAGGGGCTCCAGTCCGATGCACCTCACTAGCTGGCTGTGTTCCTCGGTGAGGTTGCGGGGGGCGGGGGGTGGGGCGTGTCTCAGCCCAGATCCTACCAGATAGGAATTGATAGCTACCGAGCCAGGGCGTGTCTCTGGAACACACCCGTCCTCCATGGGTCAGGCCCAGAGGGGGCTGCGTCATACCCTGAGCACTGGGCAAGGTGGGCCCTGAACGGGGGAAGCACGCCCTGTTTTGCGATGGATGCTTGGAGGACTTCAGTCCCCAGGGCCTCACCCCGGCAGCTAGTGAGTGGATCCTGCATGGACCCCAGAAGCCAAAGCACGATCACTGCTGAGAACCCCTTGGGCTTTCTCTCTTCAAGCTGGGGGACCGCTCACCTGGGCGGAGAGCCAGTCCTGCTGTGGAGGTGGGGTGCTGGGCCCTTTTAAGGGGCTCATGTGTACTAGCAACCCAGGAACGGTGCTGTTCCCAGACTAATCTGGTGGTCTTTAAGGGACACGCCACCACGGTGAAGAGGACAAGGTGCCACAAGCCTCATCCAAGAACGATCTAGTACTTCAAATATCTGCTTTAGCAATTCAAGCGGGGCGGGTGGCCCGTTGTTTTCGGGAGGAGCACAGCGCGTTAATGAGACTTCCCCGGGGCTGGCTGGCTGCAGACTTGACAACGATCAGAGGTTCTTTCCCGCTGCACCATGGACTTCTCTTTCCCCCGCCGGCCTGGGCTGGGGGCTGCTCCCTCCTCAGCCCCTCCCTTATCTGCACTCTGGCTGGATGAGACAGCTGTCAGCGCCGGGGGTCGCGTGGCTGGACCAGCGCCGCGTTTCCCATGCCTCTCGCCAGAGAACGTTGTGTACGTGTGAGAGCAGGAGTTTGGGGCATGGGTTGCCGGGTCCTGGCAGGGTCAGGCACTCCTCATCAGTGACTGGGGCTGGACAGAGAACTGCCCCGGGATGAACCTGGCTTGCAGGCTTTATTCGGAGTTCTTTGGTGCAGTTGGTTAGCTGCCCTCGGGGCGTTAAGGAAGTGGCAGGAGTTTGCATTCGACAGCTGCCAGTGGCCTGTAGAATAAGCGGGGGTCCTGTGTATCCCCTGACCCACGAGCACCATAGAGCTGTCAGCCGTGGGACCGGGGACCAAACGCACTATGGAAACTGACCCATCTCCACCCCAGCCCCGGATGCTCCTCCGATGCCCTTGATTCCCTCGGCTGCCCGGGTCTCTGCTGCGGGGCGACTCCTGGCAGAAAAGAGCAAGTGACTCCTCCTAATAAAGTCAATGCCGGTGGCTGCAGCAGGGGTGGGACCGGCCTTGCAATTCAGCCCTCCCTCAGCCGGTGCTCCGGTGCCCCAGGGTCTGGCCTGGGCCGAGACAGCAGGGGTGGGCCCTGCCATGGCAGGGAGAGTGACCGCACCCTTTCCCGGGGGGGGGGGGAAATGTCGCCAGCAGCCTGTCATGCTTGACAATCCTGAGGACCCGGACGGCGGGCTGAGCCGGCAGCGTGGACTGGGCAAGCCCAGGGGCGCTGCTCGGGCAGGGAGAGGACGTGGTTGTGGGCAGGTTCCTCCTTCACCCGGTGTCTCCTTAGCAGGGCGTGTCCCGGCTCACCCCACTCCCGCGACAGCCCCGCTTGACCGGGGGCTCCCCGGCTCCCAGCGGCAGGGGGAGGGCCGGGTTCTGCAGCTTTCCAAGGGGGCCGTGTCCGTGACGAAGGGCCCGGAGGATCAGCTGACTGGCGCGCAGGGGCCCTGCCCGAGGAGGCGTGCTCCGGGTGGCTGGGCCGTTGTTTCGTGGCGCGGCTGGGGTGGGGTGGGATGACTGTGCTGGGCGTTGATGGGCGGGGGGGGGAAGCGGAGCCCTCTGGGGTCCTGGCGTCTGTGCATGGCGAGGCCGCTCTGAGTCACAGCAGCCGGGGCAGCCCCCGCCGCGGCGTGGTCTCCGCTTTGGTGGAGCGGGCACCCTGCAGCGAGCCGGATGGGTTCCCAGGCCCTGGTGCCAAAGAGCCCCTCCCGGCCGGGCGGGGGAACACACCGCGATCCCAGCTGCTGAGCTGCTCCGCGCCTCTGCCGTCAAAGCTTTGGAGGGAGACGCCAGTTTTGCAGCCCGGGGCTGTTGTGCGTGTTCCCGCCCAGCGAGTCCCCTGGGCCCCCCGGCCTCTCTTCACAGGAACTGGTCCAGCGTGGCCAGGCGTGGCCAGTACCTCCCTGTCCTCAGACCTCCCTGGGCAGGCGACGTAGTCTTGGGGGCACCTCCCCTCCCAATCGTGACCCCTTTCACCATCCCCATGGCAACACCCTCGCCCGCTCCCTTGGCAATGGGCTGATGCTTATGGCATTTCCCACTGTGACGTGGCAGCCAAGCTTTGGCCTTCGTTAAAGATAATGAAACTCATTCTTGCCCCATGCTTCCTTGCTGCCTGGTCCGTCTCCTCCTCCATGCCTCCATCCCCACCTCGGCATCTTCCACTGCCCCGCTGGGCAGCCTTCCTCCCCGCTCCCTGCACCCCGGTGCCTTTCTCCTCCCCTCCTGGCCCAGACTAGGCCCAGGTGAGAGCCGTTTGCCCAGGAGAGGTGCTGCTCCTATTACACCATAAAGCCGCGAGAACGTGCCTGCCCTGGTGCGGCCCGGCTGTCCAGGTCATGCAGAAAGCCCCATGGACAAGACCTGGCTAGCGGGTCTCTTGCACCGGTGCTAGAGACTAGCGTGGGGTGCGGGGCAGGCCGTGGACGGGGGCTGGCAGTTCCAGGGTGCAGATGGAGGCAGGAGCGGAGCACTGCTGGGTTTCCCCTGTGCCTGGGGATCCCAGGGGAACCGCACCGGCTAGGAGTCCCTGCTAGGGTCAGATTGGGGGATGATCCCCCAGGGAGCCGGGGCGTCTCGGCAAGCGTCGGGCAGGGCAGGATTCCTTGCTTCCACTCCTCTTCAGCTGTCCCCCTGGGCAAGTGGCTCAGCAATCCCCGAGGGGGGTTCTGCATGTGCCCTCTTTCCGGGGGGGCGAGGAGTGGGGTTGATCTCCACACCTGATTCTGGGGTCAGGCTTTTCAGCGGTTCTTGGCCACTTTCTCTGGGGGCGTGATGTGAAGGAGCTGACCCAGATCCTGCTGGAATTGGGGGGGGGGGCAGCCCCACAGCAGCTGATGGCTCTGATCTTTCCCCCCATCCCGAGGCAGTTCCCAGTGCTCCGTCCAGCCACGGCTTTGCTCCACCGGTCCCATGCGCCAGGTAGAGCCTGTCTCCAGAGCAGACACAGGGTGGGGAAGAGGGTTCCCTGGGGCTGGGCATTGGCCTGGAATCCGGAGAGGAACTGATCTGGATCTCACCCTCCTTCCTGGAGGAGCCCATTACAGGGGGCAGGGGCATGGTCAGGGGGGCTGGGCACAATGCTGAGTGGCTGTGGGATGATTTACCAGGCTTGGGGAGGGGGCGTTATGGGGACGTCAGGGTGGGGGGTGCTCTGAGAGGCAATCAGTGCTATTCCATTGGCATTTCAGTGCCAGGTCAGGCCAGTTGTGCCAAGTCCCCCCAATGCCTTTCCCCTCCCATGCACGCTCATCTTACTGGCACCATCGTCACGGGGATAGGATGCGGGGACCACACCTGGGCGGGTCGGAGGCCAGCTGGCAGGCGATGCTACCAGGGCTAGTCGATATGCTGGCAGTCAGTTGCAGCATCCCCTCTGCCTGCTTTCAGCCTCCCGGCTGGACACCCTGCTATCTGGTCCCCATGCAGCTTGCTCTCCTGATGCAACATTGGCTTTAGCCCAGACCTTCTGCTTGGGAGATTTGGCGTGGGCCGGGAGTCTGGGTAGCCCTGGCAAAGTCAGGAGCATGGCCACCCTGTCTCTCCTGCTTCGGCAGCCTGCGTTGTTCTGCCTCAGATTCTAACCCGTGCGGCTGAGTGGATTTTTTTGGCTTCTGTCCAATCTCGTCGGGACGGTGAGAGTCGGGGATGGGGCCAGCGTGGGCAGCGATAAAGGGGAAGGGACAAAGTGGAGAGCTCAGACAGTGGGCATCGGCCCCCTAGTGCCGTGAGATCCCCATGTGCCGTGAGATCCTCATGGGTAGGTGTGGGCTTTTGTCTGCCTCCAAATACCGCCAGGTTGGCTAGTGTTCAGCCCGCACACACTGCATCTAGGTGCTGGTGGCTGCAGGTACGATGATGAGTAGAGTCGGATGCTATTGGCTGCACGGTGCTGTCGTGTCAGGACGATTGGCGTCCCATGTCTGGCCAGGAGTTTTCAGAATACAACTGTGCTTTCCAGCGTGCGAAGGGTCGATAGCCTGGGACATGAGTGTTTTGCTCTTGTGCCATGGATGAAACGCTCTGGGCTGATGAGCCTTGCCAATCAGTTCCGTCTCTTCTTTTCCCGTAAAATGTAGGTGAGACTTCTCTAGTGGAGTTGTTTCAGGAAGTCCTGCCTTCCGGAGGCAGTACCTCCTGGAATGCTGGAGGAGGAGGAGGGGATCGCTAGGCTCAGAAGAGGAGTGGTGTAGACAGGCTTCCGAGCACAGCTCCACCCTCTCCTCCTTGGCCAGCAGGATGGGCCATAGGACTTTTGGGGGGCAAGCCCACAGAGGAAGCCATAGCATGGATTTGCCCTGGCTTGGAGTCTAAACTCACCCTTGGTGTGGAGGAGCAGAGCCCATGCAGGGATAATCCGGCATCTTCCGCCTGGGGGACGCAGGCCATGACACGCGCCGGGGGCGCAGGAATGCTGATTGAGTGCAGTCAGGGTTGTGCATTCCTGGGCATGGCATTCTGCTGCCATCTGGGCTGGGTAAACAGCCGAGGCAGGTGGCAGGGTTAAGTCGGGAGAGCTTCTGCAGACTGGAGCCCGTGGGCCAGAGCCAACCCTCGGTGCAATGCACCCGGGCTTGCACTGGTGCCTTGGAAACGTTGCCTTTTTAGGCCTTGGAGCTGAGGCATTTCAGCAGCGAGCTCCAGTCCCAGCTGTGCACAAAACCCTCCCTTCTGCCCACGACACCGGGGAGGGAGCTGCTGGCTAGAGGCTCACCCGAAAGGGCCTAGAGCGAGCCCTGCCTCTGGTCCGAAACGGACAGCTGCCTTCCAGACGCTGCCTGCCCAGTCAGATGGCTGCCTCCTGCTTGCTAAGGGTCCTTGGAGTCGGGAAACAAACCGATGTCTAAGGGAGACCTTCTTATCCCTCAGCCGGCTCCCCGGGGGGACGGTCTACATGCAGCGCTGTGCCGGTGTGTGATGTCAAACTGATTCCGCTAACCCAGTGCAGAAAGCCGTGTGGACGCGCTTTGGTTTAAACCTGGGTGATTTCAGGAGGTCAGTCAGGAATTGGTTTAAGCTCAGGTGCAATCAGCTCCCCTTCACCCCCAAGGTGAAATGAGTATCCATGCAGGGGCTTGCTCCGGTTTGAGTTAAACCGGTTTAGCTAAGCTAGTGGAAATCCCCTGTCCTGCAAGGGCTTCGATGGTCACACTGGTCCCTTCGCGCCTTAGCATTGGGCCTGGACAAGTCCTAGCAGACAAGGAGCAGTGCTTCTTCCTCCATCGGTCCTGCCAAGCCGACACAGATCCCGGGGCAGCTGGCGGGGCTGGCAGGTAATCAAAGCCGTTTTGAAACTTGCAGCCCGAACAGCTGTAACCTGCAGCAAGTGGTGAGCGATTAACACGCAGCCCTCAGTGTTGTTTTTAGATCCTGCAGCATCTGATCAGGACCGTGGAGATGGAGTGCGACTGATGGAAGGCAGGGTGGTGGGGATCCGGGGAGGGAGCCGGGGTCTTTCTGGTTTGGAAAGGAGATGGGGAGATCTGATAAGGGGATATGGAACAAGGTGTGGAACAAGGAGTTCCTGTGTGCCCTGTCCTGTAACATGAGAACAGGATGGCACTCAATGTTCGTACAGCCCCTTGCACCATGGGGTCCTGGCCCATGGCTGGGGCTCCTATGAGACTAGCTAGTGGCTATCAGTCTCTCTGCTCCAGGGAGTGACCGAACCGTCAGCTGGAATCAGGAAGGGCTTCCCCAAATGGCACAATAGGGATCCGTTTGATCTGTTCTTAACAGAGAGCAGGTTAAGGGGTGACTGATCACAATCTCTAAGAACCTACCTGGGAACAGAAATCTGAGAAGAGAGGGCTCGTCAGTCTAGACCAATTCAGACTGGAAATAAGACGCCACATTTTAACAGTGAGGGTTACAAATCACTGGAACAATCTGCCAAGGGGCAGGATGGATTCTCCATCACGGGACTTTTTTAAATCAAGACTGGCCAGTTTTCTCACCGATTTGCTCCAGGAATGATTTCAGGGCAGTGCCCTGGCCTGGGTTATGCAGGAGGTCAGACAAAATGGTCACAATGGGGGTCCCTTTTAGCCTTAGATTGAATCTGGGGAAATCCATCCTTTTTGCCCACCCCAAACTGAGCAGTGAATTCTTACTCCTTTGCTGTTCGTTCACCCTTTGCAGAAACCATATGCAGATAGCGAGAGAGGGAAGGGACAAAGTGCACAACACAACACTCTGTGATCTTAACCAGTCGCTTCGTACATAAACAGAGCACCCGGCACGTCAGCACAGAAGCCAGCAGATTTGCCCTGACCTTTCTAATGCAGTTGGATGTGCAGCCTGATGCGGGAGCTGTGGATGGGCTGCGATCCCTGCTCCTGAGCCTCAGAAAGATCAAAGACCCATTGGGTCACACCTCGTCCATCGCTCTCCGGTACCGGGGGTTCCCCCGGGGTTTTGCCAGCTTTAGTTCGAATGCTCTCCAGCATTCCACCCCTTCCCTTAGGAGAATGTGCCTCTGGCTGAAGAAATCGCAGGGGGGTTTTCCTGGTTTTTTGCCTAAAATTCCCTTTGCTCAGTTTCCTTCTGGTTAATTCTCACTTGCATTACGGCAGCCCTGGAGAACCCAACCGAGATCAGGCTCCCTTGTGCAAGGTGCTGTCCAGACACCTAAGGAGGGACAGTCCCTGGGCTCACAGCCTATATAGACAAAGGGTGGGAGGGGAAACAGAGACAGGGAGTGACCCAGCAGAGGTAAGAATAGAACTCGCGATCTCCTGAGTCCCCGTGCGGTGCTCTATCCATTGGCCCACGCTGCCTCTCTTTCATCTCCTTCTGTCTTGCTCTACCTCCTTATCTCCTCCCCTAGCATGAGCAGGCCCCGGGGTACCCGCTCTCAGAGCATGCACAGACGAGCTGGTATCATAGTGGGGTGTACCTCCCGGTGCAGCCTGCGGGCCCAGGACGGCTAGCTCCGAGCACAGCTCCGTGTGCTGAGCCAGGGGGCTGCCTTTCCCAGAGGGAGCTCAAGCAACACGTGACTAACCGCCCCAGGTGGAATCCTGGGGCTTAACAGCCTCCATCCACCCGCAAGGCAGCAGGTGTTCCTTCCACCCCGGGGTGCCCGTCCCCAGCCGGACTGCTGCTCCGGGCAGGCCGGGTGACTAGGATGCCAGAGGAGTGTTGGCTAATCCATCAGCCCAGAGCCACTGAATCCTTGTCTTCTGTTTCCCTATCTAAAGCCCCCCCCCAGCCCTCATACCCCTCCCTAGACCTTGGGGGGGGGCGGGGGTGGAGTCAGCTGGAGTAGCGGCCAAACACCTGGGGGATTCTTAAGTAAAACCCGGTGACCCAGCTGGAGAAACCCTGTGTCTTGGGGCTCATCTCCCAGCCCCTGCTGTCTGAGCCTGACACGCCTCCCCCCCCAGGCCTTTCCATTGACCTCAGTGGGCTTTGGTCCTGCCTTTGTCCCTTCTTCAGCTTGACAGTCCTCAAAGGGAGAAAAAAACCCCAAATCTGGAAACAGACGGACACCGGTGAATGCAGAGGCTTTGAAGGTAGAGCTCCACACGGAGCCGCTTCCCTCACCCCTTCTTCTCTGCTGTCTCCTCTCCCCTTCGCCCCCAGCCTGTCGGGATTATTTGCTCTGTCTGCCAGTGACGTTGTACGGGGCAGGGACTTTGCTGTCTGAACCTGCTGCTGTTTAAATAACACAGGTAAGCGACAGGTGAAGGCTGTTCCTAGGATTGCTTGGAGGGTGGAACAGGGACCCCCTCATTGATATGCAATTGAATGAAACCAGAATCCAGGCTGTCCCTGCTGAACAGGTGAGTGATTGCTGTCCGGGGAGGCAGTAACCCTTGCAATGCTGAAGCCTGGATCTGAGCATGGGGGGCAGGGCCGGGGGAACAGCCCGGCTCTGAACGCCGGAGCACAGTGCATGCAGGGATGAGCACGCGGCAGGGAAGCAGGCATTGCCAGACTGGCTCAGAGCCGAGGGCCGTCCAGCCCAGTGTCCTGTTTCTGACAGTGACCGGCACTAGCTGGGTCAGAGGTGTGAGAACCCCCAGGAGCAGATAGGAGATAATCTGCCCCAACATCAGGTCTGATCCTGGTCTCTGAGAGGTAGACATCGGCTCAAGCCCTGAAGCAGAAGGTTTAATAGTCCTTCCACAATTGTTAGGACAAGGCTGGAGATTCTTGTGCTCTTTGTAGATGTGCAGCTTCTCTTTGAATCTTGGCCTCAGTGACTTCCTGTGGCAGTGAGTTCCACAGGTTAATCACACATGGTGTGAAAAAACGTTTTCTTCGCTCAGGATTGAATTTCTAAATTCACTGCATCTCCCTGGTTCTTGTGCAATGGGGTAGGAAGAACAGAACCTCCTGATTTCCCCTCTTATAATCTACCTGCATGTCAGAGTTTTTTCCCCAGGCCCTGGATCACTGCTGTTGGTTACGCCAGGTGCAACCAGACTTGTTCTTTCTTTCTTTGCTGTATTGCATCATTTTCCCTTCACATGTTCTAGGGCTCATGCTCTGCTCCTGAGGGAGAAGCGTCCGAAGCGGTTGTTACAGGATAGAGACAGCAGTTAACAAACGCTGTGCGGAGCGCTAGAGCTGGGTGCAATTTACTGGCTGGGCGGCTGTTTGGGAGAAGGTCACAAATATCCTGCAAAGGCTCTTTTACTTAGTATTGGGAATGGACCCGCGATCTGATCCCCTGGGAGCTTTCGGAAAGGGTGAGGGCCCTAGGGCCCCAATCCGGTGCCCTTTAAAGTCAATGGAAAGTCTCCCCTGGCCTGTGGTAGCTGGATGCGTCCCCAAGTGTGCCATGAAAGGAGAGAGAGGGCTGGAAGCGCCATTGCATTGCACTGTGTGTCACCATTCCCCACCACCACCCCGTGCAAAGCAGTAGCAGCCAGACCAGTGGCAGTGGAGAATCAGGCTCCCTGGATGTGCTTACGCTGATCCCAGGAGGAGCTGGGTGCTCAAGGGGAAGATGGAGAAAGCTGCTTTGGGGGGAGGGTGACTTCCCCAAGAAGAAAACTTTTTCCTTTTGGTTCTGCCTTGGGTGGGTCAGCTTTTGGCATCAGGCGTAAGGCAGGAGGGCATTGGAGCGGGGCTTGATGGAGAAGGCAAAGCAAAATAAGAGTTTTCGGGAGGGACTGGCAGGAGAAGGGGGAGGTTGTCCCAGGCATTGGGGGTGCTGTGAAGAAAGGGGAGTGGGCAAAATACCGGAGCATCCCGACCTGGGGCAACTGAAACACAGAGGGGGTGAGGCACAGAACTTCCTCTGAAGTGTGAGTGCCGGCCATGGCTGCAGATGGGTGCGGAGGCCCGGGGCTCTGGGTGGCACCGAGAATTCTTCCCGCACGCTGCTTGGCTGCCTGGTTCTTGCTCACATGCTCAGGGTCTAACTGATCGCCACATGTGCGGTCGGGAAGGACTCTTCCCCCAGGTCAGCTTGGCAGGGACCTTTGGGGTTTTTCGCCTTCCTCTGCAGCGTGTGTCCCTGGCCAGCGCTCTCTGGGTGTATCTCATTTAATCATATCCCTGCCATTGCGGGCACTTCTAGCACGGTTCTCTCTTATCGGTTTCTAGATAAACTAGCCTGAATTGCTGGGCGTGGTGTGATCCAGGGGACAGTATTCCCCAGGAGAGTCCCAGGAAGGCCATCTGTATCCCTGGTCATGATCTAGCCTCCAGGGCGACGCCCAGAAAGCAGCATGCTCCTAGCACTGCGTTTAAATCTCCAGGCTGGAGAGGGTGGGGTCCTGGCTGAAATCATCGGCCTCTGATGCCAGCTGAGCTACTGACTCACCTGTGGCTTTGGCTTCCCTATGTCTCAGAGAGATCCCGAGCGGGGAACAAGAAAGCAGGGCCCCCACCGAAAGCCAGATGCTGTGTTGGAGCATCAGCGGCCCTGGAAAAATAAAACTCCAACCCCCGAGTGTTTGGAACGGGATAGTGCTCACGCCTTCCCACTCCCAAATCGGATGCGTGGTTCCCCCCGGAGCATTCCTGCCCCCCTTGCCTGAGGGCTGATTGCGAAACCCTCTATCAGGTTGATGGGCTCCTTGCCTGGTTGGGGCCCTTCTGCTCTCAGGGCCCAGTGATTGTCCAGGATTGTGCTGGCAGGCAGTGGTTTGGAGGGAGGAGGTGGGGAAACAGCTGAGAAATTCTCTGGGCGTGGAAAACCCCTCAATGGAAACATGCCGTCCTCTGTGTGCGTTCCTTGTGCAATAAACAGAAGATTAGTCGGGGCTGTCAGAACTCTGCCGCTAAAAGAAAAAAGACAAGACGAGATCGAGGCAGGGGCTTCTCCAAAGGAATTCAGTTTTGCCAGCTGATGTGCTGTGGCTGGTGAAGGCAAACATTTGCAGCTGGCTGGAGACAGGAGTGGGACTGGAATAGAGAGGAAGGGCCAGGCTTGGTGGTAAAATACCCCTGGGACTGGCGACTACACTGGGACGGGCTGTGTCAAGTCCTGGGCCAGAACGACACCAGCATTTGCAAGACCAAGAGATCGAAACTCGTGTGCCTCCTTTGAGAGAGGGCAAGGCTTCATTGGGGTGGCTGGGAATAGAGCGTCCTCGTCAATGGCTACCTCTGCAGCAACAGTGTGCGATTTGAAGGGAAAGGAAGGGAATTATTCCAGCCTCCTTGGTAGATGGTGGGACAAGGAGCAACCGCCAGAAGCCGCTAAGGAGAAGTTTAGACTAGACTGTGATGGGTTAGACCCCCTGCTTTCGGGGTGGCACCGGAGTCCCACTGGGGTCTCACTGAACCCACCTGTCTCACCAGCCTGGGTTTCCTTCACTCTGGGCTGCTGTGACAGGTTCTCAAGCCCCCTTCCAGCACACACACAAGTAGGGACACACCCAGCTGTAGAATCACACAGAGTCTGTGGTCAGCTCTCTGGGGGAGGCCTCAGCTAGGGGATTGCCCAGCACTCCTGTGCGCACCCTCTCTGGAGTGTAACCCCCAAATTATATTACCTTGCGCTGTACAGAAATCCATATAGCGTAAGCTCATGAAATCTTCCCCACCCCGCAACGTGGAGGAAGACATTCACAGCTTTTTGCCTTTCCCACCAGTTATGATGGGTTTTGGTATAAACCAGAAATAAATTTATTAACTACGAAAGGTAAATTCTGAGTGATTAGAAGGGATAGCAAACAGAACCAAGCAGGTCACTGAGCAAACAAAACAAAACACACCAACTAAGCATCATACACTAAAGAAGCAGGTTACCAATAGTCATTTCTCACCTAAATGTTTTTTTAGTCAGGTTGCAGAGTTTCTGCAGCTCAGAGATTCAGTTATTTCTCTTTACAGGCTAGACCCCTGTCTCAGCCTGGCCTCAGCCCTGGCCTTTCCCCTGCTTAGTTCCTTTGTTTCTTCAGGTGTTTTCAGCAGTCTTCCTTCTTGGGCAGGCAGGCAGAGAAGGGCCTTGATGGACTCACTTCCCAGCCTTAGGTAGGATTTACATAAGGCAGGAATCCTTTGTTTCCACTGGAAAAATCTCAGCTGTGTCCAAGGTGATACTCTGCACCAGGTGACATCATTCCATGCCCCACCTTGCCTAAATCATAGAATCATAGAATAACAGAGTTGGAAGGGACCTCTGGAGGCCATCTAGTCCAACCCCCTGCCCAGAGCAGGACCAATCCCAACTAAATCCTCCCAGCCAGGGCTTTGTCAAGCCTGACCTTAAAAACTTCTAAGGAAGGGGATTCCACCACCTCCCTAGGTAACGCATTCCAGTGTTTCACCACCCTCCTAGTGAAAAAGTTTTTCCTAATATCCAACCTAAACCTCCCCCACTGCAACTTGAGACTATTACTCCTTGTCCTGTCATCTGCTATCACTGAGAATAGTCTAGATCCATCCTCTTTGGATCCACCTTTCAGGTAGTTAAAAGCAGCTATCAAATCCCCTCTCATTCTTCTCTTCCGTAGACTAAACAATCCCAGTTCCCTCAGCCTCTCCTCATAAGTCATGTGTTCCAGTCCCCGAATCATTTTTGTTGCCCTTCGCTGGACTCTCTCCAATTTCTCCACATCCTTCTTCTAGTGTGGAGCCCAAAACTGGACACAGTACTCCAGATGAGGCCTCACCAATGTCAAATAGAGGGGAATGATCACGTCCCTCGATCTGCTGGCAATGCCCCTACTTATACAGCCCAAAATGCCATTGGCCTTCTTGGCAACAAGGGCACACTGTTGACTCATATCCAGCTTCTCGTCCACTGTAACCCCTAGGTCCTTCTCTGCAGAACTGCTGCCTAGCCATTCGGTCCCTAGTCTGTAGCGGTGCATGGGATTCTTCCGTCCTAAGTGCAGGACTCTGCACTTGTCCTTGTTGAACCTCATAAGATTTCTTTTGGACCAATCCTCCAATTTGTCTAGGTCCCTCTGTATCCTATCCCTGCCCTCCAGCGTATCTACCACTCCTCCCAGTTTAGTGTCATCCGCAAATTTGCTGAGAGTGCAATCCACACCATCCTCCAGATCATTAATGAAGATATTGAACAAAACCGGCCCCAGGACTGACCCTTGGGGCACTCCGCTAGATACCGGCTGCCAGCTAGACATGGAACCATTGATCACTACCCGTTGAGCCCGACAATCTAGCCAACTTTCTACCCACCTTGTAGTGCATCCATCCAGCCCATAATTCTTTAACTTGCTGACAAGAATACTGTGGGAGACCGTGTCAAAAGCTTTGCTAAAGTTGAGGAATAACACGTCCACTGCTTTCCCTTCATCCACAGAGCCAGTTATCTCATCATAGAAGGCAATTAGATTTGTTAGGCATGACTTGCCCTTGGTGAATCCATGCTGACTGTTCCTGATCACTTTCCTCTCGTCTAAGTGCTTCAGAATTGATTCCTTGAGGACATGCTCCATGATTTTTCCGGGGACTGAGGTGAGGCTGACCGGCCTGTAGTTCCCAGGATCCTTCTTCTTCCCTTTTTTAAAGATGGGCACTACATTAGCCTTTTTTCAATCTTCCGGGACTTCCCCCGATCGCCATGAGTTTTCAAAGATAATGGCCAATGGCTCTGCAATCACATCTGCCAATTCCTTTAGCACTCTCGGATGCAACGTATCCGGCCCCATGGACTTGTGCACGTCCAGTTTTTCTAAGTAGTCCCGAACCACTTCTTCCTTCACAGAGGGCTGTAAAACACATCTTAGTTATGCCATATTCATATCGCAACAGTATTTCTATGAAGAATATGGGGTGTAGTGTCACATTAATGTTAGGTGGAAAAATCCCCTTTGACAGTTCGGGCAATGGGACAGTGGACGAGGCATGCCAGGGGGCGTCTGCGGAGGCCTCGCTGTGTGAGACGCAGGAATGGGTTAGCGATGAGCCTTCATGGGAAGGATGCTGTAAATTGCAAGATGAACAGGCTGGGCACCCACAATGTCTCTCCTTACCCTATGGTCCATGCTTCACCACATCCAACCCTGGGCCAGGGCTATACAGCCCCCTTAATAAAGCGTGGGCTTGAGCTGATCTCCTGCTGGGTCTGGAAGCCCTTTCCCTCCACCTTCAGGGTGGTGCTGTGCAGTGTGGTGGGTTGTAACTTCTGCCAAAGCCCTGGCCTCTTTTGGAGACTGGCTGCCAGCCTAGGTGGACCTCGGGTCTCCTACGACATGGCAAGATCCCCTTCTTCCTACTGCAGCAGCCTCTTGCAACACAAACGCTGCCTTCCAGGCCCCGCAGGGCTCACGCTCTCTGCGCAGGGAGTGACAGGCATGCACCAGTGCTGCATGCTCGGGGTGTTCTCTGCAGCATCCAGCCCCTGATCACCGAACGCTCCCAGAGGTTCCAGGCCTGCCGTCCCCAAAGGAACGGTCCGCCCCGGCCTGTAAGAGTTAACAGAGAGCCAGCACTTTGCTTAGCCCCGCAGCACTGAGATCTGTTTACAGTGAAAACAAGACTTGCGTAGTGTGAAATGACTCCAGCCACAGAAAACAAAGCGCAGGGATTCAGCGAGCAAGGATACAGGAAACCAGTGGTTACGTATAAAGCAAGATCATAGCATGCTCTCTCGAGATTCAGCTTAACTAACTGGGTAGCCTCCTGCCTAGAGAAGCTTAGCTGCCCCAAAGTTCTTTGCGGTGTTTTTTGACATGATGCAAAAATGGCAGGGAGGAAACCTTTTGATGTGTTCCTTGCCGAGGGTCCTCCTTCGCGCCCTGCTCCTTGTCCCTTCCTGTGAGCTGCTTTCTGAATTCCACACAACCTGTCCTTGACATTCAGTTCAGACGGGGGGGCCCACGGTGACAGAGCCAACACTTGGTTTACACGTGAAGAGACAGAAGCCTAAGCAGCTCTCGTCCGGCAGAAAGCCAAGGTTTCACCTTTGCTGGTGACTTGTCTACACTTAATCCGCTAGTCGTTGTAGCACTTCACCGGTGAGAGAGATTCTCCCGTTGGCATCGGTAATCCTCCTCCCCGAGAAGCCGCAGCCTGGTTGGTGGAAGAATTCACCCTTGAGCGATGTAGTTATGCTGACCTAATTTTCTAGTGTAGACCCGGGCTAGCACCTTGACACAGCCTTTGCGGCTGCATTTTCAGAGTATGGACCGAACTCCTTACGCAGTGTTGGTATGTCCATTTCACAGCAGTGCCGAGGATCAGTGTGCCACCCGCTTTCCTTTGAGACCTCGCGGCTGTTCCTCGGTGGAACCGGAATCCTGTAACCCCTCTGCACCCCTTGTCCGTTGGCATTCGTTGGTTCTTGGGTCCACCGGAGGGATTGGCTTGCTCCTTGCTAGATCCAGCGTGAGGAGGTGGGGGGAGTGGATGGCACTGTGGTCTGGGGGGGGAGGTCTGTGCTGGAGAAAGGGGGTGTGTTCTGAGCAGGGGAGGAGAAGGAGGTGGCATGGGGCACCGGACCAGAGAGGCTGTTCCAGACATTGTAGCTGGCACGAGGGAAGGTGCGGACTGCTCACGGGAGAATTCAAGCGCCCTTTTCCTGTGCTCTCGCGCCCCTCCCCACCTCTCACGCTCCGTTGTGCGGAAACGGGGGGCTCTGTCTCCCCAGACGTCCTCTGCTCCCCTTGTTTATTTCCCCGCCTGAAGTCCTCAGTGGGTGTTTTTGTGACAACCTCGACCGTCCCCATGGCAACCGGGTGACTCGGAGACCTCCTGGAGCGCGGGTTGTAACTGCAGCTGGGGACCTGGGAGCAGCTGGGCTCATGGAGCAGGGAGCCCTGCTTTCAGGCCAGTCCCGAGGAGTGGAGAGAGATGGGAAGGAGCTGAGGCAGCCCTGCCGAGCGCCCCGTTCCGATCCCTTTGTAAGGCCCAGCTCTTCCCCGGATCCATCCTCTGCCAGCCGCCTCGCCGCTGCCGGGCTGTTCCCCGACACTCAGTCCTTCTTGTGGATGCCGGTTGCTCCCCAGGCCACAGACCCTGGGCCAGGTGTTTCTAAGGAACTTAGGTGCTGAAAAAGACAGATCGGCACCGACGGAGATTTTCAAAAGCGCCGTAGCAAGCTCGGCACCGAAGACCCACTGAAATCACTAGAGGTCGCGCTGGATCTTAGGCGCCTGAATCCCTTTGGCAAAATCTGACCCCCCTGGCTTACTCCGCGCGTTGTGGAGGGCTGTGTGCTGCTGCGGCATTGCTGACCTCCCCGACGCTCAGCTGAACTCGTGGGACTCAGGCGTCAAGGAGAAATGGAGCATTCGTTCTTCGCAGCACGGTATCGTCCCAGCGGCTCCCACTGAGAATGGGGCCCTGCAGGGCCGGGCGCCAACGGCATCAAAAGGCCCAGATTTGTAAAGGTATTTGGGGATTGCTGTGCCCAGTGCTGCAGCGCCTACCAATCCTTTTCCAAAGGGATTTAGGAGCCAGACACCTATTGACAGTTGATGGAGTTTAGGCTCCTGAGTCCCTGCCCCAAAGAGCTTACAAGACAGATGAGTGGGAGGGAAACTGAGGCATGGAAAGGTGAAGTCACCCAGCAGGTGGGAACAGAACATGGGTCTCCTGAGTTATAGTCAAGGGGCCTACCCACTGGGCCGTGCTGCCTCTCGCTGTAAGTACCGCCTACTCTTACTAACGATAATACTTAGCGCTTTGGCTTGCTCCAGCCGGCAATGCAAGGGAATATCATTCTCTGTGGTTTGTCGACAGGTCTCTGTGGACCACAGTGGTGTCTTAGGGTGAAAGACCCCCTTCCCCCCGGGGAGCGGCGGTATGCCAGCGAGGAGCGCTGCAGCTGAGGGGCAGTGTCTGTCCGGGGAGGCTGCTCCTCCGGGGGAGATGCCCGGCGCAGGCGAAGCAGAGTGGGTTCTCATGCCTGCCGTGGCTGGAGTTGCCGGTGCTTGGAGGTACCCCCTGCGGGCAGCCGTGGGACAGGGCCGGGTGTTTGGGTAACCAGGCCCGTTGCGATGGGGCCGGGTGCCAGAAAGGAACCTAGCACCACACCACTGACCTACCACCAGCTGGGGACTGGCCCGGGAGTCTTCTTGCCAGCCTCGGCCGTTGCTTACGCGGGGCAGCGCTGTTTCCATGTGAACACTAGTGCTCTCAGAATAGCAGGGTAGCCGCGGCAGCGGGATGGCCCGGCTGCCCGCAGCCGATCCCGTCAGAGACCCTAGGTAAATCCTCGGGGGGGCTCGCCGCTCCCAGGGCCCATGCTGCCCTGGCTCTGCTGTTATCAGCCTGCTAGCGCGATCACAGGTATGTCCACCGGCCTGGGAATTACCTCTGCGGCTGCAGCTTGGGGGCCAGCGGGTTCCTCGGTGCAAAGAGGAGCATACCAGCCTGGGGGCCTTTTCTGGGCGGGGAAAAGCCAACCCCTGAGCTGCAGGCTGGGTGCAAACGGGAGGCCGGCGGGGCAACCGTGCTTTGCCCCTGCAGCCGTATGTTCTTTTTTCGCTCCTCTGGGATTTCTCAGCCCTCTGTCCTTCCGGGTCCCAGGGTTAGCAGCAGGGAGGACCGACTTCCTCTGTGTGGGTCTGCGTCTCCCTCGCCGCTTGACCTTCCCCTCGTGGGAAGCAGGCAGGGCTGGGGGAAGGAGGCCAGCGAGGAAAACATCTGTGGATGTTTTCAGCTACTTTGACAGTGGGAACATGGTTGGGTTTTTGTTTATTTCACGCTGCCAAAGGAAGCCAGACCCTAATCCCCTTCCCTTGCAAAGCCCAGCCTGGCGCGTGTGCCCAGATGCAGCCTCTCCCTTCGCAGGCTGCCCATGCAGGGATTTGGGCAGCTCCCTCCCGCCTGTAACATCAGCTGGGCTTGCTGCGCATTTCAGTTTAACCCTTTCTGTGCTGGTCTCTCTCCTCCCCTGAGCACCTGGCCCGGGGGCACTCAGCAGCGAGGTCAGTGCGCTGGGCACGCACCAAGCCTGCGTGCGTTTCAACCTGGGTGTGCTTTGTATGTTCATCGGCAAAGCAAGCGCCCCCCGCCCTCCAGGCCTGAACCCCACTGCTCCCAACCGCTTGGATTATTTCATTGTAACTGATCTCCAAGGCCTCGCTGAGAACAGGCATAAAGCGCCTGGCTGCCGGTTTGGTGATTAACTTTCTTGGCTGTGGCTGGCTCCCGAGAGGCCTTCAGCGGGGGGGGGGGGCCGTCGGGGGGCAGAGTCTGTTCCTAGTTACTGCTCCCTGGGGCAAGCCCCGGAGATCTGAGTTTAAAAATAGAACAAACAAAGCCTGCTTGCAGTGCTGGGTTTGGTTTGTGGGGGCTGGCGAGCTCCTTCTTCAGGAGACCTCCCACCAGCGCGGCCACCCCCTGATGTCTCCGGATCTGTCTCGTAGCCTCTTTGCATCCCCAGCTCCCTTCTGGCCCGGTGCAGCCGTGTCCCGCCGCTCTGCTGCTTGCATCCCGGTGCGGCGTCTCTGGGCATCCCACCCTAAGCACCGTGTCGTGCTCAGTGCGGCGGCTGCATCTCCAAGCTCTCCGCCCGGCGTAACTCAGGGGGGTCAGCCTCCAGGCGATCCCGTGTGGCCCTGCAGTCCATGATGGCTGCTCGCCGTGTGGGGAGAGCCCCAGCCGATGGGGCGTGATGGGAATCGCCACTCAGGAGGGGCTGGAGGCTATGTGGCTCAGGAGTGAGGTTTGGCGGGGGAGCTGGGTGGGGAGCCCAGGGCTGGAATAGCAGGGGGGGGCCGCTGCACGTCAGGCTGGGTGCACTGGCCGAGCTGTGCGTGGTGAAAGTTGCATCTGCCTGACCAATGGCCTGGTCCCGACCCCAAAATTTGTCTCTCCCTTTAGGAGCACCATATTTATTGCCCAGCTTCCGTCCTGTCTTCTAGCCCTTAACCGTCCTCGTCTAACGTTGGCTCAGTCCAGCACGGCAGGCGGTGCCCAAGAGATGCCGCTGATTGGCTCCTCCGGGTCCCCATCGGGGATCGGTCTCTGATGGAGCCCCCAGGGCTTGCAGAAGGAATTCGGCCCCCCTGAATTTCCGACCTGTCCGCCTGTCCTGCGGGGCAAGTCTGCACGTCCGGACGTGGCGCTGCTTCCGTTGCACCTTGGCCGCATTGGGCACATCGAGCCCTGGCATCTGCACGTCGCGGTGCAGCGTGCTGGGGCCGGGACGGTATTTCAGGCTCACGAGCTGGGCCGCCACCTCGCCCAATTGCTCGGTTGACATGAGGGTCCAGCTAGCGGGATGAGCACCAGCCCTGAAGGAAAACCTCCAGGAGGCTTCTTCGCTAGCAGCCATTTTCGGGGGGCGGGGAGGGGAACAAGGAGCCTTTTCCCCTTCCAACGGCTGCCGCCGGTGCAGAACGAATGTGCGCAGAGCAGTGCGAGTGGCCGGATGCTCCCGGGGGCTCAGGCAGGCCCCTGGCAGTGCTGTCTGTCACCGGTGATTGGCAGGAACGTTTCTGAGGGTCTCGGCTTGCAGGGAGTCACACCCAGCTTTCCCCAAGGCGCTCTCCTCCGCGGCACAGCGGCTGGGTGGGCTCCTGGAAGGGGGAAGGGAAAGAGATTTTCTGAGCGTCGCGGCCAGCTCCTCGGTGGCTGCGAAGGGCGTGGCACTGATGGGCATACGCCGGCCGAGAGTGTGGCCCTTTAATCTGCCAGAACTCCCCAAGCCTTCCCCTTCCCAGCTGCTTCCTATGGTCCTCTGTCATCATTCAACCGCTTTGGCCCCCTATTCAGCCCCCCTTCTCTTCCACTAACCTCCCGTCCAGCCTGGGCCATGGCCACTCTCCTGTCGGATGTGGAGAGTCCCGTCTAGCTTTGTGCACCCAGGAGCTCTTCCCTCTCGTCTCCCTGCTGCCCTGCCTCTTCCGCACTCGGCTCGACCGAGCCTCCTCTGGCTGGGCCCCCCGGAGCCCTTGTCGCCAAAGGCCGGGGGGCTGCCTGCGGCGCCGTGGGGGCTGCAGCGTGTGCAGATGTAGGTACTGACGGCAGGGAAGCCGCGCGGGCGAGCGGCTGGAGTGATTACTCAGCGGGCCAGGCGGGCTTTGCGGGTCTCGGCAGCCAGGCTCGCTAGATCCAGGCTCGCTCGGGTATGTGGGCTGCAATTCCCCGCTCCCGCGACTGCAGTGAGGACAGACCCTCCCATTGCTTAGCACGGCTGGACGCCGCCGGGAGCAAGTCTGCCCGCTCCCACGCTGCCCGTCCTACCTTTGCCACCTCTCCCTCCCGTTCCTCCTTCCGCCTCAGGGGGCTCCCCGGACTATGGTTACCCCCACCTCTGTCAGTCTCACCGGCTGGTGCTACCTAGGTGGATGGGCTCTCTCCTGGGACCAGGCTTTATGCCCCGTTGTTGCGCTCGGCCTGGAGGAAGCGGGATGCAGGAGACTTTTCCCCTGGAGCCGGGCCCGCTCGGCTCTGCTGCACATCGGGCCCCGGCAGGGCGTGGTTGGCGGGAAAGTTTCTGTCTCTTTGGAATCCCCGCGAATGGATTGGGGGAGATTCCGAGGCACCCCGAGGGCAGGTGTGTTTAAGAGCAAGGAGGTGCCGATGCAGCAGGCATGCGGAAAGACGCCCAAACACGCCGGGTTGGACGGGGCTTGCGCTGTGATCGGCAGAACATTACCCCTCAAATGCAGCAGGCCGCACGGGCAACGCGTGATGGGCTTTCTGTGCAGTGCTGGGGCGGCCGGCCTGGAAAGACATCCGGATGCTCCCCGTGGTCCGAATAGGGGCACGGTTGTGTTTGGATAATGGAGAGGGCAGGAGCCATTCAGCAGCGGGGTGGGCTCCCCCATGGCCGGGGGCTCCTCCTCGCAGTCCTGGCTTGGGGGTCTCTGCTGTGTTATCCGCATCCCTTCCTTGTCCCCGAGCTGAGAGACGTGCTGCAGGGGACATGTGTCTCGTGCATCTCGTGCTGGGGGATGAGGGATGCGGCTGATAACTCTCGATGGGCACTCCTGGGGTGCAGCCCCCGGCCTGGCAGAGGAACTGTTTTGTGTGTGTGTATGGGGGGGGGGTGTCGAGGGAGTGAAATGAATTGCCATGGAATAACGCTGAGCAAAGGCAAGTGTCGGCTGATACCTGGGTACGTGTGGCATGATCACCCGTAGCAAAGGGAGGGTGGGAAGCCTTGTGGCTAGACTTATTTATTAACCCTAGAGCAGGGAAGGTTCTGGAGAGCTGGGGAGGGGGCGGCTGGTCGCAGGGGCATTTTCCGTCGCTGATACAGCTTTCCGTTCCCCCTCCGTGGACAGCTCAGCTGGGGAGCGCTCTGTGTGATGCTCCGGACGCAAGGTGTGCGGCGCAGGGCGCCTGCACTATGGCCAGCCCCATGCATCAAAAACCTCCTGAGCCCGCCCCTTTCGCCCCAGCCCTCCAAATCAGGAGACGGGCTTAAAAATCACGCGATTTTCTAAGCCGTAATAGACCCGGGGGTCTGCGCTCCCCTCGCCCTTTTAAACTCTCCTCTGCCCCCGTGAGGCACGGACACCGAGATGTCTCTGCCATGTCGGGCTTCCAGCAGCTTGGCTTGTGGTCCGGTCACCAGAGCCGGCAACGCTGCACCATGGCTGGAGGCTGGGGTTGTGTCCATTGGCAGCAACCCCTTTAGAAGGGCAGGTATTTCCTGGGGGGAGCCCCTTCCCCGTGCCCCACGGGTGCCGTCGGGAGCAGAAGAGAAATCTCCCATGCATGGGCTGGACCGGGCCTATGCTGATGCGGCCGTGGAGGGGAATAGGGTGATGAAGCAATTGCCTGCTTGCAGCTTGAGGGCTGCCAGGAATGCAGCTCTGGCTGCTCCGGGGAGGGATGGGTGACCCGCCGCACCCTAGGAGCAAACAGGTGGAGACTAGGGAGAGCCATGGCTCTGCCCCTCTTTGTGCCAGCTGGCTGGTCGTGCACACCCCGTCCAGGGACATCACAATTTAGTCTGTCTGTTCCCCCCCACGGCAGCAGAGCCGTGAAAAGGATCGTGTTTCCGCGCGCAGCACTGCCTCCTGGTGGTCTGCCGAGGGCAGTGCCCCTACAGTCGCGGGCGCGGCCGAGCCCCACCAGGGGCGATGTTCTGGAGCAGGATGCCGGGTTAGCGTCAAAGCCCCGAGCACAGCCCTGCCCCGGGCCAGGGATCGGACAGCCAGGAATGTTTATGGGAGCCTGTGGGAAAGGAAGGGACCTACGTCAGAGATAGGCCTAAACAATCCTCCGCCATGCAGGCCGCCTCGGCGCTGGGTGCGGGCCAGCTTTCAGTCCTGGGCCTGGCTCGAGCTGGAAGAGGCCACGCTCCCTTCCTGAGGTGCAGCGGGGGGGCGCTGGGGGGAGGTGGAGGCGGTGGAGCTAAGTATCTGCTGCAGCCCCAGTAGGGCCTGGGCTGTTTACGGCTGGAGGAGCCGGAGGGCACCAGCGGAGGCTGTTGGTTGGCCCCTGGCATTTCCTGGGGCTGGGATGGCGGCCCTGAGCCGGTGAGTTTCACTTTCTGTTTGATTGTTTATGGGGGTCCAGGGCCCCCATGTGCCCGTGCTCGCGTAGACACACTGGGGCTAGCTTCGATCCGGCTAGCACGCTAAAAATAGCAGCGTCGGCCCGGGCCTTGGCACAAGCTAGCCGCCTGAGCGCGATCCTGTCCGAGACCCTGGGCATGCCTTCAGCTAGCCTATGGACCGCTAACGCATCCCGCCACCCGTCCCGTCCCGCCTCGCCTACGCTGTTCTTTTTAGCCTGCAAGGGCCAGCCAAGCTAGCATGGGTGTGTCACTTCCAGCTGCAGTGTCGACGTACCCCAGCCTGGACCATGGTTCCTGGTCCCTCTGGGTCCCTTCCTAGTTAAAGTCTAAGGCGCTCTCCTGCAGGGAAGCGCTTTACTCCCTTAATCCGCGATTGAGCTAAATCGATGTAAACCGATTTCAGAGGGTCCGGTGCCAGGGGTTACGCCGGAGAGACGAGGCGGGGGAGGTGATACCGTTTATCAGACCGACTTCTGCCGGTGAGAGAGACGAGCTTCCAAGCTTGGGGTTACCCCGGTTTAATTCAATTGATCCAGAGATGGACAGAGTCAAATTGGTGCCATTTCTGGGTGGTTCCTATTTCATGCTCAGAATGTGGCAGCCAGGGCTAGGGTAACCAGATAGCAAGTGTGACAAATCGGGACAGAGGGTGGGGGGCGTAATAGGAGCCCATATAAGAAAAACCCCAAATATTGGGACTGTTACTATAAGATCAGGACATCTGGTCACCCTACTGAGAGCCCCGTTGTACCAGGTGCTGTACAAACCTGTAGTTATGACCGTCCCCGTCTGAAAGCTTTAGGACAACTGGCACTTCGGCCTGAAGGAGGCTTATGCTCAAATAAATGTGTGAGTCTCTAAGGTGCCACAGGTCCTCCTTTTCTTTTTGCGGATACAGACTAACACGGCCGCTACTCTGAAACCTGTCCCTTCCAAGAGACACTCGGGCGAGCAGGCGCATTCAGCCAGGAAAGGTGATTGAGCCGGAAAATTCTTTTATGCCTCGCTAAGAAGATTTGACTCCGACGTCATCGCGTTGGGTCTGTGAAAATTTGGGGGAGTTGGGTGGAAAAACCCAATGGAAAAAATGGAGGGGAAGAAACAGAGAGGCGGAGAGTGAAAAAAATTCAAATGAAACGATAAATCCGGTATCTAGGGCTGCACCTGAGGCTGTGTGGTCTAATGGATGGAGCACTGAACTGAGACTTGAGAGCTGGGCTCGATTTCCGGCTCTGCTGTTGACTTGCTGTGGGACCGTGGGAGGTCCCCTTCCCTCTGTGTGCCTCAGTTTCCCCTCTCACCCCATTGTCTGGTTTATTTGGATTGTAAGATCTTTGGGGCAGGGACCGTCTCTTGCTGTGTGTCTAAGCAACACCCAGCACAACGGGGCCCTGATCTCAGCTGGGGCAGGAACTGTCTTTTGCTGGGCAGCGTCCGGCATGTTGGGGCTCCTCCATGTGACCATAACAATAATTACGTGGTTCCTACATTTTGGAAAGCTGAGCCAAACTTCGGGAAAGTGAAACCAAGTCTGCCCCCCTCTCTCTTGCAGCCCTACCATCTTGTTAAAGTCCTACGTGCCTTAATGCCCACAACTTTGTACCCCCACTGAGGGCAGGTCACGCTGGGAAAATGCTGTATACCGGGTACACAGAAACGTGCATCCAGTGCATGCGCTTGCTAGCAGCCTTGCCTCTGGTGCTGCTCGGATCCTTAATATACAGCGCAGTCTTCCTCTTTTGCTAGAAAAACATTTTTTTAAAAAATCCCATCACTCTTGAATGAAGCTCTTATGTTCACAGCGCACACAGAGAAGGGCTATAAAAGCATAACGCTTCTTGCTGGAAGGTTGCAATGTAACCCAACTTCATTTCTTAGAATCCAGAACCTTAACACCCCAGAACTGAAAACAGAGAGAGACAAAGCAGGCTGCTCCATAAGGCAGCGAGGCACAACTCCCCCAACCTTGCACTAGGCTGGCTCTCTGCAGACTGGCTGCTGACAATGCAGAGCACAAACTTCCCTTCAAAGCCTTGTAGCGTGCAAACAGGACCAGGAAATCCTTTATAACTTGGAGTGAAAGCTTGTAATTTTAACACTGGTTTCAATGTATTGCAGAAACTTGGGTGTAAATGAGAGGGGTAGTAAGGCTGGTGTATGGGGCAGAGTCCTGAACTAGTTGGTAGGTTTGCAAACCCTCCTACTCCCGGAGGTTGATCCTCCCCCTTGACATCAGCAGATCAGGGCAATAAAGAAATTTCAGTGAATTTCACTCTTCTTGCTCTTTGTGACTTGTCCACATCTGGATCGCGAGTGTCTCAGGTTCATTTGCAATTATGTGCAAACCTCCCCTGTGAGTAATTCTTCCTCGGCACATCATTCGCCAACCGCCCCTGGCCAAGGTCTGCAATTCACTCGGGGTTGGCCAGTGCTGTAAGTCACATGCTATTGTTTCGGTGCCCCGATTGGCTGAATGATGTAACTGACCAGGACAGCGCTAACTGCCAATGTGGTCGCTCATGTTCTCGTGATGTCCATTGCTAAGGTACCTGAGTGCCTCAAATGCACTGGCCTGTCGACAAAGGTCCTATAGAATTGAGCGGAAAGTCTTCCTGAGCGTATTTTTGAGCATCCTATAAAATTGACTGCAAAACTATATCCCGGCGGAAGGATTGTTTAAAAACCCAAGCAATCAGAGAACCTAAAGAAAGGATCTTTTAATATTTGTTTAGAATTGTAGAGTAATTTCCATAGACCCTGGAACTCTGGTTTTCTCCCTATGAAACCTTTTCCCCACCAGAACCGGTGAGCTTGTGAGCTAAAAAAGGTCTTTTCATGGGAGTCCACACTCGCAGCATCTGGGGACTGGAGTGTTCGTGGAAAGCAACTGCAAAAGGGTGGTGAATATGGACGAATTGCATTCCCCTTTGCTGAGCTCTGATTTACCTCCGATGTGCTGCTTATATCGTACATGTGAGCCCAAACTCTAAGAGACACAAACTGGATCACGGCATCTTTTGAGGTATTTATGCCTCCCCCATTAGATAGTGTCTCACAGCGTTTAATGTATTTATCCTTGTGAGGCAGTGCAGGGCTGGGAAACCGAGGGACAGAGAAACATCACATGGGCAGGGGATTGAACTGGGGTCTTCCAAGCAGTAGGCTAATGCTCTGGCCGTTGGACCGTCCTTCCTGAGTGGACCAATCGTGTGGAAGGGGTGGAAAGGTTCCGGTTTACTGGTAGATCTGGATAACCGGAATGGCATGCAGCTGGATGGGATTTTAGTTAAGGGTCATATCTACCCGTGTAAATGTGAAGAGAATTGTCTTTGTATACAAGCCCTCATGGGCTGCCTACCCGAGAAAACAGCATGCCAGGAGAATCACAGTATCACAGGAGAGTCCTATGACCAGATTGTGTCAGAGCTCTGCAAAACATGCCGCTTCCTGGCCTGAGACACGGTTTGGCCGGACTATGCAGTTGGGAGACTTCCCTGGTCAAATGCGATCCCTTGAGGCAGTGGTTTACGCTAGTGTAGATGGGCCCGTTTGGAGGACTGCCCCCTTTGCTCCATGCCGTGGCTAATCGAGTACCACTCCGGACCAGGCCGGACCCAGAGACTGTTGGGGTGGATTGGCTGATGTCTGGTTCCTGCAATGTACAATGCATCCCTGGCCCTTCTGGGTAGCTCTCCGCATTCCTGTGCAGGGCAGAACGTGAGGGGCTGTGCTGATATTTGGAGGAGATTTTGAGGAATGTAAACACAGGAGCAGGGAGGGAGAAAAGCTTCTGTGTTTTCAATTAGCCTGCCTTGAAATTCGAGGGAGGCTGATCAAAGGTGGGCCGATTGGCAGCAAAGGGAGCGGCTTCTGGGAGGAGGAGAAGGGGGCAAATCTCACATTCCATTCTCTCTGACAACACCTTTCCAAATCCTGCAGGCCAAGGGAGGGTCTGCGGATGTCAGGGCAACCTCCCCGCCGCAGTGTAAGCCAGGTGCATGAGACCCAGTTCTCTGGCACCCAGTGCAGAAGGGTAAGAAGAAACAGCTTCTCCACCACCGCAGTAGTGTATTCCACCCCAGAGACAGCTGCATTTCACGTGTGGCTGAAGCCAGGCCTATATATTGCCTGCAGTTTGTACAACATCGGGTGAAAGACACTCTGGAAACACAAGCTCATATTGTTACCTAGGCTGCCTGCACCTGCTTTCTTCTGGAAAGGGACTAGGGTCCTGATTAGCGCTGTCGCCTTAATGAAGGTTCCTGCAACAGCCTCTTCCTCCTGGTTCATCAGATAATTTCCCTTTGCTCATTCCAACCTCTCCTCCAAACTCCTTGGTGAAGTCTCACAGGACTTCTGCTTCAGTGGAAGGAACGTGTCCCCTTGTCCACACCCCTTGGAGAGCCGACCAGCTCTTGGCCAGCTGCTGGCTGTCGGCTGTTTAGACTGGGTAGGGCCAGTTGGGAATTTAGTGAGCAAATGCTTTTAGTTGGAAAATGCTGATTTGTCGAAACCGAACCTTTCTGTGGGGAGGGGTCGCTTTTGCTGAATGTCCCATTTTGGAAAAGAGGTTGTGAAGTTGAGCACCCGCCTGCCCCCCAGCCCCTGCCGCCCCAGTCCTGGGCCACCGGCTGGCCCACCCCAGCTGCCCTGGCCTGTCCGCCCTGAGTCCTGGCCTGCCCGCCTTAGCCCCAACCCCCACCGGCTTTGGGGGAGAGGCTGAGCAAGGGGGGAATCTCGGGGTGGAGTGTGGGCGGGGCCCCGCCTGGCTGTTTGGGGGGGCTTAGCCTCCCCTTGCCTATGATACCCGCTGCCCATGGCCGGTCGCTGAGTCGATGGCTGGTTCTGTGGCATTAGAAGACCAAAGACAAAGAGCAGAGCAGAGCTGGGGTGCACCGGGTTAGCCCCCGGTGGCTGATAGCCCCCGGTGGCTCCTAGGGAGTCAGGCCCCATAAATAAAAGACATTCAATCAAGGGTGAGCGGGTCTGCTGGGGAGAATGGGAGCGTTGCCCCTCGTCCCACCGGGAGGAGAAGAGCAGGACACTGCGTCTCACGCAGCAGCGGCCTCTCCGTACGCTGATCCCCTTCCCAGCCGGCAGGGCTAAACTCCGCTCCAGCCGCACGTTTCCTCCCCAAGCCTTCCCAGCCGTCTCGTCAGGCCAAGGATTCAGCCAGCCAGGTGATGGACACTCCTCGGGAAGTGCCGTCCCCCAGGAACAGTGGTTTTTTCCCTTGCATTGCTTTTTTTCCCCTCCATCTTGTCCCTTTGCCCCAAGACCAGGAAAAAAAATTCTATATAAGGGAATGGCAGAGTCTGAAAAACAAGCAGGGAGCAGGGGCGGCTTTCCAGGAATGGCACGAGGAGGGGCGGGGGGTCAGGGCCGACGGGCCGGGGGAGGAGACCTAGCAGCGCTTCCCAGAGGAGCGAGCCGTGCTGAACGCGGCCCGCGTGGCACCTTGCCCGGCAGCGGGCGTTGCAGCGTGGCTCGGTGGCAGCCCGGTGGGGCCTGCTTTCTGTCGGCTCGGCTCTGTCTCCGCGGGGAGCGTGCGCCTCGTGCTTTAGAAGGCGCTGAATTGGGGCCGGGTGCTGCTGTTCGGAGCGGGAGCGACGGTCGCTGCCCCGGGCCGTGGCTCTCGCCAGGGATGCTTGGGGCCTTGGGGCGGGTTGGAGTGGTGGTGGCTGAATGGCTTCTGGCTTGGGGTGCGGGGAGCTGGGTCCCATAGAGCTGCCTGCCCGGCAGTAGTTAGGGAAGCAGCCGCGTGGCGTCATCTCACAGTCACTAGCTTTCTTGACTGAACGCCACCCCATGCCCCTGTCTGTGGCACAGCGCCCCCTGGTACCAGAGTGGGGCATGGGGGGGGTCAGCCCCGGCTGTGAGGGGAGAGCGCCCCCTACTGAGCCCCCTGACTCCCTGCAGCACAGCGCCCCCTAGCGCCAGACTGGGGCATGGGGGGGGTCAGCCCCGGCTGTGAGAGGAGAGCGCCCCCTACTGAGCCCCCTGACTCCCTGCAGCACAGCGCCCCCTAGCGCCAGACTGGGGCATGGGGGGGCTCAGCCCCGGAAGTGAGGGGAGAGCGCCCCCTACTGAGCCCCCTGACTCCCTGCAGCACAGCGCCCCCTAGCGCCAGACTGGGGCATGGGGGGGGTCAGCCCTGGCTGTGAGGGGAGAGCGCCCCCTACTGAGCCCCCTGACTCCCTGCAGCACAGCGCCCCCTAGCGCCAGACTGGGGCATGGGGGGGGTCAGCCCCGGCTGTGAGAGGAGAGCGCCCCCTACTGAGCCCCCTGACTCCCTGCAGCACAGCGCCCCCTAGCGCCAGACTGGGGCATGGGGGGGGTCAGCCCTGGCTGTGAGGGGAGAGCGCCCCCTACTGAGCCCCCTGACTCCCTGCAGCACAGCGCCCCCTAGTGCCAGACTGGGGCATGGGGGGGTCAGCCCTGGCTGTGAGGGGAGAGCGCCCTCTACTGAGCCCCCTGACTCCCTGCAGCACAGCGCCCCCTAGCGCCAGACTGGGGCATGGGGGGGGGTCAGCCCTGGCTGTGAGGGGAGAGCGCCCCCTACTGAGCCCCCTGACGCTCTGCAGCACAGCGCCCCCTAGCGCCATGCTGGAAAATTGGGACCACAGGTGCCCAGGCTTCCTCTTGGAAGTCTCCCCTCCGCGGACTTGCCCTGCCTGCCTCGGGTGAGCTGTTATCAGTCAGGCGTCTTCTCGTTGCAGCCCCCGGCCGTCACGCTGCTCGGGGGGGACAGGGGCCCCAGAAAGACAGCAGACGGCTGCGGTCGGCGTTTCCTGCTTGCGTTTCAGGCCTGCTGGCTAATCTGCTCTTCGCGGGGGGACTAGAGGAAAGGTGAGGAATGGGGGCGGGCGGGGGCAGCACCTTGTTGGTGTCTGGCTGCCCCGCGTTGCACCGGGCCGGGTGCCGACAGAATGCAGGAGCCCGGGTCTGCGACGGGCCGTGCGTGCGAGGCGGGGGCGTGCAACCCGTGCTGGCCCTGAAGGAGCGTGCTGCCCAACGTGATCTCCGAGGCAGCCGCGGCCCTTTGGAGCTGGCCGCCTTGATCAAAGGCAGGCCGTGATTCGGGGCGACAAGGGGCGGCGTCCCCGGGTCTGACTAGCAAGAGAGGGAGCCGACGTTCTGTCTCGCTCGGGCGCAGTGTCTTAACCCCTGGAGGAAGCGGAGAGAGTAGCGGACGAGGTTGGGCGGATGAGTCTGCTGTGGATTTATTTAGCAAGCGCGGATCGGCTTGGCTACAAGGCCTGGAGGTGGGGGATAAAACCCGCAGGTTTAGCTAACGGCTCTGTGTCTCACGTACAGGCCCGGGCACCGGGTCTCTGATCTCATCAACTTCTGCCCTCCTGCCCCGAGGGCCCCGAAATCTTGTCAGGCCCCAAAATCGTGAGATTGGCCTAAAAAAACATGAGATTTGTATATATAAAACCAATGTTCTGGGGGCTTTTCCTTTCCCTTCTGCTTTATGAGCCTTTAAGTCACGTTTTCTGGCGTTTCTCTATAACCAGGAGGCCGAGAAACTTGCTCTTCCTTTGAAAGTGAGAGCCGCGATTCTCCTCCAGTCACGTGTCTCTGGGAGCTGAGGCTTTAAGGGGAACCACAAATATTGTGAGAGGCGATAAAATCACTGGTTAGCGCTGTGCAGCATGGTCCCCGGCTCCATCCGTTTCCCCCGGCCCCACTGGCGGGTGAAGGCCTTTTCTGTGTTGCTCCTGTCCGTTCTGCTGTATTTTCACCCTCACCGCACGGCTAAAGACTCCTCCATGCTCCCTTTGCCCATCACATGCTCGATCCCGGCAGGTCGAGGGGAGGCATGACCCTCTGCACGAAATGCATCTGCCCCATTGGGTTTGCTGTTAGTCCACGGGCTGTCCTGTCCTGGTTGTGGGGGAGCCGTGTTGGACGTGCGTGGAGACGGGAGGGTTGTGAGTCAGGGGTTTTGAGGAAGTTGCCCGGGCCCACATCAGTCCAGGCAGACAGTAAGCGCCTGCAGGGAGGGAATGTCTTACCCATCGCGACGGTGACTCAGTGCCTTGTGGGCATTTCCTAGCCCTCCTCTGAAACCCGCAGCGTTGGCCTGTGCTGGAGGCAGGACTGGTGGGGCCGTGATCGGCTAGGACGGGAGATGGGTCATTCCGTTATTGTCCACTGGGGGGGGTGGGGGGATCTTGCCCCTACCCTGGTGCAGTTGGGGTTGGCCACAGCTGGAGGTGGGATATAGCAACTAGATGGACCAATAGTCTCCTCTGCTGTGGGCAGGAGGCGGGGACACTGGACTGCAGGAACCCGGGGCCAGATCCTCAGCTGGTGTAAATGGGGGTAGAATCATAGAATCTCAGGGTTGGAAGGGACCTCAGGAAGTCATCTAGTCCCACCCCCTGCTCAAAGCAGGACCAATCCCCAATTTTTGCCCCAGATCCCTAAATGGCCCCCTCAAGGATTGAACTCACAACCCTGGGTTTAGCAGGCCAATGCTCAAACCACAGAGCTATCCCTCCCCCCCCCCCAAGCTCTGAAATCAGGTGGCTTGACACCAGCTGAGGATCTGGCCCTGGCACCGGGGCGCCCCCTGCTGGGGGGGCCTGTGGCAGGCATTGCCCGGGGCAGTGACGGCGTGTGCTGTGGCCAGTGTCTTGGCGTGCGAGGCTCAGGCCGGAGCAGGCTGTCCTGGAGGGTGCCCCCAGGGATCTCCGCTGAGCCGGACAGGGCAGGAGGTAACAGTGCTCGCTTCTCCTTCTCATTCCCGCCTCCCGACCCCGATTCCTGCGTCGTCATCCCCCCGCAACATGAGCCTGCCTTGGGCACGGCAGCCCCCTACGTAGCCGTGCCATGGGGCCAGGGGATGCACCGCGGGCTGTCACCGGGCGCTGCTCGCCCCCAAGGGGGCTTCTGAAACGGAGCCTGCTGGGGCTGTTGTTTTAAGAGCAGTACCTCTGCTGGGAGGGCCGTGCAGGCAGGCAGAGAACAAACCCGCCCCGCAGACAGCTCGAGGGTGCAAACACAGGGCGTGAACTGGAGCAGTCCGGCTTCCTCAGGGCCAGCGTGGGCATTGCCTGCCAAGCTCCGCGTCGCGGGGGGTCAGCTCGGAGGCGTATCCACCTCCCTGGGGACTGTATCCTGCCCCCAGCAGCGCTGGACTCTCTGGTGCACGACCCTTGAACGGTTTCAGAGTAACAGCCGTGTTAGTCTGTCTTTGCAAAAAGAAAAGGAGGACTTGTGGCACCTTAGAGACTAACCAATTTATTTGAGCATGAGCTTTCGTGAGCTCACTTCATCGGATGAACGGTTTGCTGGGGACCTTATTGCCGTCCCTGGTGGTCATGCAGCACCAGTGAGCGGCCTGCCCGGATTTCTGAGGGTGCTGGGGGGGCGGTGAGGGACGGTGCGGGAGGTGATCTCTTGTATTGGGCCAGCTTCTGTGATGAGACCCAAGCTTTGGAGCCACAGAGCTCTTCCTCAGGGCTGGGAAAGGGTCTCGCGGCACAATGCCAGGTGGAACAGATTGCTTGGCAGGAGTAGCTAGCGCATATGGTAAGGGACCATTCCAGATACAGCGGCCCATTAACACCCCTGCAGTCGTGAGACAGAAAAGGGGGGCTAATGGGTAACAGGTTGTTGTCATGAGCCACAAATCCAGTGTCTCTGCTCAGTCCATGGTTTTTAGTGTCTAGAGTTATGAATTGAAGCTCCCAGGCTCGTGTTGTGTGGGTTTCCTTCGAGGACGGAGAGGTCAGATCGAGAGTGATCGCTTTGTGAAGTGTTCGCCCGCAGGCCGGAGGGTGTTTGGGTCATTTATCTGTGTGAGGTCATTCGAGAGCGCGGTGATTGTCTGGTTTCACCCCCGTCGCTGTTACTGGGGCATGTAGTCCACTGGATGGGGGGCAGCATGTGTCAGACCCATGGAACTTGAAAGGTGTGTTGTAGGGGGTGAGTGAGCTTTTAAAGTCCCCTAACGGGACTTCTGCGTCCCACACAGAAGGTGCAGACGGAGCTCCAGGCAGAAGATCCGGGGTGAAATGCTGGCCCATTCAAAGTTAATGGGACTTTTGCCATTGATTATCCTGGGGCCAGGATGTCACCCCCACTTCTCCTCTTCTAGACACCAGCTTTTGCGTCCCTGAGCATGCCCTAAGGAAATGGTTTATCCGCATCCTGTGTGAGCTGCCTTGCTGGAGAAGATCTGCATGCACCGGCCTGGCAGGGCACCTGGGAATACCCTGTAGGGGGGGCGGGGGGCAGGGGGCAGGGGCTGTCTCCTTTCCACCTCTCCCACTTGTGCCTCCGTTCCCTCTTGCCTCCGTGTGCCCCGTGCCCGTTGGACAGGTGCCCTCGCCTGTGTGTGCAATGAACGAATATGGGCCGGGGTCGGGGCCAGGTCACTGCAGCTGGTGCAAGGCTCCAAGGTCCCTTCTGGGGGCAGGCTTTGTACCTGGGAGCCTGATGCCGAGAGGAACCGGCACATTGTGACTCCTGTTGCTGTCCCAGGATCAGGTCCTCACAGAGAGTGGGGCTCACAGCCCTGGAGAAAGACATCCTCCATGGAGCCACCGAGCCGGAGCAGGAAGGGCTGCGCGGGCTTCTCTGATTTGCCGCCACCCAGGCCTGGAGGGGTGAGGCCTGTGGTCAGAGCAGAGCCCCCTCTCTGGCCATTGATTCTACCGATACCATGGTCCCAAAGATGGTGGTGGGCGGGTCCTGTGCCCTGCACTGGACCTCCCCGTCGCTGGGCTGGGAGCCATGCACACTGCTGAGCTCTGCCCCATCTCTGCCCCCCGCCCCCCGCCTACAGTGTGCCAGCACCTGCCCCCTCCTCACACCGACGTGCCCTCGCAAAACTCCCTTTTGGAAGCAGCTGAGTGGTGTGGGAAGCCAGCGCCCATCTTAGCGGCTGGCAGAAAGCCCCAGGTGGTGGGCACGGGGATGCTAGCAGCTCTCCAAGCCTTGGCGTCGGCCACAGCCAGATTAAACTTGCGTCCACCCCTGCACCGACCCACCCCGGGCTGTCACAAATGGAAGGTGCATTGCTGGTGTGCGAGCATGGCTCAGGGGCTGGTTCCGATTCTTGCCAGGATAAAACTTGTTCCCCATTTGCCCGTTTCACTGGCCTGCACTGACTCTCGGGCACCTCGGGTCACTTTCCCTCCCCTCTCCTGGCTGCTTTCGGTCCAGCGAGGCGGGTCCGGAGTTGATGTTTAGTGCCCAGTTCCATTACATGCCAGACGCCCCCTGCGAGGGCAGCCGCTGGTAGAGACGAGGCCTGGATCTTTAGTACGTAAACCCACAGACGACTTGGGGCCTACGTGCTTGAGCGAGATCAGTGGGGTTGGGCCTGCGGCCAGTCTCAGGTACCCTCTGGCATTAAGGGGGGCTCCCAGCCTTTCTCACCCTCAGATCTTGCAGTGGGGACGTTTCTCCCAGTCACTGGTCAGTGGGGCCTTTAGCGTGTTTCGTGGGAGAACGGAGACGGGCCGGGGCTGTGTGAACTATAAAGGGGATTCTGTCTTGGGGCAACCGAACACAGACGGACCCTGGGGTTCTGTCTGTTGCGCCGGTTCCCAGCCTGCATCACCATGAGGGGTCTCCCGCAGAGGCCTGGCCTCGGCAGCCAGGGGATGGGGGCTGCCCTGGCAGATGCTCTGGGAGAATGGGTTCAAGCCCAGGGTTAACCGGCATCCCCAGCCAGGCTGGCTTGAGCGTGTGTGGGGAACGCAGGCCACCGTGTAGCTGGAGGGGACTGAATGAAACCCCATTGCCCCATCCCGGGCTGGCTTTGTCGTGCGAGGCCTCAGCCCTGAACTGCCCTGCACAGGGCACGGGCACTGCACAGAAGAGGAACCTCAATCCTGATCTGCAGCCCCCTGTTATCTGAGCCCTGGGTTCCCCCCACTCTGCCAATTGCCCCTCAATCCTGAACCGCAGCCCCCTGCCAGCCCAGCCCTGGGTTCCCCCCACTCTGCCAATTGCCCCCCAATCCTGAACCGCAGCCCCCTGCTAGCCCAGCCCTGGGTTCCCCCCACTCTGCCAATTGCCTCCCAATCCTGAACCGCAGCCCCCTGCTAGCCCAGCCCTGGGTTCCCCCTGCTCTGCCAATTGCCCCTCAATCCTGAACCGCAGCCCCCTGCTAGCCCAGCCCTGGGTTCACCCACCCACCAGATCTGCCAATACCCCTCCTTCCAGGCCGGCCCCCCATCTCTACTGATGCCCCTCACTCCTGACCCGCAGCCCCCTGCTGTCCCAGCCCTGAGCTCTTCCCCCCACTCCCTCTGCTCTGCCGATGCCCCTCACCTGACATGCCTCCCCCTGCAATTCACTGAGTGATTAAGGACTAAAGTGAAGCGACTTCTCTCAACCCCAGGACACTTTGGATCTCAGCTCCCCGGGTATCCCATTTCCCCGTCAGCTGGCGCGTGGGTCGCACCCAGTGTTGTAACTTGTATTGCTTGTATCCCAGGGTGGGGTTTTTCCCGCCTTCCTCTGGCCACAGCGCAAGGGTGAACCCCTGCGCTGAGGTGGGACAGAGACCCCCTGTTCCTAGACTCCTGTGCCAGATAGCCAGTTTTGGGGGGTGGGAAGGAATTTCCCTCCAGGTCACATTGGTGGGGTCACTGGGGGGTGCTTCTGCCTTTCTCTGCAGCATGGGGTGTGGGTCGCCTGCCAGGATCAGCCTGGCTTCCCTCCACTGCCTTTACAGGGGCCTCGGGCACTGACCGCACCTGAGTCCCCCTGTTCTCTGCCTGAGGACTGAAAGCTTTGGTCTAACAGGTTGCAGGAATACAATACAGGGCTCAGTTACGGCGTGAAGCTGAAATGCCTGTGATCTACAGGAGGGGAGACTGACCCGCTGTCCGGCCCCTTGGGCCTCCCGCTCTGTGAAAGGCCTCGCCCGCAGGATCTACGCTCTCTCTTAGGGTCTCAATCGGGGCCCAAGCGGGAGCTCCCTAAATGCTGGCACTTCATTATTTTTTTTCTTCTCATGCAAATGTCTAGAGACACTGTGTAAACAGCCCTCGTCCCGTAGCCAAAACTCGGCTCGTGAGCAGGTCCAAGCAGAACATTCCAAGCGCGCTGTGGATCGGCGCCAGCCCCGGAGGGCAGGAGAACGGGGCCTTTTATGGTAGCATTTCTCCATTCAAATCGAAACCCCAACCCAAAACAAAACAGAGCCGGGAACACAAACACGGCCGCTAGAAGACGCAGCTGGGGAGCAGCCCGGGAGGGGGGACCTGGGGGTTCGCAGTAGAAGGAAGAGCCAGTGATTAGCAGCCTGCCTGGCGCAGCATGAGCAACGGGATGGACGGGGGGTGGACAGGGAGGACAAGCAAATAACCCTGCTTGTGGCGGGTGGCCGGGGAGGAGAGACTGTGTTTCCTTTTCAGTGCCGTTGGTGGATTACTGGTAACGAATGAATCCAGCTCTGGACCTGACCGGCTTGAAGGCCTCTACAGAGCCATGCGGTGAGCACAGACGAAGGGCAAGATTCCCACCCTCTGCCCCCTACAGCCCTGTCAGCGAACTGGAGGGAGCATCTCTAAGGGGATGAAACACCCTAGTCAAGGCTTGTCCCCCTCTGATGAGCTTTCCACCGAAGAGGCCAGGCCCTGCCTGGCGTGGGGAGGGCCTCTGGAGATGTGACGGAGGTCGACCTGCTAGTTACACACCGGTCCCCGGGACATGGGAAGGTGGTGCAGAGCTCTGTGGAGAAGCGCGTGAGAACTTGAGGATACAGCAACTCCTGGACCAGATCAGACCAGGCAGGCGTGGTGGGCAGCCCATGTTCACGAGCTTGTCTACACACGGGCATTTATCGCAGTAGCTATGCTGAAATAATTATCTAGGTATAAGGCCCATGTGGACTCTCCTCTTCCAGAATGAGAGTGCCCGCTTGTGGGTTGGCTTTATCCACGTTGGAGTGATTGTTTGGGAGTAGCTCCTTCGGTAAGTTTCCGAGTGGAGACAGATCCTGAGTGGGGGAAATGCGCTCCTTGGCGGTATAAGCAGGGGAACATCAAGTAGGAGTAGGGCAGACGCATTACTTCTGTTGGCAGCATTGGTACTCTGAAGAACAGGCCTGGTAGGGGGAGACTTGAGGAGTTGGGGTTAGCTTGAGAAAGAGAGGGTTAAGACATGACGTGATCATGCTCCTTTGTAGGAGAAGGTTTCTGAGAGTAGGTGGCTCTTCCATTGAGCAGAAAAAGGAGTGGTGACATCTGTGGCTGGAAGTTGAAGCTGGAACAAGAAATAAAGCATTTAATGGTGAGAGTCATTAACCACTGAAGAAGTTACCTAGGGATGTGGGAGAATCTCCTTCACTTGAAGGCTTTTTAAATCAAGACTGGCTCTCTGTCTGAAAGATCTGAATTGGAAATGATGGGACTTGATAACAGAGGCGCTGGATGAGGTTCCTTGGCCTGCCATGTGCTGGAGATCAGACTTGATGCTCAGAACGGTCCCTTCTGGCTTTGAAGTCCATAAATCCAGTGTTCCATGGAAAGAAGGGGAGGGACTCTGGATTCCCACCAGTGTAACCAAGAATTAGCCCTAAATTTGTCGCTGTTCCTTCCTGGCCTCCAGCCAAGTGACTCTTTGGGTGGGTGGGTCCATGGGCGGTCCAAGGACAGCCTGGCTCACCGACCCCTGGCAGACTGGTGGGAATTACCAGGCGTGGCTCCCTGCAGTGCAGCAGTTTCTGGCCAGTGTTTCTGAGCCACCAGGAAAGACAGAGGCCTGTGGTGGGAGCAGCCCCGAAGGAAGCCTCCTCGGGAATAGGGAGCGTCGTCGTCCAGACAGAAAGAGATTTGGCCTGAACCTCCGCTGAAACTCAGCCCACGTTGGATTGCTTTGGGAGGTCTGAAATGGTTGGCATCTTCTAAATCATGTTTGTCTTTCCAAGTTGAGACTGGGAGCAGAAGAGCCAGGGCAGAAGAGACCCTGGCTGGATAACTCAGAGAACCTCCAGCGCAGGCAGCTGGATGTTGGGGTCTTCTCCCATCCAGACGTTGTGATGACTCCCATCGGTGGGAATGCCCAGCTTTTAGCAAGCTAAGGGTGAGCTAAGGGTCCGAGCCCAGGCCTGGGAGTTGAGAGAAGTCTGTTCACTCCTGGCTCTACTATGGACTCACTGGGCATGAGAAGCCACAGGGCTGCAACCTGGGTGACTCCCAGGGGCTGGGGGCTGGGATCCCAGGGTGGCTGCCATATCCACGCCGCCCCCTCTGCAAAGCAGGGAACAGCAGCCTGTGAGCCCTCCGGGTGCACGCACCACTGGATCTCCTGCCCATAGAGGTCCCACCTGGCGGAGCCGACCGCATTCCCTGATTGGCCCAGGTGCACTATTTCAGGCCTAGGCAAAGCACCTGGAGGCTGTTTCTGCAATAAGGCAGGTCCCTGGGTTGCTGCTGCTACAGATCCTGCTGTGTGGTCCTGATCCTTGCTCCTGGTTCCAGTTCCCAGTTCCTCGCCCCTGCTCCTGACATCTCGCGCTGTCTCTGTTCCCCTAACTCTACTGTGGCTGGCGTTCTTCGCTCTCTGCTGCAGCTCATAGAGTTCAGCTCCGACCTAGTCCTACGGTGTGACATTGGTACGGACTTCTGCTTCTGCCCTTAACCCTCTGCACTGAACTTGGACCATGTTCTCGAGTCCCCTCCACCCCAAGCCCCCACCTCGACCCGGATCCCATAGCTGGAGTCCTGACACTGTATGACCTGGGGCACGTCACTTGCTCTTTCTGGGCCTTGATGTTCCCATCTGTAAAATGGGGACAATTATAGCATTGTAGGACTTCAAGGGACCTCGAGAGGTCATCTAGTCCAGTCCCCTGCCTTCATGGCAAGACTCAGTGTTATTATCTAGACCATCCCTGACAGGTGTGTGTCTAACCTGCTCTTAAAAACCTCCAATGATGGAGATTCCACAACCTCCCTGGGCAATTTATTCCAGGGCTTAATCACTCTGACAGTTAGGACATTTTTCCTCATGTCCAACCTAAACCGCCCTGGCTGCAATTTAAGCCCTTTGCTTCTTGTCCTGTCCTCAGCAGTTAAAGAGAACATTTTTTCTCTCTCCTTGCTGTAACAACCTTTTATGTACTTGAAAACTGTTCTCATGTCCCCTCTCAGTCTTCTCTTCTCCAGACTAAACAACCCCAATTTTTTCAGTCTTCCCTCCTAGGTCATGTTTTCTAGACCTTTTGGTTGCTCTCCTCTGGCCTTTCTCCAGTTTGTCCACATCTTTCCTGAAATGTGGTGCCCAGAACTGGACACAATGCTCCAGTTGAGGCCTAATCAGTGTGGAGTAGAGCGGAAGAATTACTGCTCGTGTCTTGCTTACAACACTCCTGTTGACACATGATGTTGGCTTTTTTTGCAACAGCGTGACACTGTTGACTCATATTTAGCTTGTGATCCACTCGGACCCCCAGATCCCTTTCTGCAGTTCTCCTTTCTAGGCAGTCATTGCCCACTTTGTATGTGTGCAACTGATTGTTCCTTCTTAAGTGGAGTATTTTGCATTTGTCCTTATTGAATTTCATCCTATTGACTTCAGCCCATTTCTCCAGTTTGTCCTGATCGTTTTGAGTTCTAACCCTATCCTCCAAAGCACTTGCAACCCCTCCCAGCTTGGTATCGTCTGCAAACTTTATAATCATCCTGACTGCAGAGGTGCATGTCAGTCTGACTTTCCGGTTGGTTGTGAAGTGCTTTGAGATCCTGGGATGGCAGGTGTTAGTAGAGGGCAAAGCTTCACTGTGTGAAACTGGCTTTAAGATTAGGACCCAGAAGTATGTCTCGGCCACACCCCGCAATGCCCAGGGGTGTTCGCGTCGGGGGTCTTCATAGATTTTGAGTCTAGAAGGGACCGATATGATCACCCAGTCTGACCTCCTGCATCATCCAGGTCAGAGGACCCCCTAATGATTCCTGCATGAAGCCCGTCATGCAGTTGTAGTTGAGCTAGACCCTAGTTTAAGATGCTCTAAAGACTTCAAGTGATGGAGGATCGACCCCGCCTTTAGATCCATTGTTCCAGTGGTTAATTACCCTCACCGTTAAAAACCGGGGCCTTGTTCGTAGCCTGAATTTCTATAGCTGCAGCTTCCAGGCATTGCACCGTGTCCAGCCTCTGCTCTCAGAAGTCAGTTCCCCTTGTGGGGGCTTGGATAAATTAAACAGAGCCCGTTCCTTCAGTCTCTCGCTGCAAGCTGGCTTTTCCAGACCAGGAATCTTTCCCGTAGCTTTTTTTCTGACTGCTCTCCGGCATTACCAGGCTTGGTTTGGCTGGTTATAGAGATGTGGGCCAGTTGTGGAATTCAGAGCTGGCTCCGAGTCCAAGACTTTGGGACGTGGGATTTGCTTTGGGGTGCTGGGAAGTTGGACCCCTCAGCAATGTTCGTCCATCCCAGAAATCTCAGCACAGGGCCTGAGAAACACTGGAATGATGGTGCAGAGACATTCCGGTCACTTCCCTATGTCCATCCCTCGGAGGGGGACATGCAGGGGCTTGGGTACTTAGCAGCTCTTGCTGGGAAGTAGCTGTGGCTTCCCTGGCATGCGTGTCTTCGTGCCGTATCAATATCAACAAATAGTTTTGAGCCACAAGCTCCTTCCAGGAAATTCTGGGTTGGATTGCCAGTGTGAGTGGCAGGATATACTGGGCGGAGCGGAGCTTGGCGTGTGGTGCGGGGCTGGGGACATGGGAAAGTGAACCAGCAAAACTGGGCTTACGCTGCGCTTGACGCTGTTTTCTGCAGTGGGTAAAGATCACCCTGCGTGTAGAGGAGAAAAGGGCCAGCCCAGGAGCAGCATCAGAAGAGGTCTGCTGCCCGGCGTGAGTCCCAGCTGTTGTCGCAATCAGGATGATGGCTGGGCCACTCTGTTCTGCTCGGCAGGAGCCCGGGTTTGAGCCCCTCCAGAGCTATTCGATACCCAGACCCTGAGTCCTTTGGCAAATCCGGACCTGACGCAGGGACCAAGAGGAATACGGAGGAAACAAAGCCCGAGGTTAATTGGCAGTAATTTGCCTCTGGTAATTACTGGAACAATAGCTTGGCTGTTTCGTCTGACATCTGCGGTCTTTTGCTCCACTTCAAAGGTTCCATACACGCTGCTTAAAACAACTTTACGTAATGACCCCGGGCCCTGAGCCCAGGTTCTTCAGCACTCCGAGCACAGGCCCCTGTCATTTGAACTAAAGGAGCTACTCAGTTGGCAAGTAGCAGTGGTAGGCTGTTACCCTCTGCAGCCCAGCCATTAGAGGAGGCCACTGTAGCAGTACGGCCTTTTGATAGCAGCCGAGACCTCTCTTCACACAGGACCGTAGGCCAGCCCTGCCTCTGGAGTGCAGCGTCCGTAAGAGCAGACATCGCTGTCGTCAGCTACTGCAGCTGCTTGCCTGCGGCTCGAGGGATCGAACTGACGATCTGCTCTCTGAACACCCGGCCCCAGCCCCTCAGGTCGAAGGGCAGTCTCCATCAGGGAGGCACAGTTTCAAAGAACTCTGGTAATTAACTCATTAGTTAATTCAGCAAATGAGCTCTCAGTGGGATTACCCCTAAATACTCCCCTGGTATTAATACAGAGCACTGCTTCAGCCTTTCCAAACATGAATCCTCGGCCCAGCAGCTTCATACCCATTCAGCAGATGGGGAAACTGAGTCACGGGGCAGGAAAGGGACACATCTGAGCTCAGAGAGAGCCTCAGCATCAGAACCAGCAACAAAAATGAGGAGTCCCATTCCTGGGCTCAGATCGAGATCCTCAGCCTCTCTCTTCTGTTGGGGTTTGTTTTGTCATGCCTTCAGCCACTAGATAAACCCTGCAGCGGGAGACCCATCCGTCCATCAGTGCCCGTCCCCGGGGTATCTGAGCACTGAGCCAGCCCCTGCGGGCTCACCCCGGCTGTCGCTGGCTGGGCACTACCCCAGCAGCTCGCCGGATAAGACACAGTAACGCCATACACCACGATTCATTTTTTCAGCATCTTTCATTGAAGCTGCTTCTCACGGCGCTGGCAGAGGGCTGATTTAAGGAGGCGGAGAAGGGACACGGGGCATTCCAGGTGCTGCGCCGACGGATGCTCGTGCGTGAGCACTGGACTCTGATGCTTGGTGAGCAGAGGGTACGTGGAGGGAAGACGGCTGAGAGGCACAGGGAGGGACCTGGCATTGATGACCTTGACCAAAGGTTAATGTCCCCGACACGTGGCAGCAGCCAGTGGCTACTGCGACGAGCTACCAGTGTAGGAGATCAGCTTGCTGGTGCGGCTCCGATCCGGAGCATTTCCTTTCTTCTGTGGGAGGTTGCTGCAGCTGTTGTGTTTCTGGGGGCAGCAGGTGGGAGGGAGAGGAGCGGTGGGAGAGGGGGCACATCATGTTTTCGGGGGGGAGCTGCAAGGGACATACAAATACCTTCCAGCACTGAGGGACGCATGGGGGGACAGCCTCTCGGAGCTGGAGCTCCGGGTGGGCAGAGAAGCTGCTTTCTGTGTGTGTGTTTTTGCCCAAGTTCGATCTTTGCACAATAAAACTGTCCCCAGGAAGAGACTCAGGCCGGGCAGTGAGAGCCAGCCGGAGTGAGGGGAAACTGAGGCAGCGGCTAGCCCGAAGCTAGGCTCGGTAGGCGACAGCCTGGACGTAACGGGCGAGCGTGGGAATCCATGCTACGTGAAGGGGAGCGACTGCTCCCGCTTTCGAACACTGGGGCGGAGGATTGTGCAGAGCTCGTGAGCTCTTGCTCTGACCACGCAGTCTGGCTACAAGACCCTTTTATTCTGCCACAGCTGCCATCCGGAATAGCCAGCCTCCTTCATTTCCCCTCCAACAGCTCTTCTCTTCCCCTCCCTTCCGGGCGAGGGACCAGAGCCAGCATGAGCATCTTTGGATGAACCTGCACGGCAATTATTCGCTCGCACCAATGTGAGACGGTACCCGGGACGGTAGCCGTGCCCCGGGAGGCTTGGCAAGATGCTTCTTTGGGCATGTGAAACTCCGGCTACGAGGAAAGCCAGAGGCCGGCTGCTTGCGCTGAGGTCTGTGCAGCGTGAGGGGCAGCGTGGACAAGCGACGTTGCAAGGGGTGGTTGGTCTTTGCAAGGACGGGGCTGCTGGGCTCAGCAGAGGGTTCTGTGCTTCCTGCATGGGGGGGGGGGCAAGCAGGTGAAATGCGCCTGCTGAGTGTGCCTGGGGCCCCCGCCTGTCCGTGGAGGCTCAAGCCACGTTAGCTAACAACGGTCGTGCAGCTGGTGCGGGGCGTGGGGGAGGGACTGCAGAGCAGAAATGTTACATACTGGCCCCCCAGTGCCCAGCGGTAGCAGGTGCCATGGCCTAGCAAGATGGTTTCTCGCTGGAGGAGAAATCCGTGGCACGCGCTCAGAGTTCACGCTTCGCGTAACTCGTTTATCCAGCGGCCTAGGGCCCAGGTGGTCATGAAGGGCAGGGAGGCAACGGCTGCTTTAGCCGTCCCAGCCCAACTCTACTGCCCAGTTTCCAGGGAGTAATGCTGCCCCAAGAACGGACTCCGGCTAGGGCGATTCAAGCTCTCCTGCCCTTTGCAACAGCTCCCCCAACCAGAAACTACATCACAAACCGAACAGCCGCGCAAGCATCGTCTCCTGCTACGTGAGAAGCCGGTGTAATGCCGCCACCTGGTGCCTACCACCGTAATGGGGCTAACCTGCCACGCGGTCGCCTTCTCCATGCTGGAGCAAAGTGCCGGCGTTCCCACTCCTAGCCTGATTTCCCCGGTCTTGGCTCCTTCAGGATCCTACCATCTAGAAACAACGAAACCCGCCTAATTTCCAAAGCAGTTGTCAAAATCGAATCGCTCTCCTTCTTAAGAGGCAAATCGATTCCTCTTCCCTGGCAGACAAGTCACCTGCTGTCTGCCCTTCAGCCTGGAATGTGCCAGGAAACCGTCAGATCCCCCACCTCAGCCCATGATGTGAGAAGGGGCTGGGGGTTGAAAACAAAGGGACGCATGGTTCAGGCAGAGAAAAGGAAGTCCTCTACGCTTAAGTTGGCGTAGTTCACTACTGGTGGGAGTGGGGGCTGGGGGGGTCATTGAGGCAAATGCTGAGGCTGGACTCCAGATTCTGTAACTTCTTTGCTGTGTGAGCTGAAATGGTGTTTCAAGGGGAGCCACCCTCATGCTGCAGGGCCGATCACCAGCAGGGGTCAGGAGGAATTTCTCCTTCCCTTGGTATAACACAGCTCCGTTGATCAGGCTCATTGGTATGTTCCCTCCCACCTCTGAAGGATCAGGGGTAGGTCACCACCAGAGCGGATGGAGCCACATGGAACGCTCCCCGTTCTCGGCCTCAGAGGCCCTGCTGGTTTGTTGCACATCGATCAGCGATGGGCTGGGTGCGTGGGTTAAGCTAATCCAGGAAATGATCATGGGGGGCGTTTTGCAGATGTGTGTGCGAGTCCCGTCCCAAAGCTCTGCCGTGATTAGAGAAATGCCCTCTGGAGGGGGCTGATTGCAACGTACCACCAGCCACACGCTCTGATTTCTGGGTGTGTAGGAGCCTGTGTGAAAAGCAGTAGCCAGCCAAGTATGCTCAGATTAATGCTTGCAGTTAATACAGCAGCTCTCCCTCACATAGACCCTGGGCGGTCCGAGGACCGGGGAAGACGAAGCCAGGGCCCTGGCATGTTTGGGGCAGTTGGGTCCACGGGCAGGTCTCCCTCTTGTGAAGCGGTTGAGCATTGCACAGAATGGTGCGGTCGCCATTGCCAGTGGGTTCCAGGCTGGGCCGTCACCCCCTTCCTTCTGCACGTCCCTGCGCGGTTCAGGTCTTCCCCAGCCCATGTGAAGGAGCGCAACCATTCGCCAGAGCTGACCACAGCCGCATCGCTCAGTGGAGCAGGCCTCCGTGGACGGGGGGGAGCAGACATGAGGGGGGTGTCCGGGGGCAGGCTCCTAGCGGCGGCCCCCCAGCCCAGGTCACGCCGCATGTAAGATGACCAAGAGCCCGGTCTCTGCTTTGCCGCGCCTAGGGACTGGTGACATTCTAACGCCGGGTCTTCTTGTGTTTGCTTCGCAGGCGGCTACCCCGTGTGCGCCTCCTGTCAACTCTGAGCTGGTAAGTGAGCCGACCCCTCTTCCCCGGGGGCACTCTGGCCGCGGCTTCACGGCGGCTCTTGCCACTGCAAAAAAGAACACAGTGAAACAGCATTGGCACCTGGGGAGGGAGCAGAGCACGGGGCTGGGAACCAGGGGAGTTGCATTCTTGGCTCTGCCACGGAGCCAGCGGTGCCTCAGTTTCCCTCTCTGTCCAACATGGGCCTGCCGTGGTCCTTCCCTGTGGCAGGGGCAGTGGGATGCTGTGAGGGAAGGAGCAGAATTATTTGGAACAATCTGTAGAGCCCATTAGGGTGTCAGTGACCAACTAGCTGGCAGTGCTTAGGTGACCCAGAAGGAACTGATCCCCTGTGGGTGACCTGGAGTCTAGAAGGGCGTGGATGGAAAAGAGGGTCTGGTATAGGGAGAGGAAGGATAGTCCGGGGTGTTAGCCTGGGATGTGTGAGACCTGGTTTCTAGTCCCTGCTCTGCACAGGCTCCCTGGGTGGCCTTAGCCAAGTTACTTAGTTGCTCCGTGCCTCAGTTTCCCCTCTGTAAAATGGGGCTAATGGCCCTGCCTCACAGGGGGGGTTGTGAGGGTCTGTGGATTGAAGGCAGCGAGGTGCTCTGATAGTATGGTAAGCGGGGGGTTAGGTAGATAGGGAGGTTGGCATGAGAGGGTCGTCTCCGTGTCAGGGGGGCTGGGGCTGGCCCAGACTCGCCCTGGCAGAGTTTGGGTGGTGGGTGAGCGAGGGCTGTTCGCAGCCAGGCTGGTGCTGGGGTGTTTCCGAAAGGACCAGACAAAGGGCATTGAATTCCCTTCACTTGCCAGGTTCAGCAGCTGGCTGCGTGTACTCCAGAGTGAGCCCGACTGGCTCTGAGAGCTGCCCTGGGACACTTCATCCGCCCCTCTCCGTCCTGTCCCCAAAGCCCCGTAGAGCACCAAGGCAAAGCACTGACCGAGCTGACAGCTCAGAAATGGGACCCATCGGTGTGCCAGTAGGGGGCACTGTTGCCTCCCGGTCAATACTGAACTGCTGCTGCCCGGCAGGATTTAGCAGGCACTGGATAGCTAAGAGAGCCAGCTTAGCAAGGGGAAGTCAGTCCCAGCTGGTGGCTAATGCTGATCAGGAAGTTTCTTGTGGAGCAGGTCTTGGCGCCGGGCATGCTGGGGTAGTTACATTCCGCTTGCTGCAATAAGGAAAGCCCCGGCCGTTTCACTTCTCTGAACTGCAACACTGGTTACTGCCACCGTCCCCCTTTCGGTGGCAGGTGAATTCCCTCCTGATGTGACGAATCTGGGCTGTCGCTGTGCTCAAGCCCCGGCGAGAGAACGTGGATCCCCCTGCTTGGAAAGAGGTCTCTTGAGCTGTGGGAGAATCACCATTAGCAGTATAGGGCCTATGGCACACAGAGAAGCAGTTCCAATTCCCTCCAGTAGAGGACAGTGGTGCACATACACACTTGCCGTTTATATGTAGGGGTGGCGTCACAGTAGCAAACGGCTGGCGTAGGACGCATTTTGGCCTCAGGATCCTCAGCTGGTGGCCTGTATTCATTTTCGGAGGCCTAGTCTCCGCGCAGCTGACTCTTGAGGAATTGTTGCTTGCCACAGATCAGCAGTTCAACTCCCCGCGCCTCTTGCTGTTGGGTCGGCATGGGAAAGTTATTCAGAGCTCAGAGGCAGCTCAGTTCTGGTTCAGCCCGCTCTGTGGGCCTAATGCATGTGCCATCGGGGGGCGATAGCAAAGGGGGGTGCAGGGGATAGGAGGCAGATGCAGCAGGCTTTCCTGTTCTCAGGGTCTGGCCTCTCCTCTGCCACCTCCCCTAGCATTAGCAGTCACAGGTGAGTCAGCAATTACCGGGAGCAGGTGTCTATCTCGGTGCGCTCGTGTTATGGCCCTGTGCACTTGGAAAGCCCGCCAGGAAATCGGCCTGGGAAACCTGCATTCTGGTCGGGACCCAATTCTCCTTGCCGAATTCTAGGGGACGGTTAGTCAGGATGTTTGGGTCGGTCCAGGATAGAAACAGGGCCGAGGTGCAACGCGCAGATTCAGATTCAGGTTAGGATCTGGCCCTGCCCAAACCCGTGGGCTCTTGGACCCGGGATTAGTTCAGATAGAGATACAGGCCAGCTGTACAATTCAGGGCGAGATCCGCAGCGGGACCCCGAGCCCCCTTGACGTCTGGGGAGGGGCTTGGGCCAGGATCCATTTATAACACATGAGTCTTACCCCATCCCAATGGCATTCGGTTCCCATCACACCAGGGACACGCTCAGATTCCACCACAGCCAAGTAATTCTTGTCCTCGCCTCCCCGCAGTGGTCTCATTTGAAATTGGTGGGACTGCAGGGCTTCATGGCCGTGCCAGGAACAATACAGCTCCGGACGCGGGGGTCTGCCATTTTGAAGGGCGAGCCGGGAGAATCTGTTCCTGATGTGGGCTCACCCAGGTCTCAGTTCCCTTCTTTGGGCATGAAGCTCTGCCATCCTCAGCAGCCTAAACTCGTATGTGCCACGGGCAGAGAACAGCTGGGACCCACCAACGCCTGATGCCTCTGCAGTGGTAGGGAATTGACTAGGTGAAATATACCCAGACGATCCCAGTTGATGAACCATGTCCCCGCCAGCCCCGCTCCTGAGCTGACCCGGGGGGGAAATTCCGACTCGGATGATGACCCTTAGCCTGGCCCTCCGTCTGCAGGACAGCCTGGCAAGCCCTTTGTCTCTGCACGCTGCCATGGTGAATTCCTAGCGCGGGTTTGTGGGCAGTCACAGAGCAGGGCATTCGAGAAGCGACGTGGGGCCGGCGCTGTGTCTTCCCTTTGCCTGATTGACAACCGAATCCCTAGGGAGCGGCTCAGGGCACTGAGGGGCAGCCCGGGGCCCCGATCCAGCCGGGCACTGGTGCACGGGCCGTGTTCAAAGGGACTTTAATTGGCACGAAGAGCTGAGCGGAAGCGGGGCCTTGGCTTTTTGCCTTGTCTGGGCTCTTCGAACCTGTGGGCCATCCCTCTGAGCTTGCCCCCCTGCCCGCCCAGCCGCAAGCAGGACATGTGCTGTGTTGGAGCCTTGCAGCTTGGAGATAAGGGGGTTGCTTGGGCACCGTGCCACTGAACGGTTATTTTGACATCTCGGCGGTTAATGTAAGAAGCCAGCGAGAACTCCCCCGCTGTGCCCAGGGCAGGCTTTTCCCTGCCCAGAGAACCAGCCGGGCTTTCCTAGAGGCTGGGTCCTGCCCGGTGTGGATGTGGGGTGCTGAGCTGGGCGGCCCTGGTCCTGCACTGACGGAGTTAGTCTGAGCCCAGTTTCTTCGGCAGGCCTCCAGCTGCCGGCGGGCGACAGGGGCCCAAGAGTGGGTCTGATCCCAGTCAGTAGAGGACAGCGGGTTGCCGGTGCCGTAGCCAGGATGTCTGCCCCACAGCAGCAGAGCTCAGAGATTTATACCCCTCTCCAGACCAGTGGTCCCCAAACTTTTCAGGGTCGTGCCCCCCCTTACCCCTGTCCAGCCCCCCCAACCCCCACAGGCCGTGAGCGGGGTTGTGGCTCCGGTGGGGAGTGGCGGGGGGGCGGGGGAAACGTGGACGGGGTAATGGGATCAAGGCTGGGGGCAGGACTGGTAGCCAGGGCGCAGGGCTGGGAGTGGGGCTGCCGCCCCCGGTGGGAGGCAGACAGGGGTAAGGGGGCCAAGGCTGGGGCCACAGCTTGGGGTGGAGCCGGCATCTAGGGCCCCTGGGCATGGAGCCTGAAGCAGGGCCCTGGGTGCGGGCTTGGCAGCTTGGGCCAGGAGCGGAGCCTTGGTTGTGGGGTGAGCAGCTGGGGCCGTGGCCAGGAGCAGATCTGGGCAGCGCTTCCCCCCTGCCCCCCATGGGGGCTGGCCTGGGCCCCAGCCATGCCCCTCCCCCCGCCCCGGAACGGTCCTCTGTGCCTCCCCGGGACGGTGCGCCCCACAGTTTGGGGACCTCTGCTCTAGACCATAGTGTGAGGTGGGGGCTCAGCCCCACAGCTGGCGTGGAGGCAGGAGGCTGCTGCTGTCTGTGTGAGGCCAGTGCTGGGCACCTCCCGGCAAACAGCAGAACACGAGCATGAGCCGTTGCCGCTGAGTTTCTGAGCAGGTCCTGCCCTGCCAGCAGCCGGCAAAGTGCCCAGAGAGCTGTCGGCGCCAGTCCCAAGCAGCCAGAAGCCCTGGAGCAGCCCCGCCCGGTGCCCTGCCAAATCACAAGAGTCGCTTAAAAATCTCGAGATTTTTAAAAAATTTAAAATTTAAAAAAATTAAGGCCTGGGGGGATCTTTGCCTTCTGTTTCTGAGCGTTTTGGGGGCCCCTCGTTTCTTGTTTTCAAGTTTTTCTCTGCCATCCCGCATGGGGCGGGCAGGAATTTGTTTGTTTGGAAATGCAAGCTGAGAGTCTCCTCCAGTCCCATGACTCCGGGAGCTGGGGCTTTAAGGACATCGACTATCTCAAGAAAATCAGCAGAGTTGGGAGGGCCCCCTTGACCACGCCAATGAAATCCTCTCCCGATGCGACTGCAAAACGGACCGGCGCAGCCTGCAGCAGGGAGGGCGCATGTGGCTGGGCCCACTCCACCCTTCAAGGGCAGCGCTGTGACTCTCAGGAGGGCAGCTCGAGTCAATTAGAGGCAGGCGTAGAGGCCGGTCCGTTCCCCACCTGCCCTCCTCTGGACGGGTAGCCACCACCATGTGCCACTGATGGCCCGGGAGGGGGACACGCAGTCAAAGATCCAGAACTGAGCAGAGCCCCGTGCAAAGGCTGGGCTCTGTTTTCCTTCAGAGCCTGGGGCGTTTTCTTCCCACCCGGGGAGATCGCTCTAGCAGATGTGCCCGGGGCTCGTTTTCTTTTCTCTGATGCTGTTTAGATTGAGGAAGATGATTATTTTCACCCCTTGTTTTCCCTGGAAATCTTAATGTAAGTCAGAAACAATTAAGCTGACAGGCTGCAGGGATTTCTTCGCCAGAGCAACAAACAGGAACAATTCCCAGCAGGTCTCCGCTGATAGAAGAGGAACAGGGAATTGCTAAAACAGCTGTCCTGTGAAACAGCCCATGTTGTTTCATCTGAACTGTGAGCCGTGTGTGTCCTCGGGGCCGAGGCGCTGGCTTCTCTTGTCAACAAGATCTTCTCTCTGCTCCGCTCCGAAAGCTGCGGCAGGCGTCTGTTGAAATGTCTCACTGCTTTGTTATTGTAGGGTTACTTGTGAGTGGCGGGCTGGGCTTTGTCAGTGGAGGGCTGGGCTAGGTTTGTTATTGTAGGGTTCCTTGTGGGCACCAGGGCGTGCTCGCTGGTTTTATTATTGTAGGGTGGCTTATGCATGCTGATCTGCCAATGAAGTGAGCTGTAGCTCACGAAAGCTTATGCTCAAATCAATTGGTTAGTCTCTAAGGTGCCACAAGTCCTCCTGTTCTTTTTGCAGATACAGACTAACACGGCTGCTATTCTGAGATCTGCCAACAGCGATTGGTTGTTGCAGGGATGGGACTTTGTACACAAGTTTGTTATTGTAGGGTTGCTCCTGAGTGTTGGTCTTTGTGTACTGTTATCGTAGTACGTGGTTGCTCTTTGCTGGCTGTGCTGGGTGGGGCGGGGTTACCCCCTGTGCTTGGAACGGACCCCCGAGGCTGCCATGCACTTGCCATAAACCAATGAGGTCCCTTCCCCCAGCCCTAGTCACTCGGGTGGTCTCGGCGGGCGGGTCTGGGGTTTAGGAGGAGCCCGAGGGCGCTGCCTGTCCTGGGATCTCCCGGGGCACAGCCGGGCTCAACTCTCCAGGGCTTTCCCTGGCGCGGCCATCATGCCACCTCGGGTGCCCCCTGTGAAACAGGTGCCTGTGAGTGACTCCATCCCGGGACGCGAACTGGGGGGGGGGCTGGGAGCAGTGACAGATGGGGGGTGGGCTTGGTCCTTCCCCTGCCGGGCCAGGCTTGGCTCCTCCCTCTGCGTCGCGGACGGTCAGCTGGTGCCGCAGGTGGTCCAAGCCACAGGGGCGAGGAGGGGGCCCTCCCTGCTGTAGCAGCTGGCAGGAGCTCCCGCCTCGCCCCAGATACCCCGGTGATGGGCACAGTGCAGGACAGGATTGAGTCTCCTCCACAGACCTCGACCTAGGACGCGAGGGACGGGATGTTTCACCACGTCCCTGATCTCCTCCCCAAGGGGTATCATTGAGCCCCGAGAGGCCAGGTGCCCACCCCATCTCCTGACTGATGTGCTGCCCCCTAGTGTTGGCAGGGGGCGTGGCTGAGGGCGGCCTCCCAGTGCGTCTGCTTGTTCGTGGTTGAGTTTTAAGCCCAAGATGTACCAGCTGGAAGCCAGCCCCCTGGGGAGCCTGGAGTATCTTTCCCCTGAATCCCAGATCCAGGCCTTGGTGATGTGGTTACAGGCAATGGGAGGAAATTACCATGGGAAAACGGGCTACATAAATCAATCCGGAATTAATTGGAAACACCATCCGTGCGAAAAGCCAGGGCTCGTGCTTCACTCGGGAAGGAAGGTGGCCAGTGGGGGCTGCAGAGAGAGCCCATTGCAAAGGCCCAGCTGGAGGGGAGATTGCAGAAAGGCCGCTGTGGAGGGGCTCGAAGCAGGATCGAGGGGGCTGGGGCCTGCTCTGAAGGCTTGGCTCAGGCCCCTGGAGCAGCAGACAGGCCGATTTCTGACTTGCATCTGACAGTGCAAAGGAGGGAGAGGAAGAGAGTCTGGCTGGGCGCGCATGGGGAAGGGCAGTGTGCACGAGGGAGTGTGCGTGGGTGTGGCTAAGTGTGAGATGCGTGAGCGTGCATGGGAGTGGGTGAGTACGTTCACGGGAGCAGGTGAGTATGCGTGGGTGAGAGTGTCCATTGGAGCAGAAGTGGGAGAGAGGGTGCCCGGGGAGGGGGAGTGTGGGTTGAGAGGGTACCCGAGGGCAGGGGCGAGAGAAGGTGCCCAGGAGCGGGTGAGCAGGTGACTGGGAGTGGGTGCCCAGGGGTGGATGCGAGGGGCCCCAGAAGTGGGTGAGCAGGTGACTGGGGTGGGTGCCTGGGGCGGGGGCGAGAGTGACCGGGGGGTGGGTGTGGGTGTGAGGGTACCTGGGGGTGGATGCGCAGGGGCCTGGAAGCGCGTGAGAGGGTATCAGTTAGCTTTGCGTGTGCGTGTGAATGGATCAGTTGATTTTGCATGTGCACCGTAGCCCTGACGCACCTTCTCGTTGTACGTTAAGCAATGTGATAACATCTGTCCCATGTGCTCTCCTCCTGTCCCCGTACGGAGAAGCGTGTGCAGCGTTTTGGCAGGGTCTGCTCTGTCCTCTCTTTTCCAGCCCCTGTGTCCCAGGGTCGGGCTTTCTGTGCGGGCGTCTTGCTGTCAGCCAGGAGGCGTCGGGGTGACAGTCCTGCAGGCCAGTATTAACAAGCGCTGAGTGATTTTCGGCCTGACGCCCGGAAAGGACTAAACAGCTGCCTCCTGCCACACGGGCCCCCGGGGGGCCCTCGGAATCGCTTGTCTCGCTTGCAAATCTTGGCTTGACATCTCCTGTGTGTGCACGGAGCAGGCACCCCCGGGGCAGCACGCTCCCCTGCATCTTCTCAGGCCAGGCCGGACGTACCTACGTTCTCCTTTGGGGGTGATCTCTCGCAGGTACTTCCCTGGCCCCCATGACTGTCTTCTCTGAGCACTTCCCAATCTGTGGTGGCTGTCTGCTCACACCTCTCCCCGCTTCCCTTGTGAAGCAGGGCAGGGCTATTCTCCCACATTGTACAGAGGGGAAACTGAGGCATGGAGCGACTCAGGCTCGGATCCACAAAGATGTTCAGGCTGAGGGGCCGGAGGAGCGAATTCAGGGGCCTAAGACCTTTGTGGCTCTGGACTGAAGTGACTTATCAGGGGTCCCAGAGAGCATTTGTGGCGGAGCAGGGATTTGAACTGTGGTCTTCCAAGTGCTAAGCTCACCATTGGACCATCCATCCTCTCAGCTCTGCCTGCCCGGCTTAATCACAAGGACCCCCGCCTGATGGGAAGCAAGCGAAGAGGCACCGTGCTCATTTCACGCCAAATCTTTCCAAGCAATTATCTTCTGCGCTTCCCCCACCAGTGCACCGTGATGTGTCTCGCATTGATCCAGCTGCTGTTATCACAGCCTGGGGTTTAATCTCTCCATGGCACATCCATGCTGTGAACGCTGCAAGGAGCCCGCCGGTCCCAGAGGAAGCTTGCCAGCCCGCTCCAGGATACTTATCTGGAGAAAAACACACAGTCTTGTCCGTTTGGGACCGTTAGTGCAGTGTCAGGAGGAAGCTGATGGGGGTGTGAGGAGCCCAGCCCAGTCTGGAGATTATGGCCCAGGCTGGCTTGCAGGCCCAGCGCATGCCTGAAACGAGACGGGGAGTCCTGTGTTTGGTGGAGCCAGTTCATGGCTAGAGCCGGGGCTGGAGCAGGGGGCTGTGTGGGGAGTGGCGGGTAGGGCGGATTTGGGACACAGCCCACCTTGTAAATACCTGCCCCATCGCAGGCAAATGAACGAGGTGGCTCCAAAGGCATCTCCCATCACTAACAATGCAGAAATAGACCAGGGTCTCCACGCGGGACTCCCTGCCAAAATGGGCTTCCCCCGCATGCACCTCTGCCTGGATAGGCCGGGGCCATCAGTAACGCTCGCCGTCCGTGGAGGTGCCACCCTCTCCGATTGGCCCTGGCCCCCGGGCACAGTGGTCTGGAGGCCCCGGCCTGCCCTTTTTAGCTCACCTGTGTCCACTGAGCTGAGAGAAGCCTGAGCTAGAGACAGCCACGAAGGCCTTGGGCCAAATGGACTTGATCCGGAAAAGTACTGAGCTCCGATTTCCATGGGAGCCGGGGTGCTGAGCCCTGCTCAGAATGAGGTCCGTAGTTGATGGGTAATGTGGCCTAGGAGATCTGTAACCAACAGCAACAGCTGAAAGCTCAGGGCTGGGGATCACAGCTCTGGGGGATCTGCGAGAACTATCACAACTTCACTCAGACAAGCTCATCGATCCTTGGTTAAATCACCGTCGCTTCCCTCTCCTGCCCCGAGACCTCCATGTTACCGCTGCCAAGAGCCTAGATGCCATGGGGATGGGCACAAATCAAACTTTACAATAGCTAGCAGCAGGAGAGAGGCCTCATAGGGATCCTCTCGTGAAGCCGCACACAGGCATGGCAAAGATGCTGGTGGAAACTGACAGAGTCCCATTGGCCAGCGTGGGGGGCTGGATACAGTACTCCCCCAGAAAGACGGCCCCCGCCCTTTCCCCAGCAGCTTGTGTCTGGAGACCGCCCTCAGGCAGGAGCGTGGCTGCTCTGACGAGATGAGGCAGGTCTCGTGAGCCACCTGTCGGGGGATATTCTGTGCAGAAGGGGAACGGTTTTGCTGCTCCGTCTCCTAGCAGGAATGCGGTGGCTCAGGTTTGCCCAGTTCCTCTCCTCGCAGGATTCCTGCTCACCGAGGGGGCTTGGCTTCTCCCTGGTGGAGCTGCGCCAGGAGGCCGTGGCTGCTTTGCTGCTGGAAGTCTCTCTTTTCGCGTACCCTGTTCAGAAACGGTTCCTTAAGTGGCTGTTGCGTTTGTCCCCCCAGCCCTCGTGCCTCCTGGGAATTGACCCTGGAAACAGCCAGAATGAGAGATCCCGCTTAACCCAAGAGCAGAGTGACTTCACTATCACCTTCCCCTACAATTTGCCGTCCTAGCTGGAATTCAGCAACCAGAAGGCAGGACCCCGCGGCCCCTCCTCCATTGTCAAGTTTGCAGGAGATGGGGTGGTGTTACGTCTCCAGGAGCTTGTTCCTGGTTGGGTTAGGATTCCATCCATCCTTCCACAGCCCTGTCTGCCTCCGCGTCTTGCCTGCGTCTTGATCTCAGAGACTTGTCAGATGGCTACGCGGCTATCGGTTCGCACCGGTGCTCAGTGCCGCTCTCTTGATGCTTGGAGCCGCGTCAGACGCCGGGTACTGGAGGCTGCTCCTGCTGGGTTGCCCACTCTGAGCCACCTCTCGGGGAGCAAAGGGGGTGGACGGGGAATCGTTTTGCTGCTTGCTTTCCTGGAGCCGGCTGGAAGGGGGAACACTGCTGAAGCTCCCTGGATGTGTTGCCTTCCCAGATCCATGCTGACCGGCCTCCCTCCCTGCTGCTTTGGAGCCTTGACTCATTAGGCAGAAGATCCAAGCAGGGTGTGAACCACCAGTCCATAGTGTCCTGTGTGGAGCGGTCGGTGGCCATGCACGATCCTCGGCATGAACTGATTTAGGGCCAGTCCCAGCTGGGTCTCAGATCCTCCAGCCAGAACCTCGGTTGAGGGCCCCCAGAACCTTGCTGTGCCAGGTTCCTAGAATGGGCCTGGGGTTTGCCAGGCAGAGCATGCCACGCTCTTGCTGGGTGGCTCTGTGGCACAGCACTTGGCCAGCTCCGTGCTGGTAAATAACCGTCCTTTCCTCGGGCCGTTCCTGGGGTAGAGTGTGAAGGGATGCGAGGCTGGGAGGCTTCAGGTAACCGAATGATGCTCCAAGCTGCAGGGACCAATACACACCCTGTGGTGGTGCTTGTCTGTGTGTTCCTAGCAAAACCTCTTCATGAGGAAACTGGCAGCAGAAGAGTTAAACCGTGGCAGGCCGGGGCTGGTGGCAGGTGTTGACAACAGGGGGCGCTACCAACGCTCCCTCTCATTTTTGGCAGGCCGTGTGCGCAAAAAATGTCTTCTGTGCAAATTGTTGTGCGTCTGTGCAAATGTTTGTGGGCGCGGTGTTTCGCCGTGTGTGCAGGGTTTAGGATCTGTGTGCGTGTGGAGGGACCAGTGGGCTCTACTACCCCTGAAAGGGATCTTTCCTGGCTCCCGGTGCAGCAGATTTCTGCCATCCCAGTGAAAAAGGTCCACAGTAATTATCTGCAATACACAGCCGTTTAGTGAGAAGGAGTTACACGAGCGGTAAAGGGTTATATTAAGCACATAACTCCTATGTTAGACATTAAGAGCGATACATTCCTCTGAACAAGTCTCTCTTTCACAAACAGGCCCTGTGCTAGCCTCACGCAGTTCCTGCTTGGCAAACAGAGATGGTGGTTACCAATTTCTTCCCTCCTGGTCTGTTCTTCCCAGCCCTCTGCTCTGTCTCGGATTCCCTCGAGGCCAGACCCGCTCTGGTCACAGTCCTACTCCAGCCCATGGAGCAGAGTTTTGGCCACTCTGTCTAGCAGCGTTGCTTTCTTCAAGCGTCACCAACCACAGTAATGCACTTTGCTCGATTTTTGTACTCTTCTTCCTCAAAGGAGTCCCTTGTCTTAAAAGCATGCCCAGTGGGCGTGTGGCTACTGATTTTACCTAATTCCTGTTTTAGAAGGGGCTGGGGGAGTGGAACCAAAGGAAGATCACCGGACGTTTACTCACTCATCAATCATTCACTCGGTCTCTCTGCCTGAGGTTCCTGCTGGCAGGTCGCTATAACCAGGTCAACCTCTGCTCCATGCTGGAACTTTATACCTGTGATGTTCACGTCGCATGAGCCCGTGGTTGCCGAACAGTAGATTCAATATCGATCGTGCACGTGGATTTTGCCAGTTCTTCATCAAATCTGCTTCCGCTTAAAGGGACCCTGCTCCCAGGATCCTCTGCAGCCCTTCAGCCATGTTTAAGTCATGTCAAGTTATGCTCACACCCTTCATTCAGCATGGCCACATGACCGTCCCAACAGCAGGGAGCCAGTGGGCAGCAGAGGGCATGGGTGGGGTCTGAGGATCGTGAGTAAGATGGGGAGTTCTCCCCCGCTGGTTGTCCTTATTTACATCGGTTCTTCACAGGGCCGGCGGGCAGCTGGGAGCGCGGGAGCAGATCCGGGAGGTTTTCTAAGCGATGGGAGCATTGCGCTCAGCTCCCTCGTTTCTCGGGTTCAGAGCTTGGATTCGCGAATGGCATTAGGCCTGGCAGGCCGAACACTGTTCCATGCAAGGAGCCCGCGAGGAATTGGCTTTCTCCACTGGGGGCTGTTTGGAAGCAGAGCTTCTTGCACCGAGCCAGCCCCACATGTGAGCGTGGAAAAGCCCAGCACGGAGGTGTAAATAACCCCAGCCCTAGTCCAGTGGGGCAGCCAATTGTGATACCCCCAGCGAGGGCTTCGCGGCAGAAAAGTGACTCTTCTTTTGTTAGTGTGTGTTTATATAGGGCCACTCTATAAAATAACCGGTCCCTGTCCTGTGGCATATACGGGGTACTCTTTCCCATTCAGACCCTGGCCAGGACATATACAAACCCATCTCCAAGACCAGGCTCGGTTTCTTAATTATCTTCTTATCTACCTGTTAGTTTTCACTCCTTTATCTCTTCACACTGGCAGCTGTCAGACCTGGTAAAATCTCTCTGCAATAAAAGGAGAAGTGGACACTGTGAAAGTTCACAGCGTTTTACAACGAGAGCGTTGCTGACCAAATATGGATTCCCCCCCCCCCCCCCCCCCGAATTTCCATATGTGCACATTGTCTCAGTTAACACTGGTTTGGGGCAATTCCATGAGGTTTTATTCACCTACTAACCTTTCTGTCAGGGAATACAAGTTACCTGCTGTAAATAATGTGAACTCGTTGTTTCCGGCTAGAGCTGATCAATCACTATGCCGCCAAGCATGGGCGCTGACTCTGTGGGTGCTCCGCGGCTCAAGCACCCATGGAGAAAAAATTAAGGGGTGCTCAGCACCCACCAGGCGCAGCTGTTCAGCTTGGCCACCAATCAGCTGTTGGGTGGCTGCTGGAGCCACTTGGGGAGGGGGGAGAGGGGCGAGCAGCAGGTGGTTGGGGGGCCTTGGGGGAGGGGCGGAGCAGGGGCAGGAAGAGGCGGCGTAAGGGCGGAGCCTTGGGGAGGGGCACAGCGAGGGCGGGGCCTCAGGGGTAGGGGCAGAGTGGGGGTGGGCCCTCGGGGCAGAGTGGGGGTGGAGCACCCATCGGGGGAAAATATAAAAGCCAGCACCCGTGATGGAAGCAGGTGTTTAACGTTCAGAACATGCCGACGCCCCATCGCTCGTTGAGGGCGGAGCAGGTGCTGAAATCAGCATGGCCAGCTTTTATGATTGTTGGCACGGCCTCGCAAGACCCCGGTCGCTGGCGTCAGAGAGACTCTCTGCGCTCCCTTTTTCTTTTCTTTTTTAAAGTCAGTTTTCTGGACCTCGTGGTTGAGACAAGCTTGTAAACGTGACCTGAGCGTGAGCTGAGAGCTCTGCCACCAGACCGCGGGGAAAAAAGCATCCACCATTTTTAGCCATCTCAGGATTTTGAAGGCAACCTTGCGAGATCGGGGCCCAACTCGTGCTTTGCGAATGCGTGGCGTTGGCGTTCTTTGTGGAGCGGGGACCGTGAGCCTTAACTCTCGGGCACGGCGACCCTTCGAGCGGGGGGTGGGACTTCCTGCTGTAGGAGACACACCCGCGCTACGCTTTAAACAGAGGATAGCCACGGTGGTGTCCAGGGCAAGCTGCCCTGAGGATGGTCTCATGCGAGACACGGACACAGACTCAGGTGGCTAGCCCCTCCCACCACAGCCCCTCTGCTATTTTTAGCATGCTAGCACGATCAGAGCTGGCGTGCGTACGTCTCCTTGAGCTGGAATTTACGCCCGCAGCTCGGAGCGTAGCCGCTGCTCTGTGAAATCCCATCCCATCCATATAGAGCCGTGGCCAGGTTTCCAGGGATTGCTGGCCTTTGATGCTTTCCTTCCAGCCCTGAGCAGGGAAGGGAGCGGGACAGCTTAGCCGCTCCTGGGAAATGCGGAAAAATCAGAGGCCCTTTTGCTGTGGGCGGAGCCTTAACCGTCTCCTCTCTCTCTCTTTCCACAGCCATCCAACGGGGAGAGCACCACCAAGCATGTAGACGCCACAGTAAGTGACATGCCCTGGCACGTTCGTATCGATGCCAGGGTTCGGGCCGAAGGGCGGGGTCCGGAGTCCGAGACAACCGAGTCTCTGTTGGTATTCTCGTGAAGGGACTCCCACTCTTCTCCCTGTGTCAGTTTAACGACACCCGTTGTGGTGTGTTGCCCCCATGAGGGACTTATTTTGTTAGCAAGGGAAGATGGAGGCCTTGAGATTTGGCCCGCTTCCTGCTCAGGAGCATGTCCATTGAGCCATTTCCTGTCCTGAGAAGTACTATACTGGGAAGTGCCACTAGAGGACGACAATACATGACCTGCAAATGTTGCAGCTGGTACATGACATGCTAGATTTGAGGTCTTCTTCCCGAGCTGAAATCAGAAACTGTCCCCTCGAATAAGCCGCGGGTTGCACGCCTGCTGTGAATTGAGCTGAACGGCCGTGCTGCAAGCACCGTGGCCGGGCCAACTGGCTTTGGAAACCAGAGAGCGGATTTCAGCTTTCTCACGGAGCTGGAACGCGTCTGGGAGCATTTCTGCAGAGCCGAGAAAGGGCTGATAAAACGTTGTCCCTCTTAATTTTAATTCCCGCTGCATCCTGGGGGCCAGCGGGGAGGGGCAGTGGACGGTCTGAGGACCCACGCAGGAGGTGTCATGGAGTCAGGCCAGCATGAGAAATCTCCTGTGAGATGACCACCTTGCATATGCTGCTATTGAAGTCTTCTCCAAAGAGACCCATCCAATCTTTTGCGGTTCTCCCAGCACCACGAGCCCGTACCCCCATCTCCCCAGACGAGAGAGCGTTGGAGCCTGGCTCCGCGGCTGTGGGCCTAACCATCCAGCCCAAACAAATTAACTAGCGAGCTAAATCATGTGGAATTAAACTGAACGAGGCTTCTGTCTGCAGCAGCAAAGCGGCCCTTTGTTGGCATCGGGTTTTTTTCCATTACGTGAGCAGCTGTAAACATCCTTGCGGGCGTCTGACAATAGGTTTAAGTGCTGTTTGTGGCCACAAGGCAGCAGCAACGCCCAGGGCTGTGCAGTTGAAATTCGCATCTGATCCGCACCGCCGTTCCATAGGGGGCATTGTTAGCGGGAGCAGAAGCTGCCAAGGGGTGGGGTTTCAGTAGCACCCAGAGGCCCCATAGTGCCAGGCACTGCCCAGGCACAGGGTAAAAGCCTCTGCCCCAAAGATCTTCCAGGCTAACGAGACCAGAGAAGGTTGACTGGCCCCGTTTCACAGATGGGCAGTGGAGGCAAAGTGACATGGCCAAGGTCAAACAGAAAGTTGGTGTCAGAGCTGGGAACTGAACCCTGAGTTCCCGAGTCCCTGCCACAAGGCCGGTCTCCCTGGTTAAGGGCGCGTATGTGGCTAGTTTGCTGGAGCCGTTGCCGATCAGAGTGTATTTATTGGGTATTAGAACTTGGATGCGTTATCGGTTTCAGGAGAATTATCCTGCCAGGACCCAGCGCTTCCCTGCGCTCCCTTTCCACCCCTGCTACAGTAAATATGCGGGGGCGTGGCTAGCGTAATGCAAACGGCCTGGAGCTTCGTTAATTGCCAGACCTGCTGCCCGATCTGTCTTTTGGATCTTTGCTTCCCAGTCAGATTTGGGCACGGCTCCCCTCTCCCTTCAGGGGTCTGCGGCAGGGGAGCAGGGGGAGCCGTCTGTGAATCGCAGCTGGTGGCACCGTTTAATCCCATGAATCATGGCCAGCCTGACCATTTCTCAGTTAATCAGTACAAGAAAAGGTCATTGCAATACAGTCGCCCGCCCGTGGGACTGTGTCGCCCCCTGTGTCAGATGGGGCTGACGAGACCTCCTTTGTAAAGGTGCTTTGAGAGCGACTGATGAAAAGCACGGTGTTAGAGCGAGGGGCTGTTGTTACATCATTTTCGCCTGACTTTAGCAGGCAGGTTCAGCGCAGGCTTCCCCTGCCCTGTGCTGTCAGTGCACCTTAATACCGATTTATTGCCTCGCCTTCTGGCTCTGCAGCTAGGCAGAGCACTTCTGCAGGGCAATCCAGCCATGCCCCCCTCTTGGGAGTGGGGTGGGGGAGGGTTGGGGGGGGAGTGTGACTTGGACAGAGGTCTGCCGGAGCCACTGTGTTCGTTGCAATTTACATGAAAAGTCTATTTTGCAGGGAGTGCCAGGAGCCGGTGCAGATTGGTGTCAGGGGGGTGGCGGTTGGCTGCAGCCCCCCAAAACCTCCGCTCCTGCTTTGGCGGCTCATTTGCCGCTTCACTTGCCTGCTCTTCCCTTAGAAGTGAAGTGAAACAGGCGTGACTCCTCTCCCCCCGGGGTCCCCACCCAGCACACCCATGGCAGCCTCCAGGGGAGGAGCTGGCATTTCACGGTCTTCATGGAGAGCAAGGCGCTGGCGAGGCCAGGTCATCTGGCAGCGCCTGGCACGCTGAGCAGATCTGTCTGGACAAAGGGATGCCCGGGGCAAGGCATTATGGGAGACCAGAGCAGTAGCTTTGGGCCAGAGGCTGGTTTGTCACACCAGCACGAAGACATTTGCCCCCCCAGATTTCCCCCGGCCCCCTGAAAACTCTCTTCTGCCAGCAAACCTGCAAGAGACTGGACACCGGTTCGGTTGCTGGGAGTGCTGGCAATCGTTACAAGTTGGACCCGAGACCAGAATCGGGGGAGCTACACCCCCAGGAAGGTGTTGGAGGAGAAAGTGTCTGGAAAATAGAGAGGCCCCGCTGGGTGTTCTGTGTAACACACGAGGCCTGGACATTTAACTGGCTATCAGGACTAGCCCGAGTTCTCACAACGAGTGCAGAAAGGCTATTAAACCTCATGCAAACCAGGACCTACTGTGGGGGCAGATCCTGCCCCGTCTGCTACTGCCATGTTCTTCTCCCCCTGGGGCTGCTCTGGTCAGAGACGGGACCGTGAGCCAGATGGAGCCGAGGGTCCGCGCCCGTCTGGCCATGCCTGCGCTATTTGCTCAGCGCTACGCTAGGTAAATGGGCAGTGGATGGGGTCCGGTCTCACTCATGTGGAGCCAGCCCCGCGAGGCAGGGATCGCCCCAGCCTGTTGCACGAGAAGGGATCTTTTGTAGCTTCTCCCTCCCTGCAGCTCGGATCCTGGCTGCTGCTCATCAGAAGCCCTTAATAACATTAGCCTGGCCTGTTCTTATTGCTATCAGCTGATAGCTGCCTGATTCTTCTGCTGGGCGGGAGGGGGCCGGAGGAGTGGGGCGGGGGCGGTTCCCTGAGCGAACGGACCAGGAGCGCGCTTGTGGTGAGCCGCGGAGTGGAGGGGACGGGGGAGCTCAGACCTAGAGGCAGAATGACTGAGCGCGGGGCCTGTTCCAGCCTCACACCCTTCCAGTAACCCCACCGCAGTGACCTAGCTCTGCAGTGGGCTGCAGCTCGGATTCGCTGCCCCGGTGGGGGGATTGCTTGGGAAGGTCTCGGGGCAGAGGAGCGGCCATGCCTTGGAGGCGGATTAGCAGGAGCTTCACCTGGTCCAAGGTAAATCCGTGGGCCAAGGGGGGAAGGGGCCGAGGCGGTGGTGGGAGGGGAGAGAGGGCTGCGGGTCCACGCTGCTCGGCTTTGCCCTGGGGTTTACGCACCCCAAGATGGGGTTGGAAATGGGCTTGTCGCCTCCCCAGTGGTGAAAGATGGAGTAGGAGGGCCAGGGGGTGTACATCACTGTGGCGATGGAGCGGGAGATGCTCTGACAGGCCCTGGCCATCAGCGCAAGAGATTTCCCGGGGGCTGTCCGGTCTCATTTCCTTAATGGAAGGGTACAGAGCGGGCAGCAGGCAAAGGCTGCTGCTGACCTGCTTCGAGGCCATGTGATTCCTCTCTCCGAACGTGCCCAGCCTGGCCCGATCTCAGAGGCACGTCGGTTCTAGCCCCGCGGGGGGGGTGTGGTCCGGCGGTTAGCACTGTGGACTGGTGCTCCTGGCTCCTGGGTCCATTTGCACCCCTCGCTGATTCCTGCTTGGGCTCCTAGGATGCCCTCATGCCAGCTGGGAGCAGCAGGGACTGAGATGGGCCACGGGAGCGAACTGCACATGCTGGAGGGGAACTGGCGTGGTGCGCGTCCCGTGCTGGAGGCCACTGGGCGGCGTGGGCAAGGATCCCGGCATGAGTGTGATTCCCCGGTGCAGGGGGCTTTGTCTGTCCGATCGTGCCCGATATACTGACCCCTGCTGCCCTGAGGACAGCCTGGGGCAGGAGGGCAAAGGCCAGTCGTTGCTCCAGGCACCCCGGAAGCCTGCAGTCCAGTGCCTCTCTGCTTCTGGAAGCGTGGTGTTGCTCTCACTGTCTGTCTGTTTTTGGGCAGAGGAGGAGGGGGGGCAGGGGTCACCATCAGAAGCCTCAAAGGGGATGCCCACACTGCGAAGACAAAGCCGCAGTGCTGACGGACCCAGAGGCTCGGTGCTGCGGGTTTTTCTTTGCCGTGTGGACGTCCCCGACGGGGAGCGAGCCAGGTGTTTGGGAGGTAGGACCGCCCGGTGTCTGCTCAGCCCCCTCGTGCCCTGCAGGAGGCCGTGCCGAAATCCAGGTCCATGCCCAGCCCCCTTCTGGGTTCACTGCAGCATTCAAGCAGGCCGTCACGTGGTGGAATCCCAGCGTCCACCCAGCAATGTCCGCCTGACGGCCACGCGCTGCAGTGAGTCCCGTCCACACTGCAGCCAGCAGTCGGACGACCCTTGCTAGCGGGATCTGAGCTAGCAGTGTGGAGGTAGCGGCTCTGGTGGAGCCTCGGTCTAGCCACCCAAGCGCGGACACAGGGAGTCGGGTGGGCCTGAGCTCCAGCCCAAGCTGCAAACAGCCACACTGCTACTTTCAGCACGCCGGCTCCAGCCCTGCTGGCAGGAGCTGTCTCCCCTGCCTGGGAGGCTCGCAGGCAGCTGCAGTGTAGACCCAACCTAAGGCGATGAGTTTGGACTCGGAGGAAGCCCAGCGAGTGGCTTTTTCTCCGCAGCTCGGCCTCATCGCTGATTTCCGCAGCAAGCTCCCAGAGGCTGAGATGTCAGGAGCCACATCCGAGAATGGATGCAAACTCCTTGGGCGCGTGGGGCGGCGGGCTCAGGATTAGCGAGCCTGGGCTTGGCTGTCAGTCTGTGTGAAAAAGGCATTTCTCGCGGAGAAAGGTGGAGCTCTCGGCTGTCACTCACGGCGGGTCCTTAGACAGAAGGATCGGGAGCAGAACGGGCTCACGGAGAACACTGAGGGCCTTTTGCTGCGCTGGCTTGACCGGTCTGGCTCACCTTGAAAGGTAACTTTCCCACAACCGGGAGCCGAAGAAGGAGATCGTGGCCGTGATGTTCGCTGCCCCTGAAGCCCATGGTAAAACTGCCCTGGATGTCTTCGGCCAAACACAAGAGTCCTCTGGAAAACCCCTCCACAGCGTACAGGCCCCGTGGGGGAATGAGCCCTCCATTCCTCAATGACAACTGATCAAACCATTGCAGAGGTGATTTGCAGCGAGCATGACGGGTCTCCTTTGCTCTCGTTTAGGATTATATTTTCCATTGCGGTGGCCCTGGGGATGTGGGGTGGCTGAGGGGTGCCTTTAAAGGGGCAGATCCTCCTGAAAATCTCCCAGCTGGGTGTGCGTGTGTGCAGCCAAGCAGGAACCCCCGCTAAAAACTGTCCTAGGTGGGTCCTAAAGCCCGGCCTGTCCAGTGTGTGGAATAAGGATGGCTCCTTGACCAGACCTAACAAGGGCTTCCCGCTGCGTGTCCTCTTGGGGACTCCCAGTAGGTGGCGCTCTTCTCTCAGTCAGTACTGAACGAATGTGCCGGCAGGAGCCCAAACTCCTCCTGCAGTTTCACCCTGGTACAGGATTCATTGTCATTTAGTGTCCTAAGCCGTTGTATGCCGGGCATTTTTTTAAACAGCTGCCACGCTCCACCCCAGAGGCAGCTGCATTTCCGCAGGGGGTGTAGCGACTCTTGGCTCTCTAGGGCTGGAGCCTCAGCTGGTGTCCCCTGGCATAGCTCCGAGAAGGATCCAGCCAAGGAACTGGTCTGCGGTTTGCTCAGCGTTGTGGGGCCCTCCGTGAGGTCAGATTTTACTACTCAAGTAAGATGAGCATTTAAACGACTTGTCGCTGATGGCTGGAGATCCTAAAACGAATGAGGTGTGAATGCACAGAGGGGTTTTGGAAGCCCCACTCTGTTTTTCAGCTGAGGTCATGAAGTCACCCAACAAACCGGCTGTGGATGAGATTCTTGAGGCTGGGGATCGTGTGTAAATAGACGCTTCCTGCTTTGAGAACTCAAACATTTCCTCTGATGAGCCAAGCCAAGGCAAATGCTGGCTGCTCAGGCAGCCTGGCTTGTTAGGTAGCAAATGTGTCCTGCTGGTGGTATAGACCTGGCCTCTGCTTGGTGGAGACCAGCCCCCCTTCCGGTACAGCACAGGGGCCGGGAGCACACGCACAGACAGTTCTGTGCAACTGGCGTGGCTGAGACCAGAGAAACTCATGACATTAATCGATCCATCTGAGTTTCACTTGGAAATAGATCAGGAAAAAAAGAGGGGAGGTTTTCAATGCCCCTTGCTCTCATCTGGCCCATACATGATAACCGTAGGGCTCTGAGAGATGGACTTAACCCTTTGGAAGCCAGCTGGATCTTAGATACAAGGCACCTGCCAACGGCTGTTTGGGGGCGGGTTGTTGGCCTGCAGGAGGCGCTAGCATGGGTAAGTTTCCTATAGCGATGACCTGGGGAAAGGATGTGCTAGGGCAAGGTCCCATGGCTGGAAAGGCTCAGCAATCTCTTTCCCCCATGTGGCCTCCCTCAGCGCTGACCAGAAGAGAGAATGCAGCTTGGCTGGAGCAGATTTGTTGCCAAGAAGGCCAATGGCATATTGGGCTGCGTTAGTAGGAGCGTTGCCAGCAGATCGAGGGAAGTGATTATTCCCCTCTCTTGGGCACTGGTGAGGCCACATCTGGAGTCTTGCATCCAGTTTTGGGCCCCCCACTACAGAAAGGATGTGGACAAACTGGAGAGAGTCCAGCGGAAGGCAACGAAAATGATTAGGGGGCTGGAGCACATGACTTACGAGGAGAGGACGAGGGAACTGGGCTTGTTTAGTCTGCAGAAGAGAAGAGTAAGGGGGGATTTGATAGCAGCCTTGGGGGGGAGGGATAGCTCAGGGGTTTGAGCATTGGCGTGCTAAATCCAGGGTTGTGAGTTCAATCCTTGAGGGGGCCATTTAGGGATCTGGGGCAAAAATTGGGGATTGGTCCTGCTTTGAGCAGGGGGTTGGACTAGATGACCTCCTGTGGTCCCTTCCAACCCTGAGATTCTATGATACCTGAAGGGAGGTTCCAAAGAGGATGGATCTAGACTGTTCTCAGTGGTGGCAGATGACAGAAAAAGGAGTAATGGTCGCAAGTCGCAGTGGGGGAGGTCTAGGTTGGATATTAGGAAACTCTATTTCACTGGGAGGGTGGTGAAGCACTGGAATGCGTTACCTAGGGAGGTGGTGGAATCTCCATCCTTAGAGGTTTTTAAGGCCCGGCTTGACAAAGCCCTGGCTGGGATGATTTAGTTGGGGTTGGTCCTGCTTTGAGCAGAGGGTTGGACTCGATGACCTCCTGAGGTCTCTTCCAACCCTAATCTTCTGTGATTTGCAGCAGGAGCAAGGGACGCACTCCCAGGCTGGCTGGGGGTGCTGTGTGGATAGGGAGTGGGAGGGGGTTGGGGCTGCGCTGTGGAGGGGTAAGAGAGGGATCAGGAGTTTGGGGAGGGGTGGGGTACTTTATAGGGTGGGAGGGAAGGTGGAGAAGCAGAGGTGAAGTGTACAGAGTACAGGAAAGGGCTGACAAACAGAGGACAGGTTTTCCTGACCTGGGTAAATTTTGGAGACTTTGAAATTGTTTCCCACCCTAAACTGAACAAAAAGACAAAACCTCTGAATTTTCAAGACCCGACTAGCCCGGCTGCTTGTGATTTGTTACCGGGATGGGGAGGCAGGCGTTAGCTCTGAGATCTGCGTGGTCGGAGACACTGTTCCCCGAGCTGTGAGCCCTGCTGTCTGTTTCCCTCTCTGATGAACCCCCACGATGGTAACTTTGCTTTTCTCTCTCTTTTCTTTAGGAATCCACAAAATCCTCCAAAAGTGCCCAGCCACGAGGCAGACCTTCCAGGTACAACCCCTGTGATTGCCCCCCAGCACCATGCCATGGGCAGAGATTTCTCCCCCGGTGAGGAGAGCTGCCCTGGCCTCATTCTCTCCCCAGCAGTGTGAGATCAGTGTAGACAGGGTTTGTTACTGTTCGATCTACTCAGTCTTGTGTTTAAAATCAGAATCTGGAACTCGGCCTCCTCTTGGGGCCTCCTGCCGATGGCTGGTGCTGTGGTTTGTGACCATGGCAGCGTGGAAGCCTGAAGTCTGAGGTTATAACCAGGTGCCAGCCTAGGGTATAGCGAAGAATTTCTTCCCCTTGTGCTGGTGGTTCATTAGCTGATTGCACCTCCACAAGTTGGTAATTGACCAGAGCTCTCGCAGGGTGCTAGGGGGCGCTGTGCTGCCTAGGGGGATATCCCAGGATGGGGCGCTCTCCCCTTCGAATGGTTCCTGTGGGACTGAGCTGCAGGAGGGGGACCAGAATTTTCCCAGCAAGACTAAGGCCAGTCCCCACTCCCTTCCTTTGAATGCTCCAGGCTGATCCCCATCTTGGTGTCTCCCCACTGTGTTCTTCAGCCCCTGTCCTGTAGTGCGCTCAGCTCCTTCAGCTTCCAGTGAAGGCAGTGGGAAGGAGGGATGCTCAGTGCCGGGCAGGGTAGGGCCCATTTCTGGAGTCCTTGTGGGCTCACCCATACTTCAGGTACCCCTTTCTTCATCTCCTCTATCTCCTCGGGATTCCTGTGGTCTCCAACTCTCACCCCCTGCTTAGAAACACTGCACGCCCTTGTCAAGGTGTGACCTCTGCATCCTTGCAGGGCAGAGCATTGCTCCCCCAGGCTGGCATAGGCTGCCTTGGCAGCTCTCTCCCTCAGGCTTATCTAGGACCCCACAGTATGTTTGCTTGGCCCGTGGTCGGATGCCAGGAGCGAGAGAGGCCCGTGGAGTGCGTTCCAGCCAGGCTTCACTTGGACTTAATGGATTATTTTTTGTAACCGAGATAAGCTCCCGGAGATATGGAACTGGTTGCCAAGAGGCAACGATAGGAGTATGTAACGAATGGCACTTGGAGATGGGGATGGGCCGGACAAGATGGGGCCTGGGTGAGCACAGGAAGGATCTCTTGACCTGTGGGGCCTTGTAGGGTGCTTGCTACTAACTCCCCACCGGTGTCGGGCTGGGTCTTTGGGAGGGTTAGCTCTGGACACGGTTTCCAGGAGCCGGGCTGGTCCTGCTGCTTCCTGCTATGGTCAGTGGCCATTTGGACAGCTGAACCCAGAGCCATGAGCTGCACCAAGAGCACACGGCTGGGTGCAGAGGCTGGCACGGCAATTGGCCCCGTCTCTGCGCCAAGGCAGCTGGTGGCTAGAGTAGGGCCGGGGCAGCCCCCACACCTGAACTCCATGGCTAGAGCTGCCATGGGAGTCTCGACGTGTCCTCGCTCGAGCCCCTTGACCTCTCCATGTCCATACCTTGCCCTGCCCATCTGTGGATCGGGGATGATAATAATTAGCTCACGGGTCTTAATGACCTACAGCTTGCAACATGCTTTGCAGTCGTCTGGTGAAGGAGGGTGCTGCAGGAATGCCACCTTGTTTGGGTTCCAGATCTCTAGACCTTTGCCCCGCAGGCCTGTAGCGCCCTGCTGGGACCTGAGTTGGCTGCTTCTTGTTGGCCCAGGAGCGTGAGCATGGCCCAGACCACAGAGGACAGCTGCGAGCTGGACCTGGTGTACATCACCGAGCGGATCATCGCTGTCTCGTACCCCAGCTCGGCCGAGGAGCAGAACTTCCGCAGCAACCTCAGGGAGGTGGCCCAGATGCTCAAGTCCAAGCATGGAGATAGCTACCTGGTAAGAGTCACCGCCTCGCTCCCCGTCTGTGGGTGGCCAGTTGGAGGGCCTGGGGAGGGATGTTGGGAAGGGTGTGGAACTGACTGTGGGAGAGGAAGCTGTAGGGGTGGGGATCCTCAATTCCTGGGATTGCCAAGCCATCCACCTCCCCGCAGCATGGGGAAGGTCCTGGCATCATGTTCCAGAGCCAGACAGGGACTCGGGAATCTCAGGAGGGTGTGAAGTGGAAGCCCAGATTCCGAGATCGATACATTCATGGTCACGAAGGTCCATTAAGAATATAAGAATGGCCATTCTGCATCAGACCAATGGTCCATCTAGCCAGGATCCTGTCTCTGATAGTTGCCGGTGCCAGGTGCTTCAGAGGGAGTGAACAGAACAGGGCAATTAGCGAGTGAGCCATCCCCTGTCATCCAGTCCCAGTGTCTGACAGTCAGAGGTTTAGGGACACCTGGAGCATGGGGTTGTGTCCCTGACCATCTTGGCTACTAGCCACTGATGGGCCTGTCCTCCATGAACTTATCTCATTTTTTTTTAACCCAGTTATGTTTTTGGCCTTCACAACATCCCCTGGCAAGGAGTTCCACAGGTTGTCTGTGCGTTGTATGAAGAAATACTTCCTTATGATTGTTTAAAACCTGTTAATTTCATTGGGTGACCCCTGGTTCTTGTGTTCTGTGAAGGGGTACATAACGCTGTCCGAGTCACTTTCTCCGCACCCCTCATGGTTTTATGGACCTCCCTCATCTCCCCCCCTTCGTTGTCTCTTTTCCAAGCTGAACAGTCCTGGTCCTTTAAATCGCTCCTCACATGGAAGCTGCTCCATCCCCCCAGTCATTTTTGTTGCCCTTCCAAACCCCACCTTTTCCAATTTGAATGCATCTTTTTTGAGATGGGGCAACCAGAACTGCAGGCAGCATTCACGGTGTGGGCGAACCAGGGATTTAGAGAGTGGCATTTTGATATTTTCTGTCTTATTCTCTATCCCTTTGCTAATGGTTCCTAACATTCAGTTTGCTTTTGTGACGGCTGCTGCACACTGAGTGGATGTTTTCAGAGAACTCTCCACAGTGACTCCAAGATCTCTCTTGGGCGGTAACAGCTAATTTAGACCCCATCATTTATATGTATAGTTGGGACTCTGTTTTCCAACGTGCGTTCGTTTGCATTTACCAGCACTGAATTTCATCTGCCGTTCTGTTGCCCGGCCAGTCAGTTTCATGAGATCCCTTTGTAACTCTTCGCAGTCTGCTTTGGACTTCCCTATCTTGAGTAATTTTGTATCATCTGCCAACTTTGCCGCCTCACTCTTGTCCCCCTTTCCCAGATCATTTATGAGTATGTGGAGCAGCACAGGTCCCAGTGCAGATCCTCGGGGGACCCCGCTATTTGCCTCTTTCCATTGTGAAAACTGAGCTTTCTGATCATCCAGTCCAGGGGGCCTCGGCCTTCTCTCATAGGAGGATCCTGCTCCCGTCCAACTGGGACACGCCTCCCATTTTGCCAGACTATCACATCACCTGTTTGTGAGCCTCCCCCTCCCATCCCCCCGGGGCTCTGACTCCAGGCTCTCGTCTGAGCTCTGGTTGAGACGCCCAGATCTAATCGGATCTCCTGGGTCACGCCGGCGGTGGCATTGCACCCAGCCATCTGGCTGCTCCGTCATTCTTGCGGTAGTCACTCAGGGTCGTGACTTTAGGCTGCAACAGGTGCCTGTCCGCCTCTGCCCGCCCCACAGAGAGACCCTGGAGCCAGGCATGGGTCCCCACCTCCTCTCTGACACAGGAGCAGAGATTCCCTGTAGCTCCGGGCATCTGGCCCTGCTTTCGCCTGGGTCACATCACCGGCTGTGTGACGCCCCGGGCAAGGCAGCCATAACGCTCGCGGCCGCTTTGCTGCGCTCCAGGGGGCCGGTGGCTAGCAGCCTCGCGGAGACTCCCCCACAGCCACGGCTCTGCTGCGGGACAGGCCCAGCCCCGGGGTCCCCACCTGGCGCGCAGGGAGCACGAGGGGGCTGTACTGGCCCTGCAGGCTGTTGGGGGAGAGTTTTGTCCCTGAGGGTGCAGTGATATGGGTGCGGAGTCCTGCTCCCAGCCCCAGTAATGAGCGGGGCTCCAGCAGCTCAGTGCTGCTGGTTCAGGGGGGCAGCACGGGTCTCCTGAGTATCCCGGGGCACCGACGAAATCCCCCTGGCTGCCCCTTCTCCGCTGCACCAGAGCCCAGCTCCCTGCCTTGCCTTCCGGCCCTGCGTTATCCCACCCTGCTCTGAGCCGAAGAGCTGCAAGATCTTGCTGCTGTGACTCCATCCTTCTTCCCCTAGCCCCTGCCAAATGTCTGGGGCTGGGACCGGGTCTGTGCGAGGTGGCCCAGGGCTGTTGCACGCTGTCCCTGGGACTGGGACCAGGTCTGTGCAGGGTGGCCCAGGGCTGTTGCACGCTGTCCCTGGGGCTGGGACCGGGTCTGTGTGGGGTGGCCCAGGGCTGTTGCACGCTGTCCCTGGGGCTGGGGCCGGGTCTGTGCGGGGTGGCCCAGGGCTGTTGCACGCTGTCCCTGGGGCTGGGGCCGGGTCTGTGCGGGGTGGCCCAGGGCTGTTGCACGCTGTCCCTGGGGCTGGGTCTGGGTCTGTGTGTTGTGGCCCAGGGGCGCTGCACGCTGTCCCTGGGGCTGGGGCCGGGTCTGTGTGGGGTGGCCGGGGATGCTGCACGTTGTCCCTGGGGCTGGGGCTGGGTCTGTGCGGGGTGGCCCAGGGCTGTTGCACGCTGTCCCTGGGGCTGGGTTTGGGTCTGTGTGGGGTGGCCCAGGGCTGTTGCACGCTGTCCCTGGGGCTGGGGCTGTGTGTTGTGGCCCAGGGGCGCTGCACTCTGTCCCTGGGGCCGGGTCTGTGCAGTGTGGCCCAGGGGCACCGTCCCTGGGTTTGGGGCCGTCTTTGCTCCACCGTTGCTCTTCTCCTAACTCTTTCCTCTCCTTCTCTCCCAAGCTTTTCAATCTGTCCGAGCGCAGACACGACATCAGCAAGCTGCACTCCAAGGTAAGCTCCGGGCACTATTGTGGGCTGGGGGAGGGGACAAAAGGCCCAGGAGGAGCCGGAGTCGGGGCGGGTCACAAGGCAGGTGTGTTCCCACCCGGAAGCAGTGAGTTTGGCGGGTCCCAGCCCAGCGCCCAGTGGGCCACGTCTCCAGAGCCCCCTCCCGGACAGCCCCGGTGGAGAGGCCAAGCGTCATGGAAATGGAGCACCCCTCTGAGCCCCACAGGGGGTCCTTCAGGGCAGGGGAGGCCCTGGGGCGGAGGGGAGGTGAGACCTGCCCCTTTGTGGTGCCCAGACAGCTCTCTTCCCCCAGCCCCAGAACCGAAGGGGGGGACTGGCAGTGACGAACCCCAGGTCACTGGCGCCCCCGCGGGTGTGTCTGGGGCTGCAGAAGTGCCCAGGAATCCCTGAGCCCTGGCAAGGACCGGCCTCTCCTGGCAGCCCAGCCGAGCCCGCGCCGTCGCGGGTGCAATTCTCTGTGGTGTCTGGGCTCTGGGGGCCGGCCTCAGAGCCATTTTGTCACTCCCCAGCCACGCCCGGGGGCTGCCAGCTGCGATGGGGCCGGCCCTGATCCCAGCGACTCTTTGGAAGCTGGTGGAGTGATTCTGGCTGAGATCAGAGTGGGGCCTGGACGCCAGAGCCCCAGAGTGGGTGGGGGGCTTAGCCGGGAAAGGGGACTCCCGTGAGGACCCGCCAGCGGCGAGAGCGTCCGCGCCGGGACAGGGCTGCTGCCAGCCCTTTGGATCCCCCACTGGCTGAGTGTTCCTTCGCCCCGCGGATGTGTTTTCTTTGTCCGCCAATCCCATCCTGCTCCCGCTGCCTCTGGCGGCCGCACGGGCTGTGCGAGGACTGGGAGCCAGGCGTGCGCCGGGATCTTTCAGCCTGTCCCCCAGCTCCGTTCCCGGGGAGACAGCCGGAGCGCTGCAAGCCCCCTCGGTGTGCCAGGTGGGTAGCACCGGGGCAGCGGGAATGGATAGGCGCGGGGGCTGTCTCCTGGGAGCAAAGAAACCAGCACAGGGCCAGGAGTCCCCTGGGTCTCTGCAGCTGGGTAGCACCAAGGAGGAGGGGAAAGTCGGGTGGGCCGGGGCTCGGGGGTGGGCTCCGGCCCCTTTCACCTCCTGCTTTAGTGGTCCAGGGCTTGTGCCAGTTGAGTCAGTGGCTGGAGGGATGCTGCACATCCCTTGTACCCCGCCTGCCCACCCAGATCGCTGCCTCAGATTGGCTCCCTTTGTGGTCAGTCCGAGCGCGCAGCCGAGGCCGTGGGCTGTCCCTACTCACTGGGCCGAGCGGGAGGCAGAGCCCCCAGCCCTGCCCTTGGGAGAGACCCTGCCCCGCGCCTTACGGGGGCTGGCTCAGGCCCTGGCAGGGTGGGACCCCGGGTTTGTGGGTGGCTCCAGCCTCTGTCCCCTGTGCTGCCAATCAATCAGGGTGGCACACGGCCCCTCCCGTGGTACCATGCCCGTGCCTTGCAGAGGGGACCACCGGAGCAGGGATGCGGGCCAGGCTGGCACTGGGCACAATTAACCCCTTCCCGCCCATGCACCACACAGCCCACCTCCCCCAGGTCCTGGTTCAGCACGTCCCATCGCTGTCTTCATGTCCTCCCTCCGTCGCTGTCCCATCTGTGCCCTTTCCCCCAGGCTGATGGGCGGGTAAGGCCAGCCAGCGCAGCATGGGTGAGGCTCTGCCATGGGGCTTGATGGCACCACACCAGAGCTGCCTAATCTCAGCATCGACGGCTCCAGGAAGGGGCAGAGCAACGGGTGGGTGTGCCAGGGAATTGGAGTGCCCGGGGGCTCTCGATAGGGGTTCCTGCGATCCATCCCATAATGAGGTGCCAGTTCCTTTCCATTCTAGGTGTGGTGGAGGGCAGGGCAGGCTGGGGGCCAGGGGCTTGGTTGCTTTGGCCCCACTGCTTAGCCCAGGGTCTTGGGCAGCTGGCATGGTGCCCTCCCATTCCTGCTGGGTACCAGGTGTGGGCAAGGCTCCCTTGTGGAGATACCTCAAGGCGGAGGCCTGTTCTGCCCCTGGAAGGGAATCACCTGCATCTCTCAACCAGCGGCCCCGTGAGTGGGTCCGCACACCGTGGGTCCCACCCGGGGCAGGTTACCCGGCGGGCGGCAGCGCCCGTGAGGCCAGGCTGGCGTGAGGAGCCCTGGGCATCTACGGCAACCGGTAACCAAAAGCCCCAGAGGGAGCCTTCGTCTCATCCAGCCTCCTCCTCCTCCCTCCGTCTCTGCCCATCCCAGGTGCTGGATTTTGGGTGGCCCGACCTGCACACGCCTGCCCTGGAGAAGATCTGCAGCGTCTGCAAGGCCATGGACACGTGGCTGAGCGCCGAGCCCCACAACGTGGTCGTCCTCCACAACAAGGTGAGCGAGAGCGCCCCCCGGGGGGGCAGGGCCTGTTCGCCAGTGGCCTGGGCCGAGCGGCCCCGCTCGCGGTGGGGAGAGAAAAGCAGGGGGGTGCTGTCTCAGGGGGCAGGGCACAGGGACACAGGGGAGGGGGAGTAGGGCTTGCGGGGAGACGGGGAGCAGCTTGGAACACTTCCCGGAGGGGCTGAACGAGGGACAAGGGGTGAGATGGGGCGCAGGGGCAGGTCTGTGGCCCGGTGACATCTCGGACTCAAAGGAAAGAGCGCTGCGGCCAGCCCTGTGCCCCCCTGGCAAGCCCCACCCGGCCTTCAGTGCCAGCAGTGACCGTGTCACCCCCGGCGGCTTTCCCAGCTCCAGCACCGGGCGCTCTCCCAGCCGGCAGCCGGGCTGAATGGAGCCCGGCCCTACACGGGGCTGGTAACTAGCCCATCTGTGCTTTACTGAGAGGGTGGGGAAGACCCCGAGGAGCAGGTGTTTGTAGATGCTCCCTTAAGAGCTCTCAGCGACCCCTGGGACCTATGTCTGAGTCAGTGCCCAGTGCGACGAGCTAGAAACTCCTGGGTTCGTTGGGTCCTTGGGGTCAGACCGTGCCATGGTCACCTCCTGTGTCATATCCTACCCCACCCCCTTGTGCAGCCTGGAGTGTGCTGGCTGCCTTTGAGCCACCCCAGAGGTGGCTGCAGTTCAGCGGTCCTGGCAAGGTGCTTTGGGAGGAGAGAGGTACAGACGAGATCCTACAGACAGGGAAATTTAACCCACAACTTTCTACTCACCACTGAAATGCAGCCACCTCTGGCTCCCAGCTGTTCCTCCTGCCTCTGGCGCAGCTTGTCAACTCAGCTGTCCCGCAGGGAGGGGGCCCAGCCGCACCATGTGACCGAGCAATCTGGGGGAGGCGTGCGACCCTGCATGCCCGCCCCCCCACTCGTCACCTCTGGCCTGGTAGATAGGGGAGTGAGGGGACATGCACACAGTCAGGCATGACAACACACTCCGTGTGCGTGATACATAATTAGAAACACAATAGCTTCCAAATCCAGACACAGCAGTTCCCTTCTGTTAAAAGCTTCTGTAGGGGGTTATTCATCTGGCTGGCCAAATACAAGATCCCAGTACGGATGTCTCGGATTCCTCTCGCACCTCCCTTCCCTAGCGGATCGCTCTGGGCGGTGCAGGCTGGAAATATTGTGAACATTTTGCTGGCTGCTGCAATGCAGCCACCTCTGGGGTGGAACGTGGCGGCGGGTTACCAGCGCCCAGCAATGCAGCGCGGCACTCGGGGCCCGGTCTAAAGCCTGTTGAAGTCAAGGGGAGGACCCTGCCGCTGGCTGGCGGACTCTGGGATGTCTCTGGTTGCCCCCTGGGGTGCCCAACGCCCTCTTTGTTCTGGTCTTTTGCAGGGAAACCGAGGCCGGATGGGAGTCGTGGTTGCTGCCTACATGCACTACAGCAACATTTCAGCCAGGTGAGAGGAGCCTGGCGTGCGTGGGTGTGGGGCACCTGGAGCAGCACCCCCGGCGTCTCCTCTGGACCCTCTTCCCACAGCCTAAGTGCCCCCCAGGAGATAACCAGCCCGGGGACCCGCCTTTCAGAGCCCGGTTCAGGAGGACGCTGCTTCTCTTCAGCGTCCTCCCGCTTCCCAGCCGCGGTAATGGTGCCTTTGGCCCAGCCCCCCATTCTGGGCTGGGCTCTGGGCCCTGGTGCCCACCCCTTCTTCTGCCTGGGGGGACCATTGGCAGCTTCTCGGCTCCTGGCATCTCCCTGGCCCGGCTCAAGGGGGACCATCCGCCCGAACCAGCCACCTGGGAGGGCAGCAGGCGGGGCAGACACAGAGGGAGGAGAAGAAGAGACCACCTCCTGGGGGGCAGGGACGTGGGGGCCTGCAAATGAGATATGGGGCCCTTTGCCTCCAGGCTAGCACTTCAAACCCAGCCCGGTCAGCTGCTGGGTGAGAGGAGAACAGGGTCCCTCACCCACAGCTGTCCCCAGCGCCCTGGGTTGGCAGCAGGGAAAGGTGGCCAAGGACTGACAGGACCAGGGCGGCTCCTCTGTTGGGGGCAGAATGTGGGGGGTCGGGGGATGCCCCTGCCCCTATGCTAGAGGACTGCAGCCTGCAGGGTTCCTGGGGCCGGGCATCGTGGACTGGGTCTCCGCCCGCCCGGCTCAGGCTGCAGTGGGAATTTCAGGTCTGTGTCCATCCAGCCGGCTCCGGTTTGTGTCTGTAAATCCGGGGGGCGAGTGGGAGCCGCCTCCCTGAGCTGGGGTATCCGGTGCAGCCCTGTGGAGACAGCGTCCGGGACCCAGGCAGCGTGTGTTGGGGGCGAGCTCTGGAGTGTGGGGCTGACTGGGAGGGGGAGAGGCGAACTGGGCAAACATCCTCCTCCCGCCCCACAATGCTGCCGGGGCACCTCAGCCCTGACCCACAGCACCCCCTGCTCGTCCGGGCCTGGGGTGCCCCTCAGTCCCGACCTGCCCTGGCGTCTCCCCCAGCTCTGCTGGGGCCTCTCAATCCTGACCCACAGCCCCCTGCTACTCCAGTCCTGGTTTCCCCTCCTCCACAGCTCTGCCAGGGCCCCTCAGTGCCAACCCGCAGCCCCCTGCTACCCCAGCCCTGGGCTCCCCCCAACAGTTCTGCCGATGCCCCTCACTCCCGACCCCGCAGCCCCCTGCTAGCCCAGGGCTCTCCACCCCTGGCCCCCAAACAAGCCCCGAGGGACGTTTCCCCGGGTCAGATAAAACCCGAAAGGCCTCGAAATAGCCCCAGTGAGCTCTCCGGCACCTCCTGTTTATAAACGTGTCGGGCGGAGACCGAGCCCCCTTGCCACGCCCTCCCGCGCACTGGGCCTTATTGCCGCCCGCCTTGCGTGCAGCCCGGAGCCCACCCCACCCCTCTGACCGCGTGCACCTTCCCCCCGCAGCGCGGACCAAGCCCTCGACAGGTTTGCCATGAAGAGGTTCTACGAGGACAAGGTGCTGCCGGTCGGGCAGCCGTCGCAGAAGAGGTCAGTCCTGCGGCGCCTCCCTCCCTGGCGGCCCGAGCTGTGAGCACTGGCCCGGGCCCCTCCTGTGGTGATGGAATTAAAGGTGGTGACTGAGCCGGTGTTTGATCGGGCATGTGGTGCCCGGACATGGTGTGCGCGGGGCATGGATTCAGGTGGGAAAAGATGCCCCTTGGTGGCAGGACTTGGTGTGCCTGGTGTGTGGTGCATCAAATTGGGAGGGGGAGAGGCCCTCCAGCAGAGGTAGCTGGGTAAACTCTGGCCCCCCTATGCAGGTTAGAGGGCTGGAAAGCAGGAGCAGGATGCCTGGCCTAGATCCAGAAACTGGGTCCCTTCTGGCTCTGAATCTGATCCAGACCCAGATCATAGGCGTGGGTTTGGACGCAGGGGCTTGATGCATGGCGGGTTGGGTTTGAGATTCTGGGTCGGCTCTGTCCTTGCTTTAAAGGAAAATATCAAGACCCCAACCGAGAGCGAGGAGCTGAGGCAGTGTGTGTGGGGGGCTGGCCCTTTGTACCCTGGCTCCTGCACTCAGCCAGGATCTCAGGGTGGGGCTTTGCGTTCCCACAGCCGCGGTGCCCAGGGGAAACTCTCCTGACACGGGCTTGGGGACGAGCCTCCTGCGGACCAGCCTGGCCTGCCAAGCACCCTCTGCGTGCCCCTTGCTCTGCCAGAAGCCTTGGCAGATTAACGGTGCTGAGCCGAGTTCTGGATTTGTTCAGCTGACTCCCCAACCCAGAGGAACCTGGGAGAATGAATGCCCCACCTGCGGGCAAGTCTACAGCCCCTACAGGGACAGACACACAGACAACAGGCGGCTGCAGGGCAATGTGCGAGCAGCCAGCCCAGGACCCGTCCGGGCTGTTGGGAACTGAAGGTGCCTCCCAGGGAAGGGGATTTGCCTTGCACTGCAAATCAAGCTTTTTCGCTGAGCTTTGATGCCCACGGCTCTCAGTGACCTGCACCAGGCCGACAGATGCACCAGGCCGGGCTCAACAGGCTGCAACCCGGCATCCACTTAGCAGGGTAAACGCAGTAAAATGCTTCCTTTCTCCAAGCAGCATTTGTGCCACCTGTAATTGCCCAGCTCTGGGTATGGGGCATGTGCGTGTCTCAAGTTATCTGCAGGGCACTATCCATATAAAGGCACACAGGGGCTGGGTCAGATCCCGGACATCGGTGCAGTTCGAGTGACCTCCCTTGCGCTGGGTCTGTTTGCATCAGCTCGGGATCGGGCCCCATCTACCAAGTGGGTGTTGGGCTCTGTCAGTGGCTGCTGCTGGTCGCGGGTTTTCTGGGCAGCGCCCTGTCAGGTCGGCCCATGGCATTGTTCCTGCCAACATCTGGCCGGCGCGATCGGGGACTCGGTAATGGCCCCGTAACTTCCACTTCCCGTGCGTGTCACGGGTGCTTCAATAGAGGAGCAGGCTGCCCATCAGATTACACGGGCCCAGCTGCTGGTTACAGCCACAGGGCCAGCTCTGCCACCCGCCCCGCGTACTCCTTGCTTCTCCCTTGAACCAAGTAGGGACCAGGCACTGCCTGGTTGTCTCGGACAGGGCATGGCGCCAGCTGCTTCAGAGCATGGGGTGCGACACCCCCTAGTGGACAATTATGGGACAACCCATGAGGGAATTGCCCTTCGAACTGCCCTCTTGGGTGCACCCTGGCCCATGCTGACACAGAAGCCTGGGCCAAGTGGCACTGCCCTCTCCTGTCCTGAAAGGGACCTGGCTGGTATCGAAGTGACAAGAGCCCTCTTGGCATATGGGGTGCAGGTCAGATGAATGGGGCAGTGCTCCACCCGGGCCCCCCTGTTGCGGGGAAGGAGCCTGCAGAACTCCCAGGTATCAAGCGTGCGTTCCCCTCTGCTCCACTAGGGGGCACTAGAGGCCTCCCGCCGTCCATGCCGCTGTCCCAGTTTATCCCTTCCGGGCGCTGGAGCTGCTGAATGGCAGCCGGGGGGGAGATTTTCCTGGTGCTGCAGGGGGATCCGTAGAGATTTCGAGCCCGCCTCCTCTCCCATCGCTGCCTCTGCCTCCAGCTCTGCTCCCCTGGGCTTTCCCTCGCTCTCATGCCCCCGCACCCTGGCCTGGAAACCAGGGCAGCCCACGGGCAGGTGTGAACACGGCTCGGAATCCAGATCGCTCTGGCTGGTGGGAGAAATCCAACCCCAGCTCAACACCTTGGGATCCGCGCAGGGCAAACGCCAGTGCCTGGGGGCCCAGAACACCCAGCGGCTCACTGGGGCCGGGGGTTTGATTTAGGAGCGGTTTGGGTGGAGGGCCCACGTCCTCAGAGGGATAAGGTGAAAACAACAAGAGTCTGGTGCCTACATCTTTGAGCATCTGGGCTGAGATCTTCTGTGGGGGAAGCTTACCTTGCAGTTTGAAAGCTTGTGGGTTTCACTGTTTTCTCTCTCTCTCTATTTCTGCATGCCCATCCTGGCACTCTTAGTTGAGCCTTCTAAGGTAGATCAGTTCTTCCCCAGTTTGGATTACTGTGTCAGTCATTTGCTGGCCCCACTCCCGGAACCACTGTTAGAACAGGACCTCGTTAGGTTTATCACATCTCTTGGGACTTCTGAGCCAAACGCATGTGCGTATCTAGTGTGAGCTCTGTGTGAGGAAAGGAGTTCTGCTCAGCGAGCTTACCTGGGCCCAATAACATACCCCAGCAAGCCTGCACCGTCTCCCAGGTTAGCTGGTCTGTGCGTACACAGATCAACCACAGCAGGTGATGCTGACGTGGCAAGTCAAGTTTGGATCCTATTGGAGGCCTGGAGGAGATGATCCACTCAGTGGACTAAGGCCCAGCTTTGAACAGCTAACGGTCTCGAAGGAGTTCTCTTTTGGCCAGTCAGACATTCCAGATCAGGCTGTTCCACTTTGGAGAATTCAGTGGGGACGCATGGTCCCACCAGCCAACAGCCTTGTGCTTTGTCAGTGTTGGGTAGGTCATGAGGGCCAGGTGGACTGGGGGTGACCAGAACCGCACACAGCATTCGAGGTGGTGATGTACCATGGATTTAGACAGAAGATATCATCATGCCACTATCTTATTATGAGAGGGGTAGCCGTGTTAGTCTGTATCCACAAAAACGACGAGGAGTCCAGTGGCACCTTAAAGACTAACAGGTTTATTTGGGCATAAGCTTTCGGGGGTAAAAGCCCCACTTCTTCAGATGCATGGAGTGAAAATTACAGTGCATATTCGTAAATGATCTGGAGAAAGGGGTAAATAGTGAAGTGGCAAAGTTTGCAGATGATACAAAACTACTTAAGATAGTTAAGTCCAAAGCTGACTGTGAAGAGTTACAAAGGGAATCTCACAACACTGCATGAGTGGGCAAGAAAATGGCAGATGAAATTCAGTGATGATAAATGTAAAGTAATGAATACTGGGAAAACATAATCCCAGCGATACATACAAAATGATGGGGTCTAAATTGGCTGAAAGATCTTGGAGCCATTGTGGATGATTCTCTGAAAACATCCACTCAATCTGCAGCGACAGTCAAAAACGTGAACAGAATGTCAGGAACCATCAGGAATGGGATAGATAATAAGATAGATGCAGGCATACAGTCAAGTTCTAGGCTGGGGCCGATACCAAGGATCAGAGTCCGAGTCAGGTTACAGGGTCCGGGTCAGGAGGCGAGGTCCAAATCAAGGTGAGATCAAAGCCAGGAGTTCAAGAACAGGGAGTAGGAATGATGGTGACAGCTACAGGAGAGGCGCGCTGTTGTCTGGAAGCTTCCTGGAATGCTCCCTGGGTTTATTTATATAGGGGAGGAAGCCAATCAGGAGCCATGAGGCTGCTGCCTGTCAGACCCCTTGAGGTGGGACTTCCTCTGGTCTGTGTCCTCTGGGTTGTGGGTAGTGTAACATGAGCTGGTTATAGCTTCCCCTTGGCTGGAAGCATGGCGATGCCTGCCGCTTGGCAGCTTTGAAGGCCCAGGTTTGAGACCCCTTGGGCCTTCTAGCCAGTCCTGAAACCCTCCTCCCTGGCTGTGAAGTTTCTGGCCACCCTGTTTCTGCTCAGTCGGTGCCTTTGAGTCTCAGATGAGCCTGGATCCCATGGTGTCAGCTGCCAGGGTGTCTCCTTTGGAGCAAAGGATTCTGGGGCACATTGGAACAGCTTCCAGTGCAGGCAACTGAGCCGAAGGGTCGGTTTACAGGCGGAAAGGGCTACTGAGCGGGGTATCCGGGTGGAAGGAAAGAAGCAGAGGGAATAGGGGGCAGGTGCCCAGCCCCCTTCTGCAGTGGGGAGACCAAAGCAGCTTGAACAGGCCTGCACAGACACCACTAACCTCCCAAACCCACGCTGGTTTCCGCCCCAGGTATGTCCATTACTTCAGCGGCCTGCTGTCTGGCACCATCAAAATGAACAACAAGCCCTTGTTCCTGCACCATGTTATCATGCACGGGATCCCCAACTTCGAGTCCAAAGGCGGTAAGTGTCCCCCCGGCTCCGGCACGGGAGGGCTGTTGGCTGCCCCCCAGCGTGACTCTACTTTCCAGGGGCACAGAACCTGCATGAGGGGTAGGGGGCATGGGGTGGGTAGGGTATATGCAAGCGAGACCGGAGGCTGCGTGGGCTCCAGGGTGCCAGGGGCTGCCGTGTGTAGCTTCCTGCCGGTCACTATCAATGCCTTGTTGACAGGATGAGTTTGGGCCTCAGCCGTCTCTCCCCTCGCTAGGCAGGGTGACCGCTTTTCAAAAGGCTAAAGCGGGACGGGACGCATGCAGGAGCCTCACCCCTGCCCCTCCTTTCCCCCCAAAGGCTCTGCCCCCTGGCCAGGCCAGAAACTGGAGCCGGGCCATGGTAAGCGCTGCCCAAGAAGCCCAGGCCTCTGCGGGGAGCCCCGACGTCTCCTCCTGCCCTGGTGGGCATCTGGGTTGCCCGAGAGCAGCCCCGGCCTGTGTCCTGGCCCCCTGGGGCACGCCACCCAGAGCAGGTGGAGGGAAGGGCAATCACCCTGTCGCTAGCCACTGTGCAGCTCTGTGGTGGGAGCCCTAGTGTAGACAGAGCATCTTTGCCAACGGCTCATGGCCATTTCCAATGGATTCCAGAATGGAGCTGCAGTTGGGCTTATTGTGGGAACTCAGCGGTGGCCCTAACTCCGGGGGATTGCTGGCACCCCGACACACAGCCGTTAAGCAGGGGGGTTGCCATCCTCCAGTCACCAGCCCGGAAGCTGCATGGACTCCCCTCTGTTGTCATCAGCAGGGCCTGGCTCACCCCTGGCTGGTGCACTGAGTTCTCTCCAGTGCTAGTTGTTAAGGACTCTGGACCCCAAGGGCTGTGATTGGGCCGGGGCAGCCTGCCATGTCTCACTGCGGTCTGTCAGTAGGAAGGGCGGACAACGTGTAGGGGCCTCTCTGCTCCCACCTCCACGTCTCTGGGCCGTCTGTTGTCCAGGCCTGGGGAAGGTGCTGCGAGAAGCAGGCAGGCTAGGGAAAGGTCCCCAGCACCCTGTCCCACTCCACCTGGCTGGGCTGTTTGTTTTCCTTCCTGGTGACTAATCCCCTTGGCTAATGAATGCTCCTTCTCTCCATTTCTGATCGGTGTCTTCTAGGTTGCCGGCCCTTCCTGAAGATCTACCAGGCCATGCAGCCAGTGTACACATCTGGGATCTAGTAAATATCAGCTCTCTCTTGGGTTCCTCTCTCTGCCTAGAGGCCCTTACTTCCAGTCCCTGTGACTGTCTCCTGCCCGAGAGATGGTCCCGGTGACCCAATGGGCCTTCTGCATCTCCGACGAGCTCGGGTGTTGGTGTGAAACATGGCTGGGTCCTGTAAGGGAAGGGGAGAGCTTGGGGTTGAAACAAGCTGCACTTTGCGCTTATGGTTAATGTTGGCTGGGGTGGGGGGAGATTTTTCTAGGGGTCCCAAATCCGCCATTGTCCCCCCGAGCCCCGCTGCAGACACATGCTGTGTAGACTCGCCCCTGACACGCGCCTGACTTGCTCCGAAGAATCCCGGCGGCATGGGCGGATCAGCGCATCTGACCTAAAAACTACCCTCCCCTTCCGGTGTGCTTGGAGACGCCCTTCAGTTCTCCACGTGCCCAGTCCCCAGGGACTGCCACTGCCTGGGCTCTGCTGGAGGAGTCCCGCCGATCTTTTTGTGATGCCTTTTCTGCACAGGCCTTTCCGTAGCCCTCTTCCTCGCCCACCCTCCCTGGTGCAGGGATGCAGCCATCAGCCAGTGCACCCGGACCTTTGAGCAGCTCAGCAGCCGTCTGGCTGGGAGGGCGGGGGACCCTTACTTCCTTAGCAGGAATGGAGCTCTTACTCTGCTTCCCAGAGAGCAGGGGCACATGCTTTCTCCTCCGGCCGGGAGAGCTGCACTCCAGCTTGTCCTTTGACATATCACCTCGTGGGAAGTTTCCTGGCTGGCTCCAGAGCCCAGGTGACGGGCAGCCCCTGTCTCAGGGCGTGCGAGCGAGGCGCAGTTGAATGGGAGACAGACGATGCGCTCAGGGGGAAGTTCTCTCCCACGCAGCCAAGCAGCGCAAGGCCCTGAGGGCTCAATGGGGGACTTTGATGGTGCCCAGCCTGCACGCTGGCGGATCCTGCCCTAAGGGAGAGAGGGGAAGCCCAGGACAGTGGTCGCAAGGACAGCTGCAGTGCTGGGACACGGGACAGTGGCTGGGAAGCAGGGATGTAGCATTGTTTGTGCTCATCGGGGATCCCAAAGCACTTTGTGCATCTCCCAACCACTTGGGCTGAGGAATGGGGCTGGGAGTGTCACGAACGGGCTCTCTCATGGCATCTCCCGCCCCGTATTTCGGGGCTTCCCCCGCCCAGGAAAGCAGATGTGGGCAGGAGTGGGTGGGGGGAAGCTCAAGCACAGAATGGCACCCACCAGCTACCTCCAGCCACTCAACGACACATCGAGGCTGGGGCAAAGGTTGGGGTCAGCTCCCAGACAGGCTTCCCCAGCCCCACCTTCCAACTCTCCCCGCACTGAGCTGTCTTGCCTGGCACCCGCCTGGCTCCGGTGCTGATGTGTGCAGTGGGGAGCAGACAGTTTGGCTTCCATGTGCTAATTTGAAGCTAGAGCCCTGGGCAGTGGGGTGGGGTGGGGTGTATGTGCCCTGGTGGACACACTGGGTATGTCTACACTGCACTCCAACCCCGGGCTCTGACTCAGGTTTGAACCCAAGCCCCCTTCCGTCCACACGCAGATCCGTCTGACTCAGGTCGGCAAGCACCGAGGACCTGGGTCTTAGGACCCTGCTAGGGGGGTGCGTCACGGTGTGAGTCCTGCTGCGACTTGGGTCCAGTCGCTGTCATTTTGCAGTGTGGACACAGCTCAAGCTGCAGACCTGAGTCAGAAAGCCTGTGTAGTGCGGTATGGACGCGTTAGCCCGGCTGTGAGACCTGGGGCCAGCAGTTGTAAATCCAGGTTTACAAGGCAGTGTGGACACTCACATGCAGGCATTGGAACCACCGAGTCCACAATTCCGAGTCCCCTAGGCGCGGGTTTGCAAAGCAGTGTAGACAAGGCCTCTGTGAACACCGTCACAGACAAGGGTGCGTGGAAAAACGCTTGTCTCTTTTCTTTTTCTTCCCTTGTCCCCTTGGCCTGTCTGACTGCACCCCTCTTCTCCCTAATATGTGACCTGCCCATACAGGACACGCCTGTTTCTAACCAGGCCTGATGCCATCTCTTCAATGAAATTTACTACAGGCCCACTCGTACCTTTCAGCTTTTAATAGCCCGTCTATGGGAAGCTGTTAATAAACCCCAAGTTTATCTCACCCGTGAAAGCTGAGCCCCAAGGCCAGCGAGTGACGAAACCACTTGGATTAACCCTCCTGGACCATTACATCCACTGGGCTGGGGGCGGGGAGGGCAAGTGAGGAAGTTGCTGGAGGTGGAAGTGACAGGCCCAGAGCCCCATAGACAGTTAGGGGCAGAGCTGTGGGGTGCTATGTACCCTGGGTCGTATCCTGCTCGAACCTCTAGACTAAGGAGTCGTCTGGTGTCCCAGTCGGGCACTGCTCCTGTATAAATGTTGATCGTTGGGTCCGGGCCCACTGGGAGAGACGGGGATGCAGTTTTGCTGCTTCTCTTTGGTTTTCCTGGGACGCTGTCGAATAGTTTAGACCCCAGCAGCGACCAACTGTATATTATAATCAGCTGTCAAACGTGCTCCAGACTCTAAAGATCGGCTTTAAAAAGGGCTGCAAAATGGCAAATCCAATAGGTAGTGTTTTTCGTAGGACCTATACAAAAACAACGGCTGTCAGTGACATGATACTTGTGAGCTCCCCCTACTGGCTGGGCTGACACGGTCAGCAAGGCTGGCGTGCCGATGGGGCACGTGAACAACCACAGCTGGGCTGATTTTACGCCCCGTTCCCAGCTCAGAACTGCAGGGATTCCCCTGGGACTGTGGGAGCTGAGTGACTAGCTCAGAGAAATTCCTGCTGGCCCGAGCCGGCTGCGCTAGGAGCTGCTACTCTCAGCCCCCACTGTGAGCGTCCGGGTGAACAAGGCCCCGCCTCACTGGCCCCCCAGGCAAGTCCTCCCCCAGGCTCCAAACCGGCATTGGGGTTGCCATGGCTTTTTCTCCACCGTCCCCTTTTGTTTTGGAAATTTCTCTGCCCCTCCTGGGTCCGTGGGGGCATCTCCAGGTTCAAAGCCTGGCAGCTGGGCTGCACCTGATGGGGGGTGGGGGGGGTAGCAGGGAGCACACTGTGGGGTGCCATGGGGGGCCTGGGGTCTGTTCCTGTCTCTGCCGTTAACCTGCAGCGTGACCTTCGGCAAATCATTTCCCCGCCTGCCTATTTCGCCCCTGAGCTCTTCGGGGCAGGGACTGGCCCTGTCTATCTGTACAGCACCGAGCGCAATAGGGCTCTGATCCCAGGTGGTGCCTCCAGGCGCTGCTGAACTGTATACAAAGACCGTGATGATTTTCCTGGCCTGGGGGGCAGCTGGAAACAGCAGAGGCTGCATGATGGAGCCTTTTCTCATGGCATTTCCAGCCAGGCCTCGGGCGAGCTGGGGAAAGCACCCGCCTCGCTAGGATTTCTCTCCTCGCCCACCCCCGGAGCTGCTTGAGATTGCCTGCCCCTTGGCTGATGGAGTCCTTGGGCTCTTGCATCCAGGCTGAGTTATTTCCCTCTCTCCGCAGCAACGTGCAAGGAGACAGCCAGACCAGCATCTGCATCACCATCGAGCCTGGACTGCTCCTGAAGGGAGATATCCTGGTAAGAGACTGAGAGCAGCCTGCCCTGAACCTCCCATCCAGTGAGGAGCTGGGCCCACTGGGGCTGCCGGGGGAGAAGAAACAGCCCCTGGGGGAAGGGAGAGGATAGTCCATAGGGGTAGGGAGACCCCAGCTCAAAAGCTGTGCAACACCGAGCCCTAGGGGGAGCTGCCAGCGCCTACCCCACTGTTCTGCAGGTGATGGGGAAGGGTTCCCAGCTTTGCATCTTGGTGCAACCGGGTGAACTGGTGCCTTGCAATGGCCACGTGCTCACATGGCATCAAAGCCACCTCCACGCTGCATGGCCCTTGGAAGTCACTGCAGGATCCGTCCGCTCTGCCCTGTTGCAGTCCAGCCAGTTACCCAGATAAGAGGAAGAAGAAAAGGAGTACTTGTGGCACCTTAGAGACTAACCAATTTATTTGAGCATGAGCTTTCGTGAGCTACAGCTCACTTCATCAGATGTATACTGTGGAAACTGCAGCAGACTTTATATACACACAGAGAATATGAAACAATACCTCCTCCCACCCCACTGTCCTGCTGGTAATAGCTTATCTAAAGTGATCAACAGGTGGGCCATTTCCAGCACAAATCCAGATAGGAGGGTGTGCGACAGCTGGGAAGAGAGGAGAGAAACCACTCCTGCTAGGCCAGCTAGATAAGGAGAGGCGGCGAGACTGAGACCCGGCATTGCCCAAGGCCCAAGAGGGCTGACACCTCTTCCCTTCTCCCGGACAGCTGAAATGTTACCACAAGAAGTTCCGCAGCCCGACCCGAGACGTCATTTTCCGGGTGCAGTTCCACACCTGCGCCATCCATGACCTCGGCATTGTCTTCGGAAAGGAGGACCTGGACGAAGCCTTTAAAGGTGATTGCGTCGTTCTTGCCAGGCGGGGAGAGGGATGTGGGACCCAGCCTGGATGGGGGAATCTTGTGCCGCTCATGGTTTGGGGGGTTTATTGATGAGTTACTGTGACGAAGTGGGACTGTTCTTAATGTTTCCTCTGAATAGTGTGGGGGTGCCTCAGTTTCCCCTATGCAGTTCTTAAATATCTAGGGGGTGGGATAAGGGGGTATGATCGTTGCAGAGCCCTAGAGGGCAGGTGTGTGCAGGGGTCTGGACACAGAGAATGGCCGACACCCTGTTTCCTGGCAAGTGATGGCCTGGGCCCTTTCCCCCTGCAAGGTGAGAGCTAAAGGGTTGGAGAACAAAGGAATCCGGTGACCTCCTGGCCCAGGAAAGGAACAAAGCCCAGAGGAGGAGGGACTGGAGAGCATTTCAGTTTGGGGCTGGCTGGAGACATGGAGTGAAGTGCAGACGTGGTTGTCTGGCTCACTGCCCCCCAAAATGGACCCAGCTGAGGGGTCCTGTTCTCTGCACCTGCAAGCTCTGTTTTAGACCATGTTCCTGTCGTCTACTAAACCTCTGTTTTACTGGCTGGCTGAGAGTCACGTCTGTCTGCGAAGTTGGGGTGCAGGACCCTCTGGCTTCCCCAGGAGCCCTGCCTGAGCGGACTGGCTGTGGGAAGTGCACGGAGGGGCAGAGGATGCTGAATGCTCCGAGGTCAGACCCAGGAAGGTGGAAGCTGAGTGAGCTGCGTGTCCTGAAGACAGGCTGCTCACAGAAAGGAGACTTCCCCAGAGTCCTGACTGGCTTCGCAGGGAGCATTTCCACAGCGTCGCCCGGGGGCTCCGTGACAACTGGTGGGAGAAGTGGGATCTACTGCACCCCGTGGATGGCGCTTCCTGCAGTAAGTGACTGGGGAGCAGTAAAACGAAGGGGGATTGATGGGGACCAGGCATGCTGAAGATTCAGAGAGAGACGGTTTCAGGGGGCGGTTAAACCCTGGGAGTGTGTGACCAGAGAGAAGGACTTTTGCAGTAACAGGGTCCCGCGGGGGATTGCAGCAAGCGGTCCCAGGGGCGGAGGAGTCTGCAGCTCGACCCTGGCAAAGAGGGGGTGATCTTGAGAAGGGCTGGCACACTAGGGGTTCTCCCTGGAAACCGTGGGGAGCTGAGAGCACACAGGCCTGTGAGTCCATGACAACTTGGGAAGAGCGGAGTGACGGCCTGTCACCATCTCCTTAAGAAGGACATTGTAACTCTGTGCGGAAAGAAAGGGTTGAGCATTGGAAAGTTCACCAAAGCACAGTTAATCGTGCAGCTGGAGGAGGATGACTGCCCTAAGGAGCAGATTCCTGACCCCAAATGGGGCTATAGCAGGATCTGAGAGCAGCTGGAGTAGTAGCCAGGCATCGCCAAGACTCCTGTCCCCGACCAGACGAGGGTCTTCACGATCGGGTTCCCCATCGGGGGATCGGAGACGGACGGGATTGGAGCTGAGTCCGAGAGAGCAAGAGGACTGTGAGAGACAGCGAGAGCCCGAGAAAGAGCTGCAGAAGCAGCAGCAGCATGAACTGGCGGTGGGGGAGCGGAGAGGCCTAGGGGACCCCCCAGGGGTGAGTGGGGATAGACCCCGGGGGGCCAGTTCCACAGGGAACCTCGAGACTAAATTGCTGCCCCTGGTTAAGGAGTGGGGGGATGTGGATGCCCACCTCACTGCCTTTGAGCAGGCTGGCGATTTGAACCAAGGGGACCCTGCGGAAAAGCCCCGGTGTCTAGCTCCCTTGCTGGGTCCCAAGGCCACAGACTCCGTCAGCCAGATGGGTGGGGAGGTGGACAGGCTCCCACTCCTGACCCCAACCTATATGTCTGTGTGGAGTTTCCTGGGGCCAGGCCCCTAGGACCTCCGGTGGGAGCGAAAGGTGATGGTCAATGGGGAGACATTCCTGGGGTGGTGAGATCCTGGGACAGAGAGAACTGGTGTCAGACCCTGGGTGGTGCAGCCTCAGAGGCTGAGGGGCTGAGTGAACTGGGTGAGGGTCCCAGGGACGAAGCCCCTCGCCCTGCCTATGGCCCAGATCCCTGTGCAGACCCAGGAGAGGTCGGGCTGGCTGGTCGTTGTGGTTCTCCAAGATACCAGCTGCGAGACCCTGTTGTGGGGTGACTGTGTCTCTTTGGGACAGGATCTAGGCCCTGCTCCGGTAACTGCCAAGGGTTTGAATTTGAATCCAGGGAACCAATCGGTGAAGAGAGTAAGAGCAGAATTTCTGGGAGGGGTGAATTGTTGCATAGAAAAGCCCTAGGGAAAGGAATCCTCATGGAGTCTTTGCAAGCAGTTTACTGCAACTGAAGGGTGTGAAAGTGATTTAATCAAGAAAGCTTCAGTTCCTAACAGCCAGAAATTTTCTGTTGTGAATGGATCCACTGACTGTCCTGTTGAAAGATCTAGTGTGGATAGCTTTGAGAAGGTCTCAGATGAAGTGAAAGTTGTTAAGAAAGTTAAACAGTCCTCTAACCTCTAACTGGGAATTGGTCCTGCTTTGAGCAGGGGGTTGGACTAGATGACCTTCTGGGGTCCCTTCCAACCCTGATATTCTATGATTCTATGATTCTAACCAAGTGGCTGTGTTTGGCCAGCTTGTTGGGGAGAAGACCCAATCCCAGTTTGACCCCCTGGGATTTTGGGGGTGGCCAAAGGGCATGGGCTGCAGAAACCTTCCCACATGCGGCCTGCGAGTGCTATCGACCACCCCCGACCTAAGGGACGGCGTGAAACTGGAAGGTGTAACTCCTACCAAGGAATTGGAGAGATGCTGGGGCATCCATGGGAACGTTGGTGGCTTCGAACTTCCCCAGGTCACTGGCTAAAGTGACCCTGCTCAGTTCGATCTCGAAGGGGGGAGAGATGTGACAAAGTGGGACTGTTCTTAATGTTTCCTCTGAATAGTGTGGGGGTGCCTCAGTTTCCCCTATGCAGTTCTTAAGTATCTAGGTGGTGGGATAAGGGTGTATGATCATCGCAGAGCACTAGAGGGCAGGTGTGTGCAGGGGTCTGGACACAGAGAATGGCCGACACCCTGTTTCCTGGCACGTGATGGCCTGGGCCCTTTCCCCCTGCAAGGTGAGAGCTAAAGGGTTGGAGAACAAAGGAATCCGGTGACCTTCTGGCCCGGGAAAGGGACAAAGCGCAGAGGAGGAGGGACTGGAGAGAGTTTCAGTTTGGGGCTGGCTGGGGACATGGAGTGAAGGGCAGACGTAGTTGTCTGGCTCACTGCCCCCCAAAATGGACCCATCTGAGGGGTCCCGTTCTCTGTACCTACAAGCTCTGTTTTAGACCATGTTCCTGTCGTCTACTAAACCTCTGTTTTACTGGCTTGCTGAGAGTCATGTCTGTCTGCGGAGTTGGGGTGCAGGACCCTCTGGCTTCCCCAGGAGCCCTGCCTGAGCGGACTGGCTGTGGGAAGTGCACGGAGGGGCAGAGGATGCTGAATGCTCCGAGGTCAGACCCAGAAAGGTGGAAGCCGGGTGAGCTGTGTGTCCTGAAGACAGGCTGCTCACAGAAAGGAGACTTCCCCAGACTTCCCCAGAGTCCTGACTGGCTTCGCAGGGAGCATTTCCACAGCATCGCCCGGGGACTCCGTGACAGTTACTTTGCCTGCGTGGTTTTCACATTTCTGCTCCACTGCGGTTCTGATAGAGCTCCTATGACTAGGGTGTCTGGGAACATAGATATATCAGCTCCGCACTGGGGGACTTTGGTGATTTTCAGAGGACTTGAAATATCAGAATCCCAATGTGCTCCCCAAACTGTCTCTGCTTCTCTCTCTGTAGCATATCTAGCTGTTATCCAGGTTCAATCCGCCCGGGGGACCTGGGGCGACGCCTTTCTCCACATTAAAAGTGCAATGGGATCTGTAATGACCTCTTTGGTTTTGCATCTTATCTAAGATGGTTGCACAGCACTTCCCAACACCATGGTGGCGCATTGATCCAATGCCAGCCCACTGGAAAGGGCATCACCAGCTCCACGTCCTCCAAATCTGGGCTGTCTTTGGCCTCTCTAGTCCCACCCCTCCTTATTTGTGAGATCCGATTAGCTCATTCATGGGCTGCCTGCCTACCTAGGCTCTTACGTGGCCCTTCTACCACCACGTCTCAGCACCGGAAGTTGGGAATGTCCCACCGATGCACATGGAGGTTCACGCCTGCTCCTGTCTAGGGCAGCTGTAAGGAATATCCGCCAAGCTCAGCTCATTGGGAAGTTGCTCTCGACATCTCGTCCAGCTACCAGTGGGTACTAGCCTGAGACGGGGGTTTTCTGCTTGATGCAAACCTGCCCGCTAGACCCGACTGGGAGTTTTCATACCTGCATCCTACCCTTCACGTCCGTGTGACCACAGTGAGCTGAACGTTGTCAATAAACACACAATGCCTGGAGAGTAGATGGTATTTTTCTTGCCTCCAGCAGCACTGTATATCCTAAGTGGTCCCCATTGATAATTCATTGGGTCAGTCAGTCTGTTCATCGATCCATAGGCTGCTGTTGGGTGAAGGTCCCTTTAGCTCTGCCCCGGTCATTCCTCTGAATCATCTCCTCTCAGTTCTGCTCGGGGTTCCTGCCACTCGTCCATCTACAGCTGGTTGGTCTACAGCCAAGAAAAATCAAAATTTTCTGACCACAAAACTTGCAGTTTTCTACAGCCACCCATCCATTCTGAGCCACTCGTCCACCATTATCAGCCGCTTTTAAGCCCTACTGGAGGACTCGTGCACAAAGCTGGTTGGAAATCTTTTATCGAAACAAATTTTTTGATTAAAAATAACTTTTTGGTGAAAGGGAAATTTTAGGGGAAAAAATTCCATTTTCGATGAAAACGAAAACGAAAAAAAAAGAAAAAGAATTCAGCGAGAAATTGAAACAAAATCAATTTTTTCCCTTTGTTGAAATTTTACGGAAGACAAAGAATCATTTCCTGACCGGCTCTCTGCTTGAACCTCTGCTGCTTCCCTCCATCCTCATCTCCAGGTCCCTGCCCTACCTCAGGGTGAAGGTCTCTTCTGCATTGCTCCTGTCCAGCCAGCCCTACCGTCCGCTCTCCTCCTCTGCAGATCACTGACCTGGGGGTGATCTCCCTCTGTAGCAGCTGCTCTGTCTCTCCGCCCACATCACTGCAGGGGAGAGACCTGGCATTGCTCCATCCCTATCAGCTGCTTTCATCCCCGGTGCAGGCTGAAGGTCTCTTCCTCGCTCCTCAGGCCGGATGGGTTTGCCTGCAATCTACACGTGTGGCCAGGGATGTCACCCTGCTCACCAAGTCGTCTTCCCCAAGCTGCACCATGGGGTTGAACTCGCTGGGGGTGGTTGCCCCCCTGGCATCTCTCATGGGTTCTTCAGCAGACTGATCCCACTGCCGGAGTCTTGCCTGGGTCACTCAAACCACTGTTCACTTGCCGGCTGGTCCGGTAACACGTGCTGTTACTCGGTCTTCTGCACCGTCAGAGCGCCGCGATACAAAGGCGTCCCCTAGCTCCAGCAGCTCGCCCTTGGACACAAGTCCGCTGGATTCAGCGAGTAATTTACAACCATGCCCCAGAGAGGCGGGGAGGTGAAACATGATGCTCCGGAAATACCCGAGGTGATGCACTTCACGCGGGGGCTGTGCCAGCAACTGTTGCCCTAAGCCCTGGAACAATATTAGTCACTCCAGCATGGACACTGTGACGTTTTTACAGCTTGCAAGGGCGGGCAGGGGATGGGTGTCAGACTCTAGACCATGATGAAGTACTTTTGATGGAGAGTGATGCTGAGGATGTATTTCTTAATGTAATGACCCTTTGGCCCTGGAGCAGGCTCCCCAGCTCAGGTTCCCCTGCGTAGATCTCTCACCTTCGCCTGTTTTAAGTCTCAAGAGTTGATTGAATTGGAGAGCGAAGGGAGGAAGCCACATATTGCAGCTGGTGGCCAAGGATCACTCGTTATTTCCATCAGAGGCGTGTCTTGGGCCTCCCCCAGTGGGAAGGACTCCCCATTACAGCAGCGACTGACAGTGGGGTGGAGAACGTTGCTCAGATGTTCTGATGTTGAGCACGGTGTGAAAGGCAGATGGGGCACCCCCTTGTTGAGTGGCGGGGGACACCTTTCTTGGGGGTGTGTTGGCGGCTTATGGGGTCCTCCATCTCTATGGAGTCAATGACTGGAGGGGGCTGCCATCCAAAGGCCGGTCTCTGTGAAATGGTGTCATGGGCCTTAGTCCATTTCCTAGCTGGGATTCAGCCGTGTCTCTAAATCGGCACTGATTGGCCCTTTGTGGTTGACCCCAGCAGGGAGGCTAAGAACAGAATGGCCATGGAGGTAGAACGCACGCTGGCAATTGTGGTTCAGTGGTGGTTGAACGCACACCGGTAGGGGACTGTGCTCCTGGCAGGACTGTGTCATCCCTGCTTTATAGGCATCAGACCCTAGGCGGCAGGGGATGGATCACTTGATGATTCCCTGTTCTGTTCATTCCCTCTGGGGCACCAGGCATTGGCCGCTGTCGGAAGACAGGATACTGGGCTAGACGGCCGTTCTTATGTTTTTATGTTTGATGAATGGGGGGCTCTGTCTCCACAGTTGGGAGTCTGACATTTTACCCAGGCTAAGCTCTCATGGTGGAAACAGCAAAGGGTTGCCCATGGCCTTGCCCGTCGGTGGGCCACTTCTGGACTCCCCTTGCCAAGGGCCGCTGGGGCTGTGGTGGGATCAGCGTTAAGGCTCTAGTTAGGTGCAGGAGATTCTCGTGATAAAGACCAAGGTCCCTGTTATTGCCCGACTGTCCTGAACACAGGTGCTTGTGTGTCGGTTTCCTTGGTGCTGGCTTTGGGGAGGTGACTTGGCTGCTGCTCCCGCGGGTTGGACACACACTGAGTTTCCTGTGTTCCGTTTCCATCCTAGACGACCGGTTTCCGGAGTATGGGAAGGTGGAGTTTGTGTTTTCGTACGGCCCGGAGAAGATCCAAGGTACGGCCGGTGGCCCTTCTGCATGGGGCATTGCAGCCCAAAGTTACTAATCCCTGAGCCCCTTCCTCCCCCTTCCCACCTCTTCCAGTGCCTGCCACCTCTGCTCCCGTCCCCTTCAGCCCCTGCTCTTCTCCTTGCATCATTCTCCCTGCCCCTGTGCCAGCACCCCACTGGTGCTGGGCAGCTCCTTGGTGGGTGAGTGTGGGCGAAGGGGCCCTGCTGCCAGGCGCTGAGCATGCCCCCTGTGTGGGGGCCAGTCTCGTACTGCTCAGTAATACAGCCTCGCTTGGAATGAGGCATCCCCATGGTGACCTGTCCGGGCAGGGGAGCAGCCCCCATCCCCTCCTCCACCTTCACGGAGGCCAGAGCCCATCTCTGGGCAGGACACACAGGGAGCTGCTGGTCCCGGAGCCTTTCCAGGAAGGGCTTGTAGGCCCCCTCCTTGGGGCCGGTAGGGGAACTGGGTCCCAGCCTCGCCCCTGGGTTCCAGCCCAGAGCCCTGTACTGCGCAGCTGGGCTGGACCTTTTCTCCCTATTGCAATTTTCCCTGGGAAACTTCCTACCTTGCCTCTTTATGACCCCTCTGGGTTTCCCAGTCTCTTCCCTGGCTAATCAGGGTCTCTCCCAGGACCCCTGCCTGAGAGCTTTCCTCCCTCTCTCCCTGCTCTTAGCCTCTTTTCCTGCTCTGGCTCCCCTCTGCCTTGTCAGGGCCCTGCAGTCTCTTACCTCCAGCTCTTTCTCCACTGGACCCTCTTGGAGCTTAAACCTGGCTCCTTTTACACAGGAATCATCTGGTTCATAGGTTCTTAGAGTCCAAGGCCAACGGACCATTGGGACCATCTCATCTGACCCCTCCTCCCCCCCCCCCCCCAGCCATAGAGGTGCCCCAAAACAATTCCTAGAGAAGGTCTTCTGGGAAAAAAAATCCAATCGGGATTGAAAAATTGTCAGTGATGGAGAACTGACCATGACCCTGGTAAATTGTTCCTTCCAAGGGCGAATTACTCCAACAGTTACGCCTCATTTCCAGTCTGAATTTGTCTAGCTTTGACTTCCAGCCACTGGATCGTGTTAGACCTTCGTCCGCTAGACTGAGGAGCCCCTTATCAAATGTTTGTTCCCTGCGTAGGTGCTTAAAGACTGTGATCAAGTCACCCCTTAACCGTCTCTTTGTTAAGCTACATAGACTGAGGTCTTTGAGTCTGTCATTATAAGGCAGGTTTTCTAATCCTTTAGTGGTACTCGTGTGGTTCTTCTTTGACCCCCCTCCAATTTATCAACATCCTCCTGGAACTGTGGGCACCAGAACTGGACCCAGGATTCCAGCAGCGGTCGCACTAATGCCCAATCCAGAGATGAAATAACTCGAGATCCCCCTGTTGATGCTGCCCAGAATCGCATTAGCTCTTTTGGCCCCGGCGTCACGTTGGGAGCTCATGTTGAGTTGATTACCCACCACGACCCCCAAATCTTGTTCAGAGTCACTTCTTCCCGCTCAAGAGTTCCCCATCCTGTGAGTATGGTCTCCATTCTTTGTTCCTAGATGAATATGTTTACATTTAGCTGTATTAAAACACATAGTGTTTGCTTGAGCCCAGTTTACTAAGCGATCCAGGTTGCTCTGGATCAGTGACCTGTCCTCTTCTTTATTTACCCCTCTCCCAACTGTTGCATCTTCTGCAAACTTTATCAGTGATGATTTCAGGTCATTGATAAAGATGGTAAATAGCGTAGGGCCAAGAACCAATCCCTGCAGACCTGACTAGAAACATACCTGTTAAAATGATGATTCCCTATTTACAGTTACATTTTGAGACCTATCAGTTAGCCAGTTTTTAATCCATGTAATGTGTCCCAAGTTAATTTTATATTATTCCAGTATTTTAATCAAAATGTTGCTCAGTACCAAATCAAATGGCTTACAGAAGTCTCTATATATTATGATATATACCTTTATCAACCAAATTTGTTATCTCATCAAATAAAGTTATCAAGTTAGTTTTCCATAAACCTATGTTGATTTGCATTGATTACATTACCCTCCTTTAGCTCATTGTTAATTGAGTCCCGTAGGAGCCGCTCCATTATCTTGCCAGGGATTGATGTCAGGCTAACAGGCTTATAATTACCTGGTCATCCCATTTACCCTTTTAAAAATTGGCACATTTGCTTTTTTCCAGTCTTCTGGAACTTCCCTAGTGTTCCAAGACTTACTGAAAGTCAACATGATGGTCCAGTGAACTCCTCAGCCAGCTCTTTTAAAACTCTTGGATGCAAGTTATCTGGACCTCTGATTTGAAAAGTCCAACTTTAGTAGTTCCTGTTCAGCATCCTCCAGAGATACTAATGGGAATAGAAAGAGTGTTATCATCACCATATGAAAGTGGGGCTCATCCTGTAATCAGGGTTGGTTTAGCCACAGGCGCTCTACCCCAAGAGAAAGCCACTCTGTTACAGTACCCCTCAGTCTGTGCATCTATATACATGACCTTCTGTCACTGTCCATCCCCATACATGTCCTTGTGTCTGTCTTGTTTGCGCCTTTCTGTCCATCCATATACACGCCCCTCTGTCTGGCCCCATACATCTCCCTCTGTCCGTCTGTCTGTTTGGTCAGGAAGAGCTTCCTGACAGTTAGATCTACTAGTTCACAGGATGCCCTGAGCAGGGAAGTGCTGGGAGTCCAGTGTCAGGCAGGATAACCCCTGGTGAATGACTGATTGGAACAGCCTGGCTTTGGCAGAGAGACAGAGTAGGTCCTGTGATGAGTCTTTCCCATCTCCAGAGGCTATGATTCCTTTCCTCTTCCTTTTGTCCTGCCTTTTCCCCCTCTCTCCTTTCACTTCCTGTCTCTTTCTAATAACCCAGCTTCTCCCATCTCTCCGCACGCCCCCAATCCTGCCCGGCCTGTTCCCGTCTCTCCCCTTGAAGTTCCAACACACCACACTCGTGTGTAGCTTCGGCCTCCTTTACTGACTCACCTCCGCTTGCCCCCAGGGATGGAACATCTGGAGAACGGCCCCAGTGTCTCCGTGGATTACAACACCTCGGACCCCCTCATCCGATGGGACTCCTACGACAACTTCAACGTCCGCCGAGAGGACAGCCTGGAGGGTACGTGGGCTGGTCCCCATGAGGCCCACAAACCTCTGGACACAGGTCATTGTTATAACATATTATTATATTGCTGTGGCCCCTGTGAGAGCCCCTGATGTGCCAGGCACCGTGCAGACAAGTCATAAAGAAGGCAGTCGCTTCCCCAGAGAGCTCCCGATCTTGGGGGTCAGACAGGTGGATGAGACAGACAAATGGTGGGCTGGGTGGAGGAGGTGGCGATAGGGCCCTCTGGTCTTCCAGCTACGTCTGTGTGCTCGGAAATAAGTGCGGGGAGCTATTTAGATTTATAAACAAGAGACACCTGTCTTGAGGCTGCGGCCGCCTCTGAGAGCGGATTAAAAATACAGTAGCTCAATATTATTGATGGGAGCGATGGAGCCAGGCCCATGGCGTATGCCGGTTACGCGGCAAGGCTAGGACCAAGCTATTCCCCACGTTGGCATGCTCAAGACCCAGCAGCCATCTGGGCCATCAGCCCTTGCAGCTCACAAGCTGGGGGTGAGGGGCGCTCTTGCAGGATTGTTTGGGGGGGCACATTCCAGAGGCAAAGGGTCCCTCCTTGAACCCCCTACCTCCTTTGTACAGAGGAAGTCTAGCATCAGCATCCCCTGCATGTGACCTGCGGAGAGAGGGGGTCTTGCAGGGAAGTTCAAACCTGAAGTTAACAGGCAAAAGGGGGTATAGGAATCCGAGTGTGTTATTTATGGAGCCCTCATCCCTGTTTAAGTTCTAACCCCCGCCTCACTGCCCGCAGGGCTCGGTCCTTCCAGCTCAGGGGCGGGCGCCTTGGCGGGGTAGCGCTGGGGGGAAGCTGGCATTGCAGCTGCCCATGCTGGAGCTGCTCGGTGGGATGGGACAGGCCTCCTGTCTCTAGGGCTGTGGATCCAGCCCCTCGCTACCAGTCTGGAGTTTGGAGAGGGCATCCTGGCCTTGCCAAGCCTGAGTGAATCCTGAGTGCTGGGTAGATTTTGCCTTCCCTGGGAGAGGGGCCAGGGGTCTCAGGCCAGAAGGGCTCAAAGTGCCCTGCGCTTGAGGCAGATACGGCTCAAGAGAGCCAGGGAGCGGGGCAGAGGGCAACACAACCCTTCTCTCTCGCTCCTTCCCTACCTGCCGTTCCTCGACAGCCCTGCTGGTACTGGCGGCTGGGACAGGTTGGGGCCCGTCACTTGCTCTGGGTTCCAGGCCGCCGAGAGGTGAGGCTTGCAGGGCGTGGACAGGCAGGGAGACAGGCAGGCAGCGAGTGGGTGCTGCATGGCGGAGAACCATCATCCCACCTGCCTCCCGTACCCAGGCCTGTCAGCTCCTCAGGGTCTCGGCAGCCGCTTCCGTGGCCTGCAGGCAGTGAGGGTGACGGGCGACCCTGGCCTGAGAGAGCTGGGATCGTTGTGGGTCTGAGTCGGGGGCTCAGATCAGCTGCCCAGAGTGCCGGGGTTCGTGCAGACCTCCCCGTTCTGCAGAGCTGGGCTGGGGATCTCACTGGAATAGCTTCGCTGGCTCCTGGCCAGAGCCCAGACACGCCAAGTTCCCAGAGAAACGAGACGCAGGGCCAGACGGATTGACTCCAGCAGAGGGTGATTATCAGAAACGGGAGCCCTGCTGGCGGGTGCAGGACTATCATAGAATCATAGAATATTAGGAGACCTCAGGGAGGTCATCTCCAAGACGCAGAAGAAGACTCGGTCCCTGCCCCAGGATCTTGTGACCCAAATGCACCATTAATATATGTGGGGAGGGGATGGCGGGGACCTGGGCCTGGGTGGCGGGCTGTTACTGCTTCAATGCTTTGTCTTCCCGACACGCACGTGGACCGCGGCTCGTGCTTGTTCTAGATCCCAGCAAGGCGGGCGATGGCATTTGGGATCTCGTCCCAGACAGGACACCGTCGCGGGTGCGTCAGAGAAAGCTGGCCTCCCCTCGCCCCATCACAGGGAGGCAGAGCCGACGCCTGGCACTCGGCTGAGGCTGTGCAGCCCGAGGGTTATTACCCAGCTGTGAAAGCATTTGAGCTCCCATCCTAGCATAGCGCAGCTGCCAGCCGCTGGAGGGGGCGACTGGGTTTTGGGATTGGCAAGAGGGAGCCACTCAGCTGAACAGCAAGAAGGGGCTTAGTCTGAATGTCCATGCCGTACCGGGGGTTAGTTTCTGAAGGGGGTGGGGACTGTTGGGTGTGGAGAGCCACTCAGCTGCACTGCTTAGAGCTGGGGGGATCTCAGCATGGCCCAGGGACTAGGTGCAGCAAGGGCAGAGGGGGCAGGACGGGGGTCCTCTCTGGCCGTGGGAATGACCCCACAGTCCCTGCCAAGGCAATGGAGTGTGAAGTCACAAGCAGTAGCACCAGGGAGGAGAGGGACTGTAGTGGGAGCCCAGCTGGCTGCACTGAGGGTCAGTGGGTTGTTGGCGGTGGCAAGTGAGAGAGTAGAAAGGGCTACAGTGTCTGAGCCCAGTCACTAGCCCACGGCGATCCAGCCAGCCATGGAGAATGCAGAGCGCAGAAAACCTGGAAGAGAAAAGCCAGGGGGCACGTGCCTGGGAAAGTTGTTATTTATTATTAACCTTCTGTCCTTCCCTGGTGCCTCCCATCCAGGGGGTCTCAGCATGCTTTATACCTCACAGCTACCATGTAACACCAGCGGTATTTAGTGCTTGTCTGACCACACACACACACACTCACACTCTAGATCTAAAGCACTTGACAAAGGAAGGTCGGTCTCATTAATCCCATTTTACAGATGGGGAAACTGAGGCGCAAAGAGGGAGAGCGGCTTGTCCAAGGACTCCCCCCTCCTTCCCACCGGCGATCCAGGAGTCAAACCCAGATTTTACAGGATGGTTAGCCTGGGGTTAGCCTTGAGTCTCATTTTCTGTTGTTCGCGCTATCGCAGATTTGGGCAAATCGTATGACTAATCTGTGCCACAGTTTCCCCATCTGTGGAAAGGGGGTAATTCTATCTACCTACCTGACCTGTGGGGGAGTGGGCTAAGGCTTTGGACTTGGCAGATCAGCAGCACTGTAGATAGGCAGAGTATTCCCTCTTTGCTTTTTGCTCCTGCCCTTCGCCTCTTGGTCATCCTTGACCATTGCTGTTGGGTTGCAGGGAGCAGATGGTGTTTTTTTTTTGAAGGTGTATGGGGCACGTGTCCCTGGCTCCCTGGACATTTGCCTGATTGTCAGATGCCCAGTCCTTGCTGCCACCACCGGGGTGACGTGAGTGTTTACAAACTGCCCAGCTTGATGTATGAGCAAGCAGAGCCTGCATTGCTCCTATGGGCGCCCCAGGGGTCTGTCCAGTTCTGGACATCTTGGCTTCTTCTGTGTCCTGCGGGCTGCGAGCGCTGCACTCGGGAGTCCTGAGTAAAATCTCCCCCTCCCCATGGTTTGGTTCACAGTGTGGGCATGGAAAGCTGGCAAGGGGCAGCCGCCGAATTCCTGGCAGGGAGGAGGAAACAAGGACTCGTGACACACGGGCTCGGGCATGTGCCTGGCGTATCGGGTACCCAGGGTGACCTCATTAGTTCTGCAGAGAAGGGTCCCGACCGCCCTTCCCTAAGGAAAACAGCGATGCTGACATCTTAAAGGGCCGGAGACCTTCCCCAGCAAGATTCCAGTCCAAGCCAATGGCAGGTTTTGCCTGAACAAGGATTGAGCAAAACCTCAAGATCTGGCCTGTTCACAGAATCTAAGATCAACAAGTCATCCTGGGCCAAAAATTGCATCCCCGGCCCGTCAACCTGCAACAAACTCGGTCATGAGCTATATTTAAGTGCTGGCTGGCTCAGCCTTGCTTCATTCGAGCCTCCCATTCGCCTGGGGCGTGGAGAGCTGCAGATGAGCCAGTGAACGTCAAGGAGATGATGGTTCCCCTAACTCTGCGTGGGGAAGTGGTGGCTACACGAGGAGAGGGCTGGAGTGAGAGCAAGGCCTGACAACCGGGCAGCTGCTTTGGCATGTGCATTGACCAGAATCTAACTCAAGAACAGTAGGAAAAAGCAGAGCTCCAGGGGAAATTGCCCACGGCGGCGAAGAAATGTTTTATGCCCTGTAGGCTTCGCTTTCTGTCTTGCATATGGAACTCCTTTCCATTCCCTTGTAAGGTCAACGACGGTTCCCGTTCCTGGAGGCCCGCGCTCGAAACTTTTCATCCCCCTTGTGGGAAATGTTAACAATAACGGAGGGCTCGTGAAATCCTTGGAGGGACCCAGCTAAGCCTCGCAATTTATGACTTCTTTCTGGGAGAGCCACGCCTGCCTGACCAAGCTGTCAGGAGGGGCAGGTACCGAGGACGTGTATTTATCATTCCTGGCTCAGATTCTCATGGAAAATCCTTGGACGAGTCGAGCCAGGGATCGCCCCAAGAAGGACTGGTTAGTTATTTATCGGTGTTCTCCTTTTCACTGCTCTCTGCCAGCCACAGCCGCTGAGAGCCAGGCACTGCAGCATTTGGCATTATGGGCACAAGGAGGGCTACCCTGTCTTGTGTCTCTGGCTCCTCTTCTCTTCCTACTTGGACAAATCAGATGATCCGGGCCTCCATCATCCCCGATTGTCTGTGTTCTTGGCGTCTCTGGGATGTTCTAGTCAGGATTGCCATCTAGGGACAGGCTTGGGGAAAGTGGCAGCTCCCTGCCCCTTTCCTGTTTTCACAGCGCCCGGCGGGCAAATGATTCCTCTCTTCTTAGGAGCCTCAGCCTTGAGGTGAGATCACGGCATCAGGTTTCTCCAGACTCCTTTCTTCACGGCATGCTCCTGCCACATCAGAGTAGCAAGATGGGCCACCTCAGCACCGGGAGGCTTGTTGGGAAAAATATTAGTTGCGGGTATCGGGCCTGATTCTGCATCCATTGGCAACCCCCCGCTGAGTTCGATCAGGCAGGATCCAGCCGCAGCCTGTCCGTGTGGCAAGGAAGTAGGCACAGAGGAGACAGTCAAAGAGCCATCGATTCCAAGCAGCAGGGACCTCCAGCTCAGCTAGTCTGACATGCAGCACATCATGGGGCACTAACCCCGCCCAGGCCTCTCTGCCTCGAACCCCCAAACCTGGATGAGATAAAGAACCGTGGCCCACAGGAAACGAAGCTGTCGTACGCCCCAGGCAGAAAACAGGAGGGACGCCGAGGAGCCACCGGTGCCGGAGACCCCCACCAAGGCAGGGGATAGATGAGCTGAGATGTACCTGGTCATGCAGCAGCATAGTGGGGCCGGGTGTCCAAGCTGCAGGGGTCTGGCATGTCAGCTGGAGCCTCAGGGAAGGATCTCAGTGAACCACACTACAGGACCTGAGCTGCCGTGACTTTGGGTCTGGATCGGTGCACGTGGCCCATCTCTGATCTGAACTGAGCCGGCAGACTCCTAGCCCCAGGCCCTCCCTGCACCTTTCTGGGGTGGGCAGGCCTTCGCCTGCTCCCCTCTATTCTGGTGGAGCAGCTCCACTGAGTGTAGTGTGGGGGCGCCTCCCAATCTGAATTAAGCCCATCGTGCAATCTGCTGCCAGCATCGTCCTCTCCACCAGGTGCTTTCCATGCTGCAGGTGCTGGGAACACTTCCACTCCCACCGCTGCAGCTCCAGCTCCCTCGTGGAGCTAAGGTCTCGGATCGGCGGCCGGCAGCGGAAGGTCTTTTAGCAGAATGCTCTGGGCAGGACCGGAAGCGGAGCTGGACGGTCAGTGCAGCCGCAGGGATAAATTAACGGTGGTGATGGATGTAGAACATGGACCCTGCCGGGTTGTGAGGTGGAGATGGAAGGACTCAACCAATCGGCAACGAGCAGGGAGAATTTTGGCTTTGGTTGTTGAATTCCACCTCATTGATCTTTACATAGCACCCAGCCCTAACTAACTACTACTCTCTCTATGCCTGGGAGGTAGGGGCTCTCACACCCAGTGTGCAGAAGTGGGGAAACTGAGGCACGGGGCAGCGCAATGACTATGCAATGTGCCATTGCTGGGAATAGACCCCAGAATTCCCACATCTTCTCTCGCCACTAGACCAATATCCTTCCCTCAGGAAGAAAAAAAACCCAACAGCGGCTCAGAGAGTGTTTGGGACCAGCTGCTTCCTGATTGGATTGATTGTTGTTGATATTGCAGCAAAGGATTTCGGTTGGGTTTAGTTTTTTAGTTAGTTAGTTTAAACAGCATTTATGGGGCAGGAAATGCCTGCTGATGGCTACCTCGGATGGGCAGCGGATGTGGAAGAAACATCTTGTCTTCTTGGACTGAGTCACAAATACGTATTGCCACTATTTAGAGGGGACCAGAAAAGGGTTTTATTGAAAGTGTTTAAAATCCCAAGGCCTCGACAGAATATCAGTGTGGTTCTAACATTTTCAAACTTCAAAGAAATGGAGGACAAAGATCCCAGCTACTTGTGTCCATCACAGCTCTCAGGGCATTTTTGGCAATAACTGGATGTTACCCTCAATGCCCTGGCCACATCGTAACACTGAACAGGTCATTGCATTTTGCCTTACGAACTTTCCCCTGCTAGTTTAATTGGGTACATTTCTATCATTCACTTCCTGATCTCAGCTGTTGCATAGCATTACTGTTCCATTTGGACCTGAGCCAGCGACCCATCAATCAATGCAAAGACTCCCTTTGCGTTTGTTAGGCATTGGATTGGGGCTGAGATCCTCAAAGGTATATAGGCACCTGACTCCCATTGGAATCAGACCTTTGAGGAGCTAAGCCTGGGCCCTTAAAGGGTTGCTGAGTTCTTCCCCAGAGGTGGCTGCATTTCAGTGATTCCTATAAAGCAGGGGTAGTCAATAATTTTGTTTGTCAAGGTCCAAATTTTTTGGCCAAGGTATAGTCCAGAGAAAATAATTAAAAAATCATACTAATAATGATAATAAGTAAATAAAAAGATGTTGAGGTCCAATCGAAAGCATCTGGCCATCCAGATTTGGCCTGCGGGTCCACTTACTGACTACCCCTGCTACAAGATATGTAGACCAAAAATTCAACCCTGGGTCCCTAAGGTTAGACTCTGAAATCCAGGCTTCAGCACCTAAACAAAAGCTTACATTGTGCCTGGAGCTGGGCTGCTCTCACTTATGCTGGGGGCCGCTCTGGCCTCTGGAGCAGCCCAGCATCTGGGTTGTGCAGAGATGGTGTTTGGGGCACAGCCCAGAATCTCTTCCAGGGCGTACGAGGGATTCGGGAACCCGGTGCCTTGCTCAGCTCTGCATCTTTGTCGCATGAGCAGTTGCTGGAAGCCTGAGCTCAGGCCCTGGCAGGTGAAAAAAAACAACAACCCTTCTCCTGCCCCTCTCAGAGGCACGTGGCATCCTCCAGGGCAGCTCCTGCAGGCCTGGGATCTTGGAGAGCCACGTCTAACGTGTTTAGAAGCACTTCTGGTGGGTCTCCGTGGATGGGCCCATCTCCCTCCCACATCCCGCAGTGCCAACATGAATCGATGCAGCCAGCTCTCTGGAAGGCAGGGTGTTTGCATAGGCCCGGAGGGGGCTTCACGGATCCCCCCACATCCCCAGCTCTGTCAATGCAAGGCTGAGAGCCCCCGTCCCGTCCCCATCTCAGGCGGACTTGAAATAGCCACTCCCAGGAGAGGTTAAGGTCTGTGAATCATGGCTGGGCAACTCGATCCTCCCTAGCAGTGCAGAATCCCTGCAGGTCAGCCTGGTGCTGGCTTCTATAGGGTGAGCAGCCTGGCCCACTCCCCGCAGGGGACCCCACCTCCCCATGGTACCCTGCCCTGTGTGCTGGTGAGCCGGGCCAGGGTTTCTCATAGAATCATAGAATATTAGGGTTGGAAGAGACCTCAGGAGGTCATCTAGTCCAACCCCCTGCTCAAAGCAGGACCAAACCCCAACTAAATCATCCCAGCCAGGGCTTTGTCAAGTCGGGCCTTGAAAACCTCTAAGGATGGAGATTGCACCACCTCCCTAGGGAACCGATTCCAGTGCTTCACCACCCTCCTAGTGAAATAGTGTTTCCTAATATCCAACCTAGACCTCCCCCACTGCAACTTGAGACCATTGCTCCTTGTTCTGTCATCTGCCACCACTGAGAACAGCCGAGCTCCATCCTCTTTGGAACCCCCTTTCAGGTTGTTGAAGGCCGCTATCAAATCCCACCTCGCTCTTCTCTTCTGCAGACTAAATAACCCCAGTTCCCTCAGCCTCTCCTCATAAGTCATGTGCTCCAGCCCCCTGATCATTTTCGTTGCCCTTCACTGGACTCTCTCCAATTTGTCCACGTCCCTTCTGTAGTGCGGGGACCAAAACCGGACACAGTACTCCAGGTGTGGCCTCACCAGTGCCAAATAGTGGGGAATAATCACTTCCCTCGAACTGATGGCAATGCTCCTACTAATGCTGCTCAATGTGCCTGTTGACACTCTTGATTCATATCCAGCTTCTCATCCACTGTAATCCCCAGGTCCTTTTCTGCAGAACTGCCGCCGAGCCATTCGGTCCCTAGTCTGTAGCTGTGCATGGGATTCTTCCGTCCTAAGTGCAGGACTCTGCACTTGTCCTTGTTGAACCTCATCAGATTTCTTGGCCCAGTCCTCCAATTTGTCTAGGTCACCCTATCCCGACCCTCCAGCATATCTACGTCTCCCGCCATCTTAGTGTCATCTGTGAACTTGCTGAGGGTGAGTCTTGGCTCTTTTCCACACCACCCATGGGGGAACGTGCTATCCACCGGCTGGATAGGAACCCAGTGTCTCCAGCCCCCACCCAAACAGCGAGGCCCGGAGAGATGTTCGCACTGGGACATTGCAAGCGTCATGGCCTGAAATGTCCCGTCCTGCCAATGCTCAATCGAGCGCTCTCTGAGGAGATTCGGGGGCTTCCAAGCCCCAATGGGGCAAAGGGATTGAAGGCACAAGGTGGGAGGGTCAGCCTGCTTCCTCCTTGCTTTGGCTTGACCCATTCTCTGCCGGCCTCCGAATTGTTGTATGCAGGACCTTTGTTGCAGTGAATTCACGTAGCTCTGTGTTCAGAGATTGCACTGGTTCTTTCTTTCTTTCTTTCTTTCTTTCTTTCTTTCTTTCTTTCTTTCTTTCTTTCTCAAGCATGCCTGTGTTGAGTTACCTGCTTGTCTCTTAAGCACTACCAGGCCCTGAGGTTTGTAGCATTGCTCTCTGATTACCCTAGGAGAGGCTGCAGTGGGTGGGTGGGTAGGGAATGAACCGAGGTGGCTCGTCTTTCAGCATGTTTGTGGCTCCCAGGGATCCAGGCGAGCAGGCAGGGAGAGGAGAGGTGCCCTGGCAGACTGCAGGAGCCTCTAATCACATGGAACTTCAAGTGGAAAAAGAGGAGAGCCAAGCCTTTGATGCACTGCTTAGCCAGAGCCCAGTCTAGAGAGGACAAGCCAATGCAATCGGGAGGGGGCGAGCGGGTGTCCTAGGGGGAGCGGGTGTGTGAGACCTTGTTTACCATTGTTCTCGCCTTATTTGGTCCGAGAACTGCATGCAACATTTTTGGCATAGCAAGAATGAGTGTGTATTGGTTGGGGAAGCTGGCACAGGGACCAGAGAGAGAGGGAGGGATCAGGCAGCTGGTAGCTTTCTTCCAGCACCACTGTCTTGTCCCTAGGTGAGAGCACTCCCCGATGGCGGGTGCAGCAGGCCGGTGGGAGGGCAAGGTGGCCATGTGAGTTGGAGGGTTGGCTCCCCGTCCTGTCTCTGCCTCAGGCACGACGTCCCCTCAGGAGGGCGCAGCAGCCATAAGGAACGAGAGCTACTCAGCCATGCTCTGTGCTGGCGAGGCGAGGAGGCTGTGGGGGAGCACACAGATTATCGTCTCTCTTTAGGGTGCAATCCTGAGAGGTGCAGGGCAGGTGCGGTTCCAGGGGCCACTGCAGGAGCTCGGCACCCGTGGGAGCTGGTGGATACATTGGGCAGCATCCGGAGGAGGAGGGCTGGGACTCGGCGGTGACGCTGAGGTCCCAAGGCCCGTTGATCTGCCTTTCCCCTTGGAGGGGGTGTTTTAGTCCTGGGGGTTTCTCCCTGAACACGAGTGCGAGTGATGGACAGGCTGAAAGAGCGGGGGAGGACTGACCTCTGTCACGCTGGTGTCTGAGCACCCCGCAATCTTTAATTGGGGGGGCCAGCAGGCCAGGATCCCAGGGACAGAGTGGCAGCGGAGTCCCGCAGCGGAGTTTGAATGTTAACCGGAATACCTTACTGATAAGACTGATGCTTATCAGTTAATATTTTACATCCCTAGTATTGATACCTACGCACCCCCGCCACACACCAAGGAGGACATTGTATTGAACCCAAAGAGACTAAGGGCCAGAATCTTACAGGCATTTCGATGCCCAACTCCCATCATTAGGTGACTAAATACCTTCAAAAATCTGCCCCAAGTGACTTGCTCAAGGGCCCCAGGGCGTTGGTGTCACAGCTGGAAACGGCCCAGATGTTGTCCGTTCTCTTTGCAGAGAAGGCTTTCTCCGAAGAAGGGGTGTCTGGCCAGGGGCTTGGCTGGTGTTTCTCTGGGGAAAGTGCCTTATCAGAGGCAAGGCAAGATTGCCTCTCTTGTGGGCGGGGAAGGCTGCATCGGGCAGGGGGTTGAGGCAACCCCTCCCCCCCGACGTTCTGGTTAAACTTGGATTTAAACTTGGAGAGTGGTCAGTTTGGATGAGCTATTGCCAGCAGGAGAGTGAGTTTGTGTGTGTGTCCCGGGGCGGGGGGGGGGGGGTTGAGAAAACCTGGATTTGTGCTGGAAATGGCCCACCTTGATTATCATGCACATTGTAGGGAGAGTGGTCACTTTGGATGAGCTTTTACCAGCAGGAGAGTGAGTTTGTGTGTGTGGTTTTTGGAGGGGGGTGAGGGGGTGAGAGAACCTGGATTTGTGCAGGAAATGACCCACCTTGATTATCATGCACATTGTGAAGAGAGTTGTCACTTTGGATGGGCTATTACCAGCAGGAGAGTGAGTTTGTGTGTGGGGGGGTGGAGGGTGAGAAAACCTGGATTTGTGCTGGAAATGGCCCAACTTGATGATCACTTTAGATAAGCTATTACCAGCAGGACAGTGGGGTGGGAGGAGGTATTGTTTCATGATCTCTGTGTGTATATAATATCTGCTGCAGTTTCCACGGTATGCATCCGATGAAGTGAGCTGTAGCTCACGAAAGCTCATGCTCAAATAAATTGGTTAGTCTCTAAGGTGCCACAAGTCCTCCTTTTCTTTTTGCGAATACAGAACAACACGGCTGCTACTCTGAAAACTCCCAGTGAGTCAGCAGAGCTGTGTGCACGAGGGATCATGGTCTGGGGGTCCCTTCTAGCCTTAAACCCTGTGACTGGGGCACTGCACCACGCGTGGTGGGGCTGAGCCTGGTTCACTTATTACAAGCGTGGAAAGAGCTGGAAAATTCCAAGTAGTAAATTCCTTCCGGATCCTTTTGGTCAGACCTGGGCAGATCATCTGCAGCCAGTAATTTATTTACTGGATGAATTTAGCCTCTTTTTGTGCCTGAAGACGATCCAGAAGCAGATTGCGATGTCCTCCAACTGGTTTGTTTGAAATTCTTCGCCAATTTTCTTTTTGCAAGTGTTCTTTGGGAGTCCTGGATTTTCAAACTGTGTTGCTTAGCTGCGCCTGATCAGATAAATCGTGTGCTGGGTTCTGTCTGCTGGTTGCCTTAGCCCTGAAGCCCTTGTGCATTGGAATTTAGAATTTAATTTGGGGCCAATGATTTGCTACCTTGCATAGATAACTTTGAAATTTGCCTTCCGTGAACACCGACCCCAGCAAAATGTTACCGGAGAGCGAACGCAAAATTGTCCCCTGCCCAGCGAAACTGAGTGCCGTGGAAAAGTGGACGCAGACTTCACCCACCTGTGCTATGTGTTGGGTAACAGGGAACATTAGATAGACAGGTTTCAGAGTAGCAGCCATGTTAGTCTTTATTCGCAAAAAGAAAAGGAGTACTTGTGGCACCTTAGAGACTAACCAATTTATTTGAGCATAAGCTTTCGTGAGCTACAGCTCACTTCATCGGATGCATAAAAGTGCGCATCCGATGAAGTGAGCTGTAGCTCACGAAAGCTTATGCTCAAATAAATTGGTTAGTCTCTAAGGTGCCACAAGTCCTCCTGTTCTTTTTATTAGATAGACAGGAACTGCCCCCTCTGGACAGGCCAGGTATCTGTCTGACAGCCTATCTTAGATAGAATCAGAGAACTGTAGGCCTGGAAGGGACCTCAAGAGGTTGTCAAGTCCAGCCCCCCGTGCTGAGACAGGACCAAGTAAACCTAGAGCATCCCTGACAGGTGTTTGTCCAACCTGGTTTTAAAAACTTCCAGTGATGGAGATTCCACAACCTCCCTGGGAAGCCGATTCCAGAGCTGCACTACCCTGAGAGTTAAATTTTTGTCCTAATCTCTTATCTAAATCCTCCTGTCAGATTAAATCCGTTACTGCTTGTCCTGCCTTCAGTGGACATGGAGAGCAATTGATCACTGTCCTCTTTATAACAGCCCTTCACATATTAGAAGACTGTTATCAGCTCTCCCCTCGGTCTCCTTTTCTCAAGACTAAACATGCTCAGATTTTTAAATCTTTCCTCCTAGGGCAGGCTTTTGAAACCTTTTCTCATTTTTGTTGCTCTCCTCTGGATTGTCTCCAGTTTGTCCACATCTGTCCTAATGTGAGGAGCCAGCACCCAGGACTCCAGCTGAGGCCTCACCAGGGCCGAGTAGAGAGGGACAGTTCCCTCCCGGGTCTTACATACAACGCTCCTGTTAATGCACCCCAGAATGAGATGAGCTGTTCTCGCATCAGCATCACACCGTTGACTCATATTCAATCCAGTAGCCCCGGATCTTTTCAGCAGTGCAACCGCCTGGCCAGTGTGACGATGTGACGCAGCAGGGAGGGGGGAGTGTTGACCTGGGAATGTGCCCTGGGGAGGGGAGACCTGAGAGCCTGTCACCTGAGCCAGGAGGGGGAGGTGACACCTCTGCCCAGGAATGTGAAGACAGGCTGCAGGAGAGAGCCTGCTGCGGGGGTTTAGTTTCAGTTTGGGGCTGGGTGGAGGAACACAGGGAACCCCAGGGCTGGGGTCTAAGCTCCCTGCTCCCACAAAAGGACTTGACTGAGGGGTCCTGGGTGTACCCACAAGCTCTGTTTTGGACTGTGTTCCTGTTGTCCAATAAACCTTCTGTTTTACTGGCTGGCTGAGAGTCCCAGTGAATCCCAGGAAGAGGGGTGCAGGGCCTGGACTCCCCCATACTCCGTGACAGCTGGTGGCAGCGGTGGGATGTACTGCACCCTGTGAATGGCGCTTCCTGCAATAAGTGACTGGGGAACAGTAAAATGAAGGGGGATTGACATGGACCAGGCGTGCTGAAGAGTCAGAGAGAGACGGTTTCAGGGGGTGGTTAACCCCTGGGAGTGTGTGACCAGAGAGAAGGACTTTTGCAGTAACAGGGTCCCCCGGGGGATTGCAGCGAGCGGTCCCAGGGGCGGAGGAGTCTGCAGCTCGACCCTGGCAAAGAGGTGGTGACCTCAAGAAGGACTGGCACACTAGGGGCTTTCCCTGGAAACCGTGGAAAGCTGCCCGGCCTGCGAGTGGCCAGCAGGGAGATGTACGCTAAACGCCTTAAGAGCGACCTGGTGGAGCTGTGCAGGCAGAGGGGGCTGCGCGTCGGGAGGTCCACCAAGGAACAGCTGATTGCCCAGTTGGAGGAGAGGGATTGCTTGGATGACCCGATCCCTGTCCCTGAGGGAAGCCGCCCGGTGGACGCAGCGTGGGCCCTGGGGCCTGACCGGGCTGGGAGGGGTCAGACTGCTGCCGAGGACATCCCGAGACCCTTCCTACCTATGCCTGGGGGAGGGGTTGGGGGAAGCCCAGCAAATACCGAGGGCACCCTGACCCCAGCAGCCAGCAGGGGATCCTCCCGGCGGAGCTCCCCATCCCTGGAGCGTCAGGAGAAGGAGAAACAAAGACAGCATGAACTGGAGCTGGCCAGGCTGAAGAGCAGTGGGGCCCCGGCTGTGGTGAGTGAGGGGGGACCCAAGACTGCAAGGAACTTTGATAAGTGCTTCCTGGCCCAGCGGAAGGAGGGGGAGGACATAGATAGCTTCCTGACGGACTTTGAGAATGCCTGCGAGCTGCACAGGGTTGACCCTGCAGACAGGCTCCAGTTCCTCACCCCCTTACTGGATCCCAAAGCCGTGGAGGTGTACAGCCGAATGACAGGGCCGGAGGCAGGGGACTATGAACTGTTCAAACAGGCCCTGCTCCGTGAGTTTGGGCTGACCCCCGAGATGTACCGGAGAAGGTTCCGGAGTCAGCGTAAAACGCCTGAGGTCACCTACTTACAACTGGTCAACCGGATGCAGGGGTATGCCCGCAAGTGGACAGCTGGGGCCCGAGCTAAAGAGGACCTGCTTGACCTAATCGTACTGGAGCAACTGTATGAACAGTGCCCTTCCGACCTGAGGCTGTGGTTGGTGGACAAAAAGCTCGAGAACCTCCAGCACGCAGGGCAGCTGGCCGACGAGTTTGTGAACAGTCGGTCAGGGGGTAGCCGGGAGGAGCCCCAAAAGAACAGCCCCCCCCCCGATGCAGAGAGAGAGTCACCAGGGGGCCTCCCAGCGGGGAAATAGGGAGAACCCCCTCCCAAGGGGAACGCCTGGCGTCAGGCCCCTCCGACCCACTCGAGGGGACCAACGTGACCTGAACTGCTATCACTGTGGCCAGAGAGGCCACGTACGGACCCAGTGCCCCAGGCTCAGGGACAAACTGAGCAGACCCAACCTACCCAGGGTTAACTGGGTAGGGACTCAGCTGGACGAGGGGCAGACGACCCAGGAAAGGGGGGCTACCAGTTTACCACCTGCGCAGGAGGGAAGAGTACCCCAAGCCAGCTCCGCCAGAGGGCTGGAGGCTCTGGACTCAGGGTGCTCGGTTTACAGGGTGGGCGCGGGGCTGTCCCTCCGGAGAGAGTGCCTTGTTCCCCTGGAGGTGGATGGGAGGAAGGTCAATGGATACTGGGATACGGGCGCGGAGGTGACGCTGGCCCGGCCCGAGGTGGTGGCCCCAGATCGGGTGGTGCCCAACATCTACGTGACCCTGATGGGGGTGGGCGGGACCCCATTTAAGGTGCCCGTGGCAAGGGTACACCTGAAATGGGGGGCCAAGGAGGGCCCCAAGGGTGTGGGGGTGCACCACCATTTGCCCACTGAAGTTTTGATGGGGGGAGACCTAGAGGACTGGCCAAGCAAGCCCCAGACCGCCCTGGTTGTGACCCGTAGCCAGAGCCGGCGAGGGGCACTGCTCCCTGACCTCGGGGAGGGTACCGCACCGGAGGCGCAGGACCCTACCCTGGTGGGAAGGGAGGGCCGAGGGGCATGGCTCAGAGAGGCGGAGGCCTCAGACCTGGCCACTGAGGGGGAACCGGGCCCCATCCCTTCCCCAGCCGCTGAGTTCCAGGCCGAGTTGAGGAAAGATCCCTCCTTGCGGAAGCTCAGGGACCTGGCCGACCTCGGTGTGGTACGGACCATGAGGCGAGGCTGCCAGGAGAGGTTCCTGTGGGAGAAGGGGTTCCTGTACCGGGAATGGGCTCCCACAAGGGAAGTAGAGTCCTGTGGGATCAGGAGGCAGCTGGTGGTCCCCCAGAAGTATCGCCGCAAGCTCCTGTACCTGGCCCATGACATCCCCCTCGCAGGACACCAGGGAATCCGGCGCACCCGGCAGAGGTTGCTACAGAACTTTTACTGGCCCAGGGTCTTTACCACTGTCCGGCAGTATTGCCGATCCTGTGACCCCTGTCAGAGGGTGGGGAAGGCCCGGGACAAGGGGAAAGCGGCTTTGAGACCTTTGCCCATCATAGAGGAGCCTTTCCAGAAGGTGTCCATGGACATCGTGGGGCCTCTCAGCAAGACGACCCGGTCGGGGAAGAAATACATTCTGGTGGTGGTAGATTTTGCCACCCGCTACCCCGAGGCAGTGCCCTTAGCTTCCATTGAAGCAGACACCGTGGCCGATGCGCTCCTGACCATTTGCAGCCGAGTGGGGTTCCCCAAGGAAGTCTTGACAGACCAAGGCTCCAACTTCATGTCGGCCCTGCTCCGGTGCTTGTGGGAGAAATGTGGGGTCTGGCACGACTGGGCCTCAGCTTATCACCCCCAGTCCAATGGGCTGGTGGAGAGGTTTAACGGGACGCTAAAGATGATGCTGAAAACCTTTATGAACCAGCACCCGCAGGATTGGGACAAGTACTTACCTCACCTGCTGTTCGCATACAGGGAGGTGCCCCAGGAGTCTACCGGATTTTCGCCTTTTGAACTGTTATATGGAAGGAGGGTAAGGGGCCCCCTAGACCTGATGAGAGACGAGTGGGAGAGGAAGGCCACTCCCGATGGAGAGTCAGTGGTGGAGTATGTCCTGATCTTCCGAGAGAGACTGGCTGAACTCATGGGCCTGGCCAGGGAGAATCTGGCCACGGCCCAGAGGAAGCAGAAGGCCTGGTATGACCACACGGCGCGGACCCGTGCCTACGCCACCGGGGATCCGGTGATGGTTCTCATCCCCATGAGAAAGAACAAACTACAGGCCGCCTGGGAGGGCCCTTTCAAGGTTGTCCAGCAGCTCAATGAGGTAAACTATGTGGTGGAGCTGTCAAACCGGGCGCACCACCGCCGGGTGTATCATGTGAATATGATGAAGCCATATTATGCCGGGGGAATGTGGTGTTGGCCACGTGTGGACAGTGGGAGGAGCAGGGAGATGACCCTTTAGTAGATCTATTCCCTGGGACCAGAGCTGGTTGCCCCCTGGAAACAATTCCCCTCTCGGATCAGCTGACCCCTGCCCAGCAAACTGAGGTCAGGGGGGTGCTGCATCCGTACCGACAGCTGTTTTCCACCCAGCCTGGATGCACTAATCTGACTGTCCACCGGGTGCAGACAGGGTCGCACCCGCCGATAAGATGCTCCCCCTTCCGAGTCACAGGGAAAACTGCTCAGGACCTGGAAAGAGAGGTCCGGGACATGCTGGCTTTGGGGGTGATCCAGCCATCGGCCAGCCCTTGGGCCTCGCCGGTGGTGCTGGTCCCCAAAAAGGACGGGTCGGTCCGGTTCTGTGTGGACTATCGGAAGCTCAATGCCATCACTGTATCTGATGCCTACCCCATGCCCAGACCTGACGAGCTCCTAGACAAACTGGGAGGAGCTCGGTACCTTACCACCATGGACCTTACAAAGGGCTACTGGCAAGTGCCGCTGGATGCAGATGCCCGGCTGAAATCGGCCTTTATCACCCCTCTGGGGCTCTATGAGTTCCTGACCCTGCCTTTCAGCCTCAAGGGAGCGCCGGCCACCTTCCAGCGCCTGGTGGACCAGCTCCTGAGGGGGATGGAGAGTTTTGCCGTGGCGTATATTGATGACATCTGTGTCTTTAGCCAGACCTGGGAGGACCATGTGTCCCAGGTTAGACAAGTGCTGGACCGACTCCAGGGGGCTGGGCTGACTGTAAAAGCGGAGAAGTGCAAGGTGGGGATGGCTGAAGTTTCTTACCTGGGCCATCGGGTGGGGAGCGGCCGCCTAAAGCCGGAACCAGCCAAGGTGGAGGTGATCAGAGACTGGCCCGCTCCTCACACCAAAAAGCAGGTCCAAGCCTTTATTGGGATGGCAGGATACTACCGAAGATTTGTGCCCCACTTTAGCACCATAGCCACCCCCATCACGGAGCTATGCAAGAAGGGGAAGCCAGACAAGGTGGTCTGGACCGAGCAGTGCCAGGAGGCTTTCCGGGCGCTGAAGGAGGCTCTGGTCAGTGGCCCAGTTCTGGAAAACCCAGACTTTGACAAGCCCTTTGTGGTGTTCACCGACGCCTCCGACACGGGACTGGGGGCGGTGTTAATGCAAGAGGATGAAAAGGGGGAGAGACACCCCATCGTGTACCTGAGCAAGAAGTTGCTACCCCGGGAGCAACACTACGCGGCCATCGAGAAGGAGTGCCTGGCCATGGTGTGGGCCCTCAAGAAACTAGAGCCCTATCTCTTCGGGCGGCACTTCACCGTGTACACCGACCACTCTCCCCTGACCTGGCTGCACCAGATGAAAGGAGCCAACGCCAAACTCCTGAGATGGAGCCTGCTCCTGCAGGATTACGACATGGACGTGGTCCACGTGAAGGGAAGTGCCAACCTGATAGCGGATGCGCTGTCCCGGAGAGGGGGCCCCGAACTTCCCCAGGTCACTGGTCACAGTGACCCCGCTCAGTTCAGTCTCGAAGGGGGGAGAGATGTGAGGATGTGACGCAGCACGGAGGGGGGAGTATTGACCTGGGAATGTGCCCTGGGGATGGGAGACCTGAGAGCCTGTCACCTGAGCCAGGAGGGGGAGGGGGAGGTGACACCTCTGTCCAGGAATGTGAAGACAGGCTGCAGCAGGGAACCTGCTGCGGGGGTTTAGTTTCAGTTTGGGGCTGGGTGGAGGAACACAGGGAGCCGTTTGGGCGCCCACATTCTTCCCTGGTGACGGGGCCTGGAGCGAGTGAGGTGATGCCTCTGTCTCGCGGCCCACCAGCAGGCCTCTGCGCCGGCCCCTTATTATAGAGAAACCTTCTTTTAAAGAATGTAGCAGAGCATCTGCAACCGGTTTGGACTGGGGCTGTTTTACATTGGGCCAGATCCTCAGCTGGGGTAAATCGGCATTGCTCCCTGAAAAGTGCCCACGTACACCAGTTGGGGATCTGGGTCTATGGCACAATGCTGGTTTACTCCAGTTGGATACCTGACCCCATGGCTTCAATGAACAGGCCTTGGAGAGATGAGAATCATTTAGAACCAGTACACTATAAATGACCTTAAATTGCTTTTCCCAGCAGTTGTGTCTGTGACACTCGGCCCGTAGATTGGTTACGACAAGGCAGTTTATATGGATTGGTTTCTCATGTTTTTTCCAGCTGAGCCAGCATGGTTATTTACAGCCCAGAGCACGGAGCCTGCCCCAAATCCCTCCCCGTCTTTGGTAGCATTTGTCTCCCTGGGTTAAGCACCAAAGCGACCGCATATCACCGCTTCCTGCCTCTCACTGGGGCGGCCGCGGCCAGTTTGCGGGTGAGGTCACGGCAGGTGGGAGCGGGGAAATGCATACATCAGCTGCTTCCAGTGGGGAGGGTCTCTTCTCGCTGGCCCAGCTTGTTAATGTTCACGGCTCTGAATCTTTGCTTTAGACAGGAGTTCAGATCTCCTGGGAATCCGTGTGTGTGTAAGTAGCACCTAAGTATGCACCCATGTGGCAGGAACTGTAGGGAGCAAAGATGGCTTTTCGCTTCCTTCCTGGGCCCCCCTTCCTGGCTTTGTTGGAGCACATGAGCACTTTGGCCATACAGCCATGCCCCCTAGGCCCGGGCGTGCGGATTAGAATTCGCTTCTCTGGCCCTATGCCATGTGGGCTCCCCTGCCCCTGGCAGACCCGTGCAATGTAGCCGCAGTGGGAACCAGGATCGAGACCCCACTCATTTGGCTAGACAGACCATCTGCAGTGGTCTGAGTCCCAGCCCCCGAGTTCTGTAGTGTGTACAAGACCTTTCTTGAGGGATTAATAATTGCCAGCTGTTATTCTATGAAGGGCCTTTGTGTTTGAAATCATTCAGCCTAAGGGGCACAAAATATTTATTTCCAACCACTGTGTATCCGGTGGCCATGTAGGCAGACCCGTGACTTCAACTCCTGCCTGAGTGGATAGGTGCTACCACAGGAGAAATGAGAATGAATAATCACCCAGATTAGAGTGGTTCAGGGAATGGACAGATTTTTCTTCCCCGCCCCCCAGTATTTCATGGAAATTTGTCTCATTTGTCAACAAATATTTTTTCAGTTTAGGCAAAAAAATTGGGGTTTTAAGGTTTTTTTGTTGTTGAAAATCAGGAACATTTTGAAAGAAACAAAAGTATTTCTTTAAGAAAAAGGCCATTTTTCATTGAAAGAAAGTTTGAAACAAAGACATAGACTAATAATAGATCTAAATATGGTTACATGAGAACTCTAGAGGAAGATCTATCTGTCCGTCTATCTATCCATCCCTGAACATAGATAGATAGATAGACAGACAGTCAGGTAGAAGGGTTGGATAGATAGATAGATAGAAGGGATAGATAGACAGACAGACAGAGGGGGTGTATGGAGATTATATTAGATAGACAGACTATCTATCTATCTATCTATCTATCTACCTACCTATCTATCCCCATATACCCCGTCTGTCTGTCTGTCTATCCATCCCCATACACTCCGTCTGTCTGCCTGTCTGTCTATTCCCATACGTCCCATCTTCCTGTCTATCTATCCCCATACACCCCTCTATCTATCTATCCCTCTACACCCCGTCTGTCTGTCTGTCTGTCTATCCATCCCCATACACCCGTTCTGTCTGTCTGTCTTTCTCATAGAGCCCTTTCACCATCGTATCTGAGCACTGTCAAGTCCAGGTCATGTCTGAAGTGCGTCTTTCAACTCTCTGCTGCGCTGTGTGTCTGCATCACTGGAAATAAATCCAGGGTTAATCACGCTGGCATGGTGAAAATAGCTGTTGCACGGGGTGTATTTCAGGGCTTCCCATGAGGCAGCGCATTTATCCTGTGACTCCAGGGCTTTGTGGTATCCTCATAAATAGCATTCGCCTGAAAGGGACACTTTGAGAGTGGCTGGCAGAAGCCATTTCTCTCTGTAGCTTTCTCAGCCATGCTATCGAACTGGGGTATTGGTGAGATCAGAACCGTCCCGCGCGATCCAGGCTGGAGTGACTGAGCAGGGGAAGTTCAGCCATGGAAAAGATCAACTAAATATTTGCAGAATGGCCCTGTGTGTGAGATGTGTCTGTCTGTGTTTCTGAAAGAAATCCCCTCTGCTTCTGGCACGCCTCTGCAATGGCCTCCTAAAGAAAGCGATGGGTGCTCCAGTCACTTGAGACATGTAAAATGAGGCTGGATGGAGCTCTGGTGAATGTAGTGTAGGGAGATCTTTTATACCACTGTGGTTAAGGCGCTGGACTGGAACTTGGGGGATCTACGATCACTTCCTGACTTTTCCACAGACTCTCTGTGTGACCCTGGGCCAGTCACTTCATCTTTCTGTGCCTCAGTTTCCCCCTCTGTAAAATGGGGGGAAATTATCCTTCCTTTCTCCTACCCTTTTTCTGCCTTATCTATTCAGAGTGTAAGCTCTTTGGGGTGGGAGCTGTCTCTTGCTACAAGTCAGTGCAGCACGTAGCTCCATAGGGCTGTGGTCTCGGTTGGGCCTGGTTGGTCCCATAGTACAGATTCATAACAGCGCGCTGCCTGCGGGAGGACCTAGACAGGGCCTCGCTCCTGCCAGGCTCTTCTGTCTCGAAGTCTCCATCCATGGTGATCTGAGGCCTTGGGCGTTCTGTTGCTTCACCTCCATTGCCCGTGGGAGGTTGAGTAGCAGGTTCCTCTGGAAGGAGATGGTAATACACAGTGCGATAATAGGTTAAAACCAGTCTGAAGTTATAACTGGTTTAGTTTTTTGAGTGATGGGGGAGAAAGATCCCAGGGTCCACCAACCTCCACCATCATCTTTCTCCCCACTCCAATGGCCTTTCTGCTGGCTGGTGTGGGCTAGCCGCTAGGAGACCATTAATGCAACATCTCCATCAACAAGGACTTGCTACTTCAGCCACACACCTGGCTCCCACTGGGAACAGGGCGGGAAGGAAGTGGACATTAGATCCCTCTGTACCTTCAGCAGCCCGTTGCCTCCCAGCCTGGCGCTGCCAGGCCGGCCCTTCCTTCTGTCACTGGAAATTCATAGAATCAGAGAATATCAGGGTTGGAGGGGACCTCAGGAGGTCATCTAGTCCAACCCCCTGCTCAAAGCAGGACCAATCCCCAACTAAATCATCCCAGTCAGGGCTTTGTCAAGCCAGGCCTTGAAAACCTCTAAGGATGGAGATTCCACCACCTCCCTAGGTAACCCATTCCAGTGCTTCACCACCCTCCTAGTGAAAAAGTTTTTCCCAATATCCAACCTAAACCTCCCCCACTGCAACTTGAGACCATTGCTCCACTGAGAACAGTTTAGATCCATCCTCTGCAGGGGCTTGTAATGGGGACCTGGATCCCAAGGAATAGATGTTATGTCCTGGCCTCGGAAAAAAACGTGGAAGTCACGGAACGTCGCATTACCTTGAACAACACACGCCACGTCTGTTCTTACTGCTCCTGGGTGTCGGCCTGTCGCTGCCTTTACCCCCAGTAAGGCCAACATTTTCCAATGTAGGTGCCTGCAGTTAGACACCGGTGTCCGTATTTAGGCAGCTAAGTAAGCCAGGGTGCTGAACATGCGCGACTCCCTTTGACTCCAGTAAGGGCTGTAAGGGGGCGTAATTGGGCCATTTATTTCAGTGCCTCAGTAGGGATGTGTGGGCCAAACGTTAGGCACCCAAATGTGAACATTTTTTAACTCAGAGATTTTCCACCCCATGCACCAGTGGAAACCCAGGAGTCCTGACTCCCCCCCAGCTCTACTCTCTAGCATACACTGCTCCACTCCCAGAGCCAAGCTGAGAACCCTGGAGTGTCCTGTCAGTCCCCGGCTTTAACCGTCTGCCAGGTGGCCACCAGAAATCCCTTTCCCTGATCTGCTAGTCCCAGTCCTGCAGCACACAGGTGTGCGTATGACTCCTGGGGAAGCCAGTGGGAGTTTGGGGCCCTGGGCGGTGCGTGTGCTGATGTACTGCATGGCAGGGGGACCCCGGCCCATGCACGTCTTTACCTCAGGATGTGTGTCATGAAATCAGTCCCACGGTTCGTTATGGGGCAGCGTGGCCCCCTAGGCAGTGCTCACACAGCCCTGCCATGGGTAAGGGGGGCCGACATAGCCTCTCCACAGCAATGGTTCTGTCCATTCCTCCCCTAAATCTCTCCACCTTCCCGGTTCCCCACTTTCTCTGTTTCTCCCCCACCTTCCCCACCCCGCCCCCAGTCTGCTGTTAGCTAAGCGATTTTGAATGTCGTCTGTGAAAGGACTTTATGGGCTGGTGATGGGAGATTGGATGCCTTTGACCCGCGTCCAGCTCCGACATCTGCAGGAGACTTGCTAATTCCCCACCTGAGTAATCGCTTTGGCATGAGCCTCTCGCTGCTGCTGGAATCGCTCCCCCATTGCCTTCCTGGGGTTGTGTTTACAGCAGCCTGGCGTGGCGGTGGGCTTGGTCTGCCTAGGCCTTTAAAACTTTCTGCAGATGCTGGGAGCCACCGCCCCTCCCTTCTCTCCCCGGCCGGCGGTTTGATCTCTTGCTCCCTTTCCTGGCACACCCACAGCGCTCACCGGGCTCGGGTCTGCTCCTGCGTCCCATCAGCCTCTGGCACTGCCGGAGCTCATCACGTTCCTTAACTAGGTGGCGCAGGGCGGGCTGGATCCACACCCCTGAGCTCTGCGTCTTGACGATTTGGGTGATCTCCCCACCCCATTCCAAAACCCATCCCTTCCACTTGCCTGCAGAGCGGAGTGAGCCACAGCCTCTCCTCTGGCCTGTGCTCACAGGGACGAGTTACCCGGTGGGAGCAGCAGGGCAGGAGGTGGCTGGGGAGGAGAAGACGGGGATGGTGGCTGCAGTGCGAAGGGCCTGGGGCAGGTGCCCGGTGATGAGACCTGGGACAGGCACACTGAGAGGTGGGCTGGGTCCAGGAGGCAGCGTGGGAGCAGGACTCAGTCTGTCAGGCAGCAGTGCGCCAACAGGAGCCGATCACAGCCTGCCATGGGGCAGCCGGCAGCATGTATTAACCAGGGTGGCGGTGGTCTGGGGGAGTGCAGGTCCTGCCCCCCTTCTCAGCTGCGGCGTGGCACCCAAGAGCCCACGGTACAGCCAAAGCATGGGAGAGCTCTCTCCTGTCGGCACCGAGCGGCTACATGAGTTGTAAGCTCGCGAGTGTAGACATGGCCTAAGGTTGAAGAACTCTGGTTTTCTCCTCCGCTGGCTTGGGCTCTGTGCCCGCTCCGTGATGGTAAGGCAGAGGACTGGCTGGTACTCGGGGGGCTCTCGTTAGCAGGACCGGCGCAGTCGCGAGGGACATTGGACATACCGAGTCCGTCCACGCTGCCGTCGGTGGTGGGCGTGCAGCGGGTGGAGATGTGCCCGAGGGTGCGAGTCTGCTGGCTCCACTAACAAGAGCCGGGAAGCATCTGTAACCTGGGCCATACAAACCTGCCCGGGACCCTGTTCTGTGTCCCTGAGCAGCCAGCCCGTGCTGCAGTGTCTTCCTCTCTCGAGCGCAAGCAGAGCCAGCTCGGGGTCTCTCCATGCTTGCTGCAGGCACAGCTCCGGGTAGACATACCCCTTATGATGATGGAGAAGGTGGCCAGATGCCCTTCTGGAGTCACTGCCACCCCACTGGCTCCTGAACCGGCTCACCAACAATAAGAGCCGACCTGAACCTTTGGCAGAAACTCAGCCCCCGAAATGTTCCCTGTCTTCCAAACTAACCCAGCTCATCCTGCTTGTCTGTTTCACATCCACGCCCCGGCTCCAAAAAGGGAAATGCTAAACAACTGGGACAGAGCCTGTTTTCATGAGCTTCCCACAAGGTTCAGATAGATCAGAGCTTTGAGGGGGCAGCATTGTCTAGTGGCTACAGCATGGGACCAGGCGGCAGAAGAGCAAACTTCTTCAAGACACTTGACTTCCTGGGGCCTCAGTTTCCCCATCTGTTAAATGGGGACTGTCATTCTCACCTATTCCCACGGGTTGCTGTGAGCCTCGCGGCAGGAATGTTTGCCAAGCATGTTGGGATACCAAGGTGGAGAGCAAGTGTTAGAATCATCCCCGCTTTGGGGTATTTTTCATAATTCAAACGCTGAATCTTCACCCTGATTTGGAGTGGCATGGGGCGTCCAAAACCTAGAGTCCTGGGTGCTGGACACCTCTCTGGAGTATTCCCCATCTGTGTTCTGCCATCAATGCAACAGGGCACGGTGCCAGCTGGGCTCTCTCGATGGGTTGGATGCCTTGTGCAGCCTCTTTTGTCTAGGAAAAGTAGGAAAAAATGGTTAATACCTAGTGAAAGTTATTCTTTATTTTCACTGTCGAAGTTTCCTTGAAACTTAACCTGTCTGAATAAGAGAGTGAGCGCGCGTAAGAGCCCGTCTGGCTGGAGCTGTGTTTGGAATGTGTGCACTAGAAGATCTTCCAGCGCTAAACCTGGCTGCTAAAATAACAGGAGGCCGAACTGCGTGCCCTTGCATGGCTTGTGAGAATGCCTTTGTATTTCAAACCTCCAGAAGGTTGGGGAAAGATTTTCAAGGCCCTGAGACTGCCCTGTCCTGATGCTATTTAAGCTGCGATGCCTGTCCCGGTTTGAATAAAAACGCCCCACACTAGGGCTTTGTTCAAGACTCCTTAACCAGACCAGAACCTACTCTTGTTCTGTTCTGAGCTTCCTGGTTTTGTTGAGAATAGTAGATGGAAATACAGATGATTTCTGGAAACACCTCTTCTTGCAGTTTTTTTGGGCCAGCCAAACCCAAGAAGTAAGCTGAAAGCTGTACGGTAGTCACCTGCCTACTATAACTGGCCAGTAGATTTCAGTCCCCAGGAGAGACTCTTTGTTGTAAGCGGTTGGTGTTCCTCAGCCAAGTTTCATAATAGTCCAAAAAATAAAGGTTGGTGATGAATGGCAAGCATCCTCTCCTCTGGAAACGTCACCAAAAATCACCTTTGCTCTGTGCAAGGTTTGCAGCCTGCTTTCTAGACTAAAGGAGCTGAGTGCCACAGGAAATCTGCTTTGGAGAAGCATCCCAACTTTGGGAGATGCCTGAATGGGGCTGAAGCTCAGAACATGGGTGAGATTGGTCACGAGTGGAAAGCAGTGGGTGGGGTTCAGCTTTGGCTTTCTCTGGTGAAAATGTCTGGCGTGGGGTACAGCAGAATCCCAATACACCCCTTCTTTCTTTCTATCTATCTATCCATCCATCAATCCCTATACACCCCCTCTATCCATCCCTCTATCCCTCCATCAATCCCCATACACCCCCTCTATCCATCCTGCTATCCACCCATCAATCCCCATACACCCCCTCTATCCACCCATCAATCCCCATACACCCCCTCTATCCATCCCTCTATCCACCCATCAATCCCCATACACCCCCTCTATCAGTCCATCAATCCCCATACACCCCCTCTATCCATCCCTCTATCCATCCATCAGTTCCTATACACACTATCTATCTATCTATCTATCTATCTATCTAACACCTGTCAGGGATGGTCTAGATAATACTTAGTCCTGCCTTGAGTGTAGGGAACTGGACTAGATGACCTCTCGAGGTCCCTTCCAGTTCTATGATTCTATCTATCTATCTATCTATCTATCTATCTATCTATCTATCTATCTATCTATCTATCTATCTATCTATCTATCTCCATACACCCCCTCTGTCTGTCTGTCTGTCTGTCTATGTATCTCTGCTTCCTTCTCGATGGGGGCTAAGTTCTCACCCTTCCATTGCCTTCAGTGGGGTTCAATCAGGGTGAATTTGTTCCGGTGTCACTCTGTTAGCCCCAGGCTCTGTTGAACCCCGCTCCTTCCCATGTGATTGTTCCACAGCTGGAAGAGCACGGATGTCCCTTGTGTGGTCCCATTCGCAGAAAGCTGGGGCCCAGAGGGAATGGAAAAATCACCTCCTCTTTTGGGCTGTCTGTCTCTGGTTTCTGACTTTCCGTTGTCTGCCTCTCTTCATCCCCTGCCCCGCCACACTCTCTGCCCATTCACCTCTCCTCCCTTTCTCCACCTCCTTCCCTCTCTCCGCCCGGCTCTGGGCGAGCACTCTGTCTAGCGGCTGTGCGGTGCAGCCGCCCAGTGCTAAGCTGCTGGACTCGCAGCTTCTGTGATGTCATGCTAAAATCACATAGCTGCAGGATGATAAATCCTTGGGATCCAACTGGCTGAAATTACAGAAGGCGTTTTATCCCACGAGCCAGGAAACACCCCGCTCCAGTCCCTGACAGGCAGAGAGGCAGGGCAGGAGACAGGCAGAGCTGGGGCTGTCGTCTCTCAGGAACTCTTAGAAAGCTCCGGCACTGAAGGAAAAGGGAGTGAACAGCGAGGGAAGGAAATTAACCCAGTTCCTCCTCTTCTGCTGGGTGTTTTCCTTCCATCCAGCTGGTAAGTTCTGACTCTGGCTGGGCTTTGCTTCCTCACTGAGGGCAGGGACGGCTCCTTGGCACTGCTGAGCCTCATAGCTGAGCAGACGATGAAACGGAAACCCTGTCGGGATTGAAGGGCAGGGGCTGAGTGAATGCCTGGAGCTCCTGTTGGGAACCCAGCCTAATTCCCGTGCTTCCCCGTTCCGTCGCAGGGTCGCGTGGTCCCCACCTGCCAGCCAGCCTAGCTGTCACTTCGGGGCCACACGTTTGGAGACCACCCGGGGCCGGATTCCAGGTGGGTGTAATTCAGCCCTGGAGTCAGTGGAGCTGTACTGATTTACGCTGGGGCTCAGAGCCCAGCGGGCAGAATTGGTCACACTGCGGGGAGGAATCTTGGGATGGGGGACTCAGCTCACCCGAGCGTCGACCAAATCAAGTAGCCACATCCCCAGGTGATTCTGACTCTGCTTCTCTCCTGTGCTGTCTTTCCCCTCCCCCTGCGATCTGCCGGCGTAGAGGCCGATTCGCTTGTTTCCCTTCCTCTTGGGCAGCGGTTTATGCTCTGCTGTGTCAAACCTGCTTTGCACCATCATCAAGTACCTGACTGGCTGTTTGAGAAGCAGATTTGAATGTGGCCACAAGTGTTTGGAGAAAGTTGGATTGACCTGAATCAGCCGCTAGATCAGCCACTCTCTCCTTTCCTACAGTCTGTTTGCTGTTCGATTTCTCTCTGCGCAAAGGGGAAGGGACAGGCAGGGGGATGAAGGCCAGGGAGCAGGGTAAAGCCGTCAGAGAATTGGAGAGTCGTGCTGTTTCTATCAGTGTGCCTGGGTCTGTGGGATCAGAGAGCACGGTGGTGGGAGAGGGGTAGAACAGACTGGGGAATTCCTCTAGCAAAGCCTGGAGGGTTTTTTTGGATCCTTTTCCATCCTCCCTGCCTGAATCAACACAGGTGGATCGAACAAAAACCACTCTTGTAGTGTCAGATACCTTTGAAAAATAAAAGCCGCTGAGTCAATAAGCTAATGGTGGGTGCTCTGCACGCCACGGTGAGGATGCTGCTACCATCCCAGATGGTCTAGGGGAACATAAGAGACAGATGAGGTGGGGCATTCTCATTGGACAGAGAGTCGGACTGACTGACCCTAGTTTGGCTTTGCACTCGTGTCTGACAACTGACCATGGGAGCAGGTGCCCGCTTGCTGGGATTCTGCCAGTTTTGCTGTGAAAGTGGCGAATCTGCCCCTCCCTCTCCATCACAGCAGAGAGAATCGTAATGCTTTGTTTCATGGCAGTAGAAGCGTTTTGTCATTTTGAACCCTGCTCCCTGCCCTGTCGGACCCAAAAGGATGGTCCGGATTCAGGCCTAGAGAGCTAGGATGCTAGTTCTGTGTCCTCCAAAGCGATCTGAAAGCCATGAGTTTGGGCTGTATCTGCTGCATGGGGGTGCATAAGTGGATTCAGGAGGGTTTTTCTGTCTCTCATCTCCATCCGTCTGTGAGCAAGTTGCTCTTGTACAGTGTTGTCTAGCAGTTAAAACACAGGTGCAAGAGTCAAGAGCCGTGAGTTATAGTCCCAGTTCTGACACCGACTCCTCGTATGGCATGGGTGAGTCACTTAACCCACCTGCAGCTGGTTGTTTTTACCTGCCTCGTGGGCGTCTGCTGGGACCGAGCGGTCGGGGTTTCCAAACCATGGTGGAAAGGGCTAAATCAGAGCAGGAAATAATTTGGCTCCAATCTCTCTGAGCCAGCCCAGCTTAGCCAGTAGCAGAGCTTGGTGCAACTCCATGGAGACCGCAGGCTGGGGGCGAGCTCCTTGGGCTGGGAGGCCTCTAACTCCTGAATTCCCCCGGTCAGTTTGGGCTGGGTGGTGCTCGAACATCTACCCTGCAATTTGTAGCCCCATCGTCTGAGTGAGATGACTGGGCCAGTCGCAGCGGTGCCTCGGCTCTTGTATTGCAATGTAGACGTCCCCTAGGATCTCCCATCGGACAGCAACACTTGGAAGAGGGCTGGGGACTTAGGCCATCAGCCTGGCAAGGGCCTCGTGGGTAGGGTTGCCAACCCTCCAGGATTTGCTTGGAGTCTCCAGGAATTAAAGACGACTCTTTAATTAAAGATTATGTCATGTGATGAAATCCCCAGGAATGCATCCAACCAAAATTGGCCACTGTACCCATGGGTCACAGAGCCCAGTCCTGGCGTATCGTCCCATGTGTAAACTTATCAAGCTCCCGCTTTGAGCTAGCTGGGCTGTTTGTCCCCACGGCTTGGCCTCCCTGCTGGCTCGTTGCCTCCATCCCTCTCAAGGAGAATCTGGTCCAAAGGCCACTTTGGGACTGTGCTGGCCTTGCCTTGAGCTTTAAAAATCCCCCCCATCCCCTGCCAGAAGGCCATTCTGCGGATGCTTTTGAGATGCTTCTCCCAGCAGCAGGGCGGGTTCTGAATCAGGGTGCTAATTCAAGCCTCTTCCCTCTATTTCCCCTGGCCCACGTGCTTTATTTATTTGATGTGGACATAACCTGCAGGCGCGTTATTCCTGCCTCTCCGGGGCTTGTGCCCAGCCTCCCAGGGCACCCCTAGAGTCGCTGTCTGTTGTTTCTGTCATGCTTGTGCTTCGGTGCGAGGAACTCAGCCCATCTTGAGTGGCAGCAAAGAGCCTAGAGAATTGTGGACCTGGCTGGTGGGGTGAGCCCGGGAGAGCTCCAGGGAGCTGGTCTGGAAGGAGGCATTGCTCAGGTTCTCCCCTCCGGGAAGAGAGCTCCGCTGAGTCAAACCCTGGCTTCCCCGCAGAGCCGTGTCGTGGAGGAAGGTTGGATCAGCATCCTCCCCACAAAGCGGGGCAGAGGCGTGTCAATAGGCAGGAGAAGGCTGGGCGCTCTCCGGGGCTCTGGGTGCCCAATTCCCTTCGTTTGACAGTTCGCCTAGCAGTTGCTAGAGTAAGGCTGGGGACTGGCCGGTTTGGCGGGGCTGTACAGAGCCATTGGAAGCCATGGCGGGGCTGGGCATCTCTCCCTCGGAAAATCTTAATCATCCTTCCCAGCCCACGGTCTCAGACTGCTGGGACAGAAGGAGATTTAACCCCTGATGTCCCAGGACCCGTTCAGTGGGCTGAACTTGCTTTCGACTGAACGTAACCTGGCTACATCTGCACAAAAACCTAGCGAAGGGCTGAGGGCTGAAAGTGAATGCTACTGTGTAGAATGAGTGTTGTTATGGTAAGAATTTGTGGCCTGATCCAAAGCCCGCGGAAATCGGAAAAGAGACTTCACCGCGCTCGCTTTGGATCAAAACCCCCCATCTCGAACTCGGTCTCCCTAGGTTTGTATGTCCCACTCTGGTGGTGGCATATGCGCGGTACAGAGAGGACTTTTTGCCGTCCTTAATCAAGAAATAGTTGCCCAGAGGGTTGCTGTGTGGGCACACACGCAATGCGGGGGAGTTGCCGTGTGTGAGTCTGCATACACAGCGTGTGCATGGGCAGACACCTGTCGTGTGCATGTTGCTGGGTGTTTGCGTGGCTCGATGTGCGCTCGTGGCAGGGGTATTGCTGTGATTTTGTGTGTGCGCACACTTTGAGGCACGGTCGCTCGCGGCGGGGTGTCCCTGTGCGATGGCCCGGCTGTTGCCGTGTTTGTGCCTGCATGTTGTTTGGGGGTTGCTCCACGGGGACTGGTATGTGCGTTGCGTGGGGGTTACTCTGGGGTGTCAGGCTGTGTGTGCACGCTGCACGGTGGGTGTGCTCTCTGTGTGTGTGTGTCCGTGTTGTGTGGAGGTTACAGTGTTTGGACAGGCGCATAGGGGCTGGTTAGCCTCCCTCCCCTGTTACGCCTGGTTCTGCTGCGGAAGTGTTTGCCTGCAGATCAGAGTGTTCTGATTTCACACTGTCGCATGAGGCCGTCTTCCGGCTCTCAGTCTGGCCTCTGGCTCGCGGCCAAGGAAGAGTCACTTTTTCCTCTAAAAAGAAAGCGTTTAATGTTGCCTCCATGGCCTTCCAGGAAACCTCACTGGGGATCTGGAAAAAGAAATGGAGAGACTCCAACGGGGGGAGAGGGCGGAGTGGGGAAATGGACAGCTTGCTCTGGTATTCCATGCCACACTCAGTGCCAAGGCAGCGCCTTTGATACGGGACGACATTCTTCCGGTACCTGGGCCCATTTGAAGCAGCCCATCTTCCCCAATTCCCTGGGCATTGGAGCCCCGGGCAGCCCTGGAGCAGAGAGCAGTTTAAAATTAAGGCTGGAGGACCAGTTTGGAAAAACCTGAAAGTCACCTGGAGGACGACAGCTGCCCCTGCACTTTGCAGAGCCCCAACATGCCAGCATGAGGGAGCAGGCTGTGAGGTTGCTCCCATGCCGGGATCAAGCCCGGATGGGATCTGCAGAACTAGGGTTGTAGGGCCCACAAGAGGGTGGGGTCCAAAGCGGCTGGTTGCTTCGCTTGGGCATGAGGTCAGTCGGTACAAACGGAGCATGGCGGAGTCTCCCAAACTGAACAGCTGACTCGGCATAGCTCTATGGCGAGGCGATGGCGTCTGATTTACGGCGTCGACCTGCCGGGGCTCGGTCATGGAGCGCAAGGTTCAGAATGGAGCAGGCTGCTTCCTGCAGGCGGGTAGCCCGGGTCTTGTCCCGCAGTGGGACCCCATTTGGCTTGTGAGGCTGTCGTGGCGGAAACGTGGTCACGTCGTCACAAGAGCGGTGTCCGGGGTCACAATTGTATCGGTCTAAAATGCTGCTGTGTGGGCTGGCCCCAGGAGAGGCTCCGATTCTCTGGGGAGGAGCAAGGGAAGGAGGAAGGGATAGATCCATTAAATGGATTTAAAACTGCCTAACAGACAGGTCTCCAAATGTAACCGTTAAAGGAGAATCATCTTCAAGCTGGTGAATGTCCAGTGAACCCCAGAGCCCCATGGGGATGAAGCCAGGAGCCCTGATGCCATGTGGGGCTAAAGCCGGGAGCGTAAAGCTGGGAGCCCTGACCCCTAGTGCCCCATGGGGCAGGCAGAAGCCCTGAGTCCCCCTGCCTCACAGGGCTAAATCCCCAAGTCCCCCTGCCCTGTATGGCTAAAGCCAGGATCCTGGATCCCTGGTGCTGAAGCAGCAACCCCCCCCCACACCCCAGTGGTTGAAGCCTGGGGCCCTGAACCCCGCCCCCCCCCATGGGGCAGAAGTCCTGAGCCCTCAGCCCAATGGGGAAGAAGCCCCCATCCCCGCAGGGCTGAAGCCTTGTGCCCCACCCCAATCTGGTGGCTAGAGCCTCGAGTCCCCCTCTCCATGTGGCTGAAGCTCAGAGCCCTGAGCCCCCGGCCCTGAATGTCTAAAACCCAAGCCCCTTGTCCTCCAGTGGCTGAAGCCCACAGGCCCCCGTGCTGGGCCCTGGAATTTCTATAGCATGTTGGGGGGCCTCAGAAAGAAAAACACCGAGAACCCCTGACCTCACAGACAAATACCCAACGGCTGGAAATTGAAGCTAGACAAATCCAGACTGGAAATAAGGCATAAATGTTACCAGTGAGAGTAATTAACCATTGGTATAATTTACCACGGGATCTGGTGGATTTGCCATCACTGGCTATTTTAAAATCAAGGTTGGATTTTTTTAAAAAATGCCTCCTTTTGAGCTAGAGCGGATTATTTCAGGGGAGTTCTCTGGCCTGTCCGGTCAGACTGGATGATCACAATAATCCTTCCTGGCCTGGAATCTAAGATCCATCCATCCACCTTGTTTGTGTGAGAAGTTCTGGAACAGCCTTTCCAGGGGAGCAGTGGGGGCTGGCTTCAAGACTGAGCGTGATAAGTGTACGGAGGGGCTGGGATGATGACACTGCCTACAATGGCAGGTGGCCGACCTTCTACTGCTACCAGCAAATATCCCCAACAGCCGGGGATGGGACACCGGATGGGGAGGGCCCTGAGTCACTACAGAGAATTCTGTCCCAGGGGTCTGGCTGCTGGGTCTTTCCCACAAGTTCAGGGTCTGACTGATCGCCAGATTTGGGGTTGGGAAGGAATTTTCCCCCTGGTCAGATTGGCAGAGACCGTGGGGTTTTTGCCTTCCTCTGCAGCATGGGGCACAGGTCACTTGCAGGTTTAATCGGTGGATTCTCTGTAACTTGAAGTCTTTGAGACTTCACTAACTCAGCCAGAGCTTAGGGGTCTATTGCAGGAGTGGGTGGGTGAGGTTCTGTGGCCTGCAATGCGCAGGCGGTCAGGGGGTCTGGGGCTGCTTTCCAGTCTCGCAGGGCCATACGCCACACGCAGCCCCCTTTCCAGTTTGAACCTTGCGGGAGAGCTCACATTAATGCTCTATCGATCCAGCCTGCAAAGCATCCTGTGCTTTCAGCGCAGTGAAAGCAGGTTTCCAGTAACATCTCAGTAGACGCCGTCTCCTCTGGGGCCACGTTAGCTGCAGAGGACACACCGCCGGCGTCTCCGGCAGAGCAAGCGTCCGCAGGAGAGTGGTGGGAATGTGGTGCGTATTTCACGGGGAGGCTGAGTGCTCGGCAGCTGGCTGACAGGGCCCTTAGCTCAGCGTTCGAACTTCGAAGCCATCGGTGCTTAATGGGAGCCATTAGCTCGCTCTCCCGCCCCGAGCGAATTGTTGATCTGCTTTGTTCCCTTCTCCCCATGCAGAGCTTGGGCACACTCAGGGGCCGCTGGACGGGAGCCTCTACGCCAAGGTGAAGAAGAAAGACTCGCTCCACGGTAGCACCGGCGCCGTCAACGCCAGCCGCGCCCCCCTCTCCGCGGCGCCCAACCACCTTGAGCACACGCTGTCTGTCAGCAGCGACTCGGGCAACTCCACCGCTACCGACAAGACCGACGAGCAGGCGGCGCCTGCCGGCGGCCCCCCGGCACTGACCCCCGAGGAGAAGCGGGAGCTCGAGCGGCTCTTGAGCGGCTTCGGCTTGGAGAGCGAAGCCCCCATGCACAACCGCCACCCTGGGGCGGCGCCGGCCGGCAGCTCTGCCCTCCCGGGGCGCCACGTGGTGCCGGCCCAGGTGCACGTCAACGGGAGCGCCCCCGTCCTGGTGGCCGAGCGGGAGACGGACATCCTGGACGACGACCTGCCCAACCAGGACGGGCAGAGCGTCGGCAGCCTGGGCACCCTCTCCTCCTGCGACGGCACCACCAACGCCAGCGAGTTTGGCTACCAGGAGGTGCCCCGGATGGAGAGCCTCTCCTGCCTGCCCAACGGCCCGTCCAGCTTCGACGGCGCGGACAAGCTGCACAAGGAGGGGCTGTATGACTCGGAGCCGCTGATCAACGGGGGGTACCCCTACAACAACCAGAACACGCTGCGGAGCATGATGGGGCGACACCCCCAGCCCCTGCTGAGCCAGATCCGGCCCTCGGTGTCTGCTCAGGAGAACCTGTCCGACTACCGGCAGCAGCCAGCCGGCTTCCCTGAGCCCGGCTGGCTGCAGCCCCGGCCGCCGGCCGCCACGCAGCCCTACCTGTACGGCTTTGACTCCAGCGACATGTACCATTCTCAGTCCTACCCAGCCGCCGAGCCGGGCCTCCAGCTCCCCCCGGCGCCGGCTCGGAGCACCAGCAGCCGGGAAGCCGTGCAGAGGGGGCTCAACGCCTGGCAGCAGCTAGGCGGTGGCAGCAGCGGTGGGAGCAGGCCGCCCTCCCGTCAGCAAGACGGCGGCCTGGAAAGCCAAAGCCCTAGCGTGTCCAGTTCGAGCCCCCAGCCCAGCCCCTTGCCGGCGGCCCCCGCTCCGAGCCACAGCATCCCTGAGTTCCCCCGGGTGGCCTCCCCGAAGGAGATCGAGCAGTCAATAGAAGCACTGAACATGCTCATGCTGGACCTGGACCCGTCTGTCTCAACGATGCACAAGTCCCAGAGCGTCCCCGTGGCCTCCAGAGAGGAGCAGCCTGGCCCGGTGGTCTCCTCTCTGTCTGCCCAGCCAGCGTTGGGCCTTCCGAGCCAGGCGGCCCCTCAGGTGACCCAGCCAAGACCCAGCAACGCCTTTGGTGCCATGCCGGAGAGCATGTCCCACAATGCCATGGGCACCGCTGTCACCCAGCCCCCACCAGCTTCTGAACCGCTGTCCAAAGCCTATCTGCCAGGACCGCCGGCCCAGGTGGGCCGGGGCGCTGGAGAGCCAGAGTCCAAGGCGCAGGATTTTGGGGTGTCCTACTCACCCTACGGCTATCAGAACCAGCAGCCTCCTGAGCCGCAGACAAAGAGCTACAGCCGCGCCCCGGGAAGCCCCCCAACCTCTTCCATCCCTCTGGCAACAGCTTACAGCCCTGTTCGGCCTCAGCAGCCCCTGATCCTGTCGCCCCCCTCTCCCACAGCGACAGCCCAAGTTCAGATGCCCCTGAAGGGAGCGGAGCATTACCAAGAGCCTGCTAGACCCTCGGAAGAAGAGCCCTTGAACCTGGAAGGGCTGGTGGCACACAGAGTAGCAGGTAAGAGGCTTTGATTTGTGGTGCCACCTCTGGCTGGCCGTCACCCCAGGGCCAGGCTGCATTTGTCCTCGACTATTGGGTGAGGGCGGGTTATGCAGCGAGCGGGTGGGGGCCTGCGTGCCCGGCTCTTGCGGCTGCGTCCACACGCAGAATGGAGCCACGAATGCACCAACGAGGCTCTGGCTGCGTGGGAGGCCCACTGGGATGGAGGCGCCCGTGCCCCATGCCCCAGCCTGGCTCCAGGCCTCCTTGGAAACTAGGCCCTCTGGGCCCCTAACATACCAGGGGAACCCTCTCCATCCTTGCTCTTGGGAAGAGACAGCCCGGGGAGCTCAGCCAGACCCCCTCCTCAACAAGCGGTGCCCAGGAGAGGAGAATCGGGGCCTGTCCCTGGGAACGGGGTTGGACCCGGGAAGCACGCACGGGGTGCAGAGGGAAAAAGGGATGGAAGTTGTGGGAAGGGTGAGACGAAACGCAGATGCGCAGGACAGGAGGGAGCTCAGGGAAGAGTTAAACGTCCCTCAGCCTGTTCCCAGAGTCCCCTCTCCATGCAAACGGGGTCATGACTGGAGGGGAGGTGTCTGCCGCACGGCCTCGCCGTCCAGGCTCGACCACTGCCCTGCCCCTGGGCAGTGCCCAGCTGGTGAGGCGGGGGACCGCGTGAGCAGCACGGCTGAGCTCAGGGCTTCTCTGTGGCTGCGTTAGTTACTCCGTGCGCCTAGCTGTGCGGGAAAGGGCCCGACAGCCTTTGGCGGGAGTGCCTGCTCTGATGAGATGGCCAGTCTGGCTTCGCCTTCCTGAGAGCTCTGGCTGGATCAGCGCTGGCATTTCTGGGGGCGGCTCCAAACTGCCCTGCTGCCCCGTTTGCTGGCGGCTGTCGAGCGGTGGGGGCTGGGGCTGGCTCTAGGACCGTAGCAGCCTGCAGAGGTGTGTCGTGGCTGCGGATGATGATCTCTTCCAGCTGTCCTCCTGCTCCCTCTGCTGCTCCTCTCTCTGCAGCCAAAGGGAAATTGCGCCGGCTTCCTGTGCGAGGAGCTGCTGGGAGCAGACTGATCAGTCCGGCCTGGGAGCAGGAAGGAGGCAGGACAAAAGTGGAGAGGCCAGCACCTTATAAAAGCAGAAAACAGCGAGTTGGCCCTACTGCCCCCGGTGATGGATTTTCAAAGGGGTTCAGGGGCCAGATTTTGCTTGTGGGGTTCATGGCTTCCATGTGGGAGGCCAAGCCGTAGCTACCCTCCTTGGGAGACGTCAGTTGGAATGGCCAGACTGGACTCCACTTTAGATACCCAGCGATAGCCCCTAGCGCCCAAAGCAGTCATGCCCATTGTGGGACCTTCCCGTTTGTATTAGGTGCTGTACTTACGTGGCTCCCATTATCACAGACTCTGAGTACCCTGCAGTCTTCAGGGTAATCATCCTCCCAACCCCCCTTTACGGCAGGGCAGTGCCATCACACCAGGTGTACAGATGGGGAACAGAGACACAGAGAGGCCAAGTGACTTGCCCAAGGCCACATAGAGAGTCTGTAGCGGAGCAGGAGATTGACCCCTGGTCTCCCACGTTTTGAGCACGCTGGCTCTGTTCTGAACAGGCAGGAGAATGGAAATTGTCACACTCCTCTGAAGGTCTTCCCATAGACATGACCCCCTGGATCTGTTGTCAAACTATCCATTCAGCCTCAGAGCTTGGATCTGCACTGGGGAAACAAATGGCATAACTGGGGGGCATATTTAGAACCAGGTCTGTCATTGATCCTGATGCTTCAGGGCATATGGCCCCCAGTTGGGGTCAGGAGGTAACTTCCCCATTGGATAGTATGGCACAGTTAGGTGCGCTGTAGGGAATTGATGCCTTTTTTGGTAGTAACAGGCGTTCACCATGGATATGGTCATTGACCAGTGGGACTATTCCAGTGAGGCATTTTTACCATGCACAGGGTGCGTGGACGGAATAGCGAACTGGCCTCATCTCTTTGGGACTCCGTTCGCCCCTGGCCTAACTTCAGAGCTCAGGCCCCAGCCTGAGCCTGGGAAGCAGGAAGCCAAGTCCCTCTTGGCCCGTCGGGCCTGGGGAATAAATCTGTGGCTTCTGGGCATGCACAGTGCCTGGCTCTGTCAGTGGCCGCCCTGCCTTCCTCTCCGTAATTGCCCTTCCGTGGGAATGCCAGGGCTGCGATCCAGCCTCCAGTTCCAGGGCTTGGCAGAGCAGGGTTTAGTCCAGCCAGCACCTTGGCCTCGAAACACAAACGGTATTAGAGGGAGGGAACACAGCTCAGTTGCAAAACACCCCCCCCCCTCCTACCCCCCCCCCCAGGCTGAGTCACTGCTCCGCAGAAGGAGGGAGAGAGGGAGCCAGGTCCTGGCAGGCTGGTGCCGGTGTAGATTGCGGGGAAAGCTGGCTGCTGGATTGTGGGGAAAAGGGCCGCTGCAGCTGTCATGTTAGCCTCACGCCCTGAGCAATGGGTTTGGTTTACCCCAGTGTTAGGGGGCTTATTCCTTCACCCACTTACTTCCCTGGTCCTTCTTGCATGAACAGAGAGCAACAATCCCCCAAATCCAAAGGTGCAAACAATTCCATGTTTATTGGGGTGAACTTCCAGCAACCATGATTCCAGTTTCCTTCCTTAGTGTCCCCCTTCTCAGCTCTGACCCCACAGAGCCTTACACCTGTGTCCCTGTTCCCATTCCTGCCCTTAACCAAACATGATTCCCATTCCCCCCCCCCACACACACACACTTCCTGATTGACTGCAGACTATATAGTAAAATTTGAGTTCTGCTTAGCTATACCTTAACCAATCATTTTCCTGAAATTTAACTAACCAATCCTAACTTACCGTAACATGATTATTTAACCAATTATATCCCACCACCTTAATTAGTTTACACCCAGCAAAATTAATTATACAGCAGACAGAAACAATCACAGAACCAGACAGAGATTATACAGACAAACAATAGCAAAGTGGGAACTATAATGACAAGACAATACAGAAGTGAGGATTTCACATCCCAGCTATTGATAAGTGAGTTCTTGCCAGACAGGATGCTATCAAACTAAGTTTCCTTTTACATTTTCTAGGCACTTCCCTTTCTCTGGAGGTGACAGGCATTATCAGGACAGGACTGTATTCCTAGCAGCCCAATAGCACCTTCTTTCAATGTGACTAGTTTGGAATGGGAGGAGGTGACCGGTCGCTTCCCAGCTTAGGGCTGCCTCTGCTGCGTAGCCAAAGGCCTTAACCTAAGCACAGGGCCTCAGACTGTCACAGTAAGAGAAGGCCCTTACACCGGCAGACAGTGATTTTGATTCTTTCTTTTATACCTCTAGAACTAGCCAAGTGGTAAGAATAGACCTACATTCTTAGAGTACAGGCCTTTGCGGACAGGCCTGAATATCTATATCCTAACACCCAGCTCAAGGACACAGTGACTGTCCCTTTAATGCCCTGAGAATACGCCTCTCCCCCCCCCCCCCCCAGCCCCCTCCATCCCACCCCAAGCTATAGGGAAATCACGGAGTGAAAACTGGAGATTTTTAAAAAACCCAAACCAACCATGGTGTCTGTGCTCATTTCTGCAGCACCTTACATCCCAGAGCCTTTCCCTGGCTACTAAACGGATCACGTACGCAAATCACTTCGCCCAGCCCTGAAATGCAGCCACCTCTGGAGTGGAGTGTGGTAGCTGCTTAACAGCGCCCAGCCACAATGTGTCCTAAGTTAGGGCAGGAAAGGAGGCTGCAAACTGTTTCTGGGAGTTGAAACTGCAGGGTAATTTATGGGCCGCTTTGGGCCAGGACATCAGGGCTAAGACCTGGGCTTCAACAAAACCCCCGTTGAGTCACCCACACAGCTGCCTGCGTCGGCCCGGATTCCCCTCGGATCCAAGTGCCGCCCAGGCCAGATGCCGCTTGGTGGTAGGATGCGGTTCTCCGAGGAGGTGAGGGACCGGGGCGAGGCGGGGGCTGGGCTCACGCTGGGAGCTGTCCCTGGAGCAGGGCCGTATGTCGCCATTGGAGGCTCGTGGCCCGTCGCGGGGAAGAACAGCACAGCACAGAGGGCAGCGCGGCCTGTTTACATCAGGGGAGAACAAGGTGTCCCGAGAGCAGAGCCAGCAGCACGTGGCGTGAGTCAGGGCGCAGCCTGGACACGGGAGCTGGGGAGGCTGCGGGAGAGAAGATAGGAGGTGACGGCTGCTGGCAGGGGAGGGGGTTATTTATGGCCCTCGCTGCTATAAGTTGCCTGTTTGTCCCAAGGCAAGTATGTGGGGAATTTCACACAACATCCTCCTCCCTGGGACTTGCAAGCAGGACAATTCCAATTTCCTAGGGCTGGCTGGGGCTGGGGGTGCCACAAGGAGGGTTACACAGGAGCGGGGATGGATGTCAGCAGCCCCCACCCAGAGAGATCCTGCTGCCTGCCAGCCCCAGAGCCTGGGGACCAGCAGTGGACCCAGAAAGGCACCGGCAGCGGCTGCATGAGCCAGCTGGGCTGCACTGTAGACCCCTCAATAGGAGTTTGTTCATTACCGACGGGCTGATCCTCTAACATCAGAACGGCCAGGCTGGGTCAGACCAAAGGTCCCTCTAGCCCAGGGTCCTGCCCGCTGCCAGCCGTCAGGGCTAGGTGCCCCAGCGGGAATGAGCAGAACGGGTAATCATTGAGTGATCCATCCCCTGTCACCATTCCCAGCTTCAGGCAAACGGAGGCTAGGGACGCCATCCCTGCCCATCCCTTGCACCCAAACCGGCCGACGCGCTGGGTCGGATTCTCCACTTCCCTGTGTGGTCATTTGCATGAGGAGTGTAAAATGCTCCAATTCTCCACTTGCCGGCACCGGGGGGCAGGTAGCATTTTACACCTGCTGTATGCTCAGGCCAATTGGCTTTCTGACCTCTGTCCTGGAGGGCTGGACTCTGGGTCAGAGCAGGGCCCTCCCGCGGGTTCTCCAGCCCTTCAGTCCATTCCCCGGTTGTCCCGCGGGGAGCAATCGCAGCCCTCTGCCCATTGGGTGTACGCAGACACTGACTGTTCCCTGCCCCACCCCTCCATCCTTCCAGTAACGCCCGTGGGCCTTGTGACTTTTTCGCTGAGCTCGGCCAAAGTGTGTGAGGTTTGTGTGTGACTGGCACAGGAGAATGGAGCGGGGAGCTTCCTTGGGAGGCTGGGTTCCCTCCCCGGGGTTGGTGGGGGGTGTCGCTTGGAATGGCAACATAACAGATAATTGGTCAGATAACGTAACACGCCCCAGGCTTAGTGCTCCCAAGTCCAAGGTCCCTCCAATCATACCTGTGGGGTCTGTTCCCACCCTTGTGCATGCAGCCACCTCTGGGCTGGGGACTCCCGAGTGCTTGCTGTCCAGGCACAAGGATGTTCTGCGTGGATTGAAAGGAGGCATCAGTCCATTTAATTCTTCACTGTTTCCCTGGAGAACAAAATTCAACTGATGCCCAGACACTGCGGCTGCTCCATTCACCAAGCCTTCCTGACCCCTTTTCTTTCTTTCTGGGGTGCAAGAGACATGTCCATGTTCCAGGGCAGTGGGGACCCCCAGTGTGTGCAGTCCCATGCTGCCCCCTCTGCTCTCAGCGTCTCTGGGCTCGGCCACCATTCAACTCAGGGTCCCAACTAATCTTTTCTCGTGTTCTTTTTTTTTCCTGTCTCCGTTGTGGTGTTTGTCCTGTCTGTCTCTCTCCATGATGGACTGTGTCTCCTCCCTGGCTGACCTCCTCCTACTCCTGCGCCCCTTCCCCCCCTCCACCTCCCCTGCCAGAGTACAACGCCAAACTCCAGGGCATCCGGCAGAGCACGAAAGCCCCCCATCTTCCTCTGCACCGACAAAGATCCTTCTCCTTCGCTGGTTTGTTCCGTTCCTCCTTCCTCTTTCGCTCCGCTCCCCCCTGCTCTTCTGCATGCCGGATGGCTCCCCACGGTTGCTTCGATGTGGTGTGGCAGGGTTTGGTAGCACGCCCTGTTAGGGGGTGGGGGACCTGCTCAGAGTCTAGTGCAGTGGGCCAGGACGGGATGATCCCCACCATGGCAGAGCCTCCCCGCCCGAACCCCAGTCACTGGAAAATCCCAGACTGATGCCATTAGCTGACACACACACCCTTTGGGACAGTCATTGGGAAATCCCCCTCTGTACCGTGGTGCCTCGCGGGACTGGATTCTGGGTAGAGCTCTCCTCCCAGCCACAGCACTCCTTGTTTTTTCATTTGGTTTCAGGCTCTCTTTCCCTGCCTGGGTGTTTGACTGGCTTGAGAGTGATGCCAGGGGCCTTAGATTCGGTCCATTCTCAGAGGGCACCCCCAGAGCAGCTAAGGACACGCAGGAGGTCACTGGCAAAGGGAGACTTGCTTGCCCAGTCGCTGTGTGTGCATGGGGAGGGGGCGGCACACAAAGGGTTAACAGTCCAAATCGGGGTGGGTTTATTCGGAGGTGGCAATGTATGTAAAAGCGCTGCAGTGGGTCCAGCTTTGATCTTTTATGCTGGATCTGGAAGGAGTCACTGAAATCCCTCCAGGCCAACACTGACCCCCCCCCCCCCAATATCTACATGGCCCCATGCAGCCATGTGTGTGCACTCGCTGGTCCCTCTCTCAGCGGGTCGTTGTCGGGGCAAAGCCTCCAGGCGGATGGCGATCCGCCGTCCGGAGGGCACACGCTCAGGGCTGCATGTCTCGCAGAGGGGCTATGCCACTGGGCCCGCTTTTAAAGCAGAACTTCCGGGTCCTCCCTGCCCGGTTGGAGAGGTTAAAGAAGCTGCCCCAGGCTGCTTGTTTGACTTCAGTCTCTGGCTGGGGCAGTAGCCTGCTCGATGTCGGATTCAGAGCAAACGCTTTCTCGCCCATCTGCACTGGGATCCGTCCAGCTCCCTCTGGAACCAGTGGAAAGATCCAGTGGGGATTGCGTCTGGCCCCTTGTGTGAGCAGCGCAGCTCAGAGAGGAGACGGGCAGTAGTGGGCAGGTGGGTAGGTGGAGGGGAGGGAGACTGGATGGATTTTGGGGTGGGTGTTGCTATGGAGGATGTGCATGTTGGAATGGCGTCTGGTCTTTTGCTCTGTTGGGCTGAAGACTCGTGAATCTTCCGAGCTCTCAACACAAAGTTATTTGATTACATGTACTGCTACCACCGGGTCTGTTTCGCTCTGATAAAGGGAACGATGCCGTCAACTGGTTCAGACCTGAAACGTAACCTTGCTCTGGAATTGCTCTAACCGGGTAGGGCACCATAGAATCATAGAATCATAGAATATAAGGGTTGGAAGGGACCCCAGAAGGTCATCTAGTCCAACCCCCTGCTCGAAGCAGGACCAATTCCCAGTTAAATCATCCCAGCCAGGGCTTTGTCAAGCCTGACCTTAAAAACCTCTAAGGAAGGAGATTCTACCACCTCCCTAGGTAACGCATTCCAGTGTTTCACCACCCTCTTAGTGAAAAAGTTTTTCCTAATATCCAATCTAAACCTCCCCCACTGCAGCTTGAGACCATTACTCCTCGTTCTGTCATCTGATACCATTGAGAACAGTCTAGAGCCATCCTCTTTGGAACCCCCTTTCAGGTAGTTGAAAGCAGCTATCAAATCCCCCCTCATTCTTCTCTTCTGCAGGCTAAACAATCCCAGCTCCCTCAGCCTCTCCTCATAACTCATGTGTTCCAGACCCCTAATCATTTTTGTTGCCCTTCGCTGGACTCTCTCCAATTTATCCACATCCTTCTTGAAGTGTGGGGCCCAAAACTGGACACAGTACTCCAGATGAGGCCTCACCAATGTCGAATAGAGGGGAACGATCACGTCCCTCGATCTGCTCGCTATGCCCCTACTTATAGATCCCAAAATGCCATTGGCCTTCTTGGCAACAAGGGCACACTGCTGACTCATATCCAGCTTCTCGTCCACTGTCACCCCTAGGTCCTTTTCCGCAGAACTGCTGCCTAGCCATTCGGTCCCTAGTCTGTAGCTGTGCATTGGGTTCTTCCGTCCTAAGTGCAGGACCCTGCACTTATCCTTATTGAACCTCATCAGATTTCTTTTGGCCCAATCCTCCAATTTGTCTAGGTCCTTCTGTATCCTATCCCTCCCCTCCAGCGTATCTACCACTCCTCCCAGTTTAGTATCATCCGCAAATTTGCTGAGAGTGCAATCCACACCATCCTCCAGATCATTTATGAAGATATTGAACAAAACCGGCCCCAGGACCGACCCTTGGGGTACTCCACTTGATACCGGCTGCCAACTAGACATGGAACCATTGATCACTACCCGTTGAGCCCGACAATCTAGCCAGCTTTCTACCCACCTTGTAGTGCATTCATCCAGCCCATACCAGTGCAGAGGGATTAGCAACCCAGGCGTGGAACCAGCCGAGGAAGCCGGCTGCTTGTTAAACAGCCATCCATGGACAGGGCAGTAACTCGGGGCGAAGCAGAAAATGAAACAGTGATGGGATTGTTATAGGGTGACCATTCATCCCGTTTTGGCCAGGACAGTCCCTTTTTTAAGCCCTGAACCGGGCCAGAGAGGGCATTTGTCCTGTTTGTTCTTGTTTGGCAAGAGCAAACGGGACAAATGCCCCTTTTCTCAAAAAGGTGGGGTGCAGTGCGGAGGACCGGGTCGGGGGCAAGCGGAGATGCCAGCCCCGTGCTGGGCAGTGGGGGCTGGGCTGGAGGAGATGGTGGAGGAAGGTTTCTAGTGATCAGCGACCAGCCACAGCCTCGAGCAGGGGGGCCAGCAGTATTTGAGTGACAGTTGGGGGGCATGCTTCAGGCGAGCAGCTGGGACCAGCCCCGCATTGGGGGGGCCTTGGGTGAGCGGCTGGGGCCAGCCCCGCACTGGGGGGGCCTCGGGTGAGTGTCTGGGTCCAGCCCCACAGGGGGTCCTTGGGCTAGCCCCGCACTGGTGTCCCGTTTTCCTTTTGGGAAATATGGCCTCCCTATACAGCTATGTCCGCAGAGGTGGAGTTACACCGATTTACATAAACTGAGGCTCTGGCTTCCTGGGATTTCACCCTATCCTGGAGAAACTCTGAATGAGGCTGAACTTCATTCAGTGGGTGACCGTGGCCCCTCTGCATGGGTGGTGACTGTAGGTTTTTGCATCAGGTTTCTACTGCGGAAAGGTCCCGAGACCCCTTTAGTTTGGATGGCAGAGCACGCAGCAATGTCTCCTTGCTGAGCTGGATAGATCTCAGCGCTCCATGGTTGAGGGGGCCAGGAGCGCTGGAGTGTGATTAGGTGTTGAGGCGAAGGCCAGGAGTCAGTGGATCTGGCTCGCGTTAACGAGCATCAGGGGGAAGCCGATTAGCCACGGTGGAGCAGTTCTTGGAGCACTTGAGAAGGACGTGCCACCTGCTTTAGCAGCGCCGCAGTCTCCTGGTGCGTGAAGGGCCCTGTTATTCGTAGAATAAAAGCTTTTTTATCCGGCATGTTGGGGGAATGTTGCTGGTAAGTTAAAAATGTCGGTTGACTAAGAGGGAGGGAGTTTGGGAGCGGGTGTGGGGCGGGGGCTTGGGGCGTGGGAGGGGGTTCAGGAGTGGGTGCGGGGTGCCGGATCCAGGGGCTGCTCACCTCGGGAGGCTCCCTGCAAGCGGCGACTTGTTCCAGGCTCCAGCTGCTCCTAGGCGGAGGTACGGCAGGCGGCTCTGCGTCCTGCCCTTCCCCCGTCGTGCCCCCCCTCTCCGAATGCTGGCTGCGCAGCTCCCATTGGCTGGGAACTGCAGCAAATGGGAGCTGCCGGGGCAGTGCCTGCAGGCCTAGGGGCAGCCGGAGCCCAGGACAGGTCGCTGCTTGTGGGGAGCTGCCCGAGGTGGGCGGTCCCCGGATCTGGCACCCTGCACCTATGTTCCCTGTAAGCTGCACGGCCGTGCAGCAGCCTATGTAACGCCATGCAGGTGCTTAGGGAGGCTGCCCAAGGACCGGTCGAGGGAGGGGCGCCCCTTTCCCGGCCCCCACCTAGCCCGGCCCCCAATCTGCCGCAGGAGGGGCGCCCCGGTCCCAACTCACCCTGTGGCCCAGACCTGCCGCGGCCAGATTGGGCCCAGGCACGGCCGGTGCAGCCCAGCCCAGCGCGACCCTGGAGCAGCCCAGACCCAGCTGCGTGGCCTGGACCTAGGCGCAGACCTGCTGGGTCCAGGGGAGGGGTGCCTATCCTGCAGCCCCAGCCCCAGAGCTCCCGCACCGGGGACAGGCGCCTCTCCGCCCCCAGCCCAGGTGCTGCTGCAGGGAGAGTGTGCTGGGGGGAGTCCTCTCTCCCCGCCATAGTCCTGGAACACCCTCCTGCACCCCAAGCCCCTCATCCCTGGCCCCACCCCAGAGCCTGCACCCCCAGCCGAAGCCCACACCCCCTGCCCTGAATCCCTGCCCCAGCCCTGAGCCCCCGCATCCCAGGGCCCACCCCCCGCAGCTGGAGCCTTCACTCCCCTGCACCCCAACCCTGAGCTCCCTCCCACAAGGATTCCTCGGCCCCTCATGTCACACATCACCTCCATATTGGTGCACATAACAAAATTCATTCCGCACACGGGTGGGAAAAATTAGAGGGAACACCACCCCGCACCTGCTCCCGCACCCCAAGCCCCCTCCCGCCCCCAAACTCCCTCCCAGAGCGCACGCTCCACGCCCCCTCCTGTGCCCCGAGCCCCTGCCGGCCCCGCACCAACCAGACTGTAAACCAGCATTTCAATGAAGATCAGAAATGCCAGTTTACAGAGCTTTCCGGCTGGTGAAGTGCCGGATAAAACAGCGTTTGCTGTAGTTTATACATGATGAATGGGTGTTGTGGGAAGTGGTTAATCACTTGCTGTTGGGTCCCCAATGGGGTTCTTATCCCCATCTGTGACACATTCTCCCCATGTGCGTGTGGGCGTGGATAGAACAGCTGTCAGAGTAGCAGCCGGGTCAGTCTGTATTCGCGAAAGAACAGGAGGACTTGTGGCACCTTAGAGACTAACCAATTTATTTGAGCATGAGCTTTCGTGAGCTACAGCTCACTTCCTCGGATGCATACTGTGGAAAATACAGTGGGGAGATTTATATACACAGAGAGCATGAAACAATGGGTGTTACCATACACACTGTAACGAGAGTGATCAGGTAAGGTGAGCTGTTACCAGCAGGAGAGCAGGGGGCGGGGAGGGGGGGGAACCGTTTGTAGTGATAATCAAGGTGGGCCATTTCCAGAAGTTGACAAGAACGTCTGAGGAACGGGGTGTGTGTGGGGGAATAAACAAGGGGAAATAGTCTCTACTTAAAAGAATAAATGGACACAAATCAGATGTCAAGAATTATAACATTCAAAAACCAGTCGGAGAACACTTCAATCTCTTTGGTCACTCGATTACAGACCTAAAAGCTGCAATTCTTCAACAAAAAACCTTCAAAAACAGACTCCAACGAGAGACTGCTGAATTGGAATTAATTTGCAAACTGGATACAATTAACTTGAGACTGGGAGTGGATGGGTCATTACACAAAGTAAAACAATTTCCCCTTGTTTATTTCCCCCCCTCACCCCCCACTGTTCCTCACACGTTCTTGTCAACTGCTGGAAATGGCCCACCTTGATTATCACTACAAAAGGCCCCCCCGCCCCCCGTCCCCCCCAATCTCCTGCTGGTAATAGCTCACCTTAAGTGATCACTCTGGTTACAGTGTGTATGGTAACACCCATTGTTTCATGTTCTCTGTGTATATAAAATCTCACCACTGTATTTTCCACTGAATGCATCCGATGAAATGAGCTGTAGCTCACAAAAGCATCTGATCAAATAAATTTGTTAGTCTCTAAGGTGCCACAAGTCCTCCTTTTCAATAGCACAGCTGTTCATGCCTCCCTCTAATGTGTCTATAGCTTGTCTGTATCGGTGATTAGCCCTACGTATAAATCTTTCCTTAAGATAAAGTGTGACCGAAATAGCGCGGGCCGAATGGAAGGGCCCGCGATAGAGGTATATGGAAGGCGCCAGGGTAAATGGGAGTGGCTGTCCGCCATCTGCGAGAGAATCGGTCTCAAACCCGTTCCAGCCTGAGCTTTTCTCAGTGTCCAGAGCCCCCTGGGCCTGTTTCTTCCCATGCAATGGAGTCAGGCTGCTATCAGGGCGTCCTGTCTGGAGAGAGGGGTAGGGCACTGTTATTTGCCAGCCAGTCCCAGCCGCCTAGGGCTGGAGAGAGCCTGACATTGGTGACTCCCAGAATGAGGGGAAGCCCGGGCTGTGGCCACTGTGCTCTCATTCAGTGCAGGTGGGACCGAGGATCCCAAGAGAGCCTGGGGCTAGCCACCCAGATCTTATTGCTGCCATCGGTCTGTACTGACCCTTCAGGAGAAGGGACCTCTAGCTGCCCAGGGCGGGCGGTTGGAATCCCTGCTCGTGGCTGAGAGACGACGTAACCCCCACCTAATGTTTTCACCAGACCTGGCTGCAAGCTGCTCCTTTATATACAGACCAGGGGGCGGTTTTGCCCAGTGGAAAGGGCATTGGATAGGGACTCGAGCTTTGGACTCTCTTTCTGGCTCTGCCACAAACACCCTGAGTGGCCTTAGGCAAGTCTCGTCCCAGCTCCATAACTTAGTTCCCCCATCCAGAAAATGGGGCTAATGATCCTTTCCTACATTACTGGGGGGTGGGGGAGGGTTGTGTACATACATTCTTTAATGTTTGCAAAGTGCTTCAGCGATCGCTGGAATCATCTGGCTAGATAAATATCCTTATCTCCATTTTACAGCTGGAAAAACACACCCAGAGAGCATGAGAATCATAATACCTAGCTCTTATATAGCGCTTTTCATCCTTCGCTCTCAAAACACTTTAAAAAAGTGAGGTCAGTATCCAAATACAGCTGGGGAAACTGAGGCCCAAGGTCATCCAGCGGGCCAGTGACAAAGCTGGGCATAGAAACCAGGTTTTCTGATTCCCCGTCCCCCTGTCTATCCGCTAGAACACACTGCAGTCTATCTGATGTTGGGCTGGAGTTTCTGGGCACTGACATTTAAATGTGACCCTGGAGGTTCTCAGAAAACACCCGACTTCTGCTGCTGAAGTACCCACGGGCCATGGAACGCCGGCAGCAGCAACGAGAAAGGGGCATGATGACAGCTAAAAACCATCTGAGTAAGAGGGTGACGCCTCAGAGAAAGGAAAAGGGCTGCTGCTCCTGGCAGATACCTCAGGCGATGTGTTTGCCTAACATACACCAAAGCTCAAAAAACCATGAGAGAGGCTGAGTGGTCCCCAGGCTAGTTCAGCTATCGATCTGGGTGGTGGAAAGTTGCTGTAGGTCAGAGCCCCTCCTCACACTGTGATTCCAGGTGAGGGTCACTCCGGTTTTATGCGGGTGTGATTCCACGGAGGTGAGACGTGAAACGGGAGTGGCAGAATGCTGGGTTCTGGGTTCCCCGAGGCTGCCTGTACTCGGTGTTAGAAGGCAGAGCTTGTATTCCTAGAGCTTGCGCCATCTCAAAGGGTCTCGGAGTGTTCTTACAACCGTTGGTTTGGTCCCAGCCCTGCCGGGTGCTAGGCACGTGGTGGTTTCCCTGTTTCCATATGCAGTTCAGTGAGGTCACACAGCAAATCTGTGCGGGGCCAGTAAAAGAACCTTGACTCCTGGTCAATCCCAGCTTCCCCATGCTGCAGTGCGAACGCAGGCCGGATTCTGCAGGGTCCTGGGTGCCTCCTGCTGTTGCCATTGAAGTCAGACGCCCCATTCCCAGGAGGCAGCCGGTCCACTCCCGGGTATAAACCCGGCTCCCAGGTCTCTGCCCACAATTGAAGTCTCAAATGTCCCTGGTAAACGTGGGAGGAATAGGCGCAGGTGGCTACAGTGGAGTCTGCATAATTTTGCAAGGCAGTCTGTAGTTCCCCCGATCCCCAGCACATAGGCGTGGCTGAAGGAGGTTATGAAGGATAGGTCCATCAGGGGCCATGGGCGGCAGATATCATAGGCAGGGGGAGGCTGGGCCTCCCCAAACAGCCAGGCGTGACCCCAGCCACACTCTGCCCCCAGACCCCTCCCACACACGTCTTCTTCCGCTCAGCGCGGCCGCTCTAGTCTCCCTGTGGGGTGGCCCCAGATAGGGCCGCGCCCGCTGCCCTCCCGGCGCTCCGGGGCTGGGGGAGCTTTGGCCATGCCACTTTCCCTCCTGGTGCTCCGGTGCTAGGGGGGCTGCGGCCGCGACACCCACTCTGGGGCTGGGAGGGGAAGGCTGGGGGCGCTCCGGGGCGGAGGGGGATAGCCTGTGATGGGGGCTTTGGTGGTGGTGGGGGGCCTCTGGGCTCAGGCGGAAGGGGCGGGGCTGGGGGCTAGCCTCCCTCAGCCGGCAGTTCACGCACCACCCATGTCAGGGATGCAACCCCATGCTCTGGGTGTCCCTACCCTCTGTTTGCCAGATGCTAGGAATGGGCGACAGGGGGTGGATCACTCAATAACTGCCCTGTTCTGTTCATTCCTTCTGAAGCAGCTGGCACTGGCCGCTGTTGGAAGACAGGACACTGGGCTCGACAGACGATTGGTCTGGCCCAGTGTGACTGTTCTTATGTAAGGAGCCAGGATGCATCCCTGTTGTCCGGTCCAGGCACACTGGGATCTGTCGTCTCCCTTGGCTCGGCCACCATATTACAGGTGTTCCAGATGCGGCCCAGCACGTGGCCTGACGCGGCCCTTGGGTGGGCAAAGTCACGTCTTCTTGAAGTAAGAGGCAGAGGCCAGTGGCAAACCAACAGGCAACGCCGTTGCTGAGCGGAAGCGCCGCTGAGCGACTCCGGCACTTGCTGTGAGCGAAGAGGGACGTGTCTGTGTGTCCACTGAGAATTTTGCTCATGCGTTTCGCCAGGAGCGGGGGAAATGCCGTTTCATTTGCCAGGTTTCAAGGCCTGGAATCGCTGAGTGGCGCTTTGCTGAGAGCCCGCGTTCCCCTCTGTCTGACTTTATCCCAGCTCCAGCCAGCCGGCGAGCGTTCCCGTTCCTGGCTCCCAAACAATGAGTTTCTTTTTCTTCTGTTTGTTTCCCGCTTGTCGGGAAGAGAAAAGACAGGCCGGGGCATTGATGGGTGCCCCGAGCGGGCCCGGCCTTCCCAGGGAGATGTTGTGAAAGAGGAGTTTGAAATGGGCACAGCCTGGCATTGCCCAGCGTTGGCTGCTGCCGCGTTCCGGGGTGGGAGAGGAATGTATGCCGCGGGGGCGGGAGCTGCCTGTCATGCTTCTCCGGCATTCGTTAGCAGAGCGACTTTCCTCCGCTCGGTGCCAATCCTCATGTTGCCTTTCCGCCCCATGCTGCAGTCTCTCGCTCTGCCTCCCGATGTTTCCCCCCTTGAGGTCTTCATCAAGTCACAGCCGGCCCCTCTCCCTGCCCCCCCCCGCCCCCCCGTGGCATTCCTTGCGCTCTTCTTCTCACCAGGGAAGAATGGGATGTTCCTGCAGCTTTTCCTCGCTGACTCTCTTGCTCGGCAAGCACCTGCCGTGGCTTTCCGCTGTGCTCAGTGGCTCCGAAGGCTGCCGAGCTCACGAGGCCGTTCCGGGGGCTGCAGGCCGTGAGCAGCTGGGACCGTTGGATCCCTTTGAGCCATTATTATGCCCCCTCCATATTCAGGTGCACTAGCCCCATCCCAGGCTTTCAGTTGGGTGTGTGGCCCTGAGATTTAGGGAACCCGTGTGTGTGTGTGTGTTAGGGTGACCAGATATCCCAATTTTATAGGGACAGTCCCAATATTTGGGGCTTTTCCTTATATAAGTGCCTACTACCCCCACCCCCGTCACAATCTTTCGCACTTGCTATCTGGTCACCCTAGTGTGTGTGTGTGTGTGTGCACGTGTGCACATGCAGGGGGCATCACACAAGGATTGCACAATTATTGTCTACCCTGGCCTGTCCATATGCAGCAAAGTATAAGTAGGGGCATTGCCAGCAGATCGAGGGACGTGATCGTTCCCCTCTATTCAGCATTGCTGAGGCCTCATCTGAAGTACTGTGTCCAGTTTTGGGCCCCACACTACAAGAAGGAGGTGGAAAAAATGGAAAACATCCAGCGGAGGGCAACAAAAATGATCAGGGGGCTGGAGCACATGACTTATGAGGAAAGGCTGAGGGAACTGGGATTGTTTAGTCTGCGGAAGAGAAGAATGAGAGGGGATTTGATAGCTACTTTCAACTACCTGAAAGGGGGTTCCAATGAGGATGGATCTAGACTGTTCTCAGTGGTAGCAGGTGACAGAACGAGGAGTAATGGTCTCAAGTTTTAGTGGGGGAGGTTTAGGTTGGATATTAGGAAAAACTTTTTCACTAGGAGGGTGGTGAAGCACTGGAATGCGTTCCTTAGGGAGGTGGTGAAATCTCCTTCCTTAGAGGTTTTTAAGGCCCGGCTTGACAAAGCCCTGGCTGGGATGATTTAGTTGGGGATTGGTCCTGCTTTGAGCAGGGGGTTGGACTAGATGACCTCCTGTGGTCCCTTCCAACCCTGAGATTCTCTGATTCTCTGATTCTATGAAAGTGCCTGTGATGGGTTGGGCCCCTTGGGATACCACTGAGCCCACCTGTTATGCCAGTTTGGGCCCCCTTTTTCCCTGTCTTGCTGTCCAGACTACTAAAGCCTCCTCTAACACACACACAGGCAGGGCCACCCCCAGCTCCAAATCAACTCTGGGAAGACGCAGCTTAAGGCACTTGCTCCAACACCCTGGTGCTTGCTCCTTTTAAGGGGTACAAGCCCAAAGGTTTTATGAAATTCGCCCCCTCCCTCAATGTAGAGAGAGGTGTGCACACTTCTTGCCCACCCCCCAGTTAGAAATTACAGAAACTGGGTTTAGAAATAAAGAAAACAAATTTTATTAACTATAAAAGGCAGATTTTAAGTGGCAGAAGGGGTAACAAACCCCTGGAATTGCCCATACACTCAGCAGATTACTAAGAAAATGAAATCAAACATGCAAACTAAGCTAGTTTCGCTAAAGAAATTGGTTACAAATAGTATTTCTCATCCTCGATATTGTTGCAGGCAGGCTGTAAAGTTTCTGTGGTTCAAAGTTCCAGTGATATTCCTTTTCAGACTGGACCTTTGTCTCAGCCTGGACTCTCCACCCTCCCCCCCCCCCCCCCCCGCCTTCCCTTTTGCAGTCTTTCTCCTTGGGCAGACAGGCCATGGAGAGAAGTCCTGTTTGCCTTCCTCCCCACCCGTAAATAGGATTCACATGAGGCAGGAATCCTTTGTTTCCCAAATTTGACCCCCTTTCCCTTCCAGTGGGAAGTTACCAGAAGTCCCAGGTAATGTTTAGGGTCAGGTGACAAGACCACCTGACTCTGTGGTATCACAGAGTCCATCAGTCAGAGGCAGTATGGAGCGTCCGGCAGGAAGGCCAAGCTTTTCACAGTCCATTGTCCTCGCTGATGGGCCGTGACCCCTGTCTGGCTTTTCCATTGTTGTCCTGAAGTGTTAGCAGTGAGTGTCACCCAAAGTAGCATAGTTGAAATACAGATACATAGTCAATATTTCTAACTTCAGATACAGAAATGATACAGGCATGCAAATTAGGTACTCGCATTCAGTAAATCAGAACCTTTCCAATGGTATCTCACAAGAGCCGTCTGGCATAAAGTACAGTTATGTCATATTCATATCATAAGCATCTTTTCATAAAGAATATGGAGTGAAAGGTCACGGTGCCCTCCCGGCATCACCTGGCATCATCCCATTGCAACATGCGTCTCCACGGAGCCGTGCTGTCTGCTCAGTGAAAGGGGGTGACGCCCGTTGAATGAAAGGGACAGCGTCCCCTTGAATTCTGGGCAGCAGCGTTAACTGCCTTTCCAGGTTCTGCCCCGAGTCCCATTGAGACCGTGTTTGTGCTGGGTTCACCGTCACATTTTCCTATGACAGTGGGGTTTTGCTGGGTAGAAGCGTCACCCAAGCAGACCGGGGAGGTGACCAAGCCCTGCAGACAGGCATTACGCGCAGCACGCAAAGAGTTGTGTGGAAGGGTAGTTAAGGGGGACGACCTGCTGCTTAAAGATAAGCAGGCGTGTGCGTTACGGTCACCGGCTTGGTTATAGCTGGAGCTGACCCAGGGGCCTCCTGAACTAAAAGCAAGTGCCGTTCCAGCTTGAGTTAAAGACCCAAGCTCCAGCAGTGGGCAGGTATTTAGGTGCCTAACTCTCATTGGTTTCAATGTATCGATGTCAGTGGGAACTGGGCACCTAAATACCTTCAAGCTGCTGGGCCTTCGGCCTAACTAACTAACTGGACACAAAATACTACTAACTGCACCAAACAAAGTTTTTTTTCCTATCCAGTCTAGTCATTTGGGGCGGCGGGGCACTTAACAAAAGTGGGTAGGAAATTACCCCTGGAAATGTGATATTGTGAAAGCTGGTTGTGTCCCTTTCAGTGATGACGGCATGGGCTCTGCCATACAGCTTCTCACGCCCCGGGCACGGTCCTGTGGGAAGCCTGGCGTGCCGCCACCCACTCACGACGAGCCTTCTCCCACCCAGCCTGTACAATGAGTCTCTTACCCCCAGAGTCTCATTTCCGCTTCGGTTGCTTCTTCTGCAATCGCTGCCCCTGGAAATTGCCTGTGCGCTCAGCAAATGACCGACGTGCGGCCGGCTCCAGCAGACTGGATGGGCGAATTTGGTTCCAAAGTTGCTGTTAATGGAATTTTCCAGCCTCCATCAATTACGTGGGCAACTCCATTTGGGCTGTGCACCAGCTTTCAGCTCTCTTGCATCTCCCCAGTGTGGTGATTTTGTGATTATCATCATTACTGTGATTATTATTTAGAAACTCCCTTGGAAAGGCTTCGTCTTTCAGTGATGTAGCTAAGCAGCCTGTGCCAGGAACTTGCAGCCAACTTCCTCCCTATTTCGTTAGCAGATTTTTCAAGATCTGAAGAAGGGGGGCATCAGCATAGCTCAGAGATTCAGGAATAGTTCTCTGGAAGTCAGGAAGAGCCAGGGGCCAACCTGATGGCTTTTCAGAGGCCTCTGTGAAAGAAGTTGGGGTTCTCAGTCCATTTTCTAGTGCCCAATGTTATGCTAAATTCCTCGAGGCAGGGTCTATGAGGTGGCTGCCTGGAGGGGAGAGAGAGAGAATGGCTGTGTGTGACAAACTGGACCAAGGCTGATGAAAGGACAGAGTGTATATCTGAGAGGACAGTAGACAGCCCCAGCTGGTCTCCAGCACTTTCCTACCCGGCTCTGAGAACAGTGCTGAGCGTCTCTAAGCCGCAATATGTCTGTGTGTCTCTGCTGAGGGTGGCCGGGGGAGGTACCGGCAAGGGTGAGTTACAGGGGCAGCATATATGTCTTTGGGCAATGCAGGTGCATCTGTACTTACCGATTTCATTTTCAGTTTACTGTGTAACGGTCTCTCGGGCTTCTACAGCACCTTTCGTCCCAAAGGATCCCACAGCACTTCGCAAACTATTTCTGCAGAGGTCATGGCTCCCAGCCTTGAAATGCAGCCGCACCACAGGACAGAGACAGGAGGTGGGGACAGTTTGGCCAAGGGCCACACCCCAGCACTGACACAAAGTGCCCTGGGAGCTTTAATGTCCCCACGGCGCAGACAGGACCTCAGATTGTTAAGCAGCCCCCTTTAAAGGGCCACGTCGGTGAATGTCATAGGAACTCCAAAGCGGAGTCTGCCTGGACAGGATCTAAATGTGGGGTTCCTAGGCAGCAGGGAGAAATGGGTGTAAATGCGCCTTGAGCCAGCTCCCCATCCCCTCCTAAGGCCCTGGTGCAGGCCATTCCCTGGCTCATTGATGCAGCCTGCTGCCCTCCCCCACTGCCCCGGTACAGGCTTCTCCCCACTGCCCCGTGCAGCCCACTCCCCTCTGCTAGCCCCGCTGCCTGCCGCTAGCTTGGCAAACAATTTTCTCATTTCCCCCAACCCTGGAGGAAATGCACCCAAAGCATGCTGGGCAATTTGGAGGAACAATCCAACCCCCATTCCCTGACACGCTGAGGGCTGGATCCTGATGGTTTATTCACGCTGATGAGTGCTCTGTGACCGGCGCAGTTCCATGGAACTCAGTTCTATGCCTGGGGATGTTGTGGGAAGTAAATTAGCATCAGCTCCTGCGTTGGTCCATCTGTAAATCCAGCACGTGAAACCCATAGGGGACCCCTGGGCTAAAAGGCACTGGCATAAGTACGAACCTTTCTTACTGTTGTGGCTGCTTTCCTGGCCTTTGGAATCGGGATCCCTTGGGCTTTTGTCAATCCTGCAGGCCCTTTTAGAAATCAGATCTAGCAGATTCGAGCTGGTGCCGGGAGCCCGTTCTGCTGCTGGTGCCCTATGTGTAAATCTGAAGAAAGATGCATCTGAAGAAGTGGGTTTTTTACCCACGAAAGCTTATGCCCAAATAAATCTGTTAGTCTTTAAGGTGCTACCGGACTCCTGGTTGTTTTTGTGGATACAGACTAACACAGCTACCCCTCTGATACTTGACTCTGTACCTCAGTTTCCCCACCTGAAGAATGGGCATAAAAGTCTTTCTCCACCTCCCAGCAGGGTGCTGAGCTGAGGGTTAATTAGCTAATCACCTTTGTAGCATTAGGAGAGGTGCACGGTCTGGGAGAATGGAGAGAGGATCCCTGTCCTGGTAGAACAGCGGGCTGCTGCTTTCGTGATGCGATGATTGCTCGGCAGGATTAGCAATTCCCCGCTTCTTCCTTCCCTCAGGGCTTTCCCCCCGGGCCAGGTGCTGCATGTTAGTTGGTGTCATTGCCATGGAGACAGCCGCCCTCCCCCTCTGCTAAAGTGGACATCTGCACTCCGGGGCTGGAATCCAGGCCAAAGCCTGCTCCCGCTCCGTCGCAAGTGCTCTCCCTGGCTGACTGCCACTCGCAGCGAAGAGCTGATGGGCGGGGGGAGACCCCAGCCCACCAAAGGGCTGGAACGCGCCCCCCCACCAGCTTTACAAAGCCTGCAAGCCTCTCCCTAGAGGTGTCGCCTCTTTGCAGCCAGGCTGCTGTGTGCGGGGCTGGAAAAGGGGGGGTGCCTGGCCACTAGCGGGGATGCAAACAAAGAAGTGGACTGGAATGTGCTCCAGATTCCTGGCATGGAGACCTGTTTTCCCTGGCCAGGCTCTGAGATGCACTTCTCTGGGGATCGTTCCCGTGGATGGGGGGCGGGGGTGGGGTGACGCTTAGGCTGTAGGGCCCATCCCTGGCTTAGTTATTTGGACTTGCTCGGCCCCTCTGCTCAGAAGGATCCCTTCAGGATGCCCTCCCCATCGCAACCAGCCCGGGTCTCTCTTGAGCTCTGTCTCCCATCTGTGGCTCCCTGGCCTTGTATGGCTGTAGCGTCCATTTCACTCTCTTTGATGGCTGTGGACTCGGTCCTTTTCCCTGTCCAAAAGCCACCATCACAGCTGGCTCTGCGGCCTGATCCAATGCCTGGCCAAGTCAAACTCCCGCGGACTGCAATGGCCTTCCAACCAGGCACTGAACTGGTACATCTGCTGGCAGCCTCCAAAGCAAGGCGGAGGATTGATCAAGAGGGAAGAGGTGGGCCAGTGGTTAGGGCACTAGCGAGAGACCTAGGTTCAATCCCCTGCTCCATCACAGTGTGGCTTTGGACAAGTCATTTAATCTCCCTGTGCCTCAGTTCCCATCTGTAAAATGGGGACAGCACCCTCCCTGCGGCGGTGTAACGGAGATGGAGATACAGGCTGTCAGGTGTGATGGGAATGGGAGATGCAAAATATTAATGGTTATTTACGGTGCATTTTCCATCCCATTGGAGTCATGGAAATGGCAGGTGCCCTGCGGATCAGGCCTTACGTGTTACAAAGGCCACTTTCCCTGTCATTGACAGGCATCCACTTCTGGGCAGAAGGCAGCTTTGTACTGATTCTGGGCGTTGGGCTTGGTGTGCGGGTGGCTGGGTGCTGTGGGTGGCCTGTGCTAGACAGGAGGTCAGACTGGATAATCTGCTGGTCCCTTCTGGTTTTAAACTCTATGCCGCTAACATCCACCTTGGTCCTGGCTCAGCGCAGACAGGCTGAGCTTGATGACCTCTCGAGGTGCCTCCTCCCAGCCCTCCAGGTCTCTGATCGTCCGGGCAGCACAGAAGTCATGCAGAGCAGAAAGGGAAGAGTTATTGTCTGCAGTGGAACTGGCAGGGTATTGGGAGAATACCTGGTCAGGATGCCAGAGCCTAGCCTCGCTCTTTAGGAAGGAGTCCCAGTTCTTTGATGACCACACGCGATACAAACTTTTGCTCGATGTCTCCTCTGACCACAAGCCCCTCCTGCAGCACCAAGCCCTGTAGCACTGTACTGGGTCTCCACGCAGAGCAAAGGCTGTTTTGGCAGTGGGCACGCCCGTTCCTTGGTTCTCTGCAGGTCGGGATCAGGGCGGCAGGGTGCTCTCCTGCTCACGCTGTGCCTGTCCTGTAGGAATCAGAAGTCTCCAGCTCCCCTAGCCTTTATGCAGGCCCTTTAAGGCAGTACAGATGGCCCTTTAAAAATGTTTGGGGGTAAAGAGTCCTCAGGGAGAGCCCCAAGATGCCAAGGAGCTGGAGTCATCAGGTGAGGAGTGGCTCGTGCTTCAGATAAATCACCAACGTGCCAGCTGCCACGTGGTTCCCTGAGGGTGAATTTGAACCTGGATGAGCCTGTTGCTGGGCATCGTCCTTTTTAACGAGTGCTTCCCTCCTTGTGTTTGAATTCCAGGGGTGGAGTCACGGGACAAGTCCCCAGAGGAGCCCGGAGCGCCGAGCCGAAGACGCACGACCAGTGACGGCCAGTACGAGAACAGTCCCCAGGAGCCCGGCACGCCCCGGAGCCCCACTGCCCGATCGCCGGTCCACAGCTTCTCGCCAGAGGTGGTCAGCAGCATTGCCGCCAACCCGGGAGGGAGGCCCAAAGAGGTGCCTTTTCCTTGGTCTTTCCCCCTGCTGCTTTGTAGCGGGGCGTGTGGTAATGTGGATAGCCCTGCTGGAGGGGGACCTTGCCATTCAACCCCAGTTGCCAGGGGGTGGGAGGAGGGGGCTGAGGCTTGCCAGAGACCCACAAAGAAGCTGAAGAAAGTCCCTAGTTCTTTCTGGCAATGAAGCCCCAGCGGCCGCGAGCCTGGGTTGGTGGGTGGCTGAGGATCAGGTTTCTGTAATGGGGCTGTGTTTGCCTGGGGTCTGCTATTTCCACAACTGACTCAGCCTCGCTTGCTTTCTTCTGCAGCCTCATCTCCATAGCTACAAGGAGGCCTTTGAAGAGCTGGAGGGGACCTCGCCAACCAGCCCACCCTCCAGCGGTGGTGAGATCTCTCCCCCAACCCCTGCCTTTCCTGTCTCGCCGCAAACCCCTTATGGTCACCTGCGTAAGTTCCGCGGCTCCGGGAGGCGGTGGGAACCAGCGGGCGGCTCTAGCAAAGCCAGATAAAAGCAGTAGGTCAAGCAGCTCCAAATTCCAGACACCTGCCGCCATTTAATCTCTCTCTCTCGTTCTCTCATCCCTCCACCCCTTTCCCATGGCAATTCCTTCCCTGTCACTTCTCTTCTCTGCTTGACACCACCCTCTGCCACTCCACGCGCTGCAGATTTCCTTGATTTCATTGTTATTTCATTTTGACAGCCAAGTTTTACAGATAGCGGGGTGTAAAATAATATATCTGTCCTGGGGACCCCTGAGGGCATGTGATGGAAAAAATTAAACCCTATTTTGGGGGGGGCACGTCCCCATCTGCTATGAAAACACCCTGAAAATAAAACTATCTCCGTATACTGAGGAGACTCCCATTTCAATTGGGTTCCATGCCACATGGTATATGTAACACATAGCCCTGGCTCTCACCACTTCGTCTTCTGGGTGATGGCTGCTGCATGATGCCAAATAGCTTTGGGATACTCTCCGGCATGCCGGGCCTAAATCTCTGGTCATGTCGCTTTCCTCGGCAGCGTGTTGCTCCAAAGTTAAACTCAGAGCGATCACTTTCGCAGCCGATCCCCTCCTTTTTAGAGGGACTCGTGTAGAATCCCAAACTGAACGTCCACCCCGGAAAGCTGTCCCCAGGCAGCCCCCCTGCGCTCAGTGTGAGTCTCACAGACATGCTGTTGGCTAACGAGCTCCCGAGAGTTTTAAAAAAGCAAATATTTTGGGGGATGGGGAGGAATCCAAACAGCTGGCAACAGCTGGCTCAATTACAGAGCTGTTTAGGGATCTCCATCAGTCCCGCGTCAGTGACAGCTTTTCGAGATGGCACCACTTTGAAGTGACCCTCACAGTCTGACAAAGCCGGAAGGAGGAACTTTCTCCCATTCAGACCCAGCACCTGCTCCTAGCTCTGGAAGGGAGAGTTGATTTTAAACCAGTGATTTTTTGTGTGGGGGTGCACAGAAAGGCTATTTTAGGTCCATTTTTATGGCTTCCGCCAAGTCCTGGACAGTTGGACCCATGGTGGCTATGGCAGCTAGTTTGGAAGTTTCTGAAAAATAGTCCCGATGCAATTGTTTTAAAGCTCCCTGAAATATTCCCCAAAGAGGGTTTCATGTATCCCCTGAGATGGGATACATGCTGGCCAGGAGTAGGATAAAGTTGGTATCAGCATTTATTTGGGCTGATCTGCTTCGACCAAGCCAAAAAGTCCTTTGTACTACGCCGCGGACAAGCTGTAATCAGAGTCCCAGCACGGTCGGAACTGTGCAATCCTATCATGCAAATATTGTCCTTGCCTCTAAGAGCTTAAACTAAGGACTATCATGTTCCCCCCGTGTACCTAGCTAAAGACATGCTGTGTATGCACATATGTGTATTGCATGGTATTCCACTCCCTTTAAAGAAGGCACATTTGGGGTTGCACTGTCCATTCAAATCCATTCACCGTTCATATCCGGATGTCCAGATAGGAGCCCATGGCATGTAGCCGAGTGCAAGGTGAATCCCCTTTACCTGAACAGATTTGCAGATGGGAAGGGGGAATGACAAGGGGAGTTAGATGCTACTTAACATGCAGGTGCTCTGCTGAACCTAAGGCAGGCAAAGGAGGTTTCAGCAGTTGCTTTGCTGCTGGAATTGTCCGGTCCTTGCAAGTTGCTGGGAAAGTCTGACCCTCGAACTTCCCGTTGCATGTTCTGACCTCCTGACTCCTCCAGCCAAGCATGCGTCCTACTGGCTAACCCTTGATAACTTGGTGGTAGGTTTGGAAGAAGTGAATTCCGCTGTGACCGGTTCTTGCCGCTGTCCCACGGTGCCACAGGGGCACGGCTGAATCAGTGTGCACCAGCACAATGCATTGGTGAGCAACTGGGGAAAAAAGCAATGGCCACATCTGATGTTCCTGTGCATTGAAAAGTGGAATAGAGGAGCTGAAAATGGATTGAGATGCTCTGGTCCTGATCAGGAGAGATTTTCCAACACGGCAGTCACCTCCCAAACTGTATTCTCCACATCTCCTGTCTCTGCCCCGTATGGATGTCCTACGGCCACAGACTAGTGCTGGGCAAAGATTTTCCATCAAAATTTTTTTGGGGGGTGAAAGATGGAGATTTGGTGACACCAGAACATTCCCAAATTCACGTCAATCTTGTCAAATTGTTCTGAATTTTTCCAGCATTTTATTTTTTAGGGTTTTTAGGGTTTTTTTGACTGAAACATTTCAATTTTTCCTTTCCACATTTCCTTTAATTTTGTTTTATAAAAATCCGAAAAATCTTTTCAAACAGTTGAATGTGAAACGTTTCATTTCGGGTTTCCTTTGACCTGGAACAAGGGTTGTTTTTTTTCTTCTTCAACTTTTTGACTTGCTGAAAATTTAGAAAAAAATGAGTTTTCTGTTCAAGCCCCAAAGCTTTTATTTTGAATTTCCAGCGCATTGAAACATCTGTTTTGCGCTCAGCCCTCGTTGGTGACTGCAGTTGCTACACACCAAGTTTAGCAGGAGAGTTGTTTTTAACCCCTTTGGTGCCACCCCTTCCCCTGAGAAACACACATCTGGGTAAGGTCTTCTCCCGTTGGGGATGAAGGGTGAGGGTGTGGCGGGGACATTCGGCTTCACTTTGAATGCTCAGCACACTGCAGGGGCTTCTTGCCAGCAGTTCCTTCTGTGGATGAATTTCAGAGTGACAGGTTAATAGTAGAGGCTTGAGATGTGCCCTCAGGGCAACATCCCTTACCCAGTGCAAAACCGGGTGTGTTTTGCATCTCATCCCTGGCCAGCTTCTCGATCAAGCAGGCTCAGTGCATTAGCGGTAACACTTGGCTGGAATGTCTTGGCCCGTCCGTGGAATTGCTTGGTTTCCCAGTAATTCATCTGCATTGAGCAAACAGTTCTAACCAACGTAGCAGCCGTGAAAACGTGAGCTCATGAGGACTGGCTTTTGTTTCCACGCCTGCCTCTCCCGCCTCCTCCCGCTGCCAGCGTGGGTGCCCGTCTGAATCTGTAAGTCAGAAGGTTGAAATGCAACAGCGGATAAAGCTAAAGGAATGTGTCAAATTTCCTTTAGGGAGGTTGGAGCCTCATTTGTCTCCTTGTTTTTGCTTTTTGCAGCATTCCCACACCTCTTCTGTGTCCTGAGGTCTCTTCCTCCCAGTTAGAAAGCCTGAATTGTTTTGAGCCGGTAAAATACAGTGTCAGGGAGATAGAAATCAACGGCAAGAACTCTCCCCCCTTCCCCCCGCCACACACACACACACACACACTATAAAGCCTTATTTGTGAGACTTGTCGTACACACATCTCACATATACATCTGCATCTATTTGCTCCATCACTCCCTGCTTCATATGTGTACCCTATATATAGCACACATGCTATATATATACATACACACACAGCCCCCTTTGTACATACATACTACATACCGGCCTCTGTCTCTAGAATATGTACGTGCAATCGAGCTATAGAACACGTGTTGTGTGCATTCGTAAACAGGCTGGTGGGTATGTGATACCTGTCTCGCTGCACATCTGGCTGGTTTTCCAGATGTGTGTCTACGCCATATGTGTAAAAGTTCATGGCATGGGCACCGTTTAGGTCTCTCTACCAGAACTAGAGCGAATGCTTCGACGTAAAGTGTGGGCCCTAAGTTAGTTTTTCAAGGGGAAGATTAGGTAATGGGGCTGTTTTGTGAGCATGGTGGTTTGAATTTCTGAGGGCCATATTGTGTTCTCGTTTACACCGGGGTGAATCTGGAGTATCGTGGTTGAAGTCAGTGGAGCCCCTCTGGATTTAGATCTAGGGCACGGAGATCGGAATCTGGCCCACTGTGTTTATGTTAATATCAGTCTGACTACAGAGGAAATGCTGCTGTTTTTGGAGGCATCTCTGGCAACCTGTGCATTGAGCAGTGAGCCTCTGCAGCACTTCCCCGCAGCAGACGCATACTGGGGTGGTCTCATGTTTTGGAGTGTGGAAGTCAGGACTCCTGGGTTCTAGCCCTAGCTGCACCGCCACTTCCCAAGTCACTGCGGGCAGGACATGTTACCTTTGGTGCCTCAGTTTACCAACCTGTCCAATGAGGGGAGTGCAGCTAAATGCCCTCATAGGGTGGGGAGGTGTCATCAATTAACCATGGCAGGGAGCCTTAATCAGTGAGCATTGGGGAAGGTGCTTTGAGATCCCCTGGATGAGAGGCACTCGGGCAATGGAGGGCGGTGTTATCCAGCCAGGGGGCTGCTGCTTTGCAGACTTGCCCAGTGTTAGGATTCCTGCAAGCCCCGGGAAGTCATTCCTGCCGGTGGACTGTCCCTAATGGCCTCGCCAAGGTGCTCTCTCCTCAAAGAGGCAAGGCCTTCAGGCTCCCAGCACACTCAGGCAGGGTTTATCGGCATCAAAGGAATTTGTAATCCTGCCCTGCCCTCTGGACCCCTCAATCCGTCTTCCTGTAACTGTCCATCAATTATCAGCAGGGGGTTTCTTTGTTTCCCCTGTGTCTAGTTTCCCTCTGCACGTGGCTGGCATCGGGGCTGGCCGAATCACCGTCTCCTAAAAGAGAAGCCAAAGGTGTCACTTCTAATAAGGGGGCCTGCTCTCGGCTCCTGCATTCCTGTGGTTTCTGCAGGCCAGCGGGCTTAAGCGTTTCCAGTTGCACACGCACCTTGCCAGGACATAATGACCGTCATTAAGTAGGACACGTAGTGCTGAGGTTATAAACTCACATTTAGTAACAACCGAGATGACTCTAGGATTTATTGCGCTTCAAATTTAATTCCTCTTTTGATACCGTTGGATTTTTTTTTTTTTTTTTTTGGCCTGACTACAGCGCGCTCCCCACCCGGCCTGGCCAAGACCCCGCTGTCTGCATTAGGGCTGAAGCCCCATAACCCAGCCGAGATCCTGCTGCAGCCGGCGGGAGGTAAGTGAATGGCTGGGGTCAGAGGGCCAGTTGCAGATAGAAGGTGCTGAAAGTTAGAGCCAGTTCATCCTGGCATCTTATTCCCCTCTCTCCTATATTGAATCATAGAATCATGCTGCTGCACAGAGAGGTTGAGAATGCCTTATTTCTCCAGGGGCTTCTGCTGAGGCTGAATTTGCAACGTCGGCCCGTCAGGGTCACTAAGGCTGACTGGGTTTGGTCAATGGCATGTGCACCCAAGGCTGAGCTGTATGCTGCCGGACAGCAGTGCGGTGCCTCAGGGGCTGTGGCCAGTAGAGGAAGGGTCTTGTGGCAGCAATGGGGTTGAGAAATATGCCTGTCAAGCATAAGAGCGGCCAGACTGGGTCAGAGGTCCATCTAGCCCGGTCTCCTGTCTTCCCACAGTTGCCAATGTCAGGTGTCCCAGAGGAAGTGAACAGAACAGGGTAATCATCAAGTGGTCCTTATGTATTGGTATACTAAATTCTGCCTTAATGCAGGGGGTCATAGAATCAAAGGGGCCACAAGGATCACCTAGCCCGACCCCCTGCCAAGATCCGAGGATGGGCTAGCTAGATGACCTCTTGAGAGCCCTTCCAACCCTAGAACCAGGTTACACTCATCCTGATGGGCAGGTTGTCCCATAGCTGCGTACAGTAGGAGTTCCTTGCATTTGCCTCTGAAGCAGTTGGTACTGGGCACTGTTAGGTCACTGGCCTAGCTGGACATAGCGGGTCTGACCCAGGCTGGCTATTCCTACGTTATCAAACAACAAGCTTCAAGAAGGTAAGGAACACGCTGTCCGGTAGAGTGGTTGCTCATTACCACCAGCGCTTGGTTTCTGTCACCCTCTCTGTCTGGGTCAGCACCCGAGGTCCTTACTCAGGGTCAGGGTCCTTACTCAGGGTCAGCTGCTCCCGATGGGAGCTGTACTGAAGGAGTGCGTAAGGTAGTTAGGATTTGACTGTCTATGGCTCTCTCTCTCTCCACTCCCGCTCCTCCTTTCTCCCTCACTCTCTCCACCTATATGTGGCGTTCTCACCTCGCCGCAGTTCAAGAGGGCTAGAGAAAGTGCAACTTGCCAGTTAAAACAATATCCAGAGCATCCGCTGTCTCTGTGTGAATCCCCAGAGTGGAGCCCCGGGCCCCGCTTCTAACTCCTCTCCTGGCCTCTGACAGCTGTCTCGGGGACGGATACCAGAGCCCAGGAGCTGTCTTCTAATCCAGACAGATCCCAGCTCACCAGCACCACCCCTCCCCTTCACAGGCTTTCAAGAGCTTCCTTTATGTTTGGAGCCTTGTGTCTATCCTGCTCATCGCAGGCAGAGAGAAGCAGAAACTAGAGTTTACAGTGGGGAAAGCCCCTTTGGGGACCGATTCTGGGGCTGTAGACACCAGCATTTCAGCCACTGGCACCTTTTTACAGCCAGGCTATAAATGTGGAGCAGCAGAGAGTTTAACAGCAGAAAGGCCGATGCACAGCCGTAAAAATTGGATGGAAAAAAGGCAGCACTAGGAATGTTCCCAGCGGGGTTTTCTCAGCACGCGGAGAGCCAATCAGTGTAGGCTTGTGTGGCCCTGCCCCAGACCTGCCGTCTGAACCGGGAAGGCCAATGGCTTCTCAAAGGGTGGAGGGAATCAGAATAATAATGAATAACAACATCCCTTTTGGACATAAACCATCTCCCTGCCTAGGGCTTGTTGGTAGGGAAAGGTTAGCGGTGAAGCCATAGGAATGATACTGCCAGGTGAGTGCTGAGGGCCAGGTGAGTGTTAAACTAATGGGTTTTAGGCACCTAAATACCTTTAAAAACCAGGGCCTCTTTCCTGTTTCTGTGGCAATTCAGGTAACTTGCACACATGTAGTTATTTACCAGGATGAAAAAGCAGAGAACATTAACATCGATTTCTCTCTCTCTCTCTTTCTTCCCTTTGCATCACCGTGTTTCCTTTCTCTTCCACTGTCTGTCCTTCCCTGCCTTGCTCTTCCATCTCTCGTCTTTCCCCCTCAGAGCTAGATGGGGAGGCAGTAGTTGAATCTGATGAAGGTAAGAAGGGATATTTTCTCTTTATTCATGTTAATTCTTTTGGCCAAAAAGAGAAGCTGAAACTGCTAAGCTCATTAATGTTGAGACATCTGGTTGGCTTGATTTGTGTGGTATGCAGAAGGGTCAAAAGTGCATACAGGATTGTACCGCAGTGCGGCCTGCCAGGGAATTATACGTAGGAGCCAATCTCGAAGCAAATAAATCCAGGTAGAGCTGCCTGAAACTGAAGTGTGCAGGAAAATGATCAGATATCCAGCAGTGGCATTTCAGCCTCTGCCCATCACTTGGTTCCTTGTGCTCTCGCATCATTTCCTGTCTTCTGGCAGGCGGTACTTCCTGGAATGCCGTTCCCACCCCAGTGAATCAATGTGCCGTGAGATCATTGCACTGGCTTCTGCAGAGGTTCGTTCTGAAACCCAGTCAGGACGGTGCCATGAGATAGAGCCGCAGCCGTGGGGTACACTGCTCTCTGTCCTTCTCGCACGCCCCATAATGGGGAAGTAGTGATGCTGACCACTGTTCTTTTCACCTTGGTCCATGCTTCCCTCAGTGTGTGAAAAGGTGAAAGGTGAAATTTTCATAAGCGCCTAAGTCCCATCTTCAACAGCGGCAGAGCGTAAGGATCCAGAGGACGAGAACCCGGGTTTGCAGGGCTCGGGGTGACAGCTGGGCAGCTGTAGCAGAGGCGTGATCCACACGTTATAAACCCTGGGGGGCACAACACGCCATGGGAAGTGCTGCCCACGCGAAGCCCCGATTGGCATCACCACCCATGACCTCTGATTTGTCCAGGCATGCTATTTAAGTGGGTAGGGAATTGCTGGAAGCTGTCTGTGCAACCTGGCAGTACCTGGCCTGCTGCGACAACAGGTGCTTCTTTTGTTCTCTGACCTATGGCCCTGACTCCAGCTCCGACCTTAGGCCCGACTCCTGGTTTCTGACTCCAGCTGTGACCCCTCACTTGACTCCTCCTCCCGCCACCAGGGCCTACTCCTGCTCTGACCGCTAGGCATGGCTCCTGGTCCTACCCACCAGGCCAGACTGCCACATTCTGGTTGTGGAACCGTTGGAGAACCATTGACTTTCAGTAGGGCTTAGCCTATGTCTACATGGCAAAAGGTGTGCGTGGGCTAGCCTACCCAAGCTAGCTTCCCTCCAGCTAGTCTCAGTGAAGACAGAGCAGCATGGGCAACAGACTTTCAAAGAGCTCATTTCCAATTTAGGTACCAAAATAAAGGGCCACATTTTCTTAACTGCTGAGCCCCCAGGAGCTCCCATTGTGACCACAGGGATAGATTTCACAGAGGTCAGTTCTCAGCGACTCCTGAGTCATTAAGATAGTTTTGTGACCGATACCCTAAGGCCATAAGACTCCCAAGCTCTGTGCTTTTGCTGACCCGAGGGGAGTGAAAATATAAGCAGAGATACAGAGCTCATGAATTTCAGATGCCATGACATGCTTTAGAACAGGTTCACTTGCGGTGCAGTTTGTGCTTTCGGTGGCTGCAGCCTTTCAGACAAATCTGATCCGAGCGGAATGACAAACAAGAATGTGCAAGTGTTTATAAGTAGGGGATGTTAGCTTCAAACGAAACATAAGCAAGCGCCTTGTTGATACAGAAGTTAAGAGCTTGGAATCTACACGCCTACACAATCTGTCTCTGTGCTTTCCTACTTCATGTGTTGCAGCCGGATGGTGATGCTGTGTTTGAGATGGCACTTTCCTTCAGAATCTCTGTTTTCAGTCACTTCTGAGTTACTCCTTGGGCTGAGTTTTTTGCATGTATTTCAGTCCTGTCTGGACCTCTCTGGGGAGTTTCATAAGAATCTGTCCATTTTTGTTGCACCCAAAGCAGTCTTGGCAACCTCTCATGATTGTACCACAAATCTTTATCGTGGTGTTTATCTTAAAGACCCAGTTCTTGGAGTCAGGAGATTACAGGACAATTTCAGCTCTAATTAAAAAACAAAGTTTCTGGTCCTTATGGCTGCAGAGAAAAGCCTAAAAACGTGGGGAGAGCTTGCTGCAATTTTTGTTGTTGTTCAAAATGTTTTTCAACAAGAAAATGACTTTTTTGGTCAGAATGGCATTTTCTGTGGCTAATCTCCTTTTTCTACCATTTTTTCCCATTTTTCATTTAAAAAAAGGGAAAATTGCAGCCCAAACCAGAATATTTTGGGAGTTTGGCTGAATTCTTTTCAGCCAGAAACAGACAAATGTTTGATTTTTCAGGTTTTCGGTGGTTTGACATAACCCCAAAATCCTTTTGAAGAAAAATTTGGATGAAAATGAAAACGTCTTCATTTTTATCACAATTGTTTTGTAGACCAGGTTGAACTGTGATCCCTACAGTTCAATACTAGAAAGGAAATAAAAAAGACATGAGATTTTTTAAAATAATACATTTTGAGTTTTTTTTAAGCCAATTTCATGGGGTTTAGGGTCTGACTCATGCGTTTTGAACACTTTGGGTTGGCAATACTGCCTAACCATTACAACATTCTTTCACCCATTTTCTGCATGACTCAGATAATTTGTGTTTTAAAACCTACCATGTTCTGGCTCCTGAAAGAGGACCAATGCGTTTGCCGCGGGGAAGAAATTAGCTGAGCGAGTTGACTTTTTTTGAAAGAAAAAATTTTAGATAGAAAAATGCCCTTCCCCCCAAAAAACGATGGTTTTGATTTTGTCAGTCTGTTGTGGGGTTTGTGCCTTTTTTCCTAATACATTTTGAAAAAGTTTCTGTTTCCCCAAAACCAGTTTTCACAGATGGAACATTTTGGTGACGTTTTTAATAACGCTTTTGATAAAAAGAGGGGGGGAAATGTGCCCACAAATTTGGGAAATGGAAAAAAGTCTGTTTTTTGAACCCAGTGCAAAAATGCAAAACTAACAAAGTTTTGAAATTTTCCACATTTTTTCCCCCAACTACGTTTAGAATGGTTTCAGAGTAACAGCCGGGTTAGTCTGTATTCGCAAAAAGAAAAGGAGTACTTGTGGCACCTTAGAGACTAACCCATTTATTTGAGCATGAGCTTTCATGAGCTACAGCTCACTTCATCGGATGCATACTGTGGAAAATACAGAAGATGTTCTTATACATACAAACCATGAAAAAATGGGTGTTTACCACTACAAAAGGTTTTCTCTCCCGCCACCCCACTCTCCTGCTGGTAATAGCTTATCTAAAGTGATCACTCTCCTTACAATGTGTATGATAATCAAGCTGGGCCATTTCCAGCGTAAATCCAGGTTTTCTCCCCCCCACCCCTTTTTTTTTCAACACACACAAACCCACTCTCCTGTTGGTAATAGCTTATCTAAAGTGATCACTCTCCTTACAATGTGTATGATAATCAAGGTGGGCCATTTCCAGCACAAATAACAAGAATGTCTGAAGAAGGGGGGGGGTAGGAAAAAACAAGGGGAAATAGGTTACCTTGCATAATGACTTAGCCTCTCCCAGTCTCTATTCAAGCCTAAGTTAATTGTATCCAATTTGCAAATGAATTCCAATTCAACACTCTCTCACTGGAGTCTGGTTTTGAAGTTTTTCTGTTGTAATATCACAACTTTCATGTCTGTAATCGCGTGACCAGAGAGATTGAAGTGTTCTCCGACTGGTTTATGAATGTTATAATTCTTGACATCTGATTTGTGTCCATTTATTCTTTTACGTAGAGACTGTCCAGTTTGACCAATGTACATGGCAGAGGGGCATTGCTGGCACATGATGGCATATATCACATTGGTGGATGTGCAGGTGAACGAGCCTCTGATAGTGTGGCTGGTGTTATTAGGCCCTGTGATGGTGTCCCCTGACTAGATATGTGGGCACAGTTGGCAACAGGCTTTGTTGCAAGGATAGGTTCCTGGGTTAGTGGTTCTGGTGTGTGGTATGTGGTTGCTGGTGAGTATTCGCTTCAGGTTGGGGGGCTGTCTGTAGGCAAGGACTGGCCTGTCTCCCAAGATGTGTGAGAGTGTTGGGTCATCCTTCAGGATAGGTTGTAGATCCTTGATAATGCATTGGAGGGGTTTTAGTTGGGGGCTGAAGGTGACGGCTAGTGGCATTCTGTTATTTTCTTTGTTAGGCCTGTCCTGTAGTAGGTGACTTCTGGGAACTCTTCTGGCTCTGTCAATCTCTTTCTTCACTTCAGCAGGTGGGTCTTGTAGTTGTAAGAATGCTTGATAGAGATCTTGTAGGTGTTTGTCTCTGTCTGAGGGGTTGGAGCAAATGCGGTTGTATCGCAGAGCTTGGTTGTAGACGATGGATCGTGTGGTGTGGTCAGGGTGAAAGCTGGAGGCATGTAGGTAGGAATAGCGGTCAGTAGGTTTCCGGTATAGGGTGGTGTTTATGTGACCATCGTTTATTAGCACTGTAGTGTCCAGGAAGTGGATCTCTTGTGTGGACTGGACCAGGCTGAGGTTGTATAAGTAGGGGCATAGCGAGCAGATTGAGGGACGTGATCGTTCCCCTCTATTCGACATTGGTGAGGCCTCATCTGGAGTACTGTGTCCAGTTTTGGGCCCCACACTTCAAGAAGGATGTGGATAAATTGGAGAGAGTCCAGCGAAGGGCAACAAAAATGATTAGGGGACTGGAACACATGAGTTATGAGGAGAGGCTGAGGGAGCTGGGATTGTTTAGCCTGCAGAAGAGAAGAATGAGGGGGGATTTGATAGCTGCTTTCAACTACCTGAAAGGGGGTTCCAAAGAGGATGGCTCTAGACTGTTCTCAATGGTAGCAGATGACAGAACGAGGAGTAATGGTCTCAAGTTGCAGTGGGGGAGGTTTAGATTGGATATTAGGAAAAACTTTTTCACTAAGAGGGTGGTGAAACACTGGAATGCGTGACCTAGGGAGGTGGTAGAATCTCCTTCCTTAGAGGTTTTTAAGGTCAGGCTTGACAAAGCCCTGGCTGGGATGATTTAACTGGGAATTGGTCCTGCTTTGAGCAGGGGTTTGGACTAGATGACCTTCTGGGGTCCCTTCCAACCCTGATATTCTATGATTCTATGATTCTATGATGGTGGGATGGAAATAGTTGAAATCATGGTGGAATTCCTCAAGGGCTTCTTTTCCATGGGTCCAGATGATGAAGATGTCATCAATATAGCGCAAGTAGAGTAGGGGCGTTAGGGGACGAGAGCTGAGGAAGCGTTGCTCTAAGTCAGCCATAAAAATGTTGGCATCCTGTGGGGCCATGCGGGTACCCATAGCAGTGCCACTTAATCGGCGTGAGCATCTGCTCTCTATTCTCTTCTGGCCCCTGCAACTCTCCTTAAGTGTTCAGCTTGTTCTGTGCTTTGTGCAAAGCCCAGGGATGGTCTAACAGAAGTGCACCCTGGGGTGGATGCACCCTGGCACTCAGAAAGGTGCACCTGGAGAGTCAGTAGCTGCACAGCTGGAAGGGTGGGACTGAGCCCATGGGAATGCGACTGTTTTCATCGGATGTGTAAAGCGAAGCAGGGTTTAGCTCGGCACTATGGAAACTATAGCTGTGTTCCTGTCCGCGTGTACATTGATAGATACATTGATAAATCCCTGATAGATAATGGGATAGAGAATTTGGCCAATAATATAGTCAATTAGAATAGAAAGGAGCTGCAGGTTTTTCTGCACTAGTCCTCTAGTCAGACTGTCTTCACTGAATTTGTGCACTGTTGATTTATGTTTAAACAGCATCGTTTTACAAACAATCAAACACACGCGCACACACGCATTCACACCCCCCCCAATCTTTTGAAGTCAACGTCCAGTTTTGCAAGTGAATTATGAGCACAAAATCGCAGGTGCAGATGTTCAAGTTCTAATTTACTGGATGGTCCTCCAGATCTGACCAGCTGAATGCTGAATATCTGAATTTCTACCTGCAAGGACAGAGAATGGATTGAGGGCCCTTTAAAAATAATACCCTGTGTGTATCCGGGTGTCTCTCTGGCATTTTGGGGGTTATAATGAGCTCCCACCCACCCTCAATTGTTCATGTGTCTCTTCCTTTGTTCTTAAGATATCATCCATAGAGCCCTTGCAGAAAAATCAGAACAGATGAGCTCTACATTTTTAATCTAAAAAAATATGCCAAACTCTCTTTTCTGCCCCCAAACTTGGCACACCCACCTCCTCTCTTCTTTGCCCATGCCCCTGATTTCCCTTGTGTCGCTGCCGTTCTGCAGCCATTTCTCCCAAACCCCTGGCAGGCGGACTCATGCACTTGGACTGGCGAATTTTGGTCGGGGCAGGGAGCAGGATTTAATGACCGAAGCGGGGGAAGGTGTATTACCCCCATTCTGCAGGTCACCCTAAGCAGCACTTTGGCCCCGGCCGAGCGGACCCAAGTGCCGGGTTCAGTGAAAATCCCGAAACCCAGCTGGAATGTTCTGTAGGAAAAGATTAGCCCAGCTCCCTTCAGAGGTCAGCTCCTGCCCCATCTGATTATGCAGGGTGGGGCAGGGCTGGACGGAGAGCTTATACCAGGCAGAGGGTACCTGGCAGCCTCTACCCCAAAAAGCTCACGGGCTACAGGTGATCAGACAAATAGACCATGGCTGGGGGGGGAGGAGACTGGGTGACAGAATAATAGGGCGTGCTCACTTCTTAGCCACTCAGGAGCCGCGGTGACATTAACTAATCACCGTAGGGGTCCGTTTTATTTCCAGCCGTGTATTGCGTATGCCGCCCACTGCACTAGAGATGCCAAAGATCTCTGGGGTTATCTTACCCCCGGCCTTGCCTACGCGGGAATGGCTCCTCCAGTGAATTGTAGGAGGGGAGAAGGGTCCAGGGGAAGAGGGGGGTCTCTGATGCAGTCGCTCACGGAATGGAAAGGCTGAAAAAGCCCTGCTGCTAGACACGTGGCTTTGCGAGACAAGGAGGCAAGGCCGGCTGGTGGGTGAATCTCAGGTCTTTGCGGGCAGTGCCACTCACATCATATGGGTCCCTGGTATGACACCCTCCCCCGCACCTCGTTTCCTTCAGCAAGAGGCAGAAATTCACGCTGGGTGCTGGCCGGGAGAAGCGGGAAGGCAGCTTGGCACCAGCCCACAGTGACGCCAGGCCCTGATGGGGCATGGACAGCATTCGCAGGAGCCGCCTGTGGGCTAGTGGAGAGGGATCCCACTGGCGAGGACGGGCGGGAGGCAGAGGGTGAAGGTTCCCGAGCCTCCTGGACTCGCTCACGCACTCAGACGAGGCCACGGTGCGGCCCTGCCGCCCGGGTGAAGGCAGGGTCAAGGCAAGGTCCCCCAGGCAGGCGGGGAGTAAGACAGCCAGGGAGGCAGGGAGCATGAGAACGGGGCGCCTCTGTTAGGGAAAGCAGGAACAATCCCAGGGCTCGTTGCCTTCTCCTCGGAGTGGGGGCTGCAAAGGTGGGGGGAAGGGATGCAGGCAAGAACTGGGTGTTTATACCCGGGGGGATTGGGGCCAAAGGGGGAGCCGGGCAGGGGGCAGAGGAGGAATGGGGTGAGTGTGGAAGGGGGTAGGAGACGGAAGCCTTGTGGGGCTGAAGCGGGAGGGCCCAGAGCTCTGGGAAGAGTCTCTGAGAAACCGCCTCCGGGGGGCAAAGGGGGACGGGTCTCTAAAGCCTGGAAACCGTGCGGCTGTCTGAGCAGGGTGACCGCATCCGGAGCTGGCAGGGCGCGGGGGGTCTAGGCGACGACTCTGCTGCCGTCTGGGGAACGAGCGCGCTGCAGGGCGGTTAGTCAGCTCTCTCCGAATGTGCCCGGCTTCTACATGTTGGGGGGCCAGATCCTGCAGCTGGTGTAAATGAGCGTTGCTCCACTGAGGTCAGTGTCACGCTGCTTTACGCCCACGGGGGAGCTGACGTCGCGGACATCGCCGATAGTCTGGGCGGGCGCGGGGCCCTGGAGGGCAGCTCGCCCGGCTTGCCGCGGGGGTGACCCAGGCCAGTGGCTGCTCAGCGGGTTCGTGGCTCGCAGGGTCCAAAGAGAGGGGCCTGGCGAGCATTGTCCTGCCCTGCACCGGCCGTGTCGGAAAGCCGCCTAGTTCTGTCGGGTTCCATCCCCTCCGGGCGTAGAGAGCACCGGCTCTGCCATCCTTCCTGCCACGCAGCGATGGGGTGGGAAGGATGGGAGGCTGTAGCAAGGTTTCTCCCCTCATCAGTGGGAGTTACCTTTGTTTGAGAGGATGGAGCTGGGCCACTGCAGATGGTTGCCCTGCGGCCGTCCCGCGGATTGCCAGGCAACGCATGTTCCTGCGGCAGCCGGCAGAACGGCCGCGACTTGGGCTCATGGTTCGACACAGTGGTGAGTTTCGGTTCTCGAGACGATCATTGCTGCCTCTTGGGGTTCAGAGAAGCCATCTCACTTCACCCCCAGCGTGCACCAGTGCACCCCAAGGGCCTGCCCATCCTTCCCCCTGCCGGTGCTCTCGGGACACACCGCAGCTACGCTAGACCAGACACTGAACCCAGCTGCTTCCAGAAATGGAACGAGGCCGTCCTGAGGCACCAGCCCTGTGGGCGTGACAGGCTGAGATCATCCTCAGCAATGCAGTGGGCAGAGATGGGGGAGTCTTTAACTGCCTGGCCAGATGGTGGCTCCTGTTTGCTTTTCTCACCTGCGGCTCGTAAGAGAGAGAAACTGGGGGTTGGAGATGCAGAGATGGGAGAGTCCATTTCACTGCGGGCCCAAGAGGGCAAATTCGGGGTAACCCCGGGAAGGTGGATACAAGGATTAGATCCAGCTCATACTTCTGTTGGTGAACATACTTGGAGATAAATGCCTCGAGGTTGGGGGACGAGGGTACGTCTAAACTCGAGCTGGGTCTGTCTCATTACACTGCCAGCTCCCGTGTAGACTAAGAAGTTCAGTTTGGCTGGATCTAAATTAAGGCGCCCCCTGTCTGAGAAGGCACCTCCCAAGCTGCCAGGCCGCAGCTGGGCTTTGCACCTTAAAAAGACACCAGGTTTTGTCTGCCATGGACACCTCGTGTGATTGATTTCTCCAGCCCATGCTGGGCGTGCAGCGGAAACCGTTCCCGCCTGGTGGAGTCACAGTCTCATCTTAGGAGTGAGCCAGTGTGCAGGGAGGTGGGACAGGGGTTACTTACGGCCAGTCATACAGTAACTCTGCTTAGCCAGCTGCATGTCTGGCGGGGGTGATTCAAAAGGATCTATTTTTAAATGATGACGAGGACTGACTTCTCATGGGCACAGTGGTGCCTGCAATGTGTAACAGGCACGAAGCGGTGTGTTGCACAAGACTCATGTAGGGAGGAATGACGGGGAAGACGATTCAGAGGGGGCCGGGGGCTGTGTCACACGTTGCATCTGTTTTGGCAACGCCCTATCTGGGTGGAGGTGGGGGGATTTCATTCATTGCTTGGCGTGGGATGATGGGGATGCAGTGGATTTCTCAGATCAGCTGTCGCGGCCGCGACGGGGTTATCAATTTGAAACGGGGTGACTGATATTCGGGCCCTGGCTGTGATCGGCCCCGATCCTGAGCTGCAGCCAAAGGGCACATGCACGCCGACCTCCCCGGGTCAGTTGCCAGCTTCACCCTTCCTTTCCTTTTGCCCCCCAGGTTCCAGGACCTATGTGGAGTCGGTGGCCCGCAAGGCGGCGACGGGGGGCGGGGGGACGCCCCAGAGCCCCCCAACTCCACAGGCCTACAGCACTGAGACACCAATGAGGAACGGGGCCTTCATGAACTCCTTCACCTCCCCCAGCCCCATCTCCACCAGCAGCCCCATTCACAGCATGGACGGGTAAGGAGAGCCGGGCACTGGGGACCGCTATAGTGCTGGGTTTAACTCCAGGAGTGCTTTGCCCTTCAGCCCTTCCTCACCTGAACACGCCCATCAATGACTTGGGTCACACGAATAAGGGCCGTGCTGTGGTCAGTTTGCAGCTGTGCATTCTCATGCTTCAGGGTGTCAGCTGTCACCACAGGGGTCAGGAAGTGTGTGTGTGTGTGTGTGTGTGTGTGTAGGTGGTTGTGTCCAGGGGTACATGGGGGTGTGGCGGGGAGAGTGTGTTTGGGGGGACAAGGGTGTGTGTGTGTGTGTAAGGTTTTTCCCGTGTGTATTCGAGAGGGTCTGCGGTTGTGTGGGTTTGAGGGGGGTTGTGTGCATGAATGAGGATGTGGTCGAAGAGAGGGTGGGTGTGTACAAGACAGTGTGGGGAGGGGGTGGGTGTAGCTGGTTGTGTGTAGGGGAAACAGGGGTGGATGTGTGGTTGCGTGTGCGCTTGGGAGGTGTGGGGTGTGTGCGCATGAGGGGTTTGCATGTGCACACGTGTCGGGGTATGTGGTGTGCACGCATGTAGGGTTGTGTGTGCAGGAGGGTGATTGGGAGGGCGTGTCCGCGGGTGTGATCGGGAAGGCGTGTCCACGGGTGTGATCTGGCGGCAGTGCAGCGTGGGGAGTGGGGATTGTCCGCTGGCTCAGCCCCCTCGCAGCTCGCGCCCCGGGCTTGCTGTTGCTCCTGGCTGTTCCCTGCCGGATGGAGCTGCGGGGACTGGGTGCTGCAGGGGGCCATCCTGCGTCTGAAAGGCTGCTCCTGTCACCCTGTGTCACGGAGTCCCCGGGCGATGCTCTGGAACTGCTCCCTACGAAGCCAGGCAGGACTCTGGGGCAGTCTCCTCTCTGGGAGCAGCCTGGCTGCAGGACACACAGCTCACCCAGCTTCCACCTTCCTGGGTCTGACCTCGGAGCATCCAGCATCCTCTGCCCCTCCGTGTGCTTCCCACAGCGAGTCCGCCCAGGCAGGGTCCTGGGGAAGCCAGAGGGTCCTGCCCCCAACTCCGCAGTCAGACGTGACTCTCAGCCAGCCAGTAACACAGAAGGTTTATTAGACGACAGGAACATGGTCTAACACAGAGCTTGTAGGTGCAGAGAACAGGACCCCTCAGCTGGGTCCATTGTAGGGGGCAGTGAGCCAGACAACCACGTCTGCCCTTCACTCCATGTCCCCAGCCAGCCCCCAACTGATAGTCCTGCCAGCCCCCCCTCCTCTGGGCTTTGTCCCTTTCCCGGGCCAGGAGGTCACCGGATTCCTTTGTTCTCCAACCCTTTAGCTCTCACCTGGCAGGGGGAAGGGCCCAGGCCATCGGTGGCCAGGAAACAGGGCGTCGGCCATTCTGTGTCCAGACCCCTGCACATACCTGCCCTCTAGGGCTCTGCAACGATCATACACCCTTATCCCACCCCCTAGATACTTAAGAACTGCATAGGGGAAACTGAGGCACCCCCACATTATTCAGAGGAAACATTAAGAACAGTCCCGCTTCGTCACACCCTGGCCCTAGCTAACCCCTTCCTCTCCTCTCCCAGTGGGCTGGGATAGACACTTCTCATGCCCAGTGGGTGGGCAGGGCCCCAGCGAGCCCTCGGACCCCAGCAACCCCCATTCTGGGAGTAGGAGGACTCACAGCCCTTCCTTCCCTTCGCCCGCCATGCACAGAGCCCCTTTCTGACTTACCCTGATTAGTCCAAAGGCCCCCTGTCGGGCGGTGCTGAGCCCCAAGGCCTCCCTCCGAAGCCAGTGAGCTCTGGGGGTGCCCAGCACCAAGCCATTGTACAGGATCAGGTCCCAAACGACTGACCGACTCCTGAGAAAAGTCCCCTGGAGCGGCTGCTCCTGCACGCCTGGTGTTCCCCCTGAGAGCCTGCTGGGCTCATTGCGAACCATGTGGGGCTGCATGGTTTTGACCGAGGACACGCTCAGGTGCGTGGCTGCAATGGTGGGTTGGTCACTGCTCAGGCCCGGCTGACCAATCAGTTGGTGTTCAGTGCCCCAGGCATCAGGGGAACCCAGGACACAAAAACCTAAGGCCCTGACCACCAGCCATTTTAATCCGGCCCTCTAGCTCCCACTGGGGAGCGAGGTCTGGGGCTTGCCCTGCTCTGCGCGGCTCCCAGAAGCAGCAGCATGTCCCCCCTTCGGCTCCTATGCGTAGGGGCAGCCAGAGGGCTTCGTGCGCTGCCCCCACCCCAAGCACCACCCCTGCAGCTCCTATTGGCTAGGAACCGTGGCCAATGGGAGCTGCAGGGGCGGCGCCTGCGGACGGGGCAGCGCGCAGAGCCGTCTGGCTGCGCCTCCGCATTGGAGCCGGAGGCGGGACATGCCGCTGCTTCCAGGAGCTGCTTGAGGAGGTAAGCGCAGCCCGGAGCCTGCACTCCTGATCCCCTCCTGCACCCCAACCCACAGCCCCAGCCCTGATCCCTCTCCCTCCCTCTGAACCCCTTGGCCTAGCCCGGAGCACCCTCCTACACCCCAAACCCCTCATCCCCAACCCACCCCAGAACCTGCACCCCCTGCCAGAGCCCTCACCCCCTCCCATGCCCGAACCCCCTGCCCCAGCCCAGAGTCCCCTCCCACACCCTGAATCCCTCATTTCTGGCCCCACCCCAGAGCCTGTGCCTCCAGCCGGAGCCCTCATCCCCTCCCGCACTCCAACCCCAATTTCGTGAGCATTCATGGCCCGCCATACAATGTCCATGCCCTGATGTGGCCCTTGGGCCAAACGTTTGCCCACTCCTGCCCTAGTTCCTTCTGCAGTTCGGTCATCCCTGCTGAGCTGCATGGTATTATGAATTTCTTCGGAAGGTGTCACCATGACCAGGGCATCTGGGCATCAGTCCCATCACGTATAGACTCAGAGAAGAGCAGCCCCCTCTGCTCTCTCTTCCCTCCACGGGCTGAGCTGTTTGCCGACCGGAGACAGAGTCAAAGAGCAGGGGTACGTAGGCATCGGCTTCCCTGCCGGAAGCATCCTGCCCTTGTAGGGGAAGGTTCAGTAGACAGAGGGGCAGGATGGCTGCATTTCAGTGTTGTGTCTAGCTGTCGATCGTTTGTTTCAGCATGATCCAGTAGACAGGGCTGGGGGGAATGGAAGTCAGGAGAACTGGGTCACTGTGTCACCTGGCCAGGTCACTTGGCTGCTCCGTGCCTCAGTTTCCCTATCTGTGCTATCGCTAGAAGGAAACACACTCTCCTTTGAGGATCTGGGCCTGAGCTCTCTAGATGCTTTCAAAGCTATTCAGACATCTAACGCCCTCTGACATCAGTGGAAGTTAGGGACCTGAATCTTCGGGGACCTGGTTCTGACTTGTACTATCGTGATGTATTTGTCTAATACTCTGCAGGATCCTTTGGGTTGTAAAGTTCCTCCTGTTGCCTCAAGATGGCACAGTGCTGCTGGGTTGGGCAGGGGCAGACCTGGGCTTTCAGGCTAGATACAGAGGAACAAAGTTTCAAAGCTTCCCACCTAGGCTGCTGTGCTGGCAAATGGCTGCTTTGCGCCTACCTGTGTTTCCAGCCAGCCGGTGGGTATTCCAGAAGGCAGGTCTGGTGTGGGCACGCACCGACAGCAGTTTGCAGCCAGATGCTAAGCTGGGACGCTGGAAAATGGGGCCTTGGCACAAGCACCTGGGGCCCGACGGAGCCAATTCCACAGCAAAGGGAGGGTGATCTTGTGGCTCGGACACTGAAGTGGGGCTTGGGAGGTCTGGGTTTGATTCCTGGCTCTGCCACAGATTTCCTGGGTGGCCTTGGGCAAGTCACTCACACCCAGATCCTCAACGGTATTGACGCACTTAACTCCCACTGAAATCAATGGGACTTTAAGGATCTGGGTCTTGCTTTCCCAGTGCCTCAGGTGTGGTGTGGTGACTGACCTACACGAGTTGCCCTGAGGGTACGGTGATGTGCACCAGAGGGAGGCCAATAACTAACTCAGGCAGCAGTGAGCCTGGCATGGAGCAGTGCGAGCTGAGCTTGTCCCTTGCCTTTCCCAGGGTGTCGATCCGCAGCTACCCGTCGGAGAGCAGTGGCCACAGCACCGCCATGCCCCCGCGGCCCTCGGCCGAGTCCAGCTCCCGGGCGCCGTCGGCACACAGCAGCTACCAAAACGCCTCGCCGGTGTCCTTCAGCCAGGGGGGCCCCGCGGGCTCCCTCTACGTGAGCCCCGAGTACCCTGATGACCGAGCCGGCGCGCAGCAAGACGCCCACACGAGGTCGCAGCCCCAGGTCAGCGTGGTGGGTGTTCACGTCCTGCCGGGGAGCCCCCACACCCTTCACAGGACGGTGGCCACCAACACGCCGCCGAGCCCCGGCTTCGGGCGAAGAGCACTCAATCCTGGCATGGCAGCCGCTCCCGGGAGCCCCGGCCTGGGCAGGCACCCCATGGGCACCCACCTGGCTGGGACCCCGGGCAGCCCGAGCCTCGGTAGGCACCAGGCCGCGAAGGGAGGCGGTGCACCCGGCATGGCCGGCAGCCCCAGCATGGACAGGCACATCATGTACGGCTATTCCACCCCGGAGGAGCAGCCCCACACGCTGTCCCGGCAGAGCAGCGCCTCGGGGTACCAGCCCCCCTCCACTCCGTCGTTCCCCATGTCCCCGGCCTACTATCCCGGCTTGAGCAGCCCGCAGTCCTCCTCCCCGGACTCCGCCACCTACCGGCAGGGCAGCCCCCCGCCGCAGCCGGTGCTGCCCGAGAAGAGGAGGATGTCGGCCGGGGAGCGGTCCAACAGCCTGCCTAACTACGCCACGGTGAATGGCAAGATGTCCTCGCCCGTCTCCAGCGGCATGTCCAGCCCCATCGGCGGGAGCAGCGTGGCGTACCCGCACACACTGCCCGACTTCTCCAAGCTCTCGCTGCCAGGTAAGGGCTCGCCCATCGCGGCGCGGGAACCCTAGAGCGTGGGGCAGGTGCCTGGGGGCAGGCCGGAGGGGGTGGGGGTGGGGGGGCCTATGGTGCTGGAAGACACGTTCTCTCCAAAGGCCAAGTGCTCTCCAGCTAGACGGCGCTGTCCTTCACAGCCTGCTTCAGAGCGGACTCCCCTGAGGGCTTCTCCCCCCACCAGAGGGCCTCCCCTGAATGATCAAATGGATCTTGGGCTTTCCCCTCCTTTGCACCTGCCATTAGCAATGGGTCGGACCCTGGGTATAAATCCCAAGGTCCTGGCTCAGTTCTCACCCAGTCCTCACTCGGGCCGCGCTCCCGTTAGCTGGGGAAGTACATTAGGGTTGGGACCCGGCAGGGTATCTGATGTACTTAGGGTCCTGGCCAGCCCCTCAGCGCACTGCTCGCTCTCTTAAGATTACGTGCTGCGATCCGCAGAATGGGCGCGCTCCACTGTTATCCCCGGGCATCTGCACAGCACCCTCCTCCAGAGGCTAGATTATTTCCTGCTCGCTGCGCTCCTTTAGGCTTTCCCCTGAGGGCCGCTATTACTCTGGTCCCAGCGCTACTGTCCTGCCTACCGCTGCTCTGTGATTCTGTCCTCCGCAATACAACCTCCTGCAGGCACGTGCCCTACAGTTCACAGAGCCGCTGGGAATGGTAGGGGTTGCGTATCTGCTTTGCTTCCTACGTCAGGAGACATATATATAGGAGTCACCGCTGGTGCCCAGGTCCACCCCCTCTTTTCCTTCTTCTAAAATTAGCGGTCAGAATCAAAACAGGAAAATACAGAGCTAGCATCAAAGGAAGAACCACCACACAGTTGATGTCAAAAACACAACAGCTTGCAGGCCGTGAGGTCAAAGCAACTCGGTCGGATATAGTCCTTTGCCCTGCCGCCTGCGGGGCAGAGCTGAATCCAGCACTCTCTGGGGAAGGCTTTTGTAAAGGGGCACCGTCTGCTTCATCATACTCGGTCTGAAAGGATTCGAACTGCGCCTGTCACAGGTGACCCCTCAACTGGTGTTGCCCAGTGTAGCTCCCCGGAAATCAGTGCAGCTAAGAGCTGGTCTTGTGGATTTATACGGCCAGCACGGCGCGCCCTAGGTCATAAGCCGTCCGGTCTCGGTATGTCTGACAGGTTAGGCCAGGGGGGGCCAACCAGGGCTCCGGAGTTGCATGCGGCTCTTCAGAAGTTAACCTGCGGCTCCTTGCATAGGTGCCGACTCCGGGGCTGGAGCGACAGGTGCCAACTTTCCAATGTGCCGGAGGAGGGGGGGTGCGCTCACTGCTCAACCCCTGTCCTGACAGGGGCCTGTTTTCACCTCCCAGGAGGTGTTTCAGTAGTGGCGGGTTGGGGGGAACCCGGGCCTGCCCTCGACTCCGGGTTCCGGCCCAGGGACCCGAATGGCAACAGCTGTCGGCAGCTGACCTTTCACTGCCAGAGTTGCTACATTTCCCTGGGCCTCTTCCCCACAGCTCTCCTGCTTCTCTCTCTTAACGCCTTCTTCACCCTTACCTTAGGGCTCCTTTTCCAGTGGCTTGAAGTTGTCTTCACTACCCAGCCCTTCAGCCGCACTACCTCTCCTCTGGCCCCCTGGCTTTTTTTGGCCTGACCGGAGTGAGCCCTTTTATAGTATCAGAGGAGCCTTAATTAGAGTCAGGTGGTCACATTAGCTTAACGGCCTCACCTGACTCTTTGCAGGTTAATTGGAGTCAGGTGTTCTCATTAGCCTGGAGCAGCCCCTGCTCTGGTCGGTCAGGGAACAGAAAACTGCTTATCCAGTAGCCAGTATATCTGCCTTTTGATACTCTGCTGTACCCAACCAGCCTGGGTCTATCACCCCACGTATGTCCCTGATCCTTCAAACTCTTGAGCACATGCTTAATTCTCAGCATATAAGTATCCCCATCAACGGGTTTAGAAAGTTGAAGCCTGTGCGTAAGTGTTTGCTGGCTCGGGGAAGCGGAGGTGCCCTTGTGATCTCCAGATGGAATTAGTGGTGGGGTCAGGATATTTACAAGGGTTAAAGGAAGATTAAGATATTTATACTTTCAAAGAGATGCAGCTAAACAAGACCAGTAAGAGTATCTATTCCTGTCCTGTTCTCTGGGAGGGCTGCACCGTGAGATCCCTCTGAATTGTGAATCTGGAGTGGCTATAAACATGTCTCGAATGCTTCCCTTGATTGTTTCTCTCCTTCCCCTCTCTCAGACAGCAGCCCCGAGACGCGGGCCAACGTGAAATTTGTCCAGGACACGTCCAAGTATTGGTACAAGCCAGAGATTTCCCGGGAGCAGGGTGAGTAGCCAGCCCCAGTGACAAAGCAGCAGCCGGGGGGATGGGAATTGGGAATCAGTGTGCACGCATGTGCTGGTTCTGAGAACCATGTGGGTTATCCTGGTCCTGGGTCATTTTGCCCACATCCTGGCGTTATGGCTGCCCACATCCTGCCTGGGCTGTCCCTGGTAGATGGGCGTCTCTATCGCGCCGTGGTTCTTTCCAGGGATCCCATCCGCCCAGGGTGGTTGTATCTGCACTTTGTGGCTGCTTGGGTGACTCTGGACATTTGGGATGATCTTGGGTTAGACCCAAGTAGCCGCAAGAGACCGACCCATTGTGTGCCAGAGGCAGAGAGCAGGCAGGCCCGAGTGCACTGGGGGCAATGACAGGGAATGGATTTGGTGAGATACACCCAGATGACCCCAGCAGGAGATCCACGCTCCATGCTGCAGAGGAGGCGAAACCCACCTCCCCCAAGTGCCTGCCAATCTGACCTGAGGGGGAATCACTTCCCGATCTCACACCTGTGTTTGGGCTTAGCTCTTCCACTCCTCTCTGCCAGCAGCCAATCACCGATCCTCTTGGCAGTGCTGGAGCCCTGTTCCCGACCCGTCTCAGCCCTCTGCTCGTTTGTTAACTCGCTTGGGGGCATTCTCCCCACACTGCTGCGACCCAGCCTGCCGCACCCCCCCGACTGGCATGACAGAGGGACGCCAGTCCGAGAGCTACCGAGAGCTAGTCCCTGCAGAGGGATAGCAACCTGGCCAGGGCTTGTCTCTGTTCCTGCTGGCAATGTTGCCAGTGTTTGCACTTGGCTAGGAATCTCCCCTCCCGGCCCCTCTGAGAGCCGCTCCTTGCAGCCGAGAAATGACCCCACAGTCTATCCCAGACCTGTTCCCAAGGGAACCTCTGCTGGAGGCTCGGGCAAGAGGAGACAATGGGGCTGTCTGAGGAAGTGGCTCCTGGGGGAAAGGTTGTGGGTAAGTGGCAGGTAATGGGAGAGAGGAAGGATGGTTTGGACCCTACTCTCGGCCCCAGGAAACCCCAGGTTCAATTCCTTGCTGTGCCACAGACATTCTGTGTGACCTTGGACAAGTCATCGAATCCTAGACCTGGAGAGGGGAAGGGTCCTTGAGAGGTCATCAAGCCCTGCCCATAGCAGGACCAAGGAGACCTCGACCATCTCTGACAGGGGTTTGTCTAACTTGGTCTTAAAAACCTCCATTGACAGAGTTCCCACAACCGCCCTAGGAAGCCGATTCTGAACCACCCTCATCCTGAGAAAGTTCTTCCTAGTAACTAACCTAACTGTCCCTTGCTGCAGATTAAGCCCATTTCTGTTTGTCTCGTTTTCAAAAGGGATTTAGGCCCTTAGGAGCCTAAATCCTACTGCCCATCAATCTGATTTAGGCTTGTAAGTGCCTAAATCCCTTTTGAAAATGAGGTGTAGGTTCCTAAGTCAGTTAGGCATCGCAACACCGAGCACAGTGCTGCCTACATACCTACATGGGCCTTATTGTGTGTGTGCCTCAGTTCCCCATCTGTACATTGGCACTGCCCTACCTCGCAGGGGTTGTGAGGATAAATATGGTAAAGACTGTCAGGTGCTCAGATACTCTGGTGAGGGGGCCAGCTAAGCACCTAAGATACACAGGAGAAGATGATGGGGAAGCCGGCAAGAGGGACCTTGAATAAGGTGAAGCTACAAAAGTTTGTCTCTGGATGCAAATTTCAGCTCTTCAGGGCCAGGTCCATCTTGCAGCCTGCTGGTGCGTTGGAAGCTGCAATGCACCCCAGGCTCGCAGTCTGCCTGGAGGAAGAGTTAGGCCAGGGGCTCTCAACCTTTCCAGACCACTGTCCCCCTTTCAAGAGGCTGATTTGTCTTGCGTACCCCAAGTTTCACCTCACTTAAAACCTACTTGCTTACAAAATCAGCCATAAAAATACAAAAGTGTCCCAGCCACAGTTACTGACAAATGGCCGCCTTTCTCATTTTTACCATAGAGTTACAAAATAAATCCGTTGGAATATAAATATTGTACTGACATTTCAGTGTACGGTATATAGAGCAGTGTAAACAAGTCGTCATCTGTATGGAATTTTAATTTGTCCTGACTTCGCTAGTGCTTTTTCTGTAGCCTGTTGTACAAGTAGGCAAATATCTAGAGGAGTTGATGTACCCCCAGAAGACCTCTGCCTACCCCCAGGGCTCCACATACCCCTGGTTGAGAACCCCTGGGTTAGGCTGCTGGCTGGGATAAAAAGACATTGTCTGTGTGTCGGTGCATTTGCTCGATCCCTTCCAATCCCCCTTGGGAGAGCTCAGCGCCTCCTTACGCCAGGGCAGGACACCTGTGACATGGCAGAGATCTTGGCGTGTTAATTACCCCTGCTGAGCTGTATTGCGGCAGTGCCCAGACACCCCCGTCCAGGATCCAGGCCCCCATATTGCTAGGCTCTGTCCAGGTGTATGATGAATGGCAATCCCTGTCCCAAAGACAATCTGAGTGTGCGATGAGAGGTCCCAAGGACATACAGCCCAGGGACTGGGGTGTCACAAGGCACAGGGAGATGACTAGACTGGTGCATTTTAAAGCCAAAGCAGGCCATTGGGATCCTCTAGTCTGACCTGACAATTATAAGAAGTAGCAGCCACAACACACCAGCTGCCAGGCCACCGACAGGTTCACTTTGCCCTTCTCTAATGCTGGTTCCATTGACATGTGGGAGCCCAAACCCCTCAGCCCCACCACCTGGCCCAGAACCACCTTTATTGCCTCTTTCTCTCTGTTGTTCCTTCCCCGCCCCCCTTGGCTGATTACGCAAAGGACAGTTCATTAGCAGCTAAAAGAAAAGGAGTACTCGTGGCACCTTAGAGACTAACCAATTTATTTGAGCATAGTAACATTTCTAAAGCACTCCCTGGTGGCAGTAGTTAACGCGCTCAAAGGGTACCAGATCTCACAGCCCATTGGCCCCAGGAGGTCAGTAGGTGATTCTTATGATCTCCTTTTTACAAGGAGAAACTGAGGCACAAAGAGGGCTGAGGCCACATTGTCAGATCTTGGGGGATGGTAACGCTAGGAGCCCATCTCTGTAATAGGCACATGCAGGGCCGACGTTCAGACTGCGACCACTGGAGTGCTGCGACCGCTGCCCATCCTGCCGACCAGACTGTCTGCCTGTGGCCTTGTCCCCCTCACCCTTTGCTTGGACCCAGCTCTTGTCTTATGCTTGGCTTGGAAGCAGGTGCCAAATTTTTGTTCTGTTTGTACCGCACCAAGCACACTGGGGTCCTGGCCAGGACGCAGGCACCTAGGTGCTACAGTAAATATCAATAATAAATAAGAATAACACCTCTGCAGGTGCCAAGATACTACGGTGATGGTCACCACTTACTACAGAGAGGGATGGAGGGAGGGGGATGCTTAATGTTTGGCAGCCGTGTCTGACAAATCAAGTGACGGGTCCAAAGGAGAGGACAGATTTGAGCCTCCCAAGTCTGTGCCTCGCCCATTGTAGAGACAAGGTGGGGGAGGTGATATCTTTTATTGGATCAGCTTCTGTTGGAGAGAGAGACAAGCTTTCCAGCGAGACAGGGAAAGGTACTGGAGCCTCGCAGCTAAATGCAAGGTGGAACAGATAGTTTAGCATATGTAGTTAGCACATATTGTAAGGGACCATTCAAGGTAGAGTGGCCCGTTAACACCCCTGCAGTCATAGGACATAAAAGGGGGGCTAGTGGGTTACGGATTGTTGTAATAAACCACTAATCCAGCACCTCTGTTCAGTCCATGAATTTTAGTGTCTAGCAGAGTTATGAATTGAAGATCGCAGGCTTGTCTTTTAAAAGTGTTGTGGAGGTTTCCTTCGAGGACGGAGAGGTCAGATCGAGAGCGATGTTCTCCCGCAGGTGACAGGGTGTTTTGCATTTTCCTGTGTGAGTTCATTCAAGAGCGCAGCGATTGTCTTGCCGTGCACTGGGTGGGGTGCAGCACATGTGCTAGGCATGTGTAGGACCCATGGATCTTGAAAGGCCTATTGTGGGGGGGTGTCGATCAGTTTGATGCCTGGGGATTTTGTACCTGCTGTTCCGGCAGGGTCTGGTGCCGTTTGGGTTGGTGTGCCCTGGTCTGTGGGGAGCTTGCTTCTGACGATGAGCGTGGAGAAGTTGGAGGGTTGTTTGAAGGTCAGAAATGGGGGTCCAGGAAAGATTTCTTTCAGGATGGGGTCCCCCTTGAGCCTGGGTTGTGGTTGGTCCAATGAAAGATATGACCTCCCCCATCTTGTCTCTCTCACGTCCTGAGACCACCACGGCTACAGCTACCCTGCATAACTCGCCCAGTGTAGCATTCTGCCTTTCCTGGGGCAGCTGCTCCGTGCTCAGAGGCGCAATAGCTGCCTCATTGCGTGTCCTGACTCCTGTGCTCCTCTCCCGTCCCAGCCATCACGCTACTGAAGGACAGGGAGCCCGGAGCCTTCATTATCCGAGACAGTCACTCCTTCCGGGGAGCCTACGGGCTGGCCATGAAAGTAGCCTCTCCGCCTCCAACCATCCTGCAGCAGAACAAGAAAGGTATTGTCGTCCACCCCCGCGCGCCAGCCCCCGGGAGCGCACGGTACTTCCCCCCCATTGTTCTGCTGGCTGAGCACGGGGCCGCTCGGGGCAGCAGAGCGCAGCTGGGTATGTGCTGAGGCAGCAGGAACCCGCCTGGGATGCAGGGCGTTTAGCTCTCGGCTGGCCCGTGGGAGCCTTTCCACTGAGTTATGGGAGCTTAGATCCAGGCCGGGGGTTGCCAGCAAAGCATGTCTCTGTGTCCTCGTGGGCAAAGAGCCCAGGGGCGTGGTCCCCTTTCTCTCTGCTGCTGCCCTCTCTGCACTGGGGATGAAGTGTCTGGTCCCAAGTGCCCCTGGGCCGTAGCCTAGCTGTCTAGAATAGTGTTCTGTGGACCGGGCTCCCCTCCCACCCACCCCAGTGCAAACTGGAGTGACCCCAGTGACGTCAGTGGAGTTAGTTAGCCCAGGTGTACGCCACTGGGGCCTGGAGCTCAGAAGCTGCCTCTTTCATGCAGCCTGTGGGGGGGATTTGAAAGGAGGCCCCCGGCTGGCTGCTGACGCTCTCTCCGGCCGAGCTGCACCAGCTGGGATTCCTTAGCTGCACTGCTCCCTCGGCTCACCCCCGGGGAAAGCAAAGCCCAGGGCAGCTCGCTCTTGGACTCTGCTCTCGCTCCCCCAGAGCCTGGGGCCTGGATCACCCAGCGTGCACTGAGGGGTGGGGCGGGCAGGAGGGATGTTCACCCTAAGGGGCCAGGCCACTCCAGAGCCCGCTGTCCTAGGGAGCACAAGGGGGTTGGTTTCAGGAGGAGCCGGGAGCCTGGAGTGACGTCGTCCTCTCTCCCCCCAAGGAGATATAACCAATGAGCTGGTGAGGCACTTCCTGATCGAGACCAGCCCGCGCGGGGTGAAGCTAAAAGGATGCCCCAACGAGCCCAACTTTGGTAAGTGGCAATGACCCTCCCCTCCCTTATTCAGCCCTAGGACCGTTCAGTGCCCTCTGGCAGCGACGCCCCCTTGTGGGGAGTAAGCGGCATTGATAGGAATCACCACAGGCATGACTGGATTTGGGGTATCCTGTGGGCATCTGGAACAGAGGCCAAAAAGCACCTCCCTAACAGTGACACACAAGCGCGGTCACACACCCCCCTCCAAACACCAACACAAGCTAACCAGGAGTTTGGTAACCAGACATCCAGGAATGACAATAAAGCTGGGTCCTCTGTTAGGGTGGCCAGTTTTGGTTGGACATATTCCTGGAGGTTTCTACTCTTTAATTCAAGGTTAAGCTTTAATTCCTGGAGACTCCAGGACAATCCTCGAGGGTTGGCAGCCCTATCCCCTGTGCTTGGGGTGTGCAGATGTCTGGCTCCTACCGAAAGGAGGGAGAACAAGGCCCCAAAGAGCTTGCCGTGTAAAGGGACGACAGTGAACTCCAGGACATGGGGTGGTGGGAGACACTGGAAAGCACAGAGCCGGTCTGGTTCCCTGAGTATCCCCCTTACTCAAGCAGTGCCAGTGAAGTCACCGGGGCTGCTCATGACTGTGGGGATCCGAGTCGGGGCCAAAGCGAGCAGGTGGGGAAGCTAGCGGATGGCTTGTCAGCTGATGGGGAAGGAACGTCCCCATTCTAATGCAGGCTGTGTCAATGCCTCAGCGTTAGACTGACGGTGTTCCCTGCCGGGCTCTTTCCCCAGGATGCCTGTCTGCTCTGGTGTACCAGCACTCCATCATCCCGCTGGCCTTGCCCTGCAAGCTGGTCATTCCCGACCAAGGTAGGAGGCACAGGGGAATGGGGCATGGGGGATGCATCGGGGGCTGGGGCTGGATGGATTTTTCCCCTTGCTCAGCACTGCAGGGCGGAACTGGAAAGCTTTATAAGATCCCATCCCTAACACTGTGTCTGACCCCGGAGATGTTCCGAATTCGGTTCCTTCTTTACTTATTTGCGAGGCTTACTTACCCAAGCCCAGGAGTCATTGTCCTCTGGCAGAAGCCACGTGTGTCAAATAGTATGTTCAGGACCCGTCCGTCTCATTAGTATTATTTGAGTTACCACGGGGCCGAGGAGGAATCCTGTACCACGACTGCAGCTCCTAGGCCCTAGGGTAATGGATGGATGGTTAAGCCAGAACAAATCCTGCATCTTGGCAGGGGGTTAGGCCAGATGACCGTGGTGGCCCCTCCTAACCCTATGGGTCTGTGCCTCTAGGATTCTATGGCCAGGACCCCATTGTTCTTGACGTGGTACAATGCCAGAACAAAAAGAGCTTACCATCCCTCTTTGGGATCAGATCCCTCAGCCCCCCGGATCCAAACTCCCCCAGCCCCCGGGAAAGTTCTGATCCGCCCCCCAAACATGACGTAATGACTTAGACTGAGAGGGCATCCGATTCGGGTGTATCTCTGTAGAGATTCCCATGGAGACCAGCGCAGTGCGTACGGCTCCTCAGTGACATTGTTCCTCCATCACACGATCGCCCCCGCAGATCCCGGCCATAGGAGCCCCAGCATGTATTCCCAGACCGCTAGTGGCGGAGGAGTCACTGTCCTTCCTCTCCCCGGTTTTTTTAGATCCCACGGACAAACCGAAAGAGGCAACCTCAGCCGCCAACTCGGCGACAGACCTGCTCAAGCAGGGAGCCGGTGAGTGGCCGGGACGTGGCGGGGAGCGTGGCGGGGAGCTCCGTCTGCATCGGGCCGCCTTTCTGCAGGCGTTCTCCACCGCGGCCTCCTCCACTTTACCCGCTGTGTGCCGCGGACGCACTTCGCTCGCCCTCGGAGGTGCAGGCAGAGCGCGGAGGCTTCGAAAGCGTGCGGTGGGGGGGCGCTTAGAGCCCCTGGGGGAGCCCTGGGGTCCAACCGGACAGCCGTGCCACGCTGGCCCCTGCGGCTGCACTGACGAGGCAGCTCACAGGCGTTCTTTTAGGTTAAGAAAGATTCAGATAGGGAGGGCTTGCAAACCTCTGCCCCCGCCCCCAGTGGAAGGGCAGGTGCCATGCTGGAATTGCATAGCCGGGGTTTGGCTTCTCTCAACGTCACGCTGAACGTAGGCGATGCTCAGATATACTGGGTGGGAGGGTGGTCTGGTGATCAGAGTGCGGCCTGGCAGCTAGGACTCCTGGGTTCCTTTCCTAGCTCAGTAAAGGAACATGGTCTAATAGTTAAAGCAGGGCATGGGGTGCCAGGACTCCTGGGTTCCGCTCCCAGTTGCGCCACTGCCTGGCTGCGAGCTTCCCCTCTCAGTGTCTGGGGAATAAGGCTGTTTGCCTTCCAGGTGGGGCTGTGAGGCTCCATGAACGACTGTGAGGAGCGGTTCCAAAAAGCTGCTCCTCATCGTTAGAGATGGGCCCCAGCCCCGTCACTGGGATCCAGAGCTCGATTTCAAATCTCCTGCAAAGCCTGGGGCTGCTTGGCCGTAGGGTTTTGTATAAAGGACCCTGCTGCGGACCCTCAAGCCTGACCAGCAGCCACCCCTGCTATTCCTGTTCTGGGCTCCCCGCGGGGACACACTCAGCTCTTCTGAGGCCCCTCGATCCCAGCTCGCAGCCCTCTCTGTTTTCCAGTCCTGGGTTCCCCCCAGGCAGGGCTCTGCGGACGCCCCAGAGCCTGCTGGTATCTCAGCCTGGGTTCCCCCCCTCATAGCTCTGCCTCAGTCCTGACCTTCAGCCCATCCTGGACTCCCCCACACCGCCACCCCCAGCTCTGCCGTGCCCCTCGCTTTGACCCACAGCCCGCTGCTACCCTACCTGCAGATTCCCCATGGAACGAGCTCTGCCGATGCCCCTCGATCTTGACCTGCAGCCCCCCAGACCCCCCGTTTCTTGTCCAGCCCTAGGCACTGCCGAGAGCCAGTGTGTTAGGGTTTGGGATGTGCTCAACCAGGCCCCAAGCCACAAAGGTCACATTCCCCCGTGATCTGAGCTGGGAACTGGAAGTGGGGGGTCTCGAGACAAGAGAGCGGACACTCTGCACCCTCTCCAGCCCCCCCGCCGTAGCTTAGTTCCCGAGGTGGAGGACAATAGCCGAGCGTGAGCTGGCCCTTGCGTGGGTGCCCGGCCCGTCGGTGACATTTGCACCCCTTCCCTTCACGCCTGCCGTGTTTCCCTTCCAGCCTGTAACGTGATCTTCATCAACTCGGTGGAGATGGAGTCGCTGACGGGCCCACAGGCCATCGCCAAAGCCATCAGCGAGACGCTGGCTCTGGTGCCCATGCCCGCAGCCATCATCGTGCACTTCAAAGTCTCCGCACAGGGGATCACCTTGACAGACAACCAGAGAAAGTAAGAGCCCCGCCTGGGCCCAGCTCCCGCGGGGGGCCTTGTCACGCAGGGGCGCCCAGGCATCGAGCACACACAGGTCACCACGGAACGAGCTGCGGAGGGGCTGGGTGAACAGGTAGGAGGGCGGCGGCTGGCCACCCCTGCAGGAATTTGCCCTCCGAACCCGGCAGCTTCTGTGGACGTAAATCCACGGTGAGGTTGGTGTCACGCTGGAAGAGCCCCCAGAACAGGCTGTCAGGGGAGGGCCGGACCGGAGGCCTGTGAAGAATAGCCGGGATCTGGGAAGGAGCTGAGGACTGGGGAGGAAGCATTGCCCAATGGTTAGGGTGCGATTCAGGGACTTGGGAAGCTCAGGTTCAATTCCCGTCTTTGCCAGGCTCTGTATGTGACCTTGGGCAAGTCCGTTACTCTCAGTGTCTCAGCTCCCACTTGGTACAAGGGGGAGCGGGTGCACTGTCCCATCTCCTATGGGTGTAGGAGACATTCAGACACCATGGGAGCAGGGGGTCAGGTAAGTACCATAGATTCCTGCAGTGGGGGGACAGCTGGGCTGGGGGTAGGATACAGCTGCTGTGGCCATTTAACCACAACTCTCGGGAGCCTTCCTGAGGGAGACGGGGTTTCTTTGACTCACCAAACGGAGGTAAGACAGAAACAGATCTGACTGGAGACTCATTTACATGAGAAACGGGGTCCGATCCAGACTTGATTTCAGTTCCCAGCCCAGGAGAGGTGCTGGGTTTTGGTTTGGGTCCAGCTGTCTTTTTCGGAGTGTGTCTTGAAGAGCGAGTTTGGAGCTATTCATCTTTTAAAAAGGCCCGTGCTGTGTGTCAGGTGCCGTACTGCCGTGGGAAATGGAGGATTTGATCCCCAGTCCTGGCTGTGCTGACCCCTGCTGCTGGGAAGGGTGCATGCACCGGGGGAGCGAGTGCCTGGCATTCAGGGCTAGTTACAGACCGGAACTGAGACCTCACCCCTGCTCAGTCCGCTGTAATTGGGAGACTGCTGCCTGGGGAACAGGCTCTTGGAAGGATCATCACGTACCTGGATGCTCCCGGGACGGGCCCAGTTTGCTCAGGTCTGACCCACCTCCGGCTGTCAGCTAACAGGACAACGAAAGGCTCCTTGCCCCCTTCCCTATTTCAGGCATGGCAAGGCAAAGTCACCATGTCCCGCGTGCGCCCGGCGCCGTTGCCTCAGCCCCTGCTGGGGTTGCAGGGCCGTATGAGGATGCAACATCTCGTTAACGCACCTCGTGGCAGGAGGATGCAAACGTGGCGGGAGAAGAGCTGGCGGGGCGGGGCTCCAGGCGGGATGCAGAGCTTAGAGGCTGATCTTACGCGCTCACCGTGTCCTCTGCTTGTGTTTCAGATTGTTCTTCAGACGACATTATCCCCTCAGCACCGTCACCTACTGCGACCTGGACCCCCAGGAACGAAAGTAAGTGCCGTAGCCAGAGATCCCTGAGTGGGAATGGGGTTGGAGAAAGAATCCCCCTCTCTTGGGTCTGTGTGTGGGTCCACGGCTTCGCTAACCACACCCAGCTTGCTTTTGAGGAGGAAAAAGGCTTGATATCCCATTGAAATCCAGAGGCAGCCAGCAGTCTGCCATGGAGGGGCCACCAACACCTGGGAGAATGAGCAGCGGCGGGGCAATCTGTCAACACCAACTGACCCAACTGATGGGTCATTCCTGCTCTGTGCTGCCGAGAAAGGCAACATCCCCCTGCTCTCGGGTCTCTGCCGATATCCCCCGGGAGGGAAATCCCTCACGACGCGGTGGATTCTCCATTACTGGGAGTTTTTAAGTCAAGACTGGATGTCTCTCTTGCTCTAGCCTAGTTCTGGGCTGGATGCAGGATCCCTGAGAGAGGTTTTTTGGCCTTGTTGTGCCGGAAGCCAGGCCAGATGAAACTAATGGTCCTTTCTGGCTTTAAAACCTATGAAAATTCCTTCCCAATCATCAATTTGAGCTTGCGAGTGGGAAACGCTAGAGTTAAGTATCCAATCCCATTGACACCCAGCTTTCCTGAGCGGTAATAGCTCATTTAGACGCCATCGTTTTGCATGCAGAGTTGAGATGATTATTTCCAGTGTGCCTTACTTTGCACTTATCAGCACTGATAAGTCACTGGTGTAGCTGTACCAGCCCGAACGCCTAGCATAGACCGGAGAATCGGCTATCAGCGGCAATTTGCATAGGTGCAATTTACTCCTTACTTGGAACTGGGGTGAGCAGCCTGGGTGCAAAGGGAGTTTATAGCAGCTTTGCCTGCCTATTCTCGGGGGTTAGACCAGTGTAGCTCTGGGCTCACCTATGGAAAATCCCCAGTGTAGATAAAGGGTCAGGGGAGAAGTACGCTGGCTACTGCTATGCTGAGACCCCTCCCCGCTCATGCTGGCCAAAAGCATCCGATTATATCCTTGTGCTTCCCTCTTTGCTGTTGATGGCCCTGCAGGATATGGTCACTGCCAGATACTGCAGCCAGGCAATCCTGGGATGATGCGCCTAATTTAGGCAGTAGAGCATGATCTTTGTAGCAGCTGGCCTTCGCTCCTGGGCAAGGGAATCTGTTTTCAAGGGGGAACAGAGGAGTCAGATGGAGCCTGTTGGGTGTCTCTGCTTAACAGGGTCAGGTTCTGATAAAAACAGTGCTTCAAAGTAGATGGTTTGGGTGCGGGCGTTTGCCCATGGGCCTGGGAGCGCTTGTAGGGGGCTCAGTCCATAGAAGCAGATCTTAGAAACAGGCTCATATCTAGTTCCAAGACATCAATGGACTAGAGTGACTTTATGTTTAGGGGAGTTAGGTGCCTAAATACCTCTGAGGATCTGGGCCTTACCCCCTTATTTTCAGAGGTTTCCCCAGCCCCCCATGGCCTCATTTAGAACTTCTGAAAGTCAGGCCCGGACAGTGACTTTGCAGCTAGTGCTTGGCCTGAAACGGTGATGCTAGCAAATGAGTTTGGTACCATTGTGCTTGGTGAGAAGAGCAGTAATTCCCTGGGGCTGTTTTTCTCCCCGCAGATGGACTAAATCAGACGGTGGAGGTCCCGCAAAGTAAGTGCCATGTATCGAATTCTTTGCTGCCGTTCACATTCTGACCGTTGGGTTGCGTTCGCGTTTTGAGTTGGCCCCACGAGCCACCCGCTGAGTGAATGCTCCATGCCAGCAAACCGGACCAGATCAACCCTGCCAAGCGTAGATGCTTCTCCAAGTGTCTTTTGTCAAACAAATCGGCCATCCCGACGGGGTGACTCAAAGGGCACGCATCACAGTTTGCTCTGTCCTTCCGGTACGGGTCCGGTGCATGCGAGCAGCTCCTGTCTCTGGCCTTGGTGGAGCAGGGGAGAGGCAGCTGCCGGAAGGCGTGACAGGACATTTTGAGTGCCATGCTCAGCTTGTTCTCCAGGGTGCTGGGGGGGGGGGGGGGGGGGGGGGCAGGGCGCATGCTGACTCGGCAGTGCCCCCTCTGGAGCTGGGCGGGACTGCAGGCAGTATCATCATCCCCCAGCAGGCAGATGCACCCAAATCTGGTTCCCCCAGCGTTTGCATGTTCTTCTGTGATAGCCAGATGCTGCCCGTCGCAGCTGGGAAACATTTCCCGCTGTAGCCTGAGACTGTAATAACCAACAACAAAAACAAAGGCCGCAGGAAGAGACCATTTCCCTGCGGGGGGCCAGTGGGACATGCCCCGAGGTGTGGGGTCCCGTTGGCATGTGTCCCTTGGTGGAAATTTTCTTGGGGGGAGGAGAGGCAAGGAAAAGAGCTTTGTTTGGCTGAAGAGGCTGGTCTATAGGAAACATTCCTGCCCCAGACCCTGCCCAGGCTTAATAAGTCTCCTCCATCCCAAACTGTCTAGACAATGCAGTCCCTGACCGCTCGCATCAGTGTGAATGGCAGGTCTGCAGGTAGCCGCAAAGACCCCTCGCCTCCTCCAGGCCTGGCCGGCGTCACACGTCCCCAAGCGAATGAGGGCAGTGGGAAGGGGCAGCTGTGTGGATCTGGCTTTTCTCTTTCCACTTCTAAGCTGACTAGCCCTTTGCCCTACGTTGCCCACAGGAGGACGGAGCTGCCAGCTGAGTCCCATTCGAGTGAGCTCCACTAATTTTAGTCATTGTGTTAGCGAAGGGCTTTTAATTAGTATCCCCAGCTGTTAGGATTTTTCGCTCTCTAATTAGAAATGACCTGGCAGGGAGCTGGCTAACATTCTGTTCCCCTCCAATCCCATATTTATAACCTGGCTTTTAATGTTGGAATTAAAAAGGACATTTTGTTTGTACAGGGGGAGGGAGATTTTAACGGGGCCGGACAATCCCCCTTCTCCTCCCGCCCCTCGTCTCCTCCAAGACTAACAAACCCTTCTTTCCCCTTCCATGTATGGGGAGATGAATCACCATAGAAACGCACGATCGACCACCTCGATCCCTGGGAAAGGTTCTGAATGTGCAGTGCGCATCCAGGATAATGCCTGTCTGGGGTTGCCGTAGAACAAGATGTCCCCTGGGGAATAAATATTCTTGTCCTTTGAAGCATCTGGACGTGATTATTTTGTGGTCTGCTTCATGGAATAGTCACGTTTAAAAAAGCCCAAGGGTCTTGCCAAGCAGAGCATGCCCATCACCGCCTCGCTGCTAGGATCAGGGCGTCACCCGCCTTTTCTCCTTGAAATGCAGCCTGCCTCAGATGGGTGGTTGGCACAGGCCACACCCAGGCATTAAAGAGACGATGGGTACGGTGGGCACCAATGCATATGAATGGTGTCCTCAGAGGGAAGGAGCCATCTGCAGCTCCCCTTGGCTTTCAGGGGTGTTGCCCGTGGCTCAGCATCTTTGAGGATTTGGCCTGAGCTCACAAGGCCCCGGCAGAGAGTGGCTGGTGGAGGGGAAGAGAGAAGTGTGAGCAGCACTGAGAGGGGGAGGAAGAGTGAAGAAGGCAAGGCTGGAGGACGGAGAAGGAAAGGAGAAGCCATGGTCAGTGATTCACACAGTCGCACTGGCAGGCTTGTGGCCACTCGGGTCCCTTTGGGGACAGCTACAGTGCACAAACCAAAACCCCAGACCAAGGGCTTGGGGGAAGTTCAGATCTGGGTCCAGGCTGGGCCCCGCAACCCCAAACCCACTTTTGTGGTGTCCCAGGAGCATGCTGCTTAAGAAGCTATCGATGCAGGGTCCTGCAGGTTGCTCTGAGGCCTCGTTCAGCACGTGGGTGTTACCCCTTCCCAACAGCCGCTTCCCAGACGATGTCCCCGGCCCCATTTGAACCGAATTGGATTTGAATTGTGCCAGTGGTGTCGCTGATCTTCTGGACACCGATTTACTCCTGACTCACGCTGCCCTGCATAAGAATTGATAGACACGTGGGCTGCGATATAGACCCCCTTTCCCATTCATTCCAATGGGAGTAGAGCACCCAATCCTTCAGATGGCTTTGAACTTCTCAGCCTGAAGGCAAGGAAATGTTCCCACTGAGGCCTGATCTCCATGAGTCGACGGGAAAAACTCTATCAGCACCAGTGGAAGCGGAATGGGCCCTGAGGATGCGTGTGCCGAACCAGCTCGGGTGTGTTCCCCACTGCCGTGCAAAGCATGGTCCACGTATCCTGAGCAGCGGCCATCAGTTCTCTCCCGCGGGTGATCAAGTGTAGGCTGGGACGTTGGCTCACCAGTTGGGGGGGTGGTTTAGCGGCTTGTCATCCAGATGGGCCAGATGTTCTAATGTGGGCTGCCCCATCCCTTCACTTGCCCCGGCGAGCCATATCCCGTTGCTAGACATATGCTGTTGTCTCATGATCTCTGCTTCCTTGCAGCTCTCTCATGTGCATTCTCTCTTTGTGACCCAACAGGCTCTTTGGCTTTGTGGCCAGGAAGCAGGGAAGCACAACGGACAACATTTGTCACCTCTTCGCCGAGCTGGATCCTGACCAGCCGGCCACCGCCATTGTCAATTTCGTGTCAAGGGTCATGCTTGGCTCCGGCCAGAAGAGATGAGCCGCTGGACACGGGTAGTTCTTGCCCTTGAATTTTGGAGAAGGACTTGGAGTTGATCCGAGAAGGAGCGCGAGGAAGTGCATTGTGGGAGAGGGAAGTGAATCGGGGGGAAACGGTCTGAATTGTGGAAGAAAAAAAACCCTCACCCAAGCGTAACAAAACAAAACTAAAGGAAGCGATGTCAGCGCATTTCCCCACGCAGGGAATGCGACCAGCGCAACGGCCAGGAGTCGGAGGAGTGGAACTGGGTTGGCTTTTGGATCAGCGTCCCCGCGGGAGGTTTCAAGTGGCGAATTCACCCCGGGTCAAAGTGGGAACGTTCGCGGCCCTGCCGTTTGAAAACCAACAACTCTGTTTGCAAATGTCAGTCGTTTGTTTTAAACAACGCCCATGTCTAACTAATCGAATGAAAGGCAGGTCTGCAGGACCACCCCCGCCCACCCCCCGCCCCCGGGGAATTACCCATTGAAACAGCTTACCAGGGGCTGTGGTGGGCTTTCTCCATCACTGGCAATTTTCAAATCAAGATGAGATGTTTTGCTAAGAGATCTGCTCTGGTTCAAACAGGAATGAATTCAGGGCAGATCTCTGGCCTGTGTTACACAAGAGGTCAGACTAGATCTCAGTGGTCCATTCTGGCCTCATGACCTATGTGCTAGAACAGTGGTTTTCTACCTGTGCTCCGCAGACCCCGGGGCGAAAGGGGGAGGGGTCCACAGACTATGTCTAAGATTTCCAAAGGGGTCCGCACCTTCATTTGAAATTTTTTAGGGGTCCGCAAATGAAAACAGGTTGAAAACCGCTGTGCTCGAGTGATCAAGCAGGAAAACAAAGGATGGTCAATATCCCTTTTAACCTTCCCTGCTCTGAGGTCTGCCACTCCTGCGTATATGAAGTGAGTGTGGGGATGTGTCATACATGTATATTCACAGCGGTGGGGTTTATATATAAGCCTGTAGCCCCCGAGCAACTCCCTTTGGTCTCTGTACTGCACGCCACAGCCCGTCAGGATTTCCTGGCAGCAGAAGGGAGAGAACTCAGATCCTCCTGCTCCAAAAAGCACAGGACCTAGGCCACTTGAGCGAAAGGGGATGCAAGGTTAGCAGTATGGGATCTATGACACACAGGTGAGCAGTTCTGATTCCATCCAGTACAGGGCGGTGGTGATGCATACACACTAGGCAGTTCTTACACACACACAGAGTTGTTTAGCAGGTTGCCTTCACTAACTGCATTCAGGAGCATGCTTTCCAAAGATCATCTTCACCGGAAAGATCTTCTGGGCTATATACCATATATATATATACTGGACCTGCAGTACCATACTTTACCCTGTATTTTCACCTGCAGACTGTCACATGTTCTCTTAAAAACTAACATACCGGAAGCGGACACAGGTCTGGTCGAGCCTGGTCTCTACTCCTTCTGTAGACGTACAGGCGATTTGTTCATTGCATGGACATTTGGTTGCACGAAAGGCAAATAAGTATAAAGCAAACTCAGGCATTTTTGGAGGCCACTAAAAGAAAAGACCCTGCAGTCTGTGGGCAGCTTTGGCTCTGCATGATCCTCTCAGCTGATCCAAAAGCCAAGAGATCTCATGGCCGAATTTCGTTCTCAGATGCTCTGCCCTGTGGAGGCTTGGAGTGCTGAATGTATTGTAGTTTAGTAACAACCCAGTAGGCGTAAGCTTTGCTTTTGCTTCAGAAGGTCATAGGCCCCAGACTTTGCACTGAAATGCTAACTCACAAGAGATATCGACTAGTGTTGCAAATGTGGATAGATGAGGCAAAGTTCCCAGCCTTGCAAATCCCTGCACGATCTCCTCTCTGCTTGGGCCTTTCCATAGGGAACAAGATGGTGCGGCAAAAAACGTGCATTGCCCACAGATACAGGGCTCGTGTCCTCTCTCTGACTCCACACTGGGCCCCATGGGACGATCTGTGGTTAATATCTGGCTCCGTGTAGCTCGGCTGAGATAGGAGCCACCAGAGGACAGTCCAGGAAGTTAAGAGATGTTTTTCGTTCTCCCTGGGGAATGGCCAGGTAAAATAATGCAGGTTTTACCCCTTCCTCTGACACAGCTGATATTGGCCAATCCCTGTGGCAGGATAGCAGATTGGACGGGCCAACACGTTCTTCCTGTGTGGTAAATCTTATGGGTCCATTTTTCTTTTTTTAATGCTTAGTTCAAGCTAGAGCTGAGACCCAAGCTATGAACAGCCCCCCGGCCCAAACACTCCCCACTTCTGGAGGCGTTCCAAACCCAGATCTGATCTTCAGCTTCCGCCCAGCTCTGGGGAACCCTACAAATTTGCATTAACAGCCAACCTCCCAAGCACCTTTCTGGGGCTTTCGGAAAACCGTAACCAGCTTGAATCACTCAGATATGGTCAGAGGTGTTAGGGGAGGGGGAAATCAGGAAGCAGGAGAGATAGGCCTTTCCTTGTTTGTGCCACATTTCAGTGCAAGGTTATGTGATACAGGCTGTCTGTTAATAAAACCAAAAAACACGGGAGAACTATAAACCAGCTAAAATATTGCAACCACCTGGATTCCCCCAGAGCACTCTGCTCTCTCATACAGAGGCAGTGTCCTGATATATATAATATATATATGAAATATACTGAAAAATACTGTAAGCTAATCAAATTTTTAAAAGGGGTTAAATTTACACAAAAATATTTATTTTTTTGCCATATTGCTTTCTGTGTATCTTACCCTCCTCCCTTATATACGGCCCCCCACCCCCCATCCCCATATAGACTCTTGTACGTATAACTCATAATAGAGTGTAACAGACAAACATGGTTTATTTCGGTTATACTAGTGACATGGGCAAGGATCCAAGAGAGTGCAGTGTCCCTTTAGACACCCTTTAGACTGCCCCCAAGGTGCAATGCGTATGATTGGTCCCCCACCTCTAACCCCTGCCCCCTTTCCCTGTTGAACATGGACATTTGCTAGCGCCTGGAGCAAATTAGCATGTGAGGCGTGTGAGTTTGAAACCGTTGCCAAGTGACGCAAGGGTTGGCGGCATGCGCGGATGTGTGCGACTGTGTGTGTGTGAGGGCCACAGCTGCGTGAGCGTGTGGAGGGCTCTTTCATTTCTGGATACCGTAGGAGGGTTAGATTTGAGTCAGGGAGGTGTTGGGAGACTGGTACTGGGATGGGGTGGGAGGGGTCACTTTACGACGTCCACCAGGGCCCTGTGTTCCAGCCCACCCTGTCGTATAGCACGTTGAGATATTTTTATTTTAAGTTGTTAAAAAGAAATTCCCTCCTTCTGCAAAATTCAAGCACGAGGAACCCCCTCACTTGTAACCTTCTCACCCTGCCATTAACCAATTAGACAAACACTGTGTTTATAGATATTTAAATATATAAAGGTATATTTTTTGAAAGTCTCTATTTTTCAGACTTCATTTTTCTCACAGCTAAAGCTAATTTTATTATTTTTGTTTTAATCTGCTGTCCTGCCCCGGGAATTGGGGCTTGAGCCTTAAATGCATATTTTCCCCCCATAAAATGAACCCGTATTAAGGCATCTAGCAATCTCATCTATAAAGCAATCACAGCAGATCCCCAATAACAACCGAACCCTTGCTTCCAGCCGTGGCCGGCAACGGCTCATTGCTAACTCACGAGCTGAAGACGAAAGATTTAGACGGGGTCAGAATCTCTAACGCTAAAATCACCATTGATTATATTTTTAACACAAAGCTAATCATCTTGCAAATGACATAGGCAGGCGTTTTCCAGCTTCAATTGAAGAGCTATTTTTTTTTTTTAAAGTACATTTTTTGGGTAACTTCTTTCTGTCATCCCTGATTTCCCGAGACAGACCATCAGCTTGTGTAAATCGGAGCCGTTCCACTGATATCTGTGAAGCTGCTAAGCCAGGCAAAAACCTGGCTTTACCGGCCAAGGTTTAAATTTTTCTTTCCTAAAGGGACCGAGAAGATTCTTTGTGTTTTAAAAATGCAGTCACAGTATTTGAGATTAATGCTGATGCAATTTATTCCAGCGGATGTATCCTAATAATCACACTGCCGTTTTTTTCAGCAGCGGATGTTATATCTCTCACACACGCAGACACTCACACCTACTCCCTGCACAAGGAACTGCATATATTCTTGCCAAAGATAGCCTTTAAAATGCACTTTTCCCAGCCAGTTTTGTTTTGTAAATTGATTGTATGTGCTCTTTTCCCCTCCCCCCCAAGGACCCCTTTGCTGTCGATTTTGTTGTGTGTATCAGTAAACTCTGATTCCCGGAGCGGCTGGCTGATGTTAATTTTATGTAACTCTGTGTTCCAGTAGAGTCGGAGATTCTTAAAATAGTTGACACAAGATATCCTGATTTCTTTAGTCGCAGACTGAGTGATGAGGACAGCAGGTCAGTCAATTCTTCTCACGCTTCTCCTGGCCTTCCCTTCTCAAACCCCTTCTTCGGAAAAGAACCCCGGAGACAAAGCAACATGCTGTAGTTGCTTGTGTCTGGTGGCATTTCAACCAAACTGCTATTTATGTCTCCTCCATATCTTACTGCTCAATAAACTTCCTCCCCACGTCCCCCAGAAAGGGAAATAGAAATGTCTTTGGCGTTCTGATCCAAAAGCCGTTAAAGTAAATGGGCGTCTTCCCATTGACTTACGAGCTTTGACTCAGAATCTTAAATATACAAACATCCACTAAGCGCATTGTCATCCTTCAGTCCAAACGCCCTTTCATGGGATTGGATCCAAATTGGTCCTACCTCCCTTTTTAGCAACTGGCTAACCAACAATGTTCCAAACTTTAGACAACTTTGGCCCTTCATCCAGGGTGTGTTATTGGCCATAATCGTGTTGATCAGTACACCGGCATTGAATAACCCAGTATCAAAACACTGGATCTAGGCTTTGCGATCTCTCCTGGAGCTCTTGTAGAGGTTGATATAAAAACAGAATCTGTTTGAGCCAGCATCCATTCCTGGAACTGAACCATTTCTGAGTTTCAATAAACGCAGACCCTGCCTCACTGCATCCCGTTTCCATGTGGCCCTCTTTCCTGGCTGTAACTGGGATTGGAGCTGCCAGCAGAAAAGCTCCTCTCACTGCACTGCAGCTGCGTCTCCCAGAACCTGTTGACACAGCCCATTCTTGTGAGGTTCCCAAGTCCGGTTTTTCAGCTTAACAAGGCTTGGGTGAAGGAATTGATTTTTTAGGATCTTATCGGAACCAAACCAGTTTAGAGATTTGCCCTGCACTGGTTAATGTCTTTCCAGTCTGTTCCTTCCCCGCACCCGAATCTGGTAATGCAAACAGGAACTACACACATACAACAAGAGAAATCACTATAACACAAGCCTCGTGCCCTCCCACCCCCCCAGTTCATCCACATAATGGGGCCAGATTTGGCACTGACTCACATAACACCTTCCCCCATACCGGGGTTTGAGGCTGATCCTGCTTGCACTGAAATCAAGGACAAAACTCCCTCTACTGGTGCAGATCCTAAATCCTTGTGGTTAATGTTTGTAAAGCACATTGAGTGCCTCCTTTAAAAGGCACTGCAGGTGTGCAAAGTATTATTTTAAAAAAACCCTCAGTCTCATAAATAATCCAGATGTCAAAAACCTGCTAATCAAACCGACAGGAAAATCGTGCAGCAAAGTGGGCTGGTATTTTTTTGTTTTGCAAAATCACTCTTTTTTTCAACATTTCATTTGCTGTTGTGTTGCTACCATTGTCGATTTGGGAATGTTACAAATGTATTTGCTAATCAGTGTTAACGAGCAGTTTAAAATAACTTACCTTCAGTTTGCATCATGTCCGTTTTTTCAAAAAAATGTAAGAAACACAAAAGAGGAAAACCAGAATTTCCCATTTCAGTGTATTTATATCGATGGAAATATACTTTATATTTTTCATCTTTGTGCCCATAACTTTGTCACTTGTATAAAGGCGACCTGTGTTACTCATTGTCCATGTGTGAATGCGCACTACACCCCTTCCCTAGCCTTTTCCCTCTCCTTTGTACAGAGGACTGATTCTTTGCAGTTCATTGTATGGCTTTATAAGTGATAAAAGAATCAATTATCTATAATATACTGTTGCTTGGAATGCCAGCGCGGTGTCTGGATTGCTGGAATTGTATCTCGAAATTTTAAGGGAGTGCAGGAATAAATGCTCTGTTCTTTTTGCACAGGGAAATCTATATGGTGACTGTATTTGCTCCTGCCTGAGTTGCTTCTCCCCTTCCTAGGTGCAAACGTGGTGCCATGGGCTTGATGATTGAGGGCGGGTGCACGGGGATGTGATGATCCATGATCCATGGGCCCTGTTAAACAGGCGACGTCGTTTAAAGAAAACGGCTACAACTACCGACAGAAACAAACAGTCCCTTGCGCAGCTTGACTTCCAGCATGGTCTCACTTTGTTTACCAGGGACATCACCCTGCCTGGAATCCTTCAGCTCACAGCGGCATCTGGTGGCTAAATAACATACTGCACGTAAACTAATGCCATGATGTTTGACCGAGCCCTCAAAGTGACTCCCACGGCTGCTGCCCCCCGCTACCCTCAAGCACACACTTTGCCTACACTCCCCCGAAGTTTCCACATAACCCTGCCTCCTACCTTTGATAGCAGCCATCCTTCTCCCCACAAGGCAGCGTGGCCACCCTCTCCACCTTCCCTTTCCGCATGCCCTTGCTAGCTGCACCTTCCCACTCGGCTTTGACCCTTCCTGACTCACTGCCCCTGCTGGATGTTCCCCCATTTCCCCTCTCCGCAGCCAGGGCCAACCAGAAGGAAAAGGTGGAGGAGAACTGGAAGGAGCTGCCCATGCTCTGTACCTGCCGTGAAGCTTCCCTGCTGGGCCCTGCGGCCATTAAGGCCCAGACCCTCAAGGGCATTCAATTGAGACCCATGGGAGTTAGAAGCCTAAATACCTCTGAGGAGCTTGGCCTCAGCCCCCGCAAGCACTATGGATGCTGTGGGACAGGGTGTAGCAGACTTCCCTGCTGCAGCGTCTGTCTCTCTCTGCGCCCGTCAGCCTAGGCTGGCGCCTTAAGATTTCGCTGCACCCTTTGATCCTAGGGTATGGCCTGGGGAACTACACCTCAGCAGACGAGCGGGAGCCCAGCCAGGGGTATCCCCCCATTTACTAGTTTCCCTGCTGTATCCTCCAGGACTGCTGGGTAGACCTTATCTTTGCCATTGTTTCATTTCCTGTTAGTCTCCCCCCGCCCCCCTCCAGCAGCGTCTGCGCTGAGGCAGGACCATAGCACACCACCCTGTCTGCACGCCAGCCTGCGTGGCGTTCTGCCTGTGGATTTCAAATCGCACCTCCTAGGTTCCCTCTGCAGGAACGTGCAGATGCAGAGCACCCACTTTTAAGTGAAGTGGCTTCAGTTCTGGGGGGGAGGAACTGGGTTGCCAGCTTGGGAGAGCAGAATCTCCTGTTTCTCTGCAGAAGACCAGCAGCGGCAGTGGGCAGGGCCTCTTGCCACCCCCTGGAAAAGCCCTCGCACCTTTCCTTGGGCGGAGCTCCCTTCAGACGTAGCCCCCGAGTCCGTTCCCCTCTGGCGTTCTCCGAGGAGCCTGCACGCCGGAGCCCTCAACGTGAGAGCTGAGCTGGTGTGTCTCAGATAGGTCCCAATGTCCAGCCCCCGTTACACAAGAGGCCACCAAACCATCACTGAGGGCAACGGGCTTCAGTTGAACCTGGGACCGAGCCGTGCAAGGTCACAGGTTCGATCACCGAGTCCCACCAGCAAGGCACATGCCCTGTCCCGTTCCTGTGAGGAGGAGGCTGCTCTGATGGAAGAGGTTGGTGGATGGCACAGGAGAAAGGACGGTGAGGGGTCACTACATAGTCCAGCCCATGCTGCTGGCTGCTCGTGGTGCTAATCATTCAACTGGAGGCCCTTTCCGCTCCATCTCCTCCGCGGTTGGGGCTAATGCATGCTTCGGGAGATGGGGGCAGCGGGTGCGGTTGAGCGGTGAGACGTTCGTCTGATAGGAGACCCCTGAGGAAAGCAGCCTGTCTGAAAGAGCAACCATTATGGCCTCTGATTGCTTATAGAGAATCCACTCCGCAAGCCCACAACATGAATGCCGTGCTACTCGAGGATCAAGGAAATGCCATGTCTCAGGGCACTACAGCCTGGAACTAACACATGAAGGGAAAGGACTTGCCGCTTCTGATAAATATAATCCTCCTTGCCCACAGGACCGGCTCTCGGCACCAGCAAAGCATGCACGTGCTCGGGACGGCACAATTCCAGGGGCGGCTTTCCGGCTACCCTTTTTTTTTGGCGCTCTCGGAACATGGGGTGGCAAATTTTTTGCTTGGGGTTGGCAAAAAACCTAGAGCGAGCCCTGCTTGCCCAAGGTCTCTATAGACCAATTACCCCTCCCTAACAGCTGCTGGATCTCAAGTCAAACCTGCCGGTGGGGGAATGCAGGAGAGTCTACTGGGGTTGCTCCAAAGTTCTGGTTGCGAACACAGAGAGGCTCTTTCCAGGACATTACATAGGGGTTTCCAAGGGCCGTCGTCATCTGCAGCCTGCCACCGCCGTCCCTTTAACCCTAATGATTGGCGCTGGTCAGAAGAACATCAGCAGATCAGCTTTCCAAGGGAGAGATGTCAACATTGAAACGCTCCGTGAAACCGGGTCGATTTCGCTGCAATTTTGTTTGGAAGAACCAAAAGGGGAAAAGCTCCACCACCATGAAAAGTCCCAGTGTTGGAACGACACCGTTCAATGTTACCCTTGCAAAATGAGGTTTCGCTTTGATTTTTTTTTTAATTGTACCAATTATAAAAGGAACAGCCAACATCGAAATGAACCAGGTTGAGCCAGTTCCTCACCTCCCCCAAAACAATTCTCTTTTTTTGGAATTTCCTTCTGTGGATCATTGCGGAGGAGGGATAGCTCAGTGGTTTGAGCATTGGCCTGCTAAACCCAGGGATGTGAGTTCAATCCTTAAGGGGACCATTTAGGGATCTGGGGCAAAAATTGGGGATTGGTCCTGCTTTGAGCAGGGGGTTGAACTAGATGACCTCCTGAGGTCCCTTCCAACCCTGAGATTCTATGATTTCATGATTTCAGAATGGGCAGGTTTCGTTCCTCATGGGAATGAAAACAAATTGTGAAATCGCGCCAGCCTCCGTGAAGCGGCGTGTCCCGTCTTTGCACAGCCCCCCTAGTTATGCCTTTATTCCCAGGCCACAGGCCAGCACGGACCGTTCTCCCAGCTGATTTGCCCCAGCTGGCCCATTAGTTATCCCATGTCTAGCGCCTCCCTGAACAGGTCCCTGCCCTGCTTGGTGAATGGCACTATCAGCAAGCTGCTGCTCCATAACCAGCTGCCGTAACGGGCAGCAGGCTTCCTAGCTGCCTCCCCTGGCTGTCTGGTCCTGCTTCCTCCCGGCATGCTGCAGAGCGATGGGCAAGAAATGGGCTCCCGGAATGGATTGAGGTTAATGATAAGATAAATGTCAGCCAAAGCGCTGGCTGCTTCCACTTCCCCACTCCCGCGCCGAGGCACTTAGCATCCCCCCGGAGGGCTAAAAATACCCTCGCCTCGCACTCAACTATATTTGGCATAAACAGCGTATTTAGGGGGCTGTTTATTGGTAAATACACGCCGTTCCCTAGTGACTGCAAGCTGGGGCAGGGCTGGTTGGCCCTGCGGGGAGCCACGCCATGCTAACCCTACAAGAAACCCGGGCAAGGGCCTGCCTAGCTCGTGAGGCATGTGGCCAGGGACTCCTGCTCCTCTGGCAGGTAGGCTGCGTGACGCAGGGGCTGGGAGCGATAGAGGTTAAGATGGGAGGGGCCGCTCAGTGCACGGTGCTTTTGGGGACCCCCAACACCCCAGAAATAGCGGAAAGGCTGGAAACACGGAAGGAGGGTGCCCAATGACTTAGGAGCAAACAGCAACTGTCCAACGGGGCAGCTGAGCAATTTGTTCTCAGCTAGGATCTGCCATGGCAAGGCAGTCTCCTAAGGGAAGGGGTAGGAGCCTCATTGTCCATTTCCACCTAGCCTAAGCGCTGTAGGGAACTACTCTGCTAGCTGTCCCCACCCGATGGGCCAGCACACCAGAGCTTGGCTATGCAGCCGAGTCTTGGTGTGGCCTTTGTGATGCCAGCCCATTTCTGAAAGGCAGTTGTGGCTTGGACACCTTGGCGTGCGTGTCTACGTGGCCATCGAAACCCCAGGGCTGGCCCACGCCAGCTTACCTGGGTTAAGGGTAATTGTTTAATTGCAATGTAGACGTTTGGGCGCGGGCTTCAGCCCGGGCTCTGGACCTTGCAAGGGCCCTAGAGATCTATGCCACCATTCAACAGCCCCTTAGCCGGAGCCCCGTGAGCCTGAAGCAGCTGGCATGGGCCTGCCGCAGGTTTCTAATTCCAGCGTAGCCCATACCCAGTGCGGGCACCACATCACCCTCATGCAAACCAAGCTTTAACCCCCTCCACGGGGCACTGTAAGGCGCCTTCACTTGGAGGGTGGGCGGGGGTCCAGAGTGGAATGAGCCCTCTGAGGGCCAAATGAAAGAGGTGAGAAAGGAGCAGCAGCTCCAGGCTAGCCCCAAAGGCCAGAGCATGGAAACAAGGCAAAACCTTTTTAAACAGAGGGTCAATAAACTGGGCGCCTTTAGGACTGGCCCTCCACGAGCCTCATGGCACCGCACTCAACCCAGGCTGAGCGGGAGCCGGCAGAGCGCGAGGGGGGAGCAGGGCCAGGTCCCTTTCACTTGTTGTGCTTGTGGGGGGAAGTCCCATAGACTGGAGGGGAGACCAGGCCCTCAGGATCCGCCTCTGAGAGGAGAGGGGGGAGCCAGAGCCCGGGGTGGGGGGTAGGAATGGGATGGGGCAGACACACATTGGCGTTTGGGAGCAGGGCGCTTTGCGGGGGGGCAGACACTTGTGGGGTTGCATCTGTGGAAAGTGAGGGGTCAGAGGCACATTAGGGGGTGCAGGGGTGTAAATCCATGTGGGGGCAGCTGAGGCACATGGGCGGGTCTGGAGGCCACCTCGGGGTGTGTGTGTATCACCCCCCCCCCCGACATGAACCTCATTGGGCCAGAGCAAGTGGGTGACCCTTCCCCAACCCCACTGCAGCCTCACAACAGCTTTTGCTCTTTTCTGCCCCCCCCCTCCAATTCAGCCCCCAAGACCAGAGAAGCTCTGTTCACATGTCATGGCCCTGGGGGTCAGGGGGGGGTAAGAGCTCCTCCAGTCCCAGGGGCTCAGTGGGGGTCCGGGCACTGGGGCGTCTCCTGCTTCTCCTGCCCAGCGCTTCTGCTGGAGAGCAGGGTCGGGCACGGGGGCTTCCCACATCCTGCAGCTTCTGCTGGGGACAGGGCTGGTGGGTGTTGGTGGGGGGGGGGGGGAATTCCTCCTGCCCTGCCCACCCACCTGGCATCAGATTTTTTCCTGGGGCCCCCCTGTTGGCCAGGACCCCTGTGGGTAACATTGCCAGGTGGAACGCTCCCTGCCCAGCTCTGTGTGGCTCCTGGGAAACAGTGGCATGTCCGGTGCCTAGTTGGAGGGGCGGCCGGGGACAAGCGCAACACTTATCTGTATTTTAACTAAAACGCCCCAAACTGTCACACAACTGAAATGCAAATGAGGCCTGCCCCATTCAGCCCTTTCTCCTTGCCCATCGCCAGATGGCGGCAGTGAGCTCTCTTCTCGAGGGCACCTCTGTTCATATGGGGGTCTCAAGCAGCTCTGGGCCGCCTTGCGCCACGCTCAGCGACTAGGATTGCCGACTTTCGAATCGCACCAAACCGAGCCCCGCCCCTTCCCAGAGCCCCCCTTTCCTGCCCCTTCCGCGAGGCCCCGCCCCCTGCTCACTGCAGTCCCCCTCCCTCAGTGGCTCGCTGTCCTCTGCCCTCACTTTCACTGGGCTGGGGCAGGGGGTTGGGTGAGGGTTGTAAACGGGGGTGTGGGCTCCAGGGTGGGGCCAGAAATGAGGGGGGTTCAGAGTGCGGGAGGGGGCTCCGGGATGGGGCAGGGAGTTGGGGTGTGGGAGGGGGTGAGGGCTCCAGCTGGGGGTGCAGGATCTGGGGAGGAGGGGTTTGGGGTGTAGGAGGGGGCTCCAGGCAGGCAGGTGGGGTCGAGGAGTTGGAATGTGGGAGGGGCTGCGGGTTGAGGCAGGGGGTTGGGGTGTGGCTGGGGGTTCAAGCTCTCGGCTGGGGGTGTGGGCTCTGGGCGGGGATGAGGGGTTTGGGGTGCAGGAGGGGGCTCCGAGTTTGGGTGAGCTCAGGGCTGGGGCAGGGGGTTGGGGCTGGGGTTTGGGGCGCAGGCTTACCTCGGGCAGCTTCCAGTCAGCTGGGCTAAGGCAGGCTCGGCGCTGCGCCCCGGAAGTGGCCAGCAGGTCTGGCTCGTAGGAGGGACGGGCGGTTGCTGGCCAATGGGAGTGCGGAGCCGGTGCTTGGGGCGGGGGCAGCATGAGGAGCTCCGTGTGCCCCCCCCCGGCTTAGTAGCTGGATCTGCTGGCCGCTTCCGGGACGCAGCGTGGTGCCAGGACAGGTAGGGACTACCCCGCCTTAGACCCTCAGCACTGCGGACCGGACTTTTAACGGCCCGGTTGGCGGTGCTGACCGGAGCCGCCAGGGTCCCTTTTCGACCCGGTGTTCCCGTCGAAAACCGGACACTTGGCAACCCTACCAGCAACCGATATCAGTAACGCGCTTGTAACAGAATCTACTGGAGTTTGTTTGCAAACGTTGCCGTGCTTGTTAAAAAAAAGAGCTTCCATTTTTTGGGAGGGAGTGGCCTGCCAGAAGGGGGCGGAGCTAAGGAGGCGCCACTCGAGGTGGTATGCTCCATAGGGACACGCAGTAATTTATGTTGCTGGCAAATTGGCAAGGAACGCTGCTAATGTCCTTCTCAGGGGCTCCTCTGCCCTCAGACGGGGTGTGGCATGCAGAGCCATGGCGAGCCACCTTAGCACACGAGGTGGAAGGGCCGAGCATCAGCGTAGCTAAGCGGGGGATGCAGGGGGTTAGGATTTTTCCATGAATCCTTAAATGCCGAGTGCTCAGGCCGCCACGTTCGTTGTCCCATGCCATTGCTGGCCCCACCCACAAGAGGAGAGAAGATGCTTTCGCCCCCCCCCCCGACACTGCAGAGCATTTGAGCAGTCATGTTTTCCCTCATGCAGCTGCCACCTCAACCGCCAGTAACGTGCACCGTCTCTGGTGTGGAACTCTGCAGCGGCTGGACAGCGCACAGCAACGCCACCCAAGGGCTTCGGACACGAAATGCGGGGGACTCCCCGAGCCAAAGGAGCGACTGGCAGGCAGAATGTAACCAAATGAGCGGAAATGTGCCGGGGGACCTGGGCTACTGCACCCCTCTTACACGGATGCCTAAGTTCCACATCTCACCAAAATGGCGGCGGCCATTTTGATCTCAGCGCTCTCGCAGTTTGTTACGGGGGGAGATGCACACCCTGGACTCTCCCACAGGGACTCTGGTCTTGTTACTGTGATAGGTCGCTGGCAGGCCCTTCCATGGCTGCGATAAAAGGAACAACAGGCTGGCAAGCTAGTGAAACAGAAAGGGACAGGGTCTCGCTTGTGTCCGTTGGCCTCAAGAACGAACCCCCATTTATATTCATGACTGCTGGGTTCTGGCTTTCCTCTGCCAGGAGCGACCAGACCAGCCAGCGTCTGCCTGAACAGTTCTTTTCTCTCACACACAACGTCCGCCCCCTCCCCCCTGCCCCGAATTATATGTGAGAGCAGAACGAGAGAAGAAGACAAATGGCCCCCTCTTCCTGGCTAACGCGTCCAAATGGAGGGTGAGATTTCCGAGCTTTTCCTGAAATTCCTTCCTGCGCCCTGGGGAGCCCTGCAGTAACCCAGTCCCGTCACTGTCCCAAACCACCCACCCGCCTACCCTGTGGCTGACCTTTCCCAGGACTCTCCCACTGCCTGGGAAGTAGAGAACAGCACTCCAGCTGTTCTCGAATGACATTGTTATGTCTCACCTCGGAGAGGGAGCGAATTGCAAAGGGAGGCAGAAACCCATTTGTCTTAAGCCATAAACCACGGCATTTTTTTCAGCAGCTAATTCCCCGTTTCCTTTCCAGGATTCCCCGGGAGCTTCTGGTTCATGTTTTTCCTCAACATGTTCCTTATCAGTCCCTCGCTTTCCATGCACTGGGCTTTCCTTGTTCTCTCTCTGAAAGCTCTGGGCTTGCATGGCTGGCCTCGCCCATGTAGCGGCCAGGCCTCTGCCTGTTTTGGGACAGAGGGGGGTAACCCTTAATATCAAGGCAAAAACCTGCATTATAATTTATTCTTGTTTTAGGTTCTTACAAACTTGCCTCCGCCTTTACCGAATGTCTAAGACATACTTACAATTATTTCCATACACATGCTGACCAAAGACTAGGGCAGCTCAACTGCTTATTATGTCTGTTGCTTGTTTAATTGTAGGAAATGTCAATGCAAATTCCTGGCAGATCTCTGCTTCCTGTCAATGTGATGGGGTAACGACTTTCCGCTGACACTTTGGGAGCCTTTATGCAGACTCTGAAATGCGGCTTTGTAGCTTCTGTTTAACATTCAACACTATTTTCTTTTAGTCAGGGCCAGTGATTGTGATTCTGGCCTTGCACAGAATGGTGGTTCGGAGGCTTTCATTGCAAGTTGTACATGCTATGTATGGCAGATTGTTGGGCTTTTTGACCAAACGGGTTCTACGTTTACAGTCCCAAGATTCTTACCAGGCGCCGGGACAGCTCCTTATTTATCTAAGACGACGTTGGGTAGGTCAGCGCTACCTCAAAACCCTCCAGTCTCATAGATTCCAAGGCCAGAAGGAACCACTGTGAGCATCTCACTGGACCTCCTGCACAAGGCAGGCTGGAGAACTGCCCCTACGGCAGAGTTGGTTGGAAAACAGCCAGTCTTGATTTCAGAACGGTCAGGGATGGAGGATCCACCACGACCCGGGGGAAATGGTGCCAATGGTTAATTACTCTCACTGCTCGTTGTAGGCTGTGATCAAGTCAACTTTCTCTTCCTTAAGCGGTAAACTAAAGATGAGGGCCAACATCGTCAAAGGTATTTAGGCTCCAACCTCCCATTTCAAAGGCCTAAATACCTGGGAGGATCTGGGCCTAGCTCCTCCAAGGGGACATAGACTCAGCAATGCAGTGCTTAACGTTTAGGTGCCCTGCCGCCTAGTGGCATTCACAACCTCGAGTTACGTGTCCAAGCTCTCTATACAACGCATGGGGAGAGTCAGGCAGCTAAAGTGTCTTACAGGTTTCAGAGTAACAGCTGTGTTAGTCTGTATTCGCAGAAAGAAAAGGAGGACTTGTGGCACCTTAGAGACTAACCAATTTATCTGAGCATAAGCTTTCGTGAGCTACAGCTCACTTCATCGGATGCATACTGTGGAAAGTACAGAAGATCTCTTTATACACACAAACCATGAAAAAATGGGTGTTTACCACTATAAAAGGTTTTCTCTCCCCCCACCCCACTCTCCTGCTGGTAATAGCTTATCTAAAGTGATCACTCTCCGTACAATGTGTATGATAATCAAGGTGGGCCATTTCCAGCACAAATCCAGGGTTTAACAAGAACGTCTGGGGGGGGGGGGGGGGGGAGGTAGGAAAAAACAAAGGGAAATAGGTTACCTTGCATAATGACTTAGCCACTCCCAGTCTCTATTCAAGCCTAAGTTAATTGTATCCAATTTGCAAATGAATTCCAATTCAACACTCTCTCACTGGAGTCTGGTTTTGAAGTTTTTTTGTTGAAATATCGCAACTTTCATGTCTGAAATCGCGTGACCAGAGAGATTGAAGTGTTCTCCGACTGGTTTATGAATGTTATAATTCTTAACATCTGATTTGTGTCTATTTATTCTTTTCCGTAGAGACTGTCCAGTTTGACCAATGTACATGGCAGAGGGGCATTGCTGGCACATGATGGCATATATCACATTGGTGGCAGTGCAGGTGAACGAGCCTCTGATAGTGTGGCTGATGTTATTAGGCCCTGTGATGGTGTCCCCTGACTAGATATGTGGGCACAGTTGGCAACGGGCTTTGTTGCAAGGATAGGTTCCTGGGTTAGTGGTTCTGTTGTGTGGTATGTGGTTGCTGGTGATTATTTGCTTCAGGTTGCGGGGCTGTCTGTAGGCAAGGACTGGCCTGTCTCCCAAGATTTGTGAGAGTGTTGGGTCATCCTTCAGGATAGGTTGTAGATCCTTAATAATGCGTTGGAGGGGTTTTAGTTGGGGGCTGAAGGTGACCGCTAGTGGCGTTCTGTTATTTTCTTTGTTAGGCCTGTCCTGTAGTAGGTGACTTCTGGGAACTCTTCTGGCTCTATCAATCTGTTTCTTCACTTCCGCAGGTGGGTATTGTAGTTGTAAGAATGCTTGATAGGGATCTTGTAGGTGTTTGTCTCTGTCTGAGGGGTTGGAGCAAATGCGGTTGTATCGCAGAGCTTGGCTGTAGACGATGGATCGTGTGGTGTGGTCAGGGTGAAAGCTGGAGGCATGTAGGTAGGAATAGCAGTCAGTAAGTTTCCCGTATAGGGTGGTGTTTATGTGACCATCGTTTATTAGCACTGTAGTGTCCAGGAAGTGGATCTCTTGTGTGGACTGGACCAGGCTGAGGTTGATGGTGGGATGGAAATAGTTGAAATCATGGTGGAATTCCTCAAGGGCTTCTTTTCCATGGGTCCAGATGATGAAGATGTCATCAATATAGCGCAAGTAGAGTAGGGGCGTTAGGGGACGAGAGCTGAGGAAGCGTTGCTCTAAGTCAGCTATAAAAATGTTGGCATCCTGTGGGGCCATGCGTCTACCCATAGCAGTGCTGCTGATCTGAAGGTATACATTGTCCCCATATGTAAAATAGTTATGGGTAAGGACAAAGTCACAAAGTTCAGCCACCAGGTTAGCCGTGACATTATCGGGGATAGTGTTCTTGACGGCTTGTAGTCCATCTTTGTGTGGAATGTTGGTGTAGAGGGCTTCTACATCCATAGTGGCCAGGATGGTGTTATCAGGAAGATCACCGATGGATTGTAGTTTCCTCAGGAAGCCAGTGGTGTCTCGAAGGTAGCTGGGAGTGCTGGTAGCGTAGGGCCTGAGGAGGGAGTCTACATAGCCAGACAATCCTGCTGTCAGGGTGCCAATGCCTGAGATGATGGGGCACCCAGGATTTCCAGGTTTATGGATCTTGGGTAGTAGATAGAATATCCCAGGTCGGGGTTCCAGGGGTGTGTCTGTGCGGATTTGATCTTGTGCTTTTTCAGGGAGTTTCTTGAGCAAATGCTATAGTTTCTTTTGGTAACTCTCAGTTGGATCAGAGGGTAATGGCTTGTAGAAAGTGGTGTTGGAGAAAGTGACCTTAGTGATCCACTGGGACATGCCAAGCCGAGGGGTTTGGCCCAAGCCCTGCCCCTCAGAGGGAGTCGGTGCCTAAATCGAGGCCCAATGAGGAAGCGGGTGAGTTGAACTGGGCGTCCCACGTCCTGGGTGAGTGCTCTAACCAGTTGGCTAAAGGTGGGCCCCATCTTCTCCTCTGGTGCTGTTATGGATGGGTCTGTACATACATGACACTAAGCCTGGTCTGTGGGATCCAGGCTTGTGGACTCGGTGCATCCCAGCCTGTGCTGGAAAGTCCACACTACACTGCAGACCTGGGTTTACAGTCGCTGCACCTGGGTCATAACTGGGCTAACGCGTCCATGCTGCACTCTGCCGACCTTCTGCGGCTCGAGCTGTGGCCACACTGCAATATGACAGGGCTTCACCCCCAGTCACAGCAGGATTTGAGCTCAAAACCACCCCCCTAGCAGGGTCACAGGACCCAGGTCCTCAGTGCTTGCGGACCTGAGCCAGGCTGATTTGTGTGTGGACGGAATAGGGCCCTGGGTTCAAACCAGAGCCCGGACTTAGTGTGCAGTGTAGACACACCCTGAGTAGTCAGCCCCTGAAATTGCCTCCTCGTGGGCCCCGCAGGCAAGATCGGCTGGGGCATAGGAGTGAGCTAGGCATCTGGGCGTCAGGACTGAGCGGGCTGCATGCAAGACCAGCAGCAGAAGTTCAAGTGCCTTGGGAATTTAGGTGCCTACAGGGTTAGGGGGCAGCTGAGCGGCAGTTTCGAGGATCCAGATTTCGGACTTAGGTGTTTCACTGCCACTTGAGGGGCTAAGTCCCTTTGTGGGTCTAGCCCAAGGTGGTGAAATTGGGGTTTCTCCCCCACTGCTCTCTTTGTAGAGCAAAACCTCAGTCTTACAACCAGACAAAGGATTCTGGAATTACTCTGATTTAAAATGATTTATTGTATTGACCCTCAAAGTCTTCATTCGTTGCACTTTAAGGAAAACGTGTAGAGTTGAGAATTGTTTGGGTCACATTTAACCCCCCACGTTTCCACTTCGTTCCCTAAACGCTTAAGATGACGCGAGTTTTTTTTTTTTTAAATAAGACGTGTATTTGCACATACTTCGTACCTCCATGCAAGCATTCATATGATAACTGCCTGATACCATTCATCTGTGGCTACTGAGATGTTTTACGAACCCGTATGGAATCATCTGCGGCTATAGCTATATGGGATAACATGGTTTTGGTAATTAAATATTCATGGTAAATAGGCCCAATGGCCTGTGATGGGTTTTTAGATGGGGTAAGATCCAAGTTACCCGGGAAAGAATTTTCTGTAGTATCTGGCTGATGAATCTTGCCCATATGCTCAGGGTTTAGCTGATCGCCATATTTGGGGTCGGGAAGGAATTTTCCTCCAGGGCAGATTGGAAGGCCCTGGAGGTTTTTCGCCTTCCTCTGTAGCATGGGGCACGGGTCACTTGCTGGAGGATTCTCTGCTCCTTGAGGTCTTCAAACTACAATTTGAGGACTTCAATAGCACAGATATAGGTGTGAGGTCTTTTTTAGGAGTGGTGGGTGAAATTCTGTGGCCTGCATTGTGCAGGAGGTCAGACTAGATGATCATAATGGTCCCTTCTGGCCTAAATATCTATGAATCTATGAATCTATGAATCTATAGCTGGTTGTAGCCACTGGGAATTAATTAGGTATCTGGTAATGCTTAAGCAACTCCTTACCGAACTCAGAAAGATAAGTGTCACCTCTCCAAGCATTGGTGAAAAGAAAGGACAATAACTCCTTAAATGATTCTTCAAGAAAGTCTTTAAACCTAAAAGCTCATTAAAGTGTAAAAGCTATTTTGAGACCTGAAAGCCCTTTCTATAGGAAATAACAGGGCTTAGATTCACTTGAAACAGAATTTCAGCTCCTATTAACCCCTGATGGACCTAAAGGGGTTCAGAAAATGGACTGAATAGAAGAAGCATTAAAACTCTTAACTTTAAAGATGCCCTGAGAAGTTTCCTGCCACAAAGACAAAGAAAGCGGGACCCCTGCTGTCTCTGCGTTATTCCTTCTAATTTATATGTAAGCAGCGTCTCACCCAGGAGGTGTGTGGGTTACATGTAAAACAACAATAGCTTCACTCAGCAGATGGGAGCCCCGTGGAGTGGGTCTGCTGAGTGTATATCTACACCACACACTGAGCTTCAGCTCTGACTCGGGTTTGAACCTGTCCACACACAAATCAGTCTGACTTGGGTCAGCCAGGCCTTGGGTCTAGGACTCTGCTAAGGGGGTTGGTCACAGTCCACAGCCTGCTGCGGCTTGGATTCAAGTCAGTGAGATTCAGGCTCCTAAATCCCACATTCAAAAGTGACTTGCACTGATGTAACATAGGTGCTTTTGAAAACTGTACCCCTCGTCTCGATGAAATGAGGGGTGTGAGCCAGCCAGGGCTTCGCTCACATACGGACATTGGTGAGTCTCCAGCGCTGCCATCCCGAAAGTCTCCAGCTTGCGGCAGGACAAGAGGATCTGCCAGATGAGAGAAAGAAAGCGAGAAAGCGACAGAGAAACAGCAAGAGATCAAAAACCAGCCGGCGTGGAAACCTGCCAAAGGGCTCACAGCCTTTAAATACCTACAGGGCCAGGGAGACGTGCAGGAAATGGACAGATCCCCCAGGCTGCCCATAGCCAAGTGCTGGCTTTAGAAACACTGCAGCACCCCCGTAGGTGCTCTGCAATAACCTGCTCTTCTTTTCCGTTCCAGCCTCCTCGCTGCCTTGCTGTAGTGCTCACAGATTGCCAATGAGTCTCAGAGTTTAGATGCCCCTGGAGGATAACTGCACTGAAATCAATCCAGCTTGATTGTCAAGAGAGGGGCCAGGATTGCCTTGGCCAGAGCCATGCAGCTGCCTAGCCTCCGGCAGTGGGTTTTACACATTCAAGGGGTGATGGCCCAGGCTGTGCACCAAGAACTTCTCCAATAAGCCCAGCTCCCTAAAACCAACTGGGTCCCTGCGGCTGGAAGCTGCCGCAAAGCGCCAGAAGCACTGGGTGGGGCTTATCCCGTATGATCCATTTTTTGCAGGGCGCTCTCATCTCGTACAGCAGCTGCATCCCAGCCAGGGGAACAGCATGTCCACAGCGACTCATCACCTGCCATGTCTGCAAAGCATCCCCCACCCGGGCGCGTGATAGTGATGCTGTGGACAGGTGGGCTTGCGGGGAGGCACCAGGGTACAGAGCTCATCTGCTCCAGGGTAGCAGGGCAAGTTGGTAGGGACAGAAAGGTCCAACAATCTCTGGGCTCTCGGGTGACCTTCATTAAAACATGGAGCTTGGCCCAGGTCCCTAGAGAAAAATTACTTCCCCCGGGGTACAAGTGTCTGGTGATAGGACATTACAGGGTATTAAAGTAAAGCCTGTTATTATTAGTTCCCGCCATGAACCGCTTTATCAGTGAAGCCAAGGAACGAATGGGCTATGGAGACTGAACTGCCCTCTGTCCATCTGTCCATGGCTATTTATTTGTATAGCCCCAGTCGCCAGGCTAGCTAGCCTGTTCATCTTAGAAGGGGCCCCTCCAGCTCCACTGATGTCCAGGGGCGGGGTCTTACATGTGCTGGACGCTTGGCTTCTCCTTGTGCTGCAGAGAAATACTGGGCCTCTGTCGCTGGAGTGATTGGCCTGGTTCTTTTCACCTGCGCTTTAAGAACAAACACAGCTGGGCCCAGCTAAACACAAAGCATCAGCCTTGGGGGGAGTCGCTGGACACTTCCCAGGCTGCTGGGTTGGGTCCCAATCCACTGGACCCACATGCTCCAAGCTGCTCTGGATCTGAGTAGGCTTTAGCCATGGCCTCATTTTCTGGGCACAAGATATCAGTCTGATACCCCTTCACACAAGGGGGACCACACGGCCTGGGCTCCAGGACCAGTGCTGAGCCCCAGAAGCTTTGTGCGGGTTCAGTGATCACTCAGGTGCTGAGCTCTGCTTTCATCTGTCTGGGAAGCTCAGCCCTTAAAGGCACAGCCCCAAATACCACAGTGTAAGCACACACTTTCCCAGAGCTGCAGCTGTGTGGGTGCGCTGGGTTTACGGGTGAACGCTTAGGGGCAGGCGATAGTGAAAGCAAACGGACACACAGACTTTGCACAGGGTTCTAAAACAAATTACTTTTTACTTAAGGTAGCACAAGAGAGGCACAGATCCAGACAAAATAATAACCCCTCCAGGATGCAGTCCTCTGCCTCAGTTTCCTCACTGCTCTGACAGAGCCCTACAGGGTGCCCAGAATGCCCCCTCCTGCACCTGGCTTCTCTTCCAAATCATTCACTCTCTCTCTTCTCCAAGTTAGATCGCTTTCTTCAACCTTGACTGGTCCCACAGTTCTAACCAGCCCCTAGAGTTGCCATATCTATGCCCTGGTCTACACTAGGACTTTAGGTCGAATTTAGCAGCGTTAAATCGATGTAAACCTGACCCGTCCACACAATGAAGCCCTTTATTTCGACTTAAAGGGCTCTTAAAATCGATTTCCTTACTCCACCCCTGACAAGTGGATTAGCGCTTAAATCGACGTTGCCGGCTCGAATTTGGGGTACTGTGGACACAATTCGATGGTATTGGCCTCCGGGAGCTATCCCAGAGTGCTCCATTGTGACCGCTCTGGACAGCACTCTCAACTCAGATGCACTGGCCAGGTAGACAGGAAAAGAACCGCGAACTTTTGAATCTCATTTCCTGTTTGGCCAGCGTGGCAAGCTGCAGGTGACCATGCAGAGCTCATCAGCACAGGTGACCATGATGGAGTCCCAGAATCGCAAAAGAGCTCCAGCATGGACCGAACGGGAGGTACGGGATCTGATCACTGTTTGGGGAGAGGAATCCGTGCTATCAGAACTCCGTTCCAGTTTTCGAAATGCCAAAACCTTTGTGAAAATCTCCCAGGGCATGAAGGACAGAGGCCATAACAGGGACCCGAAGCAGTGCCGCGTGAAACTGAAGGAGCTGAGGCAAGCCTACCAGAAAACCAGAGAGGCGAACAGCCACTCTGGGTCAGAGCCCCAAACATGCCGCTTCTATGATGAGCTGCATGCCATTTTAGGGGGTTCAGCCACCACTACCCCAGCCGTGTTGTTTGACTCCTTCAATGGAGATGGCGGCAATACGGAAGCAGGTTTTGGGGACGAAGAAGATGATGATGATGAGGAGGTTGTAGATAGCTCACAGCAAGCAAGCGGAGAAACCGGTTTTCCCGACAGCCAGGAACTGTTTCTCACCCTAGACCTGGAGCCAGTACCCCCCGAACCCACCCAAGGCTGCCTCCTGGACCCAGCAGGCGGAGAAGGGACCTCTGGTGAGTGTGCCTTTTAAAATACTATACATGGTTTAAAAGCAAGCATGTGAAAGGATTACTTTGCCCTGGCATTTGCGGTTCTCCTAGATGTAGTCCTAAAGCCTTTGCAAAAGGTTTCTGGGGAGGGCAGCCTTATTGCGTCCTTCATGGTAGGACACTTTACCACTCGAGGCCAGTAACACGTACTCGGGAATCATTGTAGAACAAAGCATTGCAGTGTATGTTTGCTGGCATTCAAACAACATCCGTTCTTTATCTCTCTGTGTTATCCTCAGGAGAGTGAGATATAATTCATGGTCACCTGGTTGAAATAGAGTGCTTTTCTTCAGGGGACACTCAGAGGAGCCCATTCCTGCTGGGCTGTTTGCCTGTGGCTAAACAGAAATGTTCCCCGCTGTTAGCCACAGGGAGGGGGGGAGGTTGAGGGGGTAGTCACGTGGTGGGAGGAGGCAAAATGCGACCTTGTAACGAAAGCACATGTGCTATGTATGTAATGTTAACAGCAAGGTTTACCTTGAAAGAGTGTAGCCACTGTTTTATAAAATGTGTCTTTTTAAATACCGCTGTCCCTTTTTTTTTCTCCACCAGCTGCATGTGTTTCAATGATCACAGGATCTTCTCCTTCCCAGAGGCTAGTGAAGCTTAGAAAGAAAAAAAAACGCACTCGCGATGAAATGTTCTCCGAGCTCATGCTGTCCTCCCACACTGACAGAGCACAGACGAATGCGTGGAGGCAAATAATGTCAGAGTGCAGGAAAGCACAAAATGACTGGGAGGAGAGGTGGCGGGCTGAAGAGAGTAAGTGGCGGGCTGAAGACAGGGCTGAAGCTCAAATGTGGCGGCAGCGTGATGAGAGGAGGCAGGATTCAATGCTGAGGCTGCTGCAGGACCAAACCAGTATGCTCCAGTGTATGGTTGAGCTGCAGCAAAGGCAGCTGGAGCACAGACTGCCACTGCTGCCCCTCTGTAACCAACCGCCCTCCTCCCCAAGTTCCATAGCCTCCACACCCAGACGCCCAAGAACGCGGTGGGGGGGCCTCCGGCCAACCAGCCACTCCACCATAGAGGATTGCCCAAAAAAAAGAAGGCTGTCATTCAATAAATTTTAAAGTTGTAAACTTTTAAAGTGCTGTGCTTAAAGTGCTGTGTGGCATTTTCCTTCCCTCCTCCACCACCCCTCCTGGGCTACCTTGGTAGTCACCCCCCTATTTGTGTGATGAATGAATAAAGAATGCATGAATGTGAAGCAACAATGACTTTATTGCCTCTGCAAGTGGTGATTGAAGGGAGGAGGGGCGGGTGGTTAGCTTACAGGGAAGTAGAGTGAACCAAGGGGCGGGGGGTTTCATCAAGGAGAAACAAACAGAACTTTCACACCGTAGCCTGGCCAGTCATGAAACTGGTTTTCAAAGCTTCTCTGATGCGCACCGCGCCCTCCTGTGCTCTTCTAACCACCCTGGTGTCTGGCTGCGCGTAACCAGCAGCCAGGCGATTTGCCTCAACCTCCCACCCCGCCATAAACGTCTCCCCCTTACTCTCACAGATATTGTAGAGCACACAGCAAGCAGTAATAACAGTGGGAATACTGGTTTCGCTGAGGTCTAAGCGAGTCAGTAAACTGCGCCAGCGCGCCTTTAAACGTCCAAATGCACATTCTACCACCATTCTGCACTTGCTCAGCCTGTAGTTGAACAGCTCCTGACTACTGTCCAGGCTGCCTGTGTACGGCTTCATGAGCCATGGCATTAAGGGGTAGGCTGGGTCCCCAAGGATAACTATAGGCATTTCAACATCCCCAACAGTTATTTTCTGGTCTGGGAATAAAGTCCCTTCCTGCAGCTTTTGAAACAGACCAGAGTTCCTGAAGATGCGAGCATCATGCACCTTTCCCGGCCATCCCACGTTGATGTTGGTGAAACGTCCCTTGTGATCCACCAGAGCTTGCAGCACTATCGAAAAGTACCCCTTGCGGTTTATGTACTCGGCGGCTTGGTGCTCCGGTGCCAAGATAGGGATATGGGTTCCGTCTATAGCCCCACCACAGTTAGGGAATCCCATTGCCGCAAAGCCATCCACTATGACCTGCACATTTCCCAGGGTCACTACCCTTGATATCAGCAGATCTTTGATTGCGTGGGCTACTTGCATCACAGCAGCCCCCACAGTAGATTTGCCCACTCCAAATTGATTCCCAACTGACCAGTAGCTGTCTGGCATTGCAAGCTTCCACAGGGCTATCGCCACTCGCTTCTCAACTGTGAGGGCTGCTCTCATCTTGGTATTCATGCGCCTCAGGGCAGGGGAAAGCAAGTCACAAAGTTCCATGAAAGTGCCCTTACGCATGCGAAAGTTTCGCAGCCACTGGGAATCGTCCCAGACCTGCAACACTATGCGGTCCTACCAGTCTGTGCTTGTTTCCCGAGCCCAGAATCGGCGTTCCACAGCATGAACCTGCCCCATTAGCACCATGATGCATGCATTGGCAGGGCCCATGCTTTCAGAGAAATCTGTGTCCATGTCCTGATCACTCACGTGACCGCGCCAACGTCGCCTCCTCGCCGGGTATCGCTTTGCCAGGTTCTGGTGCTGCATATACTGCTGGATAATGCGTGTGGTGTTTAATGTGCTCCTAATTGCCAAAGTGAGCTGAGCGGCCTCCATGCTTGCCTTGGTATGGCGTCCGCACAGAAAAAAGGTGCGGAACGATTGTCTGCCGTTGCTCTGACGGAGGGAGGGGCGACTGACGACACGGCTTACAGGGTTGGCTTCAGGGAGCTAAAATCAACAAAGGGGGTGCCTGTACATCAAGGAGTATTTCAGGCAGGACTTCACGGAGGGTTCCAATAAGAAATGGTGCACCTAAGTTATTGTTCTTATTGGAACAAGGAGGTTAGCCTGGCCTCTGACTGATACATGCCTAGATTTACCTCGCTGCACCTTCTCTGTGAGTGACTGCAGTGTGACCTAGAGGAATGAGTCCCCTAGACAGGGGAGGAGGCAAATGAGTACAAAACAAATCTGGTCTATTTCTTGTTTTGACCCACTCCATCTATCTTTTACATCTTTGGCTGGCAGCAGACGGTGCAGAAGGACTGCATGCCATCCACATCTCATGGCTGCTCGGCAGAAGATGGTACAGTACGACTGCTAGCCATCCCCATCTCTTGCCTGCCTGGCAGAAGATGGTACAATACGACTGCTAGCAATCCTCATCTCTTGCCTGCCTGGCAGAAGATGGTACAGTACGACTGCTAGCAGTCCGTATCGCCTGCCCGCTCACCATAAGACGGTTCAATAGGACTGACTGCAGGACTAAAGAGAATGACCTGGTCAAGTCACTCCAAATTTAGTCCCTGCGCCCATGTCTGCCCAGGCGCTCCCAGCCGACGTGGCCAGGAGCACCTCGGACACGACGAGGACGACTACCAATCATATTGCACCGTCTGCTGCCAGAAGGCAATGGGTTGCTGCTACTGTGCAGCAAAGCCGTACCGCGTCTGCCAGCACCCAGGAGACATAGAGTGACAGTTACCTGAGCGGGCTCCATGCTTGCCGTGGTATGGCGTCTGCACAGGTAACTCAGGAAAAAAGGCGCGAAATGATTGTCTGCCCTTGCTTTCACGGAGGGAGGGAGGGAACGGGGGCCTGACGATATGTACCCAGAACCACCCGCGACAATGTTTTAGCCCCATCAGGCATTGGGATCTCAACCCAGAATTCCAATGGGCAGCGGAGACTGCGGGAACTGTGGGATAGCTACCCACAGTGCAACGCTCCGGAAGTCGACGCTAGCCTCGGTACTGTGGAAGTGCTCCGCCGAGTTAATGCACTTAATGCACTTAGAGCATTTTCTGTGGGGACACACACACTCGAATATATAAAACCGATTTCTAAAAAACCGACTTCTATAAATTCGACCTTATTCCGTAGTGTAGACATACCCTAAGGTACAAAACACCAGGACCTCCGGGCTGATCCTGAGCCCATAAAAGTGGGCAGCTTGCACTGAGCACCCTTACAGATCTCGTGGGACAGCTGTCTCAACAAAGGGATGATCCTGGGAAAACCTGGACGAGTGGCAACCCTCCAGGCCACTGTGCTACAGAAGCTGCCCGTCTCTTCTTTGCTCCTGCCCCAGATTCCTGCGTGTGTCCCTGACCCACCCAGCCTCAGGGGTTGTAACTGAGCATCGGTGTGTGGGTTTCTTTGCTCTGCAAACCCCAGCCCCTTGCTGAACAGGTGAAGGAACTACTATTAATAAAGGCCAGCTCTTTCCTTAGTAGATCTCAAAGCACTTGGCACTTGTTAATGTGTTTAGCCTCACCGTACCCTCTGAGGTAGGGCACAGCCGGGGAAGTAAAGCGCACAAAGGCGAAGGTCACGTCTACAGTGCAGAAAGATGTACAAAGTAGCAAGTGTCAGAACCTGGGTCTACAAACTCAGGCTACAAAGAGCCATGTAGACACTCAGGCTGGAGCGTTGAAACCCACTCCCCACACCAGGCTTCAGAGTCTAAGCTGGTACATTTACTTTTAGCATGTAGACCCAGGAGCTAAGACTTGCTCCCATGGGGGTTTTTTTGGTGGTGGTGGAACAGACATACTCTTAGTGACTTGGCTAAATCTGTAGCAGACCAGGGAGTTGAACCTACATCTCGTGAGTCCTAGGCTAATTAATGCCTTTACCACTAGGCCAGCCTCCAACTAAGTATACTAGCTTCAGCCAACCCACTGCCCCTAGGTTTTCCCACCTGACTAGGCCATTATTACAGTTTACTGACTGACCAGGGCCCCTGCTCTGGCAATGTCCCTATCTAGTCACTACACACTGAGGCATGCCACAATACAGCAATCTCAACCAGAATTCATAAGTTGTACATAAACAGATTTCCCCAAATCGCCAGCCCCTCCGACAGCCCCAGGAATGCGCAGACCCTGGAGATGCTGGGATTCAGGTTTTCATCATTATCTGTATTATGGTAGCGCCGGGAGGACCCAACCAAGATCAGGGGAGCTAATCGACATCCCCCCTCCCCTTGCACCCTGCACGATGCAAGACACAGGGGACAATGCCGTGGTTACAGCGGCTCCACTCTTCCACGAGCTGATGGGGATGCTCACACATGGAAAACCAGGTCTTGTGAAACTGACTGCCATTGCTGTGCCATGACAGTACGTGGCTGTGTGTGTGATCACATGTACCTCAGACAAGCCAGGAAACAACCAGAGACTGGGTGCTGGGCTGATTCCTATCGACTCAAACAAAAGTTAGGTAGCATAAGAACATAAGAACAGCCATGCTGGGTCAGACCAAAGATCCATCTCGCCCAGTGTCCTGTCTTCCGACATCAGGCAATGCCAGGTGCCCCAGAGGGAGTGAACAGAAAGGCAATCACCAAGTGAGCCAATTGAGCAAATTGATCCTGGTTTAAAGAGACTGCCCTGGATGGTCTCAGATGATCACAGGTGCATCCATCAGCTCCTCTTTAAATTCAGACTCCATCCAATCTATGACCCTGGCTGGAAGACCCAATGCACGGTGGTAAAGTGTGAGCTGTGTCTGTTCCATGACGCTCAACGTTGCAATGTGTCTTGGTTCCAGGCACTAGGAGGACCAATACAAGACATACCTCACCCACCTCCGATGAAGTGAGCTGCCGCTCACGAAAGCTCATGCTCAAATAAATTGGTTAGTCTCCAAGGTGCCACAAGTCCTCCTTTTCTTTTTGCGGATACAGACTAACACGGCTGCTTCTCTGAAACTCATCCACCTTGTCTCTCTCTAACAGCGTTGGGCCCCACATGGCTACAACAACAGTACAAACTGCCCCCTAGATGGCAGCATGGCTCTTCCATCCGACTTCAGCAAGTGCTGGGCTAAGACTCCTTCCCAAACAAGTGGGGTGGTTTGTATCCCCCACGGTCACCCCCCGCAAACACTCCTGGCCAGCTGAAAGCCATTATGAAATTCCTTAGACCTAACCATGAGGGCTCAGTGCTCACCAGTGGCTGATGCTCATGCCCACAAGGGAACGGAGACACATAGGTGGTTTCCAGTCCCGGATGGGGGAGTCAGACTCTGGTAGTGAAGCAAAAAGAACATCTTTTTTCCCCTGCAATTATCCTTGGCAATAAAGGAAGAAGGAACACTGCAGAAACACAGAACCTCCAGGCAGAGCTGACCCTGCTCTCCATGGGGCATCAGTGGCTCTTTACATTTGCACCAGGGAGGTGGAAAAAGAGAGAGAGAACGAGAGAGAGAGAGAGAGAGAGAGAGAGAGAGAGAGAAGAAACGTAGTGACAAAGCCACACTGATTTTATGCTTGCCAGTACACATTACAAGCAGCTGGAGCTTGCTATTGACAATGGGGATACAACTCACACCTCCTGCTCCAAAAGCACAGGCCTCGGCCACCTTAGTCAGAGGGGACTGCCATTAGCTGCTAGCAGTATAAGGCCTATGACACACAGTTGAGCAGTTCTGATTCCATCCACTAGAGGGCAGCAGTCACACCCACACGCAAGCTAGCCTGTAGTATAGAAAAGACCCACGGAGCCTGTTTTCCCTCCCCCATTGCTCCCACACTCCAGCCGTATCTGCTTTTTATTTTTGTAATCAAAACAAATCGTTGCAAGGTTCCTTGTTTTAGTCCCTAACAGCTGGATTAAAACCCACAAGCCATACCCTCTCTCGAGGCAGTGCTGCAACCTGGGGCTGGAATGAAAACACCGGGGAAGATGTTTCATTTTAATACCTGCCATGCGTCCACCACTGATTTCTTCGGTGCACTGATTTCTTCGGTGCAAACTATGGCACGGTGGCCTGGGGAATTCGCTGCCCAGTTTGGATGTTCAGACCCATAGACTGTGGAGCCGAAGGGTGAGCTGCTCTGTGCTGAGACTCAATAGTATTAAGTCAGTGGCTTACGCTCTCCCCTGCCTGTATCCTGCTCTCCTAGCATTTCCACGTCATATAGATGGAAGGGTTTCTGGGTGAGTCGCACCAGTACCGTGTGCTGGTAATTCATAGAATCATAGAATCATAGAATATCAGGGTTGGAAGGGACCTCAGGAGGTCATCTAGTCCAACCCCCTGCTCAAAAGCAGGACTCATCCCCAATTAAATCATCCCAGCCAGGGCTTTGTCAAGCCTGACCTTAAAAACATCTAAGGAAGGAGATTCCACCACCTCCCTAGGCAACGCATTCCAGTGTTTCACCACCCTCCTAGTGAAAAAGTTTTTCCTAAGATCCAATCTAAACCTCCCCCACTGCAACTTGAGACCATTACTCCTTGTCCTGTCCTCTTCCACCACTGAGAATAGTCTAGAACCATCCTCTCTGGAACTACCTCTCAGGTAGTTGAAAGCAGCTATCAAATCCCCCCTCATTCTTCTCTTCTGCAGACTGAACAATCCCAGTTCCCTCAGCCTCTCCTCATAACTCATGTGTTCCAGACCCCTAATCATTTTTGTTGCCTTTCGCTGGACTCTCTCCAATTTATCCACATCCTTCTTGAAGTGTGGGGCCCAAAACTGGACACAGTACTCCAGATGAGGCCTCACCAATGTCGAATAGAGGGGAACGATCACGTCCCTCGATCTGCTCGCTATGCCCCTACTTATACATCCCAAAATGCCATTGGCCTTCTTGGCAACAAGGGCACACTGCTGACTCATATCCAGCTTCTCATCCACTGTCACCCCTAGGTCCTTTTCCGCAGAACTGCTGCCTAGCCATTCGGTCCCTAGTCTGTAGCGGTGCATTGGGTTCTTCCGTCCTAAGTTCAGGACCCTGCACTTATCCTTATTGAACCTCATCAGATTTCTTTTGGCCCAATCCTCCAATTTGTCTAGGTCCTTCTGTATCCTATCCCTGCCCTCCAGCGTATCTACCACTCCTCCCAGTTTAGTATCATCCGCAAATTTGCTGAGAGTGCAATCCACACCATCCTCCAGATCATTTATGAAGATATTGAACAAAACCGGCCCCAGGACCGATCCCTGGGGCACTCCGCTTGACACCGGCTGCCAACTAGACATGGAGCCATTGATCACTACCCGTTGAGCCCGACAATCTAGCCAACTTTCTACCCATCTTATAGTGCATTCATCCAGCCCATACTTCCTTAACTTGCTGACAAGAATACTGTGGGAGACCGTGTCAAAAGCTTTGCTAAAGTCAAGATACAATACATCCACTGCTTTCCCTTCATCCACAGAACCAGTAATCTCATCATAGAAGGTGATTAGATTAGTCAGGCATGACCTTCCCTTGGTGAATCCATGTTGACTGTTCCTGATCACTTTCCTCTCATGTAAGTGCTTCAGGATTGATTCTTTGAGGACCTGCTCCATGATTTTTCCGGGGACCGAAGTGAGGCTTACTGGCCTGTAGTTCCCAGGATCCTCCTTCTTCCCTTTTTTAAAGATTGGCACTACATTAGCCTTTTTCCTGTCATCCGGGACTTCCCCCGTTCGCCACGAGTTTTCAAAGATAATGGCCAATGGCTCTGCAATCACAGCCGCCAGTTCCTTTAGCACTCTCGGATGCAACTCATCCGGCCCCATGGACTTGTGCACGTCCAGTTTTTCTAAATAGTCCCTAACCACCTCTTTCTCCACAGAGGGCTGGCCATCTATTCCCCTCCGCCCTTCCTCCCCTACCCCTGCCCCGCTTTCTGCTGCGACACCGGGGGGTCCTTTGTGCCCGAATTAGCCTCAGCCATGGCGGTGAGAAAGAGCCTTTGCCTGTTTCCCAAGCAGAGCCGGGAAAGGCCGGTTTGGTTGGGTGAGCTCCCAGGAGAATGTGGGCTTCCGTGGGAAAAGGAGACCCAGTGGCGTTCTCTGAGTCAGCCCTGAATGACTGCCCCAGTGCCGTGCTGGCACCCGGGGCTGGGGTGCCCTCTGCATTCTGTCTATGGGAGAGATGTGAAACCAAGGTCGTCACCAACTCATGGCCACTGGAAGAGATCACAGCACTGGTCACAGGCACAGGATGCAACTGAGTGGGAATTTGCTGTCATATTTTGTATGAATAGTGGGTGTGCCTCAGTTTCCCCTATATGCAGCATTAACTAGGTGGCAGGGAAAAGGTTGTTGACTCTCTGCAGAGACCCAGCGACACAGGTATGACTGACGCCTAGCTGCCTGGGGTCTGGACCCCATGTTCATGGAGAGTCCGAGAAGACAATGGCCACACCAATTGCCTGGACATTTGGTACTAGCAACTAACGACCATGGATGGCTCACCTCTCTGCTGGAAGCCAGCCATGTTTGCCTGGGAACAAGAACAAAGGCCTGAGGTTTCAGAGTAGCAGCCGTGTTAGTCTGTATCTGCAAAAAGGGAAGGAGGACTGGTAGGGAATAAGTGGGGGCTGCTGAAAGCTTGAGTCTCTCCTAAGCTGGAGGAAAAGAGGGGACAGAGGACTCTGGGCTGACCAAGATGGAGCAACCAAGATACAGACTTTTGCAATAACTGCCTAAGATCATGCAAAGCTTGGATTGGACTAGTCAGTCACATGAGACATTGCAAACCATTTACATCATAGGCTGCAATTCCCACCGTCTCTTGCAGATGAAAGGATGCCAACAAAAAAAAAGAAAGACATCCAATAAACCCTCCTGCTTTTACACCACTGACTGAGAGTCCCTGCAGGTGCTAAAGGTCAGGGTGCACTGCTCCCTTTGTGGATACAGGTCTCTCTCAGGTGCTCAACTCAGCTGGAGTCGCTGAAGGGAGCTCACGCGTGAAGCGGGGCTGCTGAAGGCTCCGGGGTTCGGTCTAAGGAGGCGGTGAAGCCGAGCGGCTTACCCTAGTGAAAGAGTGAGACCCTAAGGGGAGTCTGGCACGTTGGAGGGGTCCTTCTAGGGACTGTTGCAGAGCATCGGGCCGGTGGATCTGTGACACGGGGGCATTAAACTGACTGATGTTTTAGGGGTGGGGATGGTTTTATGCCTGGAATAACCGCTCACCTTCTCATACATGTTTACGGGGGTGGCTGAGGGGGCTGGCCCTGGAACCGCAGCAGGGTTTGCATTTCCCATCTCAGCATCTGTCTTTGCCCTGTAAGCTCCTCTGGGCAGAGGCTCCCAGTCTCTGTGTCTCATACACACCCAGGCACGTCACTGGCATTTAACCAGGAGCCAAACAACCAGGAACACACACTAGCTGGGGAATGGAACAAGTAAGCCGGCTTCTGTGAACTCCGCAAGGGGAGCCTAAAAATAACAGGGCTGCTCAGGTTGGTGGAGAGGAAGGAAGGAGGCTTAGGTTTAAGACATTAAATAAAACTGGTCCCGATGGCTCATCCCTGAGGCATCCAGCTGGAACGGTCGCGCATCGGGGAAACAGACCAGGCATTCAATCCTCAGCGCTCTCTAGTTCCTGTGATCCTGGGGTGCTCTGCGGAGAGGATTAAGGCTGCATTTTGTAGAGTGACCTTGAGTGTGTGTGAGAGGGGGTGGGATGTGGATACCAAATCCTGACGCCCTGTCCCCAGGGCCTGGGGCGGCTTTCTGTACCCGTCCCAGTGTTGGCCTCGTGCGCTCCTCAGGTCACCGTATTACAAGTCACTGTCTTAGATTCCTGCATGCTGCTCGTCAAGCTCCTGCTGTGGGCTCATTTAAGAGGCTGCACTGAGTGGAAAGTCCCTTCTGGGAAGAGGGCACCATCGGTCAGGGGACTATCAAGACCTGGGCATAGAGAGCCATGGGAAGGACTCTGAGGAAAGACGTGAAAGTCTGTCAGGAAAGATGTGAACGGCCTGTATCTCCAAGCCATTGCCATGAGCAGTAGCCGAGGCCGACACGTTGGACGGGTGCCACTTCCTGCACCTTCAGGCAAAGCATGGAGATCTGCAGGGGTTCTGCTTGCAAGGAGCCCGCTCTAACCCTTTGCCATGGGCAGCACCGGGACACACAGGGGACTGGATCGCGCACGTCTTTATAACTCATTTCCGCCTATCCGCCCTTTGGCAGAAACGCTGGTGTGTCTCAGAGCAGCCGTGGGCTCTCTCTGCCTGTCGGTTAGCTGAGACGCAAGCGCTGGAAGCAAACGCTGGACCCCCCCTGACCCGAGGGACCCATCGCTTCGGCCTGATCTCCACCAGCAAGAGTGATGGAGGACGAGACGCTGTCACCCAATCTCAGCCTCCACCTGGAGGAAGACACTCGCAAGCCCTCATCACTGAGGTATCTGAGCACTTCACCCTGGTTCCTGGACTTTATCATAGAATCTCAGGGTTGGAAGGGACCTCCGGAGGTCATCTAGTCCAATCCCCTGCTCAAAGCAGGACCAATCCCCAATTTTTGCCCCAGATCCCTAAATGGCCCCCTCAAGGATTGAACTCACAACCCTGGGTTTAGCAGGCCAATGCTCAAATCACTGAGCTGTCCCTCCCCCCTACGCAGCCCCCCTTGGGAGGCAGGGCCAGAACCTCCCTCTCCATTTTACAAATGGGAAATTGAGGCCCAAGGCAGCTTAAAGTGACATGCCCGAGGTCACAGCCCAAGCAGTGTCCTCTCTCCACCCCCTTGCAGTCCAGCTAGGTCCTCTCTCCCAACTTGGCTTCAGTCCACAACCGTCACTACGTCAGCAGAGGCCTGGAAACTCAGTATGAAGATGCTGAAGGATACTGGTACAGTAGACTCCTTTCCCCAGTTTCCTCCCAGCTCCTTAGGTAAGCCCCTGTGACAAATCTCCATCCCTCCCTTCTTCAAATGCCAGTCAAGAGTTATATAGCCCTCTTAGCCAACAGAACAAGCTCTTTTAATTTCACCCCCAGACTGTCCAGCGGAAGTTATTACAGCAGCGGCGTGCGGCCAGAGCCGAGCTCCAAGCCCCAGTGCGCTAGGTGATGTATACGGGACAGTCCCTGCCACAAAGAGCTTCCACTCTAAACAGACAAGACAAAGGTGGTGAGGGGAAACTGAGGCACAGAGTGTGGACGAGACTGCCCCGAGGTCACGCAGCAGCTCAGAGGCAAAGCTGGGGAAAGCATCCAGCTGTCTCTCGGTCCACGGCCCTAGGCACAAGACCACACTGCCTCTCTTACCTGCCCTGCTGATGCCCTCCACCCAGACCCTTCATAATTTCTGCATCTCTCCTGGCCCGTCCCTCCACTTCGCGGCCGTCTCTCAGGGCCTGGCATGCCTGGAATGGGAGGCAGTGTTCCAGGTGTGGTCTCGGCAAAGGGGGATGGTCCCCGCCCTGCACTGGGGGATGCTGCTTGTCCTGGGTTCTCTGGAGTATCCCTGGGTACGGCTACTCTGCAATTAGACACCTGCAGCCGGCCCATGCCAGCATCAGCCTGAGTTCTGGGACCCTCCCACCTCGCAGGGTCCTAGAGCCCGGGCACCAGCCGAGCCCAGATGTCTGTACCCCAGTTAAACAGCCCCTTAGCCCCAACCCCTTAGCTCAAGTCAGCTGGCACGCAGTGCAGACATCCCCATGGAGCTCACGCCTTGCAGCCCAGGAAGAACGTGGGTGGTTGTGGTGTTCGGCCACTAGGGGTCAGTCGCTCCCTACAGACCGGACCTCGCAAGGAGGGAAGCGCCCCCCCGGGCCAGGCCTGCCTGTAAATAGCTTGGCCAAGGGACCCGTGTGTGCGCGAAAGATACTTCCTCTAGGATTGACATTTCTACAGGCCCCAGGCCAGCTTTCCAGCCCTGGTGCTGTTCCCCGTAATAGATCAGCCGGCTTGACATGGCAGAAGAATGTCAGGGCTTGGAAGGGCAGGAGAGACCTGAAATAGCCGGCGCGCCAGCTTCTCCTGGAAGAAAACGGGTGATGGCAGCCGACGCAGGGCGAGCGCTCCGTTCCGGGCCCCCTGCGGCACAGCTGATGAGGGGCAGCCCCGGCGGAGCCGTGGGGCGAGCGGGAGACCGAGCCGACCCAGAGCGCGGCCAGCGGCCATAGAAATGGCTCTCGGCACCGGCCGAACTATCCCGTTCCCCGGTGATTGCTTGGCTGCCGGGACGTCTGGCCCGGCCCCAGCAGAGCAGAGGGAGGAGGGGTCCCCCAGACCCGGATGAGCAAGCTTATATGGGAGCAAGGAAGCTTGAGATCCTCCCTCTCGCCACGGCTCGTACGCTGTAAGGTTTAAAGCATTGCAAGGAGAGTTTGCTGCACCAGTGCTCCCCAGTTCAGAGGAGCAGCAACAGGTGGGACATGTTGTATCCACTAACTCTTAGCCACCAGCCCCCTCATGATTAGCATGACTTACCTGGGGCATGTCTACACTACAGCGTGAGCCCAGGGTTAGTGGGACTCGAATCAGCTGACCCGTGTTAAAGAACCCTGGGCTTGAGCGTCTACATTGTATTTTAACCCTATGTTAGGGCTTTCCTAACCCGTGCTTGAACCTCGGGCTCTGGCGTCAGTGTGCAGACTGAGTCAAAGTAACCATAGCCCCGAGTCCCGAGCGCCCTTCCTCCGCCCCCCAAATGTGGTCGCTGTAGCCCTAGGACCATGGTGCACCGTGGGAAAACTTTGCTGCCCTCCCTGCACGTGACCCGGACGCAGCTCACTTTGCAAAAGGCTTGATGGGTTCGCTCTCCATTGCAAACCCAGGACGCTCGCTGGCAGCGTGCTGGCAGATCGGTGATCAGGAGACAATGGGTTAACGCTGACCCCAGCTGCTGCCGTTCACAAAGGGAAGGGAGGTGGCTTCCGTTTACAATAGCGCGGATTGCAGATTGCTGGGAGAGAGAGGACTAAGGAAGTTCTCCCAGGGAATTGTGGGATACTTCCAGCTGACTCCCGGGGCTGCATTTACACTGCAAAGCAACAGGGCTCGGACCCTGGGTCCCAGCTTAACTTGAGCTCAGAGCCTCCAGCCCTGCAGGGTCCTAGGACCCTGGGTGCAATTGCAGTGTAGACGCAAGGGGGCTTAGGCTTGATTCTGGACTCAAGCATGGGCTTACGTTGCAGGGTAGACATAACCCTAGAAGGCCCAACTGCATTCAGGGTGCAGACCGTGCCAGTCCTGAAGAGCTTATTCATGTCCCCCTGGACAAATGCATTGTGGGTGGCTTCGGCGTGTCCAGGAGAGGGCGTTAGAGTCAGAAGGAGATGGGGTTTGCAAGAAGATCACATTCAGTGGTTGGAGTGGCCGGCATCACGCAGCTGGCTCCCTCCGCTACAGGTGGCAGTTGTTTGGGAGCACGTCCTGTTACCTGGCGGGGGGAATGATGGGGGACAGGAGCTAGTGAACCCCCACCTGCGGCTTACCTTGTGCACCAGATCAGGAGCACTTCCTCACCACTAGCCAGCCGGTCACGTTGGTACCTTCCTGGGCAGCTCATCCCGGGGTCTTGCTAGCTTGGCTGGCCTGAGGTTTTCCTGTGGGTCTCCCACCGGACTAACGAGTCCCCACCTTGCTCACTTGGTGATGGTCCAGCAGCTCAGGCAGAACAGATGTCGGTGAGAGCGTCGCTTCCTCTCCAGTGTTGTAATCCTCCAAGCTGCCTAATGATGCTCTGCCAGAGACCTCTTTGTCCAGGTCATTTCAGGCACCTCCCATCTAGCCACCTAAACCAAGTGACCAGATGACACCACAGCTCCCACTGAAAACGATGGGCCCTGACCCCTTCCAGCACTCTGCGAGGCAGACACCGGGGGCATGACCAATACTAACACCTAGCTCTCATACAGTGCTGCTCACCCATAGCTCTCAAACTGCTTTACAAAGGAGAGAAATAGAATTTTCAAAGATGGGGAAACTGAGGCAGAGAGCCAGCAAGCAACTTACCCAAGCCCACCCACCAGAACCCAGGTGTCAGTGCTTTGGCCACTATGATTCCCATTATTGGCTGCCTTTGACCGGGGGCGGGGGGGGGGGGAAACCAAGCTGCCAGAACCTTTCTTTCCGCTGTCCAGCACTTTGCGCTGTGTTGAGTGGGTGAAGAGGCTATGCCATTCTGCACTGGGCGTGTTTTACAGCTGCACTGTACTGGGTGCAGGGTACTGGAGAATCGGAGCCACAAAATACACCTAAATGGTTCAGGGATACAGAAGCAATCAATGGCTGAGCTGGTGTAGAAAGGCAGGCTGCTAATGCTGTGCTCACCTTTACTTCAACTCAGGTCAGGGGTAGCTGGTCGCAGCCCAGTGTCTGAAATCTTCCATTTGTTACCTAAAGCCAGCCAGTTTTTGCAGAATTTGAAACTCAGTTCATGTAATCAGAATCCTATGGTATGAGGGGGAAACCGGCTTTAAATAAATACCGGTGTGTTTTGTGACACATAAACCAGATCCAGTGTGTGGAAAATATATCCTCTTTCCATCTGGAAATGGCTTGGGATTATCTGCTTGTTCTTGTAACTCATTTTCTGGATGTCTCTGCTTCAGGGATGATTTACTGCAAATGTCCCGATGTTCTCTTGCATGGGCTCCTTAGCTATATTGATTCATAAGAAATCCTTTTGCAGTGAAATCATTTTTTCCATGCACCAAAAAAAAAAAAAAGTTAGATCGAAGATGAAGAATATTATTGTAACAGGAGAATGGCAGGGATAAAGAAAGCTTATAATTTTGTAAACAGAGGTTGGGAGGAGGCACGCAGCACTGGGTTTCTGGGCAGTAAGTCAGAGGGTTTTTGGAAAACGATATTGGCAACATTTGCAACCCAGTTAACATAAATAAATACAAACATTTCCAGCAGCTCCTCCCTCTAATGTGGCTCTGCAGGACCGATCGGTTAGTTAACAGAATCTGGGGTTCAGTGCTGAATGTGCAGAATAGCTCATGCAAGTGTTGTGTTGTTATGGTCCTCTGCCCAAAACGATGACAACTCACCAAAGTTTGGATGCGAGCGACTTTAACACGCTTCTGAAGCTGACCAGTTAGGGAGCCCAGCCCGAGGTGTCATGTGAACTAGAGCTGGTCAAAATGTGTTTGACAAAATCTTTTTTTGGGTGGCAAGTGGCTTTGCAAATGCAACAAATGTTTTCAGTCTAGTCCTAAAGTTCTGGTTTGCCATCAGAGAAAAGGGCGGTGGAAAACCAGAATTTATTTGGGTTTAGGGAAACGTGCAGTAAAAAAAAAATCCAGTTTTTGGTTTTTGAAACCGAAACATGTTTATAGACAAAAAATGGCTTTGTTTTTAACAAAAACGGTGGGTTTTGTTTTGTTGAAAAGCAGTGGGGGTTTTTTGGCAGGGGGGCGGGAGGGTGTTCCTACAAGAATCAAACAAATGTTGCAGGAAATTTGGAAGGGGGAAAAAAAAGGGCTTTTTTGACCAGCTCTACCAGTGACAATGATCAGGACAATTTGGTTTCCTAACCTCTGCCCATCGACTGGCACAATTCCTGCACAAGGCGTGAGTGGAGCCACTTCGCTTGCATTAAACCCTTCTGCAGCATGTGTTGTCAACTGTTCTTAGCATGCGTCCCTGCATCGCAGAACCTGGAGAGCATGGGTGGAGCAGCTCTACCCACTAAATCTGGGTTTGATTCCCAGCGCTGGTGCCTCACTCGGGGACAGCTCCTCAGCAGCATTCGATCAGCAAAGCACTGCCATCTTCACTTAATGCCATCTGAGGGCTGTTGGTGTCTGATGCTCAACAGGTCATGGGTAGGCATGCTTTGTCTCTTGCTTGTGTCCCCTCCATGCAGAGTCTTGCTTTACGGGTTTTCTGCAGCTCCATCCGCCAGCATGTCAGAGATGTGTCCTGTACCTCGGTGCGTGGGGCTTGCATGTCCTCTTCAGGATTCTGCCCCATACAGGGAGGCGGCCGGGGAGCCTGGGGACTTAGTCAGTATCAGGAAAGTTCTTCCTGGGGTGCCAAATCTCTCTGTCGGGACCTCTTGTGCAAACACACTAAGTTCAATGCCAAAGACACATTTTGAAGATGCTGATCCTGGAATCTTGGCAGCCCAGACCCCAGCTCCAGTTTCGGAGCTTTCATGAGTTTTCTTGGAAAGCCCTCAAGCCTTCTCCCTTAGCTCACCGCCTCCCACCCCAGCTGTAAAAATAACCCTCAGTGTGATGGTGGGCTAGAGCCCCTATGGACACCAGCAGATGCTGCGATGTGTGATGCAAGCCGGGGCTGTCGAGGTGCCAGTGGAAGTTGGCTGGCAGCGTGTGCGTGCGGGAGCACGCAGTTTATTCCCTCATCTATCAGGGCTCTGATTGCTGCCTGACAACTGGCAAAATTAGCATTCCTCAGCCCCCCCCACCCCCTCCTGCCAATGTAACCGAGTCCTGCCCACTGCGATCACAGCTAGATGCACAGGGCTGGCCGGAGGACTTGGGCGGAGGGTCAGTGAGGTGACTGGAAAAGGTCTTGAAGTTTGAACTGAGATTAGCCCCGACAACCCCACTTCCTGAAATGGAATATCTGCTCTGTCCCTTGCAATGTAGCAGGACTCATGCCGATGCCCACGATTTGCCTGGGTCAGGAGTCTCAGGGATGTGACCAAGGGCATAGGACAATGTTAGATCCAGGCACTGGATCACAACACTGAACTCAGAGCTTCATTGACCATGACGGCACTGCATGACCCTCCACATGACCAAGCTCCCCAAGTCCGGTTCTGAGACGTATTGTACTGAGTTTGAAATCCGGGCTGGATTCTCTCGGATCCATCTCCTTCTTTGGCTGCTCCGAGCTTCTAGCCAGGGAGCTGGAGATAGGGCCTCCAGAAGACGACATCTCCAGGAGATGACAGAGGAGAACAATCGCTCCATTGTCTAACTGGCCTTGTAGTTACAAAGCTTCCCTTGACATTTAACCTGGATGTCTTCTTTTCACATGGGGATTGGCACCCAATGGGGTTGGCGCGCCACTTACCCGCCCACAGAAGCAGATGGAGTTCTGATTTGAGGTCAGAGCCATGGCACTGCCAGCAGAATAGCTTACGAACATCAGAATGGCCAGATTGGGCCAGAGCAATGGCCCACCTAGCCCCGTATCCTATCTTCCACCTGGTGCTTCAGAGGGAATGTTTTGGACAGGGCAATTGATGAGTCATCTCCCTGAATCCCGTCCCGTGATTGCAGGGGGAAAGGGCATTTCTGCACCGGGGATTCTACAGTTTCTTATGATATTGTGCATAACGGAGTTAAGCTCATTTGGCCCTTGAGGCTGGTCCAAAATCACAGACGTGGTGGGCTGGCTCCAGCTGTGCCGGGCAAGTGAACAGTGCGCGGGGGCAAGCATCTGCCGCCCGCTCCTTCACTCAGCGTCTGCTCACCTCCTTTCCTATGAAAGCCCCACTGCTATGAGGTGCTTGAGCCCATCCACCAGGAGCAGATGGACAGCTCCAACAGCTGGGTGCACAGCTGGGCCTGGTGATAACACCGGCATAGCAAAGCTGACCTGCTTATCACCATATTGTCCTCTAGTCAAATTTGCAGTGGAGCAGCAAAGCAAATGGCAGGGTCTTGGAGGGACCAGGGGGCATGTCCCATTTCAGCAGCTGTTTTGACTTTGCTCATCTTGGCGTGCACTTGAAATCTTTGATTTCCTTCTCTGATGCCAGTTCTGCTTAGCAAAGCTTGTAGGCATACACCTCGGGCTCTGAGTAATCCTCCAGGCCCAGTGTCCTGTCACGCACCGTGACTAACTCCTAGTGCCTATGAGGGGAAAAATACCCTCTGAATTAATGCCGAAAATTGAGCAGTATCCTGATGTGGGCACAGGGAAACCCCATGAGAGTGCGTCTTGAGCTCAGGCAATGGTCCGGTAAATTGCATTCAGTTTTGATTCTCCTTAAGGGACCCCCATTCATCTTAAAGAGATATGTGACATACTGAAGCTGAGAAGCAGTGTGGTCTAGTGGTCAGAGGACTCCTGGGTAATTTTCTTGCCAGTGTGTGACCCTAGAGTCCCAATTTTCAGATGTGTCTTCTAATTTTGGGTCCCTCAGATCATCTTAAGCCATTTAACTTCTTAGTGCCTCAGTTTCCCCATTGTAAAAGGGGGTGTGTCATAGCACTCGTTTACCTCCTGGGGCACTGTGGGGCTTAATTCATTAACACCTGCCGAGTGGATGAAATAAAAGGAAGCGATTCTCCCACATCTGCAAAGAGCCAGCCTAGGGCTATGGGAAAAAGTTCCCAGTGAAAGACAAAAGTCTCATCTCAGCAAGGTTGCGCTCTCCTTTGCAGGCTCATCTGATATCTGTTTTGCAACTGCATTTCCCAGCCAGTAGAGCCAGGTGGCCATAGAAGAGATGGACCCAAAGCGAAAAGTCCAAACAGAATCACGCCAGACATTGTAGCTGTTTCAGATCTAAACCTGGAGCCTGGTCTGACTTTTCCAAATTGCCCCACTGCCCTGGATCCAAGCCCTCCTGAACTCAAATCCAAAAGCTGGATCACGACGTACCTCTTGAGCCCATCTCTAATTAGTACCACAACGAGCATTGTCCAGCATTTGGGGGACAGGTTTTCAGAGGAATGAGGCTCCTTGGTACTGGATTGCACCACTGCTGAGACTGCACTGCACATGCTGGGATCTGCCTCCAGCTGGTTGGAACATTTTCAATGAAATGAACGTGCTCAGAAATATGCAGTTCCCTGAAGCCGAAACATTTCCCGGAGACGTATCAATTTTGACAACGTTTTCATCAGAGAGCTTGAGAGACAGGATCTAACGCCCTGATCTGGAATATGCCAAACCCACTTCCAAAGTGAACTAAACGAAATCGAATTGAGGCCACTTTAATTCTGAAGAAGAGCCCCCCACCAGAGGTTTAATGCAGTTTAACTGATCCCCTCTAAATTCACATCTTTAGTTAATTCAGATGAATATTCCTTAGTGTCCCTGTGTAGATAAGCCCTAAAACTTATGTTGAAACCTCGAAAAAGGCCCCGAAGCAGAACTGGTGGCCTCCAATCAGTTCTAGTCCCGCGATCCTTTCACTCCACATGTCTGCTCCCTTGTGACGGTCCTGGAGGGGAGTCGATGAGTCAGAGGACTGGCTCCCTCGGCCGCTTGGCCAACCCACCAGCAGAGAAGCTGGTGCTGAAGAGCGGAAGGATAGAGCCTAAACATATACCCGCGCCTGCAAACCTAACCAAACCTGGGGGTTGTAATTTCAGGCCCAGCAGCCTTGTCCCTTTCGTAGTGCGGCTCCTGCAGGCTGCAGCCCAGCTGACGTGGGCTTGTGCCGGGCTGCACCCCAGCAGAAATTTCATCACCGCGTTCTTTCCGTCGGCCGCTATGCCAGGAATGAGCTTTGGCAGCCGCCCCGTTGCCCGTAACGAGATCGTCGGTTACTGACGGGGTTAGTGGGAGGATGGCAAGCTCTCCAGAGGAGGGGGCTGGCTCGGAGCTTGCCCACCCCCCCGGTGTGGGTGCGTCGGTGTGCGAACCGGGCTCAATGCGTGGTGGGGCAGCTCTGGGTCGGCGGCCCGGGTGCCGTCGTCAGGAGGGCCGGCGCCTGGTTGAGCACGCACAACTCCGACGCGAGCCTGGATGAGGCGCAATGGTTTCCCCCCGGTCTCTGGAGCAGCTGGGGCCGCTGAGGAGCGACACCAGCCCACGACGACAAACGAAGCGACGGCCTCGGATTTTGTCCCAGCTCCAACCCAGGGTCTTGTTTCTGCACCAGGGCTGACAATTCAGGCTGGCAGAGAAGGCAACACAAACCATAGGCAGGGCCCTAGCGCCATCAGGAGCCAACCCCAGTTGTTTGCCACCCTTCTCACCATGCCAGCGGGGTCTGTTAAGTGCCCCCCTCTCCCGCCCCAGCTACCACACACATGCAGTCAGGGTCAATTATGGGACTGGCACAGTCAGACCACTGAGGAGCAGCAGAGAGAGAATGGGGCATGCTCAGAGGGCAAAATATACAGGGTCAAATTAAGCAGGGGCCGGACACGGCGCTTGTTGTTAGATGTCTGGGAGCCCCGTCGTTCAATCCCTACTCTGCTGCCTTGGGCCAGGCGCTGATCCCCTTTGTAAGTGGGGTTAATAATCCTTTGTTGTGTATTTACATGGGCAGCTCGTGGGCGGGCACTGCCTCTCCCTGGGTGTCTGTATTGCACCCCTGGCCTCCTAAAGTGCTTTCGTAACAAACGACGTCATTAATAACAACCTCCGGTGCAAACGGGACAGGGAACAGGTGTAAGTGATTCTTTGCGGCTGTCTGATTTGCACGCCTGGCTTCAGTCGGGGTGGCCAACGAGTGGAACAAGCACCCCGGGCTTACAATCAGCTTTGTTCCTGCGGGCGGCCCCTGTGGCAGCCGCTCCAGATTTGCACCGGTCAAGGTGGAGGCAGAGTCGGGGGCTGGGGAGGGTGGGGGCAGCTGTCATAGGGAAAGCGCTAGCCGGTGAGATCAGGCCTTGTCACTTGACTACGAGTCGTCTTTCGGCTGTCTATTCGGAAAAAACAACTCCTTGGGAACACCAGCCTGGAGAGCCAGAAGCAGAGGGAGCTTTTTGTTGGCAGGCACTACCCGGGCCGCACACTCCCCTCTTGCCCCAGTCATGGGTCCCTCCCGGGAAAGGACGAGCCGTTGGAGCTGGAAGCAAGGAGGAGCTGTGCATGGCTATCTAGCCCTGATACCGTCCACACGGCACCTGACCCGGGGACGGGGAATCCGAACATAACCTAGCGCGTGCCCAGGGAGGTGGGCAAAAGGGGGGGCATTATTTCACACCAACGTGGCACTTTTGGCTGAGGAGCTGATGGCATTTGGAAACAGCAGTCAGTGAAGCCTCATGGCTCCCCTGGGCAGCCGGGACCATAATCCCCAGTTTATAGGTGGGGAAACTGAGGCATGCGTGGGCCAGAATTTGCACCAGATCTGTTGCAGAGCTGGGCAGAGAATCCAAGTCCCCTCAGCCCCCCCATGCACCAAACCCTCCAGCCTTGTCCCTCTCTGAATAAGAGAGGGGTGAGATGAGGAAAAGGAGGGGTGGGAAAAGCAGGGAGAGGAGAGGACTCATTTTCCTGGCCATACCCGTGGCTTTCAAACCCTCCCTGGCACGGCCACTCATCACAACAGGATGGGACATGCTTGTGAGCTCCCCACCCAACCGCAGCCAGCCCTGCCCTTGGCCTCGCTGCGGGGATGGATAATCACGGGGTGGGAGGGTGCCCGGGTGAACAGTTCGCTCTCCCAGGGAGCCCGCACATCACATCTCACGTAGACACTGAGCCATTTGATTGGGGGTTGGGAGCTGGTGTAAGCAGACCCCCCCCTCCACCCCATGTGCTGTTGCCTGTCACGCCAACTCAGGGAGAGAGAAGTGCTAACGTGGCCCCCCAAGTCATAAATTTGGGGTCTTTGGCCGACGGCCCAAATGGAAACAAAGCCCTGGCGGATGGGGCTGGGGGAAAAGCAGATTCCAAAGGAGGAATGCTGGGAGCAGGCTGAATTACAGGGCCTTTCCCACACACAGCCATCACGGCATTAAATGCTAAATTAGCCCACGGTAGCGATCGCGCTCCACCCCGAGGCTGCAGGCGGGGGCTATGCATCTTCAACCGATGCGAATGGTCTCCTGGTTTCGCATGCTGACTTCCAGATTGGTCTCATCCCCAGCCCCCCGGTCTCTTCCCCCTTGCCAGCTGTCTCGCTGTCTGGGCAGATGTTTCTGTGCCTCCGAACGAGAGAGGAGAGCAAGCTGCAGCCTTCAGCCCCACAGCTGGATTGCAAACATCTGGATCGGGGGAGGGCTTGGCTATGGGAGTCCCAGTCACGCCGAGGCTATTTGCAAAATTTGGAGGCCGATTTCAAACGCACCACGCCACCCCCAAATTGTGGGGGGAGGGGAGGGGAGAGCTCAGCTCTGGGGGTCTCGGTTCAGGCTGAAGGAGAGTTTAAACCGCCCGGCATCACAGGAGGAAGAAAATAAGAGCTGACCCAACTCTGCAGCCCGATTTGGCCTCAGATCCGCACTGCACTGGAGAGAAGCTCTCTGACTTCACCCAGGGGAATAAGGGCCAGGCTGAAATCCTGGCCTGGTGGAATCAGTGGGAATTTTGCCATTGACTTCAGTGGGGCTAGGATTTCACTCAGACTGAGCTCCCCTCCTTTCCTCTTCTCCTGCCCCGAGACCCCACTTCCTCTTTGCACAGGCTCGGCTACTGCTTGAGCGCCAGGGCTCAGGGCCGTTCCAGGCTGAGACGTGATCCCGCAGTCCCTGCCCCTTGTGTGCATTGCTAGTTGCTAACAAACGGGGGGGGTGTCTCCCCCTGCTGGTGGCTCTACCCCGAGAACCCAACCGCTTGTCAGAGGTCTGGCGCTCCCCTGGCTTGCAGAGCACAGTCCGCCCTGGCCTCTGCAGGTGCAAGTCCTGCTGGAGCCAGCAGGGGTCGCCCCACTCGCCCCAAGGCAGAATTGGGTCACTCCATGGTTGTCGGATGGGACTGGAAGATCTGCCCAAGGCCCTTCTGGACTCACAGACTCATTCACCTCCTTAAGGCAGATCTTCTGCGTCTGGGAGCTGCCGTCTTCCACAGGCTGCGCTTGTGAAGCCCTGAGAAAAATATCTGAGCAGCTTCTGAGGGCTTCTGAGCAGCCCCGGCCTAATGCTGAGGCCCCTCAACTCCCAGCAAAGCCACTGGGCACAAGGATGCTTGGTAGCATCCCAAAGGCCCTTAGCGTACACACGAGACCTGCACACCCAGCGCGTTCCAGGGGTAAGAAGGACCACTGGGATGGCCATGCCCAGAACAGCAACACAAAGCGGGCGATCGGCTCCAGCCCGCAGCATGGCCAACGGTGGGGCTTCTGCCCTCTTCAGGGTTCATTTGCATGGTGCAGCAACGAACGTGGGCGCAAAGCGGGATAGCACGTTTGCACTTTACCTTGAGGGTAAGCAATGCGGAGCGATACGGGCTGGGTTAGAAAATGGATGCTGCCCATTGGTAACTGGTGTGGGGTGCTCAGATACCCCAGTGGTGAGTGAGGGGTAGGAGCAGCATTGAAGCAGGCTGAAATAAGCTACTACCTTGAAGCAGCGATGAAAAGGCCTTGACCCTGGGCACACGAGAAGTAGGCATGGACAAGTGGGTCGTACCAGCCACCTGCTAGCCTGTTGAACCAAACCTGACCTTCGGTGCATTAGTGTCCGACCAATATGTAGTGTCAAGAGGAAAAGACTGTAGCCCAGCCCCGAGGAACCCTTATCTCCAGAGCCTGGGAATTCCCAGACTTCATGGCTGACGCCCAGAATCCCCAGGCATGAAGAAAACAACAAGGGAGCCAGCTATGGAAAGCTCACTGTCCATGAACCACACCTAGGAAGGTCCAGAGGAAGGGTCTGCGCTCAGGTGTTTTACCTCGGAGCCCTCGCCACCGTGGATGAGCCAGAGGGAAATGGCCCAAGAGGCGTTTCTGTCCCTGCTGCAGACAACGGGGACATGAGGAGCTGCTGGCCAAAGAAAGGAACGAGAAGGCAGAGACGCCTTGGCAGGGACTGTATGTTACAGCAGCAGGCGGGGGGAGAGGTTCTTCCAGCTGTTGACATTGTCCCGTCAGCAGCCAGCGAGGTTGGTTGGATTGCCGGCTCTGTCAGAAACTGACGGGGACCATGTGGCAGCTGACGCAGAGGAGAGAGGCCATGCCACGGCTTTTTTATTTACGATTTCATTGCGTTTGCAGCTGCCTGGGCGTCAGGGGCTGGCGGGCTGCGGCACGGTGGCCTTGCGCCAGACTGAGACGCTGCGTCAAGGAAAGTGTGGGTTCCAGCTACTGCAGAACGTACGGCGGCCCCTGGGGTCCCACCGCATGGTTCGCCACTAATTGAACGAGGCCGGCTAACCTCTCATTGTGGCCACCAGGAGCAACCTCCGCGGGAAGGGGTGTGGGGATGAAGAATTAGAAAGGATGGGCCTGGTCCATCCTCCAGAACGGGACTGTCGCCTTGTGTGAAGCTTTGAACGCTGGAGTGCAAGACGGGGGGCCACGTGCGGGAGAGGAAACCCTTCCTTAACACAAGGCCTGCAAACCCCTCCTGTGGCTACCCTCTGCTGGATCAGTTCCATCGTTCATCTGGTGCCGATCTAGTGACCCTTCTCCAAGAAGAGACAAGTCCCAGCCAGGAACAGGGCTGTTTGCGCATATTTCGTCTGAGACAGGTGGTTTGGGCTGTCGCATAAAGAATGGCAGTGGACAGCAGCAGGGATGGCTTAATTCTAGCAGCAGTTACTGTGCAATCTTGGGAACTCAGGCTCTGGGCCTGGGTCTCTCCGTCTGGGGAAAGGAGATAAGAACATAAGAACCGCTATACGGGGTCAGACCAATGGTCCATCTAGGCCAGTATCCTGTCTTCTGACAGTGGCTGGGGCCAGGTGCTTCAGAGGGAATGAACAGAACAGGGCAGTTATCGAGTGTTGTCCAGTCCCAGCTTCTGGCAGTCAGAGGCTAGGGACACCCAGAGCATGGAGTTGCATCCCTGACCATCTTGGCTTATAGCCATTGATGGACCTGTCCTCCAGGAACTTATCTCATTCTTTTTTGAACCCAGTTGTACTGTTGGCCTACACAACATCCCCTGGCAAGGAGTTCCACAGGTTGACTGTGCTTTGTGCGAAGAAATACTTCCCTTGGTTTGTTTTAAACTGGCTGCCTGTTAATTTAATCAGGGGACCCCTGGCTCTTGTGCTATGTGGAAGGGTAAGTAACACGTCCTGATTCATTATCTCCACAGCAGTCATGATTTTATAGGCCTCTGTCATATCCCCCCTTCGTCATCTCTTTTCTAAGCTGAACAGTGGCAGGCTTTTACTCTCTCCTCACATAGAAGCTGCTCCATCCCCCTCATCCTTTTCTTTTGCTTTCTCTGCACCTTTCCCAATTCTCATGTATCTTTTTTGAGACGGGGTGCCCAGAACTGCACACTATATTCAAGATGTGGGCGTACCATGATGTATATAGTGGCATTTTGATATTTTCTGTCTTATTACCTACCCCATTCCTAATGGTTCCTAAAATTCTGTTCGCTTTTGTGATGGCCGCTGCACTTGGAGTGGATGTTTTCAGAGAACTATCCGCACTGACTCCAAAATCTCTTTCTTGAGCGGTAACAGCTAATTTAGACCCCATCATTTTGCATGGATAGCTGGGGATTATGTTTTCCAATGTGCATTACTTTGCATTTATCAACGCTGAATTTCATCTGCCGTTTTGTTGCCCAGTTACCCGATTTTGTGAGATCCCTTTGTAACTCTTCGCAGCCAACTTTGGACTTACCTATCTTGAGTAATTTTGTAACATCTGCAAACTTTGCCACCTCACTGTTTACTCCTTTTGCCAGATGATTCACGACTATATTGAACAGCCGTAGTCCCCGTGCAGTTCCCTGGGGGACTATGCTATTTATCTGTCTCCACTGTGAAAGTGTCCATTTATTCCTGCCCTGCAATATTGACTCACTTACTGTGGTGGGGGTTGAATTTGTTCCTGTCTGTAAAGGGCTTTGAAGACACAGAGCCCTTTGCCTTCACTGCGATAGCTCGAGTTACTCCACTTCAGCTAGCCTTGCTCCAGTGAGGGTGACCACGCTGCGGCCTTGTCTACACCTGAAACCCTACAGCGGCACAGCTGAAGAGCTCCAGAGTAGACACTACGTATGCCGGCAGGAGGGGTTCTCCCATCGACGCAGGTAATTCACCTCCCTGAGAGGTGGTAGCTAGGCCGATGGAAGAGTTCTTCCATCAACCTAGCGCTGTCTACACCAGAGGTTAGGTTGGTTTAACTGTGCCCCTCAGGCACCCCTGAACGATGTAGCTGGTTCACGCTAATTTTTGTGTGTAGATCAGGCCTGTGAAGCAACACCCGAGCTACACAGGCCTGTCTACACTACAGAGTTAGGCCAATGCAAGGCAGCTTACGTCAACCTAACTATGGACGTGTCTACACTGAAATTTTGCTCCCGCCGACGTAACCGCCCCGCTACGCTGACTTACTAACTCCATCTCCATGAGAGGCATAGAGTCAAGGTTGATGTAGCTGGGGCGATGCAGGGTCAGCGGAGACGCCCAGTTGCTTACATTGAGCGTTACCGGCTTTCCGGAGCCATCCCACAATGCCCCACGCCGACAGTACAATCGATACAAGCTCACCTGCTGAGGATGCGCACTGCCGACACAAGGAGCAAAGTGTAGACACGCACAAGCGATGTAATTACTGCGGCGGCTGAATGCCGAGGTAAGATAGGTTGACTTCATTTTGTAGCGGAGACATGCCCACAGAGCGCGTTAGCAGCGCAGGGTGACTGCATTAGCAGCTGGTGAGTTGCGCTAATTTGAGATGTTGCCCGTAGCTGCAGCCTCTGTGCCGTGCCAGTGTGAACAACACCGCCATGGGCCAGTTACCTGATGTTTGAAGCACCGCTTAACTTGAGCCAGAGATTTTTGTGTGCGGACAGGAGTCGGGTTACAAGCAACGCTCACGCTGTCCCTCGAGCGAACCTTGCCGCAGAGCCGAGCCCTTGGGAAGGTTAAGGATTATTAACATTGGTGATAGAGTACGTTTCATAGAATCATAGACTATCAGGGTTGGCAGGAACCTCAGGAGGTCATCTAGTCCAACCCCCTGCTCAAAGCAGGACCGATCCCCAACTAAATCATCCCAGCCAGGGCTTTGTCAAGCCGGGCCTTAAAAACCTCTAAGGAAGGAGATTCCACCACCTCCCTAGGGAACCCATTCCAGTGCTTCACCACCCTCCTAGTGAAATAGTGTTTCCTAATATCCAACCTAAACCTCCCCCACTGCAACTTGAGACCATTGCTCCTTGTTCTGTCGTCAGCTCCCACTGAGAACAGTCTAGATCCATCCTCTTTGGAACCCCCTTTCAGGTAGCTGAAATCAGCTATCAAATCCCCCCTCACTCTTCTCTTTATGAGCATGTCAGCTGCAGCCCACAGACTCGTAGCCACTCGCCCACATGGAGTCCTCGCTGGCAGAGAGATTGGCCATCCCACTCCAAGAGGCTGAGAAGACGGATACTTTTAGCTTCTTCTGTGAGGCTGAGGTGTTGCTACCTGCAAGCATAGTGGCTAGTTTTAAGAGCTGTGGGCCACTGGAAGAGCACGGCAAGAACAACTTTCTCGGGTGTACAGACCGACGAGCAACGTTGCGTAATCTTTTGTGCCAGTAGATGGTGCTCTTTATATTAAGCATCTTCATGGTTATGCTGGGAGGGGCTAACGGCTGCCATCAGGTGAGTATTGGACACAAAAACAATCTCAGCTCTCATTAAAGCCAACAGGTGCCAAGCACCATCCTGCAAGCTCAACAGAAAGAGCAATTGAGCCTCTTGATGTGGTAAAAAATGCTGCGGACAAGGGGGGCTACCACCCAAGGCATTAGGCCATGCAGCCAGGCCAGAACTAACCTACGTAGGGGTTTCCCTGGCTGCAAACACAGGGCTAGGATATCAGGAGCATACTGTGTGCCTTGGAAGCAAAATACCAGGAGAAGGAGTTGTGAGCCTAATCCTGAGGGGAAGCAGAGAGACAGACCTTCTTGGGCACAGAGCCTCCTTGAGTGGCAGATGGGGGGATTTCTGGGCAAGGGAACTGCCTGCTGCTATTTATTTCTACCGTGTTTAAGGAAACAGGACTTTGTGGACTTTTATTTTTTTGTTAATGAACAAGATTGCACCAAAGAATACACCTGTCTCGTATGATCCATTTCTCCTCCTAACAGAAACAGACCTGCAGGGCCCTGCATTTTGCAGAACCACTCATGCCAAAGGAGCACCAATGGATACAGCTATGTCACTTTTATATCTCACTCTAGTAACAGCAAAAAGAACAGGAGGACTTGTGGCACCTTTGAGACTAACAAATTTATTTGAGCATAAGCTTTTGTGAGCTAGAGCTCACTTCATCGGATGCATGCAAGCTTATGCTCAAATAAATTTGTTGGTTTCTAAGGTGCCACAAGTCCTCCTTTTCTTTTTGCGGATACAGACTGACACGGCTGCTACTCTGAAACCTGTCTAGTAACAGGTTGGACTTGTCTCTTATGCAGGTGACTCCAGGAATTTCCTTCATGGAAAAAACTGCTGGGTGTTTTTGCTGTGTTATGTTATACAGTAGAAGGATGCACATTGAAGTGGCTTTCTAAAACAGTCTGATACAGCTCTCAGAGTCTTTTCTTATTCTCTTCCAGCTCTGAGTTCTGCCAACAAAACAACAAAACAAAACAAAACAGAAAAATTTGGGAAGATAGAAAAATACAACTGTTTTGCAAATGTAATCTTCAACCAAGGTGTGCCTGCCGAAACCCAGCAGTGCCAGAGTCCAGGTCAGATGCTGCAGGGAGGGGCACTGTGTAAGAATCCATAAAAGTAGAGAAAGAGTTCCAGAACCAAGCAGCCCTAAAACAGTGTTGCACCCAGGTCTGGGTCTAGAACTTGAGATGCTTGGAATGTGACCAAAGAGAGTATGGTGTCAGAGCAGAGCATCTGCAAAGCTACCTGGGAAAATCCCCAGGCTCCGGTGGTTTACCTTTCAGTTCTAAGGAGGAGACTTAACTGAAGGCTGATTAGCAACAGCGAAACCAGGCTGAGTCAGGTCAAATACTGGTGAGAATCAAGCCGAATTGCCTGCAACTAGGAACATTTAAATAGATAAAAATTGAGGGAAAAAATGCATAAACGCCGTAATTTCACGCAACTGTGAAAATTTAAATTGGTACAAATTGAAGAAAAAATGCTTAAAAATAAAATCAATATTACCCATTGGCGTTATTAGTACAAATGAAAAAAATCCGCCAAACCTAAATATGTAGGCCATGTTGTTGTAGCCTTGTTGGTCCCCGGATATTAGAGAGATGAGGTGGGGGAGGTCATATCTTTCACTGGACCAACTTCTGCTGGTAAGAGTCACACAGAGATCTTATTTAGTCTGGGAAAGGTACTCCCAGTGTCACAGCGAAATGCAAGGTGGAACAGATGGTTTAGCATAAGTAGTTAGCACATAAGGGACTATTCAAGATGGAGTGGCCTGTTAACACCTCTGCAGTCATAGGACAAAAATAGGGGGGAGGGTGTTAGTTGTGTGGCACTCTGTACCTCAAAGAAGCACCCTGGAACCCCCATATCCACCCTGTCATATAATTAGGATATATTTCATACAAAGCATGCCATGTACGATATCATATGAAAGGTCATGATCTGCTGAAACCCATTGTTCTGTCCAAGTATGTATATCATTAGTGTGTGTGAATTTATGGGATTTTTCTGTATGTAATATGTTTGAGAGTCTCTAATGCTTGGTAATGAATCACTCCCAGGAGGGTGTTAAACGATCATTAATCAACAGGGGAGTTGTAATCCAGGGGTTTACGATTCAATGACAATTGTGCAAGCACCAAACATAGGGGACTGCTCAACTTTATGACTCAGTTGCACAAGACCACACCAGGGGGATTGCTCAACTCTGTGACTCAGCAAAGCCCACCAGGTATGCCAGGGCTAGTGTCTTCCAGGCATATGGACTGAGGGTGTAAAATAAGGGACAGTGGCATCATGCCTTGGCCTTTCTCCTCCCCCACCTACACTGGAAGCAACAAAAATGCTGAGAAGATGAAGACTTCAACTGAGGAGACTGGTCCCAAGCTTGACAGAGAAGCCTGTGTATTAAGAACTGTAACATCCAGTGGGGTGAAAAAATTGCTTGATCTAAATACTGCCTAGTGTAATAAGGTTTAAGATTTAGATTGTGTGGTTATCTTTTATTTTCTTTGGTAACTATAAGTGGCAGGCATAAAAGGTCAGAGATAATCACTTAACATTTATCTTTCTATAGTTAATAAATCTGTTTTATATTTTACCTAAACCAGTGTGTTTTGGTTGAAGTGCTTGGGAAATCTTAGCTCAGTTTACAAAGGCTGGTGCATTGTCCTCTCCACATTGAGGGAGGGGCAGATTGGTTTATAAATTAGGGCTAGACAGTACAGTTCTGTGTTGTTAGGCTGGGGAGCTAGGGGGAATTGGCTGGTGCTTTTCTCTGTGTGATTCGTGAGTGACTCTGGGAGCACTCATGGACTCTAACTGGGTGTAATGTTGTGCTGAGTGATAACAGTGCCTGGAGGGGTTTTCTGCTTGTCACTAGCAAAGCATTGTGAGAGACAACCCAGGCTGGAGAGGTAAGAGGTCACAGCAGTACCCCAGTTCCAGGTTGTACCCCAGGAATTCCTTCACGAGTGGGTAACAGGTTGTTGTAATGAGCCATAGATCCAGTGTCTCTCTTCAGACCATGATTTTACATGTCTAGCAAAATTAATGAATTTAAGCTCCCAGGCTTGTCTTTTAAGTGTTGTGCAGGGTTCCTTTGAGGATGAGGATTGAGAAGTCAGATCTAGAGCCTGAATTCAGTACTGGGCAAACTGGTTGAAATTATAATAAAGAACAATATTGTCAGACATATAGATGAACATAATTTGTTGAAGAAGAGGCAACCTGGTTTTTGTGAAGGGAAATCATGCCTCACTAATCTACTAGAACTCTTTGAGGGGGCCAACAAGCATGTGGACCAAGCGGATCCAGTGGATATAATGTACTTAGATTTTCAGAAAGCCTTTGACAAGGTCCATCACCAAAGGCTCTTACGCAAAGTAAGCTGCCACTGGCTAAGAGGAAAGGTGCTTTCATGTATTGGTAACTGGTTAAAAGATAGGAAACAAAGGGTAGGTATAAATGGTCAGTTTTCAGAATGGAGAGAGGTTAATAGTGGTGTCCCCCAGAGGTCTGTTCTGGGACCAGTCCTATTCAACATATTCATAAATGATCTGGAAAAAGGGGTAAACAATGAGGTGGCTAAATTTGCAGATGATACAAAATTACTAAAGATAGTTAAGACCTAGGCAGACTGCAAAGAGCTACAAAAGGATCTCTCAAAACTGGGTGACTGGGCAACAAAATGGCAGATGAAATTTAATGTTGATAAATGCAAAGTGATGCACATTGGAAAGCATAATCCCAATGATACATATAAAATGATGGGGTTAGCTGTTACCACTCAAGAAAGAGATCTTGGAGTCATGGTGGACAGTTCTCTGAAAACATCCACTCAATGTGCAGCAGCAGTCAAAAAAGCAAACAGAATGTTGGGAATCATTAAGAAAGGGATAGGTAATAGGACAGAAAATATCATGTTGCCTCTATATAAATCCATGGTATGCCCACAGCTTATATATTGCGTGCAGATGTGGTCGCCCCATCTTAAAAAAGATATACTGGAATTGGAAAAGGTTCAGAAAAGGGCAACAAAAATGATTAGGGGGTATGGAATGACTTCCGTATGAGGAGAGATTAATAAGACTGGGACTTTTCAGCTTGGAAAAGAGACGACTAAGGGGAGATATGATTGAGGTCGATAAAATCATGACTGGTGTAGAGAAAGTAGATAAGGAAGTGTTGTTTACTACTTCTCATAACACAAGAACTAGGGGTCATCAAATGAAATTAATAGGCAGCAGGTTTAAAAGAAATAAAAGGAAGTATTTCTTCACAAAACGCACAGTCAACCTGTGGAACTCCTTGCCAGAGGATGTTGTGAAGGCCAAGACCATAACAGGGTTCAAAAGGGAACTAGATAAATTCATGGACGATAGGTCCATCAGTGGCTATTAGCCAGGATGGGCAGGGATGGTATCCCTAGCCTCTGTTTGCCAGAAGCTGGGAATGAGCGAGAGGGGATGGATCACTTGATGATTGACTGTTCTGTTCATTCCCTCTGGGGCATCTGGCACTGGCCACTGTTGGAAGACAGTATACTGGGCTAGATGGACTTTTGGTCTGGGTCAGTACAGCCATTCTTATGTTCTTATGTTTACAGTGGTCACTTTGTGATAGGGTGTTTTGGTCTTTTATCATTTTCCTGCACAAGTTCATTTGAGAGCACAGTGATTGTCTGGTTTCACCCACATTGTTGTTTTTGGAGCATTGGATGAGGTACACCATATGTTGTGATAGGCATGTGTAGGACTCATGGGTCTTGAAAGGTGTGTTGATCATTGTAGCAGTGGAGATATGCCTGCTGGTTTTGTATCTGTTGTTCTGGAAGGGTCTGGTGCCGCTTTGAGTTGGTGTGTCTTAGTCTGAGGGGAGCTTGCCTCCGATGATTAGTTGCAGAGGCTGGGGGATTGTTGGAAGGCCAGAAGTGGGGGTTCAGGAAAGATTTCTTTCAGGATGGGATCCCCGTCAAGTACGGGTTGAAATTTGATGACACCCTGCATGGGTTCCAGTGTGGGGTGGTAGGTGACAACTAGGGGTGTGCGGTCAGAGGGGGTGTTATTTCTGTATTGATGTTCTCTCGTGGTATGTGGGTGGCCTGATCCATGATGCGGTTTACTTCTCTGGTGGCGTGTCCTTGTTTGGTGAAGGCAATTTAAAGTGTATTAAGGTGTTTATCCGGGACTTTCTTCTGAGAGCATAATCTGTGGTACCTGAGTATCTGGCTGTAAATAACAGATTTCTTGGTATGTTTGGGGTGGTTACTGGATCTGTGAAGGTAAGAGTGAGGGTCTGGGGGTTCCTTGAGTATGGTTGTCTGTAGGGTTCCATTGCTGAAGCCGATTGTGGGGTCCAGGAAGTTGATGCTGGGGTGGGAGTGCTCCAGAGAGAATTTAATGGAGAGGTGGTTGCTGAAGTTGTGGTGGAAATCTATGAAGGCGTTTAAGTCCTCTGTCCAGAGGGTGCAAATATCATCAATGTATCTCAGATAGATCAGTGGTTTTGTGCTGCATTTGTCCAGAAATTCTTCTTCCAGGTGGCCCATGAAGAGGTTGGCATAGTGGGGAGTCATCCTAGGATGACCAGGTAATGGGACCTCCTGTATAGCACAGAGAATTTCAGTGATTCCTGCAACTAGTTTAGCGACCTGTGGTCATACTAGAGCATATGTTTTAGACCGACTTGCAACGATTCTGTCAATCTATCTAGGCAGGCATGCAATACGCACAACACTGCCAACTGCAAGCATTCAAAAATTATGAGTCAGGCCCTCCAAAATCATGAAATGGCCTTAAATAACATGAGATTTTCGACAATAACAAACATTTCAGGTTTTCTCTTGCTTTCTGTTTTTTTGAGGCTCTGGAGTTGCACTTGGCTCCTGTTTCCAGGTTTTTCTCTGCAACGCTGAGGGCAAGAAACTTATTCTCTGTGGCTGAAAACTGAATTCTCAGCCCAGTCACTTGGCTCCAGATGCTGAGGCTGTAAGAAAAAGACTCACATCAAAGTTGGCAGCGCTGTCTAAGTGGCTCCTCCTACCTTAGCGTTTTCATAAATTCATAGACTCCGTGGCCCAAAGGGACCCCACTGTGATCATCTAGCCTGACCTCCTGCATAGCCCAGGCCAAGAGACTGTCCTGACACGCACCTCTGAGCACCTCTGGAGTAGCGGTGTGGCTTTTGTTGCAAACCACACAGGGGAGTATTCGTTTGGTCCTTTCCAAAACTGTTTTCATTGGACTTAAAAAAAAAAAACCCAATGAAAACATTTTCACTGGCCTTAATTTTTCTATAATAGTATCTTTTGGGCCAAGTTTGACAGAGACTCACTGGATGAAAAACATAGTAAATTATTATTATGAATAATAAACGTAATATAATATACTAAACATTTATATTGTGGTAGCATGTAGAGGTCACTGCTAGGTTGGCCCCCCTCTCATGCTAGATGTTGTATTAACATATAATCATAATCTCTAGTTCTTATGTAGCACTTTTCATCTATAGATCTCAAAGCACTTTACAAAGGAGGTTCAGTGGCATTGCCTCCATTTTACAGCTTGGGAAACTGAGGCACAGAGTGAGGCTGACGTGACTCAAGGTCATCCAGAACTGGGAAGAGAGCCCCAGTTTCCCCGAGCCCCAGTCCAATATGCTGTCCACTCAGTGTTCCCAATAACAGTATAATAAATTATAGTCTCCATGCTAAGGATTTTATAATCTAAATGACAAAGATGTAGCTGGTGGACTGGACAATAAGGAGGCTAGGTTGGGTTAGGAGGGAAATAAATACAATAGGAGGAGGAGAATTCTTAGCTGGTCAGTAGCATCACCGTGATCAGGTCACACTTTACTGAGGGCAGCACAAATTGATGGAGATCTGTGATTTCTTTAACCACGGAAGCTTTTAACCAAGGCAAAAAAAACCCCCAACAACCCCCAAACCAAAAATCCTCAGCATAATTGTACCAAGGCCTGGAATGATCGCTAGAAAGGAAAAGGCTTTCCAGAATTGATGCAGCCAAGAAAGGAAGCCAGGGTTAAAGGGACAGGGGCAGGATTCCAGAGGTTAACCCATGGGGAGGATCGGCCGTGTGATAAGCAGCAGCAGGTGGGATGGGGAAATTAGGTTGCTCCAGCCATCCACAAAATTCAGCCAGAAGCTAATGTTAGTGTATCTCCTTTTGCATCAGCATCGGAGGCGGAATGGGGGAAGCAGAGCCCTCCTTCAACATCTCCGACACAGTTTGCAGAGGAAAGGCCTTTGAAAGAGAAGAGGCCAGAATAAAAAGCCCAGAGAGTTTTGTCTGGCATCAAGGTTTTGGCACCTCCTCAGACATTCGCTGCCAAATGCTACCAGGACTCTCTTCCTGTAGTGTCCCATGTTAGCACATGATAAAGTCATTAACACCATTTTAACACTTTGATCTCTGGAATCTGCCACTTGGGATTCAGTCCGGTCACTCCTCAGCGTGGCCCAGAAGGGAATGTTCCTAACTTCAATCCTAGCTAGGGACGGGATGGACATCAGAAGGCTCCGCTGCCCCCGCTCAAGGGGCTACTTCATCCTAAGCTACGGAATCTGCTAGATTCGCACGTGCATCTAATCAGAACTGCAGGGCACGGGACTCAGGGACCCAAGAAGTCCCTGCCAGTCCCACAGGACAAGCTTTCCTGCATAGACGAGAGGTACATCCTGCTCCCAGTTAGGTAAGAAATTCAGTGGGAGGAGTGACTCTAGTGTTATTTCCATTTTCCTGGAAGCAGAGGTCATTGGAGACAACGGGCTGAGAAGACAAGGGGACTTTTACAAAGCGAGACACTGGAGCTTGATAACAAAGTTCCTAGACGACAGCATGAGCTTTACTGAGTATTTCTGCATAGCCATTCACAAGGCACTACCCTCTCCTCCAAGGCCCACTCCAGCGTGCATTGGGGTGTCAGGTTCTGTCTACAGTATCAGCATCTTTGATGGTTGTGGGGGGGACGTCCCAGGTTCCCGAGACATCGTAGGCACATCTAGGAGCGAGTGTGCCATTGGGAGAGGTTGAGTAGGCTGCTGTCTCTGAGCTTGGCTGAGGATAGGCTGCAGACCCACCCTAGGACAAATGAGCACTGCCCATCTTGCCTCCGGCATGTGCCAAAAAAGCCCAATAAAAGCTGTCTGAAATATCTTTGACTCCACCAAAGACCACGCAACCTGGCAGAAAACTTGGGAGGGTGGTATATCCACCCCAGCACCCCCAACTCCCTCCAGTAACCAAGCACAGTCACTGCATCCTCAAGACACACGGATTGGACCCAAGATCCCTCCAAATTCTCCTTTGTTGTGTCACCTCCCAAGTGTGGGTGACAGCTTCCCAACCAGCCATTCTGGAGCCTTCACCCATCCCTGGAATGAAACATATGGAAAAGAAATGTATTTTTTTTTTAAAAAAAGGGTCCAGTGTCCTTTGCTACCTCCTCTGGCATATGCACCATGGAGCAACTGTATCAGGATAATCTGTGGGTTTGTCAGGTGCTGTCCCCAGGGTGTGGAAAAGTCAACTGCAAGGCCTTTCAGGTCAACGAAGAATAGCCCGCAAAGTTGGCTTCCTGGTCTACAATCCAACAGCCCTGAAAAACCAGACGTGTCCATTACATTGCTTTTCCAGACCAGCTAACAGATCGCACCTTGCCCCATTTCCCCCTTCATTCGCTGCCCATACTGTCAACCCTCCCACTTCTCCATCCTTTTCTCACACTCGCGTCTTCTTCACGCCGGCTTCCTTGTCGCCCCTCATGTCTTTGGCAGTCATCCACCCCCTGTCCATTCAAGACCATCCTTTCCCACTCAGCCTCCTTCTGCTAACTCAGAGTGACTGTTCTATCCCTATTTAGGAAAAATATCACAATGCAACATTGACGAACCTGCAAAATTTGCAGATGATACAAAGCTAGTTAAGATAGTTAAGTCCAAAGCAGACTGCAAAGAGTTACAAAGATATCTCATAAAACTGGGAGATCGGGCAATAAAATGGCAGATGAAATTCAGTGTGGATAAATGCAAAGTAATGCGCATTGGAAAACATAATCCCAAGGATACATATAAAATGATGGCGTCTAAATTAGCTGTTCCCACTCAAGAAAGAGATCTTGGAGTCATTGTGGACAGTTCTCTGACAACATCTGCTCAATGTGCAGCAGCAGTCAAAAAAGTAATTAGGAAAGGGATAGATAATAAGACAGAAAATATCATATTGCCTCTAAATAAGTCCAATGTACACCCACATATTGAATACTGCGTGCAGATGTGGTTGCCCCGTCTCAAAAAACATATATTGGAATTGGAAAAGATACAGAAAAGGGCAACACAAATGATTAGGAGTATGGAACAACTTCCATATGAGGAGAGATTAATAAGACTGAACTTTTCAGATTGGGAAAGAAACGACTAAGGGGGGATATGATAGAGGTCTATAAAATCATGACTGGTGTGGAGAAAGTGAATAAGGAAGTCTCATAACACAAGAACTAGGGGTCACCAAATGAAATTAATAGGCAGCAGATTTAAAACAAAGAAAAGGAAGTATTTCTTCACATAAAACATACAGTGAACCTGTGGAACTCCTTGCCAGAGGATGTTGTGAAGGCCAAGTTCATAACAGGGTTCAAAAAACAACTAGATAAGTTCCTGGAGGATAGGTCTATCAATGGCTATTAGCCAGGATGGGCAGGGATGATGTCCCTAGCCTCTGTTTGCCAGAAGCTGGGAATGGGCAACAGGGGATGGATCACTTGATGATTACCCATTCTGTTCATTCCCTCTGAAGCACCTGGAATTGGCCACTGTCAATAGACAGGATACTGGGCTAGATGAACCTTTGGTCTGACCCAGTCTGGCCATTCTTATGTTCTTATGTTTTCAGGGCAGATAGAGCCAAGCTCACCTCTGGGGTAACTCCATTGATCTCAGCTGAGATACACTGGGGATGACTATGGCCCATTGAGTCTGTACTGGTTTTCTGTGAGCCTTGTCTTCTGAGCCTAGCACATACTGCAAGTCCTTAGTAATAAACGATCATATGTTAATTCATAGCCAGAGGCTCAGCCGCTTCTGTGACCCAGCAAGGGGGAGCCCTAGGGGCTGGCCAGAGGATCAGCTGTGGTCCCTTTAGATTATCCTTCTCCCTTTAGAAAGCATGAAATAAATATGGCTCTTTGGCCATCACCACCTGTTAGAAAAGTTCCAGCCAGCCCCTGTTCAGCTGATTGCTTTCATTCAGCACAGGGATAAGCAGAGATCTCCCCTGCTATCCCCACCTGCCTTGCTGACAAAGATACTCTGTTTATTTTAGGGCAGGGACACACACACAAAAACCCTGTGCAGAAAGGGAGATACACAAAAGGGACCAAAGCCAGGAGATTGCCAAGGAATTTCAAGGCTGAATGAGGAGCATTCAAGGAGTGACAATAGAGGCAATGAGCTGTGAAAGGGATGAGCTATTGCAGAGGATTTCATTACACACACACACACACACACACACCACTTATTACTTCACTTGCCAGCCGCTTCACTGCCAGGTTTCCCCCTATAAAATTCCAGCTGGAAACCGCAATGCCAGGCAGGAAACACATGTCCCTAACCAAGCTAGATGCATGAACAACTCAAAGGCCATTCTTTCGTTGCAGCTGGTTCTCGCCGTAGCTGGAGGCAGGATGCTGGGGCTAAATAGACCACTGGTTTGATCCAGCCTGGTAATTCTGATGAGCTCTCAGGCTGGTGTCCCCTCAGCAGGTTTCAGGTCGCAGGGGTTTTCTGTATAGTGTTGGTGCAGATTCTCTAATCCCAATGCCTTATAGACAATTACAGTCAGGCTACTTTGTCCAGATGTTAGGCCCGTATTAACAGTCCTGCTCTAATCCCACCGATTAGCTCAGAGCTTTCTAAAAGCCCCAAAGCTGCCTGCCAGATACTGGGAGGTGGAATGGAGCAGCCTCTCTGGGTCTTGTTCTGGGATGTTAATTGTTATTACGTTATTTTATTGGGGTAGTAGCCAGAAGAACCCCAATCAGGATCCCTCATTGTGCTGAATGCTGCACAAACTTAATAGTAACAAAACTGTGTCTGCCCCAAGGAATTTTCATTTTTGGGACCATGAGCCATCAGAATGCTACCCCCTCACTGTTCTTGAATGTGGACTTCAAAATCCTCCTTTGTCCCCATTAATTTCATTTCATTTAATTTCATTTCCACATTTCCTGGGACTTCTTAGAGGAAAGGGAATCTAGTGGACTGAGCACCGGCCTAGGATCTAGGAAATCCCAAATGCCCCAGTTCTTCCCCTGTTTTGCTGAGCTACTTCGCTCTGTATCTTGGTTTGGCCTGACCGGAAAGCAAGGTATCCTTTTCTTCTCACAGTAAACCTCTGCTTGAGCTTGTCTGTTCATAACGAGGACACAGAGCGTCATCGTTAATGTCGCCTGTGTTTGGAGATCCATTTTTGACATTGTTTAGATTTCTTTTTTAATCACTGTTTTTTGTTCCAAGGGAAATTGCCCTGCATATATAAGTACATGTTTTTCTAAGCAAACGGATTCCTTTACATTACAGTTTGTGGGATGAAAAGCAAACAAAATACAAAACTCAAAAATGAGACCAATGTGCCCAAATCTGCATCATGCTTTTGGGGTTTGGGAATCATATGGATTTTTTCCTCCGCCTCTTTCCGAGCATGAGCTTTATGAGCTCTACCTTCCCCTGACCTTAAAAGTCCCTGGTTTCACATCCTCTGGGTAATTTTGGTATATTTTTGCAGCATTTTGTGTCTCAGTGTGTTCCATTTGCTCTGTGTATACAGCACCGCAGTAGACAGCCAGGCATGGCAGTGGGGGAAGGGGAAACTGACCCATTCTAATGCTCATCGTCATCAAACACACATAGCCCGTTGAGCCAATCAGAGTGACCATGGCATTGCACCAGGAGCTGCGTAATGAAGTTTCCATATCTGGCTCAATCCTGCGAATCCACAGATCACTGGGAGCAGCCCTGCCGGCGGAACCAGGTAGGGTCAGGATGTGCGCGCCTTCCCTTCATGTGCCGATGGCGAGTTTGAGAGCGTCGCGTTCTGGGGTGTTTTTGTCCCTCCTGGCGACGTGGTTGACAAGCGTGCCATGCTGCTTTGGAATACAATGCGCGACTGAAGGAAGGCCAGATCCTTCTGAGATTGGATGCATTCTCGCCTTGGCATTATTCTGCAACGCTAGCGACTGACCGTTAGACCGTGCTGCTGTGCATGTCAGAGTCAAGGTTGGTCAAGAAGAGCTCGCTGACCATAACTACGTTGCCGACACAGCCTGGCTTGTAGAGAAGTCAGGGAATTTCAGCCCTGCTCTCCAAAATGCTGCTCCCCACTATGGGACCGAACATCTCCTGGCAGAAGACCCAGGTTCAGAACCTCACAGCTGGGCCACCAGAACCCCTGGTGCAGGTGGGGGTGGAGTACTGTGTAGAGCGTTAATGAGTTCATCTAACTAGGCAGCAAGCAGGGTTCAAATGGTGGCAGCAAAGCAGATGTCCTGTGACGAATAGGTCTCGCCCCCTCCTGCATGAAGTCCACGTCTTGCTTATGGACACGAAAAAATCTTTGCACAAAGTTCAGGATTTATCAAACCCGCGTACTACCTGTATTGCAATGTGGGACAGAAACTTGGACCCTCTTACAGGCAGCTGTGGAGGGGCGAGAGGTATTCCATATGTCCTGTCAGTTCCCAACCCTGAGCAGAAAGTGGTTTCACTTTGCACAAAATGTCAGAATCTCTCCAATATCTGGCTTTCATTCAAACCCTGATCCCAAGGAAAAGCCATGGGATCATTAGTCTGTCTAGCCACATCTGTCTTTTTTCACGTGCCTCAGACAAGACCCGCATAGAGGAGATTGGAAGATATGGGTGTCAGGTCTCATTCAAACCGAGCAGCAGTCTCTTGAGCCGCTCGGGAATGATGAAAGGCCAAGTCAGCCATTCCTCCCAGGTGTCCAGCTATTTCAAACCCAGTGATTAGACAACTCAGCTCTCCGCTGCCTGCCAACTCAACCCTGTGAGGAATCTGTGAGCTGCCCAGCACCTCTGCCTTTGTGACAACTTCTTAAGAGCACCAGAGCGGGTCACCTCCTAGCCTGGGCAGCTGATCCACTGAGCTGTCTTGTGTTTTCCCCACCGGACACATTCTAGAGGGCAGCGGACATCTTGGGGGTGGTGGGGAGTCCCGGGAATACTGGTGAGAGGGGAGGGGAGTTGGGTAGGGTCGGTAGGTGCCTACTACAGTGAAACTGAGCAGCTTAGGAAGCATGGCATTATTCCAAATAACAGCGTCTACAAGTCAGCATTTCTCCAATGTGGCCACCAAGGTCGCATGCGGCCACCAGGGGATTTTCTTGTGGCCACAGCCTCCTGGGCTGTGATTGGGGCGGGGGGGAAGTGGCAAAGTAGTGATCCCTCCCTATTGTTCCGGGATGCCCCACCTTGGTGTTGGTTGCTGAAGCTGCCAGCAGGGGTTGGACCCTGCCCCCCCCTCCAGAGACACCTGGGGCACAACGCTGGAGGACCAGGCAGCCCGTGAGTTCCCCGCCTTCCCAGGGGTGGTGGGCCTCAGGCTTTGGGCTTCAGCCCTGGGGAGGCGGGGCAGCAGGCTCTGGCTGTGGGGCTTTGGGCTCCATCCCTAGGCCCCGTCCCCTGTCCATGGGGCTTCAGGCTCCAGCCCCTGCTGCATCCCCCATCCACCCACCCACCAACCCACCCCATCGCTCTTGACCCCCACAGGGCTGAGTAAGTCTGCTGTGAAAAGTGATACTTGTATGTTTGTTAATATCACTTTTCACAACAGACTTACTAGCTAGCAGTGAATAAATCACAGTGATTTGCATGTGTATACGTGTATATTTATTTGTTTTTCCTAAAGCTAATTAAGTATAGTGTGAGAGCGGCCACCGGCAAGAGTTGGTGGCCGCACCCTGAGGCCACCCAAAAATTTGTCCTGAGAACCCCAACATCGCATAGGTGCCTTTTGGCGGCACCCTAACACTTCCACCTGTGCTGACCCCATCTCTCCAGGTCAGTACAATCCTCACACGCTCTCCCCAAACTTTAGGGAATTTGACTGCATTTTTGCCCTATCTAAGATGGGAACCTTTACATCAACTTCAACAGGAGTTGGATCAGGCCCTTGTAGTATAAAAGCCCTGGGACATATACACCAGAGGCGAATCAGTGGTCTGCCAAAATAAAGCAGAAATGTTTCCTGGTGTTTTTTGCCAACGTTGTATCTTAATTTGGGGCAGTGCTTTAGAAGCAAGAGGCGGATTTTCATCTTCTCCAGCAAGTTTTGTCCCTTCCTAACTTTGACATAAAATATCAAAGCCAAACCCATAGCCTCACTGGCATGGCTTCTTTTTCGGTCACCTTTCATTTCTTTGGCTATAAATCACATTCGTTTCAAGCCAAATCGTGTCCCGGTCTGAGCACACTCTGTGGATTCTTTCCTCCATGAGCTCCCTAGGGAAGGAAATATTATGAAAAAAAAAAACCCCCAGCCCCCAAAAGACAAATAAACAAAAAACCAAAACCCCCACACCATTTGCAAGTCTCCTAAACTGGAAAATGATCCTGTTCTCAAGCATCCACAGGCAGGAGACCTTTGTAATAAACACAGGGCACTTACGTCAAATTATATACTCAGAGCTAGCTACAAATCACTGCTTATTCCCCGGGAGAGAGATGAGAGGAAAACATGAGAGAAGCCTTCTTCACAGCTCCAGATCCCATGAAACTGAACTGAACAGAGCATTGGGGAGTTGTTGTTGTGTTTTTTTTTTTTTGGCCCAAACCACTATTTCATGTTGTACTTGGAGCATGACTGCTGGGCCTGGTATTTCACTGAAGGTCTGTCTCTCATCATGAGTGACACTGGGGCTGTGCAAATGACAAATGAGGTGGCCAAGGGGGTCATCTCTGCACACAGTTACCGTGGCTGTGTGTGCAATCATGGTGGAGCCATGGCATTTTTGAACACCCAGTTGGGCAAATCATTCTCCCGCCGTGTGCGGCAACCTCTGTGTTGCAAATGCAAGAGGACACCTGCCGGGTGAGTCCATAAAACCTTTCCACTGTTCAGATCCTGCAGAAAGAGCCAGGTCGCAGGCAATGAGCAATCTGCCCTCCTACACTTAACTTTTATCCAAGGGGGATAAGTTTAGCCCTTTTTAAGCAGGGGCAAAGCCACCTGAGTCAGTGACATTACTGCAGGGGTGAATTTCGCCCAGGGTTCCTTGTCGTCCTGTGTTCGTGCAGAGGCAGGGCCAGATTCAAGCAAAGGCCCTACAAGCTGGTGCCCATCCCTCCAGCTGCAGAAGTCACATGATTATCTCAGACTCTCAGCTGCCATTAAAATCAAAAAGGACATTTCCAGCCCTCGTAGTTGCAAAGAAAACTTGAGAATGTGCCCCAAGGTCATCAATGTACCAATGTCTGCCTGAGTGTGCACAGAGCCTGAAGAAAAGCTCTGAAGGGGCAGAGATGGCTCCATGCATCTCGACGGGGTGTGAGCTCCATGACCTACTGCTCTGGGGACCCCTGCCCACACCATCCCAGCTCTCTGTGAGGTAGGAGCGGAAGCGCACATGGGTTTGGCTCACGTACCAAAGAAGATAACCCAGCATCCTTAGGGGGTTGGATTGGAATCACCTGACACCCTCCCATCTAATTGGAGGAACTGAGAAGGAGGCGGTACTTTTCCAAACTCCGCCCACAAAATGAGCCCTGTCCACGCAAATGGCCAGTTCATGGTAGATTGTGCTGTCTGAGCTTCCCTCGGTGCCCTTTTGGAAGGGCTGGAAGATGGCCATGGGCTCGGCCGGGCTTCTTTGTCTCAGCTCCTTCTTGGCCAGGGGAAAAAAAGTTAAGTGGGGGCATTTCCCAAGGGCCAGCCACTCGTGGCACCAAAATGTGTCGAGGCTTAGTGGGCAAATCTGTGCCTCTCCCATTCGTGTCTCACACGAGGGATGAAATCGTTACACTACCGTCCTTTAAACTGCCCTCCCTGAGCGAACCCCTCCCTGAGAGGAATGTTCACACCTCTCCGAGGTGTCGTTCCACACACATCTGCGCACTGATCACAGGTGTGGGGGTCTCTTCACACTCAGAATGAAAGCTGAGACTGGACATCATGACAGCCGCTTGACGGAGAGGGTGATCTGCTGGATCGCTGTGAACTGGCTGAATTTGAGCCCGGGTCACATCTCATTTGATATTTTCCTGGCAAAAAACTAAGGGGGGTTGGAAGGCAGTGCATCTTTTCTCGCCACTGATGCTAGATGCAGCTGCAATGCACAAGGGACATTCATGCTATGGAGTTAATTAGCTGCCTTTGGGTTAAATATAGGAAGTTTCAGATCGCTCCATCTTGAATCTAACTCAGTGCCAATGCCCATTGACACTGGAATCTTTAAAGAGATGTCATGATTCAGGTGGGCACAAATATGAACTTCAGTGCCCATGTAGGGTTTCAGATGAGGTACCGTGGCTGGGAATGGATTTCTCCTGGGGACGTGACAGCAATCGGCACACACATAATGTTCACTAACTCACAGCCCCTCTCTTTTGATTCGCCAGAATGGAGGGGTCTTTTCCTGGGGAGAAACAAAGAGAACACAAGAACGGCCAGACTGGGTCAGACGAATGGGTCTGTCTGGCCCAGGGTCCTGTCTACTGCCAGATGCTTCAGAGGGAAATGAACAGAACAAGGCGATTAACGAGTGAGCCATCCCCTTTCATCCAGTCCTAACTTCTGGCAGTCAGAGGCTTAGGGCCACCCAGAGCATGGGGCTGCGTCCCTGACCATGCTGGCTAATAGCCATTGATGGAGCTGATGAACACTGAAGAGACCAGCCACCATGATTCACCCGAAATACCAGGAAGGGCAGCAAGCTGACAAAGTTTAATTATGAAGCTAATTCCCACCCTGGCGGCCCAGTGGGCACAGTGCTTTGCACTGCTAGGTGTGAAACTCACATCCGTCCCTAGACCTGTGATCCACCTGGGTAACAAAGGCCGGAAATGCAGAGAAGCTAAAACCCTCAGACCCTGATGAAGATATAGCCACTAGCACTGCATTTCCATGTTCCTTCCAGGAGATGTAGGAGCTGGGACGGGCATCCATGGATGCTCCCCCCTTAGTCCAGGCAAACGACTCCCATGGATATGCAAGTTCTCTCTTTTAATGAACAATTCCGTGTGGACACCAGAAGTAGTGCAGGCCCAGCTGCAGGGGGTTTGTGTGTGTTTGTGCGTGTCTGGGAAGGGGTATACAACTCCGCACCGGGCAAGACAGGACTGATGAGCTAATGTGGACGCAGGTGGCCCCGGCCCACCACACCTGTGAGAGATGCCAGACCTAGGGGGAGGACAGCACAGTTGATAGTAGACCAGACCTCCAGTCCTCGGCTCTTGGAGAGGCAAGAGCTCTTTTGTGGGGATTAGTTCTCCATATTAGCCTGTAAGCCCAGTTGGAACCACAGCTCACCAGAAGCCCTCTGAAGGATGGGAGCCTTCCTTCACAAGTGGGGCTATTCATCTGTGTGAATTGCTTTTTGTGTTCATTGATGGCCGTCCGGGACTCAGATGGAGCCTCGTATGCCTAGATTGGTGTGATGGAACAATCGGCCAACGCAGATCAGAGGTCTGGCCTGGGGCCTAGAAGATGCCCTGGGGAAGGGACCCGGTGAGAGTGTCAAAACTGGATCTAACCCAATGACACTTAAGGCAAAAACTGTGGCCAGAAAAAATGGACTTTTCACCGCATTTACTGATTTTTCAGGTCAACGCAAAGTTAATTTACAGTAGTTAGCCTGAGCTACCCCAGAGCAACACCACTTTCCAGTGTGAATGTAAATTAACATAGCTCTGGGGTTGTGTGCTAAAATAAACAGGGACTAAAATCCACAGTCCTGCGGTTGTTTTTGTTTTTTTTTAAAGTTCCTTCCCTGTGTTGTTTGACAACACTAACTTACATTAGTAAAATAGAAGGGATTTTTTAAAATGCTAATTTACTCCTCCCTGCTGAGGCTGCTTGGTTTCAGGGGATGGTGTGGTCTGGTGGGTAGGCAGCTGCCTAGAAAACAGGAGTGCTAGCTTTCAGTCCTGGAGCTCCCACTGATATCTATTTTCCTTTGTAATGTGTTTTAAGATGAAAAGACCTAGGTATTTCTCAGCGTGACTGATCAATTTCACTCGCCCATTCCCATGGACTAGTTCATTCCCTTTGAGTTTGGCTTTTCAAAACCGATGCGTCGCAAAACTCAAATCTGGATCCAAAGGTCTGCAGATCTGGAATACATGGGGAGTGGGCGGGGGGGGGGGGGGGAGGGATTGGTTTTTTTGCACCCAACACCAATAAAACTACTGTTTAAATAAAGAAAAAGTGAAACATTTTCAACCTGGGGGATATTCGATTTTTGTTAACATTGTTATACCAAACCTAACTATATGAGAGGGCAGATAGATGGGCATGTGTGGCCATAGCTAGATGTCTCAGGTGAAAGCGAGCTTGTCAGTAACAGAGAGCTCATTAGAGCATAATAGATGTTTCCTCAGTTTCAACACACCCCATAGACAAAGCCCGTGGAGAAGACAAGCCCGTACACTTTCTAACTCCCAGCAGGGGTCAACCCCTTTTGGGTCATGCTGGAAGATAAGCACATGTGGAACACACAAAGGATTTTATAATAACGCAGCAGTTACAGACAATTGCCTAATGGGGAACAGATGGGGCATTTTATTTTAAATTGCCTTAACAACATTCCGATCTAAGCTGTGTTTTTTAAGTAATAGGGTTTTAACGAGATGCCCGTGCAGTCTTATGCTACAGCAGGGTTTGATCATGGCTGAAGTTTTTAAATGGTAGGATATTGGTCTTTGCTTCTCCCTCTCTGTGCAGATTTCCATCTGTGCGCGCATTAGATTTTCCGAGACCATTTTACATTTTTGGGGCTGCTTAGTTCCTCCCCACCAGCTCCACTCACCTCAGACCTCAAGGGAGCTGTGTCAAACGGACTTTCCCCTTCAGAGGAGGAGGGCTGGGTTCAGCTATCTCCTGAACATATCCATTCAGGCAAACACTAAAGAGGTGCATTCTTCCATCAGGTAGAAGGTGCTTTAAGAACACAAGAACGGCCATTTCTGGGTCAGACCAATGGTCCATCTAGCCCAGTGTCCTGTCTTCCAACAGTGGCCAGTGCCACTTGGAAGGAATGAACAGAACAGACAATCGTTGAGTGATCCATCCCCTGTCGTCCACTCCCAGCTTCTGACAGCTAGAAGCTAGGGACACCGAGAGCAGGGGGTTGCATCCCTGACCAACTTGGCTAGTAGCTATTGATGGACCTGTCCTCCATGAACTTATCTCATTCTTTTTTAAAACCCCACTGTAGTTTTGGCCTTCACAACATCCTCTGGCAATGAGTTCCGCAGGTTGACTGTGCAGTGTATGAAAAGTGCTTTTTTTTTTTTTTTTTGGTTTTAAACCTCTCTCTCTCTCTCTCTCTCTCTCTCTCTCTCTCTGAGATGCACACCCGTCACAGCACACCGTAGGCCTTCCCTGCAGATTATCTTGCATTGTAAATTAAAAAGCTCAGTAATGAAGATATGTTGTTAAAGGGGCACTGCCAGCCTAAATAGACACAACCTCATGTTCCCTCCTCCCCCTTTCATGTCAATAGGAATTGTGCCTCTAAATCCCCTTGGCAACATTGAGAATTTCAGCCATGTAGGAGACAGAGTGTGTGCACATGTCCGTTTCCCTTGATCCATGACCCCTTTGGGAATGGATATTTGGGACCCTGTCCATCAATCACAAGCACCTCACTGATGATCGTCCCAAGGGGATTGTTATATCCTTACCTAGCTCTTTGCATCCATAGAGCCTAACTCAGTCAATCAGTTTATTATCCCCATTGCTCTGCTGGGGAAACTGAGGCACAAAGCAGGGAAGGGCCCGAAGAGGTTAGGAGCAGCACCAGAGCTACCGAGCACTGGGCGTCTTTGCCTGCAGATCTCCTCAGTGGTGCAGCATGTGAGATTTGCAATGGATTCCTTCGCAGCTTCTTCTTACACAAAGAGCATGTCTACACTGCAAAGAAAACCTGGCGATGCTGAGTCTCAGAGCCTGGGTCAAGGGGATAAAAACAGGAGTGCACACATTCCCACTCGGGCACCGAAACCTGGTGAGGAGCTCAGAGCCCAGCGGGGAACATCTATGCTGCTTGAGTGAATTAACCAGGGCTTGAGGCCTTGGGTTTTTGACTTTGCAGCGTAGAAATACTCCTAGCGGGTTTGGCTGAGATCTGAGCACCATTGTAGTAGGCATGCTACAGACACACACGGAGAACTCACAGTCTAAGCACAAAGGGAGGGAGAGAAAGCAACTGAGCTGTGGTCACACAGCAGGTCCAAGGCAGAGATGGGTCTAGAACCCACGTATTTTAACACTCACCTCAGTGCCCTCTCCCCAGAGCCAAGTGCTTCCCGCAAGACCATAGAATCATAGAATCATAGAATATCAGGGTTGGAAGGGACCCCTGAAGGTCATCTAGTCCAACCCCCTGCTCGAAGCAGGACCAATTCCCAGTTAAATCATCCCAGCCAGGGCTTTGTCAAGCCTGACCTTAAAAACCTCTAAGGAAGGAGATTCTACCACCTCCCTAGGTAACGCATTCCAGTGTTCCAGCCCTTCAATCAAACTTCAGCACCCACTGCCGCTAGCCAAGTGTTTCAGTTAATGACACAGACGTAGGTCATGGCCAGCCATGCGGCACAGACGGATGCTCACTCTACTAGCCACATGAGCAACCCTACAATAACCAGCCAGTGCGCCCAGATGTAACGGAGGAAAATAAATCGCAGCTAGGACACAGCTTCCAACTGGAGCCTGGATCCAAAGGATGAATATTTTGAAGAACAGGGAATGGTGGGGGGAAGGGGAGAATTATGGAAACTCCCTTGACTGTATCTGTTTAGTACCCTTGCTAAATTCAGGCCATACAGTATTTGTGAAACTCCAGCAGACGTTTAAATGAATGATCTCTGCCTTTCACCTACTGTACACTGCAGGCTTTTTTCCTTTCCCTCTGCTGCCAGAATTTCTGGTAAATTACAGACGAGATCTGGTCTTGATTCTCATCCCAGATTTTCAGATGCACTTTGGAGAATGTTATACAAAGGACATGACTGCGGTGATTAAATGTCATCAGCATTTTTTTTACCTATTCGCTTTCTAACAGCTGCAAGTGAAAATATCTTTCCATTTGTCACTGGGCTGGGGAGATGCATGGACAGAGAGCTTATGAATGACACTGGGGTTTGGGAGATTTATCCAGCTTTCCTGAATCCTAAATATCACAGGGCTCTGGGCAGAACCACGATGCTCCAGCAAAGCACAAGTTTCCATTCCACCAGCAACGGCCTGGTTTCCTTAGCAGTTATTATTTATTTGTGTTACGGTAGCAGTAAGAGCCTCACTGTGCTAGGTCTGTATAGACACACAGCAAGAGAGAGTCTAACTAGACAAAGGGTGGGAGAAAGGAAGGGGTATCCTCTCTATCTTACAGAGGGGAACCCCCTCTCCCCCACGGTTTGTGCTCAAGACCCCCATCTGTCCACACACCAATCAGTCTGATTTGGATCAGCCAGCGCTTGGGAACCAGGTCCTGGGACCCTGCTAGCGGGGGTGGGTTGGAGCCCAAGTCCTGCTGTGACTGGGCTCCAAGCCCTGCTGTTTGGCAGCATGGATGCAGCTCAAGCCCCAGACCCGAGCCCAAAGGGCCGCAGGGCGCGGTACGGATGCTTAAGCACAGCTGTGAGACCCGGGCCCAGCGACTGTAAACCCAGGTTTACAGGGCAGTGTGGACGTTCAAGAGCAGCATTGGAAACAGCGAGTCCACAAACCCAGACCCCACAGACCTGGCTTCACAGTGCAGTGGAGACATACCCTAAGTGCCTTGCTCGAGGTCACCTAGAGCGTCTGCGGAAGAGCTGGGAACTGAACTGGATCTGCTCGGAGCCAGGGCAGGGTGTGAACCGCACGGCCACCTTCCCTGGAAAGATGCAGGCTCTGCAGAGTCAGCTGTGTCAGGTGGTGGCCGTACAGTCCAAAGAACACAAGCCAAATGGGTAGCGTAAGAAGGTAGCGAGCAGGAAGCATCAATAGTTAGGAAGCAGGGTTCTGTTGGAGCCCCTAGTCTGCTGTGTGGGGAAACACCAACCCCGGGCCCCAGGGATGGGTTCCCCAGAGAATTCTCCTGGCCTGGTAGCTCCCTCCTCTTCCTCTTGTCCTTTCAGAGCAAGGAGCTCTCCCTGGCTAGCCACTTCCCCATATGTCTGGGCCTTCTGCTGCCACCTGGGTGGGATGTGGCACGTATGGGGTGTGGATGTACGGTGTAGTCAGCACCCCGTTCCAGGAGTGATTGGTCCAGGCCGGGAGTTCAGCAGAATCTGGGTAGTGACACTGTGCAACTAGGGGGGGCGCTTTTCTTGACCTGCTGCTCACAAACCGGGTAGAATTAGTGGGGGAAGCAAAAGTGGATGGGAATCTGGGAGGCAGTGACCATGAGTTGGTTGAGTTCAGGATCCTGACACAGGGAAGAAAGGTAAACAGCACGATACGGACCCTGGACTTCAGGAAAGCAGACTTCGACTCCCTCAGGGAACGGATGGCCAGGATCCCCTGGGGGACTAACTTGAAGGGGAAAGGAGTCCAGGAGAGCTGGCTGTATTTCAAGGAATCCCTGTTGAGGTTACAGGGACAAACCATCCCAATGAGTCGAAAGAATAGTAAATATGGCAGGCGACCAGCTTGGCTTAATGGTGAAATCTTAGCGGATCTTAAACATAAAAAAGAAGCTTACAAGAAGTGGAAGGTTGGACATATGACCAGGGAAGAGTATAAAAATATTGCTCGGGCATGTAGGAATGTTATCAGGAGGGCCAAATCGCACCTGGAGCTGCAGCTAGCCAGAGATGTCAAGAGTAACAAGAAGGGTTTCTTCAGGTATGTTGGCAACAAGAAGAAAGCCAAGGAATGTGTGGGCCCCTTACTGAATGAGGGAGGCAAACTAGTGACAGAGGATGTGGAAAAAGCTAATGTACTCAATGCTTTTTTTGCCTCTGTTTTCACTAACAAGGTCAGCTCCCAGACTGCTACGCTGGGCATCACAAAATGGGGAAGAGATGGACAGCCCTCTGTGGAGATAGAGGTGGTTAGGGACTATTTAGAAAAGCTGGACGTGCACAAGTCCATGGGGCCGGACGAGTTGCATCCGAGAGTGCTGAAGGAACTGGCGGCTGTGATTGCAGAGCCATTGGCCATTATCTTTGAAAACTCATGGCGAACCGGGGAAGTCCCGGATGACTGGAAAAAGGCTAATGTAGTGCCAATCTTTAAAAAAGGGAAGAAGGAGGATCCTGGGAACTACAGGCCAGTCAGCCTCACTTCAGTCCCTGGAAAAATCATGGAGCAGGTCCTCAAAGAATCAATCCTGAAGCACTTGCATGAGAGGAAAGTGATCAGGAACAGCCAGCATGGATTCACCAAGGGAAGGTCATGCCTGACTAATCTAATCGCCTTCTATGATGAGATTACTGGTTCTGTGGATGAAGGGAAAGCAGTGGATGTATTGTTTCTTGACTTTAGCAAAGCTTTTGACACGGTCTCCCACAGTATTCTTGTCAGCAAGTTAAGGAAGTATGGGCTGGATGAATGCACTACAAGGTGGGTAGAAAGCTGGCTAGATTGTCAGGCTCAACGGGTAGTTATCAATGGCTCCATGTCTAGTTGGCAGCCGGTATCAAGTGGAGTGCCCCAAGGGTCGGTCCTGGGGCCGGTTTTGTTCAATATCTTCATAAATGATCTGGAGGATGGTGTGGATTGCACTCTCAGCAAATTTGCGGATGATACTAAACTGGGAGGAGTGGTAGATACGCTGGAAGGGAGGGATAGGATACAGAAGGACCTAGACAAATTGGAGGATTGGGCCAAAAGAAATCTGATGAGGTTCAATAAGGATAAGTGCAGGGTCCTGCACTTAGGACGGAAGAACCCAATGCACAGCTACAGACTAGGGACCGAATGGCTAGGCAGCAGTTCTGCGGAAAAGGACCTAGGAGTGACAGTGGACTAGAAGCTGGATATGAGTCAGCAGTGTGCCCTTGTTGCCAAGAAGGCCAATGGCATTTTGGGATGTATAAGTAGGGGCATAGCGAGCAGATCGAGGGACGTGATCGTTCCCCTCTATTTGACATTGGTGAGGCCTCATCTGGAGTACTGTGTCCAGTTTTGGGCCCCACACTTCAAGAAGGATGTGGATAAATTGGAGAGAGTCCAGCGAAGGGCAACAAAAATGATTAGGGGTCTGGAACACATGAGTTATGAGGAGAGGCTGAGGGAGCTGGGATTGTTTAGCCTGCAGAAGAGAAGAATGAGGGGGGATTTGATAGCTGCTTTCAACTACCTGAAAGGGGGTTCCAAAGAGGATGGCTCTAGACTGTTCTCAATGGTAGCAGATGACAGAACGAGGAGTAATGGTCTCAAGTTGCAGTGGGGGAGGTTTAGATTGGATATTAAGAAAAACTTTTTCACTAAGAGGGTGGTGAAACACTGGAATGTGTTACCTAGGGAGGTGGTAGAATCTCCTTCCTTAGAGGTTTTTAAGGTCAGGCTTGACAAAGCCCTGGCTGGGATGATTTAACTGGGAATTGGTCCTGCTTCGAGCAGGGGGTTGGACTAGATGACCTTCTGGGGTCCCTTCCAACCCTTATATTCTATGATTCTATGATTCTATGATTCAATACAAGGGATGGTCCCCAGTCAGTGCACTGGGGAGTGCAGCCATCTACGTGGCCAGGGGTTTGCTTCCCAGGGCACTGCTGTTTCTCTGTGGCCAGGGTCACTGCAGTGAGGCGGAGCTGCAGCCTGGCAAGTGCTGAGCAGGCCCCGCCCGCATGAGAGGCCAAGCCCAAACCCTGGACCGGGACACCTTAGCATCCCTGTGCAGGACCATCGATGGTGCTGTGGGGCGGCCTCCCTTCCTGTCACTTGATCCCAGGGTAGGGTCACTAAGAATTGCTCATGCGGCCGCTGAGGATTGCCAACCAGCCCCGGTTCTGCAAAGCGACATTCTCGGCATCCCTGGGCCTTTAAGCTGCCAGCAATGTGTGACGCTTTCCTCTTACCCTCCCTCTGAGAGGAAGGGTGGCTCAGGGACTGTGGGCTACCCCGCAATTTTGGGAAACCTAGGTTCAGTTCCCTGCTTTGCCAGTGTTTCTGCGTGAGCTTGGACAAATCATTTCGCCTCATTGGCGAAAGGGGGATAATTTTGTATCTCACGGGGTGTTGGAAGGGTGTTAGAGACGGCGAGATGCTCAGACACTGGAGTAAAAGGAGCTATATAAATACCTTTGATAGGTCTAATTCCTTTTGGGACACCAGGCACTAGCCTCTGAGGCCCTGTGCTTGGCTGACAATGTAATTCTTGTGGCCGTCTCGGTCCCAGGACATTAGAGAGAGCAAGCTTTCGAGCTGCACACAGAGCTGGTTAGTTTCCCAGACCTGAAGAAGAGCTCTGTGTAAGTGCAAATGCTAGTCTCTCTCACCAACAGAAGTTGGTCCAACAGAAGATATCACCTCCCCCACCTTGTCTCTCTAACGTAATTGGTGTCTAGTTTAGATTGTAACTCTCTGAGGCAGGGACCTCACTGTTTTCGTGTCCATAAAGTGCCATGCACACCTATGGCCTCCATTTATGCCAGACGTGTGGTCATGTGGTCACCACACCTGAGGTTGCATCCTCAATCCACTAATAAAGTGCTAATGCCAGACGCTTCAGAGCAAGGTGACGTTCCTGCATATCCACTCATTGTGCAGTGTTCTGTCACTGGATGAGATATTTCTTCCTGACTCCTCGGGCTGGGATCAGGGTAAGCCCTGGAGCCTGGATCCTAGCTAGAGTTACTGGAGGTGCTGTTATTTTCCTTTTACCCATCATTTAAGCAACACAAGAGCCATGAATCTTTTTTAGTCGCCATCACGGCCTTAGATGACCAGAGCAGAGTATTTCTCTGGTGGATCATGGGTTTGGCTCCCCCCCGGACCAAATCAAGGCCAGCGCTCTTCACACTAGTTCTGAGTGTAACACTACCCAGCCTCAACTCCAGCGCGAGTGCCCCGAGTCGGATGAGTCATGCCACAACCTGATGACTCATTTGAGATATTCGTGAGTCCTAAGTGTCCAGCCAATCCAAAAGCCAGGGTCTCTCCAGGTCACCCCAAGGCACCTAATGAAAGCAGCCACTGCAGTCTGCTCAATGTTGCTACCCTCCTGCGAAAGCCATGGCCAGGCGCCCGGCTGACAAACTCCGAAGACATCTGTTCCTGGAAACAAGAGAAGAAAACAATTCCCAGCCCTTAAATAAACAAGCGCTGGCCTGTCCTCCACAGCCCAGCAGATGTCTCTGTGGTCAAAGGAAATGGCTGGTGAGCCATTGGTTGGTGGAAGAACTTTAACAGGAGGGGAGAAGAGAAAGTGATGATGGAATGAAAGAAAGGGAAAGCCATGCAGCTGAGGTGGTGAGGAAAGACAGCGGATACTGGAGTCAGCAAACACGGACGTACGTTAACTCTTGAATCATGTCGCGTTACGATGCGGTGACAGGTGCCAAGTGCCAGACAGTGCCATTGTTCTGTGCAGCTGATTGCACAGAGATGGGTTTGTCACTGCACAGCGGGGATGGGAGAAGGCTTGCTCGCTGCGACAGAACGGCCGGTAAATTCACGGGGCCCTCTTTTCTGGTGTAGAAACTCCCACGTCTTCCGGCTTGTGTGTGCCCACAGTCGTTGACGTGAACTTTTATGATGAGATTACTGGTTCTGTGGATGAAGGGAAAGCAGTGGATGTATTGTTTCTTGACTTTAGCAAAGCTTTTGACACGGTCTCCCACAGTATTCTTGTCAGCAAGTTAAGGAAGTATGGGCTGGATGAATGCACTATAAGGTGGGTAGAAAGCTGGCTAGTTTGTCGGGCTCAACGGGTAGTGATCAATGGCTCCATGTCTAGTTGGCAGCCGGTATCAAGTGGAGTGCCCCAAGGGTCGGTCCTGGGGCCGGTTTTGTTCAATATCTTCATAAATGATCTGGAGGATGGTGTGGATTGCACTCTCAGCAAATTTGCGGATGATACTAAACTGGGAGGAGTGGTAGATACGCTGGAGGGGAGGGATAGGATACAGAAGGACCTAGACAAATTGGAGGATTGGGCCAAAAGAAATCTGATGAGGTTCAATAAGGATAAGTGCAGGGTCCTGCACTTAGGACGGAAGAACCCAATGCACAGCTACAGACTAGGGACCGAATGGCTAGGCAGCAGTTCTGCGGAAAAGGACCTAGGGGTGACAGTGGACGAGAAGCTGGATATGAGTCAGCAGTGTGCCCTTGTTGCCAAGAAGGCCAATGGCATTTTGGGCTGTATAAGTAGGGGCATAGCGAGCAGATCGAGGGACGTGATCGTTCCCCTCTATTCGACATTGGTGAGGCCTCATCTGGAGTACTGTGTCCAGTTTTGGGCCCCACACTTCAAGAAGGATGTGGATAAATTGGAGAGAGTCCAGCGAAGGGCAACAAAAATGATTAGGGGTCTGGAACACATGACTTATGAGGAGAGGCTGAGGGAGCTGGGATTGTTTAGTCTGCGGAAGGGAAGAATGAGGGGGGATTTGATAGCTGCTTTCAACTACCTGAAAGGGGGTTCCAAAGAGGATGGCTCTAGACTGTTCTCAATGGTAGCAGATGACAGAACGAGGAGTAATGGTCTCAAGCTGCAGTGGGGGAGGTTTAGATTGGATATTAGGAAATACTTTTTCACTAGGAGGGTGGTGAAACACTGGAATGCGTTACCTAGGGAGGCGGTAGAATCTCCTTCCTTAGAGGTTTTTAAGGTCAGGCTTGACAAAGCCCTGGCTGGGATGATTTAACTGGGAATTGGTCCTGCTTTGAGCAGGGGTTGGACGAGATACCTCCTGAGGTCCCTTCCAACCCTGATATTCTATGATTCTATGATTCTATGAACTTGGTCAACTAGCAGAGTTCCTGTTGCTGCTGAGTGGACCTGATCTCACTGGTGTGTGAGTGTGTGTGTGTTCTGCACACACGGCAGCCATGCCTGGAGCCCGGACTGCCATGTGAGGTGGAGCCCTGCTGAACTGGTCCAAGCCGGTCACTATTCTGCGGGTCTCTAGCAGATCCTTCCTCAGAGACACACGAGCACGGCAGCGAGAACAATGGTCGAGAGAGGGAGCAGCTTGTACGTGCGCGTGTGTGTGTTTTTGGAGCTGCTCTCATCACCCGCCCCCTGCCAGTTGTGGTGCATGTTTCCTGCAGGCATGGAGTCAGTAATTTGTGGTGAACGCCATGGCCCGAGAGTGGATGCAGCAGCTTCCGCACAGCTGGGAAATGGAAGGAACCGGGGCATGAAGTAGTGACTAGAGCAACAGTGAGTTGGCTGGTAAAGAGGCAAAATCTTGGGATACCAACCAGCGCTGGAGATTCCCTCCCAATGATCTGGCCTCCCTGCTGGCTGGTGCTTTGACCCACTGCCACAGCCTTGGAGCACCTGCTCCTGGAGTGATCCCGGGCAGGGGTGTGAGCGGCCGCTGGGTCACTTTGAGAGGGTGCTATGCTGGCTGGATTAGAGAAGCAGTGTGGCCTCGTGGGTAGGGCTCAGGACACCTGGGTTGCCTCCCTGGCTCAGCCACCAGGCTGCTGTGGAACATGAGGGAAACAAAGAGTTGTCTAATATGTCTCCTGTGACTGTAAAATCATAATGTCTTTACAGCACCTGGGCTGTGATCCTGCGCGGGGGTCTCTTGGTTCTGCCATAATACCAATGATGAGACTCGGTGTCTACACCTACCTATCTACTTACTTAGGTGGTTTCCACTACTGTCGTATCTGAGTCACCCTCCTTTAAATTCTGGAGCTGCTCCATAGCCTGGCTTTGTAATAACAGGGCTCAGAAGCCCCGCTCTCCGTGCCATCAGTCTGCCACGACTCGGTTTACCTTTGTTGCACCATCTTTCAGAGGTTTAATATTGCCAGCTGCTCCAACAGCTGCTAAAGACAGCACGTGAGTGAGGGATTGGTGAGGACAAGAAAAATCATGCCTGTCATAAACCGAGTGGCCTGGGAGAGCGGGCAGGGCTGGGAGGATGAGGCTGTCAGGCAGCAACAGTGACCTTCCAAATTCTGTATGGTTCAGTTTCAAAACTGCAAAACAAAGCTCTGAGCAAACAATGCAACAGCAGCCCCTTTTGACCGGCAGCTAATATCGAGATAGCAGAAACGTTCCCTTTCTGTTATTGTTTCACTGGAAAAGATTCTCCCCCTCGCATCCAGCAGCGGGATTGTTTCATGAGAGCAATTAGCTTCCAGCTGAAAGACGTTTTGCAACCCTAGCCTATTCCAGTGACTCGTCTGGAAAGCCCATTCCAAATCTGCTCCTCTGTCTCACTCAGCGCTCCGACTAAATGCCATAAAGCTAGGGACAGGTTCAACTCCATCACATGAAGAATTGTGTTGCTTTTTGGGGAGTTTTTCTGAAGGCCTGGGGTCCTTCTCCGCCTAGCCAAAGATTTCTCTACCCCTTAACGGATCTCTTGCTTATAAACAAAAAGACAGTATTATTTGGCCATGGTCCCATCCCCTGCAATTTAAAACTTTGTTACAACTAAAGCGGGTCAGCATTTTTCAAATGAAACTCTCTTTTTTTTGGCCAAAAAAATAAAGATTTGGGGCAGCTGGAAGCTTTTCAGATTTGCACTGAGTTTGCTCAATTGTCCCAGCTGAAAAACAAACCCACCAAAAATTCCCCAAAATTCTAAATGTTACGTTTCACCATTTTCAAAAATGAAACATTTGGTGTTTTTCTGTGTGACTTTGTATTTTGTATCTGGTTTCAGTTTTGTTAGAAAATTTTAAAAAGACAAAACAACAACAAAACCAAAACCCCCTTTGGAATGAAACTGATTTGTTCCAAAGTGAAACTTGTTTGATTTTTGCCAGTTTGCCAAAACCATGGTTCATTTGGGGTTGATCCAAAACAAATAAAAACAATTTTTTTGGTTCAGCTGTCGAACAGCCCCCCCTCCCCCAAGTATGGTATTTGCACTTCTCTCCCTGCAGCCATGGCTGGGGAATCTTATAGAATCATAGAATCTCAGGGTTGGAAGGGACCTCAGGAGGTCACCTAGTCCAACCTGCTGCTCAAAGCAGGACCAATCCTGCAATTTTTGCCCCAGATCCCTAAATAGCCCCCCATAGCCCCCTCAAGGATTGAACTCACAACCCTGGGTTTAACAGGCCAATGCTCAAACCACTGAGCTATCCCTCCCCCCTAAAACGAGAGCCTGGCCGGACTGGGCCCAGTACTGGTGAAGAGAACTCTCTTGCATGGTACAGAATTAGGAGTAATGAGATGAAATAAGAGAACAGACATTTAGGCTGGAAGGAGGAGTCTGTGACTCAGACACTGGCTTGGGACATAGGACACTGGGGTTCATTTTCTCGCTCTGCTACTGACTTTTCTGTATGACCTTGGGCGAGTCATTTCATCCCCCAGTGCTTCAGCTGTGGCCGATAAAATGGAGAGCGCTTTCCTCTCTCTCTCACCTTCTGTTTGATCGATTTAGAGACTCCCATTGATTTCGATGGGGTTTGGATCAGGCTGTGTTGTTTCTGCAACAGAAGATGCTTCTTAACATTGGGACAGTTAGCTCAATATAGCTAGTCCAGGTCAACCCCATATCCCACCCCAGGCTGACCCTTGGCAGCCAGCCGGCTTCCTCACTGGAGGAGAGGAACGCTGCTCCAGAACAGGAGCTCAGCCTGGCCCAAGTGTGGACAGGGGTTGGGTTTCAGGCCACCAGGTCGGCTGCGGGCCGGGTGGCTGGCACAGGGGCGCGACTGGGAGAGGAGCCACAGGGCTGAGGCCAGGACACCGGTTGCTGCTGTCGCTGGAGGAAGCCGGCCCAAACGCAGAGGCAGCTCCGCAGCCAGGCTGGGAGAGCAGCCCGGACCCAGAAGGGGAGCTCTGACCAGCGTGGCGACCATGGGGAATGAATCAGGCCATGTGGCAGAGACTGGAAACTGCTGGCATTGTGCCCAGGCTCCCAGGAACCACCGCAAGGGGCAGGGGGAACCCTGTTTGGGAACGGAGAGCCCGGGGCTGGGAGCTGCTTGGACTCTTAGTTGGGTTCACTAGTATCTCTCTGTATATTTACGCCTCGGGGTCTTAGCAGCATGCTGTGATATCGCTGGGGGTGGATGCGTGAGCCCCATAGAACCCCCCCGGGAACGGTCCCTGGGACGGAGGTTTTGTCCCTGCCCAAATAGCATGAGGAATGAGGACTTACGGCTGCACCTGCCCAGTCTCCGTGCAGCCTCTGAGCACAGCTGAGCCGCAGCCGGGCCGCCAGGTGGACCACTCCTCCTGGTTAGCCAAGGGGGCCAGCCATCCTGCTCTTACAGCCAACCACAGCATCTGATCCCTGCCTGCTCAGCACACCCGCCCGGAGCTGCAGTCCCCTCCTGCTCCAGCCTTGCTTCCCTGCTGGCTTCCTGACTCCAGCTCTCACCCCGAGCTTCAGCTCCTGATTCCAGCGGTGACTCTCTGACTCTGGTTTCTGGCTTCCTGGCTCTGACTCCTGCTCCGACCACTGGGCTTGGCCACCCACGTCCCGCTTCGTGACAGATCGGACATTAGCACTAGACCCCAGTGAGGCATTTGTGTCTGGGGATAATCCTGCCTCCGTTATGTTACTCGCAGCTGCCTTGACATTTCATTGTAGAAGTAACCTTGGAGACGTAGGGCGTTGCTGCTTCTGGACTGATGGAGATGCTGCTCCTTAGTGCAAATGCAGAAACTCAGCTAGAGAGCGTCAGGCCAGCACCCTGCGGGTTTTCTAAGCAGCCGCAGCTAACCATTGCCTTCGGCTGGAATTGCAGGTGTTGCTCCTTCTTCTGACATTAGCATCCCATGCTAACACTGACGGCACCCCTCTGCAGATCGCTCGTCAATGACTGGGGCCTTGTGGGTCAGCTTCCCGCAGGGGGGGAGATCAGCAACGGGGAGCCCGGGTATGCACTCGCTTTATTTACACACGAACACCAGTCCGGGAACGAGATGGACAAACAGCCTGCGGAGCGATCCCTTCTCCCAGGAACCTCAGCCTGGCGTCATCGCTCAGTTCTGCTCAGCAGTGACTCCAGTCGGAGCCCAAGGCAGGCAGCAAACTGCTGGTGTTTCCACAGCTGCCTCTACACAAAACCCCGAACTAACTGCGACCCACGGTACGTCTTCTCAAGATTCAACACGCGCTTGCGTCCCACAGAAGAGAACTCAGAAACTCATGTGTGATTGCACCACCTGTCACAACCCAGCTCCCCATCCCCATAGTGTCTGGTCACCGCAGAAAATCAGAGCACGTGTTTAGGTGCTGAAACACAGGTCCCCAGGCTGGAAACCTGCGACCTTCCCAAGGCCGGGAAGGAAGTCAGGGTCAGAACTGGGGACTGTATTCCAAGAGTCTGTAATCACAAGGGTCAATAGCCTGAGGATATGATTATACTTTGCTATCATTGTGCATGACACTTAACAGAAAGGGAAGAAAAGAATTAGTGAAGATCTGAATCTTGGGTATACACATGTTCTGTATGTAACCAGCGTGCGGATTCCAGGCGCCGTTCATGAACAGATTTAGCACATTTTTGTTTAGAAACTCGCTCCCAAGTGGGCCTGTTACAGTTGCTTTACCAAAGCTTGCAAATATGGAACAGCTAGGACAGAGTGTGCTCACGGAGTGTGCTCACACAGTTAATGCTTAGAGACGGTTACAGTTTGTACTGACAGCTCTGGCAGGATCTTGGGATGGTTTTTGTGCAACACTTGTATAAGCAGGAAGAAGCAAGGTCTGTTGGTTACGAAACTGGCCCAGGATTACTGAGGAATGCTGGGTTCAGTTCTTGGCATGGTCCCTGGCGCTCTGTGTCATCGGCGGCAAATAATTTAAAATAAACAAACAACATTTAAAAAAAAAGGGTTGGTGCCTCAGTTTCCCCAGTTGTCTGGGGTGCTGAGATGAAAAATCCCTTAAGCTGAGGTGATCAGACTCTACAGTGATGAAAGCCACATGAGTACCCAAGTTAGATGGTTATAGTTTGGGTACTTGGAATCACAGGTAACCTAGAGACGTTTCAAGCATCCTCCAGAATACTGCCGACAGCTATTGAGAAAGTACTTACAGACCACTGGTAACACAGCCCGCTTGGAGCCGCAGTGTGGCTCTTTCTCCAACTGGCACGCTTTCACGCTACATATAGGCCCGCTCCTGAGAACACTTACTTGCTTTGACTTCAGTGGGACTACATGCGCGAGTAAGGGACTACAGAATTAGGCCCTATGTAAGTATGGAGACTTGTGAGATGTTGCTTAAGGAATTGCTAACTTTACTAGCTCAATCCAGCGGAGTCTCTGTGGATTCCCTGGAGAGACTGGACCTAATTCTGATTTGGCATACATTGGCGTAACTCTGGAGCCATACAGCTGAGGTCAGAATCTGGCCCAGTTTAGAACAAATGAAAGAAAATGCTCATTCGCGCCGTGCAGATGCAATCTGTTGAACCCCCTGCTTTGGGAGTGCAAGTTAAATCCCGCGGCTGGATCAGTGCCTGCTGACATGTCTAGCAACATCAGCCAAGAGAGAAGTAACCTGTTCTCCGGCTTTAGGGAGTCACATCACCACAAGAGCCAGGAAGTAATTAGTCCCCCTCCCCCGCTCTTTTCAGCAATTCAAAATTGGCCAGGTGCATAATGGAGGCTTATTGACGTCCTCTGAACCAATATGGCCGTTCTTATAGCCATAGCTAGTTGGCTTTTCCATTCGGCTGTTCTCACTTTCCCCTGCTGTTTACCCTTTCTTGCCTTCAATAGTCCCCTCAATTTCACTGTATCAAATTCTGCAGAAGTCGCTGGAGTTACACCAGATATGGATTTGACCAGGGAAGTTTACTATTGTGTAAATGAGACCCTTTACATGCAATCTAAAACAAACTGGATGTCTCTTTCGAAAAGCCTCAAGTTATCAGGCTCATTGCAGGACTGATGGGGCGAAATTCTGCAGCCTGTTTTAGGCAGGACAGAATAGATCATAAATTATCTCTTTTGGCCTTCAAATCTACTTTTTTTTTTGGCTAATTTTTTCAAACTCAATTCACTTTTGTTGCAGGCTTGAAAATGTAAAGTAAATTTGCTGTTTGGATAATCATAATTCAGAATGTTTAGAAACTAGAAACAAGTGTCTCTTCACAGCACCTCAGATCCTGATCTGAGAACAAGCCAGAGACCCTGAAGCCAATCTTTCATCGCTGTTTGAATCTCTGAAGTCTGGTATTATCTAAGAGTCTGTACATGGCAGATTCAAAACGACTCGGTACTAGAGATGGTTGGACAGGTTTCAACCAAGGCTAGACCTAGTCCAAGCCTTTGTACTCCAACAAAACCCAAACCTTTCCTGACATATCTGCGCACTTCTTGGTTTTGTCAGAAAGCACAACCCATGTCCTGGCCCCGATGGAGTCAGCGGGGCTAGGGGTTGGCCCTAGCACTGGAAACGCTGTAACAAGAACTTTCCTTATGGTGTTTCTGAAACAGATGAAAGAAGGAAATCGTGGATTCTTTCAGAATAGACCCTGCCCTTTTAGTGAGATCCAGCACAAATTGCAGAGCCCAGAAGTTTTCCCATCACTAACACAGGAATATGGGAGTCGCAGGACTAGATCAGACTCAAAGCCCATCTAGCTCAGTAATCTGTCTCAGACAGTGGCTGGCAGCAGATGTTTCAGGGAAAGGTCTAAGAACTCCTCAGTAGCGTATGTGACCCCACATTAAGGCTCATCCTGATCTCTGATAGCTAGAGACTGACTTGAGCCCTGAAACATAAGGATTAATATTCCTTCCAGAATTGTTACCATTAATTATGTGTGAGATATGGTGACTATCCCATACACAGTCTTCTGTGAACTCTACCCACTATCAGGAGTTATGAAACCACCCATCCTCTTTGCTGGTCAGAATCCAGCCCATATCAGTAGCACCTAAAGTATTTCCCAGATGATAGCTCCAATACGGTCTGCGAAGTGAGTTATGGAGGCCACGGTCCAGTTCCTAGCGAACCAGTCACAGCACAGAGAGCAAGGATGGTTCAGTGATTAGGACATCAGGTTCAATTCCTGACTCTGCCACTAACTCCCTTTGTGACCATGGGAAAGTCATTTAGTCTCTTTGTGCCTCAGTTCCCCAACTGCAAGTGCTTACTGACCTCACAGGATAAACACATTAAATATTGAGACACATTCAGCTCCTGTAATAATAGGGGCTAGACACATATCTCACCTAGATGGATGTCTATTTAAATTGTCAGCTCTCTGGGACAGGGACTGTCTCTTACTATGTGTATAAACAATGCTTGACACAATGGGGCCCTGGATCTCTAGCTGCTGCTTCCATATAAATAATAATTAGCAACAAAAATCCAAAAACCCTACACGAAAAGAACCTTACGGCTGCAAAAACAAACTACCACTTAATCACAGAATCATAGAATAGAATCATAGAATATCAGGGTTGGAAGGGACCTCAGGAGGTCATCTAGTCCAACCCCCTGCACTTCCACCTTTAATAATCAGCTTGGTCTTTAAATGCCAGACTCATAACATTTTATATATTAAAACAAAAGAGAACAAACCAGAGGGAGATGTCAGGAAGGGAGGAGAAAGTAGAGCACAGAAAGGAGTGAAGGAGACAGTAAGCGTAATGGAGAGAGAGGAGTAGGGGTGGAGGGGTGTTGGCTTGCTAAGGAGGTTTTTCCAACCTCTCCCAAGCTCTGATTTATACAATATCAATAATTAAAAACTGGGCAGACCCAACACTAATCCTTGTGGTACTCCACAAGCAACTTCCTTCCAGCTTAAAAAGGATTCCATTTAGAATTATCCTATGTTTCTTGCTCTGTGGCCAACTTTCCACTCGCTTCCATGAGTTTGTGCATGGAGGTCGGGTTGTCCCCTTTCTGTGGAACTCCCCCAAATATGCTGCAAAACCCCCGGAACGTGATGTCCTTGCTGTTCCTCTTTCCTCCAGCCACAGCGTGATCTCTACTATCTCCCAGCAGACTTCGAGATGGACGTGACTCCCTTTCCTTGAAGGCATCTTTAACAGCACTGTGATCTCTGAGACCTGCCTAGTCATTTCAGCCCAATTGCTCGACCAGTTCTGAGGCTCTGACTTTTCTCCTTTATGCCTCTAGATCTCACTGGTTTTAGATGGACGTAGATTTGGCTATTCATTATGGAAGTGGTGAAGCTAGAGAAAGGTGAATTCTGCAAAGAAAAAGTCTGCTAATACTTAAACAGACTTTTTTCATGACCAGTCTCTGGCCCTACTCTCGGCAGACAGGCGTTTGCCTTGATTGATTTGCCCTGGCCTGAATGTTGGGTGAAAGTGAATTGCAATGCCACTCACTCGATAGACTGGGGAAATTTAGGTTTGCACATGCTCGTGTTTGCACCTAAAGGGCTGGTGCTCTCTCAGCCAATCAGGAGTCTGAAACAAAACCATGTGATTTATCTGAGCAACACAGAGCCAACCAGCCCAATGGTAAGCATAAAATACTCACAGCAAACTCCTCTGGATCAATGCGTGGGGCCACAATATGTGCAGAAAAGAGTGTTGAATAGTCTTGAAAAATCACACCATGTTGTTGATGCTGTCCTTGGGATGAGTACACAACAAACTCAGGCATGGGTCATCAGCAAGCTTTGAACCCAAGACCTTCGGCATAGACTTCTTCCTTCTGAGCTGAAGGAGGAACTCCATTAGCTGACAGCAGTAGTAGTCTATTATACTCTAAGCATTAGAAGGGGATGAGATGCACACTTTGTAACACAAAGCCTACTGGGTGAAAGAGGAACCTGCTGACAGGGATTCAGGGAACATGGAAAAGAGGTTAAAGTCCTGATCCAAAGCCCTTTGGATGTCCAAGGTCAACTGAATGTACCGGGCTTTGGATCAGGCCCTAACTTAATTTATAAAGTACTGGAGGTGAATTATTCCCTCTCAGCTCTTGTTGCATGTGCGCATTGGAAGGAGACTTCACAACAAAGGCTGGTTTGTTCCTTGTTCTCTTCCCTACAGTCGGTGTGTTGGATTTGCCATGGGTACTTCCTACTTGGTCACTGTCCGTCCCCGTAAACCAGAGTTGAGGAGCAGCTAACTTCTCATGGGAAAATGTCATGGCATGGTCTATTCATTAACCAGCCTGCTGAAACGTCCTGCTATGACCTCACTTTCTGTTACTATGGGAATTAACTTGACACTAAGCCCTTTTTGTTGCTCAGGAGTTGGAACCATAGATGAAAAGGATCTATTAGCTCATCTATCTTGGTTCTTATAAGGGCCTCATTACTTGGTGTCTGAGCAGCTCAGAAATAGGGTAAGAGGGGCATTGAAAATTAGCTTTTTGAATGGACCAGAAGTTTAGACAAGCTGCAGATTGTCATAAGTGTTGGGTGTAGCGTCCTGAGACGTGTTTGGTTGTTGATGAACAGGGAGCTGGAAAGGCCCAGAGACGGGGCTGAAGACCTTGGGGAGGGCTGATAGTTGTGTTGGACTTTTTGCTACCCCAGAGCGGGGTGGGGGGGGGAGGGGAGGAGATGTTATTTTTTGTGGGGTGAGGTTGCAGCAAACTCTCTCCATTGCAAGGTTGTTTAAAGTTAAAAACCAAGGGCCTGACCTGAGGGAATCTTTTCCTTTGTCTTCAGTGGGCTTTGGATGGGGCCGGTAGACCTGCATTATATGTTCTTTCCTCTCCCTTCTTCCATGCATTGATGAACAATGAAATAGTTTAAAATGCTGACATTTAACATATTGTCCCTGGCTTCTGAGTGAGCAGCTGTTGAAATGGACAGGGCAGTTCACACCTCAGAGCTCTTGATCCAGGCTCTCCGCAAACACAAGCATCAGCTACATTTGGCTCACATTTTTCAAGGCTTTCTTTGCAACCATACTGGCTAGAGATGATTTTTTTTTACTGTGAAGAGAACAATTGAGAGGTGAGTCTGTCATTTCGTCTCTCCAAGACAGCTCCCCTACCCTTCGGGAAATGCCGCCCTATATCACTGTGATGGGCGTTGATTTGTAATGCCCCTTTTGTACCAGGGTTCTAAGTCCCTGGGTTGCACAGGAGGCCAGAGCAGATGATCACAATGGTCCCTTCTGGCTATGAAACATTTCACCAGCTTTCCACACTGATTACAGAACTGGGGTGGGAGGGATGGGTGGAAGGAAGACCTAGGTGTTCAGGCTCTTGCCTTTGTCTGCTCTGCCTAACTCCCCTTGATTTCAACAGGAGTTGGGTGCCTAATGTGCCTAGGCGCCTTTGGAAATCCCATTTTGTGGCTACTTGCGTCGTTAGGCACCTAAATAAAAACTGGTCCTTAGGGAAACTGAGGCACAGAAAGGTTTTTGGTTTTTTTGGTAAATAGGGGCTAATAGCCTTGCCTTACCTCCCCAGGGTGTTGTGAGGATGTACATTACAGACCATGAGGTGCTCCGATACTGCGGTAAGTATCTATGATAGATGTGGTGATGATAAATCCCAAGGCAGGAGGAGGCAAGCGCTGACAACACACAGCAAGACCCCGCCACTGGGCAGGGAGAGAGTGTGTCTTCAGCCTTCACCAGCTGAAATTGCAGAGGAAACATTCAAGCGGTCAGCTTGGTCAAATTGGCCCTTGGCCGGGAAGCCAAAGTTAACACCTTTGGACTTGAGAAGAATACAGTGGCACGTTTAATGACCGAACAGTTAGGACCTTGATTTCACAGCTCAGCAAACAGGCAGATCATTGCTGTATCCCAGAGCGTGTGACTGATAAGCCAAACAACTCTCCGAAAGCCACCCGGCACTAGAGGAGATACCGATTTGTTCCTTGAATTCGGTCTGAAAGTGCTACAGTGGAAGTGAGGCTGAGAAAGAGGTTTCTGGGAAAGCCAGCTCCAAAGACAGATGGTTGGTGTTTGGGAACGGGGAGTGGATCTCTGCATACTTGGACATATCGTTGGGGATGACTAAGTTCCATAGAACAGCTTGAATGTCTCTGTTTAAGGGGGAAATGAGAAATAAACATTTGCAAAGTGACACTGATTCAAGTCTTTTTTGGTTTTTGTCTCTGACATGGCGCCCCTGGTCTCACTGTACGTACGCGGCTCTTGGCAGTGCTATGTTGATAACACCCGGCAAAGACGAAATCGACGGACTGGGAGTTTTCCCCGAGCGGGGGCTCAGTCAGGGCAGCAGCATTCAGCCATGAGTTTAGCCAACACGTACTTGTGCACTGAAGACAATAGAACTGAGCTCACAGAAACGCATGATGAACCCTGCTGTTACATGATCATTCTAGCCATTGCTAATGACATCCCATCCTTCTGGATCACAGCCATGAAGGGAACAGGCAAATGGATCCCTGGGAGAGTGAATCCACTGTGGTAGAATAACTCTATTTATTACTTAGCAAGCACCCCAAAATGCATGGAGAGCCCATTCTGCCCCGGCTTGTTCAAGGACCTTGCTAGCCATTCTCCTTCTAAGCAGGTTCGCATATGTACGCTCCGCTCCGAGTGTGGCCGAAACTTTCAGCCACGTCTCCTGGTACACTTTCCTGTCATAGCCAGAAGGGAAAAGTGGTTTGGTGAGGAGAAAAAAACTTCCCCCAGTTCTCATTCAACACTCAAATCCTACTGAAATTCTGACAAATGTTGGATCGTTTTATTCCCTGGGGTGTTTATTTGTCATGCTCCCCTGCGCTTCCTGATTTCACTCAGATCCATCTTCAGAAGCTCAGAAATTGCCCGAGAAGGCTTCATCTAGGGGTGCTTCTGGCTGAAACTGAGAAGCGCTGCTGATCTGGTGCGAGAAACTACTTTTAGGCTGTTTCCAGGGAAGAGTGGTTTGGAAAGGAGTCAAATAACCATTTGGGGGGAGGTCAAATTCACCCTGGTGTAAATCAGAGGAAGACAACCGAGTTACACCAGGAAGGAATGGGGAGGATCAGTAGCTCATTTGTAAGATGCTGCCTGATGGATAAGATACTGTCCTAGGATATTGGTGAGACATTAGTGCCCTTTGATGCGTGTCTAAACCCTTGACTAGGAGAGGAAGGACCCTCCAGGGGTTAGTGCACTAGTCTGGATCATGGAAGACCCAGGTTCAATGCCCTGCTCTGCGGCAGACTGCCTGTGTGCTCCGAGGCTAGTTTCTTTGTGCCTCCGTTCCCGACCTGTGACGTGAAGATAATAATACTTCCTATCTCATAGTGCTCAGATAGTACAGTGATGGAAGTTACATAACTACCGTAGATATCTGCAGCCTTGTGGGTCCCAGGATATTAGCGAGACAAGGTGGGGGAGGGAATATCTTTGATTGGACCAACGTTGGTTGGTGAGAGAGACAAGCTATTGAGCCGCGCAGAGCGCTTCTGCGGGGTTGGGAAAGGGCCTCCGAGCATCACAGCTGGACACAAGGTGGAGCAGATTGCGAAGCATCAGAACTTGGCCCTTGCTCTTGCATGTGTGTCTGATGTCGCCAATCGGGATGCGGGCAGGGTCCTGTCATTGCTGATGCCCAGGTTCAGCCGTGCTGAGCTAGAATTGAATGTCAAAACTCAGCCCTTTCACCCAAGCATCCCTGGGCACTTTATAGACATTATTTGGGCCTCCTGGCACCCACGATACCCTGAGAAGCAGAGATGATAAACTGCTTGCCCAGGGTTACAGGCTGAATCAGTAGCAGAGCTGGGAATGTAAACCTACAGATTTCTGGTCCCCTGTTCTAACCACAAGCCATTCCTCCCTCCTTTTAACCAGAGATCCTGGGGATGATCTGCTCCTTCCCTTCTTTTTACTTTTCCAAAGGCTTCCAAACTCCAGGGAGTCAAACAGGATCCAATGTTTAACCAGCGCTCAGATCAAAAGGTCTCTCCCCATAGTGGATCTGGGTTTCTGATGGGAAAACTGGAGTTGGAGTTTGGGGCTGTGCATATTTCCAAGCTGGCCCAATTCACCATCCTCTTGGGATCTGAATTCCTCCTCGGTCTTGGCAAGCGCAGACCGAAGAGTCCACAGAATAGCTGTAAATCACTCGGTGGGACACACTGGCTGCAGGGGCTACCCCTGCTCTCTCATTTCAGCAAAACCACCAGTGACACAACCTAACGTGCGCTCGCCCCGAGGCCCCGGGAGTGGATTCTGGAAGTCGGCGGGCTCTGCGGTACAGTCCATTTCAGCAAGCAAACGTACCATTTCGGGTCTGCAGCGGTGCCATTTGGAAGGCAGCTCATATTTCCTTAACTGCAGGCAGCAAGCTCTGAATGTAATTACGGGATTAAAGGCGTGTTCTGGAGTCAAACACATGGTTTAGAAGCAGAGGTTACACTTCCAGTCTGTTTACAAGACATGCCCAGCCCTGCTTAACCCCTTCCAGCCAGGGAATGATGGGGGGGTGTTTCGGGGGATGGAGCCAGGAGCACAGGGGTGCCATGGTTATCGCTCAGGGCCCACAGCAGCTGTATGAGGTAGAGAAGCGCTCGGGCTCTCTTACCCTTTTGGGCTCCATTTAGGGTTGCCAACCCTCCAGGAATTAAAGATTAATCTTTAGTTAAAGAGTATGTCATGTGATGAAACCTCCAGGGATCCATCCAACCAAAACTGGCAACCCTGGCTCCAGGGTCTCAACCGGCTGTGTGAAGTAGGCCTCTTGCTCCTGACCCAAAAGAAGGAATGACGTGTGGGAGCGGGCCTGCCAGGCAACTGTGTTTAACTCCCCCTTGAAGAGAGACCATGGAGAGAGCAGCCATGTCCTGAGTGGGCACCCCACACACAGGAGACTTTAGGGCATGGGAAGGCGGACCATGGGCCAAATCTGCACTTCCAGCCGCTTTTGAATGAACCCCCAAATCTTTTTATTTACTTATTATTATCATCATTGTTGTTATTTTTTTAAAATTATTTTCTCTGGAGTCTGGACCCTGACTATACCTTGACCAAGAAATTTGGACCTTGACAAAAAAATAGTTCACTACCCCTGCTTTAGGGCCTGGTTTTGGGGTGGGGGTAGGGTGAGGAAGGTACAGGCGACAGCTTCTTGATGTAGATGGTGGGCGGGGAGAGGAAGGTGATTCGGTTGAGCTGACCATTCCCTCGACTAAGTGATGGTCTCTTACTTCAACCAACAGCAAAGCAGAAACTAAGACAAGGGCACAAAACAGCCCTATCTCATGATCCCTTTTCAAGTTTAAAATCTTCCCGGAGTTCCTCAGCTTGCCCCGTTGCCCCATTGTGTGCCGATTCCTGGATATTAAGGTCAGAAGGGACTGTGATGACCTCCTGAAACCCACAGGCCATAGAGTTTCACCCAGTGATTCCCACATGGAGACCAGACACTTGTGGTGAAATTGGAGCATCTCTTTAAGAAAGGCAGCCGACCTGGATTTGAAAGCTCCAAATGGAGGAGAATCCACCACAGTCTTCGGGAAGCTAGTTCAGTGGTTAATTACCCTCCCTGTTAAGAATGTGCATCTTGCATCCATTTTGAACTTGGTTGACATCAGTTTCCCACTGTTAAGTCTTGGGATCCCTTTGTTATGCCTTTGTCGATGGTGTTTCTCCACCATGGTAATCGCTAAGCATTAAATTTACTTCATTGTGGCTCAGCTCAAGAGGAAATTTTTGATTCTTCAATTCCTAAATGTAGACAATAATTTACCCCTTCTTTTAAACTTTGCCTCCTTGTCTTGGGGGGAGGACGACTCCTACCTTAAAACACACGCCCTGACATTTCTAACTATACACAAGACTCTTACAGAGACATTTAAAAGATCCACATGCAACCTCAGAGTGGAAATTGGATTTAGCATCTACCATCATAGAACAAACATCCTCTCTCAGGCCTTGTCTAGACTTGGAGAAGTCACCACTGTTGTAGCTCTACCAAATGGCAGTAGTGGTGGATGTTTTGGCCATTCTGTGACCTAACCCTGATCAAACCCTATCCACGCTGCAGCCTCCATCGTTGCTGCCTTTGATGGAGATGCACTGGTGTAAGACAAGTGTGGACATAGCCTAGAAAAGCCAACCTGGGCTTGTTATCCTAGCCCCGAGAGAGGGGGTCAAGACTGTCTCACACCAGAAGAAACTTTCTGTTGCCATATTTCAGTATAGATCCTCACGGCCCAACCTTGGGAGGTCAGCACTTGGTGTCTTCTGACTAATGTCTACATCTTCATTTCTCCCCACCCTCATTTTTTTATTTTGTAGGGGTCTTCGATGGGGTGTAACTGGCTCTTCAAGTCCCATGGTCCACCCACACCCCAGGAAGGAGCAGCAAAGTTGGGCCCTCCAGGCCTGCGTAGAGAGGCTGCACAGAAGCAGCTGATCAGAGACGAGCAGGCTCAGATAAAAGGAGCTGCAGGGCCTGAGCAGGCCAGTTCTTGCCTGGGGCTAGAGCAGGTGGTGTTGGCATTCATCAAGGAGGAAGAGGATCTGAGATCTTCATCCCTGAGCCCAGGGTGAGGAGAAAGGGGCTATTTGGGAAAAGGCCCAGGAGAGAGCAGCAGCAAACTGAAGGCCGTAGTACATGGCTGCTGTGTAAAGGGCCCCTGGGTTGGGACCCACAGTAATGGGCAGGTTCAGGTTCCCCTGCTTGCCACTGAGAAACTGTACCAAACCCTAAGAAGGCGAAAAGGCTTGTTTAGAAGCCTGATCGAAGGGCAGGATTTAAAAGGCCCAGAGACGGGGCTGAAGACCTTGGTGAGGACTGATAGTTGTGTTGGACTTTTTGCTACCCCTAGGGGGGTGTATGTGTTATTTTTTGACTGTGTGACTTGGTTGGAGGGCTGAGCCACTGAAGACCTACAGGGGGTGCCAGGGGCAGGAAAGGCCTGCAGTACCACACCCAGCTGCTAGGAGGCACTCAGGAGGTGAGTGCCCCATCGCAGGGTTGATAAGGCATCGAAAGAAGACGGCTCATCTGCTGCACACTGACATCACAATGCTGTCACCTCTGTTTTTAGTTACTTCCCCCACCCCCGCCCCGAAATAATGGTCAAGCTCAAGACCAAACGGAAACTTTAATGGTTCTCCTTTAATGTACTCTGCTCCCCCTGTTGTTTGGTCCTATTGTGAGAAGTTGCTTTGTATTACGGTGGTGCTCAACTGAAATCAGATGCTGATTGTGCTTGGTGCTGTACATTCACATAGTAACAAAAAGTCTGAGTGCTAAAGAGATTAAAATAGAGGCAAATAAAACAGACTCGGAGCAGGGAAAAGGACATATTCTCAGCTCCATTGTACAGGTAGGAACTGAAGCGATTTTCCCAAGGTCACACATGAGGTCTATGGCACAACTTGAAATTGAACCCAGCTCTCTCCGGAGTCTCAGTCCAGGACCATCCAGGTTCTGGCTGGAGCGTAAGCAGGGATAATATGCAGGAGGCATTCACACAGCAAGGGACTCTGCTAATCAGCTCAGTCTGGCCACCAGCTGGCAGACAAGAACGTGTGACGTGGAGCAGTTTTCTTCTCTCTCCCCCCCAATGAACTGCTGTGAAATGAGAGGGCAACACTACATATCCCTGTTCAGCACCATGGATTTACAGCCACATCCATCTATGGGGATGAAAACGCAGCCATCCGTGTCCTTGCTCTGGTTTTCTTTTCAATCCCTGTGGAATGACAACAATTCTGGCACCCGCCCAGCCAACAACCCAAGAGGTGTGGATGGAGACAAGAGACTCCTTCCCCATGGAATCCGGGAACTCAAGTGATCAGCTGGCTAAATTGATTCCATGCTCCAAATGTGAGAACTTTTCGTGGAATCAAAGCCTGGAGAAGTTCACCGTCTGGTTAACGTGTTACCTTCCTTGTGTCCTTATAAATGGGAAGACTTTATGAAGCCGGGCAGCTTTTACATTTGTCTCCTTAATACAACCCAAGAGAGAGGGCAAGCACCCGGGAGACAATCTTTAAACAGGGAGAGTTTTCACAATATAAAGGTTTTCATGGCCTGGTAGATTGTTTAAAGCAATGGTTCCCAACCAGAGGTACGCGTACCTCTGGGGGTACACAGAGGTCTTCCAGGAGGTACATCAACTCATCTAGATATTTGCCTAGTTTTACAACGGGCTGCATAAAAAGCATGAGTGAAGTCAGTACAAACTAAAACTTCATACAGACAATGACTTGTTTATACTGCTCTATATACTATATGCTGAAATGTAAGCACAATATTTATATTCCAACTGATTTATTTTATAATTATATGGTAAAAATGAGAAAGTCAGCCATTTGTCAGTAACAGCATGGCTGGGACACATTTGTCTTTTTATGTCTGATTGTGTAATCAAGTAGTTTTTAAGTGAGGTGTAACTTGGGGGTACACAAGACAAATCAGCCTCCTGAAAGGGGGACAGTCGTCTGGAAAGGTTGAGAGTCACTGGCTGAAAGTATGGCATTTCTCAGCTGTTTTTATTACATTGTTGTGTATCTAGCCATGTGTCTACTGTGTTTCTATAACACCCTTTCCTATAGACCCCAGGGCATAGGGTCCCAGAATGGGAGACCTGAAAATGCAGGCCATGATAAGACACTGCAGATGCCACCCCCTAGACTTACTAAAATTTGTGGGGCTCTATCCATGCTGCGATTGCCACACATTTGCAATGAAATGTCCATTTTGCACAGTCGAGGCTGCTAGCAAACGGCAGAGCACTGGTGGCTGGTTGCCCCTGGAAGAGGGTCTCAAGGCAGCCAAACGCAAGGTCAGACCAAACGACAAAGGTAAGCCGGACTGACAGGATGGAAGACTGTATCCTGGAAACCAGCGACTCAGCGAAAGGTATAGGGGTTCTGGTGGGTGACCAACGGAACTTGATCTCCCAGCTTGAAGCTGTGGCTAGAAGGGGTAACATAATCCTTTGATAAACAGAGAGCGAGGAAGTCCTTTAATTGTCTCTTGGGAAACTAATGTGTCCTGACCCATAGGTATGGGGTCTCTCTTTCTCCAAGAACAGATGTCATTCTGCCTTCACCCTCTTTCCCCCCACCATCCATGCTGTGCCATCCCAGGGAATGCTTGATCCAAAACTCCCACTCAGCATAACACTTTGGGCCCTGTCCGTGACCAAAAGGCAGAGAGCAGGTTGAACGAGTCTAGTCCTTTTGTCCCTGTTAGCACTGCAGGGTCTGTCTCACATGCCTGGAGGATTCCTGGCGCATACGGCCACACGTACACACAATCCCAACCATACACAGTTGTTGCAACCGCTGTTTGGATCACTGCCGCGACGGGCTCCACCCCTGGGGTGCCAGGGTGGATAGAGAGGACAGGTGTGATCACGCCATTGATGCAAACAGTCCTCCCACAGTGCACCTGGACATATCTCACCTAATCAAGTCCCTGCTGACCAATATCGTCTCATTGTCTCCTGGTCCTCTCCCATCTGTTTGTCTGTCTCCTGTTTTCTCTTGTCTTATATGTAGATTGTCAGCCCTTTGGGGGCACGGACCATCTTTTAGTTCCATGTTCGTACAGTGCCTGGCAAAGCGGGGTCCTGGACCAGGATTGGGGTCCTAGGTGCTACCACAAAAATATAATAATCAGTGAAGCCCCAAACTGTGGTTTTTATTGCACTCGTTTAAGGAGGGATCTGGAGGCAGACAGGGAGCAGGGAAGTAAAAGCCCCTCTTTACATAGCTCAGATGCAGCTGCACCTGGAATACTGAGCTCAGCTCTGAGCCCTGTATTACTGGAAGGCTACTGACCAACTGGAAAGGTTTCAGAGCTGAGCAACACAATGGGGCTGGAGGGGCTTCCAAGGACAGATGAAAAGAGACAATATGTACGTACGGGGCTTCCAAGGACAGATGAAAAGAGACAATATGTACGTACAAGGAACCACGTCTTAATTAGCCTAGAGCTTATATATTTCCCCTCTCCCACTCTCTCACTGCTCCCTGGCCTTCCTGTATCACACACGGCAGTGCCTGATCATGGCCTCATTGTGCTAGGCACTATATGCACACAGAGCCCATCAGTAAGGGAATGTCTACATAGCCGCTGAAAGGCTTCTTCCCAGCACAGATCGACAGACACACACAAGTTTGTATGCCGGTGGCTAGCCGAAGCCGCCGACCGTGGCCACACGGCGATTTTTAGCTCACTAGCCTGAGCAGAGCTTGTGTGTGTCTGTCTACTCATGCTGGGAAGCACACCCCCAGCTGCTGTGTGGACAAGGGGTGATGGTCAAAGCGGACAAGGGCAGGGAGGGGAAATGGATGGAAAAAGAGGAAGCAACACGCTCAGGTCACCCAGTGGCTGACGAGTCTCAGCACAGCTCCCTACCCGCTAGATCGATTATGCAGTGCACTGGAAGTCGTGGAAGCTTCAGGGCTTGGATTGTTTTAACACTCGGCGGAATGGAACTCAAGGAAATCTACTGGAAGGAGCTTCCTGCATTGGCAGGCGGACAGGCTGGAGCACCAAATGGGCCTTTTCCTGCTACTAGTTTCTCCGTTTGTCGGAATGTTTACGCTACACCACAAGCATTGCGGGCAATTAAGAAAATGCTCCACTGAGTTGTGGGCTATCATTATTGGTCTAGACTTTGGATTGGCTCCACGTCGTAATCACGTTTGAGCTGGAGGGGATGGTACAAAACAGGGGCACTGAAAGACTTAAGGGAACGTACAATGAACCTATAAATAATCATAAAAAAACCCAACCCCAGTGCATGCTCTATGGCCAAACTTTTCAGAAGTGCTCACTGATTTTCAGTGCTTCACGCATGCAGGGCCCAACTTCAGGCGCGTTGGCCTGATTTCTGGGTCGCTGTAGCCCCACTGAATTAATTTTTAAAGGTGCTAAGCAGTTGACACCCGCCCGAGTTGTGAAAATTATTGTTATTGTTCTGACACAGAAACCCTCGCTAAGATCAGGGCCCCATCATGCTGGGCACCATACGGACACATAGAAAGAGACAGTTCCTGCCCCAAAGAGTTGACAGACTGAATAGGTGCGACAGAGAGAATTCGGGAGGGGAAATAGAGGTGAACTGATGGCCCTGAGGTGACATGGCAGGTCAGTGCTGAGCCAGGAATAGAACCCCGAGCCCTGCTCCTGTGCTCCAGCCAATAGGTAACACTGCCTCAGGTGAGCTTAAATCACATCCAAGATCTCTCTGATTGGGCAACCAAAAAGGGAGTCACAGAATTAGTGATCATTTTTAAGTATATACAACCAAATATTCAGAGCAAAAGAGGCTGCTAATAAGCACATAATTCCAGCGCGGACTGTAGACACATTCCTCAAATGTTATTTTTAAAAAATCGACCCCTCCCCCTCAATTTTCTATAGTTTAGTGTTCAAAATCTGAGATTTTTCAGGAAGAGGTTTCCGAGCAGCCCGTGGTGACATTTATGGTTAAGGGAGACATCTTCCCCATTTCTGTTGCTTTCAGAGCAAAATTCCAAGTGGTGAGAAATCCAAAGTTTGCCTCATGCGAGTGAGCTAATCTTTCTTTTGTTCTTTGATCTCATCTATTAGTTTAACAATTTCAAGTATTTTCAGGAGGATCCATTTGTGCACTATCTAGCAACCAAGAATTTCCCTAGCCCAGTTTCCCTGCTCCAACCTGGAGAACAAGCCTCATCACATTATTCGTTATTATTCTTCCTATTAGATGCTTCTTAGAACATAAGAATGGCCAGACTGGGACAGACCAAAGGTCCATCTATCCCAGTATCCTGTCTGCCAACAGTGGCCAATGTCAGGTGCCGCAGAGGGAATGATCAGAACAGGGAATCATCAAGTGATCCAATCCCTCTTGCCCATTCTCAGCTTCTGGCAAACAGAGGCTAGGGACACCATCCCTGCCCATCCTGGCTAATAGCCATTGATGAACTTATCCTCCATGAATTTATCTAGTTGTTTTTTTGAACCCTGTTACAGTCTTGGCCTTCACATTCAGTTACTTTAGATCCTAAACCCTTTGGGGGGCAGGGACTACCTTTTCTTGTATGTTTGTATGGAACCCAGAACAATGAGATCCTAATCATGGCTGGGACCTCTGGTTCTCATCACTCAAACGTGCTCGGTGACCCGACCATCGGTGGGTGAAAACATTTTCTTGGCAATGGTTCCACATGGGTTTTAACAGCCACAAAACACAGTGGGGCAGATCTTCAGCCCTTGTAAATCTGTCTAGCGCCACTGAAGTCAACATACTGCAGTCAATGGAGCTTGACTGGTTTACACAGGCTGAGAATCTGGGCCTAAGCACGTTGTAAGAGCCAGACCTGGGCTAGGACTGGAAATCCACTGTTGTTTACAACCAAAACAGTTCTTCGAAAGCATCCTAGATGCAGGAACAACGATGCGCAAACAGCAGGGACTCCAAACCCAGCAAATACCATGGCAACACACACACAAAAATAAAATCTTCGCAGAAAGCTCCCTGAACAAATGGTAGAAATTGTCTCCCTTCCAGGGCCATCTGCCTACCATCTATCATTTGTTTTGCTTTAGTATTTCTAGAAAAAAAAAATCTGGATCCCCTTGTGATTTATGCTCTGAGCTAGCCAAGGTCGTCAATTGCTTAAATCCCCTGCCTGTCCAGGGCCTGCCTTCTGCAAGAAGTGATCCCCATGATAATCTCGATTTGACGGGACATGGCTTGTTTCTATGAGCGTTTCAATACGGAGTCCCTGGGACCTGCATTTCAAGTTAATTTGCTGATTACCCACTCTGACCCTCGGACCTGAACCTTCCCATCTGTTCTACTTCGAAGAAGGCGACATCAGGGCTTCTCCCTTTTTAGAGTAGATGCTCTCCTCCCAGTGCCTCGTTTCAGGGGTTTACGATTAGTTCATAAAAACTCACTGCAGCCTGGAACTTGGCACGTGCAATCTTTGCCCTTCGAATGTTCCTTTGCTGCGAAGACTCGTCTCAAGGGGTGGGAAGGATTGACAATGAGGTGAATACAGTAATTATGGGGAAGGCGGTAACATAATTAAGCTGATATTTGATGATGTTAATAATACAATGTAGCCCTCCCTTTCTCTCTTGTTCTCTCGGTGTAGATTGATAGGTAGGGATGTAGCTAGATCATCTATCTAGGTACTTTTATGGCCCTCCTCAATCTTATATCAGACTTCTCCCCACCTTTTTAAAAACAGAAGTAGCCATGATAATCTCTCTCATTCCTCCTTCCAGTCGGGTCAGGCTGGGGAGGCTACTGGCTGGTCGTTCGGGGTACTTGGGTGGTTGTGAACCTTTTGATTTTCTCCGGGAGGAAGAATCCCAGCTCACTTGGCTCCATCTCAATCAAACAATACTCAGTGTGCGGCGAGCGGAAGAGGCCGTGCCGAGGGAGGTGAGGCTGAGGTTCTGAGGGTTGTGGGGGATCCAGGGGAGGGTACAGGGACAGAACTGAGAGGGAGCTCCTTCCACCTAGGGATGGTGTCAGACCCACTATTACCTTAGCCAGGGCTCTGCGGGTGGAATTATCCAAGGGAGGCTTTGCCCCGGTGTAGGCCCCATCTTTGTTCAAAGTGCACGGGAACCCAACAACCAAAATGAGACCCGACTATTACAGTCCCCAGGAGGCATGACTCTTGCGTGAGAACGGGTGGGACCGAGGTGGACCAGTGCTCCAAGTCCCCGCAGCGGACTTACTGGAGCAAATCCAGCCCTTTCCCATGGCTGCCAAGGGGCCTTGTGCCGCAGATCCAGTGTGGCTCTGACGACGGGCATTGGATGGACGCACAGGACTCCTGCAGAGGGTTTCGGGGGGCGGGGGTGTGGGTGTTGCCCTGCTCTGTGCAGACTGCCTGTGCAGGACGTGAGTATGTGTGGGGTGAGATCTACTTCTCCATGGATTCTTCCTTCTCCCATGCAGGCGGTGAGGGGGTTGCATAGCCACTGGCCTGCACAGCAGCTCCATGGGCTGGGAGGGGATTCCTTCCCCAGTCCTCAACACACATCCCCAGCACCTGGCCTGGGCAGTGGATTGCTGGGTTGGGGATTGGCCCCACTGTGAGTAAAACAGACCAGAAGGAATATCCCGAACCTGTGCGTCACCTAGAGGTCTTTTCCACCTCAGGAGCTCAAAGCATTTGACCAGTAACCTTCTGTGAGGCACAGCAAGGGAAGTATCACCAACCTCATTCCACACCTGGGGAAACTGAGGCACGGATAGGCTAAGTGACTTGTCCAAGGCCACAGCAAGTCAAGCTGGTTAAAGGGGGGCCTGGCAGTGGCACAAGAAGGTTAGAGTAATCCAGGGTTTGACTAAGTTTAGGGTACACCGGAAAGTCCTTCCCTTTGATCAACCTTCCTCACCATCACCTGAATGACGACAAACACATCGGGAGCAGAACTTTCTCTCACTGGGGAAGAGAGAAGAGTCAAACAGTCAGTAACCTCCATGAGAAAGTGTGTGGTATAGGCCTGATTTACCTGTGGCTATTGAGATGTTTTTTATAGAAACGATAGACTGACAGATCTGTCAGCAGATAGACGTTGGGTAATAGAACCCAGGAGTCCTGGTGTAATTAAGAGAATGATGAGTCTCATTTCTAAACCACACAGGTGGGGAATAAGTGACCTCATTGCTTGGAAGCTTAGCTCAACATCTTTTCTAACGTACACAGTCAACTGTGGGCCCCATATTGCCCTAGATGACGTGTGCGTTTATAAGGCTCCCAACTGAGGTTAGGGCAGAATTAAGCTCTGGGTATAAAATCCACTGCCCCTTCTCAAATGCAAGGTCAGTGATTGGGGTTTCGCAAACGGGCGGGTGAGGAAACCCAGCCTAGGGTGGCGTAAGAGCTATGCATAATAAGCTTGATTAAGAATAACGCTGCACGGAGCGTGGTCTTGTTTCGTTCACTCTCATGGAAAACGCAATGACAGGGGATTCCATGGCCTTTTTTTTTTTTTTATCCTCTCTCTGTCTTACCCTAATTAGGCAGGCAGGCAAAAATCTGCCTTGTCAGTACTTTTCAGAGAGACTTAAAGGGACACGAAATACACCTGCCGGCTACAGGCTTTTCAAGACAGGCTTTTGTGTTTTGCTGTCTAGGCAAAAGGGCAGCCAAGCATTTAACTGCTTGAGAACTGCCGCGCGTACCGAGTTTGTGGGACAGAAATACATGCACGTCCCAGTTTGGGCTGTTATGCTATCTCCATGCAGAATCAATAGGCTGCTGCATTCCACCACCGCCAAAGGAGAACAGCAGTGAAACAGCTAGCCCCGCTTGCTACTTCGAGAGGGGCCAAATGCAGCCCACCGAGTTCTGTAAGGCAGCCCATAGCTTCCTGCAGCTTCAGTGTGGTCGGACCACATTACTGATCCAGCGTGCAAAGCACTGTGCAGTCAGCATGGACGGATCAAGATGACATGCTGAAGATCTGTATTCTTCATGGGCTGCCTGTCTGTTTGGGTGATGATGTGCAAGCTCCAAGCTGCTCTGTGTTCTCCCTGCTGAGATGGGGACAGCAGGACTGAGGATAGTATTCCCAGAGAGGGTGAACATTAATGAGAAGCATGGCATGATCAGGTGCTCTCCGTATTATTCTCTGTCCCTTTCTTGGTATAGTCATGTTGGTTTTCTTGACCATACTCAGATCATGGGCCTTGGAGGCTGGAAATTAACCACGGTCTCAGTTCTGAGTAGCATTTCCCCCAGAGGCCTTAAAGTCCATGAGCAAGGTTGAGGCCTGGGGTCAAGATAACAGGGAGAAAACATATGCTGTTTTTGCCCATTCTGCACCCTTTGAGTAGATCCATAGAACATTTCATGATCTCCCGTGCTGTGCATCTATCACCTTCCCATAGGAAATATTTACTAAATAAAATATGAAGGAACAACCAGTTCTTGACCTGGATGCATGCCCTTGTTCACAAGGAATCAAGTGGGTCCACCACGTCTTGCGGCCTGCCTTTCGCCACTGGTCTTGTCACATCACAGTCTCTCCAGGAGACATTCTATCCTAGGATGTTTGGTCCCAGGAGGCTGTCTCATTCCCCAGCCCAATCTCTGGCCGAATTCATAATTCCAATGCACCTCCCTTCTGCCCACAAAACTGGGGAGTGGGGGTGACATGCAACCAGATGGTGCTGACAAAATGCAGAAGAAAAAAAATTCAGACATGGGCCAGATCCCCAGTGGTGTAACTAGGCATTACCTATTTGATTTGGCCCCCACGTGTTGGAGTGCCATTTAATTTCTTTGTGACTAGAACTAACAAGGCTAATGGCTTTACAGAAAACAAATCTTCAGATAACACACTAACAGCAGAGGCTTTCTCACCCATCTATTTTTAATTTAAACCATGCCCCACAGGGCATAATAGCCAGTGTAGCCAAAACACACTGATACGTCCTTATGAACGGTTTTCCTTTTATATATTCCCTGGTAAATGAAGAATTAGCCCTTTGTGTGGGGCTTTCATTGCTCTGGAGCACAGTTGATTGTCTGGAAGAATTTCGGGCTGATTATTTTTGCCCTACTCCGGTTCCTCGCTCCTCACCCTGCGGCAAGTCTGCAGATCAGAGTCTGCCCGTAAGAGAGCATGTCTCGGGGGGCTTGTTCTGTGGGAACGAGATGCACTATTCCCATGGTGCCATTATAGCAAAGGTAAAGGCAAAGGCTACGTACCTGTCCAAGACTGTACAACAGGGCTCAGACATACGCCATCAGCTGTGTCAAGGTTTCTCCCCCACTCTGAACTCTAGGGTACAGATGTGGGGACCTGCATGAAAACCTCCTAAGCTTACTTTCACCAGCTTAGGTCAAAACTTCCCCAAGATACAAATTAATTTTATCTTTTGTCCTTGGAATATCCACTGCCACCATCAAACTCTAACTGGGTTTACTGGGAAACGTAGTTTGGACACGTCTTTCCCCCCAAACTCCTCCCAACCCTTGCACCCCACTTCCTGGGAAAGGTTTGGTAAAAATCCTCACCAATTTGCATAGGTGACCACAGACCCAAACCCTTGGATCTGAGAACAATGAAAAAGCATTCCGTTTTCTTACAAGAAGACTTTTAATAGAAATAGAAGTAGATAGAAGTAAAGGAATCACCCCTGTAAAATCAGGACGGTAGATACCTTACAGGGTAATTAGATTCAAAACATAGAGAATCCCTCTAGGCAAAACCTTAAGTTACAAAAAAGACACACAGACAGAAATAGTCATTCTATTCAGCACAATTCTTTTCTCAGCCATTTAAAGAAATCATAATCTAACACATACCTAGCTAGATTACTTACTAAAGTTCTAAGACTCCATTCCTGTTCTATCCCCGGCAAAAGCAGCGTACAGACAGCCCCAGACCCTTTGTTTCTCTCCCTCCTCCCAGCTTTTGAAAGTTTCTTGTCTCCTCATTGGTCATTTTGGTCAGGTGCCAGCGAGGTTACCTTTAGCTTCTTAACCCTTTACAGGTGAGAGGATTTTTCCTCTGGCCAGGAGGGATTTTAAAGGGGTTTACCCTTCCCTTTATTTTTATGACAAGCTGCAATAAGAAACTGTTCCTTTAGCTCAAGTGACAAGCCAAAAGAACGTTCCCCCCCCCCAGCTACAGAGTAGATGAGTAGATCTAGAGCCACTCTCTGGAGACGGATGATCTCTGATGTAGCAGAATAATGGTTTCTTGAAGCTTTCGGGCATCCGAACAAGGCAGAGGCATTAGCTAGAAGATCCCTTCTAGCTAAGGGGTAGGTGGGTAGCAGGACCCAGCGAGGAAGGAGTCTCGCAGATCCAGGGGTTGGCGTTGGCTGCCGTCACAGTGATGTGAGGAGAGCACTGAGATGCTGTGTTTCCCTGTTAGGGCTCTTGAAAATCCTGACCGACAGCAGCACAGTTTGGAGGAACTGAGTAACCTGCTGCCCCCCTCCCTGCTTTCTCCATTTGATTTCAGGAACCGGCCTTCCTGCCCGTTATGCAACCTTGGATGGAAACTGCAACCTTGAGGTAAGTGGAGCTCCTGCCTTGCTCTGCACAGAATCTGCGCACAGACACACTCACGCTGTACTGCCTCCAAAGCTCCCCACTCCCCAGGGTCGTCCTTTATTTGTAACTCACTTAACAAGAGCCAGAACGTAAAGCTCACCCTAAGTTTCCTCCCCAACCCCAGCTGTTCCTCCACAGGGAGGTGTTTCTCCACAGGGAGGCCCTGTCTTAAACACCAATTCCCTCTACTCAAAGGATCACACTCACTTCCCTTGTATGTAGCGTGGCGTTAACAAGCCACACCTGCCGCCGTGAGTCAGCAGGAATAAGTCATTATCTCCTGACAGGCTTTGAACACGAGGCTTTTTGAACACCTGGTCAAGAGATGAGCCCTGCCACCCTGTTAGATGCCAGCTAGTCAGTTCTTAATCCATGAGTCTGGATGGCCTGTCTTTGGCATGCACCTAGGGTAGCATTAATTAGAAGATTTCATAGAATCATAGACTATCAGGGTTGGAAGGGACCTCAGGAGGTCATCTAGTCCAACCCCCTGCTCAAAGCAGGACCAACCCCAACTAAATCATCCCAGCCAGGGCTTTGTCAAGCCGGGCCTTAAAAACCTCTACGGATGGAGATTCCACCACCTCCCTAGGTAACGCATTCCAGTGCTTCACCACCCTCCTCGTGAAATACTGTTTCCTAATATCCAACCTAAACCTCCTCCACTGCAACTTGAGACCATTACTCCTTGTTCTGTCCCCAGTCTCAGGGCCACAATAGACAGGGAACTAGGAACTACAAATGGGATCTGAGACTTTTGCATCTTGAAGAGCAACAGAAATCCAGCCCAGGTTTAGTCTGCATTATCTAGGTGCTTATCTGCCCCCCGCATCACCACAGTAGCTAAGCGCCTCACCATCTTTAACATATTCAAACTCCCAGCGCCGCTGCGGGGCAGGGCAGTGCTATTATGCCCAGTGTACAGGCAGGGAGACTGAGGCTCAGAAGGTCATGTTTGCAAAAATGTTTGTGGCTTAGGCACCTACGTCCCATTTCCAAAAGAGACCGAGGCACTCAGGAGCCAAAGAGTGATGGGGATTTCGGCTCCTGAGTGCCTGAGTGACTTTTGAAAATGGGATTTAGGTACGTTTGAAAATTTCACCCAGAGACTAATGCCAGCTGAGTTCAACGGGGGTTGGGTGTCTGCCTGGAGGCACCAGAACTAGGTGACTTGGCCAAACTCAAGCAAGGACAATAGGTAACACAGGGACTTGAACCACCATCCTGGGAGTTCTCAGGCAGCATGCGAACCACTGGACTACCCTCCGAGGCTGCCGGGGGCAGCACCCTATCTAATAGAAACCCTGCAATGCTCCTAGGCACCAGTAAGCGAGACTGGGTGTTTGGTGACATGAGTAGGCAGCCGTAGTCCACATAATAAAAACCACCATCACAATTGCCACAGTGACATCTTTGTCCTTTTTGCTGATGTGGCCCACCAGAGTCCGATCCTCAGCTGGCGTACAGGACTGCAGCTCTGCTGGCTTCAGTGGAGGCTGGACTTCCTGCCAGCTGAGAAGCTGGTCCTGAATGGGTACGGACCATGACACTTCGCCCAGAGATGTTCCCTGCCCCCAGGGTGAGGCGGAGGCACAAGGATGGCATGCAAGAATGCCCCAGGGTGTGGTCCGTTGGCTAAAGCTGAAGACTCCAGCTTGCAAACCTGGCAGTCATCAACAGCAAATGGGAAGAAAATAACACACTGTGATGGAATTGTTCCTTTTCTTGCCACCCTGGGCAGAGAGGGCCAGGTGTCTTAGTAGTATGTGGATGGGAAGCCAAGAAAATGCCATGGCCAAAGGCCTTAATAGTGCAGATCAGGCTGAAAGCTTTAAAACCCGGAAGGAAAACATGGCTTCCACCAGCTCTGACAGTACGTGACAACCTAGTGAAGTTTGCTTCTTGACTGGGGAGGACTTAGAGAGGGCTACCATCTGGCTTCCTCCCACCCTCCATTGGACTCCATCAGCTCCCCTCCTCTTGGAGATTTTAATTTGAACATCAAGTTCCAGAACAGGGACGGGAAAAGGCGACCGTGGCTATCATTTCACGGAAAAGCGGCGTACGCCGAAGTCGGTGTTTTTCAAATTCCTTTCAGCCACCATCTCTGCTGAGCTGGGGACAATGCAGTCCCTCTTTTTGCAGCCAGAATGGACCATGACTGGTCTCCTGTGATCAAATCGAGTGTGAAAGGAAAGCAGGCAGGACGGACCATGTGGTGTATTAATTACGCGTCACATGACCTGCTGCTGTGGGAGGGATCATTTGGTGCGTTAATTATATGTCACATGACCTGCTCTCGTCAATGAGCGGCCAATGAAACATGTGAGGTGCAGAGGTGGGGGAAGAGAGGGAGGAGACTCTGCTAATACTGCGTGAAATCCTGCCCCTCCTGAAATCAACAGCAAAACTCCCATTGACTTCAAAGGGACCAGGCTGTCAGCCATTGTGTTGGCAGGGTCCCAGTATTAGGGGCTTTGTCTTAAATAGGCAACTGTCTCCCCAAAAGTGTCCCAGTTTTTCACACTTGCTATCTGGTCACCCTAGAGGGGTGGATGCATGCTGCTTCACACACATACGTTGCACGGCTGCTCACAGGCGCTGGCTTTTGCTTTTCCTGCCGGGTGCTCCACCCCTGCTCCCCTCCGAGGCGCTGCCTCTCTCGGCCTCTTCCCCTGAGGCTCCGCCCTCGCCCCACCTCTTCCCCCTCCCCTGAGATCCTGCCCACTGGATGCTCGCTCCTCTCTGCCCCCTTGTTTCCCCCCCGAACACCTCCCGCCAGCTCGCTGATCAGTGGCCGGCCCCGGGGCCCCGCTGAGCACCCACGGAATCAGCATCTGTGTGGCTGCTGGTACATCCAATGCTTTAGCCAGTCAGAAAACCCACTGGACCACACTCCCAAAAGCCTTCACAGTTGCCCCAGTCAGTTTAGCCAGCAGAGAAACTGGCTAAACGATTAACAACGGGGTGGGCGAGGTAATAGACCAACTGCTTTTGGTGAGAGAGACCAGCTTTCAAGCTACACAGAGCTCTTCTTCAGGGCTGGGAAAGGTACTGAGAGCATCACAGCTAAACACACAGTGGAACAGATTGTTTAGCATAAGGAGTTAACACGTATTTCAGGGGCCAGTTAACACCTCTCCAGCCAGAGGAGCGGGGAGGGGGGAAGAGGAAAAAAGCTGGGGAGGGGGTAAGTGGGTTTTATTTTTTTTTTCCCTTTCCCCCGTGACTGGAGCGGTGTTAACAGGCCACTTCATCTTGAATGGTTCCTGAAATATGTGTTCCCTACGTCTGCTAAACAATCTGGTTCCCTTTGTATTTAGCTGTGACACTGAGGGCTTGTCCACACCGTGCAGCTTTTAGCGACAAGGCCTTGTGGCTATAAGTCAGCGTGTGTGAACGCTCTCTGTCGGTATTTTGTTGGCACTTTTGCCGACAAAATACTTCCAGCCCCGCGGGCGGCGTTAGCTTTGTCGGCAGCAGAGCGCTCCTGCCGACAAAGCCGCGCTCACACTGCCACTTGCGTGGGCAAAACTTTTGTCTTTCGCGGGGGAAGCTTTTCAAAGTACCCGGGAAAGACAGAAGTTCTATGACAATGTCGCAGTGTAGACAAGCCCTGAGGCTACATGTACACACTAGAGCACTTAGAGCTGTGCAGCTGCGCCCCGCAGTGCTTTAACTCCTCCCTCCCTAAGAGGCGGTGGTTATGTCAGTGGGAGACGCTCCCCTGCCAGCATAGCGCTGTCTACACCTGTGCTTAGGTTGGTATAATTTACGTCACTGTGGGGTGTGGATGATTCACACCCCTGAGCAACATCAGTTATACTGCAGTATCCTGAAGTGTAGACAAGGTCTGAGCCCCTTTCCCAGACCTGGAGAAGACCTCTGTGTAGCTTAAAAGCTTGTCTCTTTCCCACCAACAGATTCACTGGTTGAAGCCTGGGGCGGGTCTGTGCTGGGAGCCAATCAGAGTGCAAACTCCATTTTCTGCTAGGGTAGATGTAATAAACATGATAATCTCATGGGTGCACTTAAATAAAACTGTTCATGTACAAGTGAGACATGTTATTAGCACACAGCAAATGTCACCTCCCACTCAAACATGGAAGGGTCAGTTCTACTGACAGTCATTGGGCTTTTGAAGCACTGGAATGCGTTACCTAGGGAGGTGGTGGAATCTCCTTCCTTAGAGGTTTTTAAGGTCAGGCTTGACAAAGCCCTGGCTGGGATGATTTAGTTGGGGATTGGTCCTGCTTTGAGTAGGGGGTTGGACTAGATGACCTCCTGAGGTCCCTTCCAACCCAGATATTCTATGATTCTATGATAAGAATGGCCACACTGGGTCAGACCAAAGGTCCATCCAGCCCAGTATCCTGTCTACCGACAGTGGCCAATGCCAGGTGCCCAGAGGTAGTGAACCTAACAAGTAATGATCAAGTGATCTCTCTTCTGACGTCCATCTCCACCCTCTGACAAACAGAGGCTAGGGACACCATTCCTTACCATTAGGAAACGATAATTCACCAAGTGGTGAAGCACTGGAATGGGTTACCTAGGGAGGTGGTTGAATCTCCGTCCTTAGAGGTTTTTAAGGCCCGGCTTGACAAAGCCCTGGCTGGGATGATTTAGTTGGGGATTGGTCCTGCTTTGAGCAGGGGATTGGACTAGATGACCTCCTGAGGTCTCTCCCAACCCTAATCTTCTATGATTCTGTGATTTCACGGGATGAGGATTCACGATTGCTCATTTGCATTGAGCAGCGCTGTAGTGGGGACTGTAAGACTTCTGAGTCCCTGTTATAGGCAAACCCTCCTATCTAACACTATGGGGCGACATGTCCTTCCACCAGATATCTTGCCACAGCACACGTGTTCAATGTACAGCCCAGCGAGAGGGCTGAAGAAGCGTGTTTATGGCAAGTTGTCCAGGAGGCTCCCGTGGTGAGCTTGATGCTGAGAAGAGCTGGGTCTGGACTACCATACACCGACCTATCTCCAAAGGGAGCCAGGCTGTGCCTGAATTTTTCAAGCCATTTTACCAGTTAACTACCTGCAAGAAGAGGGACTTTGCCCTTGAACTTGTGAAGGGCAGGAAGTTTCTGAAATGCAAAACAAATCAGTGCCTCTCTCTCTGTAGATATATATATACACACACACACATTGCATACAAAGAAAAGGAGGACTTGTGGCACCTTAGAGATTAACAAATTTATTTGAGCATAAGCTTCCGTGAGCTACAGCTCACTTCATTGGATGCATCAGCTCACGAAAGCTTATGCTCAAATAAATTTGTTAGTCTCTAAGGTGCCACAAGTCCTCCTTTTCTTTTTGCGAATACAGACTGACACGGCTGCTACTCTGAAACCTGTCACATTGCATACAAGATCTCGGTGGTTCCCAGGGACATTGTTCTCTGCTCAGATTGTCTTGGTGGCAATGTCACATGGTCAGGTCACTCCAGCTGCATAATGTAGAATGTAATGCAACATGACTAATGCAACCAAGTAATGAGACCAAAGGATGTCCTATCCTGGGGATATCAGAAAGCAACTCCCATACAGTGCATTTCAGAAGGGAAAACAAATGCTCTGCATTTCTTTTCCTGTGTTGTCATGGTTCCTCTTGGGTGAAAGGTCCCCCCCTTATGAAATCTCTATACTGATGTTGAAAAAAAGAGTAAAGTTGCACAGGAAACTGATGAGGGATGGGTAGCTGAATGGGACGGGGTATGGGGAGCAACCTGGTGTCCACGGATCTGGGTTCTACTCCTTGGAGAGCTAACTCCAAATCCCGGTGTTTTGAAATATTCAGTGAAATGTCAGGCAGATTTTCCAAAAATACTCAGCTCCCATTTAAGCCCCAGAAGGAAAGGGTCAGATTTTCCAAAGGGCTTAGTACATGGCCTGCTGAACTCTGGCAATCAGTGTCACAATGAGAGCCGCTTGATGGCGGAGCACTTTTGAAAATCTGGCCCTGATTGTGGGCGCTAATTACTTGAACATCTGGTCCCAAGTCCCTCCAAAAAGCTGGGCCCAGAGTCCCTCATTCTTTCGAATCATGATCACTGCTGTATTCCACACCTCTGCATTTTGCCTGGAAGCAAGTGTGCGGACAAGCCACATGTGTGAGGCTGCACTTGTGAGACTTCCAGGCCTATTTTGCAAACTCAAGAGGGTCAGGGAATTTGGAGAACCAGACACATTTTTGGGTGCTCACCTGAACCAAACCGCTGTCAGATTTTTGTATCTTCCTTGCTGTGAGCATGATATGGGCAGAGCATTGCACACACTGTAATCAGTGCTCAAGAGTACTACGCCTTGAAAGATAGGTGGAAAATGAGTCTCATGGCCCTGCACAGAAGCTGTACATCTCAGCAGGTGAGTCATGGTGTAGGTCTCACGGCTGCTTTGGTTTGCTGATATGCAAAATGAAATCACCTTTCAGACTGGAGACTGGACCAGGACGCCAAGTCTGGAGCCAAACAACACCAAAGTTTGGTGTGTGTGTACAGATCTGGGGGTCTGGACTAGTCCATTGTAGACATAGGGCCAAGCATAGGGCTTTGGCTCCAGCATTTGGGGGTTTGGGAGTGGGATTAGGGTCATGCCTAGTTAATAGATATAGCTGGGATTTTCAAAGGTGCCAAATGGGGTCAGGTGCCCCAAATCCATTTTAAGAACGGTCTGGAAACATCAGTGGGAAGCTGATGTCTGTTGCAGTCCTCGGACCAGAATTGGATCAAGCTCTGCAAGCCAGAGGATGGATTTGAAGGCTTTCATTGTATTTTACCTGTTCGCCTGTCACTAGTAATGAGGTGTGAATTAGATGCAGAATTTAGGAAGAAGCAGCCCATTGACTTCTATGGAAGTTGCATACCTGTGTCTGACGGACGATTCTGTTCCAGCTCCAATGGCTGGACAGCTGCAAGCCCACCAGTGTTTGAGCCCCAGGGGGGCACAGGCCATCTGCACTTGTCGTCTGTGTTGTATCCCAATGAAAACGAACAACGAGGCGTCTGTTTTGTGATGTGTAACTCTCCGGCAAGGTACTGCCCTCTTCCGGCACAAGAATAATGGAGTGAACTTTGCTTAAACCAGCAGTAAAGGGAGCCTGACCCTCTCATAGCAAAGCGCTAGAGAAATAGCCTGGGAATGATTGGCAGTGAGAGGGCCAGAGGGGAGAATTTATGGTGTCATGGTGAGTTGAAAGAAAATGGAAAATTTGTGCGGTGCAGTCACAGCCTTCACTCACCAGGAGGGCGTCTCCTCCTGGTGGCTCTGGGGATTAGCTCTTTCCAGGTGCTGTACCCTCCTCTGGCAGTCTCTCCACCCGTCTCTGCAACTCCAGGTGCTCCTTCTTTGCAACTTGGCCCTCCAGCCAGGTCACTATCCGGGTTTCCCCCTTCCAGGGTATCTAAGCTCTTCAAGGCGAACAATCCCAGGCAGTCCACTCTCCTCTGCCTGGTCTGTGGCACTTTCCCGGTTGCTGGTAGAGAGACCTGGGCCCGCCCTCTACTCCAGGTTCCAGCTAAGGTGCCCCCGCTCAGCAGCCAAAGTCTGCCCTATCCCTATCCCTAGCTGCCTTTCCCCTGAGCCTTTCCAGCTCTCCCCTCCTCTGGGTCTGACAACCCAAACTCTGTCCTCCCTGGGAGTTACCCTTTGTGGTCCCAAGCACAGCTCCCTTCCCCAGGGGGTGACTGCAGACCGCTCCCCTGCCACTCCATTCTGCTCTCAGCTCCTGGGCTTTATATAGGCCCCAGCTGTTCCTTTCCAGCTGAGCCTCAGTTAATAAATCCCTGCTCTCTGGCTCCTCCTCCAGGTGCAGCCTGGAGAATTAATTGGCCCACCTGGCCACCTTAACCCCTTCCAATCTTGTGTGGGGTGGACCCCTCATAACAGGTCACTAGCCAAAGCAATTACAAGCACTCTGTTGACCATCTTCACCAGGGAAGCAGAGAACTGCCCGAATACCCCTTCTCTGCCTAGAAGGGTCTAGAATACCCCTTCCCTGCCTCTCTCCGAAAGAGCAATTAGCTGTTGAAAAGTCTCCACAATTTTCTGAGTTTGCTGAAGAACTGAGAGCCCCAAGTATCTGTTTAAGCCCCAGCATGTTGGTTTTTGGTTGCCAGACATTTTGTTTTGGGGTTTTTAACAAAAGCCTGATAATATTTCAAAGAAAAAAAGTGCCAAAAAAAGGAACTGTTTAGTTTCCTTCTTATTTTGTTGTGTGTGTGTGTGTGTGTGGGGGGGACATCGTAAGACCGTAAGAGCTGCTATCCTCAGTCAGACTAATGGCCCATCTTACCCAGGATCCTGTCTGCAACAGTTGCATGTACCAGAGCTTCAGGGGGAGCGTACAGAACAGGGAAGTTAGGGAGTGATCCATCCCTGTCTTTCACTCCCGGTTTCTGGTAGGCAGAGGTTTAGGATTGCACCCAGCATGGGTTTGTGTCCCTGGCCATCTTGGCTAATAGCCATTGATGGACCTATCCTCGTTAAACTTATCCAGTTCTTTTTTGAACCCAGTTATATTTTTGGCCATCACAACATCCCATGGCAATGAGTTCCACAAGTTAGATGTGTCTTGTGTGAAAACATACTTCCTCTTGTTTGTGTTAAACCCGCTGCCTGTTAATTTCATCAGGTGACCCCTGGCTTTTGTACTGTGTGAAAGGGAAGGTAACACTTCTCTGTTCATTTTACCCACCAGTCATGATTTCATAGACCTCTATCATATCCCCCCTTAGTTGTCTCTTTTCTAAGATAAACATCCCTTATCTTTTTCATCTCTCCTTGTATGAAAGCTGTTCTATACCCTGGATCATCTTTGTTGCCCTTCTCTGAACCTTTTCCAGTTCCACGATATCCTTTCTGAGATGGAGCCACCAGAACTGGACACAGTATTCAAGGTATGGGCATACCATAGATTTACATAGTGGTCTGATGGTATTTCCAGTCCTATTTTTTATCCCTTTTTGAATAGTTCCCAACATACTTCCAGCCTGTTTGACCACTGCTGCACACTGAGTGGATGTATTCAGAGAACTATGCATGATGACTTCAAGGTCTCTTTCTTATGCTCAAATAAATTTGTTAGCCTCTAAGGTGCCACAAGTCCTCCTTTTCTTTTTGCGGATACAGACTAACATGGCTGCTACTCTGAAACCTTTCTTGGATCGTAACTGTGAATTTAGAAGTCTTCATTGCATAAGTATCATTGGGATTATTTTTTCCAATGTGCATTACTTTGCACTTATCAACATTAAATTTAATCTGCCATTGTAAAAAGAAAAGGAGTACTTGTGGCACCTTAGAGACTAACCAATTTATTTGAGCATGAGCTTAAGTGAGCTGTAGCTCACGAAAGCTCATGCTCAAATAAATTGGTTAGTCTCTAAGGTGCCACAAGTACTCCTTTTCTTTTTGCAAATACAGACTAACACGGCTGTTCCTCTGAAACCTGTCAATCTGCCATTGTGTTACCCAGTCACCCAGTTTTGTGGAACCCCTTTGTAACTCCTCACAGTCAGCTTTGGACTTAACTATCTTGAATAATTTTGTTTCATCTTCAAACTTTGCCACGTCACTGTTCACCCCCTTTCCCAGATCATGAGTGAAAATGTTGAACAGCACAGGTCCCAGCGTAGCTCCTTGGAGGACCCTTCTGTTCACCTCTCTCCATTGTGAAAATGGAACATTTATTTGTACCCTTTGTATCCTATCAATTCCTGACCAGCTCCAGTTTGGTATCCTTAGAAGAGGTTGATCACCAGCATCCGAGAGACCTTGAATGTGGCAACATCTTGTGGGGTTAAATATTTTGTCAAAATATGTGAAATATTCTTCTGACGCTTAGACTTCGGCATGCAGAAATCCAGGTACAGCGAGCAAGCAGTTGCTGTGCAAATCCTTACTGGACCATGTTCTGTGAAGCGATACAGACAGCCTCAGACACAGGAAACCTCAAAGGCACTTTTGACGCCCTAAAGAAAGCTCTAGGTCCCACTGTCAACAAGATTGCCCCTCTCAAATCACACGGTGGTGAAATCGTTACAGATAAAAGCAAGCGGTTGCCGCATTAGATTGAACGCTATTCAGAGCTATACGCAGAAGGAAGAAACATCGCCGGCGAATCACTGGACCAAATGCCAACTCTACAGGTCATGCCAGAACTAGACGTGGAGCCCACTGCAGAAGAGCGAAGCAAGGCCACTGATTTGCTCTCAAGTGGCAAGGCTCCTGGAAAAGATGGCATCCCAGCAGAAATCCTCAAGTGCGGGAAAGACAGCCTGCTGCCCTCTCTTCAGTGGCTGCTACTGAAATGCTGGAAAGAGGGCGAGGTACCACAAGAGATGCGCGACGCAAACATCATCACTTTGTATAAAAATAAAGGTGAAAAGAGCGACTGCAACAACTACAGGGGTATCTGACTACTAAGTGTAGCAGGAAAAGCTTTCACAAAAGTCATCTTAGTGCTCCTACAACAGCTGGTGAATCGTGTCTACCCTGAATCACAGTGCGGATTCAGGGCTGGAAGATCAACTATAGACATGATATTTTCTCTGCGTCAACTCCAAGAAAAGTGCAGAGAGCAAAACTAATCCTTGTACATCACCTTTGTGGACTTACCCAAAGCATTCGACACCGTCAGCAGAGCAGGTCTATTTGCAATACTAGAAAAGACAGGATGCCCACCAACCCTTTTAAGTTATATACATTCATTCCATAACAACATGAGAGCCACTGTCCAGTTTGACGGGTCCACTTCAGACAGCTTTGAGATGAAAAGTGGTGTGAAGCAAGGATGTGTTCTTGCCCCTACACTCTGGAATATTCTTCTTGGTACTCTTGAAGTGTGCATTTAAGGACATGCAAGATGGAGTGTATCTCCACACAAGATCAGATGGGAAACTCTTCAACTTGTCCTGACTTAAGTCAAGACCAAAGTCAAAAAGGTGCTACTCAGGGAACTTCTATTCGCTGATGATGCTGCCCTCATAGCCCACAGTGAAGATCAACTACAAGAACTCATGGACCGCCTTTCAAGTGCCTGTCAGGCATTTGCTCTCATCATCAGCATCAAGAAAACAGTTGTGTTAGGACGGGTGGTTCCACAAAATCCTTCAATTACCTTAAATGCAAACCAGCTAGAAGTTGTCCAAAAGTTCAGCTGTTTAGGTTCTACAGCGACCACCAACCTCTCACTGGATGAAGAACTAAATGTTCGCATTGGAAAGGCCACCACCACCTTTAGCAGACTAACTAAAAGAGCATGCAACAACTCAAAGCTTACCATCAAGACCAAAATGCTAATGGACCAAGCCTTCATCCTCAGCACTCTCATGTATGGTGGGGAAACATGGACAACTTATGCTCATCAGAAGAAAAGGCTGAACAGTTTCCACCTACATTGTTTACACTGCACACTCAACACCAAATGGCAAGACAAAGCCCTAGCTGGGATGATTTGGCTGGGGATGGTCCTGCTTTGAGCAGGGGGTTGGACTAGATGACCTACTGAGGTCCCTTCCAACCCTTATCTTCTATGATTCTATGATAAAGTCACCAACACAGAGGTTCTTCAAAGGGCAAATTTACCAAGTGTGACAGCCCTGCTCGAGCAAAGATGACTGTGCTGGGTGGGCCATCTGAGTAGGTTCGAAGCTGGATGCACACCCAAGGACATGTTATATGGGGAGCTATTAGAGGGTACAAGAACAACAGGACGTCCCAAGTTTCGCTATAAAGACACATACAAGCGAGATATGAAGGAATTTGGAACGGATCCTGACCAATGGGAAGTCTTGGCAAGTGATCGTAACAAGTGGCACCTCCGTCTCCAACAGGGTATCAAAGTCCATGACAGGAGCTATCTGCCCTCCCCCCCCACAAAGTTTAAGGAGAAAAGAGCCTGTAGGAAGCAAGCAGCTCCCAGCCGAGATACAGACATTTGCAATAACTGCCAGAAGTACTACAAATCTCGGATTGGACTATTCAGTCACATGAGACATTGCATGAGACATGAGACAAGCAGAGTTATGATGCTGGGCACAGATGTAATACTTAAGACATCTGTGAGCTGTTACCCTTCCCTCCCTCCATGTTCCTATTGTTTGATGTACCTCGGAGTACCTCGGAGTATTTTAAAAGGCCAGCCTCATATGGGATGAGAGTTACATAGTATTATTTATTATTTTATGGAAGCACCCAATGTGAGCTAGAAGGGGTGATCCTTGCTTGCAATCTAACGACAATCAGATGAAGTCACAGAGATTAGGGGAAGGGAAGTTGATTCAATTATAAAGCCAGCTTGATTCAATGTAAGCAGCACACAGAAGCAAACCTTAAAGTAGGGTCTTAAATGTGGACAGGTCAGGGGCTTTTAAATGAACACCACATCCTCTATAACAGCATCACCCTCTCAAGAGTTAATGGGCAGTATCTGGTTGTTTTTACAAAGCTCCAGCTCCTGGAGTCACGTGAATTCATGAGAATCTCAGCTTTCATTTTTAAAACATGAAATACATTTCCAACCCTCATGGCTGCAGAGAAAAGCTTGAAAACATGACCCAAGAGCAACCTAAATGCACCAGAGGTCAAACAGAATCCCAGGTGTATGGTTTTTTAAAAAAGCAAACAAACAAAAAACCACCCCTCATGATTTTTAAGCCAATCTCATGATTCTGGAAGTGGTTGACTCATGACTTGTGAACACTTGGGTTTGTCAATGCCGCTGTAGTTGGGGATCCAAACCAAAACCCCAAATCTTTGCTCTGACATTCCCTGGGTTGCGTGTTCAGAATCCAAGCCCCTTTTTAGCCCTGAATTTTGCAGCCGCCTCTGTCACCACAATAAGACCAAACTAAAACCTCTAGATCCAAACATCCGCCAGCTTTGGACATGTTCAAAACCCAGATCTGGCTCTTAATGTCACAGCTAGAGACCAGCTCTGAAGTAGACTCATTTAATACCCAGTGGCATAATGCGTCTCCGCTTTTGGTAGGAGGGGAGGTCTGGCTGGGGAGAAGTCAGGAAGAACTTTCCTCCCTGGTCATCTAAACAGTCAGGCACCTACAGGATCCCTTCTTCTTTCCTGTTCTCTTCCCAGCAGGTGGCTGCAGCCCTGAGAATCAACACAAAAGGGGTGGCAGATAGAATCTCCCTCATTCTTTTTCCATTCTCCCTATCTGCACTCTGAGGAATAAGCTGTGGGAGGCGCTGTTGGTCTGCCCGAAAATAAACGGGTTTGAATATCTGCTGTCTCATCTCTTCCCCCCCCCAACCTCTCCTCAAGGCAGCTTTAAATAAAAGCAAACAAGTGAGTCTGTTTCTATGTGAACTTGGTGTTGGAACTGAGACATAAACGGTAAAGAGACGTTGGGAGACACTCCCACGCAGTGCTGGAGTGGGTTTGGATTTACCACTGAGCTGCTCCGGCTGGTGTTTCCGCAGAGCTCTGCCCAGAATCAATCAGGGTGGGGAGGAGGCTGATTAGTGTAATTATTATTATCTGTAAAAATGGGGTCGGCAACAGCTAAAAGGGAGACAGTCGCCACACGTCTGCTGTATCTTGGGGAGGCTGATCCATGCGGGGCAGAGATGGTTGTGTGGCTAACATCCAGGGCCGGAAACCTTGGGGGGCTGATTTGTCATAGCCCCTTGACATATTTCTGCCAATCCAGTGCCCCGGGGAGCAGACCTTACGTGAGGCAGCCAGAACGTAAGTCATAGTAGCCTTGAGGCTGCTCTGTCTTGGGCCAGTGGAATAGGCATGGCCTAGCTGTTTGGACAATGTGGGGAGAGTGAAGGTGGCTTAAAGCTACCTTTGCCCCGGCTCCCCCAATCTGTCCCTGTGCTGAACGCAGGCACGGAGCAACGCAGAATGTGGTTTCTATTCCTAGCTGTGCTCCAGAGTCCTGTTGTGAGTGTGGGCATGACAGTTCTGTGCCCCAGTTCCCTCGTTGGTACAGCGGAGACAATAAAATTACCGACCTCTCAGGGATTCACTTGGAGATCCTCTGAGAGGACATGCCATAGCAAAGAGGTGCATAGGTGCCGACCCTGTGGGTGCTGCGGGGCTGGAGCGCCCACGGGGAAAAATTAGTGGGTGCTAGGCACCCACCGGCAGCCAAGCTCCCCCCCGCCCCCACCCCCTCCTCCTCCCCCGAGTGTGGGGTCCCTGCTCCTCCCCCTCCCTGCGCTTCCCGCCTGCCACCTAACAGCTGTTTGGCAGCACTTAGGACTTTCCGGGTCGGGGAGGGAGGAGTGGGCACACTTGGGGAAGGAGGCGGGGCAGGGGTGGGGACTTGGGGGAAGGGGGTGGAATTGGGGTGGGGTGGAGGTGGGGCAGGGGCGGGGTCGAGCACCCGCGGGGCAGAGGGGAAGTCAGCGCCTATGAAGAGTGTCCATTTTTAACAAGGAGGACAGTTAATCAGGGAACAATTTACCAAAGGTGGTGGTGGATTCTCCACCACTGGGAATTTTAAAATCAAGATTGGATGCTTTTCTTAAAGATCTCTAGTTCAAATAGGAATTAATTCAGGGAAGTTTTCTGACTGATCACAGTGGTCCCTTCTGGCCTGAGATTCTATAAAACTCAAAACATGATATGTGAATTTGCATACACATCAACAGAGCCATGCACAACTTACCTGCAGCGCTTTCTGATGTTCCCTCTCTAATACTATCTATGTTACAAGGACCAGAAGAAATTCAGTGAAATTAAAAGGCAATATGTTTTTAAAAAAGGATGAACAGAAATAGTTTGTAAACAATAATATTATTAACCTGTGTAACTCCCTGGTGCAGGATATTAGCAAAGCAAATATCTTGGTGAAATTCACACATGAAATGTTACACCTATAGGAATTGAAGCTGCAGTTGCAATAATGGGGACAAACTTGCCATCACAGCTCATATTTCAGGGCTTATGCGGATCAGTGACTGGGGCTGAAGAGGATTTCCCACTCAATAGTATGGGAAGGCACAATAAAAATGATCAATAGTTCAGCACTGGCCTCATACTTTTCACCCCCACATGATTTTGATCAGAAGTTCGTAAGGTGATTTACAAACATCAGCTAATTAAGCCAGTCAACATGCCCATTAGGGTATTACACACAGTAGGCTTCATTTCATCCACCACTGAATGGCAGCTACCTCTTGGGAGAAACACAGCAGCTGCTGAAGGGACCAGTTTTGCAAGGTGCTGGGTGCCCCCAGCCAGACGTGTCTTCAGAGGGAGTTAAGGATTCCTGGCATTCCTCAAGACAGGTTTGGCAACAGGTTTGGAGCAAGGATGGACTGAGATGAGGCACTGCGGGTTATCCATGACCCCACTTCTCCCTGCTTTGGACTGAACTAAAGAGGAATCCTGCAAGATTAAAGTATCCATCGCTATCTTCCAATGCCAGCCCAGTTAAGCTCAAGGAGTGAGGAAGAGCACCATCGACAGTGAGAATGCAGGGAGACAGAACTGAATGACTGGAGGTATGTTTCGGCCAGGAAGACTGAAGTTAACAACCCTACCTTGGTGGAAAGGATTGGGAATGGCCATAAGTCATCAGGACCACCCATCTCATCCAGATGTGCTGCAGCATTGGTTCAGAACTGAACCATAGGAAAGAGCACCATAGACTGAGCAATAATTCAGCCCACTGCTCTTCCAGCTTCCAAGATCTCACAGGATAATAGTATCTTAAGTACATGCTGGGTGTGTTACACCTTGTTCTGTAGCAGCAGAAAGAGAAGATGACTTGGTAGATTGTTCGTCTGCAATTCCTGTTCTTTTATACTCTCCCCTTGACTTATAGCAAAAGGCAGAGCAATAAATGTAGTAATATTTTGCATTGTGGGATGCAGCACTGAATTTCATTTAACCGTTTGATGCCTGGTTCTCCCTTTCACGCTGCAGAATGCATCGTGCGGGGGTCATAGTGGATCACAAGCTAAATATGAGTCAACACCGTTGCAGAAAAAGCAAACATCTTTCTGGGATGAATTAGCAGAAATGTTGTAAGCAAAGCATGAGAACTAATTCTTCCGCTCTGCTCCATGCTGATCAGGCCTCAACTGGAGTATTGTGTCCAGTTCTGGGTGCCACACTTCAGGAAAGATGTGGACAAATTGGAGGAAGTCCAGAGAAGAGCAACAAAAGTTATTAAGAGTCTAGAAAACAAGACCTATGAGGGAAGATTGAAAATATTGGGTTTGTTTAGCCTGGAGAAGAGAAGACGGAGGGGGGACATGAGAACAGGTTTCAAGCACATAAAAGGTTGTTACAAGGAGGAGGGAGGTAAATTGTTCTCCTTAACCTCAGAGGACAGGACAAGAAGCAATGGGCTTAAATTGCAGCCAGGGCAGTTTAGGTTGGACATTCGTAGGGTGACCATATTTCCCTATACTGAATACGGGACACCTGGTAAAATTACTCGTATTCAAGCGAGTTCAGTGGCAGTCAACCAGAACTATGCAGGACAAACGTTCAAATTAACATCAAGTTACTGACTGAGCCCCGTTAAAAAGAAATACTGCTTAGTTGGAGTCTTTTTATTTACCGTCTTATCTTTAAGGTTTGCACGGGGAGAGGTGACACACACACACTCCCATACACCTCTCTTACACAGGGGCTGACCAACTGACCTGACCCGACCCTCCTTGCTGGGCTCTCTCTGCCCTCTATGCCTGGCTGGGCCCCCGGGATGGATCCGCCTCTTCTGGTACCTGGCACGTTGCTGAGGCAACACGTGGTGGGGAGGGGCACGCAGGGTCACAGGCACCCCCGCTTCCCAGATACGCACCAGGGTTCACACCAGATTGTGGCCAGCCGCAGAGGAGGAGGAGGTGGGGAGGGAAGATCTGGCCTATGTCTTTGCAGAGCTCATCTCTCTCCTCACCCTGCTCCCCCGTGGCTGGAAGCAGCTTGTCCCTTCCTGTCCGCAGAGTGTGGAACAAGCTAACACCTCCAGGCTGCTGCTGGCCACTGTCATAACCCCGCTGCTACAGCGTGGGCAGGAAGGGGTTAAGCTGTAGGGATGCATTGAGCTCCAGAGCCCAGGGAACCGGACTGCAGGGGCTTCAGCGAACCCGGCCAGAGAGGTGGCTCAGCAGGGGAGGGTGCCTAGAGGACAGAGCAGCCCCACGCTCCCTGGGGGCAGGACCCAGGACAGGAGGGAAGAGGGGGCTAAGCCCCTGCCCGGGGGGCTGCTGTGGAGCCTGCAGGGTCGGGGAGTGAAGGGGCTGGTTCTCCGCACAGCGCTGGGAGCAGGACGCGTCCCACCGGGGGGATATGGAGGAGCAGCGGGGCTGGGGGAGGGGGTGAAGGGGCAAAACAGGGAGAGGAAAGCAAGAAGGGGGGGCACGTAAAGGGACGACGGGTGGGCAGCAGAGGCGACATGTAACTGGCTGGCGCCTGCCCGCACACCCCAGCCACCGCAGCCAGCGCTGGCCAGAAACGGAACGGGGGGCAGGGTCCTGTGGGCCGAGAGCCGGCACCCAGCGGGGACTGTGCTGACGGACCAGCAGGGGGAACGGTGGGCCGCAGGCGCGGCATCTTCACCCCACCACCAGCCTTGCACTCCCACCCCCATCGTTGGCCACTGGACCCCACCCCCAATCACCGCTGGTGGGCAGGTTGCTGCCCAGAGGGATCCGGCCAGCAAAAGGACCTGCCTGTACTGATGGGGGGAGCCAGAAAATACGGGACAATTTGCCTGTTTTTCCAAAAAAGTCAGGACACCTTGTTAGGATATAGATATTCAGGCCTGTCTGTAAAGGCCTATACTCTAAGAATTTAGGTGTATTCTTATCACTTGGCTAATTATAGAGGTATAAAAGAAAGAATCAAAATCACTATCTGCCGGTGTAAGGGCCTTCTCTTACTGTGACAGTCTGAGGCCCTGTTCTTAGGTTAAGGCCTTTGGCTAAGCAGCAGAGGCAGCCATAAGCTGGGAAGCGACCGATCACATCCTCCCATTCCAAACTAGTCACATTGAAATAAGGTGCTATTGGGCTGTTAGGCACTATCAGGACAGGATTGTATTCCTATCACCTCCAGAGAAAGGGAAGTGCCTAGAAAATGTAAAAGGAAACTTAGTTTGATAGCATCCTGTCTGGCAAGAACTCACTTATCAATAGCTGGGATGTGAAATCCTCACTTCTGTGTTGTCTTGTCATTGTAGTTCCCACTTTGCTATTGTTTGTCTGTATAATCTCTGGTTCTGTGATTGTTCCTGTCTGCTGTATAATTAATTTTGCCGGGTGTAAACTAATTAAGGTGGTGGGATATAATTGGTTACATAATCATGTTACAATATGTTAGGATTGGTTAGTTAAATTTCAGGAAAATGATTGGTTAAGGTATAGCTAAGCAGAACTCAAGTTTTACTATAGAATCTGTAGTCAATGAGGAAGTGAGAGGGTGTGGGTGGGGGTGGGCATGGGCATGTGGGTAAGGGAGATGGGAACAGGGAATGGGGGTAAGAAAATTGGAATCATGTTTTGCTAAAGGGGGAAATGGGAACAGGGAATGGGAGTAAGGAAGTTAGAATCATGTTTGGCTAAGGGTAGGAATGGGAACAGGGACACAGGCGTAAGGCTCTGTGGTGTCAGAGCTGGGAAGGAGGATACTAAGGAAGGAAACTGGAATCATGCTTGCTGGAAGTTCACCCCAATAAACATCGAATTGTTTGCACCTTTGGACTTCGGGTATTGTTGCTCTCTCTTCATGCGAGAAGGACCAGGGAAGTAAGTGGGTGAAGGAATAAGCTCCCTAACACACCTGCAGGAGGGTTTAAATACGGGACTGTCCCTTTAAAAATGGGACATCTGGTCACCCTAAGAAAAACTTCCTAACTGTCAGGGGGATGAAGCACTGGAATAAATTGCCCAGGGAGGTTGTGGAATCTCCATCATTGGAAGTTTTCAAGAGCAGGTTAGACAAACACCTGTCAGGATGGGCTAGATAATACTTAGTCCTGCCTTGAGTGCAGGGGACTGGACTAGATGACCCCTCGAGGTCCTTTCCAGTCCTGTGATTTTATATTCTTTGGCTAAAGAACCAAATGGTGCTCAAATGGAGGAAGTGGTAAATGTGGGGCAAATCTCTGCTGTTGTGAAAAGAGCTGGAGGATCTTTTAAATCCTCCCAGGACCTCGGTTTATTCAATAGACCCCGTAATCCAGTAAAACGGAGCTCAGTTTACCAGCTGCAGAAGAATTAATGAGACTTAGCACTTTACACCCATAGATCTCAACTTAACACTGAGTTTTATGAGCCTCAGGACTGAAATACTTCAACTCCCTCAAACCACTGGTGCAAACCTTGCAGAGCCAACTTAGTCACACTCCCTGTTTAACAGCCACCCACAGATCTATACGTTTCTGATCCAGCTCTCAGTGGAGTCCCATTGACTTCAGTGGGGAGGCTGATCATTCCCTACATGGAGCAGGTTCAACTTTAAATGCAATGCCCTCAACAGCTAGAGGACAGGACTACTCCTCCTATACTCTGAGGGCCAGATCCTCAGCTGGTATATATCAACGTAGGCCTATCGACTTCCATGGTTTTCACCAGCTGAGGAGCTGGCATGGAGATATTCAAATCCGTTTGAGTAACAGCTCCCCCTGCTGGTGTAAGTAGTTGTACATGCCAGGACCATGTTAAAATCCCAACATCTGGAAGCTCACAGCATCTTTGCTTACTACTACCTATTGTATTGCGGTAGAGTCCAGGAGCCTCAGTCATGGACCAGGACCCCGTTGTGCTAGGTGCGGTACAAATGCAGAATTGGTTCCTGGCCCTCTGAGTGTAAGATCAGAAATAACATAAGAACATAAGAACGGCCACACTGGGTCAGACCAAAGGTCCACCTCGCCCAGTATCCTGTCTTCCGACAGTGGCCAGCGCCAGGTGCTTAAGGGGGGATGAACAGGAGAATGCACCAAACCAAGGGGGGAGCTTCCACATTCAGAGAGTAGAGTGAAGAACTACCAGATGCTGTTCCGTTTGTTTCCATGGGAGCCGTTCATGTGCAGGCCAGGAGATCATGATTCTTATTTTAATTATTGCAGCTGATCAAAAATCAGAATTTCCATTCCATGGGAAATTGGGATGAAAAGTGGAAATAGCAACCTTCTTCACCGAAAAGAAAATCGATTGAAAATGGGAAATGTCAAAATTTTGTGGTTCGTTTTGGTTCAACTTTGACCTGCATCTGCCCAGGCTGCCGCAAAGCATCAGGGGAGATTTTGGTCCAGCCAGGGACCTGAGCCCATAGAAGAAAATGCATGAGTCACCCAACCTGTAACGGCCAGCAGCACTTCAGGCAGCTTTGGCTGACCCAGACGAAGGCGGAACTGATGCAAAATATTTGACATACCCAAAAAGTTTTGAGTCAGGACAACTTGACCTGAAATGAAATATTTCATTCAGATTTTCCAGATGGAAAATTGAAACATTGAGACAAGACTGAAATTTTCCCCAAAAAGATTGACAGAAAATTTCTGACCAACTCTGATATACATTAAAAAGACATTCCCAGAAAAATTTTCTTACTACGGACGTGTTCTGTCTGCTATTCCTTTTTGGACTGGATTTTCTAAAGCGTTCAGTGTTGGCCCAGTTTGATGTTTGTTGAAGTAAATGGTAAAACTCTGATTAATTACAATGAGAACAGAGTTAGGCCAAGTTTGGGTGATTATGGAAATTCCGTCCTTTTTTCTTTTTGTATTGTTCTATAAGCTGTATGCTTTTTGAAATGTGTTGTCTGTGGTTCCTCAGTGGCAAACTAGTCGAAAGCTTTCTCTGATTTCCCCATCTTCTATGCTCAGTTATAAAATCTATGGTTTGCTATGTTCCTAATTTGCAGAACAAGAATTATTCACGAAAGAAAGTCACAATTCCAAATAGTGAATATTTTTGAGAGTTTCACAGACTGGTTCATGGATACTTTGTTAACAGAAAGTGAGAGGGGAAAAAAGCAATATTTATGGAATTAATTATTTGTTGTGAATTATTCAGCCAGATCTAACTTCTACTGTACTTGTTTAGCCTCTGAAATTAAGGGTTGCCTTCTACTGTACTTGGTTGCCTCTGAAGACCTGTCTTTATGGAGCCCTTAGCCCTTTTTCTACTTGGAGCTTTGAAAATACTCTTAGAGTAGATAAGTGTTATTGCATTCCAAAGCCAACACCATACCATGGATACTAGATTTATAGAATCATAGAGGTTAGAAATGCAATAAACTTATTAACCTATTAGCCAAATTCTCCCCTTCCATTACAGTTTGGTTCCCTACAGAATATTCCCTAGTTATTTGTTTAGTCTAGTTCTAAGTGCCTAAAGTGATGGGCCTTCCATTGCTTCCCTTTAGGGTGACCAGACAGCAAATGGACAGGGGTGGGAGTTAATAGAACCCTATATAAGAAAAAGACCCCAAAATCGGGACTGTCCGTATAAAATCAGGACATCTGGTCACCCTACTTCCCTTGGCAGACTCTTCTATAGCTTAGTAGATCTCACCATTAGGATGTTTCCCTTGGTTCTTTCCCCAGCATGCGTACTGTGCTATCCTTTGGGTAATCCTGTGTTCAAACAGAATGGGTCCCAAAATGTGCAACTTACAAAGATTCTACTCCCTGAGACCAGGGTTCTTGTAAGTTTCAACATCCTGCCTGATGAAAAGAATGTAGACAGAATGCAGGACAAAGGAGTGAGCTGACATACATGTGACAACAGTGAATCAAACACAGCTGATTTTTGGCCTATCAGCCTCGACATGCACCTTCTAATAAAAATTCCAGCTGGCTTCATTAGTATCCTTCAACTGATCTCTACTGTTTTCTACTGCTCTCTGTTGGTTTCATGTGGAAAACTGGTATTTCCAGGAACCAGGAGCCCAATAGATCCATTTTTCTATTCCAAAACCTAATTCTCAGTTGGAACCAGCTGAAAATGTTCAACTGGAATTTCTGCTAGGGTTTATTTGATATCTAAATATGTCTACATATGTAGAACTAATCTATTGATCTTGATCAGCTCTTTAGTTTACATTAAAAAATAAAAAAAATCCCTTGATATTATTGAAACATTTCACCTTTCCCCAAACCAAACACACATCTAATGTAGAAGTCCCATGTGCCACTGATAACTTTTAGGCTCACAATGCAAGATGAAGCTTGTTACTTATCATGGGACAGAATATATGCATTTACTATAGAATTTGGTATGCTAATAGCGTTGAACTGGAAGTCTTAATTTTATATCTCGTACTTGGGATCGGAGATGTGTTTGTCTCATAATTTCCTACAAGGGAAATGTCTCTGACTTCTCTGCTCTCTATGTTTATTAACCACTCCAATTTCCAGAGCAATTCTGGATGTTTGAACAGATGCGTATGAGTTTTGGAGCAAATTTGCAATGTGATGTAAGTCAGTATTTTGATTGATATTGTTTGAAGTAGGGCTGGATAAAAAATACAAGCCCCTTTGCAATGGCCAGTGAAAGCTGGTCCAGCCACACCCCAAAATTGCAAGTTTGACTGATGTCATTACAATTTACATCACACCATCATTGGTCCACCACACAGGTCTAGAAGAGTCCTAAGCACTAGGTCCCCATCCACAGAGAGAATCAGGCAGGAGAGAGCCAAAAGCCTAGGCCAAAGTAAGTCTAGTCTTCTGTGCTCCAGGGTTGGAAGTTGTCAGTTGGGTAATTCAGAATGGTTGAGAAGAAGAGAACAAAGAGGAATGGTGCCAGGACACAGCCTTGTTTCACCCCAGCAGATATGGGGAATGGTTCAGAGAGGTCGCCATCTAAGAGTACTTGACATGTCATGTTTTTGTGGAATTGATGAATTACGTTAACAAATTTGGTGGGGCAGCCAAACTTTTCTAGAATTTTCCCAAGGCTATTGCTGCTCGTAGCACTGAATGCTTTTTTTTAGGCCAATAAAGACAGCATACAGTTCCATGTTTTGTTTAAGGCATTTGTCCTGAATCTGTCTATGACGTTCCCCTGGTGTTATCCAGACTTGTGATCTGCTAGGTCACTCCAATCCTTGACTCTGGGAGCCAGCCTTACCCTGCTCTGCTGTGAGAACCCCCACTCCTGGGCTGTTCACACACAGCCTCAGGCATGTAAGCTGCTCCCAGCAACTGAATGACACTAGCCAATATCTCCAGTCCCAGACACAAACCTCGGAACCTCTGTCTTGCAGTGTCCAGTTATGCCTGCTGGACACTGCAAGCTTATATAAGTTCATCAATTTAACAAAGAAATTGATTTGTACCAGGCTTGTTATCCCAAGGGGAGTCTCTCACATGCTTCAAACCAAACACTGCTTCAGGTAGAATAAACAAACACATTTATTAACTACAAAGATAGATTTTAAGTGATTATAAGTCAAAGCATAACAAGTCAGATTTCGTCAAATGAAATAAAAGTAAAATGCATTCTAAGCTGATCGTAACACTTTCAGTGCCCTTACAAACTTAGATTCTTCTCACCACAGCCTGGCTGGTTGCCCTTCAGCCAGGCTCTCCCCTTTGATCAGCGCTTCAGTCTCTTGGTGGTGATGTCTGCAGATGGAGGTGGAAGAGAGAGGAAGAGCATGGCAAACGTCTCTCCCTTTTTTCATGTTCTTTCTTCCCTCTTGGCTTTTACCCTGCCCCCCTTCAGAGTCAGGTGAACATTACCTCATCGTAGTCCTAAACTGACCAAAGGAAGGGGGGTGACTCACTTGAGAGTCCAACAGATCCTTTGTTGCTGCCTAGGTCAGTGTCCTTTGTTCCTGTGAGGCTGGGCTGGGTTTGTCCCATACATGCCCTGATGAGGTGCGAACTGCCCCTCTGCTCTTGGAGAGTTTTGCCTGGGCTTGTTTTAAGCCACGCGGACACATTTTCAGCCTCATAACTATATACATGAAATTACAACCTATAACATCACCATAACAACAATGCTCAGTCCATCATGAGCCTTCTGAAGACATCCAACATGACAAACTTTGAATTGGATGCCACACAATCATTTTATAAGGATGAAGATAAGGGTGTAAGGTGTTCCCACGAGGTACAGAACATCATACTGTCTCCCAATGAAAATTATGTCTGTGGTGCTCCCACCTGATCTGAGTCTACATTGGATACTGTTTTGACAAGCTGAGTGAGCAAAATACAAGTGAGGATTGTACCACTGTCAGAAATTAGGGAGAGCCCCGTTAGTTGCTACACTCAGATTTGTTGCTTTTATTTGTGTATAGCATAACTTCGATTGCATCTGTGAATGTTCTCTGTTTCCAGATAGCCTTATTAATTTCATATAGATAGTTGACAGTTTTTGGGATGCAAGTTCAAAGATTTCAGCTGTCTTTGCTTGGTGATTTACCTGATAGCACAGAGGTGGGCAAACTATGGCCTGCGGGCCACATCCGACCATGGGACCGTCCTGCCCGGCCCCTGAGCTTCTGGCCCAGGAGGCTAGCCCCCGGCTCCTCCCCTGCTGTGCCCCCTCCCCCTCAGCCACGCCGCCGTGTGGGCAGCGGGGCTGCAAGCTTCTGCCACTCTGAGTGGCATGGTAAGGGGGTGGTGGCAGCGTGCACGCGTGGTGGTGGAGGAATTGGGTAGGGGGTCCCAGGAGACAGTCAGGGGACAGGGAGCAGGGGGTGGTTGGATGGGGAGGAGGTTCTGGGGTGGTCAGGGGTTGGGGAACAGGTAGGAGTTGGATAGGGCATGGAAGTCCCAGGGGGCCTGACAGGGGGCGGCGGTGTGGATAGGGGTCAGGGCAGTCAAGGGACAGGGAGAAGGGGGGGTTGGATGGGGGTGGGATTCTGTGGGGGGGATTTGGGTCGGGGGGGTCCCAGGAGGGGGCAGTCAGGGGACAAGGAGCGGGGTTGGATGGGTCAGGAGTTCTGAGGGGGACAGTCAGGAGGTTGGAAGTGGGAGGGGGCGGATAGGGGGCGGGAGCCAGGATGTTTGGGGAAGCACAGACTTCCCTACCCGGCCCTCCATACAGTTTCACACCCTGATGTGGCCCTCAGGCCAAAACGTTTGCCCACCCCTGTGCTAGCATATCAGCCTATGGCTAAGTCACTATAAATAAACTCGCCCTGCCTTACCTGACTTCGTTTGTTGGCTAGGTGGCTGTGCAATTTCTTTATGTACCAGGTGCTGGGTCACCTCGTCTGAGTCAGGTGGGCTGGCGGTAGAAGAACGGTGGAATAGCTCAGTAAAGAGCCACCCCCATCCTTCCGAGATGCCTCTTGTGCTTGATTAATGTAGATCCATCTTAACGCTTGAGGGGAGCTGGTCCCAATTTTGATGGGTCCCGAATAGGTTTTAGGAAGTCATCACACAACTTTGTGCTGTTAGTACCAATGCAATGCTGTATTTCTTACCTTTCTTTTCCTGCTAGTTATCCTGTAGAACACGCAGCTGTCTTTGAGCTTTGGCTTGCAGGTACTTGAATTTGTTTGTCTTTGATGTTGATTCTCTGTCGTTTTGCCAAGACATAAACACATTGTACTTTGCCTTGAGGATCTATTTGATTTCATCATCATTTTCACCCAGCCAGTGTTGTGTTTTCCCTGGAATTTCTTCTGAGGCTTGAAGGATGGCCTATTTGAATAGATTCCACGTTTCAAATGTGTCATGGGGGGATTACAGGATGCTCTCAATTTGTTCCTCTAAGTTTCCCCTTATTTTTCTTGATGAAGTGGACATCTCCATTTAGCAATGTCCGATTTCAGTTTAATCTGCCCAGCATTGTTTCACGGAGGGTTCACGAAGCAATGCAAAAATTCAAAATGGTTCTGATCAGCCTGTTGTCGATCCACCAGTTTTCTCCTGGGATTTCTCTGGTGATCTTGATGTCCCTGGTGTCTGTTTGCTGGGTAATGACATAGTCAAGCCGGTGCAAGTGCTTTGCTCTCGGATGCATCCATGAAGTGTTATACTGGTTGGCTTGCCTGACGATCGTGTCGGTAATAACGAGCTCAGACTCAGCACACTTGCTGAGTATGGGGAGACCGTTGCTGTTCATTTTGATGACTCCATTGTTCTTTATTACTCCACTCCAAGCCACACTGTCTTTTCCAACTCTGGCATTAAAAGCCTCCCAGTTTGTCTTCCCTGGGTGCAGATCTAATTCTTTTATATCATGTCATCCAAATCAGAATAGACCTGCTCTGCTGTTTCTTCGGTACGGTTCATGCTTGGTGTATAGGCACTGTTCAGAGTGGCAAAGTGTGAATTTACAACTGGAAGCCGCAGAGTCAGTCGGGGCTGTTTTTAATGGCATAACCAATGCCACACATTCTGTCTTCCTCTACTGGTTTCCCTTTCCAAGAGAAGGTGGTAGTCACCTCCTCGTTCCTTGACGGAGTCCTCATCTGCAAGGCTGGCTTTGCTAAGGGCAGCTGTGGCAGTGGTGGATCTAGAAAATTCCCTTGCAAATAATGTTGTCTGTCTTTCAGCTGCTGACGGGTTATCCCTGTCCGTTAGGGTCTGTATGTTCCATGTCACCACAATGAGAGAGCTTCTACTTCTTATAGAATGCCTGCTGTGTGGATGATCCCCTAGTGGCACTGAACTGGCCAGATTAAAGAGGGGCTGGCAGTATTGAGGGCACCTTTCCTAGCTTCTTCCCTTACTAGCATGAACCGTGCTGTCCTGAAAAGGGCTGCTCGGTCATCTGGGGCGTGTTGCTGAACATCCTTGCTGCCCAGGATTCAAGGCTGAAAGACCAGAGTCCCAGGTTGGTGACTTTGCCTTCTAGTGTTCATCTCCACCTGTCACGTCACCCCTCACGCATTGCTGCAGTGGGCTAGCTGCTCCAAGAAGCAGTCATTAGGAGAGGTCTCCTCTGTCCCTCCGCCAAAGCAGACATTTCCCCTCATGGCTACCCTTCAGCTGGTTTAGCCCGCCAGTCAAGGCAGCATCCTCGGGTGCGGCCACTGCCACATACGAGCAACTACTTCGAGCCACAGGTGAGAAAGAGGGGTTATGGGAGGACCAATGAAAGGGAACCACTCAAAGAGTGCAACTGTCTGACTTTCAGAAGAACACCGTCTCCTTCTACGTGTCCCCCCCCAATCAAACAGAAAAGAATCATCCTAGAAGAACAAAGTATCCAGTTGACTAAGTCCAGATCCAAAGGTGTTCCTGACCTATTGGGGTAAGACTGTGACCGCGGGGGCAGAACCTTATTACAGCACTTAATTAAACTTAAGTGATCTATGCAATTGAATTTTCAACTGGAAACGGTCATCTAAGCCATGTTCAAATGGAGCATTAGCATATCGTACAGCAATAAATTCCATTCATTCAGAGCAGGGCAACTTAGGCCCGGTCTATGCTACAGACCTACAGCGGTATAACGACGTCGCTCAGGAGTGTGAAAAATCCAGACCAGCTGCCGTTATACTGACCTAAACTCCCTTGTAGACTGTGCTATGTTGACACGAGAGCGTCACTTGCTGACACAGCTACCGCCTCTCAGGGAGGTGGATTAACTACACCAATGGGAGACCTTCTCCCTTCGGAGGAGGAGTTTCTTCACTGCACTGCTGTAGCGCTGTACGTGAAGACAAGCCCTTAGTTTTTTTCTCCCATCTGTTATCACAATTCAGCCATGCCTCCTCAGTCATGACTGAGAATTCCTTGTGGCATTTCCTTTGGACCTTCACAACAGATGCTTTTCAAGGAAGTCTATACAAGGGTACTTCTGTCAGGCTCACCACTTGTCAGCTATCTGCATGGCACAACCTCGGGGGTTCAGACCCTCTCATTTAGAGCCCTGAGTGCAATAAGAATAAAGTTACCTTACTGTTAATTAATCACCTTTCTTGCGAAAGGACCTCAATGACGGTAAGTTATCTTGACACACAAAATCATTTCACCCACCAGTGCAATGCAGCCATCACTTGTGTGGATGCAGCTGCTGCTTAATCGCTCACCACCACATTATGCAGAAGTTTAAGAAGGAAGTGAAATGATGCTGGAGGATGATTTTAATTACGTGTTTAACTTAAAGCATGTGAGAAATTCCACAGAAGTCAGTGGGACTTACGCACATGTTCAAGGGCATTACTGAACTGGAGCCTAAGAGGGAAGATGGTTTAGTAGTTACTTAGAATCACAAAAGATTAGGGTTGGAAGAGACCTCAGGAGGTCATCTTGTCCAACCCCCTGCTCAAAGCAGGACCAACACCAACTAAATCATCCCAGCCAGGGCTTTGTCAAGCCAGGCCTTCAAAACCTCTAAGGATGGAGATTCCACCACCTCCCTAGGGAACCCATTCCAGTGCTTCACCACCCTCCTAGTGAAATAGTGTTTCCTAATATCCAACCCAGACCTCCCCCACTGCAACTTGAGACCATTGCTCCTTGTTCTGTCATCTGCCACCACTGAGAACAGCCGAGTGCCATCCTCTTTGGAACCCCCCTTCAGGTAGGTGAAGGTTGCTATCAAATCCCCCCTCACTCTTCTCTTCTGCAGACTAAATAACCCCAGTTCCCTCAGCCTCTCCTTGTAAGCCATGTGCCTCAGCCCCTAATCATTTTCGTTGGGGCACGTGACTTCACATGAATTCAAATGGAATTGGACCAAGAATCTTGCATGCCTTCTCTTGCAAAGTTCTACAGAATCTTACTGATCACAAGTGATTAGGGACTAAAAAAGGGTGCCTCAAACAGCACTGCTCCATGCTGGGGTACGGCTCTAGAAAAAGAGTCACAAACCAGTTCCTTGTCCCTGTTTCCTATAGCCACCTGGGGTTCTGTCCGGAGGTTTCTTGTTGAAGTATTACTCTGGCCCAACTCTTAGTTAGCTCATGTGATGAGATGAGATCTGGCCCACAGTTGCACAATATTTGCAGAGCCAGCGGCTGGGTTCTTTGACCTGCCCTAGAGTCCCATCGCCTTGCCGCGTAACAGCATTGCAGCGGGGAAAATATTAACCACAGAGATAGCAAAAAAAGGCTGGATTTGTCAGATCAAAGCGAATAAACTTGATGATACCCGAGATTAAATTATCTAAGGATGATAAATACAGTCATAAAAGTCTCTAAAAATAAACTGGAATTCTACTGCGAAGGATCTTTCAGCCACTGGAGAATAGTGTGTGGTCCAGGGTGATTAACACAAAAGGTTAAGAGACTAAGGAGCATCCGGGGTTTAAATCTGGGGCTGAGTTACTGCATGACCTCGGGCAAGTCACTTGTGGCTCTCTTCATCCTTTCCCGGCCAGCTCAGCTGAATAAAACTTAGGGATGGGAGAACTGGCTTTGAATGGTAAGAGCTTAGCATTGCTTTCTGTGGTACTTTCAGGTCTAGATCCTCAGGTGGTGTAAACTTCTGTCATTGCCCTCTCTTCATTGAATCTAAGCCGATGTATACCAGCTGAGGATCTGGCGCATTATCTCCCAGTGCTTCACAACCACCAGTGAATCAAGACTTATAATAGCCCTGTACGCCAAATATCCTTATCTCCCATTTCATAGGTGGGGGGAGAAAGATAAATCTCAGGAACAGAGTTCAGCCAACTTCTTGAACAAGAAGGAAGGAGCAGGGCCAAGGGGCTAGCATAGCTCTTCAAATTAGCTTGAAATAAGTAAGTTCATGGTCAGTGTGTTCTTTCACAAGCAGGTTAGGATGGTTTCAGAAACTCCACACTGCCACGGATAGGACCAAATGTTGCTGGCTTACTATTCATAGCAATGTGCCATTTCCCCTCTCAGGGTCAGCCTTTCAAAGAGCGAATGAAGAAACAATGCTTTCCCGAGCAGATTTTGGGTAAACAAGAGTCAGACGGATCAAGGATGCTGTGTAAGCATTAATGGAAGCCCATGGAGATTTCAGACCTTTAGGGTGAAATTCACCCCTGTACAGAGGGGCCAGCAAAACACCTATGGGCCCCTTAGTGGCGCACAACCAGATGCTGGCCCTCTGCGCAGAAATGGATTTCCCACTGTGCACCCTCTAAGCAGGATTTTGAACTTTGAAGTTATCTGATCCTCTCCAAAACCAGCAAAATCAAGCAAATAAGAGGGAAGATGGTCTTGTGGATCAGGTGCTGGACTGGAACTCAGGAGAGCTAGGTCCAAATTGGTGCTGCCATTGACTCCCTGTGTGATCTAGGGCAATTCCCTTTGTTGCTCAGTGCCCCAGTCCCCCATCACTGCCAGGGGGTGTAATGAGTCCCCCTTTATCGTAAGGTTTTTCATGACAGGGCCTGTTACTCACTGTGCAGCACCCGGCATAGTGGGACTCTGATCGCAACCTGGGCCACCCCATTACTAGGAACTATGGACATCAAGGAAACTCCATGGAGGAGGCTTTAATAGAATGGCCACCGGGTCAGAGCAAAGGTCCATCTAGCCCAGTACCCTGCCTCTGACAGCGACCAACGCTTGGTGCCCCAGAGGGAATGAACAGAACAAGGAATCTTCAAGTGATCCATCCCCTGTCGCCCATTCCCAGCTTCTGGCAAACAGAGGCTAGGGACACCATCCCTGCCCATTCTGGCTCATAGCCATTGATGGACCTGTCCTCCAGGAACTTATCTAGTTCTTTTTTGAACCCTGTTATAGTCTTGGCCTTCACAACATCTTCTGGCAAAGCATTCCACAGGTTGACTGTGCTTTGTGTGAAGAAATACTTCCTTCTGTTTGTTTGAAACCTGCTGCCTATTAATTTCATTGGGTGACCCCTAGTTTGTGTGTTATGAGAAAGAGTCAATAACACTTCCTTATTTACTTTCGCCACACCATTGGTGTAGCATCCGCCAAGACAATCAGGTGGACAAGAAACAGACAAAAGAGCAGAACAGCGAAAAGTTTGATATCACATATTGGAACAATGATTTAAAATGAATTCTGGATTTCAGATGCCAGGTTCTGACCCACATTTAAACCAATTTGACCACTCTGGACTTGTAAGTGACAATAGATTCAGATCCTTAATTCATAGCATAGACCAACAACTCAACCACAGTATATCATTTGAAGATAATGATATTCATCTCCTTTTAAAGCTCTTTTTTAATGAAAAGCTCTATGTAAGAGCTAGGTGTTGTTATTACTCCTCTCCTTGCACTGTAACACAAACACAGGGCTGAATCTATTCTGTTTTATTGTCAATTGGAAAGCAAAAGAAACAGATTTTAATGAAAAATTAAGTCTTGAGGGTAGCACAGAATTCAGCACTTGAAGGAAAAGCTGTCAAGATAAAAAAACACACCATGTATTTTAAGAAAAAAGAAAAGGAGGACAAGTCCTCCTTTTCTTTTTGCGAATACAGACTAACACGGCTGTTACTCTGAAACCTGTCATTATAAGGAGAGTGATCACTTTACATAAGCTATTACCAGCACGAGAGTGGGGTGGGGGGAGAGAAAACCTTTTGTAGTGATAAACACCCATTTTTTCATGATTTGTGTGTATAAAAACAAACATCTGCTGTATTTTCCACAGTATGCATCCGATGAAGTGAGCTGTAGCTCACGAAAGCTCTTGCTCAAATAAATTGGTTAGTCTCTAAGGTGCCACAAGTACTCCTTTTCTTTTTGCGAATACAGACTAACACGGCTGTTACTCTGAAACCTGACCTTGGGTTGGAACTCTCTGTGCATTGTACTACACCTAATTGTCATGTTTTTAAGGATTGCTGATATTCTCAGCCATTTGGAATGATTTTGTTTGTCTTGTTTTGAGACCTGATCCTGCAACTGTAATGTCCCTGGCTGCTACATAGGTTGGTAGCAGAACTGTGCAAATAATGCTGTCAATTTTGAAAAATTGAAAAAAAAAAAAAGCTTTGAATCCAATGAAACGTTTTGTTTCAACAAAATAGAAATGTTTTGCTTCTATTTAGACGATTTAAAACAGTTTGTTTTTTCAATAAAATTAAAGGAACTGTTGAAAGAAAAAGTTGTTTTGAGTTGAAAAATCAAACTGTTTACTTTAGGAAATGTTGAAACAACCATTTTGATTTTTTCTGATTTTCCAAAACAATTAGGCAAACTGACATGGATTCGTGAAATGTTTCAATGTTGCTGAATCTGCATTTTTTGATTTAAAAAGTTTCAGCAGAAAATTTTTGCTCAGCTCAATTTATTAGCAAGATCTGATCTCATGACTGCCCTCTCCAAAGCACAGATCTCTGTCACTTGACCTAAAAGAATACATCTAACATCTCCCAGCAGTTGTAGACTGTTATCTTCTGTAGGCTAAGCAGTGAACTGGGATTTAGAAAAATATGGAACCAGTGGGCTACACAAACATTGTTGCCCGTGAGTATCTGTATTCATGTGAGTAGTCTCAAATTATTTATTTGTCAGGCAATGTGAAGATTTAGCAGCACATATAACAGGAACAATTCAGAAATAACAAAACAAAACAGAAATATTTTAACTAGCCTGTGGCAGGGAAGACTCACTTCAGGGGTGCCCCCTTGTGACTGGGACCTATAGAGAAGGAACTCTCTACCTCCTCTCTCCTGGGTGTCTCCATCCTGGGTCTCCCTTCTGGACCCCTCTGTAGCTTTCACTCACTTCCTTGTTTTATGAAGAAGACCCAGCTCTTCCCCAGCTGGGTTTAATCACAAATCATAGAATCATAGAATATCAGGGTTGGAAGGGACCTCAGGAGGTCATCTAGTCCAACCCCCTGCTCAAAGCAGGACCAATCCCCAATTAAATCATCCCAGCCAGGGCCTTTGTCAAGCCTGACCTTAAAAACATCTAAGGAAGGAGCTTCCACCACCTCCCTAGGTAACGCATTCCAGTGTTTCACCACCCTCCTAGTGAAAAAGTTTTTCCTAATATCCAACCTAAACCTCCCCCACTGCAACTTGAGACCATTACTCCTTGTCCTGTCCTCTTCTACCACTGAGAATAGTCTAGGACCATCCCCTCTGGAACCACCTCTCAGGTAGTTCAACTATCAAATCCCCCCTCATTCTTCTCTTCTGCAGACTAAACAATCCCAGTTCCCTCAGCCTCTCCTCATAAGTCATGTGTTCCAGACCCCTAATCATTTTTGTTGCCCTTCGCTGGACTCTCTCCAATTTATCCACATCCTTCTTGTAGTGTGGGGCCCAAAACTTTGTACTTGTACTTATCCACATCCTTCTTGTAGTGTGGGGCCCAAAAGATTCAGTACTCCAGATGAGGCCTCACCAATGTCGAATAGAGGGGGACGATCACGTCCCTCGATCTGCTCACTATGCCCCTACTTATACATCCCAAAATGCCATTGGCCTTCTTGGCAACAAGGGCACACTGCTGACTCATATCCAGCTTCTCGTCCACTGTCACCCCTAGGTCCTTTTCCGCAGAACTGCTGCCTAGCCATTCGGTCCCTAGTCTGTAGCTGTGCATTGGGTTCTTCCGTCCTAAGTGCAGGACCCTGCACTTATCCTTATTGAACCTCATCAGATTTCTTTTGGCCCAATCCTCCAATTTGTCTAGGTCCCTCTGTATTCTATCCCTGCCCTCCAGCATATCTACCACTCCTCCCAGTTTAGTATCATCCGCAAATTTGCTGAGAGTGCAATCCACACCATCCTCCAGATCATTTATGAAGATATTGAACAAAACCTGCCCCAGGACCGACCCCTGGGGCACTCCACTTGACACCGGCTGCCAACTAGACATGGAGCCATTGATCACTACCCCTTGAGCCCGACAATCTAGCCAACTTTCTACCCACCTTATAGTGCATTCATCCAGCCCATACTTCTTTAACTTGCTGACAAGAATACTGACACAATCAAGCCTGACACAACCACCCCATGCAGCAAGGTGGGCTAACTGGGCTCAGATTCCTGTTTACCCCACAGAGGGGAACCAAGATTTAATACCCCATCACATAGCCCTAGAAGTTACATAATCTAGCTGTGTGAGCAGCTGGACAGGTCTGAGTCTAACAAGTGGTTTCTGGTTTTATTCAAGTGGGCATTGGCCATCCCCAATGGGACTCTACCCAGCCCTTGTCAGATGACAATTCTCCATAGGCCACAGGGGCAGAGGTAATCTCTGTGGAGGGCACATGGAGGCAGACTCAAGGGGTCAGCATCCCAGCAGGGAAAGAAGGAGCCGGAAGGACGTGTGGCCGCTGAGGAGGGATTAGAAGGAGAGGTAAGGTAGTGGCTTTCAAACTGCTAGGGCAGGGGCAGAAAGTAAAGCTGGCTACAAAATTTTGCAATGTCAATACATTTTTCATCAACATTTCAATTTTTTTGGCTTACTAGAGCTGGCTGAAAAACAGGCCCTATTCTTTGCGAATATTCTTACATGCGTTTTCATCTAAGGGCTAGATTCACTGAGGTAATCAAGTGCCTTTCTGCCAATTTCTGAGGGGCGTTGGACCAGGCCCTGTATATCCAGCTCAGTTCTGTGACCTGCTGTTCCCACCCCGCCACTAAAAACAGCAAAGTAGGGGAGAGGTGGAAAAGGAGGAGAAAGAACGGCAGAAAAGGATTGAGACCACCGGCCCATCACGCTGACCAACATGGTCTTCTTGGGTACGTTTACATAGTGAGTCGTACAGTCTGGGTCAACTGACTCGGGTTTGCAGAGTTTCTACTGCAGGGCTAAAAATAGCAGTGTAGACGTTCCGGCATGGGCTGGAACCCGGACTCTGAAACCTGGGGAAGGGTTTCAGTCTGAGCGGGAATGTCTACATTGCTATTTTAGCCGTGCCGCATGAACCTCCTTGAGCCCGAGTCAGTTGACCCGGGATCTGAAACTCGCAGCCATGGGGTTCTTGTTTTGCTGTGTAGATGTACCCCTAGTAGGCTTGCACTGCTTTGTCTGTCTGCATCCACGTCTCTTGTCTTATAGTTAGCATGCAAACTCCTTGAGGCATGGATTGCCCTTGTGTTCTGTGTATGTACAGCACCTTGCGCAGTGGGGTTCTGGTCGAGGGCTGGGGCCCATAGGTATGGCACGGAAGGGGAGGAAAGAGCAGGAGAAGAGAGAAATCGTTAAAACCAAAAGGTCCCGGCTGATTTGGGAGAAGAGGCAAGGGAAATGAAACCATTTGCCTTTGCCATGGGAAGCCAGAGTCATGACTGGAACCGTGGGCAGAGGCGCGCTTGATGGCTGGTGATGCTAAGCAGGGCTCGGGCTGCTGCATGAGCTAACTCAGCCTTAGCTGCAGTGCAATGGTCTGCCTCTGCCTCTAGCCAGGGAGGGAGGAAAACTCAGGCTCCAACTATCATTATTTTAAATGTTAATCCTTTACAATCATACCAATCTCCAAAGGTTTTCTCCTGGCAAACAGCCCCCGGACCGATGAAGTAACAGAGCTGTGGGTGGATTGTAATTAGTCCTGCAGCCTGTGCCCAAACCTTCCTGCAGGCTAAGCGCTCTCCCCTCTTGCCTTTCATCTCCTGAATCCTTTCCTTGCGTCCCACATGCGCTGCCACCCAGCCATCAAGCCAGCCTTGGCATCTTACTCGTGCAGCGATTGCAGGCGATTGCACGCGTTCTCTCGCTACTCTAAAGCCTGCCCTTCAGTCATCAAGGCTGACAGGAAGCTGGCTTCGGCTTTTCCTGCAGAAACACCTCTCCGATTCCTACACGCTTCTTGCTGTTGGCCATAATAAGCTTTCCTGGCAGCGTGACTGTGTGTTTGAGTTGCATGCTTGGGGGCTGATAGCAGCAGGAGATAAACCGAAAACGACGATTCCCGTTCCAAGCGGAGAGATGGTTCTACGTGACTCGCGTGTGTGAAGGAATGGCATGTCCTTCTCTTAGAGGCTTTAGCATCCGTTTAGTGGGTTACAGCTGCACCACAAAGGGACGTATGTTGGGTTTCATAAAAGCATCAGCTCCTGCAGACTGTCTGCCACCGAAGCCTGGTAGCAAGCGTACGTGGGCACGTATGGGCCGGAGCAAGGTGGAGATGGCTGCTCTGCTGTGGTGGGTTTGGCTTGTGGGATGAGGCAAACTCACGGTTCATGGGCACTTAGGAGGAGGGGGATGAGAAAAAGGAATGTAAAATTCAATTCTTCAGCTCAGCTGCCGCTCAACACAGTCTTCTTTCTTTGTGTCTGTTTTCATCCGCAGACACAGAGCTGGACCAGTCTGGAGCAGGTGGGTGTTCACAAGGGAGATCATTTCAGGATCGGTTACAATGGCTGCTGTCTTCTAGGGCTGCTCATTCCAGGATCCCACAGCCCAGGTGCCAGGTATGGAGCAGAGAGATTTATGGTGGCTGGCAGCTAGGCCACCCTGAAAACAGCAGGTAAGGCGTGAGATGTTATACTTGTTCATCTGCTTTTCCTCCCTCCTTTTAAAGATGAGGATGACTTGCACGTACGCCCAGCAGCCGCTTTGCCAGAAGGATCCCACGCCACTTTGCAAACACTTTCACAAACGAATCGCTGTTTAGAGGAACTCTGTGACTCCCTGCTGAAACACAGCCGTCTCTGGGGTGAGGCGCAGCAGCTGAGTACGAGCTCACCGTACCTCTGCACGAGAGATGGGGACAGGAAGTGCAGAGTGCCTTTTCCGCTCGAAACTGCAGGAGGAACTGGCAGCACAGGATGCCGTTCCCTGGGTTAGAAATTGAATGGGGCCCCAGGGCTAATGCCCACACTCATTTGAGAAGCTCTGTGGTCTCTTTAACGAGCGTAAGTGATCAAAACCTCCATTGTGCATCTCCTCTGAAGGAAGGCACAGTACCTCTTATAACCTCTCTGGGGCATGGTCAGAGTGCCTCCCAGTGAATCACTAACAACACATCCTTGCACTCAGAGGTCTTCTGCCAAAGTCTTTTTCTTGTTCATGTGTTAGCTTACCTTATAATCTGCATTACAGACACTTGGCTTGGGCTAGCCCGGGACACTGTAGACCATCCAGCATTGCATTCTTCAGAAACAGCATCTGACCACTTGCCAAACAGTGAGTGGGTGGAATGTAAATCAATGGAAAATTCCCTTTGGATTATTATTGATTGTTATGTATCTGATGCTGTGGGCATACAGAGTGCTTTGTGAGCGTATAAAAGATAATGTTCCTGCCCTGTCTATTTCAGGCTGTTGCAATGCATGGGAAACCAGTTCAGGGTCAGGAACAAGTGGAGACGCTATCAGTGAGGGGTCAACGCTGGAAGCACAAGAAGCGTGAAGCTGTTCCAAAGACAGAGGGCAGTAAATACCCTCTTCCGTCTGCAAGCCAGCCACTCTCAGAGAGAGCCTAGTTTGTTATCTCTTAACAACTGCAATGCCCTGTGTGTGTGTAGCTCTCTGGGCCAGGCACAGCTAGGACTTGGCAACTGGGGCGTTACTATGTATTGTTCAGGGCTGTTGCAGATCTTATCCATATAGCAGTGTTCCTCTCTATGTTCCTGGCAGGATCCACCCTTTAGGAGCCAAAGCACTACTGAATTTCGAATGAAACTTGAGCGCCCGTGTGCACAATGCATGTCTGAAAAATGGGACTTAGGTTTTTTTGAAATGTCAGCCTTGCATCTTTAGCCTGTATTTGTGCAGCCCCAAGCACACTGGAGCCCTGATCTTGACTGGGGCCTCTGGGTGCCACAATAAAATAAAATAACAATACCAAATTGATTTACAAGGCACTCAGACACTACAGTGATGCATACATTATAGGAACCTTTGTGGCTGGCTGGCTTGGTTGCCATAATTCAAGAGTTACACATTTCAAGGCGAGAAGGGGGCATTTCGATAATAAGGATCAAATGGCTAGAAGCAGTGGCAGACAGCCAAATCCAAACAGGAAATAAGATGCAAATTTTTAGCGGAGAAAGTAATTAGCCATTGGAATGCACATGGTGGATTCTACATCACTTGGAGTCTTTAAATCCTGACGGAATGTCTTTCGAAGGGTATGTCTGCAGCTGGGAGGGTGTAGACTGCAGCTGGGAGGGTGCGTCCCATTGTGGGTAGACAGATACTAGCTCTGCTTGAGCTAGCATGCTAAAAACAGCGGTGTAACCAGGGTAGTCTGAGCGGCGGCCCAGGCTAGCTGCCTGGGTACCACCCAGGTGGTTGGGGTTGGGTTGTGCTCAAGTTTGGTGGCCCTTTGGAAAGGGGAGGGGGGAGCTGGAGCCGGATACGCCTGCTTCCCCTGGATTCCTCTAGAAGTAGATGGGCCAAGTGCATCGCTGGTGGAACTCCACTGACTTCAACGGAATTACCCCAGGGTGGCGTTGCGCCACCAAAACTGGAACTGTACAATGATGTCTTACCAGAACCGAATTTTTCCTCTTGCTCTCTTCTCCAGGATATTTCCCCCCCACACCTATCTTGAAAGTACTGGACGTTGGTCTGATGCTTAACATGCACAATCTGATCTTCTATAGCAAAACCGTAGGATTCAATTCCAAGCTGACTTCCATGCTACATAAGCTCAGTGATGTAGTTGCAGAGCGTGTGTGGAATTCTCCTCTGTTTCCCCAGATGTCGTCTTCTCTGATTTACTTACTCTATAGCAAGATGTTTTTTTCAGCCTGTGGATTCCCGTCCCTTCAAGCTACTGCTCACGGCAGTTTTGTTTCCTTTCTTCGTTGCTGTCTTGCACCGTTGGAGGTCAGGTCTTCTAATCGCTTCCCTTACAGACAGGTTCTTTGTCCTAATTCTCCTAATCGCTTCTTTGTCCTGACTTGATGCTGAGGAATTTAGGGGGTTTATTTATTTTCATTCAATGAAACAGCAGCAAAAGCAGAAACTATACATGTTACATCAAGACTTCTAGCTTGAGTTTGCAGTCTGTCATCTATATAAAACAAAATCTGCATCTTTCCATTCACTTCGACATTCTCTTCTGAAAGAAGATCCCTTTCCTAGGCTACAGACACTGTGCCTAGCACAGCCGTTTCTTGCATTTTCACTTGACGTGTCATTTTAGTATACCTTATTTCAATGCCACTTAAAGAATACACCTGTTTCTAGAGCCTTCTGAGGAGTTTCCAGATGGATGACCTTTGGCAAAACTGATCCACATTCTTATTTTATTGTAGTTTCTTCATTTGGAAAAACAACAACAGCATTGGATTGGGCATTTATATGGATAACAAGACTATCTAGAGCTATAATACAAAGGAATAAAAAAACCAAGCAGTCAAATCCTCATGTTTGAGGTCATTAGCGAACCGTTAAGCAATGGATGTTTGGAAGGAACACTCTAGCCTCTAGACAGACTATCTGATGACTACCAACTGCACGGGTTTCTTCTTTGCACCTTCAAAAGTCATACATTTTAGGGGGGTTAGACCAGATTACTCTTGTGGTCCCGTCTAACTCTATAATTCTATGATTCCTCGGAAGCTCCTGGCACTGTCTATAGTCAGAGTCAGAAATTGCCATCCCCGCACAGAGCAATGGTCCATCTAGGTCATAGATTCATAGATTCACAGACTTTAAGGTCAGAAGGGACCATTATGATCGTCTAGTCTGACCTCCTGCACAACGCAGGCCACAGAATTTCACCCACCCACTCCTGCGAAAAACCTCTCACCTATGTCTGAGCTATTGAAGTCCTCAAATCGTGGTTTAAAGACTTCAAGGAGCAGAGAATCCTCCAGCAAGTGACCCGTGCCCCATGCTACAGAGGAAGGCGAAAAACCTCCAGGGCCTCTTCCAATCTGCCCTGGAGGAAAATTCCTTCCCGACCCCAAATATGATGATCAGCTGAACCCTGAGCATATGGGCAAGATTCACCAGCCAGATACTACAGAAAATTCTTTCCTGGGTAACTCAGATCCCACCCCATCTAACATCCCAGTGGCCTATGTGCTGAATTTGCTGCTGCTGGATGATGTCTGATAAGATGTCAGAAGGACATCCTTGGAGATGAAGATATTTATTTGCAGACCAGGCAAGAAGAGCCATGAAGAACAAGCCTCTTCCCTGATCTGAAGAGACAGTCTCTAGGAACAAAAGGGAAGGTCATGGGCCTCACTTTCTTTGATGGTGGCTTTCGTGTGATGGGGACACCTATGATTTGAACGGAGAACCAGTCCTCACAATTCATTTGATGCACTGGTAATCAGTTAGTGACTGCCAGCCTCATCTAAGTTCAGGCCAGTGACTTAGTGGTGAAAGGATCCAAAGGGAATTATTAACCTCCCAAATTTCTTCATTTTAAAATCAACATACATTTAATGCAGGTGCATCGGGCTGAGAGCAACTTTTGGGCAAACCAGGCCATCCCAGGGTCTCTCTGTCATCAAATCTATTTTATTGGTTTTGTTTCTTATCTGATCGAATTCCTCTGCTGCTGGTGAGCCTGCTCTCTCATTGGGGCAGGTCACCCCAACACCATCACTCCACCTGCACATTACAAAATGTTTTTTTCCCTATGTCTAACCACCACCGCACATATAGTAAATAATAATGACCGGGAGTTTTCCACATTGATCTTTAGACTATTTCTCTTTTCTCCTCAACCCCCCCAGCCTATTTGTGGAATTCAGCCCTCCACCTTTCCTCCTAGGTATTAATGGACACTGATATGGTTTTATCATGACTCATTCCCTCTACACCACTTCTCCATCTTTTCCAGGCTACAAACATTCAGCACCATTCGCACCAGTTCCGTTCTCTAGATCATTTCGCTTCCTGATCCAGCTCTTCTAAATCGCAGGCCGCAATCATAGACTCATAGAAGATTAGGCTTGGAAGAGACCTCAGGAGGTCATCTAGTCCAACCCCCTGCTCAAAGCAGGACCAACCACAACTAAATCATCCCAGCCAGGCTTTTGTCGAGTCGGGCCTTAAAAACCTCTAAGGATGGAGATTCCACCACCTCTCTAGGTAACCCATTCCGGTGCTTCACCACCCTCCGCGTGAAATAGTGTTTCCTAATATCCAACCTAGACCTCCCACATTGCAACTTGAGACCATTGCTCCTTGTTCTGCCATCTGCCACCACTAAGAACAGCCCAGCTCCATCCTTTTTGGAACCCCCTTTTAGGTAGTTGAAGGCTGCTATCAAATCCCCCCCTCACTCTTCACTTCAGCAGACTAAATAAGCCCAGTTCCCTCAGCCTCTCCTCGTAAGCCATGTGCCCCCAGCCCCCTAAGCATTTTTGTTGCCCTCCGCTGGACTCTCTCCAGTTTGTCCACATCCTTTCTGTAGTGGGGGCCCCAAAACTGGACACAGTACTCCAGATGTGGCTTCACCAGTGCTGATAGAGGGGAATAATCACTTCCCTCGATCTGCTAGCAATGCTCCTACTAATGAAGACCAGTATGCCGTTAACCTTCTTGGCAAAAAGGCACACAGCTGACTCATATCCAGCTTCTCGTCCACTGTAACCCCTAGGTCCTTTTCTGCAGAACTGCTGCCGAGCCATTTGGTCCCTAGTCTGTAGCGGTGCATGGGATTCTTCCGTCCTAAGTGCAGGACTCTGCACTTGTCCTTGTTGAACCCCATCAGATTTCTTTTGGCCCAGTCCTCCAATTTGTCTAGGTCACCCTGGACCCTATCCCTACCCTCCAGTGTATCTTCCTCTCCCCACAGTTTAGTGTCATCTGTGAACTTGCTGAGGGTGCAATCCATTCCATCATCCAGATAATTAATTAAGGTGTTGAACAAAACCTGCCCCAGGACAGACCCCTGGGGCACTCCGCTTGATACCGGCTGCCAACTAGACATTGAGCCATTGATCACTACCCTTTAAGCCCAACAATCTATCCAGCCTTCTATCCACCTTATAGTCCATTCATTCAATCCATACTTTTTTAACTTGCTGGCAAGAATACTGTGGGAGACCGTATCAAAATCTTTGCTAAAGTCAAGATATATCATGTCCACCACTTTTCCCATATCCAGAGAGCCAGTTATCTCATCATAGAAGGCAATCAGGTTGGTCAGGCATGCCTTACCCTTGATGAATCCATGTTGACTGTTCCTGATCACCTTCCTCTCCTCCAAGTGCTTCAGAATGGATTCCTTGAGGACCAGCTCCATGATTTTTCTAGGGACTGGCAATCTAAGTTATCAGGAGACAATAAAATGGCATTACTTTGTGTGCTTCTTTTGCTATGGACAAGACCATTCCGATACGAGGGGGGTGGGTGCAGTTTCAGAATCTAAGGAGGAAAGAAGTTCTCTAAATTCTCTATCCTGTAGCCTTATTCACGTCAATGGCAAAACTCCCATTGAGGGCAGCAGGGCAGGATCAGACCTTGCACAGATAGGAGGATGGCAGTGGTTGCTTTCTTTACAACATTGCTGTATTTCAAGTTCCCGGTCCTGCATGGCGCAGTGTGCCCTCAACGCCTGGAGAAGTCAGTGGAAGTTGAGGGTACAAAGTGCCTTGCAGGATTGGGCCCCAATTTATTTTCCTGATGTATTCCTCAGTTTCCTCTCTCTGTATTACACTTCCCTCATCAGCTGTCTCTCAGCTTCTGTCTCTACTGAGTATGATGTTCACTGCCCCGCCGCATTACTAGCACTGTTATCTACTGTCAGTCCCAGTCTGTTTACATCTGGCCATGTCTCTACAATTAGCAGAGATGAAGCAAACTGTAGCACATAGGAGCCTTGGCTGAAGAAGATTAGTGCATTTTGCAACTCGCGGGTTGTTGGTTGAGAGGGTCCTGTCCTGAGATCCCTTGGGAGTGCTCCCCCGAGGGTCTGATCTAATCCACACTGAAGTCCACACACGAGCTTCCCGATAGTTCTCAAAATGTAACTGTAAATGGGAACTCATCATGGAATGGGTATGTTTCTAGTGAGGCCTGCAGGGATTGGATCTTGGCCCTCTGCTATTTAACATTTTTATCTATCACTTGGAAGAAAACATAGAATCATAGAATATCAGGGTTCGAAGGGACCTCAGGAGGTCATCTAGTCCAACCCCCTGCTCAAAGCAGGACCAATCCCCAACTAAATCATCCCAGCCAGGGCTTTGTCAAGCCTGACCTTAAAAATATCTAAGGAAGGAGATTCCACCACCTCCCTAGGTAACGCATTCCAGTGTTTCACCACCCTCCTAGTGAAAAAGTTTTTCCTAATATCCAACCTAAACCTCCCCCACTGCAACGTGAGACCATTACTCCTTGTTCTGTCATCTGGTACCATTGAGAACAGTCTAGAGCCATCCTCTTTGGAACCCCCATTTCAGGTAGTTGAAAGCAGCTATCAAATCCCCCCTCATTCTTCTCTTCTGCAGACTAAACAGTCCCAGTTCCCTCAGCCTCTCCTCATAAGTCATGTGTTCCAGACCCCTAATCATTTTTGTTGCCCTTCGCTGGACTCTCTCCAATTTATCCACATCCTTCTTGTAGAGTGGGGCCCAAAACTGGACACAGTACTCCAGATGAGGCCTCACCAATGTCGAATAGAGGGGGACGATCACGTCCCTCGATCTGCTGGCAATGCCCCTACTTATACACCCCAAAATGCCATTGGCCTTCTTGGCAACAAGGACACACTGTTGACTCATATCCAGCTTCTCGTCCACTGTAACCCCTAGGTCCTTTTCTGCAGCACTGCTGCCTAGCCATTCGGTCTCTAGTCTGTAGCGGTGCATGGGATTCTTCCGTCCTAAGTGCAGGACTCTGCACTTGTCCTTGTTGAACCTCATCAGATTTCTTTTGGCCCAATCCTCCAATTTGTCTAGGTCTCTCTGTATCCTATCCCTACCCTCCAGTGTATGTACCTCTCCTCCCAGTTTAGTGTCATCTGAAAACTTGCTGAGGGTGCAATCCACACCATCCTCCAAATCCACACATAAAAGCATCTGGTAAAGTTTGCAGATGACACCAAAATTGGGGGAATGGTAAATAAGGAAGAGGACAGGTCACTGATCCAGAGTGATGTGGATCACTTGATAATCTGGGCACAAGCAAACAATATGTGTTTTAATATGGCTAAATGCAAATGTATACATCTAGGAAAAAATAAATGCCGGCCACACTCACAGGATGGGGGACTCTATCCTGGGAAGCAGTGACTATGAAAAAGATTTGGGGGTTGTGGTGGATAATCAGCTAAAGATGAGCTCCCAGTGCAACACTGTGGCCAAAAGAGCTACTGTGATCCTGCAATGCACAAACAGGGGAATCTCGAGTAAGGGCAGAGAGGTTATTTCACCTCTGCATTGGGCACTGATGCAGCATCTTCCGGAATCCTGTGTCCAGTTCTGGTGCCCACAATTCACAAAGGAGGTTGATAAATTGAAGAGGGGTCAGGAAAGAGCCCCAAGAATGATGAAAGGACTAGAAAAGAAGCCTTACAGCAATAGACTAGAGGAGCTCAGTCTATTTAGCTTAACAAAGAGAAGGTTAAGGGGTGACTTGATCACAGTCTATAGGCAGCTACATAGGGAACAAATATTTAATAACGGGCTCTTCAGTCTAGCAGAGTAAGGTCTAACACTGTCCAATAGCTGGAAGTTGAAGCCGGACGAATTCAGACTGGAAATAAAGCATAGTGAGATTAATTAATCATTGGAAAAATGAACCAAGGCTCGGGATGGATTCTCCATCACGGACAATTTTTAAATCAAGTTTTTCTAAAGTATCTGCTCTAGGAATTATTTGGGGGCCGTTTTCTGGGCTGCGTTGCTCCAGGGCAGACTAGATGATCACAGTGGTCCCTTTTGGCCTTGAAATCTTTGATATATTGCCCCAAGAATCTGATTGCAATTATTGCAAATAAAAAGGGGTATTAAATCATGATATTGGCAGCAGGTGATTTGCTTCAATTGCATAAAAAATGTAATGGGCTTCCTTTAGGATTAAACTATTTATGAAGAACAGATTTTTCACTGGCAATAAGGAATGAAGCTGCGCGGAAGGTCTGGGGCTGGAGCAGTCCCGACGAATGTTATTATGGGCGTACTTTTGAACTCCTTGCACAGCTAGCTAAGTTGGAGCACACTTCAGTCAATCTCTCTCTTTATGCAAGACTGTTTTTATTTGTAATATGGGTGTATTTTAAAAATATGCATTTACATATATATATTTGCTGTTTTCTGGCGCTCTGGGCACCGATAGCTGGTGACATCACTTCAGGAAGGAGTTAGCTTTCACCCACCCTTTCTCTATGGGGAGTAGAATGGAATCTGACCCCACCCTGCCGTCCCTTTCTCTGCTGTGTTTAGCCTTCTAGCTGCTCTGTTTGCTTTAGAGGGACAAGAGGTTTAGCTCAGGGTGCTACATGAAAGCTCTTTAAATGAGATGTCCTGTTAATTCATAGAATAAGGTGCCCATAGGTGGCGCTCAAGAATATGTAGCATAGTCCCGTGGTTTTGTAGGACCTGTACAGTATATTGCTGTTCCAGTACCGTGTGAATGACATCTCTGGCAGCTGCTAACATGGTGTCAGAAGTAAAACAGTTTTTACTGCTCCACTGTGGCTACATTAGATAAGGTAATCACCTCTCTGTTGAAGTTGCTGCCCATCAGGCAATGGGCAGGGGGAGAGGGTGGTGTGATTTGGGCATCTGTGCAACTGGCAATGTACAGAGACCACCAAATCTTGACACATAATCCATTGAATGATGATCAAATGGTCATGACAAAGATGGGCATAAACTGGAAAGCTGAGATCTGATTTTCAGGCCAAATCCTCTGATGGAGCAAATCAACATAAGCCCATTGCTGTCCACCGAGTGATGTCAGTTGATGTAACCCTTATATTTTGGGCAGATGATTGGTCGGGATTTTGGTCTAGACCGATCACTGACTTTTGTTTGACCAGTCTGCCTGTCTCATCACAGGGATTTCTGAGCACCAGTCTAGCTGCACTTGAATCAGGGAACCTGAGCTGAAATGGTTCTCTAGCCGTTACGAACCACCTGAGCCTCTGAGTCCTCTGAAGCTTGGTGATGACATAGAAACACAATAAATAATACACATAAGGGCAACAGAAATGAGGCAGGGATCAGAGGCTATGACTTATATTGCTATTATTAACTATTTGCATTGTGGTAGTACCGAGGACCTCCAGTCATGAACCAAGACCCCATTTGGACCCCTCTGTACAAACACAGAATAAAGGCAGTTCTTGCCCCAGGGATCTTACAGTCTAAAGAGCAGTTGGTTGAGTTTTACACCGTGGTTTGAAAAAGTCCAGTGCTGAGTGTGCCTTAAGTAGAATTTATAAGAGATACCGAGGGACCTGACCGAAGTGAGTGGAGGTGCACCAGGAGTGAATTTGGTCTATAGAGCTTAGTAAAGAGACAGGTCCTTGGTCTGCATGATCACAGTCTAAATATCTCACAGATAAATAAAGGAAAGAGGAATTGTTTGTGATTTAAGCCGATGATAGGGCAAGAGGCCCCGGCTTGAAAGTAATGGAGGAGACCTTCAGTGCCATGTGATAATGGTAAAAAATAACAAAAGGAGTCACTTTCTTCTAACACTGAACAAGGGACTCTATTAGAACAAGGAAAACAGTATTATCCTTAAAATGTTTTGCTCTCTCTTCTTCACTGTAGATATTCTGCCTAACTTCCTCTGCTACAGGTTTAAAGAAACCGTACACATATCCTCCCTCATAGTCAGTACATTGCCATGCTCTGACTTATGGGAACATGGGCTATTCTGAGCTGACGCTGTGATGTTATGTGCCTTGATTGGCCACAGGGTGACATTTCCTGGTGCAGCCTGGCTTCGGGGCATGTTTGCTGAACTTTGTGACTGGAACCTGAGCTCATCCCCAGCGATCTTAGAATTCGGTCCCCCCACCTGGTGCTATCATGGAATTGCAGCTATCAGAGATGGAAAGGACCTGTTAAGTGCCCCAACGCCTACTTCCTCTGGAGGGGTCAGTGTGGCCCACCAGCAAGGCCCAATAGATAGAGAAAATCTAACCTCTGTTTCTAGCTCACCCGATGTCACACAGGAAGTTAGTGCTAAAGTCACTTCCTCTCTCTGCCTCTGTTTCCCCTCCACCCCTTTGTCTATTGTAATAGATGGTGAGGTCTTTGGTGCAGGGACCAGCTGGTGCTCAATGTGTGTTCATACAGCACCTAGCCCAGCGGGGCCCTGATCTCAGCTGGGACCTCTAGGCAGCACTGAAATAAAGTAATTCACAATAAGTAGAGTGGCCAGCTCTGGGGGCTTGGTGAGTTCTTTAGCCAGCCTCAGCAGTGGAGGTCCTCAGCAATGCAGCATCCCTAGGGGCTGACAGGAGACTGTTCGGCGTGTCATGAAAAATGCACAATATTCAGTGAAGTCCCATCGATTTCACTGGTATTGGCACTACATAGAGCTGTTCTAGAAAAGGAGCAAGGCGTGCCCAATGGTTAGGGTAGTGGTCTGGAACATGGGAAACCAGCATCCTACTCTGCCACTGACTTCCTCAGTGACCTTGGGCAAGTCACTTAGGGCCGGATTCTTAAAGGTATTGAGGTGCCAAAACACCTTTAAAAAATTTGGCCTTTAATTTCTCTGTGCCTCAGTTCCACATCTGCAAAATGGGGTCATCGCACTTCCTTACCAACAGGGTTTGGAGGGAAAACACATTAAAGATTGGGAGGAGCTCAGAAGCTGTGATTATGGGGACCGGATGAGTACTTCAGATTGAATTTATGCCTCCCCTTTCAGTAGTTTCATATCAGGACTCTCAGTTTAATGGGAACTGTTACACTGGATCAGATCGACGCTCCATGTAGTCTGTTATCCTGTATCTGAAAGTGGCCAAGGCTGGATACTTTGGAGAATGGAGCCCCACCCCCTTCACTGCTCAACAGCATAATTCACTTGTGCCTTGGTGCAACACTATACACAGCAGGGAGGGAAATTCCTGCCTGTCTCCAGCTGGTGATCAGTTTATATCCTGAAGCATGAGGATTGGTGGCCCTTGTGAATGTCTTCATGGCTGGCATAGCTGCCACTCGATGCTGAAGCCTTTTAGCAGCTGATAGATAGTTATCATGTTACCCTCTGATCTCGCCAAGTCTGGGTGTGAGGATCCCCACTTCATATCGCAGGGCAATTGTCTGCATCTGGGGTTCTTTTCACTGGCGTTTTTATGAGCGAGAGGAGAAGAGTCCAGGGTGTATTTATTGACCCCAGGGGACATGTGTACATCTGTTAGAGATTATTGAGAGATCTTTTACAAGTGGATTTCCCTGAAAAACCCATAAAAGGGATGACATTCAGATTGCTCCTTTGGGGCTACAGGGGGCTGGAAGTGCTGCAGAGGGGAGAGGGTTTTTGGGTCGTGGTGTTTGTTCAGTGGCTGATTGAGGAGCAGCACCAGATGGACTCTTGTCATTCCCAGTCCCAGATTTCTGGCTGGAGAGGCTGGGAGGAAGAGAGACAAATAGCCCATGGGCCAGCTCATCAAAATGCTCTCAGTGGCCACAGGGTTTCAGTCCCTTTTCTTTTAGCTTCATAGATTCCAAGGCCGGCAGGAACCACCGTGATCATCTAGTCTGACCCCCTGCATAGCACAGATCAGAGACCTGCCTTTAGCTCATTCCTAGAGCAGACCTTTTAGAAAAAAAAATCCAATCCTGGTTGAAAAATTGTCCATGATGCACAGGTGCTGGCTTCCTCCGGGCCCTGGGGGTGAGCAGACAAAACCACTGCACTCCACAGGAATGATTCGGCTGGATAGACCCGGCTTCCAACCATTAGGCACTGGGGACAGACAGAGCATTTGATCTGGCGCACCCACGGAGTCGGCGTCTATGCATTCTTGCTCCTGGCTGTGGAATGCTGTATCAGGAGAGCTCGGGATGATTGGCCGATTCTGGTGTAATACGTTTCTTTTAGAAAAAGCTCTCCTCTAAGGTCAATGCACTTAAAAATGAACAAATAATAACTAACAAAAACCCCGCCGCATAAATCACACTCTTCTGTCCAGGAAGAACAGAGAGGAGGAAATGACATTTTCTTCTGGAGCTCTTTAATTTTGTGCAATGCTTAAATACCATGATGATAACCACAACATCGAAACCAGAGATAGAGAGGAAGGGAGAGAAATCTGCCTTAAAAATAATCTTAAAATTAGCTTCACTTGACCCTTACGGTCCTTGCAAGAGATCCTGTATCCCATCATGCATCCGACATTGCTCCTAGCAAGATTGTTCATTACAGACACAGGCAACAGTCTAGCAGCTTTTGAATTTACTTTCTGCAAACTTGGCCTGCCTGACAGCTGGGCTGACCACCTGTGGCGCGGCAGAGTCCAGGCTGCTCGATGAATATGTCAGTCACTCTGTAACAGCCTGTCCTTCTCCCCACCCCAGCCCTGCACTCCCTTTCTAGCTCCGTGCAGTTCCAAGATCCAGTTTCACCGGAATGTAAACACAATCCGAGCCCCCCCAAATTTCCCTCCTTCGTTTCCGCTGCGAGCGCACTTGGGGTGTATCAGCGGCCTGAAAAGTAATTATCCTCAGTTCCCACCTGATAAATTAAAAGCCCCGGGTTCTGCGTTTAATGGTGCAGAGCGACCTGAAGTTATTCTCCTGGAGAAGCAGTTAGGAGAAACCCCTCCCAGCAACCCCACACCCCTCTGAACCTCATTTAGCTGGGACGACAGCCCATTAATCAGTACGACCTGGCTTTGGGATGGCAAAGGTCATGCTGTGCTGCGCATAATATGAAAAACATCAGCACAACAGAAACCGACTTCCAACCCTCCCCTTTGAATTTCCATGGAGTGCATCCCGACCAAAGAGAGGGGGAACCTTGTTTGACTGCACACATGCAATCAACATATTGAGTACTTTTCCAAGCAGAAAGGATACAGCACAAGTGATTTGCATGGCTTGCCCTCTTTAGGGTGGGATTTTAAAAGTACCTAGAGGGTTTAGGAGCACACGCTGCACTGACTTTCAATGTGACATGTGTGGCTAAGTCACTTAGATGAAATTAAAAATCCCACCCTAAATCTAGGTGCTATTGGGAAATTCCTCTCTAAATCCATAAGTACTTTTAATTAAAAAAAAATTAGGAAATTCTCGGGTTTGTGCTAATGAGGAGGTCAGGGCAGAGCAACAGAATACGCAAAATCAGTGGATCTGTGAAATAATGAACATATTAGAAAATATGTCTATTGAAAACAGCATCAACAAATTGGTTTCATGTTGGGTTACAAAGTTCTGGACACGGTCACCTTTCAATCAAAAACCACACCACAAAAACCAGGGCTAAAGACGGCAGGTGTCTCCTGGTGCTGAGCGAGGCTTGAATGTTGGAAGTCATGATCTACCCATTAGGCTCAAGGAAACAGTAATCCAGGCTGAGGATTGATTTCTTTGGAGGAGTATCCATATTTCTCCTCCATCTGGCCTTATTTAAGGAAGAGAATGATGTTGTGCTTCATTTTGCCATGTAGGGTATGTCCACCCTGCAGCTGGGAGCGTGCCTCCCAGCCTGGTAGACAGACACACGCTAGCGTGCTCAGAATAGCAGTGTGGACATTGTGGCACGGGCTAGCGACCCGACTCCCAGCCTGCCCTATCCGCCTGCGTCTGAGCTTGGGTGGCAAGCCCATGCTGCAGTGGCCACATTCCTATTTCTGACTCAAGCAGAGTTACCGGGTGAGGCATGCTCCCAGCTGCAGTGTAGACATTCCCATAAAGTTCCCCTTCTCATCATCTCCTCCTCTTTGTTCTTTGGAGAAGCACCTCCCTGTTATCCATTCATGCTCAGGGTCAGAGCCTCTGCTGGCGTAACTTGGCCTAGCTCCACCGCAGAGGGTGAGATGAAAGAGAGCACCATTACATCATCTTTCCCGCTCCCACCGACAAGGGAGTGCAGTTGCCTGATAGTATATTCGGCAGTGCTGTGTCCAGTCAACTTTTAAATGACTCAAGGAGTTGGGCTTCCATCAATGCCCTCTAGGGAATACGCTGTTCTGATAGATTGCACCGTCGGGAAGTTTTCCCTGATATTCAGCCCAAATCGCCCTTTCAATAACAATCCCCTTACTCCTGCTACTTGTAAAATGTTATCAAGTTTCCCCCGCCTTGTCTCTTAGCCAAGCTATATGTGTTTAAATTCTTTTAATCTCTCAAAACATGTTATATTCTCCAGCCTTTCATCCTTACAGAACTTCCAATTATTTCTGATCCATTCTGATCTCATTTTCTTCTGCATTCGCACTGAACATGAGTTCATTCCCCGACATGTTCCTCCTCAGGCTACGTACCTCATGTGCGAGGTTCAGTGTCTCTGAGGAGGACTTCTGGGAGACTCCATCAGGGAAGTGGGAGTGAGACAAGCAGCTCATCTCACGTGGGCCTCCAACAGCTGTTGAATGTACGAGTTTTCGATGGGGGTAATAGCCGACCAATGCTCCAGCGGTTAGGGCCGTATCCAGCGACTTGAGAGACAGGCATTCAATTCCCAGCTCAGCCACGAATGCCCAGGGCCAGCTTGGGCAAGTCACTTTGGCTTCAAAGGTATCTAGGTGCCTCTGAGGATTTCGGCCCTACACCCTCTGTTCCTCCCACGTGTGTGTGTGTGTGTATGTGTGCAGGGGGAGGGGGTTGTCAGGATAAATCCATTAGAAGATTGTGAGGGATGGTATTACGGACCATAGGCAGAAAGCTTTCCTGTCAAAATGTAGCTGCTTCTAATGGTTTGAGTTTGTCCAGGTGTTGTCTTCACTAAAGTGTGAAGATTTGGCAGTGGGCCCTCCGGGGACACTGCTGAGGGGGGTGACATAGAGACAAGATAGAATCTCGCAATTTCTTAAATAAAGGAGCTTGTTCATCAGCCAAAAGCATCCCCCTTGGAAATTGCTCTTGCTCGACATGGTCACACCATTTCATGTGTCTTTGGTTGGCTGGGTGCTACTGTGGTTCTGGGGCTCCTGACAACCGCTGTGTTAGCCCCTGAAGAGCCCCTGGCTCTGCGCTCCCAGATGGATCAGCCTGCATGATTATGCCTCCTCCCTGTTCCCCAAAGGTGGTGTGTTTACGTCTCGGCCTCGTTGTCGGATGCCCCTGTGGCTTGCTGAGAACCTAACCTCTGCCTCTGAGAACAGCTCCAGCCAGCTTTCCATTTTAATTTGATCTGAATTTCTCTCCCCTCACAATAACAATAATGGCCCCATTGTTTTACAGCCCCCAGCATGCACAGCCGGCCCCCCCAGACCAGCTAAGGAACAAAAGGGAAGCATTAGGAGCACAATGTCCTCTCCAGAGCAATTAAGCTATCAGTATGGGGGTGGAGAGTTAAGCCTAGCAGGAGGGGCATTAGATTGATAGGCTTCCCAGCCGTGCAGATGAATGTTTCATTAGCCAAGAGTGAAGCTGAGTTCAGGCTACCATTGAGCAAGCTGAACTTTATTAAACCCTGCTCTGTCCATGTGGCTGCACTGCCCTGCAGTGACTGACCCACTGGTGTCCCATCGGTAATGGGCCCTCTGACTCCAATTCCACTGATCATCATACGCGCCAGACCGCTCCAGACATCTCCCGAGCTGCACGTATACGGTCTCCCCTCCACAGGCCCGGTCTGTGCATGTGGCATAGCTGACCAACCCCAGGCAATGCTGGCTGGGGCTTCGTGCCTTCAGGTTCTGTGGATGATGCTCATGCATGTAAGCTCTTCATAGCCCTGGTGCAATGCACCAGGTTTGCCTGGTTTTTTTGCAGGATAAAAAAATGCACCCTAGAAAGGTGCTGGTCCTTTCATGGCAGCTGTGGTCAACCCCCCGGTTATTGGGACTTTGGCCCCTGTAAGGCCAGGAATTTGGTGTGATCGGATTTGCCAGAGGAAAGCCTGTGAGTGGGGGAGAGCGAGCGACTGCCGGGAACGCAGGACCTCAGGCTCCCCGTGGCTCAGTCAAACGGGGAGGAGCTGCAGGAGAATCTCTCCACATTGGCCTAGGGAGAGCTAGCTAGAGTAGCAGCTTGGCTTGGAGGCTTCTGGGGAAGGCCAGCAGCCGGCTGGGGAAGCCCTGCAGGAGCCAGACCCCGTGCCCTGGCTGAGGGGGTAGGGAAGGAGCCTGGACAGTGACAGGCGTGGGAGGAGGAAGCTCCTGGTGCAGAATATTGAAGCTGGAGTGGACGGCTGCTCCTCTATATAGGGCCCAGAATGTGGGGTAGAGGGAGGGAGTGGACTCCCCTGAACCCGTGCTGTCCCACCTGGAGCCGGTGACTGGAAAGGAAGAAGAGCAATCCCCATGCAATGGCTGCCATCTTAACCGGCACACCCGGGGACCATCCGCGCTAACAGCATGAGCCTTCACAGGCTGAGCTAAAGAGCCGGGCTCCTGCTCTGAGAGCCGGACCACACCCATCCTCTGTGAGTCGAGCAGGGTGGGGAACGTGGAAAACACGCTGACCCATGGGGGAGTCCCGCCCTGAGAGAAAAGGACTGTTTGAGCTGGTGTGGGTGAAGGGACCATTTGTGTTGTCTAGGATTTTAATTTGGACTCTAGTGTTAATCATGGGAGAGGGGGATTTCTAGGTACCTAGAGGCAGTGGTGAGCTGGAGCCGGTTCGTGCGAACCGGTTGTCAAATTTTGAAGTTGGTTTAGAACCGTCTGTTAAAGGGGTGGGCAGACTCTGGCTCGCGGGCCACATGCGGCCCGCGGGACCGTCCTGTCCATCCGCCTGAGCTCTCAGCTGGATTTGTCCACACTTGGAGATATTACGGGATAGCCATTGCACTTTGAATTCAGAGAACTACCTCAATCTGAATTAACTTTCAAGTGTAGACAGAACCAGGGGTGCTGGAACAATTTGTATAGTGGGGGTGCTGATGGCCATTGAATCAAACTGTAAACCCGGCATATGATGGAAACCACTTCAAGCCGGGGGTGCGACATTCCCCTGTGAATTTTTACTCACCCAGCGGCGCTCCGAGCCTTCAGCGGCACTTCGGCAGGGGGTCCTTCCCTTGCTCCGGGCCTTCGGCACTTCAGCGGCGGGTCCCGGAGTGACTGAAGGACGTGCCGCTGAAGTGCCGCCGAAGAGCCGGAGCGACTGAGGGAACTGGTTCTTCAGCTTCTGGCAGCTCATCACTGCCTAGGAGGCTACCACCTTCCCCCCCAGAACCCCAAAGGACAGGACAAGTGACTGGAAGGGGAAGCCCGGCCACGTATCCAGGCAGGGAGGGAGCATTCCAACTCTTTACCTGTTTCTTCAGCATATTTGCTGCAAAGCGTAGCAATAAAATACATAAAACCCTTCTCTGTGGGCTGGCTCCTGAGGGCTTTGCTCTGCATTAGCCTTGTCCGGCGTGCTCAGACACCCTGGTGACAGGAGACCTTAGCAAGACCTCGACTGAGCCCCACCTCTGCCATTGCAGCTGCTTACGGGGATGAGTATCTTTAGGCACCGAAGACAGATGGTTTTGGCCATTGCAGGTGTCAGCCTGCTTAACCGGATGGTGATGATGACTCATAAAACTTCTCTTATCCTAAGAAAGCTCGAGGCAGCAGTGCAATAATTAGCCAAGGGGAGGCTGGTGCCAGTCCATGGCTATCTACGCTCAGAAAGTGGGCCCTGTTTCCTGCTGATTTGGGTGAAATATACCATACCTTGTGAGAGGCCGCATGGCCGACCGGACTGAACATAGAACGGAGCACCTGCAGGTCCTGAGACTGAACTCCACTGGCAGGTGCTACCAGCTTGCTGTGGATTTTGGGGCAAGTCCCATAATCTCTCTGTGTCTCAGTGTCCATCCTGGACAGAGGGTGGTTGTGAGGCCCAGGGCTTGTCCACACTTGGAGATATTACGGGATAGCCATTGCACTTTGAATTCAGAGAACTACCTCAATCTGAATTAACTTTCAAGTGTAGACAGAACCAGGGGTGCTGGAACAATTTGTATAGTGGGGGTGCTGATGGCCATTGAATCAAACTGTAAACCCGGCATATGATGGAAACCACTTCAAGCCGGGGGTGCGACATTCCCCCTAGTTCCAGCGCCTATGGACAGGCCCCAAGTGAGTGAATGCATCCAGGGCACTTTGAGATTCAAGGGTGATTCCCTCTAGGGGAGTGCAGAACATTGTATTACACAGAGGAGCTTGCCACAAGCTGAATGCGAGCAATGGCCGTGAACAGGCCCAGATGTCTCTCCAGTTTTCTCTGTTGGGGAAAGCCATGCCAGCTGAGGCGGACAGAGAAGGGCCAGGAGGGGGGAAGTCGGAGCAAGCTCTCCCCTGCCAGCTATCATCACCGGCGCCAAAGGGAGATTTTTGAGAAGCCCAGAAAGTATTTTGCAAGCGGGGACCCAACCCAGCGTGGCAAACGCAGCGTGACGCTCCCTAACGCAGCATGAGCGAGGTGATGCGGCCCAGCTGCTCGGCTGCCCCAGACCAGGGTCGTATTCGGCAGCTCCGTACCTGCTGCTGTGGCAAACAGCAGCTTGAAGGCAGATTCCAGTGTAGGATTTGGGGGAAAGTTCGCTAAGGTTGAAATGTTTGGAAGGAGCGAAGCAGAGACAAAGTGGGGTGGAATGCCAAGAGTTATGGGAAGCCAAGGCGAGCATGTGAAAATAATATAACACAGGTCCCCCTGGTGCTCTCTCCTGTCTTAGATAATAACAGCAGTGATAACAATCTAACCATTGACACGTCACCTTTCAGCCCTCTGGCTCCCAAAGGGTTTCACAAATTTCACATATGTAAGGAATCTTGTGACCTGCCACTGGAATGCAGCCACCTCTGGAGCGGAACATAGCAGCTGTTTAAAGAGGTTACGGAAACCAAACAATTCAGGCCAGGATCTCATATTCTAATGACTGCTATAGCCAAATGAAAGTGCAGGGGAAACTTAGGTAGGCAAAAATGAAAAGTGCCACAGGAGTTTTAATTACTACAAGTGGTCAGGCTTTCGGTTTTGTATCCCCTCCAAACAGCACAGCTCCACTAGCCTTATGATAGGGCATTGGCATCAATCCTGACTCAGAGGGAATCACCCCCTGCAGCTTGGAGCCCCCTAGCACCCCTCTGGGGCATTGGAGTCAGCTCAGACTCAAAGGGAAGAGAGCCCCCTATTTGGTCACTCACACTGCACCAGCATCAGGCTGGGGGACCGGCTCAGTTTCGACTCAGGGGGAGGCATGCTGCTGGTGCCATCTGCCCCAGCCCAACCCTGCAGAGTGGGAGAGATGTCATACGGCCACAGCCCAAGGTGGGATGGCTGCAGGTTGAAAGGGGGCAGTTCTTAAAGGAAGATAAAAGCTAGGACAGGATCAAGTGGGTAGCTGGACAGTTGATACTCTCTCTTTCCGGTGACTGGGGAAATGGCATCTCAGGCCGAGTGATAGATTAGCTATTGACAAGAGACTTGGTTTGCAATGAGCCCACAGAATGTGTGTAACGGTGGCTGACCAGTGGCTGGACCATGCATGAGTCTGCTGCTCCCTTCAAAGCAAGGGATCTAAGCCGACATCTTCTAAAGTACTTAGGCGCCTAACTCCCAGGTGCCTAAATCCTTCGGAGGATCTGGGCAGCTCCCGCTGTCGAGAGGTTTATGCTTTGAGATCCATCCCTGCCCCTGAGATCCTCCTGGATACCAACAGGATGAGCATGGCGCACCTGGGAATTCCAGACAGCACAGGGAATTTTACACTGAGGTTACAGGGCGGGGTATGCAAAGCGGTGCGGCTGATTCCAATAGGGATGCAATCAGCTTTGCAGAATCTCTCTATTGTCCCAGTTGCTATCGCCCAGTCACGGAGGCCAAGAGTTTAGCAGGGTTCAAACGGGCACTGGACACTTATAGCGACAACAAGAGCATCCAGTGTTACAATAGCACGGACAGGCTGTAAGCCCTCCTGTGTGCAGGGCATAAAAGTTTCTGTCTCGTGGGGACCAGGAGAAGACTTTCTGGTGGGCAAGCTACACCAGACCAGGGTTTCTAAATGCAGGGTTTCTAAATGCATCTGCCCCTGAAGCCGCCAGTGCTGGCCACTGTTGAAGCCAGTATAACGGAGGCCAGATCCTGAGCTGGAGCAAATTGTCAGCACCCACTCCGGCCTTTCCCCTGAGGCCCCGCCCTCACCCCGCCTCCTCCCCCAGAGGACCCGCCCTTACCTTGCCTCTTCCTGTCCCCACTCTACCCCCTCCCCTCCCTCCCTCCCAGAGCCTCCTGAGCACCACGGAACAGCTGTTCTGCGGTGTGCGAGGCTCTGGGAGGGAGGGAGAGGAGTTGATCGGTGGGGGCCACTGGTGGGTGGGAGTGGGGGGGCAGGAAGGAGAGCTTGGCTGCCGGTGGGGGCTAAGCACCCGCTAATTTTTTCCCCGTGGGTGCTCCAGCCCTGGAGCACGCACAGAGTCAGCACCGCTGAGGGGAGGGCAAGAGAGCGCTAAGGTGACTTAGAGAAGGGAATTGGAGACAGGGACATTTAGGATTTCCTTTAAATACCTGCACTGCCTTCATTCCACCCTATCCTATTCAACTGCAAGGAAACTCTTTCCCCCGCTCTGTGTTCAGGCTGTAGCCACAAGAACAGCAGCAGCCTGGCTCCCCTCCAGCTGTCCAGCGAGAGAAAGGCGAAAGCATTAGTTGTAACACACACACGCACACACACAAAAGGAGGCAAAGACTCATTTTTCCTGGCACACGGGGATGCGCGGCTCTGGGAACGGGGCCTGTGAAAGCTCTTTGTTTAGCTTATTCCTCTCCAGCCCGACAGCTGAGAAATCCCATGGCGCAGAAGCAGCGGACCGGGCGCGGGCGAAGTCCATTCATCTTTCGTCTGCCCATCAAGCTCTCGAAGTGGAGAAGGACACCTCTGCCCCGATACACCCCCAGGGCTGCTCTCGCCTCTCTCTCTCTCTCATGCGTGCTGTTGTTTGGAACTGGGGAAAACCCAGCTTCCTTCCTGCCTTCCCTTTCTCTCCAGCCCCAGAACAAGGGCTTGTCTGCCCTGCACCTGCTCCCTACAGCTGTGAGCCTCCTCTGGTGAAATACCGTGTGTCCTGCCAAGCAGGAGGCCGACAGGGCCTCTCTGGCTTCCCCTCGGTCACATCGCTGCTCTCTTAATTAACGCACTTGTTCCGTGGTTCTCTTAGAGGCGCCTTGTGCTTTTCCTGAGCACTCACACTTTATCCAACCCCCTTCCTACGTCCATTAAAAGAGTGCTTTGCAAGCACGGCTGCTTCAGGCTTCGGAGTCACTAACTTCCCGCCCTTTTCCCTGGGCTCTGATCCCGCCAGTACCGGGTTTACAATGGCACGAGTGGCGCCGTGCCCACACTCAGAAGGGGCCCCGATGCCCTGACCTAGGGTGGCCAACTTTCTCATTTGTGAAAACCGGACACTGAGCGCCTTCACGTCCCCGCCCCTTGCTCCACCTCTTCCCCTGAGGCCCCGCCCCTTGCCCCACCTCTTTCCCCCGAGGCCCCGCCCTGCTCCTCTTTTTCCCTCTTCCCCCCCCCCCGTGGCACGCTGCTCTCTCCACCCCCCCTACCCCTGCCAGATGAGCAGAGCTCTAGGGGTGGGGGGTGATTGGGGCAGGACGTCGGCGAGAGAGCCGGGCTCCGGGGGTGAGGAACTGGGGCAAGGCAGAGCCGCGCTCGGGGCAGGACAGGGCGCCGTCAGTACCTCTCTCCGCCACTGCTGTTCCTGAGTGCTCCATTGCTCTGCCTGGCTCCAGCACCAGCCACTGCTCTACCAGTCCTCGGGCGGTGGAGGCCGGCTATTGCCGGTAACTGGACTTGTAGTGTCTGGCAACCCTACCCTGACCGTGGCCCTGCCACCCGCTTACCTGTGCTGTTCCCCAAGCCCCCGCCCCTGCTTAGCCTCTTCCCCCCGAGGCCCCACCCACTGCTTGCACCTCTCCCCTCTGTGGGAGCAGTGGGCAGGGGCTCATGGGGAAGAGGCCAAGCAGGGGCGGGGTCTCGGGCTGGAGAACAGGCAGAGCGGGTGGCAGGCCCGCAGTCCAGGGCCCACAAAAGATGAATCTGGCCCTGGATCTTGTCAGCTGCTGAGCATTTCCTGGGAGGTGAGGAATGGCTCTCCACCCTCGCTCATTTCAGGGCGGGGGGAGTGATGGTCAGTAGCACCTTCCACAAGCAACGTTCCCTCTAATTTTTGACAGGCCGTGTGCGCAAAAAATTGCTTCCGTGCAAATTTTTGACAGGCCGTGTGCGCGAAAAATTTCTTCCGTGCAAATTGTTGTGCTTCTGTGCAAATGTTTGTGCGCATGGTGTTTCGCCGTGCGCACGGGGTTTAGGGCACAGCTTAGAGGGAACAGTGTCCACGAGGTGCCCACCTCTTCACCAGACATTGCCGTACCTTCCCCCGCAGGCTCTCTTCTCGGTGGGAGCGTCTCTCCACGCTCCACCAGCCACAGCCGGAGAGAGCGTCATACACCCACCTGGGGAGAGGTGGAATCGGTTGTCCTCTATGTGCACAAACCCCACAGGGCCAGGGATCACCTCTCCCTCTGTGCCAAACACACGGAAGGCAATTAAAAAAATATTTGTAGGTGTGAAGTAGTACAACAGGGTGGAGTGTTGCAAAATACAAAGGGGGGGAGGGAAAATTGGGAGACTCAAGGGGGTCTTTTCTGGCCCTGTGATTTATAATCTAAGCATATTATTTCCTTGTAGTCCCCCGTCTGTCTGTCTCTTGCTTTATGCTTAGAGTCTCAGCTGTTTGAGGAAGGGACTGTCTTATTGTTCTCTGTATGTACAATACCTAGCACAGTGGGGTCCCGGGCCATGACTAGGGCTCCAAGGTCCCATAATATATTCATAATAAATAATAATAATAAAAATATTGTGGGCTGTCAAAGAAGCTAATGCAACACCAGACTGGCCAATGGAGATGAACTTACTGATCCTGAATATATGGAGATCCAGCCAGTAACTTAGTACCGGGACTCACTAAAAAGAAAAAAAGATTTTAAATGATTGACGTTAAAAAGTTTCCATGAAGACAGCCAGCAGATCTGAAAGCAATTCAATTTGGCACGCATTTCATGCCTAGAATGGCCCTGTTCCTCCGGCAGGAAATGTAACTCCTCTGGTTTCACTTGAATTTGCTGGGCTACTGGGGGCATTTACAAACAGGGCAGTATAGCGGTGGATTCCTGTTCTGCAACATGAATATGTATTTTGACCACACAGGTGCTTGGTTTCTTTTTCATATAGTTTGCTGGTGCAATGTACACACCTCGTTTGCAAAATGTAGCCTCTAACGTTTAACTCATTCATCTTTTTAATAGGTTACACTTCATGAGCTATTCCGGTCCGATCCCACAGCAACCTCAGGAACTTCAAAAGTATGCAGCTGGGTTCTGTCTAGCCACCAGACGGACCAAAGTGAATGCCATCAGCTTAGCGGAATCCTCCCCATATCACATGGCGGGGCTGATGGGGTGTGCCTATATCCACCACAATAATGTGGCCCCAACTCTAATAGAACCCTCATGGTCAGTAAGGAGCAGAACAGATCTCACCAGAGCCGCCAGGAGCCAGGATGAGCCGGTAGGAACTTGCTAATGTTTGTCTCAGCTGGATGTCACCGGTCTCTGCTATTGTATCATTTAGATACAGCTTGAAGAACGGGGGGGGGGAAGAAGTGGCTCAAGTATTTTGTAGACTTGTTGAATCTGGGTCGGCTCCATTAGGAAAGAGGATATCTAAGAGTTCTTTTCATTCCTCCCTTTTCCAGTGGGTAATTGCTTTCCACACGGTGCATTGGGTTTTGATGTGATCCCAGCTGCACTAAGACAACTTATTGGAAGGGATGTTCCAGTGAAAATGTGTTATTCAAGTGTCTCTTCACACACTCACTCACTCACTCACTCACACACTATGACTAAAGGGAAGCAGCTGTGGCCGGCGGGCCATCAATGGTTCCTATCGCACAATCTGGCGTTTCATGGAAAGTTTGTGTGTTTTCATTTGGGAAACCTTCCTGCTTCCATGGCTGGAAATTTTGAAGAAATTTTGTGTGATGGAAGGAGATGCCGTGAGGAATGACTGCCCTTTCCGGAGAAGATGTGAGCCTAGCACTGCTTTATTTCCACCAAGCATAACATATCTATGGCCTGCCATGGGGGACGGCTCTTGACAACGGCCTACATGTGCTTAAAGGCATAAATGGCACAGAAGGAGAGGGCTGGTATAGGGTGGAACTTGGAATAATGGGAATAAACTAAGCAATGGAAAACTTAGCCCTTACAATCAGGTCTATTAGTCTGTGGCATAGTGTCCCACTGAAAATGGTGATACCCCATTTCACAAGTCTTTTAAAAGTAGCTTGGACGAAGCACTGAAGAATGTATATAAAATAGCAACCAATCCTGTTTTAACACAAGGAAGCACCAGGTGGCCTCATCGGTTCTCCTTCGTCTCTGGCTTCTATAGTGTCATGAATTACAAAGGTGGGAGTGCTCAGAGATCAGGAGAAGATGGCAGGAGGTTGATGGGGATGGTGCAGGAGCCTGAGCATGGATTTGCAGTTGTCAGATTAAAAAGAGGCAGAACTATGAATTAAATTCTGTCTGTGATGTGCACATGGAGGATCCATTCTAATAACCACCTCCACAGGTTAGAAAGAGGGATGCACTTCCGAGCACTTGTCTCCTAGAGAATACCCCCTTTATCCAGGGCGTCTCCTTTCCTATTGTTAAATCATAATCTTGGGAGTCTTTTGGTTCCCCCACTGCTATTAGATGCCATGACACATCCAGAGTGGCTAAATAGGCCTTTTCCATTGCATTCAACTGCGTTGTTCTTGTTCTACACTGATGTAACTCAGAGCAGAATGTATCTCTTGTATCCACGTCCAGCAGCACGCCTGACCATCGGGGCCTAGACTGTAGGAAGGCAATAAAGGTTATAATAAATAAACTGATTTTCACTGATTTTCATATTCTGTTGTGGAGAGTGAGTCATGGACTGTCTTGAGGTTTCTTTCCCAGGGGATGAGGAAAGAGGAGGCGACTATACAGTGTGGAAGACCCCGTGCATGCTGGGAAAAGACCGTCATTCCATGGCTCCTCCCCAAGAAATGGTCATGGCCACAACCGAATGGTGCAGAGAAGGTATCTGTAGGAAGAACATGGAGATGTTGCAGAGGTAAGAAACCAATTTCAGGCTCTCTGCACAGGTACTACTTCTGAGAGTGCCTTGGAAGGGTTATCTGAGTGAAGGGATCAGAAGGAGACCCCATCGACCGGAAGGCCTGGGATGCACTGTCCTAGGGATGGGGGTTCCATGACCACCACTCCCAAGAGGAGGAGACGGGTGGTGGTGGTTGGAGACTCCCTCCTAAGGGGGACGGAGTCATCCATCTGCCGTCCAGATGGGGAAACTCAAGAAGTGTGCTGCTGGCCTGGAGCTAGAATTCAGGATGTGACGGAGTGTCTGCCGAGACTGATCAAGCCCTCGGACCGCTACCCCTTCCTGCTTCTCCACGTGGGCACCAATGATACTGCACTGAGTGGGTCACTGTAGACTACATGGTTCTGGGAAGAAGGATACAGGAGTGTCAGTCATAAGTCATGTTCTTGACCATCCTCCCTGTTGAAGGAAAAGGCCCAGGTAGGGACCATTGAATTGTGGAGGTAAATGCATGGTTGCGCAGGTGGGGTTGGAGAGAGGGCTTTGGATTCTTTGACCATGGGATGTTGTTCCAGGAAGAAGGATTGCTAGGAAGAGATGGGATCTATCTAATGAAGAGAGGGATGAGCATCTTCGCAGGCAGGCTTGCTAACCTAATGAGGAAGGCTTTAAACTAGGTTCGATGGGGAATGGTGACCTAAGCCACAAAGTAAGTGGGGGAGTGGGATACTGGGAGGAAACACAAGGAGGAGGGTGTAACAGGGGAGCCTCCTGATTCACACTGAGAAAATAGGGCAATCGGCTAGTTATCTTCTTGGGGACCATAGAACCTTATGGGCCCCATTAGCAATACAGGGCCCAGGAACAGCTGAGCTGTTCTAATTCCATCCACTCCAGGGAGCAGAGGGGCACCACCTCATTAGCCAATTTGTTACAATACTCACAAGAATCTGAGCCCACGTGCTCAGAGAGGCTGCTGAATTGAGGACTGCCTTTCTGAATTTGTATCTGTGCACTCATAAGGTCATTGTGGAGATTAGTCTAAGGTCTTCAAGAGTTGGGCTGTGCAGCTAATAGGCTCCCTTACAGCCTGGGAGATTTGGCAAGAAATTAAATTGTAACAGCCCAATGTTACATTTATTACCTTCAATTGAAGAGAGAGAAAAAAAAAAGATTTACCCAACAGGCCTCAGTCCAGAGACAGAATCTGTTTCCAAAGAGATCATACGTTCCCCAGTCAGCCAAGGACTTGCCCAAGATCACACACTGAGCCACTTGCCCAGCAGGGATTAGAACTCATGTCTTTGGTTCCAAACTTTATCCCCCCTCATAACGCTAGCTCACACAGCCGGCTAAACGTGCGTCTGTGCATGTGAAGAGAAGGAAGCACAGCCACACAAGGATGATCTGCTTCGTTTCTAGAGGGATATAATAGTTGGCAATAGAGGTCTAAGTCATCCCCAGAAAAAGCTTATGGTTCAATAAGACCACCCCACCTTGGTGTGTTTCACATTCTGAACCTCATCTCGTTTTCTCCTTTCATCTATTTTTTATGCTGGAAGCGAGTTGCCTCTGTCTTTAATCATGGATTTTTCTTCATGAAATTGGCTTTCTTAGTAATATATTTCACACATTCACTGCTCTTTGCCTGGGAATGTCTGTGCATGGATTTCCTATTTAACTCTTCATTTCCTAAGTTTTAGGTAGAGAGGTTCTAAAATGAATCCACGGGAATAGTCTATCCAGTCCTATTTTATTAAACCCAAAGCGCAGCTTTGCAACTCTACAATGCGTTCAATTACCTGGCTCAATCTATGTATATATATATATGAGAGAATTCATTTCAGCCAGGATTAAGCTAGTAGGTGTTCTGGATCAAAAAACTGTGATGTTCGTGTTGTAATACAAAATGGAAACGTTCAGTTCCTAGGGATTCCAGATCAGCTCTCAATCCACATTCTGAAGTTCCTGGCTCCCAGTACTGAGTTCAAGCCACTGGTTCTTCTCTGTACACACTGTAGTATCCACCATACATATCATAACATATCTGAAATTTATATAGGCTCCTATGGCCAAAGTCATTTAGGTGCGTTACCAAAAATGGAACTAGAGTGAGAATTAACCAAAACCAGGCAGTACACCTAAACATAAGGAATTTGGACATACAAACATATACATTCAGCTTTATAAATAACCTTTGTGTCCATGTTCATTGGGCTGGATAGATAGATAGATAGGTAGATAGATAGATAGATAGATAGATAGATAGATAGATAGATTTCAGCATCTTACCCTGGCTACATATAGTACAAACAACCCAGCAGGTAAGTAAATCTATAAAAGGGAAAGGAGAGGAGAGGTCTTGAGCCTTGAAACCTGAAAGATGCCACAGGTAGATCCCAATTTATAATCTAGGCTGTTATCTTCTTGGCAAAAGCTTTCCCATTTGGGCGCTTCTGTTACTGAATGCAGTACATCTCCAAAAGGCAGGACCAGGTGGAGAAGAATTGAAGAGTTGCTCCATTTTTCTGCTGTGGTGTATTGAGTACTGTGTTGGAATTACAAGCGATCACTTAGACAACGTGCATAGAGGTGTCCCTGGTCCTCCTTGCAGGTAGAAGGCTCTGTAGCAAAGGGAGTGATCAGAGTCATTCTGGAAAGAGCCAGTTTAGAGCAAAGTGGTGTGAGTTCTGCCTTGCTGCCTTAGGGGGCAGCCTGTTTTTTCTCCCTCTCTCTCTTTGGCTTCATGTGTGTCATGGTCTGATTTCTAAGAATCAAAGTAGAGTGATCCTGCAACCTTCCAGCAAAAGTATGTATGCTTTTAGCTCATTTCTCTGCGTGTATGCTGTAAACCTAACATTCACTGTCTACCTGTATTTTGTGCTGCTCCTCCTCTGAGTGCCTTCCACAGTTCCACATCAAATTAATTGGCAACAGAGAAGTAGCCAGCAGGTTTCATGGAATCTGGAGCCCTTTTTAGGGTTGCCGACTCTGAGGTACAACAAATTGGGACATCCAGGATGATCCTGGGTCCATAAAACTGGGCAGCTGGCCATGTGAGTGAGCACCCTTACAGATTTCCCAGGACAGTTACCTCAAAAAAGGGACAATCCTGGGAAAACCTGGTCAGGGGGCAACTCTAGGCCTTCTCCATTTTCAAGTTGCAGAAAGCTCTGTTTGGGGTATGACTTGTTGGTTTGTTTGTTTCCTTTAGATTTGGTTTTGCAGGAGGAAGGAAGAAGGCAGCAGGTGAGGCTGGGAGTATCATTCTGGTTATGGTGGAAAAGCTTTATCAGACAGAAAGGTTTTGAGGCATTTCTGAAAGGATATTCTGCATTTCCTCTATTGTAACTCAGATCAGAACATGGCTTCAAGTCAACAGGGACGGGTAGAAGGAGGTGCATGGTTAAAGCATGGGGGAGGGGTTCACCCTCAGTTCTACCACGGACCTGAGGCAAGCAGTACAGTCCCTGAATGTCAAAATCCCACATTTTGACAGGAGCTCAGTGTTATTCAATGGACTTCACCCTGCAGGGCAGTGGAATTTGTAGGCTCCAGGAATGTGGATTCTTCTCAGCAAGTTAATTGTTCCTTGTGCCTTCCTATTAGTCCTCTATTTGCCATTGTTTGCCTGTTAGCCTCCATCAAGGCTGATATCTCCTTTTACATCACCACTTTTTTCTTTACCTACTCTCCCTCCCTTGCACTATCCTGACCTTGCCTGGAGGGTTTATCTTCCACTCATGGGGACAATCCTCTCACTTCTTCCACCCTGCATATGCTTCTAATGGTGCCAGTGCTTTCAATCAATTGCCTCTCTAGTTTCTTGCTGGCTTTTGCTTTTCTTAGCATCAGCAGTAGCTTATGTTTGACCCACATCCTCCACACCTCCTTCTATCTCACTACAGTGGCACGGCCATTTGGTTCCTACCAGTCACTAGTGGGGCATGACCTGAAGCCAATGGAAAGATGCCCGTTGCTTTCCAGTGGCTTTGGATCATCCTGATTTTGCAAAATTTCATTAATGTCTATTAAATCCGGGGCAGTGCTATGACTGTTGGGAGAAGGAGACTTTCAAAATCTAAGCTATAAATACACCGGGTTGTTTTTTTTTTAAAAGAAATGTTAGGTAGGCCAGATAAATAAAAGGATTTTTTTTCCCTTGGGAAGGAGAGAGCTAAATACATAATTTAAATCTTAGCTAAGTGCCCTCTTCGTCACTGGGTGAAATTCCCTGGCCTGCATGATAGAAGTTGTCAGATGAGACAAACACAATGGCCCCCGGTCATCTTAAAATCTATGAATCGCCCCAATGAAAGCAAAGAACACACCTCTGAATCCTCTGTAGAAACTGCAATTCCCAAGTGGGAAACATGCTGTCGTCCGACAAGCAGATATAAAACTTTATTAAGGAGTCTACATGTTCTCAAATAAATGCCTTCCAGATAGAACACGTCTATGTTTATTAAATTTGACCAAAGGGCTCCCTGAATCCTAATCTGAGAGCTTGATCTACCAATTCCCCCAGCCCCAGCTGCCGTAGCCCAGCGCAGCTGTATCATGGATATAGAATTACATTTTTGTAATGACTCAAATCTTTTCCCAAGTCTTTAAGTCTTAAAAAAACCCCAAACCACCACTCTCCTGAAAAATCCAGGCACCGACGTCAAGTTGTGTGTGGTCTTTTTGTCTTGCTTTTTGGCTCGTTTCGAAACAGGGCTTATTCCCTAGACCTGGATGCAGTCTCAGACCCTGGTGAGCTGGCCAACAATTGCACTCGACAACGAAGTCACCTTTGCAGATGCCAAAATAAATGTCAGTTTCCCAGCTACCTGTCCCAGCACTGACAGTGTCCTAGATGCCCCAGCCCCGAATACAGTGTTAAGACAATAAGTTCTTGTCTCTCTCAGTGCACAGAGCTGATATTTTAACAGGAAGATTCAGAAGATTGTGTGCAACCAATTTTCATGCACTTTATTTAGAGAAGGATCAGTTGTATCGAGAATTCATTGTGACACCGAGTTAGCAAAAGAAATAAAATACATGAAACTAAAATAGTATTAATATATGATTTGTTTCTACCTATCAAAACACATGGACCAGATTCTGATGTCAATTTCACCATAGTATGCCCAGAGTAGCCCAACTATGGTCCAATCCTGAAATGTTTTAATCATGGAATTAGTCCCATTGGACAATCAAGCCCATAGTTGGGATTTGCAAGGTGCAACTAAGATTAGAATCTGGCCAAATTCACCTGGGAATGTAAACAGTGGAGTAAGTTATGCGTCATATGTAAACTGGTCAGAAAATGGGTATAAGAGAAAATTGGTGCAACCCAGGCTAACTGATGTGCAAAATACGGGCAACTTTCACGCCACGGGGGTAGAAGTACGGTGTCACAGGAAAACCAACTAACAGAGGATCCCTTCAGATACAGTAGGAGGAATTATTGTTGTTGTGTGCCAGGGCAAATCCTATGTTCCCCCATATAAAGGCTGACACTCAATGACCGTGATCCATAGTCATAGAATCATAGAATCATAGAATATGAGGATTGGAAGGGACCTCAGGAGGTCATCTAGTCCAACCCCCCGCTCAAAGCAGGACCAACGCCAACTAAATCATCCCAGCCAGGGCTTTATCAAGCCGGTCCTTAAAAACCTCAAAGGAAGGTGATTCCACCACCTCCTTAGGTTACGCATTCCAGTGCTTCACCCCCTCCTAGTGAAAAAGTTTTTCTTAATATCCAACCGAAACCTCCCCCACTGCAACTTGACACCATTACTCCTCGTTCTGTCATCCGCTACCACTGAGAACAGTCTAGATCCCTCCTCTTTGGAACCCCCTTTCAGGTAGTTGAAAGCAGCTATCAAATCCCCCCTCATTCTTCTTTTCCGCAGACTAAACATCCCCCGTTCCCTCAGCCTCTCCTCATAAGTCATGTGCTCCAGTCCCCTAATCATTTTTGTTGCCCTCCGCTGGATGTTTTCCAATTTTTCCACATCCTTCTTGTTGTGTGGGGCCCAAAACTGGATTCTGTGCTCCAGATGAGGCCTCACCAGTGCCGAATGGGGGGAATGACCAAATCCCTTGATTCAAATGAAAGACTCCTATTGACTTCATGATCACTTGATGATTACCTGTTCTGTACATTCCCTCTAAAGCAACTGGCACTGGCCACTGTTGGAAGACAGGATCCTGGGCTCGATGGACCTTTGCTCTGACCCAATATGGCCATTCTTATGTTCCTGTTGGACTATGGATCGTATTCTAATTGTGTGGGTTTTGTTACTTTTGGGTGTGTGTGCGAAAATGAGCATTATGAAAGGAAGGATTTGATTGGTTAATGAGTCTTGACCTGTACTGGTTATACTTGACCTTGCAGAGTTGTAGCTTTCAGCAGCGAAGCACATGCCTCTTTTAACAATCCTCATTTCATTAAAACTATACGTACGGTGTAGAAAAACACAACACTTTCTCTCCCTTCACTGCAGCAAACAGCTGGCCAATCTATTTAAAGTTACAACATTTCACCAAGCAAAGACAGAACAAAGCTCTTGAGGCTGCTTCCAAAAGACGTGCAGATGTGAAAGTAAAGAACAAATAATTAAAGATAAAAGCAAGTTAAGATTAGTCCAAAAAAACTAAATTAGGGAAAACTATTTCCCCTGAAGATTTGTGGAGCAACTGACCAAAATGTCAAAGACAAACAGGTTTAGAACATTGCTTTTTTGGACCAGCTAACTTGTTGCTATCCCCTTTCTTGGTTTAACATCTGTAACACATATTTCATCCCTGGCGGTCTTATATGAGGGCACCTTTCCCCACCAGTGTGGAACATAGCATATGATGCATGAGAACATGGGTGCTTTTGAAACTGTCCATCTATGTCATTTAAAAGCCTCACTCCCACCGATAGTCTGTTGGGGAAGAGTCTCGAAAGCTTGTCTCTTTCACACACAGAAGTTGGTTCAGTAAAAGATCTGTCCTCACCTGCCTTGTCTTCCTCATATCCTAGGACCAACGTGGCTACAACTCTTTAAAATTAGGCACATGTAATCACCAAGGACCTTCCCCATCTAAGGGGTCTCTCACATGATGCAGGCTTGCTCAGAGTCTGCATGCTTTAGGAGCCATCTTGTTATGTACTTCATAAATAGAGTTGTTTTCAGCTTTATGTCCCTTGCCTCATTTGGAGTGCCTGATGTACAGAGACTGCCGCATACTCACAATGAAGACAGTCTCGGCTGCCTGACTGCGCTCGCAAGCGCAACATGGTATCGGCAGTGATCATACGCAAGAAGTGGCTGTTTTGGTTCCATACACTGTGGGTCAATAAATAGTGCAAACTGCTACACACAGACAAGAAATTACCCTTAAACATGGTGGTTACAAGCCACCCCCCACCCCCGCAAAAATCCCCCCAAACTAGGTAAGGTCATGGCGGATAGGTCCCTCAGTGGCTATTAGTCAGGATGGGCAGGGATGGAACATCATGCTCTGGGTGTCCCTAGCCTCTGTTTGCCAGAAGCTGGGAGTGGACGACAGCGGATGGATCGCTTGGTGATTGACTGTTCTGTTCATTCCCTCTGGGGGCACCTGGCATTGGCCACTGTCGGAAGACAGGGAACTGGGCTAGATGGACCTTTAGTCTGACCCAATCTGGCCGTTCTGATGTTCATCTTTCCTTGGTAATTTTGTTGTGAGTTGGAGGAGTTGGGTGTGATGATGGCCAAGGCCATAGGCAATGGCTAAGAACTGACCAACTCATAGCTGGAAACCAAACCAGCTCACCGGTATGTTAGTTCTGTTCAAAATAAGTACTTTTAAGAGTGTATTTAGTGTGTAGACTCTATGAAATGCTTGTAAGCTGCTGCATGCTTTTATTTTATTTGTAATGTCTGCAGTTCCAGACTATAAGGAAATATGTAAGTTTTGTTTTATAACTTTGAAAATGTTTGCTCTAAACTTGTGAGCTGAGATGGGAAGAGTGCTTTGTCTCGCCCCTCAAGATCATCTCTCAAAATCAGCTGGGCCTTCAAAGAACATTGCAATACAAAGGATTGGTGAATGGCCCTATCACACCTTGGAAATGCTATGTGCAAGGAAGCTCCTCCCATGGACTTGGAGGCTCAGTGAAGGAAATAAAACAAAGACACAGGAAAATTTGCCATCTCTTTGCTGTTTGAACTCTCACAGGGCCAGAGACAGTAAACTGAAGCCAGAGATCCCCAGGGGTTACTCCTGGGTCTGCCCCGAAAGACACTTTGAAGCTTTTCCTCAAATAAATTGGTTAGTCTCTAAGGTGCCACAAGTACTCCTTTTCTGTTTGCGAATACAGACTAACACGGCTGCTACTCTGAAACCTATCATTAGAACTCTGTCACTCTGGGGATTTAGATGGCAACTCATCTGTGTGAATGTTTGCTTGCTTTCACCTGTAATGACAGGTTTCAGAGGAACAGCCGTGTTAGTCTGTATTCGCAAAAAGAAAAGGAGTACTTGTGGCACCTTAGAGACTAACCAATTTATTTGAGCATGAGCTTTCGTGAGCTACAGCTCACTTCATCAGATGTATACTGTGGAAACTGCAGCAGACTTTATATACACACAGAGAATATGAAACAATACCTCCTCCCACCCCACTGTCCTGCTGGTAATAGCTTATCTAAAGTGATCAACAGGTGGGCCATTTCCAGCACAAATCCAGGTTTTCTCACCCTCCACCCCCCACACAAATTCACTCTCCTGCTGGTGCTAGCCCATCCAAAGTGACAACTCTTTACATAATCAAGTAGGGCTATTTCCTGCATAGATCAAGGTTTTCTCACATCCCCCCCACCCCCATACACACACAAACTCACTCTCCTGCTGGTAATAGCTCATCTAAACTGACCACTCTCCAAGTTTAAATCCAAGTTAAACCAGAACATCTGGGGGGGGGGGTAGGAAAAAACAAGAAGAAACAGGCTACCTTGCATAATGACTTAGCCACTCCCAGTCTCTATTTAAGCCTAAATTAATAGTATCCAATTTGCAAATGAATTCCAATTCAGCAGTTTCTCGCTGGAGTCTGGATTTGAAGTTTTTTTGTTTTAAGATAGCGACCTTCATGTCTGTGATTGCGTGACCAGAGAGATTGAAGTGTTCTCCGACTGGTTTATGAATGTTATAATTCTTGACATCTGATTTGTGTCCATTTATTCTTTTACGTAGAGACTGTCCAGTTTGACCAATGTACATGGCAGAGGGGCATTGCTGGCACATGATGGCATATATCACATTGGTGGATGTGCAGGTGAACGAGCCTCTGATAGCGTGGCTGATGTTATTAGGCCCTGTGATGGTGTCCCCTGAATAGATATGTGGGCACAATTGGCAACGGGCTTTGTTGCAAGGATAAGTTCCTGGGTTAGTGGTTCTGTTGTGTGGTATGTGGTTGTTGGTGAGTATTTGCTTCAGGTCAGCCTGGTCCAGTCCACACAAGAGATCCACTTCCTGGACACTACAGTGCTAATAAACGATGGCCACATAAACACCACCCTATACCGGAAACCTACTGACCGCTATTCCTACCTGCATGCCTCCAGCTTTCACCCTGACCACACCACACGATCCATCGTCTACAGCCAAGCTCTGCGATACAACCGCATTTGCTCCAACCCCTCAGACAGAGACAAACACCTACAAGATCTCTGTCAAGCTTTCTTACAACTACAATACCCACCTGCAGAAGTAAAGAAACAGATTGATAGAGCCAGAAGAGTTCCCAGAAGTTACCTACTACAGGACAGGCCCAACAAAGAAAATAACAGAACGCCACTAGCGGTCACCTTCAGCCCCCAACTAAAACCCCTCCAATGCATTATTAAGGATCTACAACCTATCCTAAAGGATGACCCAACACTCTCACAAGTCTTGGGAGACAGGCCAGTCCTTGCCTACAGACAGCCCCGCAACCTGAAGCAAATACTCACCAACAACCACATACCACACAACAGAACCACTAACCCAGGAACTTATCCTTGCAACAAAGCCCGTTGCCAATTGTGCCCACATATCTATTCAGGGGACACCATCACAGGGCCTAATAACATCAGCCACGCTATCAGAGGCTCGTTCACCTGCACATCCACCAATGTGATATATGCCATCATGTGCCAGCAATGCCCCTCTGCCATGTACATTGGTCAAACTGGACAGTCTCTACGTAAAAGAATAAATGGACACAAATCAGATGTCAAGAATTATAACATTCATAAACCAGTCGGAGAACACTTCAATCTCTCTGGTCACGCAATCACAGACATGAAGGTCGCTATCTTAAAACAAAAAAACTTCAAATCCAGACTCCAGCGAGAAACTGCTGAATTGGAATTCATTTGCAAATTGGATACTATTAATTTAGGCTTAAATAGAGACTGGGAGTGGCTAAGTCATTATGCAAGGTAGCCTGTTTCTTCTTGTTTTTTCCTACCCCCCCCCCCCCCAGATGTTCTGGTTTAACTTGGATTTAAACTTGGAGAGTGGTCAGTTTAGATGAGCTATTACCAGCAGGAGAGTGAGTTTGTGTGTGTATGGGGGTGGGGGGGATGTGAGAAAACCTTGATCTATGCAGGAAATAGCCCTACTTGATTATGTAAAGAGTTGTCACTTTGGATGGGCTAGCACCAGCAGGAGAGTGAATTTGTGTGGGGGGTGGAGGGTGAGAAAACCTGGATTTGTGCTGGAAATGGCCCACCTGTTGATCACTTTAGATAAGCTATTACCAGCAGGACAGTGGGGTGGGAGGAGGTATTGTTTCATATTCTCTGTGTGTATATAAAGTCTGCTGCAGTTTCCACGGTAAACATCTGATGAAGTGAGCTGTAGCTCACGAAAGCTCATGCTCAAATAAATTGGTTAGTCTCTAAGGTGCCACAAGTACTCCTTTTCTTTTCACCTGTAAGTAACTCTCATTCCTTTTGCCCAGTTAATAAAACTCTAGATAGTTTATTTCAGGATTGGCTACAGGCGTTGTCTTTGGTGTGAGATCTAAGGCACCAGTTGATCTGCAGTAAGTGACTGGTCTCTTGGGACTGGAAACAACATGAAACTATTATGATTTTTGGTGTAAGTGAACATTTATCGGTAAGTCCAACTTGTCTTGGTGGCAAGATAAACTGAAGAGTCTAAGAGGACTTCATGGTAAGACTGTTATAGTGATCCAGGAGTTCACATTTGTTCCTGGCTTGGGGAAATCTAATCACAGAACATACCACCAGTTTGGGATGTCTGCCCTGTTTTTGACGGTGGGCCCTGAGGAAGGCATTCGCAGTCGTGAGCCGCTCCAGACAGCGTGACATGGGGAACAACATTGCCCCAGCTATGGGAAAGCCTCCGGAGCAGATAAAAAAGAAGGGGACCTATAAATAGTCATTTGCACATAGTGGAAAAGGAGGATAGGGAAGTTTTTAACACACTCGTGCAGCAGGCAGCTGCAAATGCTACTGCTTGGGATAAGGTCTTACCAATGCTACTGAACTATAGTAACCCGAAGGAAAATGGCGGTTTTGAATAATACCAGTCCTAGTCTCTGCCACACCGAGGGAAAGAACAGATAGACATGTCATAGCGCGGAGGCAAAAACCAGGACACTGTGAGTTTGCAAATATTGGAAATGACATGTTCCAAGACAAACCGTGTTCAGTGTCACTGATGAAGGACGAAAAGAACAGCTGTTGGGGAGCCTGATTTGGGCTTGTGAAAAGCAGTGGACATTTGCAGATTCTCTTCAGCAATAAAGACACAAATAGAGATCCTGTCTGGGTCACGTCCTGATGAGTTCGGGCAGGCTCTTGCCAAAAGAGCGGTCGGGGCCCAGCCCCCCTGAGCGTCAGATCAATGCAACACACCAAGAGTTCACACAAAAAGACGGGGCACATGCTACAGCTACCCAGCTTTGGGTGTGACACATCACAGCCGTGGAAAATTAAATCCCTGCTCTTCTGTGTGCACAGCAATGGGTCCACCCACAAGACAAAGCCACTGAATGAGACCATGAGCAGGCTCTGGTACATACAGTATCCCAGGGCAATCGAAATTGTCCAGTGCACCTGGCAGATCCTTGGTCTTCTACACGCTATGTATAAGTAAGGCTACATTTTAGTCTCGGGTATTTTTAGTAAAAGGCACGGACAGGTCACGGACAGCAAACAAAAATTCACGGCCTGCAACCTGTCCATGACTTTTACTATATACCCTTGACTAAAACTTGGGGGGGGGTAAGAAGGGGGCTCAAGAAGGCGACCCTGGGAGCACCACGGGTGCTGGGCAGGGGTCATGACCCAGGGGGCACCACAGGTGCTGGGGGTGGGGTTGGTGGGGCTGGGACAGGCTCCCTACCCAGCTGCTGGGAAGTAGTGACCCCAGCTCCTAGCTCCACATGCTGCTTCTGTTCTGCGCCAAGCCCCAGTTTTGCAGCTCCCATTGGCTGGGAACCGCGGCCAATGGGAGCTGCGGGGGCGGTGCCTGCGGGCGGAGACAACACGTGGAGCTGGGAGCTGAGGGAAAGGAGTTGCTGTCACCCTTCCGGGGAGCCCCCCCAGGTAAGCACCGTCCCGCATCCCAATCCCCAGCCCTGAGCCCCCCCACACCCCAACTCCTGCTGCTGGGGGGTGGGAGGGCCGAGACTGCCCCAGCAGTAGCCGGTGCACCTGGCCTGGGGGCTGCCTGAGCTGCTCTGGAGGCCCCTGCCAGGCACACCGGCCGCTGCAGAAGTCACAGAGGTCACGGAATCCGTGACTTCCGTGACGAACACAGAACCTTATGTATAAGGCACGTACATATAAACTAATAGCTTGATACTAGGGCTGAAGCAAACGGTTTACCCATTCATCTTTTGAAAAAGATGCTGAGTCCCACCCAGATAAAGCAGTCTGATGTGATGCTTGCGGCATATGGGGGCGGCTCCAGAATAGACTCTGAAAGAGAGGTCGCCCTAACAGCAGGAATGGCCAACACTAAGGTCAGTCTTCGGTTCTTCATCACTGAGAGAAGCTTGCACACAGCAACACCTGCTGTGCAGAGCAGGTACGCTGCACACCAAGGCAACCAGCGCTGAAGAAGAATTGATTGCACAATAGCCAGAGGACTAGGAGTGTTCTGTGGGAAGCATCACATAAATTCAGGCCCATAAGTGACCCTGTCACACACCGCTGCAGAAATATCCCCTTTGCAGTGACAGGCCGCCTCAGAGATGCACTCAGGCAGTTAGACAAAGAAAGGGCCATAGCCTAAGTGAACACACCCACTCTGTGGGTTAAAAGCGTGGTCAGAACTGAGAGGAAAAATGGCCAGATTAGGATTTGTTTGGGTCCCAGAGAACTTAATAAGGTTACCCTGAGACAGCTTGACTCCATCCCCACACCAGAGGTCCAGTTTCTAGAGGAGAAGGATGCATATTGGCAAGTCACCTTAGATACGGAGTCATCTGTATTTTCAGCATGCCCTGGGGCACATACACGTTTCTCCGTCTACCTTTCGGAATAAAGTCTGCTAGTGATGTGTTTCAGCAAAAGAGGCATGAACCCCCCGGCGATATTGCCGGCATCCATATAGTAGCAGGCATCTTGATAATACCCACATCAACTCAGGCAGAATGTGATAAGAGACTGAAGCAAGTGATGACAAGGGCACGAGCAGAGAATATCAAGTTCAACCCAGAGAAAATCCAGCTCATGGTAAAAGAAGTCAAATATGTGGGACACATTCTGTCATCACAAGGAATTAAGCCAGATGACAGTAAGGTTGAAGCCATAGCTAACATGAAACCTCCATAGTCAAGAAGGCATTACAGAGGATCCGGGGATGGTTAGATTCCTTGCACAGGACATCCCAGGTGAAACTGCTCCACTGAGACAATTGACTGCTCCACTGAGACAATTGGTCCGTAAGAACATAACTTCGGCAGTGGTCATGGGAACATGACAGGGCACTGCAATAACTGAAGCGAGCGCTCTGTAACACACCGGTACTTTGATTCTATGATCCAACAAACCAGTCGCCAATTAAGCAGATGCGCCCAAAGAGGGTTGAGGAGTTTGTCTACTGCAAAACAGACGCGCGCGGACAGACAGAACAAAATTATGCCCAAACTGAGAAGGAACGACTGGCTATTGCCACAGAGAAACTTCATCAGTACATGTATGGCGTATAGGTGAGGTATGGTCTGATCATAAACTACTGAAGGCGATATTTTCCAAGCCTCTTGGAAAAGGATCTGCACAGATACAACGTATGCTACTTCAGTTACAGAAATATGATCTTAAAGTTGCACATCTCCCTGGTAAAGACACGTTAATTGCAGACATATTATCAAGAGCTGCAGTGAAACATACTACAGACCCAGCTGATGAAATCACAGATGAAAAGGTCACCTGTGCAGAAAACTCTCACTCTACACTTGTTAAACAAACTGAAGGAGGACACACAGAAAGACCCTGTAATACAAGCCGTGCATGATACTGGGTGCGAGGGCTGGCTGGGCAGGAGAAGACAAGTGAATTCCAGTTTGCAGCCATACTGGGCTGGGCAACCCTTTCATTACGACAAGGGTTGTTAGTAGCTGATGACTAGATAACTGTTCCTAACACCACAAGGCAGGAAAGGCTTAACTGCTTGGGAGAATCATGCCAAAGCATTCAGAGAACAAAAACAAGAGCTAGGTAATTAATGTACTGGCCAGGTATGACCAAACACATTGAACAACTGATAGAAGCAAGCAGACTATGTCAGGAACACAGGCCAACCGGTCAAAGAGAATGATTATGGTCTCATGAGATTCCTTATCTACCAGGCACAGGATAGCTGCAGACATTCGTGACTTTGGCAGGCACTGGTATCCAGTCCTAGTGGACTTCTTTTCCAAATTTCCAGAAGTTCTTCATCTGCCAGACACCTCAGCACATTCTCTTATTGCTAAACTGAGAGCTATATTTGCAAGACACTACATCCCTAAAGAGTTAGTAAGTTCCATTTGCAAGGAGAGAAATGGGTAACTTCACAAGATCTTCCACTCACTCAGTCCTGGATACCCACCATTGAATGGAATGGCTGAGAGAACCATTCAGATGATCAAATCAGGCTGTTTTGGGTAGAGATCCTTACTTAGGTCTTTTAGAGTCGAGTACCACACCTACTGTCCTGCACCTTTGCTGATGGGGAGGTGGTTGAGACTACCTCTTCCGTACTCACATGCACTGCTACAACCCAAAATACCTTGCAGGGCTCACCCCAGATTACAGCAGCTGCAGAAAAGGCAGAAGAAATACTATGCCTGGACAGCTAAGTCACTGCCTGAGCCCCATCATTGAGATCCAGTACGCATGGAAACAATACAAGGCTGGCAATTAGCAAGGGTGGTAGCAAAAAGTCGAGAGCCACCGTCGTATTACACTGAGACACCTACAGGAGAAAGGTACACGCATAACAGAAGACGCCTAAGACCTGACCGTACATCGCCAAGAACATATACACAGCAGACCGCTAAATCGGAAGAATCACAGGAGTTGCAACTGGCACCCGTATCAGAAAAGCAGCAATCAGAATCAACAGCAACATCATCGGAGGCACAGGCTGCCTCAGAAAACACCAGAAAGTAAATTTGCAAGATGCAGATGTCAGGTGCACAGGCCAGCCCGATCCTGAGACTGGTCTGAAAACTTTCTATGGGAACTCCATGCGGAAACAGACTGAGCCAACGGCAAAGACTGAGCTCCGTCGGGTTAAGTGTTAACAACTTCTGAGCCACACAGATGAAAATTAAACAAGTGAGCTGTAAGCAGTGCTGTGATACTCTTCTCATGCCTCTGGTCTGGTGCTGAGGGCATTGGGAGATACAGTATATTGAGGGCCTTGTCTCTTTAAATTTATTCATACGTAATCCCCATAGAGCGTCCAAGTGGAATGGGTTCCTCTCAGGAAGGCTCAGGGTCTGCATGCTCAGAATCTAGAACCCATCTTGTTATGCATCCAGAAAAGAGAATCGGGGTTTAAATTTTATATCCTGGATCTCACTCTGGGTTCCTGATGTACTGAGGCTGCAGCCTACTCACACGGAAGACATTCTCCGCTACCTGACTGAGCTAGAAAGCACAACAGTCAATGGGACGTGGGCTGGCTAGTTATTAAGGTGCTGTAACCATAGTGCATATCAGGAGAGGGGAAAGACAGCTCAGTGGTTAAGACTTGGGAAAAGCAGACTGAATTCCCTTTGCTGCCACAGGCTTTCTGTGTGACCATGCACAAGGCCTTTAGATGCTCCTGCCTCAGTTTCCCACCTGTAAAAATGGAGATAGCAGTACTTCCCTACCTCACAGGGGTAGTAATAGAAGAAATGCCTTTTTAAAGAGTTTGAAGTGCTTTGAGACGGACTGGTGAAATGTGCTATATATATGAACCAGGAAGTGAAACTGACGATAAACAGAAAGCAAAACTGACTGGATCTGTTTTTTCCCTGTGGAAAGTAAAATAAAATACTCAAACGTTAGAGCTGCTTAACATTTTTCTGTTGGCTTAAAACAAAAAGAAAAGAAAAGGGCATTTTGGACACATTTTCATTTCTTTTTTTAAAGATAGATTTTCATTGAAAAAACCCCAAACTGATTTTTTGTCTTCAATTTTTGGCAACCAAAACCTGAAATTGTTAACCCCAAATTTTCAGTTTCCAGTTGCCAAACCCAAAAGATTTTGGTGTTTTTTTTCCCCCAGGGTTTATGTGTTTCAATGAAAGCCAAAAATATTGCGAGGAAAGGGAAAAAAATGGTTTTTCCTTAAAAATTTTCATGGAGGGAAAAAAATTTTCCCGACCAGCTCCATCACACAGCAGAGCTGGTACAAGGCAAATTATGGTGTAGCAGGGTGGCCGGTCCCAGGACCCTGAATTGGAACCTTTCGTAAGTATACAGAGTAACTACCTTTGAGTATGCTGAGAGGTGGATCTTGTCAGGTCCAGTCATGATGTAAAAGTGCTTGGAGTGTCTGTGGGGGGCAGCAGGACCTACAATAAGTAGTTGGGACAGAGAAGGCTCTGCAGGTCAGCTTTCAGACCAGCTTTCTCTGGAGGAAACACTATTTCACTAGGAGGGTGGTGAAGCACTGGAATGCGTTACCTAGGGAGGTGGTGGAATCTCCATCCTTAGAGGTTTTGAAGGCTGGGCTTCACAGAGCCCTGGCTGGGATGATTTAGTTGGGGATTGGTCCTGCTTTGAGCAGGGGGTTGGACTAAATGACCTCCTGAGGTCTCTTCTAACCCTAATTTCCTATGATTCTAAGTTTATATTTTACTATCTAATCTGAGTGACTGATAAAGCCAAACTCAGACACTAGGCTTGTGCTCAGGCACCGTGGTGATACGGCAGCGAAAAGCCCTAAGATAATGGCAGAAAGTGGGTAGATGTTTGGGCTATCCACTGTCAGATTTTCAAAATTTCTTGGTACGCAGCAGCTCCTACTGAGATGCTTCCATTGGGTGACTGGACTTTTGAAACCCTGGCTCCGGGTGTATGCATTCTGAGCAGAGTGGGCATGCCATTCGTTGGCATGCATTTGCAGAATTCTCTTATGACTTGAAAAAAGAGATTAGCTAGAGAAGCAAACAAAACAACTACCAAACGAGCTAGGTGTGTTTCATTTGACGATGCATCTTTAGTGTCCACCGTTTTTAGAGCTGGGCTTTAAAAAAAAAACGTGTTCGTGATGCGTGCAACAGGCAGCACGGCATGTAATGTTATACCTGTGTGAGAAAAGTCAGATGTTAAACAATCACCGGTTTATCCTAGCAAAACAAAAGACAACCAGCTTGTATCATGCACCTGTAAACTCATCAGGAAAAGTCCTGAATCTATCAGCTGTAAATCACTTGTAATTCTGTGGGACTCCAATACTCAGAAATGTCTCACCATATGTATTTTTCCATTAATAAATTTCATCCACTTTTGCTTACAGTGGTAGGATTATTTGCCTGATATTAATTACATAGATGGGGGTTCTCTCCTGGTTAGGACGTACTGTATTTCATTGAACATTAAACATTCACTCAATAACCCATGGCGAGTTTTGTTATAATATATTTGCACATTGAAAGCGAAGTCTGTCCTGACTGCTGATCACAAGTTTACTACATCATTGTTTTTCCATCATCAGCAATCTTTAGACCATATCCTCTGCTGACCTGGTATAGCTCATTTAGAATCATAGATTCATAGAATATTTGGGTTGGAAAGGACCTCAGGAGGTCATCTGGTCCAACCCCCTGCTCAAAGCAGGACCAATCCCCAATTTTTGCCCCAGATCCCTAAATGGCCCCCTCAAGGATTGAACTGACAACCCTAGGTTTAGCAGGCCAATGCTCAAACCACTGAGCTATCCCTCCCCCCTTAATCAGCTCCTTGCCACTGCAGGGGTTTCAGGTGTTGGTGTATCTTAGTTCCTGCTGCTCTCTGCCTGTGGCACACACTAGTAGTCTTCCACGGGTTGGAATACTCTAATGGTTGTGTTTTGTATGTGGGTGGAGGGAGGTGGTGGTGGTGGCCTGTGTTATACAAGAGGTGAGAACTCAGTGTACTCCATTGATTTCAATGGAAGATCTCAGTCTTGACTTCAATGTAAACTACAGTAGCTGTGGAACAGGTATGTTAGACTGGAATATGGCAGTTGCCATTAAAACACAGGCACTCGCCACTTGAAGATGTCAGCTGGTTAGGAAACCGGAACGTATCCTATGAAATGTGCTGATTGGAAATGAAACGGCACTTGGTATGTTTGTTTTCTTTCAAAATGTCCTTCCAAAATGAAAGGAACATTTTTGTTTTGCCTTAACATGCCATTTTGCTGTGGTTTCCGGAGAATGAAAATTGGGGGGAGGGTTGCATTTTGGTTTTGGGGTTCCCCCCCATTTTGTTTCCACTGTAAAGAGGGGTTATAGGGGTTTAAAAACATAAGAATGGCCCTACTGAATCAGACCAAGGGTTCATCAGGCCCAGTATCCTGTCTTCCGACAGTGGTCAGTGCCGGGTGCCCCAGAGGAATGAACAGAACAGGGAATCATCCAGTGATCCATCCCTGTCACCATTCCCAGCTTCTGGCACACAGAGGCTAGGAACACCATCCCTGCCCATCCTGGCTAATAGCCATTGACGGACCTATCCTCCATGAATTTATCTAGTGGTTTTTTGAACCCTGTTATAATCTTGGCCTTCACAACAACCCCTGGCAAGGAGTTCCACAGGTTGACTGTGCGTTGTGTGAAGAAATACTTCCTTTTATTTGTTTTAAACCAGCTGCCCATTAATTTCATTTGGTGACCCCTAGTTCTTGTGTTATGAGAAGGAGTAAACAACACTTCCTTATCTGGTTTCAGAGTAACAGCCGTGTTAGTCTGTATTCGCAAAAAGAAAAGGAGTACTTGTGGCACCTTAGAGACTAACCAATTTATTTGAGCATAAGCTTTCGTGAGCTACAGCTCACTTCATCGGATGCATACTGTGGAAAGTAGAGAAGATCTTTTTATACACACAAACCATGAAAAAATGGGTGTTTACCACTACAAAAGGTTTTCTCTCCCCCCACCCCACTCTCCTGCTCCTTTTGTAGTGGTAAACACCCATTTTTTCATGGTTTGTGTGTATAAAAAGATCTTCTCTACTTTCCACAGTATGCATCTGATGAAGTGAGCTGTAGCTCATGAAAGCTTATGCTCAAATAAATTCACTTCCTTATCTACTTTCTGTACACCAGTCATGATTTTATAGACCTCAATCATATCTCCTCTTAGCTGTCTCTTTTCCAAGCTGAAAAGTCCCAGTCTTATTACTCTCTCCTCATATGGAAGCCATTCCATACCCCTAATATTTTTGTTGCCCTTTTCTGAATCTTTTCCAAGTCCAATATATCTTTTTTGAGATGGGGTGACCACATCTGCACACAGTATTCAAGATGTGGGTGTTCCATGGATTTATATAGAGGCAATGTGATATTTTCTGTCCTATTATCTGTCTCTTTCTTAATTATTCCCAGCATTCTGTTCACTTTTTTGACTGCCACTGCACCTTGAGTGGATGTTTTCAGAGAACTATTCACAATAACTCCAAGATCTCTGTCTTGAGTGGGAACAGCTAATTTAGACCCCATCATTTTATATGCAGAGTTGGGATTATGCTTTCCAATGTGCATTACTTTGCATTTATCAACATTAAATTTCATCTGCCATTTTGTTGCCCAGTCACCCAGTTTTGAGAGATCCTTTTGTAGCTCTTCACAGTCTGCCTTGGAAGAGAGAGAAAGTGTATTTAAAGGGGTGGAGTGCTTAAAAATAAATCCAACAGGAAAAGCATGGAAAGAATTTAAAAGCAAGAGTTTCCTCCACCAGTTCCTCCACTTGTCTCAGACTAAGGCTGTCAGCTCTTTGGGGTAGGGAACACCATTTTGTTCTGTGTTTGTACAGTGCCTAGCACCATGGGGTCTTGGCCCGTGACTAGGGTTCCTAGGCAGTACCCCAATGCCAATGATAGTTAAGGTAGCACTTTCCAAAGCTGGCCCTTGCGAGTATCGCATCAAAATCTATATCCCAGGCTCCACGATCTACACTGCCCAGAGGCGAGTGCCATGCCTGACAGGATGCTCACAGATGCTTCCATGACAGTCTGTATTGATGGCTTTTTAGTATTGTTCTGTTGGAGGGCTTGGCCTTTCAAGCATCATTCCAAACAGGACTGGAAAGCCAGCCTGGGCCACTCACTCTTCAAGCTTAGGGTGAAATGTCAGTGGCTCAGCTCCACTCCATGTCGTAAAACTGACCACCCTGGCCCTGGCCATCCTTAGTCTACGGATCAGACCATGTGCCCCTCTGACCCTTTTCCATGGTGCCTCTGGGCCAGGGTAGAGAAGGCACATGGGCTGCGGCATGGCCACTGCTGTCTATCTCTCCTGGACCCATGAGAAGGACTTCAGCTGCCAACCCGACACTTTCCCCCAGCTCCAAAGTCACACACCTGCAAATACATTAAAAAGCCTGGAAGAGACGAAAACTCTGGCTGATGTTTGTGTGGCGAGGGACAGGCAGGGGAGAACAGGACATGGTACATCTTTTATGAGCCAGTGTTCAGGTTTATAAGCCTTTTTTGTTGTTGTTCTCTAATCTGAGCTGGGATATTTCCTAGTGGCTGACGCGTGGAAGAAAAGGGGCATTGCCTGGCGAGTGGCTTCATTACTAAGGTTTCAGAGTAACAGCCGTGATAGTCTGTATTCACAAAAAAAGAAAAGGAGGACTTGTGGCACCTTAGAGACTAACCAATTTATTTGAGCATAAGCTGTAGCTCACGAAAGCTCATGCTCAAATAAATTGGTTAGTCTCTAAGGTGCCACAAGTACTCCTTTTCTTTTTTTTCATTACTAAGCTATCCTGGATGCATTTTAATTCTTTTTAATGACTCTGCCTCCTGTCAGAGCTTTCATTTGTTAAAGGGGTTTGTTAAAGAGATTAGGTGGAAGAGGAACATGAGCCTCGAAATACCAGATCCCTCCCTGCTCCTGCCCCCAAGATTAACATTACTTCAAAAAAAAAAAATAAAAAAATAAGGCCTTTTCTGTGAAACACATTACACATTATTTATGAACCAGAGGTGTGGAGGGTAAGAAAATGTGCTCGAATCTTTTAACCCATGGACCAACAGTGAGCTCAGAAGGCTGATATGATGTCATTCAGAGGATGGTTGTCCTTTCCATGTGTCTGCTAAAGCGTTGTGTAAACACAGCTGTTTATTGGAAATGCCCACTTAGGAAAACATAAACCTTCTGCCTTAATTCCCTCCACTGCCCCCTTCCTACTGGGGAGCCTAGAACGTCTCCCCCCACCCCCGAAAAGTAAATGTGCTGTGTGATTTATATACCAAAAACCTTTCGACTGAACTCCAGGGCTACAGAGGAATAAAGCAGCTTCCCACACTCAGCTACAATGTATGCAGAACCTTCCTGCTCTGGGATCTCAAACATGAATGAATGAATGGAGCCTCAGGTCATCCCCTGGTGAGGTGGGCAAGTAGGTCCCATTGGACAGGTCTGGTGGCTGGAAGGTCATTGAGGTTTTAGGGCCCAATCCTGTGCCCACTGAAGTTGATGGGAATCTTTCTATTGGCTGCAGCGGGCTGGGGATTGAACCTTTTGAGATGTGACCAGTTTCCGATCTAGTCCGTATCCCTAAAATGGGGAATTCCTTTAGAACTGGTACAGGCTTCAGAAGTGCTCCCATGGCATGCCCACTTACATGCCAACGCCGTATGTTTTTCCCACTGGACTGAGATGAGATCATATATGCACGAATATGGGAGTAGCCCCTCTGTGTATTACAGCCTTCATACACGTATGTAACGTGAATCTGATCAATGAGATACGTTCTGTTGATTCCCGCGGACACTGGGTCTGGCTCTTCGTAAGCAAATACAAAGGTGCTTTCCACCTGGGGAACCCAGGAACCCAGATTCCCAGGCCCCTGCTTTAAGTATTAGACCACATTCACTCCTTGGGGTGAGAAGAAAATAAATGTGGGATGGGATCAGGTGAAGAGACACTTCTTTATGATTATATTCCTTTGCTACCTTTGAAGTTTGAAAGACAAATCCACCCTGGCAATGAGCAAGAAAGCTCCACACATAAAGCCAATATAATGAGTCGAGCATGGTGCCACTCTTGGTTTTATTTGAGCTTGGAGGACATTAAAGATAAGCATTGTGCAGAGAGAACGGGAATGTCTCGTGGGTGCCAAGTGAAAAAGGGTGATGTCTTCTGGAACCAGATCTGGAGATCAATGCAAAGCCGAGTTCAATTGCTGCCATGAATTGCAGGTGGGACGAAGAGTTTGGCTAGGGCTAGAAAGAGTGGGGAGACTTGTATCTTCCATTGGTGACTTTCTACTTTTAGTCCAACTTCCCTCCAACAGTATCTAAAATTCAAGCTGTCCTCCTTCCCCTATGGAAAAATGCCATATAATTTAATAATAGTGATGCAATCTTTCAAGCATCTCACAGAATTTTGTAGAGAATTGGATTCTTGCTAGAGAATTCTATAATATGGTCCAAAACCACCACCCCAAACCCCTTGTAGGATAAGATTTTTAGAGAAGCCAGGGGGATTTGGACACATCCTCTTTTAATTTTAATAGAAGAAATTATTATTTGTATTATTTGTATTGTGGTAACGCGTAGAAGCCCTAGTCACGGACCCGTCCCCCATAGTGCTATGGGCTGAAGAAACACAGGACAAGTGGGTCTTTGTCCCAAGGAGCCGACAATCTCATTATAAGGCAAGAGACAACAGACGGAGACAGACAGTAGTGACGTAGCTAGGTTGGGTCTCTGCAGCGTGGACCAGCCCTGCAAGGAATTATCGAGGGTTCTGGGCATGTGTGTGGAGAGCAGGAAAACTGTTTCCCCATGTTTATCCCCCCCCCGCCCCCCGTCCCCACTGTTCCTCACACGTTCTTGTCAACTGTTGCAAATGGCCCACCTTGATTATCACTACAAAAGGTTTCCCCCTGTCCCCCCCTCCCCTCCGCTGTCCTGCTGGTAATAGCTCACCTTACCCCATCACTCTTGTTACAGTGTGATGGTAATACCCATTGTTTCATGTTCTCTGTGTATATAAATCTCCCCACTGTATTTTCCACTTCATGCATCCGATGAAGTGAGCTGTAGCTCACGAAAGCTTATGCTCAAATACATTTGGTAGTCTCTAAGGTGCCACAAGTCCTCACGTTCTTTGTGCTGTGCAGTTTCACTTCTCTGGAACCTGAATTAGCTGGGATAAAGCTAGTCTGGGTGTGTCTACCTGAGCTGTAATCACACCCAAGGACTGCGGCCTAGATACACCCCGAGTGGCCTAAACTGCTTTTCAAATTTCAACTATAGAAAGGATTTCGCTCCTTATTAAAATCCATAGGACTTTAGAGCAATTTCCATAGAAGCCAATGAAATCCTTACAGAAATTCTACTGGTTTCACCCCTGGTAGATTCGAACAGACTTTCCCACAAGCGTATGCTCTTTTGCTATCTAGACGGGGAAATCTGTGGCGGCAGAAGGAGAGAGACACAGACAAAGGACGAGACAAAACACAGTCACAAAGTGTTCGGCACTGCTCCAGGATGCCCGGTCTCTTTACAGCTGAAATTCTTCTGAAATCTATTGGTACTAACTAGCACTCATCACTCCAGTCCACAGCGATCTGTTGGTGGCGATGTTGCACATCCAGCTGGTGACCTCCTGCCCTGAGAGGTTAAGACGGTTTTTATTCATGCTACTGAACTTGGCCTTGGAACGTTAATGTCATGCTTTTGCCTGGCTTTTTTTTTTTCCCATGGAGGCTTAGAGTCTGTGGAATTTTTTCCAAGCAAGCAGGGAAGGAATGTGCCCGATGCACAGGCTGTCCCAGATGACGGCTGTCCAGGAATGGCAAGAGGATGACATACTTACCCAAGCCAGGCTGCCACTTTGCAGTGTTATCGAGCACTGTTGGATTCTGCAAGTTGCCCACTTTTTTTGCATGGCGACGGGAGAGGAGGGATGGCCCAGTGGTTAGGGCATTTAGCCTAGAACTTGGGAGACCTGGGCCCAATTCCCTGCTCTGTCACAAACTCCATGTGTGGTCTTGGGCAAGTCACTTAGCCTCTGTGTCCCTCAATTCCCCTCTGTACGCTGGGGATAACAGCACTGTCCTACCTCACAAGGGGTTGTGAGGCTAAATTCATTAAAGACTGTGAGATGCTCAGATACTCTGGTGATGGGGCCCATTTAAGGGGAGGGATAACTCAGTGGCCTGCTGTGAGTTCAATCCTTAAGGGGGCCATTTAGGGATTTGGGCCAAAAACTGGGGCTTGGTCCTTCTCTGAGCAGGGGGTTGGACTAGATGATCTCCTGAGGTCCCTTCCAATCCTGATATTCTATGATATTAAACATAAGTACCCTAGATTGAAAAGGGTCCCTATTGGGATGGCACTTTTGGTTCTCAACTTATGAATGGGCTGAAGAAACATGAATCTGAATGATTAGTGACCTGTTGCAGTCAGTCACTAGCCCAGGTTCTGGGTCTCTCCCACCTCACAGGGTCCCAGAACCCAGGCTCCAGCCTGAGCCCAAATGTCTACACTACAATTAAACAGCCCCTTAGCCCAAGCCCTGCAAGGCTGAGTCAGCTGACACGGGCCAGCTGTGGGTGTTTAATTGCAATGTAGACGTTCCCTTAGGGTATGTCCACATTACAACGTAAGCCCAGGGTTAGTAGAACTCAAGTTAGCAGACCCTGGGTTTGTTAACCTAGGGCTTGAATGTCTACACTCCCTTGTAACCCCAGGTTGGGAATTGTTGATCCCTGGGTGCCAACCTGGGGCTCTAGCATCTACACTGCATCATGCGAGCTGGAGTCTGACCATCCATATCCCAGACTTCCTAGCGCCCTCCCAAAATGTGGCCGCTCTAGCCCTTTGTTCATGGTGCAGTGTGGGAAAACTTGACTGTCCACCAAACTTTACTGTCTAGAGGACAATGAAAGTTGGCCTGTGGGGTACTTTCGGTAGACTCCCAGAATACGAATCCACTGGGGTTGTGTCTACACTGCAAAGCAATTGGGCTTGAACCCTGGGTCCCGGCTTGACTCAGGGTTGGACCCTCCTTTGTGGGCTCCCCAGCCTGGCTCTAGCCCGAGCCCGGTCCTCTTCAGTGCAATTTTATAGCCCTACAGCCCGAGCCCTGTGAGCCTGAGTGAGCAGCCATGGTCCAGCTGTGTTTTACTGCAGTGTAGACATATCCTTAGACTTCAAACCTGTCCATCCAGGCACTCATCGCTGTGGCAGCTGAGTACTTTCCAAAAGCAAACACCGTAAGGATCTCTCTCTCTCTGCCCTTTTAAAGAACAGGAAAATGCTGGTCCATTGTTCTTGGATTTTTTGGTTTATCTTTATTTCCACTTCACTCCTGGACAGAAGTCCCCCTCTTCCTTTTATCAGCTCTTCTTTTTCATTATTTATGGAGCCCCATAACTACATGTGATGCTGCAGAACAAATAACAAATAAATACACTTAGCCCCTGCTTTGAAGGGCTAAGAAATCAGAGGAAATCTCGGCTTTGAATGCTCCTGGACTTTGGAGAAGCTCAACTCCAGCTCCACCTGTCACAGTTGACCGTTATCTGTACAATGGCCTGAACGGGACCCTCCCAGAGTTTGGGGAATCATAGAATCAGAGAATATCAGGGTTGGAAGAGACCTCAAGAGGTCATCTACATCCAATCCAAGCGGGACCAATCCCCAACTAAATCATCCCAGCCAGGGCTTTGTCAAGCCGGGCCTTAAAAACCTCTCAAGGATGGAGATTCCACCACCTCCCTAGGGAACCCATTCCAGTGCTTCACCACCCTTCTCGTGAAATAGTGTTTCCTAATATCCCACCTAAACCTGGGAAGTTCAGATCAACACCTGGATCTGCACATTGTGACTCAAGTGCATCTTTAGGTACACTCTGAAGGCAGGAGCTAAGGTAACTAAGGACCGTAGTAGGAGGTGCCTTAAATGGTAGTCTTCATAGAAGAGGTGTGGGAGGGGAAGAACATTGGTTAGGAGGCTGTTCTGAGCATACAGGGCAGCAGGAAGGAGGGCACCAGTGCAGATGTAGGGGAAGGAGGCAATGGGAAAAACTAGGAGAGAGGGGATGCGGGTAGAAATGAGGCAGCCATAGATGCAGATGTAAGCTGGGAGACAAAGAACCCCCAGGGTCTTGCCTGCTCGTATGAATCCTTCTGATTGCTCAGATTTGGGAAATGGGTGGAAACAGCCCGTTGGATCTGATTTTTGCCCCACGCCTCGTGTCACCGTTTAAACTGGCACAGAGCACCCTGAATCGGAGCGGGTGTAAATGCCCACCAAACCCACAGGGCAATGGTGAACCTGGCCCCTTCGCAAGAGTCATGCAATGAAGCCAAATCCAGTGTAACAGTGGCCACTTCTCGCACAATGTTTGTTTCTGTCTGGACTGAGAGAGGAAATGTTCTGGGAAGATGATCTGGCATTTTTCCCCTATCCCCTCCCCTCCTTTCTCCCCACACATGCATTCCAAAGAGTTATACACCAGATAAGCAGCACTGCTGGCTGGCTGACTACTGGATAAACGTTATGGACCATCTGGGAACTTATAAAGCCTGCAGGATATGAGTAGGGGCTGAGCTGGTATCTTGTGTCTAAAGACCAACACAGCTGTTTGGGGCAGGAAAGGGAAACCCCCCAAGGAGAGATGGCAAGGGCTCTTCTTTACGATGGAGATTATTTCTGAATTATTGAAGTGTTTGTGACTCCTCGGTTCGAGCCCACGAAACGAGATGCCCTCTCACGGAAGGTGCTGTGGCCGCAGCAGCAGACTCAAAGGGTTTTGTTTATAGCCGTTGGAAAATGGGTGTGTGTGTATGCAAGCGTTCAAATGACTTGAGATGCACAAACTATGTATCATCTGCTGCCCCTGGAAAGAACTCAACATGCTTAAAAGAAAGGGGGCTTGGAAGACATCAGTTTTCCCATACTCCGAGCAGAACCAGCTTTCACCACCCTCCCGTGTTATGTGGAGAAGAATGCCCTGGCTCAGCACCATAATGGGCTTTGAACAGGTGAACCAGACTGCTGTGCTTTCGATGGTTTACATACAAGAAATACAACCGGGGTCTCTCGGACAGAAGGAGTTCAAACTAAAATTAACAGGGTTTCCTTAGTCACATCTGGAGAGCCTCCTTAAAATTCTTTCTGCTCGAAAGCTCTCAGACCCAAAGGAAAAGGAGGACTTGTGGCACCTTAGAGACTAACCAATTTATTTGAGCATGAGCTTTCGTGAGCTACAGCTCACTTCATCGGATGCAAATTTCAAACTTCATCGGATGCAGACCCAAAGGAGCAAATTTACCCCTGGCATGACACCTGGGTAGTGGCGTTGCACCGGGCATGAAGTCAGCCTTTTGTGACAGTCCCTAACCAGCCCGATTACAATTACATTTGCGCTAAGGTGCTGGATTCTTTACATTGCTCAAGCTATTCAGTGCATATGACCATGTCGCCCCCTTGCGGCTGGGCGCAGAGAGCACAGCATGATACCTACCAATAGCGTTCACCCAACTTTTAGAGGTTTCACATTATGTTATAGGAGGGTGGTGCCAGCTACAAATACATAAGAGAGTTCCTGACCTAAGCAGCTCACAATCTAAGTCGGGGCGGGCAAACTGCGGCCCACAAGCCGTTTTAAGCCAGCCCGCAAGCTCCTGCTGGGGAGTGGGGTCTGGGGCTTGCCCCGCTCTGGCGCTCCAGGTGGGGCGCCGGGTCTGGGGCCGCACCACGCGGCTCCCGGAAGCCACGGCATAACCTCCCTCCGGGGCGCAGGGTCGGGGGCCACTCCACGCGTAGGAGCTGGAGAAGGGACATGCCACTGCTTCCGGGAGCTGCTTGAGGTAAGCACCCCCTGAGTCTCTCCCCACACCCCAACTCCCTGCCCCAGCCCTGATCCCCTCCCGCCCTCCGAACCCCTCGATCCCAGCATGGAGCACCCTCCTGCACCCCAAACCTCTCACCCCCAGCCCCACCCCAGAGCCCACACCCCCAGCTGGAAACTGCACCCCTTCCCGCACCCCTGCCCCAGCCCTGACCTCCCTCCCAGTCTCCAAATCCCTCGGTCTCAGCCCAGAGCACCCTCCTACACCCCAAACTCCTCATCCCCAGCCCCACTGCAGAGCCTGCACCCCCTCTTGCACCTCAACCCCAATTTCGTGAGCATTCATGGCCTGCCATAGAATTTGTATTCCCCGATGTGGCCCTCAGGCCAAAAAGTTTGCCCACCCCGGTCTAAGTAGACAAGAGAGATATAGAGGGGGAGAAACTATTATCCTCATGTTACAGATGGGGAACCGAGGCACAGCGATATCAAGTGACATGACCAAGGTTATTCAGGGCAGAGCTGGGAATTGAATGCAGATCTTTGGAGTCCCCCTTTGCTTCCTTACTCCTAAGATCTGCCTTCCTCTCTTTAACTCCCTGGCCCTACCTGTGTCCTAAGTTAAATGCACGTTTGTATTAAAAGGGAACTGTTTTGACGTGTAACAGTCAAACGGATTTTACACACGGCCCAGTTCCTGTTGGGACAAGAGGTTCTGTTCATGCACACATCAAAACAATTAGAACTTGTGACAAGATGACACATTCATCTCCTGTCATTAGTTCTTACTTCGTGCTAAGTAGTTTATGCATCAGCCACACCCCTCCAATTCCAGGGAAGCCCTCGGCCAAGAGAAAAACCAACCATCAGATGTGCTATTTCCAAATCATATTTGAATATCAAATGCTGCGGACTTACATTTGCAGAGGTGTCTTTCCAAATAGCTTCTGTAGCCTCCAACTCACTGACAATGCCTTTCAGACAGAGCAGCTGAAGAAAAATTTCAGATGCAGTTCAAGTCTAAAGAAAAGGAGTACTTGTGGCACCTTAGAGACTAATCAATTTATTTGTTCAAGTCTAGATTTTCCTTTTTCCCTGAAATGCTTATGTATTCTGACTGCTGTACTTTTTGAACAACACTTCAAAGGGAACTGGTAGAAGAAATCATTATTATCTAAGTAGTAGCCTGAATATTTATAGGATAATCACCTTTCCAGAAGTAGACCTCCACCATACCCTGGCACCGATGCCTTCAATTCTTGGAGGGTGGGGTGGTGGGGGGGAATATTGAGACGAGCAGGAAATCCAAATGCATTTCAAATTGATGTAGCTTCCCTGAGATCTAAAAATAAAGTCATACCCAATCCAAAAAAGGAAAATAATGATCATAAGGAAAATATGGGCAAGATAGAGGCAGATCGTTTTGTATTTTTGGATGATTGTGAGCTGCTCAGAGTGAAGATAATCCAGAACTCGCCTTTATTTGCAATCGTGTTCATAATAAAATCAACCGGCTCATGTATTATGACAGAACATGCTTGGGAAGCCCAGTTGGAGACGGTTAACAGGAGCTGACAATGTAACAGTTCTACGGTCATTAAAGTTAGACACAGTATTATGATGATTGCAGAACAGAGAGGCTTTACCTGAGATGAGGGCCACAGTGTGCTAGGTTCTAACCACACACAGTAAAAGCCAGTCCTTGCCCTGAAGAGCTCCAATCTAAACTGACAAGAGAGACAAAGGACGTAGCAGTGTCCTGATTTACAGAGGTGGAACTGAGAGATTAAGCGATTTGTCCGAGGTCCCAATGGGAGTCCATGGAATACCCAGGGATAGACTCCAGATGTCCCAAATCATAATCCAGTCCCTTAACCTGCTTGAGACCCGGGCTTGATTGTTTCTCTGTATTTTTCTAAATGTTCATTTTCACAAGGATCCTAAGTTTCTCTCCCACCATGTCGGTTATCTGTAACTGTGGGAAAACAAGTCAAAAACAAATGTGCCTGCGTGTATTCTCCCATCTAATTTTAAATATCTCATCAGAACATGAAGGCACCACTAGGCAAGACACAACAACCTTTGGATGAATCGTAGCCTGGTCTAGGACAATAAATCCTCAAACATTATCCAGCCTATGAATTAAACCTCCTTACAGAATGTAGACGAAAGATGATATATAATTGAAGTGCACCAAGAGTATATCAGGAGACCTGTTCATTCCCTCTGGGGCACCTGGCATTGGCCACTGTCGGAAGACAGGATACTGGGCTAGATGGACCTTTCGTCTGACCCAGTCTGGCCGTTCTCATGACCAAACTCCTCAATGGAGATTTCCATTGTAATATGGACTATAGGAGACTTCTGACACCCCTTGTTATTCCAGTCCTGCCCCCCACCTCAGCTTTATCCTCAGTCCTGATATCTCCAGCACCCGCTGCTATTCCCCTACCCCCTTATCACCCATTGCTCCTCTCAAACGCATTCAGCTTTGTCAATACGTGGGACTCCTGTCCAGCTGTGCCCTGTGGCTAATTGAATCCCAGGGGTCTCCAGAGCATGAACGATCATTCCCACCCAGGCAGAAAGGTACCAGACTGGGTGGTGACTCTAGGACCCTGCCACGTGAGTGCAAGAAATCTTCCAAATTCTTTCATATGATCTGAGCAACTGATACTTTCTACCAACATAGCGACTGAAAACAGCACACCCCAACCTTCACCTGAAGGGAAAGCATCTAATTCAGACACCAGCCCTTTAACCAAACATAGGTCTCTGGGAGTTGGTGTATTCCCGTAGGGGGAAGGTCAGGATCCCCCACTGAGAGCTTATCTTGCTTTAGAGAGACTTGCTGCCCTTGTCAGGATAGAAGGGTGGGATTAAGAGACTTTTAAAGGGGCTTTTCGCTGAATGAGATTGAGAATGCAATGCAAGCGCTGTTACGCAGATGGGGAAATCCCTGGGCTGCAGATGGATTCGGCCTGGAATCTGGTAAGCCATTTAGAGCACCCGTTGGCTTCCCATTCGGTTAAATTGCTTTGCAGCTCGGTGTCTGGCCCAAGGGCTTTCGAAAGAGAACTGCAAATGTCACGGTGTAAGGTGGGGGAGGGGGCTTCTATGCTTTTGCTTCAGCCAGTTCCCGTGTAGAAACAGAGTTGGGTGAGGCACTAAAATAACCTGGTGCTCTGCCCTCTACTGGACAGAATCAGCTGTGTTTCATAGGCTCTGTCCCGGGAACGGCTGACAGCTATTGTGAAGTCCTCACCAGCGGCAGACTTCATGCAACAAAGAAAACACCCTCCAAATAGTTTGCCCAAGCCTCCACTGGAGCCTTTAGGCAGGGGCAGACATAGTCAGGGCACTTTCCCCCAATCATCTTCCATCTGCACCGCCTGGTGCTGGCTTGGGCAGGAAGCGCCAGACACGTTGCAAGGAAGAAGAGTTGTGTCTTCTACTCTTTGCACAAGCAAAACAATATGAAGAAACCACACGCGCACTGTTGGGTCCCAAATAACCATGTAGCATGCCAGGCTCAGCTACATACATATTGCTGTCCTGACTGGTTTCGGGTGGCTTCTAAAACACAAAACATGGTGAGTGCCATTAGATGGCTCACAAGCTATTTAAAGGGGTACTACCTAATTCTTATATATCACAAGAAGGCTGACCAAGAGTTGTTAGTTGGAAGCCGGAAGTATGAGAGGGCCTGAAACCGCATCGATGGGCTGAGCTTGCAAGTCGAGTGGCTTTTGTGTGGCTTCACAATTCCATATTTGGATACTCCTGAACTTTAGGGCCATAAAAGTGTCCCTAGTGAAGTAGGGCTGGACTGGTGGCCCAGGCAGGAGACATGACTTCTATTCGAAGTCCTGCTGTGGACTCACATAAGCCCCATCATAGTGTCTTATTTTGCCCATCTTTAAAATGAAGACAATGATACTCCTGTGGGTGCCATGAGGACTAGTTAGTGATTGTAAAGTGCAATGGCTTAGCCATATTGCAAGGTGCCCAGTGTTATACCAGTATGGTCCTTCAATATCACAATGCTGATTTTCCTCAGTCTCTCCCATTCTCGCTCTTTCTTTTTCACTATAACCTTCCCAAAGCCTAAAAATCATTCTCCTCATGCATGAGCAGCTGCTTTCAAATGCCAGAGCTCAGGCCTGGAAAGAAGTCAACTTCTCTGAAGGCTGTTTTCATATATTTGCTGTTATCAGTCCCCATCGCAGATCACAGTGCATTGGGGTTTGTGGTTTTACAGCCGATGGCAGGTTGCCTGCATATCTCAGAGCTGAAATGCAAAAAGAAGCCAAGCATGAAGGCAATATCTGCTTGATGCTACATGCCTTCCCAGGGCTAAAAGATAAGAGATATTGCTTGCACATAGCTAACCTGTTACCTCAAGAAAACAAAGAAGCTTTTAACTGTGGTTTGGTTTAACTCTCCTCTTGCTAAACAAATACATTGAAAGATTCAGCGCTGAACACACAACGATATATAGCCAGATCATCAGCTGGTGTAACATAGACTTCAGTGGAGATACAGTGATTTATTCCAGCTGCGGGGTTGGCTCATATACCATAAAATGCTGTCTTGGGAGCCAACAATGGTCCGTCTAGTCTTGTATCTTGTCTCAGGGGGTGGCCTGTGCTGGATGCTTCCACACAAGGGGTAAAACCCATTTATAATGCCACTAATGGTACTATATACTATCCTCTGGGTAAGCGACATTTGGTCTTGACCCCAGCTGGGGAACATTTTATGAAGTGAAGCACAAGGACTGACAGCCATTGTAATGTTTAGCCTCAGTAAAGGCCACGTCTGCACTAGAGAGCTCAAAGCAGCACAGGAGAGAGCTCTCTCCTCGACATAATAAAACCACCTCCATGAGTGGCGGTAGCTAGGTTGAAGAAGCAAAAATGGTGGTGTCGACAAGCCCTAGCTCTCATCACATTCACAGAAACTGCATGTGTTGTGTGAATGGACTGTCCTAGCCCCAAAGAGGACAGCCAGAGCCGTCTGTTTTATTACAGCAGCAGATCGAGGGACGTGATCGTTCCCCTCTATTTGGCATTGGTGAGGCCTCGTCTGGAGTACTGTGTCCAGTTTTGGGCCCCACACTACAAGAAGGATGTGAAAAAATTGGAAAGCGTCCAGTGGAGGGCAACAAAAATGATTAGGGGACTGGAACACATGACTTATGAGGAGAGGCTGAGGGAACTGGGATTGTTTAGTCTGCGGAAGAGAAGAATGAGGGGGGATTTGATAGCTGCTTTCAAATACCTGAAAGGGGGTTCCAAAGAGGATGGCTCTAGACTGTTCTCAGTGGGAGCTGACGACAGAACAAGGAGTAATGGTCTCAAGTTGCAGTGGGGGAGGTTTAGGTTGGATATTAGGAAAAACTATTTCACTAGGAGGGTGGTGAGACACTGGAATGCGTTACCTAGGGAGGTGGTGGAATCTCCTTCCTTTGAGGTTTTTAAGGTCTAGCTTGACAAAGCCCTGGCTGGGATGATTTAGTTGGGGATTGGTCCTGCTTTGAGCAGGGGTTTGGACTAGATGACCTCCTGAGGTCCCTTCCAACCCTGATATTCTATGATTCTATGATATTCTATGACATTGCCCTGTGCCAGGGTTCTGGCTAGGGGTGGGGCATGGTCTTAGGTGAGATAGATGCAGTTGTGATGGGCACCCTCTTGGCCAATGCACCAGGGACTGAACTGGGGACATCCAGAGCCAAAAAACATGAGCTTCAAAAAAGCTAGGCTTAGCCCCGGGGGCGAGTAACTCCTCATATCCTCTGTGGATTGGCACAGAGGGGGACCTATAACACACACTCACCACTAGGTGACATGGTCACATATACATATTCATACTGTTTAATTTAGTGCCAAAACTCTCCCCGAGTGACAAACTAAACTTAAGAAGCTGCTCTTTTCCCAGAACGAAAGTGTCCCTGGGGAGGTAGAAATATCCTGGTTTAAATTTGCCCCTTCACTTACGCTGAAAAAATCTTTTAGAGAAAGCCCAAGTCAGCAGACACACATCAGAATGGTCCACAGAGGCAGGGAATTGGTTAACACAGCCATTCAGTACTGTGTATAACCACTAGGTGTGGGGTGATTCCATCCATTTAGGAATCTCTGGATGCTAAACAGCAAGCTAAAGATTTAGTCAGATACCAAATAGGAATCTGGACAATAAGCATGCCACTGAATTTGGCTTAACATCTGAAAAGCGTTTCAAGAGTTTAAGACTCTTAAATTGCTGTAACTCTTGCGATTTAAACTCTTTGCTGCTCCAGAAGAGTTAAGGTGGTTTAAGAATTTTATGTCTTGCAGTGCAATATGTTAAACTGCTTTAAAGATTTAAGAGAGCTTAATTCCTTAAACCAGTTTAATTTCATAAAGTGACGCATGCTGGTTTAAGAAGCTGAACCAGTATAAACTGGGTGAAATTCAATGGTCCGTGCTATGCAGGTGGTCAGACTAGATGTCCACAGTGGTCCCTTCTGGTCTTGGAAGCTATGAATCTGCATGAAATCTGTATGTGTTTCAAGGCCAAACAGTAGCCAAATAGAGGCTCGAATTGTGTGCCACTCCAAACCAGTTCAGGTATGCAGTGTGTCAACATCCATTCATTCTGGTGCTTATTTGTTCTTCTTATCTTTCAAATCTCTGTTGAAAACCTACATGTTTTGTCCTAGCCTTCCACTGCATCTTAACTACAGCATGACTCTCTCTCTGGGACTAGTGAAAAACAAGGACACATTTTTGACCAGCTTGCAGCTGTTGAGCTCTTACGCCTCAACATAAAAATGCACAGTGCATGTCACAGATCATTTGTCTATAGCACCATGAGTGTGCATGGGTCCCATTCCAGTTTTTGGGACACAGGCATTGCCAGACAGGTTCAAAGGCGAGATCCATCTAGTTCAGCGTCTTGTCTCTGACGGTGGCCAGCGACAGATGCTTCAGAGAAAAGTGCTATAAATCCTGAAACAGGAAGATGTGGGATAATCTGCCCTCAGGGAAGTCCCCTAGCCTAATGGTCAGAGACTGGCGTAAGTCCTGAAGCATGAGGGTTAATATAAAAAAACCCTGTAAAGGCAATATTTACAATTATAACTCTAGATGTTTTTGTTCTCCGTATAAAAGTTGAATTTTGCTAAATCCTTGGCCTCAGTGACATCCTGTGGCCGTGAGTTCCACTGTCTAATTACATGGTGTGTGAAAAAAGTGTATCCTTTGATGAACTTCAAATTTACCACCTTTCATTTGCACTTAATGTCCCCTTTTTCTTGTGCTATTGAATGGCAAGGACAACAATGGTTCTTGGTTACCTTCTCTAGACCATTCATGATTTTCTGTACTTCTCTTATTCCTCTCCTTGCTAAGGTAAACAATCCCAGTTGTTCCACTCTCTCTTCATGTGAGCTCATTAAGAGCTGTGGGTGCTCAATGCCTTTGAAAATCAGATCACATTGATTTAAATGCTTACATATATAACTAGGGGTCAAATTTTAGGCTTCCAGCTTTGCAAATGTAGGGTCCTCCCCCTTTGCCCTGAGGATCCTAATTGTATTGTTCATGTCCAAGTACAGGTCGAAAGAGCAGAGATGTTGCCCTGGAAAGACCTGTAATGAGCCATACACGCCCATGGTGCTAAGCAAGTAGTAATCTAACAATATTTATCCGCAAACCTAAATTTCAAGTCACTTTTAGCCCACAATATTGCAAATCTTGATTTCTCTGTCCTCGTCCGGGCATATGAGTGTTTTGCCTGAGTAGAGACTGAGACAGCAGCTCCAGGATTTGGCTCTGAGATGTTTTATTTAAATACCGCTGTTTTTATCAGCTCTAGGAAAGGACTTGGGTTGGTTTTATGAATCACCCAACTGTGTATCCCCTCTCTGTGCTGAGGGTACTGTCATGGCTCCTGAACCCATTATAACATGCTTTCCTCTGGCCTGAACAGGGACACAGACAGAGCCCTGTCCAACGTGAAGGGAACTCTCGAAAGGAAGCGCAGGAGTCAGGTTTCTAAGGACGGTCAATGACCGGATCGTCTTGTACAGAAAACAAAACAAACTCTGGCTTTCATTGTATTATAATCAAAGGTTCCCTTTTTAATGAGTCCAATTTCTAGTCAAATGGAACTCGAACTATCCAAGTGAACTAGAGGGAAGAGGAGGTGGCAGGGGGAATTTCAGTGAAAAGCTTCCTCCGTGAGGACTGGAAGGCTCCAGAAATTGGTAACAGGATATGGACCTTTTGCCTCCAGGTCGCCAGTTCAAATGCATCTGACAGCTAATGGTGTTTGATAGTTGTTATGCTCCGCTGAGCGCTCCCCAAGTGCACGCTGCGTTTGATAGGTGTTCCTCCCCGTCCCATGCAGAATCCAGGAATCTCTTTCTTGGTCTCAGTGTGAACTCACCGCCCTCCGTGTCAAAATCATCTCCGCAGCAGCCAATTGGGATTCACTCAGTCATGCCTGGGCGGAAGTCTGAAGACGTACAGCTCCGTAGGCTGAATCCAGCTGCCCTGGAATCAGTGGTAGTTTAGCCAGTCAGAGCGGGAGTGGGCCCTATACATGGGCTGAGTATTATTATGAGAGAATACAAACAGAGAAGGTCCAATATTCACCTGGAAGCAGTTGATTTGGATTTGGGCCTCCCCCCCACCCAGTTTGTGAATCATCTACAAACCGAGCACAATTTTTTTCCAAACATTTCACTGAAATCCTGGGCCCACTGAAGTCAGCGGCAAACCCCCAGCAGAACCAGGATTTTCATCTTAAAAGTTGGGCAAATATTACACCCATATTGGATGCATACCTCTTCTTGAAAAGTGTTTGTCGGCATGGCTCCTTTCAGGATCTGACACCCTATGTATACCCTCTTTGATTGGCCACCTAAATTAGATGGCATGGTTTCTGTTCCCAGTTTGCATGATCTAGCCTTTATAAAGTGGAGCAGTCCCTGAAGAAAACATTAAGATCCTCTCTCAGGGAGAGACCTGGAGCAAGAGGGACACATTTTAAATGGCTTCCTTGACCCATTTCACACAAGAGCACAAAAGTGTACCCAAACACGTACAATTGGTCCTGCCTGCTCCAACAGCTGGTTTTGAACCTGGGACCTAAAAGCATAGATCACAAGCAGCTTGCACTAAAGGACCAACTCCGTTAGCGCTAGGCACAGTCCTAGTTCCAGTCACTAGAGGGGGACTTTGCTAGTGCAAGTTACATGCAGATCCCAATTGCAACAGCACCTCGATTCCTTCCTCAGTGAGCAAGGGAGTTAGACGTCAACTACATTTCGTGGCAGTCTAGCAGAGTTTACATTCAATTTTCTCTTCTCATATCGCCATCTGGCAAATATGTATCAAGGCCAGGGAAACACTTTAACAGCAAAGACATTTGTTCCCACTTGAATATTCTTGCTTGTGCCTCAAAAGCCATACTCATTTGAATAAAAGCTCCACCCCCAACCTTAGGGCAGAAATGAAGGGGTCACACCAATTTTTGTGGCAAAGTGAATACAAGAGGTATGCACCGGCACAATCAGAGCAGGCCATTCATTTGTCAGGTTTCAGAGCGTTAAGGCCGGAGGAGACCATTATGAGCGTCTAGTCTCACCGCCTGCCTACACATGGCACAAAACCTCCCCTGCCAGTTATTACATGGAGCCCATTAACTTGTACCACAGCCACCCCCTGGGCCAATACAGCAAGCTTGAACCCGGAACCTCCAGAGCCAAAAGCATGAGCTTGAGCTAAAGCTACATACCGAGGGGCTGTATCAACTCAGATGCTTTGTGGATGGGAGCAGAGGGAGGCCTGGTAACACACACTCACCAATAGATTACACTTGAACCAGAGCATATCTTCTAAAAATACACCAGTCTTGATGTCAAGATTCCAAGGGATGGAGAATCCCTTTGGAATTTGTTCCCGTGGCTAATCCCTCCCTACTGACTTCAGCTTGCAGCCATCAGATCCTGTTATGTCTTTGCAGATCAGAGAACCTTCTCAGGTTGGATAGCTTCTCCCTGTACAGGTACTTAAATCACCTGCTTAGCCCTCTAGTCGGTAAGCGAAGCAGATTGATCTCCGTTGCCTTTCATTGTAAGGCATGTTTTCCTGACCACAAATCACTCTTGTGGATCTTCTCTGAACCCTCTCTCGTTTTTCAACCTAGTTTTTAAAGTGTGGCCACCCGAACTGGATGCACATTCCTGTCTCACCCATAATCCAGAGCTAGGGTTTGAGAACACGTTCACAAACTTTTCCCAGCTCCAGTGGTATCTGGTGACACATACTGGTTTTCTTTTCTTTTTTTTTATGTCATGCGCTTTGACTAAATGGGGTTGCCATGGGAATATCTGCCAAAGCTCCCCCATGAGACATCCCACGGCTCTTTGCAGAATGCAGAAAGAGAGGTGACAAGGGGTTCAATTCCTCTTAGCATTGTGGGACATACAGCAGCCTTCAATCACCAAGATTTTTCTCATGGATTGGTGACAAGTTCCATTGCCTGTAGGATGTTCCCAAGATCCGGCTGCCCTGTCTAAGTTGGAGAGGTGTGGCACCTGCTTCCTAAAGGCTGCCATGTAAAGGGTTTGGAATCATCCACATTCGTACTCTACAGGGCCATTCCAATAGAATAGCCTGCTTTACCTCCTCTTTGATTCAAAGAGGAAGATTTTCAATGTAACCCGCTCTGAAGGGCTCATGTTATAATCTCTTGTGTAAGGGGCTCCCTGCCTGTCAAATGAGGTTTACAGCTGTCGCTGTCATTCTTCTGTGGTCATCTTGGATTTCAGGGCTGATTCTGCCCCCTGCAAGGAGTTCACTTGGGGGATGCTCAATAGTAGTTCCACATTTAGGTCATAGAAACTGCAGGGGAATGTTTGCTTTATACATTTTAAACTGAGAACTGTATCCATTCCTATTTCTTTTATTATTAGTCAGTTAAAAAAAACCACACACACGTTTTGGGCTGAATTTGATCAGACAATGTCCTTTTAACACAAAGAGGGAATTTATACTCCAGTTGGACAATATCGCAGATTATTTCCTGTCTGTGTTTTGACTATCCTGTTCTAACAGCTTCCAAGCCCAGCAAAGAGTCAGTGAATAGAAACAACCCACAGCTACTATTCCTGGTATCCATGCTACTGAAATAATAAAAAGCAATGAAACCACAGCCTGCCTAGCGCAGAAAGGAGCCATCCAAAGCCAGAGTCAATCCGAGTCTCGCTGTGTCTTGCATTTGTTCAACCAAAGGTTTTGGGGTTGATGCAGGTATTACTGGGTGAGGTCCTATGGCCCACATTATTCAGAAGGTCGGACTCAATCAGAATGGCTCCTTCTGGCCTTAAAACCTAAGAATACTAGATAATACTGGTTCCAAAGTGGATCTGCAGGTCATGAGTAATCCAGAAAAGACCTGCAGATGGTCTGCAGGGAACTATCTGCTCCGTCTTTTTACCAGCAGCTGGATCACTTCAACAACAAATCACATACACGAAATACTTTCCTCGGGTCACTTTTCCATGTGAGACTTCACGCAGGGATATCACATGGCCATGAATGGGAGAGGAGGCTGGTATGTGCAATTGTTAAAGTGAGGGGAGGTGGTCCACGTGATTAGTCTAGATGTACTGGGGCTGGGAGGGAGGGGGGGGGATTTGTTTTTCTCTGAAGCATTGGAGATCAGCCACAGCTGGAGACGGGACAGCAGATGGTGCTCAGAGGTTGTACACAGACTCCTGTTTCTGGATGCCTGGCTGACTGGTTCTTGTTCACATGCCCAGGGTCATACTGATCACCAGATTTGGGTTTGGGGAGGAATTCTCCCCCAAGTCCACTGCACAAGGGCCCTGGGGTTTTCCCCCTTCCTCTGCAGCATCGGCTGTGGATCACCTGCTAGATCAACTGGGCATATCTCACCTAATTGATTCCCTATCACTAGAGGGGCCAGAGGTGGACAAACTACCCAGAGGGGTAGAGGTGGGCAAACTATGGCCTGCAAGCCACATCCGGCTCGCGGGACCATCCTGCCTGGCGGTTGAGCTCCTGGCCGGGGACCCAGCCCCTGCCGTCTCCCCGCCCCCACAGCCTCAGCTCACCATGCTGCCAGTGTTCTGGGTGGCAGGGCTGCGAGCTCCTGCCGGGCAGCGCAGCTGCGAGAGCCGCCAGCCTGCCCCGGTGCTCTAGACTGCGCGGCAGCGTGGCTGGCTCCGGCCGGGTGGATGGGTGACGGGTTCTGAGGGGGGCAGTCAGGGGGGTGGGAACTGGGAGGGGGCGGATAGGGGGTGGGGGCCAGGCTGTTTGTGGGGGCACAGCCTTCCCTACCCAGCCCTCCATTCAGTTTTGGAACCCCCATGTGGTCCTCGGGCCAAAAAGTTTGCCCACCCCTGCCTTAATGACACCTTGCTCTCACCTGGTCTCTGCATAACAGCTTGGTCGCCTGAGAGCTGAAATGCTTTGCTCTCCCTCATATCCCAGTTTCGAGAGGGATTTATATCCCATAGACTTTCAATGAGACTTAAGTGCCTTTGAGAATGATGTGTACTGTCGTAGCATTGTGCTCAGGGCCCTACAAACACAGAACGAAAGACACTCCCTGTCCCAAAGAAGATGGGGGGGGGGTCAGTCCGAGCATTGTGAGATGGATAAGGAATTGGCTTGCCGTGGAGAAGGCAATGAGTTGCGCTGAGAGGTGAATTATCAGACTGGAGAGAGTGGAGCTCCTCTAAGATGGGTCTCGGGAACAATCGTAGTCAATATTTGTATTAATGGCCTGGGCACAAAAAGTAGGAGTGGCCTAATAGAATTTGCTGATGATACAAAATTGGAAGGCATCAATAATACAGAGAAGGATCGGAATATAATATACAGGAACATCTGGATGACCTTGAAGACTGGAGTGACAGAAACGGGATGAAATTCAGTAGTTCATAGTGCCAGATCACGCACTTAGGTCTAATAAGAAGAATTTCTGCTACAAGCTGGGGGCTCATCAGTTGAAAACAACAGAGGAGGAGAGAGACCCGGGGGTGTGGCTCAATTACAGGAGGACTATGAGCCGTTAATGAGCTGCATCTGTGAAAAAGGCAAATGTTATCCTAGGATGGACTAGACAAGGCATTTCTAATGGAGATAGGGATGTATTAATGCCATTGTACAAGGCAATGATCAGACCTCATCTGGAATACTGTGTACAGCTCTGGACACCAATGTTCAAGGAAGAGGAATTTAAACTGGAACAAGCGCAGAGAAGAGCTATGAAGGTCCTATCTTCTGAGAGGAGACTGCAAGAGTTTGGGATAGGATTGCTCTCTATCAATACCTTAGCGCAGGGTTTCCCAAACTTGGAACGCCACTTGTTCAGGGAAAGCCCCTGGCGGGCCGGGCCGGTTTCTTTACCTGCCGTGTCCGCAGGTTCGGCCGATCGCGGCTCCCCCTGGCCGGGGTTCACTGAGCTCAGCCAATGGGGGCTGCAGGAAGCAGCGCGAAAGGACAGTGTTGACATTATAAAAAATGGATATAAACTGGCCATGAAAAAATTCAGGCTGGAAATTAGAAGCAGGTTTCTAATCAGCAGAGGGGTAAATTCTGGAACAGCCTCCCCATAGAAATTGTGGGGGCAAACAACTTAATTAGTTTTGAGAGAGAGCTGGACAAATTTATTAGTGCGATTGTACAATGGGTTTGCTTGTGACGGTGGGGGGCAGGGCTTACTTCCAATTTATGTCTTATGTTCCTAAAGCTCTTGCTTCAGGGTTTCAGCTGGCCACTGGAAGGGGTAAGGAAGGTCTCCCCCCCCCCCGCAGTGTGTTCTGGGAGGGTTTTATTATCTCTTTCCCCTGAAGCATAAGAGATGGCCATGGCTGGAGATGGCACATTGGGGAGTGGGCCAGGGCCAGGTGGCACTGAACATTCTCTCTCTCACGTGCTTGGCTGGCTGGTTCTTGCTCACGTAGGTGAGGTCAGGAAGGAATTTCCCCCCTGGTCAAACTGGCAGGAAGTATTTATTCACACAACCTGTGGAACTCCTTGCCAGGGGATGTTGTGAAGACCAAGACTATCACAGCGTTCAAAAAACACTAGATAAGTTCATGGAGGATAGGTCCATCCGTGGCTATTAGACATGATGGGCAGGGATGGTGTCCCTAGCTTCTTTTTGCCAGAAGCTGGGAATAGGCGATAGGGGATGGATCACTTGATGATTACCTGTTCTGTTCATTCCCTCTGGAGCACCTGGCACAGGCCACTATTGGAAGACAGCATCCTGGGCTAGATGGACCTGTGGTCTGACCCAGTCTGGCCGTTCTTATGGGTGTTTTTCACCTTCCTCTGCAGCATGTGGGTGTGGGTCCCTTGCCAGGATCATCTGGGTATATCTCACGTAATCATTTTCCTGTCATTATGGGGGCCTCGGGCATTGGTGCACCTCAGTCCCTTCTCTTCTCTGCCTGTGGTGCATCATAGTCTAGTCTCCTGTGGGCTGTGATACTTTGGTCTGGTCTAATTTCGGTTGCTGGGTTTAGTGTGAGGGTGCTGGGTGGTGGTGACCTGTGATAGACAGGGGGTCAGGGCAGGTGATCTGGTGATTTCCCTTCTATAATTTACAGTCTAAGTATAACACAAGAGACAACAGACGGTTACAGACAGAAAAAGGAGCATAAGGCAACAATGAGACAATATTGGTCACCATGCTAGGTGGTAGCCTGAGCAAGCTCACTGGCCTAACCTTTGCCAAGTTGTTCTATAACCCCACCCTGAATAGGCGTGAAGGCTCTGAGTCTCATCCACAGAGAGAGTCACTCTGGATTTAGGCTTCAGGCAAACTGTGGCAAGAGGCTCATTTGCCTTTACTGCCAGTGTAGCAAGATGAAGTGGGTATGGCTGGTGGGAAAGGGGCATGATGAGGGTTGCCTTTATGCCAGGCCAATGCTCATCCATGGATTCAGACCCTTGGGGATGTTGGCAACTGGCATAAATTAGAGCAACCTTCAGGCTGCTCTAACTCTGCACAAGGAAGCTGAGGAGCGTCCAGATGAGATTTACACAACCTTCACACACACAGATCTGCTGTCGGCGCTGCTCACTTATGCCCTAGGATCTGAGCCAGTGTAGATTCAGAAAGCTGCTTACATACAATATCTATGGTATCGGCTTCTTCGCACATTCTTTGGTGTCAGCATGTGCTTCCCTGGAGGTTTTCAAAAGGAGGCTGGATAGCCATCTGTCTTGGATGGTTTAGCCACACCAAATCCTGCATCTTGGGGGGGGGTCTTGATTAAATGCCCCTTGAAGTCCTGTCTAACCGTGTGATTCTATGATTCCCTGTCTGGTTGTTAAAGGGATCTAGGTCACAATGGGCATCATTTTATGGGCATAGGACTATAAAGAGGAATCCATGGCAGGTGTAACTCCCACGGCTTCAGTCAAGTGACACCAGGTGGCAAAGAACTCTCAGGTGGCTGTGTTTCTAATCCCTAGTAGGAAAGGCCAGTGGCTAAGCAGTGGGAATGTGAGAGCAACTGGATGAATGAAATCTCAGTCTTTTCATCTACCCGAGTCTGATGGTGGGTTGGGAGGGGGCTTGGGGAAAATGAAATAAAATTTTAAAAAGCATCATGCAAGGTACAGTAAAAAGAGGGCTGAAAGGCGGTCAGATGGATCATTAAGCAATAAGATACGACAGGCTGCGCATTTCTGGCTGATTATCACATGCCTGGCAGGGTGTTCTTTAGGAAACAGCCTTTTGCCGCACGAGACACGCAATCACCCCCTAGGGCCGGGCCGGCGGGAGGGTCTAATTGCTTGTATTAGGAAATGAATGTTTAAATAAAAAGGGAAGGGAAAGAAAAGAAAAGGAATTATTTTCTTTTAAAATGAGCCCCATCTACTTATTTGTAGGGAGTTATGGGGAAGAGGGTGAGATCACCGGTGGACAATCAGCTGCGGGAGAGGAGTGACATCACTGGCAGCCAATCAGCTTGTCACCTCCTTACCGCTTTGAGACTGCCATTGTCTTTTCTTGTGGTTGTTATTTCTCTTCCGTCTCCCTTTGTTGCTTCTCTGCTTTGCCTGCCTGGAGGCTCGTGCACCCAACCAACTTCTCTAGCTCTGTTTGTTAGGCGTTTCCCTTGTTTTCTCCCTCTTTTCTAGCTCTTCTCCCTGTATGTGTCTTTTTTCTCCCACTCGCTGCAAAGAATCAGAGAGGTTTGAGATGGAAAAGACCTATTAGGTGATGCAGCCTAGCCTCTCGGGGCCAGGGCTCCCCCGAGGACTTTTCTCAGGAAAAATCTTCCCCTTTCTTGCTCTTTCTGACACGCTCTATGCACACACTTGAAAGGACTTGGGCCATTACTACAGAAATACAGCCCCACCTTAAGAGCAAAAATGAGCCCCGCAAAGTGTGCTTGAAAAATGGTGCCCAAGACGCATCTCCCCAGTTGAGGCTGAACAGCAAGGACAGGGTAAAGCCCAGATATGGCCAGAGAGAAGTCGAAGGGCTGATCACCAGGACAATGGAGTAATGGCCCAGGTAAGACTAAAAGAACCCAGATCCATTCAGCACGGCAGCAGCCAGGAATAGTGACAAAGCACAATGCAGACCCCACAGTTCCTCCTCCTGAGCTCTTTCAACCAAATATCTCAAATGCTACTAACCTCAAGCCCCTGGCATCATGATGGGTATGGGTCTGCACCCAGCAAGTCCTGGCCATGCTGGACACTTAGGAATTGCTCTTTGGTCTGCAATGATGAGAAACCCTGGTGCTAACACCCTCCAGGCTAACACTGGTAAATGGACCATCGCCATGCCCAGGTAGGACACTTGGCCAGTTGCTCCCCAACCACACACACGCGCATGCAGAGACAAGCCAAGAGACCCACTGCCACACATGGGAGCTGGGCAAGTCGCCCTGGTGGCTAAGGACTTGCACACACACTTATTGTCAGCACAACAGCAGATAACTGCACCGTCCATCCACAGGACCTTGCAAAACCTCAGGCTTTAGCTTTCTCCACTGGAACCCAAGGTGCCCCTCGACGCTAGAGCTGGATAACATTTTTCAACTGAGCCCTTTTCCCGACAATATATGGAGTTGCATCCAAATTTAAACATTTCCCAGAAAAATGTGGATTGCCGTTACATTTTCCAAATTGGTAATGGGAAAATTCGAAAGAAAACTTTTGTTTCAGATCACACACAAAAAATCCAAATGTCTCATTTTGATGTTTCCAAAGCTAAAGTTTTCAAAACTTTCGGTTCTGTGAAAAAGTTCACTTTTGATCCCGTTTGGGAATGAAAAGAGATGGTGAAACATCCTTGAAAAAAGCAGAAAAGGCATTCTCGAAAGCACTCCTCATCCTCCTCTGCGACTCTTCCCCTTTGCTTCTGCTTTGAAATCCCCTGTTACTGACAAGAGCAAGGCCCCGTTGTGCCAGGTGCTGTACAAACACAGTCTTCGCTAGGTCTAGACACTGAGCGGGAGGGGAGATGAAGCGACTTGCTAATGTCACCTAGCAGGCTAGCAGCAGGGGCAGGATTAGAACGCAGAACATCTGAATGCCAGTAGAGTAGTTTATCCCCCAGACCATCCTACTTCTGGCCACGTGCTAGTGACACAATCCAGCAGGCTGCCCCCTTCTATGTGACACGAAAGCCCAATGCAGCTTCAATAACCAGCTTGGCAGCCCGGGCAATTGAGCCAAAGGTGAATTTATTTCACTTTGCTTTTGCTTCTGACTAATGGTCCTGGATTGAGCTATGGGCTCCCCGTCAGTAGTACACTGCCACCATGCTGTGGGAGGGAGTGAATCTCAAAACAGTGTTTGAAGGGGACTTTCAATGGGGTGTTGACTGGAGCAAACAGGTTGGCTTGGGGGACTCAGCATTGGCAGTGGTCTTTGGGGGGAGATAAAGCTTCAGCAGCCAGTGAACATGAGAGAGACCAGATCATCCTGCTCCAGTTGCACTTAACCACCTGCAGATGGCCCAAGCAAGCAGCCATCCTTGCCATTAATTATATTTGGTTCCATGGGAAACCTCCCTAATTAAGCAGATTTCCTCATTAAATGCATCCTGATTAATTAATGTTCACAAAGTACATTGAGAAAGTAAAGCATCCCGTCAAAGCTCATCATGGTTATTAATTATGTGATTTATGAATTGATACTGATGAGTCGCATCTCTGCAGAACAAGCCAGTTTCTAGCCAGGGAGCTCCGCTCTTAAAGCGGACAGGTGGTAGAACTGTCTGATAAGCACCAGGCTCCTGTACTGCTGAAGCCACCTAGGGGTGTCCTGCGCGCTTCGTGGGATATGCCTTTTAAATGCCATCACGCAGGAGCACACATCAGCGAGGGATGGAGCACCAATGCCCAGCGCTAAAGGACTAACTCTGGGAGCCGGCAGCAGTCGCCGGCTGCTATCCTCTGTGAGAGCCAGCCACTGGTACGGGGACGTGACACCCACTTTACAAGTGTTTTACACACCCAGGGCTCAGAAGGGAGGAACGGGGTGCCAGGAGTGGAGGGGTTAAGTGAACTGCTGCCAGATGAATGTAAAGAAGTTGCTTATGCAGACATTTCTCCTAAGAATCTGGTCTCTGTCTATGCATTAAGTACACACAGAGACGCAGTGTACTCAGGCTGACAGCTCTGGTGTTATACAGCTGCGGTGGAAGGTTAACCAAGCACCATGGCACCGCCTGGAGGAATTTAATAAATGGACTCACCCCCCACCCCACACACACACTTTATAAACCTCAGTCCCCTGCATCTTTCTAAGGGCAAACTGAAATGGGAGACTGTGAAGGGTTAATAAACAACCCTCTGGCTTATGGATAGTGTTTAACCATCACGTCAAAGGGTACGGAGGGGGCGGGGGACTGGGGGGGGGGATGATACCGCAGATTTAAAGGGAGGAAAATGGGTCACATAGACCAAATATGGTCATTCTTCTTCTTCTCCTCTGAAGTGCTGGCGAGAGCCCAGCCCCCGGCGCGGAAGGCTCATCAGGGATTTGGAGCGTCGGTTCCAGAGGAAACGACAGCCAAGGTGGGGGCAGGGGAAACCCGAGCAAGGGTTTCATTGGAGCAGGGCAAACCAACGTGTGCCGTGGACGTCAGCTGGGATTCGGAAAGAAAGGGGCTCCGGCGGAGCGAGCGATTGTGAATGGGCGTGTCGCCTCTGTGTTTCATTCCAGGCGTATCCCAGCCAGCGCGTTTCCACAGACGAAGAGTGGTTCAGGGGTTAAGGCCTAAAGAGACTCAGGAGACCTGGCTTCAATTCATGCTCTGCCACAAACACCCCAAGTTATTTAGGGTATGTCTACACTGAAAAAAAAAAGCCCAATCCCCCACAGCAGTGAGTCTCAGAGTCTGGGCCAGCTGAGGGCTAAAAATAGCAGTGTAGACATTCCCTCTTAGGCTTGGGCTCGGAAAGCTGGGTAAAGGGTATAGTCCTGTCGTCAGCTGACCTAGGTTCTGAGACTTGTTGCTGCTGGTTTGGGGGCTGTTTTTTTTGCAGTGTAAACGTACCCTATCTATAAAATGGGGATAAACAGCACTTCTGGCTGGTGTGAGGATAAATATATTAAGCGATTCTGAGCTGCTCTCATGTTACGGTGACGGAGGCCCTCTAAGTTCCTCAGATAGAACTGATAGATGCAGTAATGCTTGAGGAAACGGGGAATTTTAAGTAAATACCAAAGAATATTTATGGAAAGTGAATTCTGGATTGATAAGTGTGAGTATGTGTATGGAAAACCGTCATCCTAAATAATCCTCAGCCAACTGGCAAAGAGATACACCCCTCATGACCCATGGACAAAATTTGTAAATGTAGGAGCTCAGTTCAAATTTGAGCATATTGATCACATTTGCAGATAACACAAGGCAAACCCTTTGGAGGACAGAGCTAAAATTCTGAGGGATATTGATAAATTGGAGAACTGGGCTATAGACAACAAAATGAAATTCAACCAAGACAAATATAAGGTGCTACATGTAGGGAAGAAAAACCAAATGCACAAATACAGAGTGGTGGATAACTGGCTTGGTAGCAGTACTGCTGGGAAGGACCTGGAGTTGTGGTGGATCACAACCTCAACTTGAGTCAGCAAGGCGATGCTGTTGCAAAAAAAGCAAGCACAATATTGGGTTGCATTAACAGAGGCATAGCATCAAGTCATGGGAAGTGATAGCACCATTCTACTTGGCACTATTTAGGCCTCAGCTGGAGTCCTGTGTCCAATTTTGGTCACCAAGGTATAGAAAGGATGTAGAGAAACGGGAAACGATCCAGAGGCGAGCACCAGAGATGATCAAAGGGATGGAATGCAAGCCATACGAGCAAAGGCTGAAAGAACTGGGTATGTTTAGTGTGGAAAAGAGGAGACTAAGGGGGGACATGATAGTGGTCTTCAAATACTTGAAAAGGTGCTGTAAATAAGATTGCCACAGAGAGCAGGACAAGAGGTGATAGGTTCAAATTACAGCATAGCAGATTTAGATTAAAACTCAGGATAACTTTCCTCACTGTAAGAACAGCAGGACAATGGAACAGACAACTGGGGAGCTTGTGGAAGCTCCTTCGCCAGAGGTTTTCGAGAGGAGGGTAGAGCCGTCTGTCTTGGATGGTTTAGACACAACAAATCCTGCATCTTAGCAGGGGGTGAGACTAGGTGACCCTCGCGATTCCCTCTAACACTACAGTTCTGTGATTCTATGATTCTACTCCTGCAGCATGGCTCAGCTTGTCAAAAACCCTGTCTAGCAGCTAGCAGATCTTGGCTTTCGATCTTAGCAGTGCTCTGCTTGCGTTTTAGGCATTTATGGATCAGGGTGACAGCTGCAGAATAAGAATCTGAATAGAAAGCGTCTCAGAAAATCAGGCTATTTTAGTTGAAGTGCTTAACTTTGGAAAGGAAAACATTTCATGTACATGGCCAACTGAACCAGGCAGCATTTTGTATTTTGAATACTCACAACAAACTGTTCCCAAGACACCTAGAGGCACAGAATTATGACCGGAAGCTAGCACTGGCCAAAAATGGGGGGAAACAAATCAAAGTGTTGTTGGTTTCTTGCTTTTTGGTTTTCATAGGGATTCTCTTCAACAGAAACTTTCAGACCAACTCTGGCAAAAATCCTTTGTTCAGTAACCACAAATGAGGAATACGTTTGAAAAAAAATCACGTGACAATCAAAGATGATTGGCGGATGGCGGAGGGAGAGAAAAGAGACAAAATTCTCTGACGAGAAATTATTTACTACAAAGTGTTTCCCCAATTCTAGTGTCAAACTCCACGGACTTTTGTGTAACTCAGCAAAGATTCAGGCCAGTCTAGAATACCTTTTTCCTGCTTTTTACATGGCTATTATGGTCATTATCATTTATTTACTGTTGTGTTGTCGTAGAGCCTAGAGATCTGGGCCCCATTGTGCTAGGTGCTGTACAAACTTATAAACAGAGCTATAGGCCCTGCTTCAGAAACTTTACAATCTAAGGAGAAGAGTCGATATACAACAGGTGGTTACATTAGCATGGTGAGTCCACGGGAAGAATGAGATGAAACTGGTCAGCATGATAAGCGGTGTGGTCACAGCTCACCAGCTGCCTAACCATGGCTGAGATTTATGTTGGCAGAAAAGGGTTTTAAGGAGGGATTGGAGGGAGGAAAGTGAGCCGGCTTTGTGGCATTTGCAGGGAGATTCATGCCTAAAGGGAAGCATGGGAGAAAGCATAAATTTCTAGTAGTATTAATAAATATACATTGAATTTTTGTTGGCCTCAGATGTGGAGTGAAATTCAGATTACGCAATTGAGTTTTCCCTGTCAAGTATGGCCAGAAAACCTGTCTTGTCCTCTCCCCTGCACTGGTGCTAAGGTCGGCAGGGGGGGTGTCTCTCAGAGGTGTGCGTGCCACTCACCGGCTTGCAGAGTTCACACAGCAGGGCCCCTTGCTCAGATCACCTCCTTGGATCTGTTCCAACTTGCAAAGCTGAGTTACAGGTGGGGAGGCGAAGCAGCAAAACAAAATCAGAAACTGATCCTGACTCAGTTAAGATGCTTTGGAGATAAGAAGATGCAATGAGTTTTACTTGCGTTTTGCACACCGTGAGGAGGTTGCCAGGAAGGTCTCTCTTTTTCTGGCACATAAGGCGGGCTAGTACTGGCAGGGTAACATTGTAGAGAGGAGGTAGAGAGAGATTCCTAAAAATACAGCCTCACTGTGACAAATATCTGGATTGGAAAGCTCTGTTGGAATTGCTATCTCCCCATGCTGGCATTAATGCCTCCCAGTGACCTCTCCTTTCCAAAAGTAAAAAAACCCCAAACCCCAAAACCAACACACAAAAAAATGGATGATGGGTCCATCTCAAATCATGTAAAAGGAAAATGACTTTCAAACATTTCCAGCACATTTTCCCAGCCAGCGCTAGGAGCAGCAGGCACTGTCCCATAGTGGCATGTGGAATTTCTTAACCCTTTCTCTTGAAGATCCGAGGTTGCCACCTTTCACAATATTGGGGGTTTCTTTTGCCCCCGCCCCCTCCTGGAGTTCAATGAGTAAGTGAGAATCTCAACTTTCCTTAAAAAAAGGGGGCTATGTTTCTAAACTTCATGATTGTGGAGAAAACTGGAAAATGTAAAGGCTACAACACCGGAAGGCAAAGAGAACCCCTCTCCCTCAACACATTTATTTCATCTGGGATTAACAATATAGGAAACCCAACTAATTTATAAGAACATAAGAACGGCCCTACTGGGTCAGACCAAAGTTCCATCTAGCCCAGCACCCTGTCTTCCGACAGTGGCCAATGCCAGGTCCTCCAGAGGTACCTGAACAGAACAAGGAATCATCAAGTGATCCATCCCCTGTCACCCATTCCCAGCTTCTGGCAAAAAGAGGCTAGGGACACCATCCCTGCCCATCCTGGCTAATAGCCATTAATGGACCTATCCTCCATGAACTTACCTAGTTCTTTTTTGAACTCTGTTATAGTCTTGGCCTTCAGAACATCCTCTGGCAAGGAGTTCCACAGATTGACTGTTGTGTGAAAAAATACTTCCTTTTGTTTGTTTTAAACCTGCTGCCTATTCGAAAAAACTCCCTTTGCAAGATCTCCGCATGACACAGGCCATCAGTTTTAAGATCAGAGTTCCCTTTGAATCGTTCCATCTGTCTGTGCACTGACTAACAGGTACATTAATCTGTCATCAAATTCCCATTTGGGGGGATCCTTTACCAGTAAGCACTAACCCAAATAATTCAGAGTGTCTGAACTTGTTACCGCCTTCCTTCTGTTCTGACTGATGATATGTCAAGCAGAAAGAAAACAGCTTAATATTTTCACAAGCTTGGTTGATTTCTGAAATTAACTAACAACAAGAGGATTGTTTGAACTAGTAAAAGAAGTAAATATGTCAGTAACACCAGAGACTACAACACCCCTTCTGATGTCTTCATTTATACTGTTATCCCAAGTATCCTATCAGTTTCTACAGACAGGCACAGCTGAAATTCAAGTCTAGATTTCAAATGCCCCAAGTATTGGTATGTTCAGAGGTAGGTTATTGATTTGCTCCATTATAGAGATGCACTGTGTGCATTTATTGTGCTCTGTTATTATCTATATTTCACTACTATTACTAGCTTTATTCGTCTCAGACATGACTGCATTGCTCTTAGGACTGATATGTCTGATTAATTCTTTCACCTTTGTTACCACTTCAAATATAGTCCAATTTGGTGGCCCTTAAAGTCATTAGCTTATCATGGCTATTTGGAGGCTAGTGATTTGATATCCTCTATAAATACTAGAGCTGATTGGAAAATGGGGGACTGGTAGGGGAAGATCGTATGGAAAATTATGACAAAAACAAAACGAATTTGGTTTTCACTGAAATTTTCAAGGGCAAATTTCACCTTTTTATGAAAAGAAAATGTTTTGGCTGAAAACTTTTCAGTTTCCATTGAAAAAATCAAAAATTTCCATGGAAAACAGACTCTTTCCAAGAATATTTCATTTAGTCAAAACCCCAATTTTCCATTGAAAAGAGGTTTTGACTATAGCTGCCTGGGGATCAGAAGTTCCATTCATGAAGGATTTCAAGATTTTGAAATTTGTCTTTGTACTGAATAGGGGCAAAGGCTGAACATTTCAAAATTCTCCATGAAGGAAAATTCTGGGGGAAAAAAAAATCATTTGGCTTGAACAAAACATTTCATTTCAGTTTAGACTTTCCCAGATTTTAAAAACATTGAAAACAGAAGACGTCTCAAAACAAAACAGCCAAATGTTTTCTTCTGAAAATGCCAAAATGGGATGTTTCGACCCCATTCAGAATCAGGGCTTTATTGTGCTGTTTGCTGCATGGGCTCACAGGAATGGACAGTCACGGCCTGGAAGAGGTTATAATCTAAAAGACACCAAACAGAGCACACACGGTGACGCATCATGGGCCTCAAATCTGAGCTTGTGTGTCCCTAAGCAGTGCCCAGACTGCAACTGCTACCTGACAGCTCTTTGAAACCAGCACGGGAGGGGGCTAGTGGAAAACTGGCCCCTCAGAGCTCTGCCTACAAAGCTCCCAATTGGAGTAGACATCCGGCCCCACTGTTTGGCCCAGATGCACTACTCAAAGCAGAAAGAGGTGCAAGAAGTTGTCCGAGCAACTGGTTGAACTCCCAACTTGCTGCTGTACTGTACTCCTACCCCAGTCTTGACCCTCTGTGTGACTCCTGACACTGATTCTCGTTCAACCTTTGGCATGACTCCTGACCCAGACTCTGGCCCCGACCTTTGGTGCTATCCTGAATCTGACTTTAGTTCCTGGCTTTCACTAGACCTGACTGCCCACGCTCCATCCCTACACATGCAAGTCAACGGTCAAGGTGATGGTTGGCAAATGGCATGTTAGTTACCGTGTGGTTATGTTGTTATGTGGGGTTGGGAGAATGGAAACGACAGGGGAGTGATATGAGGAATGGGGTGGGAAAAAAGAGGAAGAGAATGGACATTGGGTGGAGGAGTGAGGGCAGGAGGACGGAAGGGAGGAGTGCAGTACAGAAGGCAGGGAGAGAGACTGTCAGGGGAGAGGACTGGGAGAAATAGGGTGGTAAGAGGCCTTGACAAACAACTGCGAGGCACAGTCTTGCAGAGAGGAAGATGATCAGCTGATAGCTCTGGTTCTGTTCTGTAGCCTCCCACTCTACAGAGCTCCCCAAACCTCTTGGTGTGGTTGTTTTGTGACTTATTTTCTGTGGGCCGCACCCCAGACATTTCTTGGAGCCTGTTGTCTGGGGCAGTTTCGAAAGGCAGAACTGCCACAGCCTATTACAGAAGAGGACATACCTACACATGAGTTCTCTTCCTCTCTCTCTTGTGCAAACTTTTCTTTGGTTCTTTCTTGTTGGGTTGGTATTCCCCACTTCTTGCCCCCCTCCGGGATCTAAACTAGATCAACAGATTCAAAGGCCAGAAAGAACCATTGTCGTCATCTGCTCTGACCTCCTGGGTAGCTCAGGCCAGAGATCTTCCCCAAACTAATTCCTCAAGCAGATTTTTCAGAAAAACATACAATCGTGATTAACCAAAAAGTCATGCAGAAGGAAAAAGTCTGTTATTTGTGCATGGAAATCCATAACACACGGCAGAGGTGACCAATATAATAAATAAAAATGATTTTGAAAGCATTTGAAGAGTAGTTTGGTATGTCCGGAGCAGCCGTCATGCATGCTGTTATTTCAAGGCTGAGAAACACAAATGTGGTTTGAAAACTCTAGTGAATGGCCGCAAGTTTTGATGTGCTTGGTGGAGTAGGTACGTGGTTTGGCTTTAATATTTTGGTCTTCAGTGGCTAATCTGATGCCTCTTTACGGAGCAAAATGAAACCTGCTTTCGCAGGAGGGAGGATTGTTTACGTATGAGATGCAAGGCACTGCCTCTCGGAAAACCAACACAGGCTGGCCCAAGAATTACACAGTTTCCCAATGACATAATTAGTCTTTTTTCTGCCTGGTTGCCTAATATGTGGTTAGGAAATTCAATCCATGTGGGCTGTCTTGTGTTTAGCATCACTGAGATTATCACATCGGAACTGGGTAACTTTCTTCCGGAAGATCCTTCACCTGACCTATTTTAATCAATCCCCATAGCCCTGACCCAAACCTCCATTCAGTTCTCCAGCCCCAGTCAACAACCTTTTCCAAGGCATGGATCATGCTGGATAAAGGATCCTCTCAGGTCTTAGGCAATAGGGTCTTAAGGCTAGCAGGGGTATACCCTATTAGCCAAGATGGTCAGGGATGCAACCCTAACCCTCTTAGGCTATATCTACAATTAAAAACCCAGGGCAGGCCCATGCCAGCTGACTTGAGCTTGTGGGGCTCAGGCTGTGGGGTTTTTTAATTGTGGTGTAGACGTTCAGGTTCAGGCTGGAGCCTGGGCTCTGGGACCTTGCGAGATGGGAGATGCTGCAGCCCGAGTTTGAACATCTACACAGCAGTTAAACAGCCCTGGAAGCCCGAGTTAGCTGGCATGGGCCAGCAGCAGGTGTCTAATTACAGCGTAGACATACCTTAACTGACAGATGCTGCGACTGGATGTCAGGGGACGGATCACTTGAAGACTGCCCTGTTCTATTCATTCCCTTTGAAGCATCTGGCGTAGGCCACTGTTGGAAGACACGATACTGGCTGGGATGGACCATTGGTCTGACCCACTATGGCCGTTCTTACGGTTTGATGATGTCTCCTATTGAAACACTTTGCTTTTTGAGGCAGACTCTCCCAAAGGGCAAAGTGTCCCACTGCGGACTGCAAGGGGGCTGAAGGAAGAAAGGGAGGCCAAGTCCAGGATTTAAAGGGTTGTTGGGTCTCAAAACATCTCTGAATGAGCAAATGTTCACATCGCAACTACCACCATCACAGTCATCTCTCTGCTGTCACTAGTCGGATCAGCAGATAAGCCAAGGACCGAGTTTGTGTCTGAACTTTCCCTTTGGGGAATGGAGCCCAAGTGGAAGAGAAAATGCAACTGAAGGAAATTGTAGCTGACATTCCTATTTATTTTGTGCCTTTTATCCCAAAAGCAGTCATGTAAAAGAGGGGTCTGAGCCCACAAAACTTTGCTCACATGTGTAGTGCTTACTCCTGCAAGTAGTCTGTGGAATTACTTGCATGAGCGATGGTTTGCAGTATTAATCCTATTACAGAAGGTGTCTGGCAATGCTTTATAGCTAAGTCTGAAGAACAGTTTCCATTCTACGCTCCTATTTTCTACATCCTTTTCAACTTTCTAAACTGTTCACTTTTTAGGCTGAAATTTTCCAAGCTTGGGCTGTGTGTGAATGCGAATTTTATTGGAACGCTTGAGCAAGACCGCTTCTGCCTGCATGGAAAGAAGTGGGGGGAGCCATGTCGTGCTTCAGGGGTGCCCGTGGATCACTGCAGGGTCAGATTGTAACCACCCCAACCTCAAATGCACATCAGTGCATTATGAGGTCTGAATTGGAGCTGTAATTTCTTCCAAAGCATCACGACTTGATTGTCAGATGGTCTGTGTGGCTGCTGTGGGGACTGAAGATCTTAAGCTCCATCAGAAGCATGGCTTACCCTGTCTCATCTACATGTTCCCTTGCAATTGAAGGGCATTGTAGAGCGAAGAGTTGATCTCATTCTATTAAAATACCTGGGGTCCTTTGTTCCACCTTTGAGGTTTCATGCCCCCCCACTACATCGGACAGTGACTGGGGAAGCAGTTGGTTGCCTTGCCCTTTCCCAAAACAAATCTTTCCGAATCTCTCTGCATGTTCTTTTTCTGGAGCAGCAGAAAGGTAATGTTTGATCTGCCCAGCCACTGATAAATGCAGCATCTAATGCTAGGACTTTCATAGAACATAACCCGCCTCCAGGAAGAAAGGTTTATTTAAAATTTCGTCTGGTGATGCCCCAAAGCCTTTGTGTCGGGAGAGCTCTGGTTTACTGCTGGCAAACCCTGCACTGAGGTAAACTCCCGGGCTGCACTTGGCTCACAGTACCTTTCAAAGAGTCACTGCTAACGTTGATTTATTTAGTGGTCGGGGTGGTAGATTTTGGAAGAGGCAGGAGGAAATGCTACAGAAGCTCTCCCTTCCTGTTCATACACAGCTGCGCTCCTCCGAGACCCAGCTGTCTTCATCGGAGGGCCATCAGCCCTACCAGAGGTCCATCACAACCAGTGTTTACAGGCATTCCACACAGGCTACCAATGTGTGGTCAGAAACTATTGGAGAAGAAGCAAGTGAACTAAGACAATTGCATCCAGTGGGATTCATTCTCTCCTCTGCCCCCGGAGCCGCAAAACTGCGCTGTTATCAGATGTCACACAGGCACCAGAGCTGGCTAAGTAAGAATAATGGGAGACTTGCTGTCTTGTGTTACCTTACACTGCAGCCTCTGCAGGAGCCTTCCTCTGGCTGATAAGCAGTATTCTGCTTGAAGGCAGAGTCTGGGGATCCTGTGATACAGATGTACACCTGCACAGCCCAGCACCCTGGCAGCAGACGATGTCGTGTGAGACATGTTGTGTTAAGACAAGGCTCAAGAAATCGTTGGCGCTCGCATGGGCCAGAACAATTAACTCTGAGTTGGGCACCATTTGTATTAATATCAACACCTGATTGGGCAGTGATTCTTATTCTGTTATCTAGTGTCTAGGAGTCAGAATCCTCAAGCTCTGTCCTTGGCTCTGTGTTGCCTCTCTATGGAATGCTGAGTTCAATGCCTAACCTCTCAGTACCTCAGTTTACCTCTCTGAATAAAGGAGCCAATCACTCATACCAGGGCTGTTGGGAGGGTTGATTTAGGAAGTGCTTTGAGATACTCAGCTGCTGTCACATCCCGTGGGAATAGGCGTGTTAGAAAAACAGACACAGATAGAAGGCTGTGTATGCTAGTGAGTTAGCTGAATTTGCATCACTGTGCAGATATGGTGACTATTACAAGGGCCACGTTTAAAAAAAAATATCCATGGATCCTGACATTTGGGGATTTTTGCATGCAGATGAGCTTGGAGGTCAGGGGGAAGCTGCCGAGGGGAGGCAACCCAAGGGATATGATGATAAAAGCTCCGACAAACTATTGTCCAACGGTTCTCCTTGAGAAAGGCTTCGTCACCTCCTGGTCACTTCAGCAACTCAGAGTACTTTCTCATCTCACACAAGGACGGTCGATGTACAACTTAATTCCACAATGCGTGTTCATAGATACTAAGGTCGGAAGGGACCATTATGATCATCTAGTCTGACCTCCTGCACATCGCAGGCCACAGAATCTCATCCACCCACTCCTGCGAAAAACCTCTCACCTATGTCTGAGCTATTGAAGTCCTCAAATTGTGGTTTAAAGACTTCAAGGAGCAGAGAATCCTCCAGCAAGTGACCCGTGCCCCATGCTACAGAGGAAGGCGAAAAACCTCCAAGGCCTCTTCCAATCTGCCCTAGAGGAAAATTCCTTCCCGACCCCAAATATGGCGATCAGCTAAACCCTGAGCATATGGGCAAGATTCACTAGCCAGATACTACAGAAAATTCTTTCCTGGGTAACTCAGATCCCACCCCATCTAACATCCCATCACAGGCCATTAGGCCTATTTACCATGAATATTTAATTACCAAAATGATGTTATCCCATCATACCATCTCCTCCATAAACTTATCAAGTTTAATCTTAAAGCCAGATATTTCAGGCACACTTAAATCAACTCCTCTACCATGGTTACCTGTTCTCGGCAATATTGCTCCACTCAGTGTTCATAGAGATGAACACATAACAAAGCTCATGAAGAAATTGTGTCATATGCCATATATATTGTTAACTGAAGACTTGTTTAATCCTCCACATGGTAGTCTGTCCTCAAGGCACCCACTGTGGATAAGTTTACTAGGTGAGGGATTTATGGTAGAGGATGTGTGGCGAGCTTCATGGTCCACAGAGAAGGTGACAAATAATTATCTTGTCTCTGACCCCACTCAACGTCAGCCGAGGTTTGATTGACCGTGAAGGCAATGGAGCCTTCTGAACTGGTTTCGTACTGGGCATGGAATTTGTTCTGCAGTAGAATTTTGGTGGCATTTTAGAGACGCTGTGGGCAGCCACAAACCATGACATACACTGTTGAGGACTGCAAAAGGACTCAACTTCCAGGAGGTCTTCGTGCCTTGAGCATGGTTTATAAGAACGCTATGGCTTGGCTTGACTGGATGACGTATGCAATAAATAAAATAAACTTCCTGATCTATCCAAGTGGCTAAGAAAGGGCCCAGTTCTGAGAGCCCTTTGCATTCAGAACTGCCCCAGCCCCTGCACAGTCATGCTGCCAATGGGTGGGGAATCATTTAGCAATGTTTTAGAAAGTCCATCCTTGCCAGCTGCCATTTGCTGCACCTCAGTGGCAGGCCTGCCACATCCTTCTCTGGCAGAGTCTAAACCTCTAAACTTTCACTGGCATAAAATTAAGAGGCTTCTTTCCAGCCTGTGGACTCCAAAGCCCCAGTAAAGACCCAATCTACACCCACTGACTTCAATGGCAAACCTCCCATTGGCCTTAGCAGGAGATGGATCGAGTCCTTGGTCAACATCAGATTCTTACTGACCAAATTGGCATCATGTACCATGATAAACCAAGCCAGGGAGTCACTCACATTTCAGGAAGACGTGCTATATTTCACGTTGTATCCATGGTGCTGTTGACTGCACACATTAGAAGACTCTGTTTTAGGGCTTGTCTACACTATGCATTAATCTCCGCTAAAGGCGTTTAAATTCTCATGTGCACGAATGGGTTGCACACTAGCTAATGGGCCCGCATGGACCCTGCTGGTGCACACAAAGTTCCCTAATGCGCAGTAATATAGTCCCATTTCAAATAGAACGACATTAATATGCACTAGGGAACTTTCAGCGCTAGGATGTTGCACACAAGGATTTACACCCCTCTAGTGTGGACTAATGCACAAAGCAGTCAAGCCCTTAGGTATGGATTTATCACTTTCCCTCACAAACTTGCTATTTTCTGGAGCTGTGTCAAGCAAGCTGATGGGCTGGTGAGAATAACCTGATTTCAGGTCCTATAACAAAGTCAGAACGTGAGCCGAGTTGAAGGAAAGGTTTGTTACTGCCAACAAAACTCTCCAATGAACTTGGGCTGCCTTCTGAGGAAACCTGGGGCAGATTTCAAGAAAACCTGGGCTGATTTATGGATCTGAGTGACAACCAAGCAGGCTCAGCAGAATGGAACAGTATCAAGTCCCACCTGCAAAGCAGGTGAACTTGGTTAGCAACATCTGAGTTTAGCATTGATTTGTTTTGAAATGCACAATAAAGCTCAGGGGTTAATGAGACCATCTGAAATAAAATGGTGGAAAGTCTACATAGGAGCCCCTCGGAAGGTATTAAACCCAGTGGTTTTCAACCTTTTCCTATACCAAGATCCTTTCTCCCATCCACCCAGGATTTAAGCCAGGACTCCACTCTGTTTAGTAGAGCATTGTGGGAAGTCTGTTTGTGTATTCTTGGAGGTGGTGGTGGTCATGAACCTCTGCCTTAAGCTGTCCAATTTCACACAGATATAGGGCAAATTCTGCCCTCCATTCCACCCATTGACTTGAGCAGGACTGCCCTAATATTGATGACATAGAGAGAGAGTAACTGAGAGCAGCTTTTGACCCTAATGTTTTTCCAGTGTGTTTACTCTCTTAAATGTACATTGCAAATGCTAATCCCCAAAAGTGCAGCTATGGAAATCTTTGTCCATGTTCATCAGCATCATCAACCAAATGGAAAGATGGAGGTTCTCCAGCATGATGACAATGGAAAAATGTGACTTGATGTAAGAAACATTTGGAAGGCAGCTTTATTGTCAGGAGGGTAAAGACCCACCCGCTGCTTGGAAAGTTGGGACAATCTCTCACTTAAATAAAGAGGAGCGGCGAGCAAGTTATCCAAGAACTGGGGAAACCTGACCAAGGTCCATGAGGATTTTAAGTTGTGGGATTGTTTGTTGTTTGACTTTAGTCACACCAATTCAACAGAGAGGTTGTGCTTTTAAAGGGAATAATTGGCAGCTGGATTGTTAAGAGTCACAAGTCTCCTTGGTGTAACGCCATTGAATTTAGTCCATCCTGTCTTATTTAATGGATAGATGATATGCAATGCCATTTGAATTTTATTGCAGTTCTTTAGGATATGGAATATTGTATGCTTGCTGATAGCTTTTGGCACTAACTACTGGAAAATAAAAATTTTAAAATACAAATAATACATATTAAAGAGATGACTCTGACAATCATCATAATCATCTCTCTCCTCTGCCGGTTTCTGCAGGGTTACTCATTCGGAGTTATTTTTCACACATCGAAAAGGCTGCATTTATCTCATGCTTGAATGAGACACAATTCGATCTGATCCAGATCATGATCTTCCCAACGTGTGTGGGGTGAGGACTGGATCCAGGGTTCTGATTTGGCTCATGTTAAAGGTACGATGGTGGCCCCATCTGCAATGCTTGAATCTGGAAAGAGGTTCAGACTGCAAACATCCGAGAAGCTTGGACCCATCTCGAGTTTGCACCTCAGAAGTGTGAGCGTTCCAATGCCTGTGACACGGTGGGGAAGATGTCCCAGCAGAGCAGCTGCAATGCCAAGTCCAGTTGAAATTGGAGCTTAGTGTATTCTAGGTAATGGGGACATGCTTCCAGCAAAGGCTGGAAACTTGGTACATCCACAGTCAAAATCCTTGTGTGTTTCCCAGAGGGCAGAATTAGCGAAGACCTGGGAGAGCTTTCTGCTTAAATGCATTGGCCATATGTGAAAAATATACTGCATCTAAAGCCGGCCAAGTGAGAAAGCAGAGCAGGCCAGGTTGACAAAGATGCAATAACTAGACAAAGGACCCAGCTAAAGAAGGTATTGTTAGGGCAACACATTGTCCTCCATCTTCAAATCACCCTGGTGGAGGTTTCTAAGAAAACTCAAGATAGCCCGATTGGTCTTGTTTGGTTTGCTTGATTTTCTACAATTAACCCTCTCCCCAGGTGAAATATTTTGGGTAGATATTACAGTTGGCTTTTTATTTATGTAAGTCTTGTTCATTTCAGATGTTTATGAACAAATATAACTGGTTTCTTTTTGCTTAGAAAAATGATTAGACTTATGGAGTTTTCATTCATCACATGGAACATTTACAGCTAGGCTGGACCAAGCACTAAATGATCTTGCACGGGGTAGGGAGAGATAGATAACGTGACCTAGAAGGTCTTTTCCATCTCTGGATACATCAGATTCTATGATACTATGCAGAAAGGAACAGAGTAGCAGACGTGGGGTCCCTGGGAGTATTTGGACAATTCTGGGGAGTTCACAAAAATGTGGATGAATCCTCCAAATAGGTCCTATGATGATTCGTCCAAACAGAAAGTGCATTATTTGTTATTCACTAGAGTTGACATGAACAGTTTCTGAATGTGTAAAACAAGATTTGTAGGTGCCCCATGGCCCCTTGTGGTGCTCCCTAGGCTGGCGTAATGGGTCATGGGGAATATGGAAGCCCCTTCATCCTGGGGAAGACCCTCACTGCAGGGTATGTTCTGGGGAGGCAGGTTGGGGGCAGGATGAGTTGAGTGGCCTGGACTTTCTGACTACGTGGAGATTCTTCATCCTTGCCCCAGCCTGTTAAAGCAGGGATACAAGTTAGGGAAGCCCTGAGAGCTATCCTCACTTGCACTGGGAGTGAAACCAGCTCCCTGTGGCCACTGAATAAGGGAGGTACACACCCTCTCCCCTCTGTCCCTCTGCCAGTCCTAGCACCGGCAGAGGGATGAATGTTATCTATAATTTGAAAATTATTCCTTGAGGCTCTTTGGTGAAATCTTCCAAACAATGAACTGGAAGAACTGGCGGAAGAATGATTCACTAACCACAAATGGGACCAATTTTGTACTTGATGTCATAGAATCATAGAATCATAGAATATCAGGGTTGGAAGGGACCTCAGGAGGTCATCTAGTCCAACCCCCTGCTCAAAGCAGGACCAATCCAGCTTGTTTCCCTTAGGAGACTGTTCCGTGGTCTAATAGATCTACACATTAGGAACATATTCCTCATCTACAGATGACATTTGCCTTTATTTAATTAGATTATTCTTAATTTGTGTCCCTTTTCTCCCAGTCTCACATTCAGTTCCTCCCTTTTTGGTGTTTTACACCTTTCAAATACCTGAGCATGTTTATCACATTCCACTGCTCCTTTGAATGTTAGTTGACCAAGTTTTGTCTTTTTAGTTCTTCTAATTTTTCTGTGTGCTGGAAACTAAAAACCTGGTGCTATGGTTTATTAGCACACCACCCCCTCTTGTTTTCCCCATGTTACTTACTTATGCTAATTGGTCAGGTATTAAACAAGCACAACAATTAATAAGTGGTTTAATTGGAATGGGAAAGAAATAATGTACTGCCGATTTTACTCACCCACACAAGTGTACAGAGCAAAAAAAGAAAAAAAAAAGAATGAATCACAGTTTAGAAGACGTGTTTTCATCCATTCAGTATGGCAGACTCTTGGGCTAACACTTACTTGACTGTACTGTAGGGCATGGTATGTACTTAAAGTGCTTTGAAGATAAAAATGTGCTATATAAGTCCTCAGTGCTATTATTGTTAAAGGGAGTGGAGAGGAAGGGAGAGATTCGGGTCACACTGTGCGTGAACTAAGGGCTCCATGGTGAGCTCAGGTCTGGAATAGCTAGTGTTCAAATGGGCCATCCTTTGAGAAAGAGGAATCTCAGCTCACCTCAGGTTGCCTGGGAAATAAGAGTAAAACACACAGGGAATGTGTTGTCAACGTAGCAAGGTAGGTGGAAGGCTGTCCTCGGGTTATGGAACTAATATAGGATTTGCAAGACTTGCACTTAATTCCCAATTTTAATCTGCAGTGCCTTAGTTCCCATCTATAAATTGCAGATAACAACTCTTCATTTGTCTGACTTGCCTATTTATGGATATCAGTGGGCTCTGTCTGACACCCTGGCATTATCAACTCCCCTGGGCATGGAGTGTCTCTCACTCCTGTATATACGGCATCGAGCACAATCGGGCCCTGATCTTGGTTGCTACAGAAATAAACTATAGTAATAAGCAAGTGTGAGCCTAATCCTGGTGTAAATCTGGAGTCATCACCCTGGAGTGAGTGCAGCTATCTTGATTTACACCAGCTGAGGGTCTGGGGCATAGCTGTTAAACTGGTGTAAAGTGAGAGGCCAACCCGCCCTCAGATCTGACACTGAAAATGGAATAACCTGTCCAATAACATCAGTTGCTGCCTCAGCAGCACTGTCTGGCCCTAACTAGATCCTGCTGTTTATTTGTACTTAGGAGTCTTAGTCATGGACCCCATTGTGTTAGGAGTGGCACAAACACAGAACCGAAAGACGGTCAGTTGTCCCCTCATCCTGAATGAGGAATGCTGGAGATGTAGCCTGGAAAACACTGCAAGGTGGGATTGTTGAGCAAGTCGGAACAGCTCAGGGATCTGTCAGCCTGAAAGACACACACAAACACTGCCTCTTGGGCCATCAATCAGTCTGTCATGGCTGAACAGGCCTGGGCTGTGTCGGGGCCTGTACCAGCACAAGGAAGGGTTTAGCTCACAGACCCGGGGTATCTGGCTTGACAGTTTAGCAGATAATGAATCAAGTGAGCTGCAGAAAAGAACCGTAGTGGTGAGGAGGTCATTGGGAAGGGCCAGGATGGTGACCCTACTTCAGACTCTCTCACTGCCTGCACCTCTTTAATTAAAAACACCCTCGGACCCATCTGCCTCCACATTAAAACCAGTTCACCCTTCCCTTTGGGGCTGAGCAGTGGCAGTGGGTCGAGCACTGGACTGGAACGCAGGGGAGCTCAGTTCTAGTCCAAGCTTTGCCGTTGGACTGCTGCAGGACTGTGGGCAAGCCGCACCACCCATCTGGGCCTCAGTTTTCCCATTTGTAAAATGGGGATAATGATCCTGGGCCTCCTTTGTAAAGCACTTTGAGATCCACAGATGAAAAGGGCTAGATAAGAGCTAGGGATTATTATTGTAATCTATTCTTTATCCTGCGCCTGGCACAGAAAGAGCAACAAGTGTCCAACTACAACTGACCCCGCTGTATCAAGCCCCATCGGATTCTCCACCGGAGCTATCACCTATAACTCCCCCTGAGCAGAGTCGTCTCCTCAATCACATCTACCCAAACCCGGGAGATGAATGCTGCAGGGATCAGCTTTTCCTGTTACCGCAGGAAAAACAAATCAAAACATGTTTCCAAAAAAGCAAGGCTTAAACTCAGACAGAACTGTCTGGAGCAGAGCTTCGGTAAATATTTTTAAACCTATGGGAGCCCCGGCATCTCCTGCAGGGCAGAAGTCCCGAGCCCCGGAAGAAACTCTGAGTCCCGGTACACCCTGCTGAGCAGAAGCCCCAAGCCCCAGCACGCCCCGTGGAGCAGAAGCCCCAGCAAGCCCTGTGGGGCTGAAGCCCTGAGCCCTGGGGCTCCGGGAAATACTCAGGAAGAATTTAAGCCCTGCAAAACCCCTGTAACAGGGTGGCTTGCCCCTTTAAGGGTTAAAGGTCTGGGGGCAGCCAATTCTAATGACAAAACAGGCATCAGGTGATTCCTCTGTAAGAGCATCAGGAAGCTGCAGAGAGGGGGATGCACAGGGAAAGACAATCAGAGGAAGTTGTGGTAGAAACCACAGACAAGCTGCAGTGAGCTGGTGGTTCTTGCAGGAGACCCTTGTGCAGGAGGAAGGGTTCGGGCCTGGAAGCCAAGCTGGAGGGCTGAAGAAGGCTGAGGATGAGGGAGAGCAGATTCCTTGGAAGTACCAAAAGGTGCCAGCCTGCTAGGGCTAAGAGGGGCCTACCAAGGCTAGGAAGAACTGCAGAGACCTGGCTTGGCTGAGAGGCCAGAGCACCAGGACTGAGTTTTGTTTTGTGTCCTAGGTCAGTAAATTAAACTCTTGGAGAAGGGTCCATTACTGGACAGAAAACCTGTGTGGAGTACATTTCAGAAGCCCCTTGGAGAAGGAAACTGAGGCAGTCTGCCTGTAGCATGACTTCAGGTGGCAACCGGGAAGTCGTTTGCCCAGGAACAAAATGATATAAAGATATGCAAGGCATTTTGGTTCCTCCCTAAGGATAATCTAAGGCTCATGGAAGTCAGTGGGAGTTTATCAGTGTGTTCCCATATTCTTCATTTATCCTTTGGGAGAGGAATGGCCCTCTGGAATTCTTTGCCCGGGGAGGTGCTGGCCGGGTTTACATTGCTAGGAGAATGCAGATAATGGTATTTCAGCGGATATAACAAGTGATCAAGTAGAACGCTGCAAAAACAACCCACTGCATGAAGGCCCACACCCAAAAACCTTACAGTAGCAGCTCAGCGCATAAAACCCAGCACACCTGGACAACATGGAGATCAGACAGGATAGTTGCTTCTGGCCTTAAAATCTCTGGCTCTATTAACACAACAACAAGCTAATTTGTGAAGCCCAACACACACGCAAACTCGGTCGTGACCCGCCCATGCACCCATCACATCACACCTAAGCAACCTTGCAATGACAAACCAACGTTGGCTGGAAGGAAATTACATTTCAGGACGGAGAGTTTAATCGGAGGCTTTAAAAGGATACGGGCAACAGGGACTGAAACAGAAATATTAGGAATCCCCAACAAAATCTTGCCCAAGTCATTTCTAAACTTTGTCTTGTGATTTTCTGGCCACTCCACCCCGGAGTCTAAAAAATTTGTATATACCGCTGCTGCTCTGAAGCAAGGCAAGGAGGACAACCAGAAGGGTCTGGCATGTGCATTGCAGAGCCAAAGTGCAATGCAAACATAATCAGATACATAGCCCAGGGGCGACATGCCAAACAGCTGAGCAGAGGAACAGATCTGATGCTTGGCCAGGGAAAGGTACCTAGTCCCATCTGTTGCTCTCAAGTCGAACACCACATCGTGGAGAACAGCATGGCAGCGGGGGTGGCTGGCAAAATGGTCACATCATGGAGAAAGTTAGAAAGGGCCCTTCCTTTTGCCTCCAACCACACAAGGTGGCCGAGATCTGTTGAGGAACTGACCAAGAGCAGAAAACAACCAAAACTGAAACCGAGCTCAGGACCAAAGCAGTCTCCCACCCCATTGAAGAGAAGTGGTCCCAACAGGAGGGACACTCATCCACAGAGTCCGTGACAGGATTACTTGGGCTCACTTTAGTTCTGCAGGGTTGGGGGAGACAAGTAGGCTGGTTGGGATCAATATACCCCTTTAAGATTGCAGCTGTCCTACCCTGAGCTGGTTACACTTGATTGCTTCCTGGGCGGTGCTGAGCATCTCCATGCAAGCCATGGTTATTGGGGAACGCTCAGCATCTTACAGGAATGAGTCCAAACTAAACGGCAGGGGCCTGGTCAGTATTTGGATAGGAGACCTCCGAGGACGAGCTGCTGGCAATGATGTTCATTTGGTGGGAACAGTTTGGGCGACTGTTACTCACATTGGGTGAAATCCTGGCCCTGATGGAGTCAATAGCAAAGCTCTGGTTGATTTCCACGGGGCCAGAATTTCACCCAATGAGAGCTTTTCTACGGAGTACATCCCAGCCAGAACTTCACCCCTTGAGTAATACGTCATTCATTGATTTCCATGAGATTGGACACAGAGCAAGGCGCTTCTCTGGGCAAGCAAGGGTCCCGGAGAGTAGAAATAGCCTCTGAAATATTGTGATTCCTCCTCATCTGCATACCGTCCCCCCGGTGGTGAAGTGTCACCATGCCAAATGTTATGAAGCAGTGTTATCGCCCTACAGAAACTTACTTTGGGGCCGTTGGAAACCATAAATGAATTGTGTTAATTTAACGGACATTGTTATTATTAATAGTAGAGTGGGCACAAATTGGGAGTGTAAATTGCATGGACAAACGGATGGCGCAGCCAGACTTAAAACAAACCCCAAAACAGGGTTTTTTAAACACTCCACAGGATCCACGAGCTCCTGATATTTTTATTCAATTTCTACTCAGCCCTTACTCATGGCGTCCAATGGAAATTTGGCTTGTGAAAGGGACTGAATTAAAACTGAGTAAGGATTTTAGGGCTCGGCCCTGAACGCACACAGCGGTCACTTGACTCAAGACGAGCATGTAGCCCCTTCTGGGGTGGAATGCGACAGGCATGCTGCACCATCAGTACTATCCCATAGCTTCTTGAGATGGATGGAAAGCCGAATTTCTTTCCTATTTGGAATGGCAGAGGGAATAGGAAGAACATATTTACCCATATTGGGGTTTGGCCAAGATAGCAGCAAATAATTCCCCTACTACTGGGTAAAGTGTCATAGGATCGCTAACAACCACGAGCGGTGAGGACCGTGGGCCTATATTTCTTTCAAAATTGGTACAATGCCTCCCAATGACCTTGTTGAGTCATTGGCTCAAGCCTGATCAAGGAGAAGGAGTGCCATCTACCGAATCACCAGTCTTCCCATGCTGGTCTTGGATCCAGTACTGACTAGGCCCATCCTGTTTTAGCCTACGAGATCTGATGCTTTTGCAGCCTGCTCTGGCATGGCTGTGAGCCATGCATAGAATTATGTCGACAGGATGGGCGGTTTCCAAGGAAAAACACACACAGCAAGAACCAGCTGAATATTTCCCTAAAGCAACAGGCACCGTTGCCAAGCGAGGCCCAGTAAAGCTGCTGAATGTACCAGGAAACATGCTCCCTTCCAATGTAAAGCTATAAAACAAGACATTAAACAGCGATTACGGTCAAAACAAAAGGGTGTAAAGTCTTTCCCTTGCTCTTATCCTGCTCCACACATACAGGGCGAGCATTAGGGAGATGCACCCCAGGCTCCTTGCACCATCAGAGCCATGGCATCCCAGCATGCCAGCCTGAAGCCGCCATTTTGGCCTGGCTTCTGTGGAGTAAGATGCCCATGGCTGTTTTTCAGAGCTGTGTTTTGCTGTGAAAGGAACATAGGTTAGGCAGATAATGTGTTACCATCTTCCAGGTGAGGTACTCTTGATCTTCTCAGGGTCACAGAAGAACCCATGACACTCCTCCCAGCGAAGGGGTGTTAACGCCAATGTCGTGGCCGTATTACAACGTAGGTAACAGTTGATGACTTCCGCCTACTTACGTTCCCCAGATGAGGCTTCAATTGGATGCAGAATCCTTCACCTCCAGCCCTACACTGATTGGGGAGTTGTTTGCGATGCCAAAGAGCTAGGTGGTGACAGGTGATCAGGAGTAGGTGGATCGCCAAGTTTCTCCCCGGAGTTGGCTGCATCCCAGCCAGTAGGTGAAGAGAAGCAATCACTGTGTGTATACTAATTTGATACCCTCCAAAGTGCTTTGAAGCTTGAATGAAGCGTTCTATAAGTCGATTATTAGATAAATAAATGCCAAGCTGTCTCCTGATAGGTTAGGAAAAACAGAGAGAACAGAGGGAAAAGCACTAAGTTGATTTGCCCCATTTTGCACTCCATATGGGTACAGCTAGTTGGCAATCAGAATTTCCATCCTGTAGGGATTCCTGACCTTTCAAAATCTGTTTTTGTTGAGACGAAAAGTTTAAACTTTGAAAATTATTGTGGAATGGAAATTCTGTAAAAAAATTGTGAAACTTTTCATTTTGCGAATGTCGCAACGTTTTGCTTTGATACTGGTGAATTATGATCATGCAAAATGTTGGCTATAATATACATGTAAACTATGAAATATATGAACTTTAACATTTTCAAATCGAATAAAATATAACAGTCACAGAAAGTTGAAATGAAATCGTCTGTTCTCATTTCGAATCGTTTCAAAATGTTGCCATAGAAAATTGCCAAGACTGGCCGCATTCCCGTGACACATTTGGATTTCGACAGAGCTGCCGGTTTCCCCTGGGGAAACTGTTTGTCAAAGATTTTTCCACTAGCTTAAGTTCTGGGTGGCAGAGCTGCACCTGATTCCACAGATGAGCGCCCAGCCTTCAGGAGAATAGCATCTTTTCCAAAGATGGTGCTGCAGATTAAGAGGAGGCAGTGCAGGGGCATTGAAAGACACTGCAGCAGGAATTCTAATTTTTTTTAAATGCAGGGCCAGGGTGTTCTGAGAACGTTTATCACCGTGGCTCTCCAAGGCCTGGGACGCATGCAGGCGGGGGCTGGGAAGGAGATTTGAAACCTCAAGTACCAGAGCAATCCCAGTGGAACAGAGCCATGATGCGAGCTGGGAAGGGAGGTGGGAGATCAAAGGATTTAAAGGGACGTGCGTACTGTCTTTGTTCACCTCACCTTGGGGCTGATTCAGTGTCGCTCAATGGCCTGCTTTGTGTCTGCTAGCCATGTGTGCCCCTTTCCCAACCTGGGGAATACCCATTCCCAGTGCAGGAGACCCCTATACCAGCCACAGAGCCAGCTCCACCAGCCCTGGGCTCAGGGTGTGGTGGGGCTCTCTGGGCAAAGCAAGGCAAAGTAGGCAAAGTGAGGGTAGACCAGAGGAGGGGTGTATGGGGCTAGGGCAGATGCGTCTTGGCTCTTCTGCACTATTGCAAAGCCCCACAAAGGTAACTAAAGTAACATGGGGAATAGGGGCTGATGCTGCCCTTGACTACAGGAGGTGCACCTCCTGTGTGCAGAGCAATGGAAGATTCAGTCTCGCCCCTTGTTTCTCTGACTTTGGTCCCTGCCCAGGAGTGATTTGGCTTTTGGGGGAGTCGGGCTGGGCAAGACTGAACAAAAATGGTTCATCCATTACTGCAAACTAGCATGGGGTGGGGATGCTTTCCCCATTAAAAATAATCATGACAACTTTTGGGGTGGGGTAGGGGAAGAAGGTTGAACTTTGGCACCAAAGACCATCCTTAGGGTGGGGATCTGCTTTCCAGTGTCCTAGCTGGTTCATACTGGGCTGAGTTATTGGGATCCCAGCTGGCAGATGGGCAGTAGCTTTCAATGTCAGTTAGAGCAGTGCAGGAAACATTCTTCTTGCCCCATGAGAGATTTTGAAGAATGTTCCCTTCCCAACTCAGAGCATAACATCAACATTTTCACAATCCAAAAAGCTGAAAAAAATATGAAACAATAAATGTATAGGGCCAGATTCTCCTTTTACTTACATCTATGTTATAGTGACTCGGAATAGGTTAGTATCGCTTTAAATAATGTGTGAACACTCTAGAGGTGCTCACTGGGTTCTATGGTCAGAAGCTTCAGGAAACCGGGGAGAGCTGTAACATGTGTGCAGCTAGGCCTGGAGTGATTGTGCATATTTAGTAGACATGGTTATTTGGTACCCAACTCTGCCCATGTGGTTTCTTCACATTCTTTTGCTGTGTAAATGATGTAATTCCATTGGGGACAATGGACTTAGATTGGAGTCAATGGACAAATTGGACCAAGTCCAGGGAAGAGTAACAAAAATGATTAAAGGTCTAGAAAACATGACCTGTGAGGGAAGATTGAAAAAAATGGGTTTGTTTAGTCTGGAGAAAAGAAGGCTGAAGGGGAAAATGATAATAGTTTTGAAGTACATAAAAGGTTGTTACAAGGAGGAGGGAAGTAAATTGTTCTAATTAACCTCAGAGGACAGGACTAGAAGCAATGGACTTAAATTGCCGCAAGGGAGGTTGAGGTTGGACATTAGGAAAAACTTCCAACTGTCAGGGTGGTTAAGCACTGGAATAAATTGCCTAGGGAGGTTGTGGAATCTCCGTCATTGGAGTTTTTTTAAGAGCAGGTTGGACAAACACTTGTCAGGGATGGTCTAGATAATACTTAGTCCTGCCATGAGTGCAGGGGACTGGACTAGATGACCTCTTGAGGTCCCTTCCAGTCCTGTGATTCTATAACTGAAACTATTGTAAGAGAGAGGAGAATCAGACCCAAAGCATGGGATTGAATTTCACCACCTTGGTTACTACACCAGAGGCTAATGGCCCATTGCTATCGCAAAGTGTTCAGTTTGTTACATCACACCCTGCATATCTTTAATTTGAAAAAAAATGGCTAGAGCTGAGGACAGGGGCTTTCATTTGACATTGAGAGACATAAGAAAGAGATCTGGGTCTTCAAGGAGGGGTAGGATGATGGACATGATTCCATTTAATAGCGATTGATTCTAAAAAGGTGCTTTTAAAAAAATCGTGCAACATATAATTAACATGGGGAACTGACAGCCTGGGGATGTTATTGAGGCAAATGGCTTAGTGAGAGATAAAGGAGGATTAAATACTTCATTTCTAGCAATAAGAACAGTAACCAGTAGCTACACCAGATAGGTTAAAAATTACAAGTGCCATCAATCCTCATACTTCTGGGCATTAGCTGGTTTGACTGGCAGCTTGAATCAAATTTCCTCCACACCCCATGTGCTACGAGTATTGTACAATTAGCCAGGTGCTTAGTGTGGGGCTGATTTCCCACTTCCCTCTCAAATCACAGCTGTTAACTGCTACTGCAGGCAAGATCCTAGACGAGCCCATGGCTTTTCTCCAATATGGCAGTGGCTATAGTTGTAAGTCCCGATTCTGGTTTCGCTTACACCCATTACACGCAGGTGTAAACTCATATGATGCCAGTGGTGCTAGTCGTGATTTACACTGGTGTGCAACCAGAATCAGTCCCATGGATTCTGCAAGCAAGTAGAATCAGGTCTAGGGGTTTTGTGGGCTTCTTTCTCCCCTCTGTACAAACTCTGCTCGGATGCTTGGGAGAGCGGGAGCTATCTATCATGGGCTGGGTGTAGCTCCCAGATTCTCCGCCTCCCAACCCAGTGCAAATTAAAGCTGCAGGAGGCATCTTGAAATTATATCACCGATGTAAGAGCGTGCCAGTGGAGAATCAGGTGTGATGGATCCTTGTTCAGCCATTCCTCTAACTTCTCATCCCCCCTGGCATGTCCCCTCTTGTAGGAAAAATCCTAGAAGAATATTGTATTTAAAACCCCACACATTACAAAGCTAAAGTTATACTTAAAATCACTCAGATGGCTGGACTTCTGGCAATGAAGAACTGAGAGTTTCTTATAACTCCCATTACCCCCCCACATTCAAACAGAACCTAGTTTCGGTTAGTCATTCGTGATGTTGAAAACCGGGGCTTTAAAGCTTCCCTCTTTCTTTTATGAATCCTCAGCACTGACAATCTAATTATGTGACCGTGCTTCCCTAAAAAGAAGTTTAACTGGAACATCTGCACAAGTCTTTGAAGAATTCTGTAGGCCTATTAACTGGCATTTTAACAAAAAGGGAGGGGTAGGGGGAAGAAGAGACATCTGGTTGTTATTTCCATTTTGATTATATTTATTCTACCTACCCTAGAAACCGAGCAAATCTACTGTTATTTTAGCCAACATGAGAGGAATATTCTACAATTGCTTTAGTGGATAAAATGAGTGATGAGAATCCCCGGAGGTTTGGGTCAAGCTTGGATATGTGATTAAAAGTTTGGATGCTTCTCTAAAGCCTACACCAAACTGTCTGAACCTCCTGAATCCGCAGAACAAGGCTGGAAGGACTGGGTCCAGAGTTTATCAACTCCAATCTATATCTCCCCCCATTTCAGATACTTCTGCTTCGATTCCCAGCCAGACCTGGAGAATGAATGGGAGGTTTGTGAAAAGAGGAGAGAAGAACACAAAGCAGAGCGAATACCAGTTCAGCTCAACGGATAGACAAGGGTACAGGAGGAAATATAGACTCCGTCCACTCTAGCTAGCACATTTGTCTTAGGGTTTTCTACAAGTCCATCATCTTAGGGTTTAAGCACCTTTCTGCGGCACGGGGGTCGGAAGCATGGGAGGTAGAGATGGAAATCACCTATTCAGTGAAATTTCAACCTGATCAAATGAATTACTTTCCCACGATGCCTGTGGCTTCCCCACACCAGGGTAGCTGGCCCATTAAATGAAATTGGGCTCGGTGCTCCTGTTCCAGTCCAGATGCGCCCTAGTTTGGTGGAATGAGGACGGTGAGTCCAGACTCCTGGGAGAGCGATAGAGGGAGAGCACAGCTAGGCTGAGAGCTTCAGAAACAGGATGCCCTTGAAGAAGGGAGCTGTGAAAGTTCCCTGGTTGAGCAATGGCGCCAGGTCAGGCTGGGGAAACAGGAAGGCCGCCCGGGGTCACCTCCAAACTTCCTGAAGCTGGAGAGCCATGGCCGGGAAAGACTGAAGGCTGAGAGGTGCAGAGGGAGATGCCTGCTGGCTAACTGAGCAGGAGAGGTGAAGCTGGAGGGCCAGAGAGGGCTGAAGGCTGGGGAACGATGGAGGGATGAGCCTGATGATGTCATCAGGCAAGTACTGGGACCCCAACTGGGAAGGAAACAGGGAAGAGAAACAGACCTGCTAGAGGGACTGAGGGGAAGTGTGGTAAGAGATACCGGAGCCATACCTGGAAGTGGGGGGCGGCGTGGTGAGAGATGCTGGAGCCATACCTGGGAGCTGGGGTCTGGGGAGAGATGCTGGAGCTGTACATGGCACTGGAATTTTGGGATGGATGTATTGGCTAGTGTGACAAAGTTCCTGCTCTACCTTGGTGGGTCTTGCGCTTATTGGCGGATTTGCTCGCCTTGGAGCTTCACAGCAGCCCTCAGCTTGGCCGTTTTTCTGAACCCACAGACCAGGTTGACTCCTCCTGTGTCTGACCAGGAGTTGGGAGGAGTTGGGGGGAACCTGGGCCCGCCTCTGTCTTCACGAGCAAGGTCAGCTCCCAAACTGCTGCACTGGGCAGCACAGCATGGGGAGGTGGTGACCAGCCCTCTGTGGAGAAAGAAGTGGTTCAGGACTATTTAGAAAAGCTGGACGAGCACAAGTCCATGGGGCCGGATACGCTGCATCCGAAGGTGCTAAAGGAATGGGCAGCTGTGATTGCAGAGCCATTGGCCATTATCTTTGAAAACTCATGGCGATCAGGGGAGGTCCTGGATGACTGAAAAAAGGCTAATGTAGTGACCATCTTTAAAAAAGGGAAGAAGGAGGTTCCTGGAAACTACAGGCCAGTCAGCCTCACCTCAGTCCCTGGGAAAATCATGGAGCAGGTCCTCAAGGAATCAATTCTGAAGCACTTAGAGGAGAGGAAAGTGATCAGGAACAGTCAGCATGGATTCACCAAGGGCAAGTCATGCCTGACTAATCTAATTGCCTTCTATGATGAGATAACTGGCTCTGTGGATGAGGAGAAAACATTACAAGGACGTGTTGTTCCTTGACTTTAGCAAAGCTTTTGACACGGTCTCCCACAGTATTCTTGCCAGCAAGTTAAAGAAATATGGGCTGGATGAATGAACTATAAGGTGGGTAGAAAGCTGGCTAGATTGTTGGGCTCAACGGGTAGTGATCAATGGCTCCATGTCTAGTTGGCAGCCAATATCAAGTGGAGTGCCCCAAGGGGTCGGTTTTGTTCAATATCTTCATTAATGATCTGGAGGATGGTGTGGATTGCACCCTCAGCAAGTTTGCAGATGACACTAAACTGGGAGAAGAGGTAGATATGCTGGAGGGTAGGGATAGGATACAGAGGGCCCTAGACAAATTAGAGGATTGGGCCAAAAGAAATCTGATGAGGTTCAACAAGGACAAGTGAAGAGTCCTGCACTTAGGATGGAAGAATCCTATGCACCGCTACAGGCTAGGGACCGAGTCGCTCGGCAGCAGTTCTGCAGAAGAGGACCTAGGGGTGACAGTGGACGAGAAGTTGGATATGAGTCAACAGTGTGCCCTTGTTGCCAAGAAGACCAATGGCATTTTGGACTGTATAAGTAGGGGCATTGCCAGCAGATTGAGGGACGTGATTGTTCCCCTATATTCAACATTGGTGAGGCCTCATCTGAAGTACTGTGTCCAGTTTTGGGTCCCACACTACAAGAAGGATGTGGAAAAATTGGAAAACATCCAGCGGAGGGCAACAAAAATGATTAGGGGTCTGGAACACATGACTTATGAGGAGAGACTGAGGGAATTGGGATTGTTTAGTCTGCGGAAGAGGAGAATCAGGGGGGATTTGATAGCTGCTTTCAACTACCTGAAAGGGGGTTCCAAAGAGGAGGGATCTAGACTGTTCTCAATGGTAGTAGATGACAGAACGAGGAGTAAGGGTCTCAAGTTGCAGTGGGGGAGGTTTAGGTTGGATATTAGGAAAAACTTTTTCACTAGGAGGGTGGTGAAACACTGGAATGCATTACCTAGGGAGGTGGTGGAATCTCCTTCCTTTGAAGTTTTTAAGGTCAGACTTGACAAAACCCTGGCTGGGATGATTTAGTTGGGGATTGGTCCTGCTTTGAGCAGGGGGTTGGACTAGATGACCTCCTGAGGTCCCTTCTAACCCTGATAGTCTATGATTCTATGATTCAAAGGTCCACTTGCAGGGCTGCCCTGAGGCCACAAAAGGGAGCCCACGAGGAGACCATGTTAACCAAAGGGTGAGTTCATACTTACCATTTTCAATCCCATAACAAGGTGTCACCCAGCTCATAACCGTATAGTTACCCTCTGGAACTCACTGCTACAGGAAGCCATTGAGGCCAAGAATTTAGCAAGGTTCAGAAAGGGATTGGACATGTCTATGGATAACAAGAATACCCAGAGTTGTCATAAATAAACCCAATAAGTTTTGGAAGGGACATGAAATCTCATGTTTTAGGGTTTATGCCAATCTCTAGCTTTTAAAGATCAGGAGGAAATTATCCTACATCTACTACCACGGGGGTCTCACACTCTCCTTGGAAACATCTGGTGCTGGTCACTGTCATAGACAGGACACTGGACTACATGTACTCTGGATCTGATCCAGTCTGGCAATGCCTGTGTTCATATTAGATCATCCCGTTAATCACCCTGCAAAGGCAGAGTTGTTTGAGAGTTCATTTTCTAGCCACATGCGCAGTCTGGTTTTCAAAGTCCTAAGCAAGTGGGCTTCCATCATTTCCCTTGGGTGATTACTCTATAGCCCAATACACCTCAGTGCCAGGAATTTTTTTCCTGACCTTCAGCATGTATTTCACCATTCTTAATTTCATGCCCCTTACTCTTCACTTGATGACTGATACGCATTTTGCCCTTCCAAGCAGTTTTTAGACCCATTTTGATCCCATTTGTCCTCCTTTTGGTAGATCCAGAGAGATGCCTACAAAGCATTTCCCCTTGTCTGGTTATTATGTTCAGGATTCAGACTCTAGCCGCTGAAGTCTGTAGACTGATGTTCACTAAACACATCACATTCTTCCTTTTGGAGAAGGGAAGACATCTTGTTCCAGTGGATCAAGCGTTTGATTGAATCATAGAATCACGGAACTGTAGGACTGAAAGGACCAATTGGTCATCTATTCCAGTCCCCTTCACTCATGGCAGGACTAAGTATTATCTCGACCATCCCTGACAGGTGTTTGCCTAACCTGCTCTTAAAAACCTTCTGTGACAGAGATTCCACAACCTCCCCAGGCAATTTATTCCAGTGCTTAGCCACCCTGACAGTTAGGAAGTTTTTCCTAATGTCCAACCTAAACCTCCCTTTCAGCAATTTAAGCCCATTGTTTCTTGTCCTATCCTCAGTGTATAAGGAGAACAAGTTGTCACCATCCTCTTTGTAAGGAGCATTCAGGCTTTGGTTCTCCAGATATGAAACATGACGGGCTGTCCTACATATTTGATTGATCTAATCCAATGCTTGCTCCATTTTACCAGCTACAGGGCCAAATGCTGTCCTCTTTTATATCTGGGGGCAATCCCATTGACAACTGTGGAGTTGCACAGATATAAATGAAAGCAGAATTTGGCCCATTTCATTTCATCTTCTCCCCACTTCAAGCCTTGGTGGGATGCAGCATCAGCAGTAACTGATGTTTGGACTTTTTGCCTGATATGATCTTCACCCTTGGGTACTCTTCATCACTCATCATGGTCGTTTTTCCTCCCCAGCTGTGGTATTTCCAACCAGTATTGTTGCAGTGTTTATCTAATAGGATCAGTTTATAAGCACATGTGAAATGGTGCAATTATGCCATAATACAATGCATGTCCAAGAAAATTGAAAGGTTGTGCTGTTGGCAAGACTGCTTACCTCCTAACTCATGATTTGCTCACAAATCTCATGATATTTGGAGATTTTCTTAAGTCTCCGACTCCTTGATTCAGGTGATGAACAGAGTCTCAAATTTCACAAAAAGCAGTTCTAGCCCTCCTAGCCGGGGAGAAAAGCTTGGGAAAAACAGTGAAAACTCAGGGCTCAAAAACCAGCAGGCAAATAAAGCCTCCCAGATTCATTATTAAAATCTCAGGATTACCAGGAAGGTATAGAACCCCCTAAAGAGTTAACAGTGAAATCATTTAGGTATCCAAAATATCCCCTCCCCTTGGTTAAGAATTAACTCGTATTGATTGCATGAGCTTCCTGTAAAAAGGTAACCAGATATAAATTATCTGCTAAAAATAACTTTATCGCATCAGTCAATCCCTAATTAACTTGCTTCAGCTGTTTTCAAATATGCTATTCCAATGCATCAATCTTTTGAATGTGTATAATGTGCTGATAAAGATGTAAGCGTGCATGTTGGCTCATGAAATGTTGTGCTAATTACATGGCAGCCAGCCTACATGTGTGTTTGCATTCACAACTGCAAAAAGTAATTGCAGATGGGGAGCTGTCATCCAGCAGGGGTGTTTCTAGTGGGGTCCCATAGGGACCTTGCTCATCGGCCCAATGCTATTCATTATCTTTATCAATGATCTGGAAAAAAATCTAAAATCATATGCAGATGGCAAAAATTGGAGGAGTGGTAAATAATGATGGAGATAGGTCATTTGGACAGACCAGTCTGCATCACTTGGTAAGGTGGGTTCATTCAAACAACATGCTTTAATACAGCCAATTCTAGAAACAAGAATGTAGCCACACTTAGAAGTTGGGGGACTGCATCCTGGAGAACCGTGACTCTGAAAAAGATGTAGGAGTGTTGGTAGACAACCAGTGGAATATGAACTCCCAGTGCTCTGCTGACGATAAGAGCAAACATACGATACTTGAAAGTACAAGCAGGGGAATATCAAGCAAAAGTAGGAAGGCACTGTTAGGTCCATATACAGAATTAGTGAGAACATTACTGTCGTACCATGTCCAGTTCTGCTGTCCACGCTTCACAAAGGATGTTGAAAAACTGAAAGAGTTCACAAAAGACCTGGAAGAATTGTTCAAGGTCTCGAAAACACGCCTTACAGGGAGTTATTAAAGAAGTTTACCCTATTCGGTTTAGTCCACAGAGGGTTAAAAGGTAACTTGATCACTGTCTACAAGTCACTACATGCTGAAGACAGCAGATGTCTCTTTACTCTAGCAGAAAAAGGCATAATGAGATCCAATGACTGGAAGCTGAAACAAGTCAAATTCAGACTAGAGATAAGACACAAACGTGGAACGGCTGAGGTGAGTAACCACCGGAACAATTTACCTAGCAAAGTAGTGAATACTCCATCACTTGTGGTCTTTAAGTCCAGGCTAGATGTCTTTTCTAAAACATGGGATAGCTCGAAGAGAAGTTATGGGCTTCGTGAAGACTTAACTGGGTGAGGTTCTCAGGCCTGCGTCAAGTGGGAGGTCAGACTCAATAAGCACAATCATCCCTTCTGACCTTAACATCTATGAACCATCCCATGGTGTTACCTAAATAGCTAATTTTGCCTCTTAGGTTGTTGAGCGGTGCTGAGGAAGGGGAGGAGGCTCATTAACCGCGGGAAGTGCTGGTATGAACTGTGTCTTTGCTAGGCCTCAAGCCTTCAGAGATCATAGAATATCAGGGTTGGAAGGGACCTCAGGAGGTCATCTAGTCCAACCCCCTGCTCAAAGCAGGACCAATCCCCAATTTTTGCCCCACATCCCTAAATGGCCCCCTCAAGGATTGAACTCCCAACCCTGGGTTTAGCAGGCCAATGCTCGAACCACTGAGCTACCCTCCCCCCCACCCCCCATGTTTGTGTGAGCAAGACAAGAGGCACTATCCCTTTGAAATGGTATAAAGATCATTTTCCCCAATCTGAAGTGTAGCCAGCCCAGTACACAGGGGATATGGAGCCAGGCCTGTGCCACACATCTGCCCCTCCTTTGGGGCTACCTGCTATCTTCTTCCCCTATGCCCTGCGTGGCTGCACTGGAAGGGAAAGATCCTTCCCCCCGTTCCTGGCTGCTTGTGATGGAGTTGCCATAAGCTGGCTGTCCCTTGGGGAAATGATTAACACTCTCACTATTTTAAGGAGGAGCATGCCCCGAGCTGATGCAAACCCCACCAAATGAAATGCCATGCCCCCAAACAACAATAGATCAAAGGGTGGGACTTGACTGAGGAGAGGAAGCAGGGGCTCCAGGGAAGGAAAAGGTTTTTCACTAAAATACGAACATGCCCCACCATATAACAAATTCCCCGCCTCCCAACCTTCACAGCCATACCCCAGCCCCTCCCTGCCGCAATATTGGGATCCAGACCTTGGAGCTGCAGGGTCTTCAGACCTGGGGGTTTGGTTTGGGCCTCTCTCTCTAGCCATAGTGAAAGTTCACTGCCGCACCCACTGCTCAATCCCTGTCGCCCAGAGCTGGCACCCCGTCCCCCAAACCCTTGAACAGTTTTGTCCTTTATTTAGCCCCGGGAAGTTCAGCTCTGATGCAGCATCTAGCTTGGGCAGCAAAGTTCCTGCTCTTCCTACCCAAGTTTCAAGCTGCATTTGACTGAGGAATAAGGAGGTGAAATAAATGACTGGGGGGGGGGGGGGGGGACAGGGTCACACAGTGAGTCAGCAGCTCATCTGGGGGATACACAGCCCAGAAGCCACTTGGCAGAGTCCTCTGGCTCTCACGGCTGGACCACACCGCTTGCTGCGGCAGAACGGTTCACACTTTCCCCGAGTCACTTCATTATCTGATCCAGGACAGCATCTCACGCCTTTCAATAGCCACCAGCATCTCCCCAGCTGCTGAATCAGCATCCGACACAAACCGCTCCTTAACTTTAAGTGTCCCTCTGGGGCTCCTTGCCTGTTTTATCCCTTCCCCACTCCTGCAAAAATGACAGTGGGACTGCGGCACCTTCTGTCCTGCCTCACACCAACGTATGTCATATTTTTTCCCACCCTGTGTTATATCAACCCATTGGAATGCTTTTCATCTCCAGCCTGCGCAAGCCAAGCGCCTCTTCCTGTTTGAAGCTCAGCTGAAAGCCCAAAGTGTTTCATTTGGCTTTTAATTGACCTCATCCAATGATTGTTGATGTCTCAGCTAATCTGTGTTTCTTCTTTGCTTATCTGGGGCAGCGCTTTGAAGTTCAGAGCATGATAAAGTGGTCATGTAAGAACTCAGAACAAATTACAACTATTACAAAATTCACACTGAGCCTTGAGTAACCAATGAGCATTTTATCCTCCCCCACTCCTCCGAAATTAGTTGCAAGCAGGCACCAAAGGCAAAAAAAGAAAGAGAGAGAAGTGTTTTATGAATTTCTAGTAACTTAACACTGCACTGTCACTATCTTCCTCTGAGAAACTCAGAACTTGGCAGCTGAGTGAAGAAGGAACTGGTTGACAGGCAGATTTTCCTAAACTACAGGTCGTGACCCCAGCGGGGAGGAGGATCGCACCATCAGCAGACAGGATCTCAATTCTGAGTGTGCAGAGGACACCGTTTTGAATGGGTGGAGGATGTGACCTTGCACGGAGGGTGCTTGCGGGGTCACAGTGGATGGAGGTTGCCATTTTGCTCTTCAAAATGGAGTCCTCCATGTCGTTTGGGGTCACGGGAATCAATAAAGTGTCCAAATGGGGTCATGAAGCCAAGAAGTTTGGGAACCGCTGGGTTAGGGCAGTGGGAGAGAACACAGAAGAGCTCAATTTAATTAATCGGTTCCCAGTTTTGCCATTGACTTCCTCTGTGACCTTGGCCAAGTGACTTTCTCAGCTCTCCGTCTCTAAGGAGAGGAAACAGTTTTTCCTTCTCATATGGTGTTTCAAGGATACATTTCCTAATGACTATGAAGAGCTCAGATTCTGTGGAGGTGGGGTGTAGTGGGGCAGCTGCCCCACTCCGATAAGCAGGGGTTAAAAGCAGCCCTGGAGAGGGCTGTGGCTGGGAAAAGCTAGGCTGATTGGGGAAGCAGCCGCAGCAGTGGCCAGCTCAATTAGGGATAGGGCTGGGGGCCAGAAGCTGGAGGAGTCTCACTCTAGCCCGGGAGGGGAAGGGCTAGCTGCCTGAGAGGAGGGTACCTGAAGCAGAGCAGTGCTGGGGAAGGGCAAAAGAAGCTGGGGAGCTCCAGCCTGGTAAACCCCCATGCTGCAGGCCTTGTTAAGGGCTCAAATGGTACTGGGGCTGCAGAGGGACAGCCCAAGGATAGGCAAAGGCAGCAGGTCCTAACCCCTTGCCAATGATGAGTGGCCATTACAGACTGCAGTCTGCCCCAGTGAGTGGGGGCTTGATGATGACTGGCAGTAGCCAGTGAGGCAAGGTGGGTTTAGAGGGTTGGGGGTTCCCCTGGGAGGAGAGACCCAGCGTGTGGGGGTACTGCTGAGCGCAGAACCCAGAGGTAAAGGGGCACCAGGGTCTAGGAGGGGACACGGGGCCTGAGGCAGGTAGGACGCTGGCCTGCAGAGGGCTCTCTGAAGGCTGGAAAGTAGCTAATTCCCAAGATGACCAGCAGGAGGCACCACACCGGTGAGTCTTTGACCTCACTACATGGGGGTAATACTTTGCTGTAAATGTAATTGATCATTTTAGGCTGGGATTTACAAAAGACCCTAATCAAGGTAGGTACACAATAGCCATTGAAGTAGGGTGATCAGATGTCCTGATTTTATAGGGACAGTTCCGATACTTGGGGCTTTTTCTTATATAGGCACCTATTACCCCCCACCCTCTGTCCTGATTTTTCACACTTGCTATCTGGTCACCCTACATTGAGCTGGCATTTGAATGTAAACATCTTTAAAAATGCTTCTGTGGCAAGATTTTTAAAGGTATTTAGGCATCCAACGATGCTGACGGGTGCCTACAAACTTTTAAAAATTGGGACATAAGAACCTAAATCCCACTCCAAGCCAATAGGATTTAGGCTCGTAAGTGAATTAGCATTTTTGTACTTCTTTACCCTGGGTGCTTAACTCTTTTAGACTCCTTTGAAAATTGCAGCCTTAACGACCTGGGAAATCCAGCCCTGGTATAATGGATCAAACAGGGACTGCAGTTTTTGTAATGTTATATTTATTATAGTTCTCCATGCTATCTTTGCAAAAAATATAAAATGCTTTGCCAGACCCACAGCAGGGAACATTACAACTCAAAGGCTACATTCTACAATGCTGTTTGTTAGTGAGTCATTGTGTGAATGAAGTCCAGGACTCAGAGGAAATTAAAGGGTCTTATTCAATTAATATACCAATGGGTGTGTGTTGTGTACATAACTGCAAAACTTAACCTTAACTACAGAGCCAGAACCAGTATAGGATGTCTGTGATAGAACCAGGAATTAAACCCAATTTTCTTGAGCTCCAGTTTAGTATCTTAACAAAAGACTGTTTTTCCTTTCCATCAACTCCTCCTTCACCTTGAAGCTGAATACTGAGTTCAAGAGTCCCTGCTATCCATTGCTCACATTACTTACTGCTTGAATCAGTGCCTGGGAAGGTAGGCAAATGCATAAAATACCTATTGTATGGGAAACACAGTATCCTGAGCTCAGGCCTTACGCAGGAGAGTGAAGGAACCGATTTCCCAGTATTTTCAACGTGTGCACACGCACATACGAAGCTAGCTTGTTACTGATCTTTAAAAAATACGTATATCTACCCTGGTTCTCCAGGCAAACTTTTCAAAGAAATAAAAGCATAAAATACTTTGCCAAAGGGCAGAGCTATAAACACTACAGCTTAGAGAAAACGTTCTACAAAGCCAGTGAGTCATGCATTGTATGAATACAGTCCAGGACTGAGAGGAAATTAGAGACTTTTACTTCAGCTGGTATGGAACAAAAGCTGTGCAGGTCATCTTTGCTGAATAATTTGGGAGTCAGTCATACTGTTATATAAAGGTCCTCTCCGTTAGTTTCCCCACTAGCATTCAACACATGTTTTTGAGACTAGAAAGAGAAAAATATTACATATAATTTTTGCCACACTTCATAGACATTATCTGGATTACAACAAACATGACCAGTTACCCAAATGGAAAAGTATCCATTGCAAAAACCCCACTCTTTCAAGCTCTAAAATATCAAATTGCCATGCTTTGCATTGACAAATAAAGCAAACTGCTTTGGTACCAAATGTGTGCTACAGTGGGGCCCATAGAAGAAATATTACAATGCTTTATAAACAATAGCTAGAAGCTAGTTGAACACGGACAGACCCCGGTCGTCAGCAGGCAGGATTGAACCTGGAACCTAGTGTATGACAGAACAAGGAGCAGTGGTCTCAAGTTGCAGTGGGGGAGGTGTAGGTTGGATATTAGGAAACACCATTTCACTCAGAGGGTGGTGAAGCACTGGAATGGGTTACTTAGGGAGGTGGTGGAATCTCCTTCCTTAGAGGGTTTTAAGGCCCGGCTTGACAAAGCCCTGGCTGGGATGATTTAGTTGGGGTTGGTCCTGCTTTGAGCAGGGGGTTGGACTAGATGACCTCCTGAGGTCTCTTCCAACCCTAATCTTCTATGATTCTATGTATGAACCTCTACTGCATGAGCTAAAAGCCACATGGCCTTTAGCGAAAGCTGCAACAGACTCTAAGTGGTCTCTGTGCCAGTAGAGGGGACGGAACGCCACACCCAGTATGTGTGTGGGTTACACTAGCTTCTGCCTCCTTGAGTAACCCCGTTGAACTACGCAAGGCATAAGCAATACTCAGTGTGGGAAAGGGTGGTGGAATCTGGCCTTTAAGTCAAGGACAACTCCTAAACTAACAAATGTTCTCACAACAGTGCTACACCAGTGTAACTCTGCTGTTACTCCTGAATTACACCCTGGTGTAATCTACCCACTGAATGGGGGAGAACAGAATCAGGCCCATATTTGCTCAACAGCTTTTAAAAAACTTGCTCTATTCAAAGGTTGTTTATTGATTTATTTTAATCCATTCCCTCTTTGTCTTTCTAGTTACAGTTGCTCTGAAATTTTCCTTTAAAGCAATGCAGTCTCTTCCCCAGATAAACCTGCCTAAAGAGTCCAACGGGCCACTGCCCATGGATAACAAAAATGCTGCCTTTGGCAACGCCCTATATGATACAGTTTTCTAAAGCCAGCTGTGAGAAATGACACTGGACAGAAAACTTGCTCCTTTCACATGCGCAAATTAGGCAAGTTACCCGCATGAAATTATTGAGAGTTTATAAACAGCTCTCTCCACTTCAAAGGGGCTTTATCTCTCCAGAAAAATCCGGTTAATATTGAGTTGCTTTCCAAGGCAGATGCAACCCGTTTGGTTGAGCACTTGGCAAATCCCTGATTCTTCTGTTTAATTACATCTGGACAACAAACTGAGCAACGCTTAGTTACTCTTTGAATACAAAGACACAGAGTCTTCCCCCAGTGCAACAGAGTTTAGATTATATGGCACCAAGCACTGTGGGAACACCCAAGGGCATGTAGGAGATGGAGGCTGAATTTCCAGTGCAGCACAAGAAGGAAAGCTCAGTTTTTTAAGCCACCTTTTCACCCCCAGGAACCTAGGCTGGTCTTGGGAGAGGAGTATTGTGGCCTCTGTCATAAATTTGAGCAGCTAGGACCAATAATTTACTCCAATATGCAGCCTCCTGAGAGCTACCCATGGTTGCACCAAAGCTTTGAGAAGTACCATGCTCCAGCCAGATCTCCCCCCAGCTCCAATTCACTCCAACACGCTCCTTGACCTTGCTCCCCTGGCTCCTTACAGCACAGTCTTGGCCTCTATAGGAAGGTGCCCAGGGGCCGGATCCCTCCCAGAACATTTGCTCTCCTAATTGGAAGTCTTTGGAATACAATATTTTCAGACTGGGGACCTGTTCAGTGGGTTTCAAACCTGGTTCCTAATGGGCAGGTGTCCACATCCCAAAACAATACCTCCCTCCCCTGGTCAAAATGAACTCTAATTAGTCACCTTGCTGGTAATTTCTGCCTCGCAGTGAGAGAAGTATGGGGCTCAAATTATTTAATTTATCATAAAGAAAATAAAGAGGTGGCATGATGACATCTAGAAGCACCTGCATGGGGAGAAGATTTCTGACAACAGAGGGTCTTTCACTCTAGCAGATATAGGCATAACAAGAACCAAGACCTGGACATGAAAACCTATTTCCAGTAGAGATAGGGACGTGCTAGTACCATTATATAAGGCACCGGTGTGATCCCAGCTGGAATACTGTGTGCAACTCTGGTGTCTCATGCTTAAGAAAGATGAATTCAAACCGGAACAGGTGAAGAGAAGGGCTATTTGGATGATCAAGGAATGGAAAACCTACATGATGAGAGGAGCCTGAAAGAGCTTGGCTTGTTTAGCCTAACCAAGTGAAGGCTGAGGGGAGATAGGATTGCTCTCTCTAAATAAATCAGAGGGATAAATACCAGGTAAGGAGAGGAGTTATTTAAGTTAGGCACTAGTGTGGACACAAGAATATGTGGATATGAACTGGCCATCAACAAGTTTAGGCTTGAAATTGGAGGAAGGTTTCTAACCATCAGAGGAGTGAAGTTCTGGAACAGCCTTCCCAGGGGAGCAGTGTGGGCAAAAAAACCCTAACTGGCTTCAAGATTGAGCTTGATAAGTGTACGGAGGGGCTGGTATGGTGAGACTGCCTACAATGGCATGTAGAGGATCTGTAACTGCTAGCAGCAAATATCTCCAATGGCTGGTGATGGGACACTCAATGGGGAGGGCCCTGAGTCACTACAGAGAATTCTTTCCCAGAGGTCTGGCTGCTGGGTCTTGCCCACATGCTCAGGGTCTAACTGATTGCCAGATTTGGGGTTGGGAAGGAATTTCCCCCTGGGTCAGACTGGGAGAGACCCTCGGGGTTTTCACTTTCATCTACAGCGTGGGGCCTGGGCCACTTGCAGGTTTAAACTAGTGTAAATGGTGGATTCTCTGTAACGTAAGTCTTTAGACACTGATTTGAGAACTTCAGTAACTCAGCCAGAGGTTAGGGGTCTATTAGAGGGGTGGGTGGGTGATGTTCTGCAGCCTGTGAGGTGCAGGAGGTAAGACTAGATCATAATGGTCCCTACTGACGTCTATTGGAGTTTTGCCATTGATGTCAGCAGGGCCAGGATTTCACCCTATGAGTTTCAGCAGCAGAAAGACCTGGTTTTGGATTGACTGTGAAGACTAGACTACCCTCTCCCATTTCCGCTCCATATCGTGAGTGAGTCACACTAGCGAGGTAGCAGGGAACTGAATGTTGGTTCTGCCACTGTCTCTGCTGTAACTATTCTGGAGAGTGGGTCTGTTCTTCTGTCATCTGGCGCCTGCCTACACCTTTCAACAAATGAATGGAGGATGGTGAGAGTTCACTGTGCAACGACTCCACAGACCCAATGTTAAAGACATTCCCCTGTGGAGGGTGGGGAGGGGAAGTGGTACAGTAATTGTCCAAAACAACGTAGCAATCTAACCAGAAACCCATACCGCCACCCCACCCCATGGCTGATTTTGATGGTTAAAATATTTGCAAAGGCTTATTTGCATAGCAGCTTTTCCAGTTGTTATCATTGGGAACTTATGCTCATTTCCCTCTGTAAGAGACTGACAGAAGAATTTGTAAGGTCATAAAAATCACGACTGCACATGCCAGTTCTGGTGGACAAGCAGAGAGGAATACATACATTCTTTCCAATGTTGATACATTAAAAGCAACACACCCTGGCTCCCAAGGCAGATTCTTGCTGATAAAGACCTATTCCATATATTTACACAGTGTTTTAAATATACTTTTTTGAATAACTCAGTAGCTCTTGGCAAAACAGCTTGGTGCAGTGCACGGATCACTTGTATTTCTATATAAGTTAAACTTTACAAGGCCAAATTTTGCTCTGAGTTATATAGTGTGTCAGCCTGGGTAACACTACTGAAGTGACACCAGATTTATGCTGCTTTGAAAGTAGAATTTGGCCCAAGATGTAACAAAGTATTCTTGGTTTTCTTGCTCCGAAACCATTTTTTTTAAACCAAGCATCCGCATTTGTGGGCCAGATTTTGCTCTTTTTTTTTTTTCACTGAAACATAAAAGACAATGTAATATCTCTGAAAAGGTCAAGAGCAGTCATTTTGCTAGAGCAGTTTGGTGCATCTTGTCAAATGAAAAACTCGCATCTCCAGCAAGGTGCAGTACAGGCCCGTCAAACCAGTTTTTTAGCTTCTGATGCCAGAAATATCTTGCAGGGCTGAGAATGTGCCATTTTGATATTAGAAATACAAACACAAACTCCCAGCTGTGGAACTGACTTTGCTTAACTATTGCTCCTCTTCCCATTTTGGGCCTGTTTCAGCAAGACACTTAACCACGTGTCTAATTGTAAGTGTTTACATTAAGTAGCCCCTCTGAAGTCAATGCTTAAATGCTTTGCTGGATCAGTGTTTAAAACAGGAGACGGAATTATCAAAAGTAACTAACCACAACTGGATGCGCCGAGTGCATACTTTACTTTGTTTTGTTTATTTTGTTTTGCTGGGCAATTTGGATTAGGAAAGAACTGACTGCACAAAACGTTTTGCAGTATAGAATAATAGAACCATAGACATGTAGGGCTGGAAGTGACCTTGAAGTATATACCAATGCTTCTGACATAGGGCATGTGGATGTAATCCACAGAGTCTAGAAAAGTTAAAAGAAAAATCTCCCCCCCCACCCGCCCAAATAAAATTATCTTTCCAAAATATGAGCTGAAACTATCCTAAAATCCCATCTCCTGGGAGTGCCTTAGATATAATAGGTGGTAATTCTGCCCACCCATTCTACAGCAGTCGTCTTCTTCAAAGTCCTTCACTAATATTAAATCATTTGTAATTCCCTAGTGGCATAATGAACAGACCCTCCCATATTATATGTAAAATTGCCATATTTTGTAATCCCATCTTGATGCTATCCTAGAGACCTCTCTCATGGTATCTGATCAATGCTGTGGGTTCTGGCTTGCTTTGATTTTGTGATATCCCTCTATGTAATTTCACAAATGCAACTTAGGCAACTCATTTCAACAACCTTAGTGGCAGGTGTTCCGGTCCTTACAGGTCACACTTCTCAATTTCCACCCTGGGACTGCGTACCTTCAGCTGCATAACCACGACCCTCTTGCTTTCCGTAGTCTGCATTTTTAAATCTCTTGGGATTTAGCTGTCTGCAGAGAGTGACAGATTTTGTGGTCAGCTCAGTGCAGATGGTCCCAGTGACTGGGGGGCATTCTCATTCGCGGAGATGTTCTGATACGACACTGATGGGGACCATAAAAATAGAAAACCTGCACACACAGTGTGCTCTCTCATAGAGAACTTTACTTTCTAACTAAAAGTATCCGTCCTTTGTCTCGTCTAACAAGGAATGTCCCAGCACCCTCCCCCCTCTTAACTCCTCTGCAGCCCATGACCTTCAAGATAGCATCAGGAGACTTCCAGCAGATCTGATGTGTTCCAGGGGGCACCATTTCTAGTACTCTGCTCCAGGCTGCTGAATAGGGGTCTTGATCAGAAAAAACAACAACAATCTCACACTCCATACTTCTATTCTGAGAGACAAGGCAGGGGAGGTAATATCTTTTATTGGGCCAACTTCTGTTGGTGAGAGAGACAAGCTTTCAAGCTTCAGGTCTTCAGGTTCCTCTCCCACCTTGTCTCTCTAATATCCTGGGACTAGCACGGCTACAACACCACTGCAAACTCCGATTCAGTCATTTCCAAGGGAATTTGACGGGGTCCAATTTTTATTCTCCACCAGCCAGTACTCAAACTATTAAATCGTGTATGTTCCAGGTCGCATGGACCTGCTTGCTGGAGATGGGATTACAGTGGAAAGAGCTGCAAACAAGGGGTGACTTTCGTCTTTAATAAAGAGATGGAAATGTTTCTGTTCCTTTTCACAGGGAGAGTTAGACTGCTTAAGGGACTTCCTGAAGTGTTTCCTTAGCTCCTTACACACCCAAACACATCTTCAGGGTGTGAGCATGTGTGTGATGGGTGGGGCTGGGCTAACGGCCTCCATTTTGCAAGTGTATTTTTAGGTCCAGTTTTGACCACCCAAAAGGTTTCCTTACTTCTTGGAAAGCAAAGTACTTGTTAAGTCCCCCATCTGTGGGGTTTCTTCAGTGAAAAACAAGTGGTGATGTCTTTCAAGAGGCATAATAAAAATGTGTTTTATTTTCCATCCTCCGGGAGGCCATGGGGAGATAATCATAAAAGTTCCTGGTTCGTTCACTTTATGACCAGGATGGAAAAGCCATTAAAGGTCCCGCTGCGATAACGTTCATTGGTTCTTCGAGCCCTGCTCTCATCTCAGGTGCTGCATGTACATCTGAAAAGAAGCATGACAATGGGTTTAATTTTAGTTGGGGGCTCAGATGGGGCCAGGGCCATTAAAGGTGATTTAAGGCAGATGGGGTCAGACCTGTCAAGAGTGTTTCATAATGCTGTGTTGTTCTTAAGGTATCCTAATACTCGTCTCAGACGGACGCGTCCCGGGATTTACGGAGGTTGCAGAAGTGCTGGGCTGTAAATCAGAGGATGTGTTTACGTGGTGCTTCGCCGGTTGGAAGCTGTGAATTGACAGCCACTGCCGAGCCAGCAGCCTTCCTGGGACAGATCAGCCAGAGGGGTCATGCCTGCAGCTCCTGCTGGTGGTAACAGAACATGCCGTATTTTGGGATCCTTTGGAAGTTTAGCAGCTCTTTGCCAGCCTGCTAGGGGTTAGCAATGGGGGAGGGGCTGGCTCGCTTGGGCAAAGACATCAGTGGTTTTGGCACTTGGTTTCAGTGATGCCTGTTTGTACAGCCAGGGCAAATTTTTCCCCTTAGGGTATGTCTACACTGCAATTAGATGCCCACAGCTGGCCCATGCCAGCTGACTCGGGCAATGGGGCTCAGGCTAAGGGGCTGTTTAATTACAGTGTAGATGTCCAGGCTCGGGCTGGAACCCAAGCTCTGGGACGCATGCAGGATCCTAGATCCTGGGCTCCAGCCCGAGCGTTTGAACGGAAGTTAAACAGCCCCTCAGACAAACCCCACGAGCCAGTGTCAGCTGGCACAGGCCAGCCGCAGGTGTCTAATTGCAGTGTAGACACACCCTGAGTCTTTTTAGCTGGCCAGGAGCTTTATTCATCACACAAGCCAGCTCCTCAACTACTGGCTGGATGTTTGGACAAGGTTCTAACCCTCTCTCCTGTGATGAAATTTTAACACCGTTTTCAATATAAGTATCAGGGGGTAGCCGTGCTAGTCTGTATCCACTCGTCGTTAAAGATGTCAGGGTATCACTTTAATTGCATAAGATCCTGATCGTAAGCTTCCATACAGAATCCCTTAGCCTGCAAGCAGTTGTCAGGAACCCCCTTACCACTTAGTGTTCTAAGAGCCAGCTTACAGCAAGGTTGATTGAGTTGTTTCTCTGCCCTAGGGAGCAGCCTGCTTTCTCTCTCTCTCTCTCTCTCTTTTTTTTTTTTTTTTGGTTCTTGTATGTGTTATAGAGTCTAAGGCCAGAAGGAACCATCGTGATCACCTGGTCTGACCTCCTGTACAGCACAGGACAGAGAACTTCCCCCAAATAATTCCTCGAGCAGATCTTTTAGAAAACTATCCAATCTGGATTTTAAAATATTCAGTGATGGAGAATCCACAACAATCCTTGGTAAAATTGTCCCAAAGATTAATTACACTCACTGTCAAAAAATTATGCTTTATTTCTAATCTGAATTTGTCTAGCTTCAACTTCCACGTGTTAGATCATGTTATACCTTTCTCTTCTTGATCAAAGAGCCCATTATTAAATATTTGTTCCCCATGTAGCTACTCATAGACTGTCATCAAGTCCCCCCTTAGTCTTGTCTTTGTTAAGCTAAATATGAGCACCTTGAGTCTATCATTATAAGACATTTGCTAATCCTTTAATCATTCTTGTGGCTCTTCTCTGAACCCTCTCCAACTTATCAACATCCTTCTTGAACTGTGCACACCAGAACTGGACCCAGGATTCCAGCAGCAGCCACCCAAGTGTCAAATACAGAGGTAAAACAACTACTGTACTCCCCTTCGAGATTCCCCTCTTTATGTATCCAAGGATTACATTAGCTCTTTGGCCACAGTATTGCACTGAGTGCTCGTGTTCAGCTGATTAGCCACCATGCCCCCTAAGGCTTTTTCAGAGTTAGTGGTTCAAAGGATAGAGACCCCTATCCTGTACGTACGGCCTGTGTTCTGTGTTCCGAGGTGTAGGCATTTACATTTAGCTGTATTACAACACAGATTGTTTGCTTGTGCCCAAGATACCAAGAGATCTAGATCCCTCTGAATCAGTGATCTGTCCTTTCCATTGTTTGGGTTCTGGATTCTGAGAAACATAAATATTCTTTCTGGAGGGTTGCAACATAACACGCAAGATTCTGTTATCTAACTTCTGTCTGCGTGTATGTTGCGAACCTGACACCTCCATCCTTACGTTCTGAATTTCCCAAGCAGAAGTTAGCATTCATGTTTACAGCTGCAGTCCAGCAATGAGCCAGATTGTGGCACAGACTACCTGCCCGTGCAGGAGAGTGTCACCCCTGCTTACACCCCTAGGGGAGCCAAGTGGTGTGAAGTATAGACCAGTAGCAAATTACTTCCGTACCCTGGACACAGCAAGGGAGAAATGTGAAGGAACTGGGCCGCAGCAGATTTTGTGTCGATCCAGGTTTCTAACGTACTTGTAGGGTCTCCATGATCATAGTATCTCAGCGCATCTCTCAATCTTTCACATATTTCTCCTCCCAACACGCCTGGTGAGGTGGAACATCTCCATTTTACAGATGGGGAATGGAGACACACGACCGACTTCACCAAGAGGTTTGTAGCAGATTAGAGGATTGAACCCGCAGCTGCCACACCCCAGACCTACACCCAAACCACTGTACCATACTGCTACTGACCAATATTTACTCCAGGATTGGTTCAACTTCCATATCTCCTTGTCATACTCAGGGCTAAAGTCACAGCCTAGCCTTAAATAAATAAGATACAGTATGTGCAATTATATTAAGCCACTATTCTGTATCCTAGGTTTGCCCACCAGTGGCTGAACAGTATCCGGCAAACAGGGATCTCTCCTACCCATTGGTTTGTTGTTTATGCATCCCATGCACGACTGCAGACGCAGCTTGGACCTGGAGCTTCATTTCTAACCATTCTAGCAAGTGCGCCAAGAGGTAACTTCTCCATGGCTTGGGTCGCTTGGTCATGTCCTAAGCTGTCACAGCTAGAAGCTGCAGGCCAAAAGAGGTATTGCTGTTTTGTTTCTTTCATCCAGTCTCCTAATGTTTGTTTAAACAGGAGGCTTCCTGGACAACAAATTGCCTTAGGAATGCTTATGGCACTGGAATTGGTGCATAGGTTCAAAGCTGTAGGGTCAAACCTTGTTGACCACCAACGTGGAAGAAGGAACTCTATATGTAAGCTAATAGCAGATGTTCTGGGTGAGGTACTACACTGCAGAGGAGCTCATGTTCCTAAGATATTGGTTTCAACTCCTGGTTTAGCCTCAGACTTGCTGTGTGATCTTGGGCAAGTCTTTTACTCTATAGCCTGTGCCTTATTTCCCCATCTGTACAATGGGGATAATTACTTCCCTACCGCACAGGGGCAGTGTTGTGAAGATGAAATTCATTAATGATTGTGAGGTACTCAGTTACTACTGTGGTGAGGGCCATGTATGTACCTAGATAAAGAGAGAAATTAGACAGCATTGCCTACGAGAAGAGAAAACTCATGGCATTCCTGACCCGGGCAGGGGTTGAAGGTGGGGACCTAACACTTCTGCTGTTCTGCTCAACTCTGTTCATTACACTGTATTTCCAACCTCCATTCCTTTTGTCGATTTCATCTACCTGTTGCCTCCTATCTAGACTGTGAGCTCTCTGGGGTTTTCTGCTTCGCTAATTGTCTGTACCAGCACCCAACACAACAGGCTCTCACCTTTGATTGGGGTTCCTGTGCTACCTTAATAGAATTCAAATAATGCCCAGCAAATGAGCAAGCCAGCCAGGGATTCCAGCCAAAATGAAAAGGAGGTGGGGGCTCCCCTTGTCATCGGTAGAGCATAAGTTCTTAATCAAAGGGACAGCTGGTACCTGAGCCTTCTTCACTGAATAGAATGAACAAAAAGTTCTGTTTGCTTTGAATGGCCATATTGGGTCAGACCAATGGTCCGTCTAGCCCAGTAGCCTGTCTTCCAACGGTGGCCAATGCCAGATGCTTCAGAGGGAATGAACAGTACAGGTAATCATCAAGTGATCCATCCCCTGTCACCCATTCCCAGCATCTGGCCGTCAGAGGCTTAAGGACACCAACAGCATGGGGTCGCATCTCTGACCATCTTGGCTAATAGCCATTGATGGAGCTCTCCTCCATGACAAGTCAATATGTGACAGGGTGCCCAACACTGGGGAATCTAGGCTTTCCATCAGTTGTGATGGGACTGTCAGGAGAATACATTGCACAGCCATCGTCAGCAGCCAGCTGGGCTTCCCTAAAGGAAACGGAGATGGCAATTAGCAGTCAGTAGAGTAAATATCAACAGGTAGCCAGAGCCTGGTGCTAGAGGAAACCTGGATGAATCATAGAATTGTAGGACCAGAAGGGACTTTGAGAGGTCATCTAGTCCAGTCCCCTGCACTCATGGCAGGACTAAGTATTATCTAGACCATCCCTGACAGGTGTCTGTCTAACCTGCTCTTAAAAATATCAAGTGATGGAGATTCCACAACCTCCCTAGGCAATTTACTCCAGGGCTTAACCACCCTGACAAGTAGGAAGTTTCTCCTAATGTCCAACCTAAACCTCCCTTGCTGCAATTTAAGCCCATTGCTTCTTGTCCTATCCTCAGTGGTTACGGAGAACAGTTTTTCTCCCTCCCCCTTGTAAGAAGAGACGCATCTTGCACAAATGCTCCATCACAGACTTTTCATTTCTTGCTGATTCCTTTCAGGCTAGGTCTGCCTGCCACTTTGAGTTAGTGATGGATGGGAGCCGCAAACCAGGAGTTCCTGGGCTTAGTAGCACATCATCCTGGAGGTGACGAATGCAACCAAATGCACCTCTTTAATTTTTATACCTCTGGTAAAGCCTTTCCTTCGTAGGCCTGGAGTTAGTCCAGCGACTTAAGGCCCTCTTCTGCATGATAAAGTGTAAAGGCACTCTCAGAAAGGAACTGGCCCTGGGGCTGATGGCAGTTGTATTGGCAAGGTCTAATGGAATTGACTGGAGGCTGAAATCATGCAGCAGAGAAACCAGGGCAGATCTGGCTCTGCCTATATAAAGAAGGTAGGAGCACATGCAAATAAAACATTGTACAGCAAGCAGCACAATGGAAGAGGCTTGGCTGTGGGGAGGAGCCAGAGGAGAAGAATAGATTCTAAAAGCAGGAAGAGGGGACCGTAGCAAGCCAAGACAGAAAACCACACAGACCCCTCTATAGATCGTGCTTCTGAAATTGATGTATTTGCAGCAGGAATTCCACTTTTTTGGTAAGCACTTGTTTCAGTTTCCTTTGGAGCAAAGGCCATCTTGCAATAAACTTTTATGGGGGTTGGCTATTTTATGGCAATCATTTAACACTGCATCATTAACCTGTCATTGGATCTTCCCAGTGTCAATTCCCCACATTCATATTTCTTTCCAAAGTTTACTGAGTGCTGCTGGAAGCCAGGAAGACGCAGCTGTATAATCCTTCTAGCAGACTTTAAAAAACAAAAGAAAAAGCAAACATTGATTCTTTCACATCACCCTTAAAACCGGTCAGATTATGGGACGAAGTTTCATTCGACAGAGGCTTTGTTTCTTCAAATAAATTTAGCAGCTGGTGCTAAGTAGAAGAACTAACTTCACAGGGGGAGCCAGATCTTCACATGGATCACAATTTTGGGAACATTTGTGTTAGGACAGCTAACAACACAAGGTTGACATTGAATATTTCATCCTATTACAGCCTTGGCTGATTAATCAACGTCTTATTCTTTTGGTAATGCATACTGTATTGAGCCAAAAATGTACTGTGATTTACACTTTGGGGTAATGTCAAGCTGGTTGGAATATATTTGACAAAATGAAATTTTGTAGAAATTATGCCTGGCAGTTGAAGTGCAGTAGCTTTGGCCTAGCAACCACCTCGCTGAAGACGTAGCACGGTTTCCCCTCAATTGCTGCCCTGCGATGGCGGAGGTGACTAACTGCGCAATCAGTGCGGTTATTGAATAGCCAGCCAAGTAACCGAGTAATTAGAAACAACATCTGAGAAAAGTGGCATGAGACGATGTGGTCTGGTGGGTGGAGCCCTGCACCGGGAGGGCAGGACCCCGGCTTCCTATTCCCAGTTCTGCCCCTGGCATGCTGTGTTATGTAGGGTAATTCATTTCCCTTCTTTGTGCTTCTGTTCCTACTTGCACTGTTTGTCTTGTAAGCTCTTGGGAGCAGGGCCTCTCTCCTATTATGTGTTTGGACATTGCCTAGAACAATGGAGCCCTGATCTCAGTCAGGACCCCCAGGGGTTTGTGATGGGGAACGCTGCCCCTTAAGGGAAGTACTCCCTAGTGGTCAGTCCACCCTGCCACCTGACTTGGCTCTTTAAGAGCTGAAAGGCCTGATTATAGATACAAGGACCTGGAAGATATTGGGAGAGGGGAAGCGGTTCTGGGAGTAGGGAGTGTTTGGGAGGAAATCCTGCTGCTGTTTCTTTAAGGGTCCAAGGCCGGAGAGAGGGCAGGGCCAGGCTCTCTTCTCACCCAACCAATCGGGGATGAGCTGGGAGAAGGGGACCAGTATAAATCCTGCTTCCTCCCTCATAGCAGACACTGAAGGGAGAAAGGCAGCTCCTGCAGGGCCCTGAGTTAGTGTGGTGCAGACACCAGCAGGAGAAGGTTGCCAAACCCTCTGAGCCTGAGGACTAAGCGGGACCAGCCGCGAGAGATAAATATTTATTTGACTCCAGGAGAGGAGCTGGGTGCTCCTGGTAAGGAGAGGGACAATAATTGCTTCAACTACTCAGGTTCCAGGAGGAAGGCTGGAGCTCCTGCCATGAGGAGAGACAAAGGCTGAGAGGCATGCCTGAGGGGACTGATAAACATGACAGGCTCCAGAGGGACCTTGAAAGCCAGAAGCAACTTTTGTTTATTTGGGACTCTTTGTTATGGCCCCTTTTGTAGGGGGTTTTGTAAAAAAGCAAGTCCACAGGAGGGTATTACTGAGTCAAGCCTCGGGGATGCCCAAAGTGAAGTTATTGGCTTCCTGAGAGGGGAAACTGAGGCGGGAAGTCTGTGCAGCACCCCACTAATTTAGCAGGAGTACTACAGGGCAGGCAGAGAGGGTTCCCGTCACACAAACAGCAGCCACAATAATAGATTTCAAAAATACGACCGGGAAAGAGCTCTACTTGCTATAATCCTGTGCTGGCTTGGGTGGGGGGCGAGGCAACTCATGGGGACTTTTCCAGCTCGAAATAATTCTGTGACTGCAGCATAAGCTGCTGTATCATCTGTGTGTAGGCCAGACCCCATCTCCCATGGCATCTCAGTCTGTTTTACAGACCCAGCAGCATGAGACCCTCAAATTGACATCCGAGATTTGTTTTGTTTTGTAAGAAGTTTGCAGTGAATGAAGCATACCCAACTTTGGCTGTCCCTTGCTCTCTGCCCCACCCCAGCCCCTAGTAATCACTCTAAACGATAGGGGCTTCAACCAGGGGAGAATGTAACTGGAAGAGGTCTAGTTATGTTATGCTTCCTTTCCTATGCACTCCTTCCTGTTAGCTTTGAACAAATTCTGCTTTTATGCCATTGATTAGAGAGAGAAGCCCAGCTTGTGTTTGTCATTGTCTGGGGAGATAAGATTTTGTAAGCTCCTCCATGCAGGAATAGCCTCTTAGCTATTACAGGGAGAAGGAAAAACTGCACTGATGTCCCTAATAATCAATTGTTTTCACACAAAAGACTTTAAACAACAAGAGGCTTGTGGCCTAAGCATGACAAAAGTTCTGGAACATCTGTCCTTCTCCTACGTGAGGGTGGCTAAGTCCTTTGGTGAGCATCCTGGACACACAGATTTTTACCCACCGGGATGACATGATCTGTTTATGCAGTGTTCTTGTAGCTGTGTTGGCCCCAGAATATGAGAGCGACACCCTGATTACCTTTCCCAGACCTGAAGAACAGCTCTGTAGAGCTCGATAAGCTTGTCTCTTTCACCAGTAAAAGACGTCTCACTACCTCGTTTCTGTCATGATCTCTTTCTTTACCCAGTCACAGGAGGTAGAGCTTTGTTGGTTTTGCAGTCTGGGATGTGCCAAATTCAGTGTTGGGTTAGTGCCAGAAAAATCTCTGCTCAGGAAAGGCCTTAGGTCAGCAAAGTACTGCAATGTGCTTAACTATGAGTAGTCCCCCTTGACTTCAGTGGGGTGGCTTACATACTAAAAGTTAAGCATATGTTTCAGTACTTCGATGGACTGGGGTCTTTGCACCTAATCTAAAGGCCACTGAAGTCAATGGAAAGACTCTTACTGGATCGAGCCCTTCTTGAGTTTCTTTCTACTCTTGCTAGCAACCCATTCCAACTTACTGACCAATCAGCATGGATAAATCATTCAAGCTAGTCAAGAGTCGTTTCTCCCAGCTACAAATGATGTGTGAGGCATTATGCAAAATCTTAACCAGCTGCAGAATAAAACTACCCAGCAAACTGGAGACTCATCAGCCGGAGACTCCCACCGTCCTCACTTGTCCCAATCTTGGCTACCGTTCACTTCTTGATTCCTATCGTAGGTGAATGGAGGGTGATGGACCTGTAGTTAACCACTGGTGTGGGACGCAGGAAATGTGGGGTCAATTTATGGTCCCTGTGTGATCTGCAGTCTATGGAGCTATGGCTGTTTTCCCCAGCTCCAAAGTCTCGCTCCATTCCCATTCTGTAAAATAGGGATAACAACAACAGAGCTGACATTTTCCCACACTTTGCCTGTTTCATTATGAAATTTTAAAAGAAATCAGCCAGGGCAGACCACCACGGAAAATTTCAGGCCCCAATGGTTGGAGTTTGGTAAAGTTATAAGCAACTGAAAACGGGATGTTATAATGGGATACGTCAGGCAACCTTAAGAGTAGGTGGAGCTACCAGCCCCACCAACCATCAGCTCCTTGGAGCAGGGAATGTCTCTCGTATATGCATGTACAGTGCCTTCCCAATGCCACCCTGATTGCAGCTGGGGTCCTTGATGTGCTCCTGTCTTACTGCTAATAATTTATAAGCACAGACATACACAATTACAATAGACATTAGGCTCAAGATCACAGTTTTAAGTGCTTCCCTTGTTGTTTAGACTGTAACTGGCTAGGGAGCATCTGTGATGACTTTATATGAAAGACGCTAGGCTGCAATAAATTGCCATTATGTTACAACATTGTGGTTGCCTGGTTTTGCACCTCCGGAACTTCAGAAGAGGTAACGGTTCCAGGAGATGTTAAACATTATTTTTCTGACCTTAAAAGTGTCTTGCAACATCAGCATTCAAGTTGATTGAAAAATTATGCCTGTAAACTCTACTTTAAACCTTTGCTTTCTCAATGCAATGGCTACTGCTGTATGTAAGGTGTTTTTGTCTGTGCTAAAGCTTTCTCAAGCAATTTGCACACTGATGATGATGGTTTTACTGGAAGGCTGCGCAGATAGGAACCATAAAATGTTGGCTTGACATTAACTCAGGCTGAAGAATGGAACGAACGGCCCCTCTGTACCCTGGCAGCTTTACAGTAAATGCTGAAAAAGAAAGATCATTTTGCACATGTGCTGCTTCTTCGTGTTGATACCCAAAAAGAAGCCTAGATCAGTTCTAATCTCTCTGATGTTGATGGTTGGTTGGTGACCACTGTAAAATGATGCTCTCAGTCCATTTTGCATTTCAGTAAAATACCCTCAACACAACTGGCATCGCTCTGGGCTCTTACAGGCCACGTCAGCAGGAGGAGCAAAAGAACAGATGGGCAGTGAAGAGGAGAGGATCGCTCCATGCCCATCCAACAGCTCCCGAGGGTTCCAGCTGAGCAGGATTCTTACTTGAGCCATGTGGACATCATATGCAGTGACACAGGCCACCAACAATAAGCAAACAATAAGACTTTAGGGGCGAAATCCTGGCTTTACTTAAGGCAATGACAAAACACCACTGACTCCATTGGGCTCAGAATTTCACCCTAGGTTCTCCCTTCCCTCAGGAGGTAAGCTGACAGCACTAAATCTTATTGAGGAAGCTGGTCTTGTGATTAAGACAGTGAAGGGGGACTCTGAAGACCTGAGTTCAATTCCTGGCTCTTTCACAGGCTCCTTGGACCAGTCATTTGGTCTCTGGGCCTCAGTTTTCCCATCTGTAAAATGGGGATAATAGTTTCTTTTCCCCACTCATCATCTGTCTTGTCTACCTAGACTGTATGCACTTCAGGATAGGGAGTGTCTCTTACTATGTATGTACAGTACCTAACAACAATAATACCCCCTTAGCTCATGTATAGCACTTTTCATCCATAGATCGCAAAACACTTTACAAAGGGAGTCACTATCATTACCCACCTCCCCCTTTATACATGAGGCACAGGGAGGTAGGGGAGTTGCCAAAGGAGAGAAGAATCCAGTGCTCCACAAACCCCATCCAGCGCTCTGCCCAGTAGGCCACACTGCATCCCTGCTGGGGCCCTCATCTTGCTGGGGAGTCTGTGTCTAACCATCATCACGTGAAGCAATGAAGCTTGGGAGCTGACATGCCCGAGCTTGTGTGGATCATCTTCATTAGGAGTGGCATCTCTGGGGAACAGCAGGCTGTTGCTGCACTAGTCACCCTCTAAAACTCAGGTCCATGTTTCAGTGATCATCAGGCATTAGTGTCGCATGAAACCCTTGCGTTGTCTTGGCACTGTACAAAGGAAGGGAGGCAATTATGTTCTAGTGGTTGCAGCAGTGTGTTGTGTGTCCCAGGGTTCTAATCCAAGCTGTGCCCTGGACTTGACTGTATGAAGCTTGGGGTGCCAGGGAAACTGAGGCACAGTGGTTTCTACCTGCAAAATTGGTGTGATACTACTTAAACCCCGGAGTGTTGTGAGGCTGAAAGTGATTTGTGATCTTCGGTTTTGACTAACTGGGAAAGGGCCAAATAACATAATTGCTAATTTAAGGTAAACTAAAGGCAGTGTTTGCATTGCACTCCCTAAAGCATCCTGCCTCCCACGCAGCCTTGATGACTAAACAGTTGGACTTTTATTCACAATAAAATTTTTGCAGGGTGGATTCAGTGGTGGTCTCCAACTTTCCCCCTGCCTTCCCCCGCACTCTGTTGGATTCTGTGTATGGCTGTTTGAACAAAGCATGGCTGGAAATCACCAGCAGATAGGTTTAAAGGAAAAAAAAGAAGAAGAAAGGATACCATTGGTTGCAAATTTCCTTTTGAATGTCACATTAATTTATTAGCTGTGCAGCCTTCCTAATCCCTACAGGATATCCTGGCTAGCTTGCTTTACAATGTTTGCAATGGGGCCATAGCTCAGTTTATAGTCATGGTGCTATCCTATGTCCATGTAACAAAACAGATACAGTGCGAGATCAGGATGAAAAGGCAACTGCATGGACTTACTCAGAGCTGTTTTCCTTTTGCTATAGCTTACTGTTTTTCTTGGGTTTTCCTGACGACAGAATACAGCCTGCACACCTGCTCAGTGGAACTGGGCTGTGATGGATGGGCCATAGAAATTAAAGATTAAAGACCTGCTATGCTATGTTATTTCGCACATCACTACTTGTCCCGTGAAAGGTTCTTTCACTGCAGCATATTGGCTTTCTTCAGTTTTAGGAAGGCATTTTCCAAAGCACGCCGTGTGGCTCTAACTCCGTTCCCGCCGAAGGCAAAGGGAGAAGAGTTAAGTCAATGCTGAGATCGGGAGCTAATTGGAAATTTTCTGCTGAATATCTTTTCTTACAAAGCAACAACAACAAAAACCCTTTGGGACAAAATAGATTTTGCGAGAAATGTTCTGTGTTCATTAATATTTGTTGCGTTTTCACCAAAAAAAAAAACAAACCTGGACACTTTTCTGGTTGCCGAAAACTGAAAAAAAAAAGTTAGTTTTCAGGTTTTCGATTTGTTGACAAAACACAAAATTCCACCAAAATTTTTGACCAAAACAAATAAAACACATTTCGTGATGGGCTTGAGTGTGAACTGAAAATTGTACCTTCATTGTCTCAAGCAAAGGAACTTTCACGGATCTCAGCACGATGACGGCTGTAGAGAGATTGCCACTGAGACCCTGCCCGTAAATCGCTGGTCCCATGGCAGCATGGGGGCAGGAGAGGCAGGTGGCCTCTCCTTTGGCTCAGCAGCCTTTGCCCAATGGGCAGAAATTTGGCCGATTATGGATGGGAGCTGTGAATGCTACCCTGGTGGGGCTGGTTACGCTATACAAGCCTAAGTGCTTGTATAGCGCAGGGTGGTGAAGCACTGGAATAAATTGCCTAGGGAGGCCGTGGAATCTCCATCATTGGAGATTTTTAAGAGCAAGTTAGACAAACACCTGTCAGAAATGGTCTAGATCAGTGCTACTCAGAGTGGTGGTCCGCGGACCGGTGCTGGTCCTCAAGCCGTCAGCTGCCGGTTTGCACGCACATTGGAAAACAAAATTGCCCAACCCCACATCAGATTGCTTCAGAAGCACGGGTCTAGATAATACTTAGTCCTGCCATGAGTGCAGGGGTCTGGACTAGATGGCCTCTCGAAGTCCCTTCCAGTTCTATGATTGCACCACCCAAACCCGGCAGACAACGACCAAAACCATACTAGGTCAGCTCATCCTTAAATATGTTTTTAATGATTCTTTGATTAATTTAAAAGAACGACATACGAAGCCACAGCTTTGAAAGTCTTTGCTTTTCCATATGCCCCCATCCTGTCCCACTCGTACCTAGCATCACTGTACAGTCATGCTTGTAGCTCCTTATGGTTCTACTGCATTTTAATTATTATATAATGGTGGTATTACAGAAGCAGAGGCTATAATTAGAGCTACTGATCTTAAAGTCACCTTAAACACTTTGTAACCAACACCAGGAGTCCAATTTTCTTTTGAATTCTATAACATTCCAAAGGGGTCTCTAACTCGTCTGTATTTGTGCTCACACAGCTTTGCACACACAAACACTTGAACAGACTTTTTTAGCGCTATTGCTTGAGTGTTCCTAAGATAATTGCAGCTACTTATTCTCAAGGTAATACGCCTCAGAGAAGTCCCATACACATGCAAACCCTATTTGTCCCGAGGAGTTTTGTATGGGTAGCTTGCACACAAATTTGCACGCACAAACCTTCTTGTGCAGACACAGAAGCCAAGTTCCTAAGATGTGGCCTTCAAGATCCAGTGCAAGTCTCAGATGGAGTCATTTGCTGAATCCATGAACCAGGGTGAGTCTGGCCACTGGACTCCACACCTTGGTTAGATCTGCTCTAGAGCTTGACCGCTAGTTGACAAACAGGATGTTCACTGCTAGGGTAAGGATGCACAGCTGGATTCCGGCATCTAGCTTCAAGCAGACTGACTCATCTCTGACAGTGGCTGAGGTTTGACAGACCAAGGCCCCGTCCTATGCTTCTTCCATTGGACACACTTTTGGTTCCTTCAGTGTTACCCAATCTATACTCCTTGGCTGTCCATGGTGGTGCTATTCCTTGCCCCAGGGTTTATTTGAGAATTATGTTTTTATAGTTGTAGACTCTCTAGATCCACTCTCCATCTGACACACTTCTCCCCAAATGGCAGCTGTCCTTCTCCCATCAAGGGGAGCAATAGAACAGGAAAAGAAAACAAGCTAGCCTGTACTTCCTTAGCCATCAAGGAATCATAGAATCATAGAATATCAGGGTTGGAAGGGACCTCAGGAGGTCATCTAGTCCAACCCCCTGCTCAAAGCAGGACCAATCCCCAATTAAATCATCCCAGCCAGGGCTTTGTCAAGCCTGACCTTAAAAACTTCTAAGGAAGGAGATTCTACCACCTCCCTAGGTAACGCATTCCAGTGTTTCACCACCCTCCTAGTGAAAAAGATTTTCCTAATATCCAATCTAAACCTCCCCCACTGCAACTTGAGACCATTACTCCTTGTCCTGTCCCCTTCTACCACTGAGAATAGTCTAGAACCATCCTCTCTGGAACCACCTCTCAGGTAGTTGAAAGCAGCTATCAAATCCCCCCTCATTCTTCTCTTCTGCAGACTAAACAATCCCAGTTCCCTCAGCCTCTCCTCATCAGTCATGTGTTCCAGACCCCTAATCATTTTTGTTGCCCTTCACTGGACTCTCTCCAATTTATCCACATCCTTCTTGTAGTGTGGGGCCCAAAACTGGACACAGTACTCCAGATGAGGCCTCACCAATGTCAAATAGAGGGGGACGATCACGTCCCTTGATCTGTTCGCTATGCCCCTACTTATACATCCCAAAATGCCATTGGCCTTCTTGGCAACAAGGGCACACTGCTGACTCATATCCAGCTTCTCGTCCACTGTCATCCCTAGGTCCTTTTCTGCAGAACTGCTGCCTAGCCATTCGGTCCCTAGTCTGTAGCTGTGCATTGGGTTCTTCCGTCCTAAGTGCAGGACCCTGAACTTATCTTTATTGAACCTCATCAGATTTCTTTTGGCCCAATCCTCCAATTTGTCTAGGTCCCTCTGTATCCTATCCCTGCCCTCCAGCGTATCTACCACTCCTCCCAGTTTAGTATCATCCGCAAATTTGCTGAGGGTGCAATCCACACCATCCTCCAGATCATTTATGAAGATATTGAACAAAACCGGCCCCAGGACCGACCCCTGAGGCACTCCACTTGACACCGGCTGCCAACTAGACATGGAGTCATTGATCACTACCTGTTGAGCCCGACAATCTAGCCAACTTTCTACCCACCTTATAGTGCATTCATCCAGCCCATACTTCTTTAACTTGCTGACAAGAATACTGTGGGAGACCGTGTCAAAAGCTTTGCTAAAGTCAAGAAACAATACATCCACTGCTTTCCCTTCATCCACAGAACCAGTAATCTCATCATAGATCAGGAAGCCATCTACTTCCTACTTTCCAGCAGTCCTGGTCCACTTTGTTGATTATGGTCGAGCCACGGGCAATCAGCTGCCAATGAAACAGCTTTCAGAGTCATTCACTTCAATGGTTTATATCTTATGGATCCATACCAGTAAAGCTGGGTTGTATCTCAAGTGAACCCAAATTCTTTGCACTGACCCCTTGCGGCTCATAAATTGCAAATTATGTGCGAGCCTAAGTATTTCCCCTTTCTCCAACGTCATTTCAGCTCCAGTGGAGAGGATACTAAGAGCTGCTAGGTGACCAATTAAAATGTGTGAGCTATTTAAAGATAAAACATACCAGGATATTTTTGCATGTCCTTTTGAACCATGTTCCAGCAGTAGATTTGTTTTCCGAAAAGAGCATTTGATTTATACGCTGAAAGAGCTAGATTTTTTTTCCCGAAGGCTAAAAATAAACTTTTGGGTTTTTTTCCCCTCTTAAGCTAACATTGACTTTGGAGTCTAATTTGGAAACAGTTCAGACTCAGCTGCTATAAAACTGGATGATATGGTACCATGAAAACCAGGTGTGTTTGGGGAACCATATTTATTTGTAAAGTCTCTGACTCTGGGCCAGAAAGGATTACATTTCAAGATGAGCAGCTCATTGAAGAATGGCTCTTAGATCAGGAATCTAACCTGTGTTTTCCAGTTTCAGAATGTTAGCTAGAGCTGGATGGAAAACGGTTTTCTCAACCTGTGAAAGTTTCTGAGACATCAAGAAGCTTTTCTGTTCTGCTTCAGGTTGAAACGGAGACCTTTCAAAAGGAGAGAGAAATCCATTGAAGAAGAGCCAGGTAATGAGGGCAATCCTCTGGGATCTGGGAAACATAGGATCAAATCAGGCATAATATGGACTTGAATCTGAGTCCCTTATATCCCAGGTGAATGCCCTGACCAGCAGATTACTACCTTTTGGGATGGTGGGGCCACTCATTTGGAATTCAAGTTCCTGGACCTGAGAAACCTTGCTGATAAAAGTTTGGATTTCAACGGATAGGTGGTTTCCACTGAAAAATTCTCATCCAACTGTAGGGCTGACCACTAGACCAGTACTTTGCTGACATCCTACATGGGCACATATCTTTAATCATTGGCCTATATCTAACCTTCCCTTTGTAAGCACTTGAGAATGGAGCCCTCTCTCATCTCTCTGACCACCAAAGAATATTTTCAATCTGCATTCCTTCTCTGGTCATTGTTTGGAAGCCATGTTCTTCGAAGTCATTAATGTCCACTCCCTTTCCGCCGACAAAGGCTTTCTACCTTTCCTGACCTCACTGCAGCCTTCAAAATTGTGGAGCGCTCCATTTGCCAAGATCACATCCATAGAGATGCCAGTGTATACTTGGTTCTCTCTTCTGACGGTTCCTCTCCAATCCCTCAAGCTTCTTTTTTTGGTTCCTTTTAGTAATTCCTCCATTGAAAAATGTGACAAGGTTCAGTTCTTGGTTGTCTCCTCTGTTTCCTTCTTTAAAAATATATTGTGATGATTTTCTAGTAAAGAAAAGTTACTAGAAAATATTACTCAGTGTTGAAAGAGGAAGTACTTTTTCTCACAACATGCAGTCAATTAGTGGAACTCATCACTATGGGATGTTGTGGTGGCCAAAAGTATAACCAGATTCAAAAGAGAACTAGGTATGTTAATGAAGGATGCATCCATCAATGGCTATTAGCCAAGATGGGCAGGGATGCAACCCCATGCTTGAGGCAACCCTAAACCTCTGACTGCCAGAAATCAGCAGGGGAAGACGGGGTGGATCACTCATATTGCCCTATTCTGTATACTCCTCCTGAAGCATTGATAAGGCCACTGTTGGAGACAGAAAGAAAAGGAGGACTTGTGGCACCTTAGAGACTAACCAATTTATTTGAGCATAAGCTTTCGTGAGCTACAGCTCACTTCATCGGATGCATGCAGTGGAAAATACAGTGGGGAAATTTTATATACACAGAGAACATGAAACAATGGGTGTTACCATACACACTGTAACAAGAGTGATCAGGTAAGGTGAGCTATTACCAGCAGGAGAGAAAAAAAACCACAACCTTTGGTAGTGTTAATCAAGGTGGGCCATTTCCAGCAGTTGACAAGAATGTGTGAGGAACAGTGGGAGAGGGGGAAATAAACATGGGGAAATAGTTTTACTTTGTGTAATGACACATTCACTCCCAGTCTTTATTCAAGCCTAATGTAATGGTGTCCAGTTTGCAAATTAATTCCAATACAGCAGTCTCTCATTGGAGTCTGTTTTTGAAGTTTTTTTGTTGAAGAATTGCGATTTTTAGCTCTGTAATCGAGTGACCAGAGAGATTGAAGTGTTCTCCGACTGGTTTTTGAATGTTAAAATATTCTAGGTGATCTAGGGAGAATCTCTCTCTTCTCCATCTTGGTGGTGGACAGATGAAATTATAACATTCAAAAACCAGTCGGAGAACACTTCAGTCTCTCTGGTCACTCGATTACAGACCTAAAAGTCGCAATTCTTCAACAAAAAAACCTTCAAAACCAGACTCCAATGAGAGACTGCTATATTGGAATTAATTTGGAAACTTCTTGCTGCATGGAATCCACCCTGGAGGGCAGGTAGGATTTAAAGACTCCAAGACTGAACATAAGAACGGCCAGACTGGGTCAGACCAATGGTCCATCTAGCTCAGTACCCTGACTTCTGACAGTGGCCAATGCCAGGTGCACCAGAGAGAATGAACAGAACAGGAAATCATCAAGTGATCCATCCCCTGTCATCCACTCCCAGCTTCTGGCAAAACAGGTTGACTTTTTGTTGTGTTTTAGTGAAAGACAGGACTGTAGTTGGCTCTTGGTTGTACAAAGGGACAGTCTCCAAAAGTGGGAAAACTCTTATGTCCCATTTTGAAAAACCTTATGTTGACACAGCAGAAATTGCTTGTTATGAGTGTCTTATTTTTAGGACCAATGACAAAACTGAGATATTCTAGGTGATCTAGGGAGAATCTTTCTCTTCTCCATCTTAGTGGTGGACAGATGAAAGCTAAGGTATTTTAATGATGGCAGTAGCTTTGAGAGCCTAAAATAAAAAGCTCCTCATATCAGTGCTAATTATTATTCTGAAACCCTGGATCCAATCCTCCCCCCCCCCGCTCCGAATTCCAGAGAAATTTGGATCTGAATCCCCCTTTCCAGCTGAGGGCTTCGCACAAAGATTTCCCATGGAGTATCAGTTGATCTTTACAGATCAGATTCTCAGATGATGGTTTCCATTTCTATGGGCTCAGATTGCAGGGGGGTAAATTTTGGTACCACAATCTAAGCTCACTCATGCCTATGTCCGTGGTCTCTGGATGCAGACAAGAACTTGGATATCTAAGTGATCATCCTATCCAGAACATCATCAACAATCTACAACCTATCCTGGAAAACAATCCCTCACACTCCCAGACCTTGGGAGGCAGGCCAGTCCTTGCTTACAGACAGCCCCCCACCTGAAGCAAATACTCACCAGCAACTACACACCACACCACAGAAACACTAACCCAGGAACCTATCCCTGTAACAAACTCTGTTGCCTACTCTGTCCCCATATCTACTCTAGTGACACCATCATAGGAAGCTACCATATCAGCCACACCATCAGGGGCTCATTCACCTGCACATCTACCAATGTGATATATGCCATCATGTGCCAGCAATGCCCCTCTGCCATGTACATTGGCCATCTGGACAGTCTCTACGCAAAAGAATAAATGGACACAAATCAGACATCAGGAATGGTAACATACAAAGCCAGCAGGAGACCACTTCAATCTCCCTGGACATTCTATAGCAGATTTAAAAGTAGCCATCCTGCAACCAAAAAAAAAATTCAAAAACAGACTTCAGAGAGAAACTGCAGAGCTACAATTCATTTGCAAACATAACACCATTAATTTGGGCTTGAATAAGGACTGGGAGTGGCTGGCTCACTACAAAAGCAACTTTCCCGCTCTTGGTATTGACACCTCCTCGTCAGTTATTGGGAGTGGCCCACATCCCCCCTGGCTGCACTGGCCTTGTCAACACTGGTTCTCCACTTGTGAGGTCACTCCCTTCTCTTCCTGTGCCAGTATATTTATGCGTATATCTGTAATTTTCACTCCATGCATCTGAAGAAGTGGGGGGTTTTACCCACAAAAGCTTATGCCCAAATCAATCTGTTAGTCGTTAAGGTGCCACCGGGATCCTCATTGTTTTTATGGATACAGACTAACACGGCTACCCCTCTGATAAGTGATCATCAATGTATGAGATGCAAATAAACTCCGGGTGCAAAATTTTGCAGCCACAGAAATCAAGAGGCTCGTTAAAGCCCATCTCAGAATTGGACACTAAATTAACTATTTCTGCTCTTGGGTTCAGAGTGTTTCTTTTCTCTCCATGCTCAGCTATAACAGCTTAGAATAATGCATGGGGTGCTGGTTTGCTTCTCATCCCCAAGCACCAATTGGGGTATAAGCCAATGAAGAAACAGAGGATCTCATTCTGCAAATGTCCGTAGCAATAAAGAACCAGGGACGGGAGAATTAAAGCAGGAGAGTAGAGTTGCTCCTGAAGAGTGAGTGTTTCAAGGCTTTGCTGGGAGGCACCAGTTGCCTTTCAGTGCTTCAAATCCTCCCCCTCGGATTTCTTTCTATTCTCTTTAATTAACCAGCTCTGCCTCTCCCTAGGCTCGGGGGCTGGGAATTTGCTAGGCCAGGCATGTTTTGTATTCCCAAGCTCCAGTGTGCAACGTACATAACCCATATTGCACACAGGCGCTTGTCAGTGCTTTATACGGATCCCCGGGCTGTCTGCATTTGCTCTTAGGTAGATTGCTCATGTTTTATGGGGCAGGGAAGGAAAGGACATTCGTTGCCTGGTTAATTATGATTTTTTCCTTGCTGCAGACAAATGCTTCCTCTTAGCGGCCGGGGAGGTAGGTTTCCAGCGCAGATGTGGGGCAAGAGGAGGAAAGAGTATGTGTCGGGGGACAGTCTCAGGGCTCCCATTATGGGGAATTGCAAGGCGAATTCTCTAGGTGCGCTGTTGAAATGTTAGCTCCATCTGTTCCTTTAACAAAAAAATCTAGGCGGTTAATTTGGCTCTTAATTTGCTAAACATACTTTGCCTTTACTGTCCTGTGCCTTCATACCCTGCTCACTGGGGCAGGGAGCTGGAAATGTTACCTCGCCTGCAACAGTGGGGGCTGCATGTTGGGGGGGAAGGGGGTTCCACTCCTGTTTATACCACTGCTCCCCTCGGGTGTTTACTAGACTATCTGAGGCTGACAGGAGCTCTGGCAATTCATATGCTGAATCAGCAACTGTTCCAGCTGCCATAACAATGCTTCCTTCCCAACCAGTGCCACTCACCTGTGGCACTGGGCTGGTGGCTTGTGGGCCCCCCGATGGGTGCAGGTGCTGTCCCTAATGGGTTTTCCACTGCCAGAGGCCCCTCCTCCAGTGGAGGGTCTCAGGTGAATCTGTTCCCACGTGTCTGTGCATCATGTGTGTCTGCATGTTGTGCATGTGTGTGCAATTGCGTGTTGGACATGTGTACATATGTGTGTGTGTACGCGTGTGTGCATGTTTGCCTACATCCTGGTGCATTCATGCACCTCTGCATTTTGGAGTCATCTCACTTCCCTTCTCTATCTTTTCAGACTGGATTCTAACTCCTTGTGAAGAGCAGGAAATAGGAATGACTCCGTCCTCCAGTGACATAAGCCCTTCTCTCCAAGTGCGCCGGGCGGCCCTGCATACCGCTACGCTCTGCAGGTGGAGACTCACAGCTGGATTCTATTCGAGCAACGGCATTAGGTAGCTTGCACAATGGCTTGTTAAATGCCTGCGGCTTTGGAACCCACGTGCTCGGGCTGAGCGCTGCTCAGGGCACCTGGGAGCTGCTGGAAGAGACCAGCCAGGAATCCCCGCAAGGAGAGAGGGGGTGTTGTATTGTTCTAAGGGAGGAGAAAGAGACTAGACCTCAAGCAGCTCTAAATAGGCACTTGGTCTGCATAGAGACTCACCCCACACTAGAGATCAAGGCCAGGTCTTTTGCAGGGGAGGGCACTCCTAGACCTTTGCCCATTTCCTCCCCTCTAGACCATGTTGCTCAAAGAGCTGTGGGGCTAGGGTCCCCATGAGCAAGCTGGGCTGGGGCTCCTGCCAGAATCCCTGCCAGTGTGATTATCTAGGGCTGGTGACAACTGCGGATGGACAGGCAAAACTGACATGTAAAGGTGACCCTAGAGCTAGCCAGCCGCAAGGTGTGTCGATCGCACCACCAGAGACTCATCAGCTGCTCTCAGGAGCCCCTGAGGAGCGACTCAAGAGCAATGCCCTCCCCGCTGGTGCAGAGAGATGGGAATTGTATGTTCCCTGCCCCCAGTAGCGGCCGCTTGGGGAATTCCACTCCTGTTGGCATCACCTTTCCACCGGGGTGTTTGCTAGACAGATGGGCGCCTAAGAGCTCACTGCTCCTGCTGGCTTGGAATGTGGTCAGCACCCGGCTTGGGTTCTGACACGAGGAAGCGGCTGGTTAGCACCACAATTATGCTGGATTCTTTCCCCCCTAGCAAACTCCCAAGAAGTCCAAGAGTTCCCACCTCCTCACTTGCTTCTCCATTCCCACCTTCTGACACCTCCCCTTCAGTTCCCCCTAGGGTCCTCTGGCATGTACTGCATCCATCCCCCCCCCCCCCCCCGCCACTCTGTTCCTCTGCTCACCAGCCCTGCCAGCTGATAAGACAGATACTGTATCTTGGCCAGGGCCAGGCCCCTCCCCGTGTAGACTCTCCATTCCAGACTGAGCAGCAGAGTCATTCAGTGGCACACAACACCTGTTGAGCACTGCCCAGGAGCACGGTTCCAGCAGTTTAGGAGGGGAGTGCCCTCTCCAAATGAAATCGTAGGGGGAATCTGGATGTAATTACGTAGGACTGGGGGGGGACGGACCACGGGACAGGACTGTGATGCAAACAAACAGCAAGGCTGGGAGAAGTAGAAGTGGCCACGAATCTGCAAGGAAGTTTCTCCAGTCAGCACCCCAATCTGTGGGGAAGCCCCAACTCACCTTCCTGATCTCTCTTCACCTGTCTTGCCCACAGCAGCACAACCCAAGGATGGATTCTTCCCCCACCCCCATAGGGTCTCAGCATATACAAAACACTGGCTTAATGTGAACGGGCATCCTCCCGTAAGTCTGGTTCTAATGAAGAGAAGAGTCTACTATTAATTGGGTAGGTTTTCCCAAAATCCTGTCCCTGGGATTTCTCATATGGCTGCCTATGGGGTTTCTGGCACTTTCTCTGAAGCAACTGGTACTAGCCAATGTTAGCAATAGGTCACTGGATTAGATGGACTGCTGGTCTGATCTACTCTGGCATTTCACCACTACGCAATGCACCTCCTCCAACAGCCAATTCATACAGGCACAGGAGCGAACTTGTATCGTACACCTCAGGGTATGGATCACAAATCACAGACCTTCTTGCACGGCTTAATCCCAAGAGGCTCAGCATGACATCACGATTTGGATGGAACATTCTTTGGTGGTCCAATGACCCCCATCTGCAAAGAGAGCACCCTTTACGAGTCACCACCGTAGCTCCCCTCCTTGCTTTCTCCTCTCCTTGAAAAGCGGTGGGACTTTGGAAAGAGAAGCTCTTTTGGGTCGGCGGTATCAAACCTGAATCCCATCTAATCAGGATTTAGCACAGGAATGTGCTAACGATCCCTTGGGGAACAGCACATGCCTCTCCTTCCTTTGCTTTTGGGTGATATTTGGAGGAGTGGAGTCGCTTGTCATTTGTCTTTTCATAATAATACAATTTCTGCTGAGACAGCAAAGCCTAAGGATATAAACGTATATACGGATATACGTTTTCAGTGGGGGGATTCATTTATTATTGATGTAAGACATCTCGGAGAAATATACTTGCGGACTTTTTTTGGATACCTGTCAGAAGGATTTCACAGGATCTTTGTGTGCTGATTACTTAGTTTGGAAGTTCTGCGGGGCAGAAAGTGTCCTTTTGTTCTGTGTTTGTGGTAGGAGCTGTGCAATGGGGTACTGGTCCACGATGGGGTAATAGACCCCCAACTGGCATTACCCTCTTTGGCTGAAATGTGCCTGTCACAGTGGTACCTAATACTGACTACACCCTCCAAGTCATCTCTGAAAGACCATCTCTGAAAGACCACAGAAAAGAGGTATCAGCGACTTCATAAACTGAAGATAGTGCAAGAGAATCATAGAATCATAGAATATAAGGGTTGGAAGGGACCCCAGAAGGTCATCTAGTCCAACCCCCTGCTCGAAGCAGGACCAATTCCCAGTTAAATCATCCCAGCCAGGGCTTTGTCAAGCCTGACCTTAAAAACCTCTAAGGAAGGAGATTCTACCACCTCCCTAGGTAACGCATTCCAGTGTTTCACCACCCTCTTAGTGAAAAAGTTTTTCCTAATATCCAATCTAAACCTCCCCCACTGCAGCTTGAGACCATTACTCCTCGTTCTGTCATCTGATACCATTGAGAACAGTCTAGAGCCATCCTCTTTGGAACCCCCTTTCAGGTAGTTGAAAGCAGCTATCAAATCCCCCCTCATTCTTCTCTTCTGCAGGCTAAACAATCCCAGCTCCCTCAGCCTCTCCTCATAACTCATGTGTTCCAGACCCCTAATCATTTTTGTTGCCCTTCGCTGGACTCTCTCCAATTTATCCACATCCTTCTTGAAGTGTGGGGCCCAAAACTGGACACAGTACTCCAGATGAGGCCTCACCTCAAGATGAAACAAGTTTGATTTAAAAAGAAGTATGATGTCAAAATACAAACCCTGGGGGGGGGGGGGTGGTGGACCTGCCCCTGCCATGATCCACCCCACAAAGGGTTGCATTGTTTGGGGTGCAGAACCATCATGAGCCACCAGAGAGAGCTCTGTGCACTGCAATTATGATTGAGCATCCCCGGGGTCCTGCAGGATCTGCTGACATTTCAACATCTGCTTTTGTTCCGAAACAGGACGCAAAGTTGAAATTTTCTGCAGAATGGAAATTCCATAACATTTCCATATGGAAGCATTGAACCACTTAGTTTTGACTTTTTCAATTGATCTGAACCATTTTGCCATTCCCGAAACCCAAATGTTTCATTTTGATTCACTGCAATGATATAAAACACGTCAATTGGAGTCAATTCAACATTAAACTGCAGTGCCCCATGGTGCATTGCCTTATTGCAATTCTAGTTCTGGCACCCATCCCCTTCTATGGGTCAGGTGCCCTGGTTGGACTACATCTCCCATAATGCACCCTGCAGCATGGTCAGAAGGAAATCAGTGCATTGCCATGTGGGAGATTCATGTCATCCTAACAAATGGAACAGGCTCAGGGCTTGCCCTCTTACAGCAGAATAGGCCAGGGCACCACTCCGAACACACCATGTAGCAGCTCAGCATAGTACCTAAGGATGCTAAGGGCTACTTTACAGAACAGTAAAAGAATTAATTTCTGAGTGCCGGAACCAGCACCTAGGCCTCATTGCTACAAGGCTTTGGCAGTGCAACACAACCTCTGCAAATGGCGTGCTGATAACATGGGTTGCAGCGAGTGTGGAATGTGCCCCGAGAAGCACGGCACATGAAGGGTTAGTTTTGCAGCTCCACCAAAGTCACTGACACGCACATTCCCACCCCCAACCAGCCCCAAAGACATTCAAGTCATAAAACCGTTGGCAGATCCATAAGGAAGAGGTTGTAGAGGAGGGAGGTAATGGGCCCCTGAAGGGAGCTTAGCAAGTAAAGAGGTGCTGGTTACTGAGACTCAAAATTTCTTTGTTCAGATGGGCATAAGGGAATTGGAGGACATATGTGAGGGGCAGAGGCGTGTTCCTTTAGGGAAGGAAATGGGAAAATGACTGAAGTTCAGGGGTCCTCAGGCTAAAGCAGCCACTCAGACCACATGGCACCCGTGAATGCTGGTAAGTGGGGGCAGATTTATCATTTGTGGAGGTCTTTAAAGTCTCTCTGTGCAACTCACAGATTGCAAGGCCAGAAGGGACTGTTATGATCATCAAGTCTGACCTCCTGCGTAACACAGGCCACAGAACGTCCCCAAAATAATTCCTAGAGCAGATCTTTGAGAAGAACATTGGTTTAAAAATTGTCAATGATGGAGAATTCACCATGACCCTTGGTAAATTGTCCCAATGGCTAATTGCTTTCACCATTAGAAATTTACACTTTATTTCCCCTCTGAATTGGGCTAGCTTCAACTTCCGGCCATTGGATCGTGTTTTACCATTCTCTCATAGAATCATAGAATATCATAGAATACTCTGCTAGACTGAAGCCCCTTTATTAAATATTTGTTCACCATGTAGGTACTTATAGACTGTAAAGATACCTATACACTAAGGTTGGGAAAGTCACTAAGGGCTTGTCTTCACTGAGCATTTAATTCGATCTATAACTCAAGGGTTGCCGCTAACCTGACTCCCGTCCACACGCAAACATCTCTAGCTTGGGTTAGGTTGTGCTTCAGACTCAAGTTAGCTGGCCCGTCAGAGGGCATTGAAGTTTGAGTAACACAAGGGGGATGCAGCTACTCTGCATTGCTAATCCAAGTACGCTGGGTGGCCTAGGGTGGCTGCTCTCATGCACGCTAGGCTAACTCAGATGGAGTTAACTCAAGTGTAGGTGACTCGAGCTAACTCTGGAAATGTCTAACACTGCAAAACCAGGCAGGTTGTCAACTCAAGTTAGCTAACCTGGGTTAAAATAGCAGTAAAGGCATGGCAGCTTGGCTTTTAACTCGGGTTAGCAGCTCCGGTTAACCCCAGATTACCCTGTAGGTTTTAACTTGAACTGTTAACCTGAGGTAGCTAACATGAGTTTAGAACATGCTTCTTTTGCACACCCTATGCAGAGAAGACACAGCCGATGTCTCTCTGGCCTTGTCTTTAATGCATGCTAGCCATGGGGTGACCAGTGGCCGCCTGACCTGTGACAGTGAAACCCCACAGACTGCACTATCCCTCCCTGGGTCTGCTCTGCTGTTGCATCTGACCAAGAAGCAAAACACCTCCCTGGGTGCAGATCCACAGATTCAGAGTGCTACCACTCTCTGCATCACGCAGTGTTCATTTCCACAGGGGCAACTAGTCTGCCCGCTCTGGGGATTGTGGGAGGCAGGGGCTCGTTCACCTGCACATCCACCAATTTGATATATGCCATCGTGTGCCAGCAACGCCCCTCTGCCATGTACATTGGCCAAACTGGACAGTCTCTATGTAAAAGAATAAATGGACACAAATCTGACATCAGGAATCATAACATTCAAAAACCAGTAGGAGAACACTTCAACCTCTACAACAAGAAAAGGAGGACTTGTGGCACCTTAGAGACTAACAAATTTATTTGAGCATAAGCTTTCGTGAGCTACAGCTCACTTCACCTTGGTAGCGGCCCCAAGGTGAATGGGGAGGTGTTGGATTCAAATGCTGTGTGCACACTAGTTGGATACATTATGCAGCCCCGGGAAGAGGGAGGTGATGTGGGCGGGAAGGGGCGGAAGTACTAGAAATGTAAAAACTCCTGGGAAAGGTGTAGACTTTGCAAAATTTTAAGCAGTCCTGCAATGAATTTGTCAATCAAACCAAATCAAAATACTATGACAAAAGTGGGTGAAAACCAAATAAATCCCCTTTCCTCAACTTTCCAACTCTTTCTGGTTTGGAGACGTGTTGTTTTTTTGGCTTGGATGGTTTTGGTAATTTTTGGTAAAAAAAAGAAAGTTTCAGAAAAGATTTTTAAACCCTGAAAACGGTACTCTTCAGAACCTACAGAATGAACATTTCAGAAATGTTCAAAATTTTCTTGTGGCATTTCTGGCCCAGCCGAGAGCAGGGCATGCCAGAAGTCTCCTGGGACAGCCAGTCCTCATTAGAAAGCTCAATAGGCCCAGAAGAGCCAGAAAGTTCAGAGAAGCATCTGTGGATTGTGTCTCTTCTGAGGTTAAAACAGGAACTTTCAAACGTTGACATGAATTCAGACCACAGCATTTGTACAACTGAAATGACACCCTCTCTCCACCCAGAGATCTTTCACTAAACAGATCTATTTATATATAACCTATATAACCAATCGACAGTGTGGGCACACTTATTAAATTCCACCATTCCAAAATAGTCTCTATCCATTTAATAGGAAGTTTTGCTAGAGGTCCTAGAGTCTTTCAAAAACTGTACAATTTTTAAGGATGTCTAAGTTTTTAAGGGTTCCCTGGTGCATTTCTTTACTAAACAAAACACAGATGACACACAACTGGACCTTTCCTTCCGCATACAGAACGCAGAGATTGGACAAGATCAGCTCCTGGGTGAAGAATAGCTGGTTGAAGCTGAATCCGAACAAGCCAGAGGGGATGCTGGTGGGCAGAGGAAAGTATTTTGAAGAGATTGAGACCACATTGGAGACTCCTTTGGTTGAAGATTCACACACACACACACAGTTGGGTCAAATCATTTTGTAGTTTAGGAGTGTTCTTGGATTCCCCACGGACACTAAGCTCTCAATTAGCAGCATTCCTGAGCAACACTTTCTATGAGCTCTGATGGGCTAAGAGTCTGTCTCATCCTGGTGGATGATGACCTGGCCTCAGCTTTTGTCACTTCTCAGATGGACTACAGCAACACGAAATATCTTGGCATGAAGCCTTCAGCATGTAGGAAATTCCAACTAGTACAGGATGCTGCAGCATGTCTCATCAGCAACATGGGCTAACAGGAACATGTTCTCTGTTCACTACTCTGGCTTCCCATAGCACAGAGAATCCAGCGCACGGTCTTGGTTCTTATCTTCAAGGTGCTCCACAGCCAAGGCCCAGGGCATCTAACAAAGTGCTTAAAGCTCTAGAATGAAGACTGTGGTTGGCAGCTTTGCTCCTTTGGTCCAGTGGAACTCTATAAAAAGGGTCAAGATTGTCTGTGCAGGAGACAGGACTTTCTCGGGCGCCCGTCCCAGACTGTGGGATGAACTCCTTCAGGAACTGAGGACCATCACAAACCCACCACTTTCCTCTCCAAGTGCAAGGCACATTTTGTAACTTTGCTGTCTTTAACAAACACAGAGCGACAGGTGGGTTTTTTAAAAAAAAACCCTCAAACCCTAAGATCGTACTGAAAAGATCGAGCCCTGGCTGGCCCCTGGCTGCCCGTTCCAGGGGGCTAAGGGGATGGTATCCCAGGCAGGATCAAGCCCTGGCTGGCAGCCCCTAGTTCCCAGTGTGTGTTGGGTGCTTTGAACTCTGGTGGTTTTGCACAGTTACTGCAGTGTCTTGGGGCTCTGACTCTCCGTTGTGGAGCAGAGGGTTCTGGGGCTCAGACTGGGTGTCAAAATGGCCACCTCTTCTGCTGCTGTGGAGAGCATCCACCAGCCTTCCTCCTCTGGCTCGCTCTCTGGGCACTCGGTCTCTCAGACTCAGCACACAAGAGCCAGCCCTCAGCAGGCTCTTTGGGGCCTGCTGTTGGTCACCCTGGCATGTCAATCAAGATCCTGGTCGCACAGGCTGGGTGCGTCCCTCCAGCCCAGCCAACAAGCAAGGCAGTCTCAGTGGCAGGCCAGTCTGTGCCTCTGTGGCAAGCGTTGTAAATAAAAAGGGTAGGGAATCATGGAATTATATTCCTGTACCAAGTTGCAACACACTTTTAAAACCCCCAAATATTAAGGTCATACATCTCTTGCCATTGCCCAACCACCTTGCCCGCTGCTTGCGTACACAGCTCCACACGCAGTGTAGAATATCCTGTGCTAAATCCCCTTGTTTGGAAGAGTTAGGAAGCTGGCAGAGGGAACTCATTTCTCATCTGAAAGCGACAGCTCTTGTGAGCATGAATCAGGCGGCAGTAACCAAAGCAGGATGTTTCGGAAGACTGGCTGGAGGCGTTAAAGATGATTCACAGCCACTGACTTACGGGCTGGCGGGATCCACGCATTTGAGAGAAACATTCTCTGTAAATCAGCGTAGGCTTTGCCTGGAAGGTGTGGTAGAAACTGCCTATAACAAGAAGAAAAGGAGTACTTGTGGCACCTTAGAGACTAACCAATTTATTTGAGCATGAGCTTTTGTGAGCTACAGCTCACTTCATCAGATCATCACCATCACGAAAGCTCATGCTCAAATAAATTGGTTAGTCTCTAAGGTGCCACAAGTACTCCTTTTCTTTTTGTGAATACCGACTAACACGGCTGTTCCTCTGAAACCTGCCTATAACAAGGTGACTCATTTGACTATAACCTTAGCCAAAGCCTCATGACAATGTTGTAAAGACACTCATTCTATCTGCATTGATGGTATTGCAGTAGATCAAATGGCCCTATACCACCTAGGAATGGGGCCCACAGAATCTTGCCTCTTCTGCATGTTCCCCTGTCAGGAACAGTCTCTTCACACCCCCAAGTGCAGGAACTCCCGTTGTGACTAGTCCTGGAGGTGAGGTTCCTTGTGTATTAACCACAAACAACTGCATCATCTGATCATTAATGAGCATCTAGGTGACTTGGATTTTCTTTGCCAACCCATCCTCAGCTGCTTTGCCCTTAGATCTAACATTGTTTCATGTTATCGATTTCCAGAGAGCGCCCCATACGATGCTCCTTAGTAATGGGTGAACCTCAGAAAATGTAGATGGTGTTTTCCGATGGAATATCCTGGCTCTTTGGTCTGCAAAGGAGTGAGCAGGACTTCCTGCTTCCAGCCGGGTGGGATCTGTCCAGGAATAGACTCTTACCGTGTTTCAGTCTGTTTGGACACTGCCGGAGCCAAGCATTGCAGAGGGGCATGAAAATGAAAAATGTTGGCTAAAGCCAACTCGGGGACATCAGTGTGCGTTTCAAGCATGTATAATTTTTGAACCACAAAGGAGGTTTGGTTGGAGTTCAGGGTGCATCTTGGGCAAAGACTTTTGTTACATCATGCACAGAAAAAAAACCCCCCAATCTGAAAAGAATTTTTAAATTAAGGAAAACAACAGGAATGGACAGAGGTTAAGTCTCCATGGGAGAGCAGTTGCAGCAACTGTGAGAACAAAATGGCCACCGTATCCACAAAGAGAAAGGGCCCTAGAAATGTCAAGGGGGTAGTGCGACACACACACACAAAATGTAAAAGACAGCAGAGTTTCAAGCTGCATATATCACATCCTGCAGGTTTCTCCTTTCTTTATATAAACTTTTTCCACACCCCTGCAATTCTAACCCTGTGGTTTGATAGAACTGGAGGAGAGATGCTAATGGAAATGGGCTGCTTTATTACATCAAGAAGAATTAATTCTTCAGAACTACAGAGGTAAAGCAGAATGAATGCTCCAACAGACTACAATTCCTAGGTCATTAATGGAACAGTCATTATGGCACCACGCATCTACATGGTCTCTTGGCATTATGGATCCACATCTGACAGTATCAGTGGTTTGACAGAGTCATCTACAGAGGACAAATGACGTCCTCTGTGGAATTCTGTATGTCTTCAGGCAAAGTGATTGATATTAATGGCAACTAAGCAACTTCCTTTCCGAGTGGAATTCTCAGTTTGGTAGCTGGCTGCATTCCAGTCAGTGATACTTTTTTGTGGCACCCAAAAGAGAGATGTTTCTTTCCTCTAGTTGGATCATAAAGCACAATTCTTGTATGTGTAATATTTGCTTTCATTGTGGAAGCGATTTATGACAGGCATGACATGATTGTAACAGGCATGTAAAATAACTGGCCATGTGTCTATACTCTAGGTGTCCATCTGAATATAAAACAGACAAGATCCTGACGGTGTTACGTGTCCGGCTGCTGAGGGCTTAGCATTAATATACCAAGGGCCAATTCCAAAGCTTTATTGCATGCACACAGCTGAGTTGAAGGTCTGAGTAAAAACTGCTATCATAGAATGAATGGGGGATGGCGTGGTCAGGAGAGGGTCTATTTCCTTTGTTCCAAAATCCTAGTTAGGAACATAAGAACATAACATAAGAACGGCCATACTGGGTCAGGCCAAATGTCCGTCTAGCCCAGGATCCTGTCTTCTGACAATGGCCAGTGCCAGGTGCCCCAGAGGGAATGAACAGAACAGGCAATCATCAAGTGATCCATCCCCTGTTGCCCATTCCCAGCTTCTGGCAAAAAGAGGCTAGGGACATCATCCCTGCCCATCCTGGCTAATAGCCATTGATGGAACTATCCTCCATGAATTTATCTAGTTCCCTTTTGAACCCTGTTATGGTCTTGGCCTTCACAACATCCTCTGGCAAGGAGTTCCGCAGGTTGACTGTGCATTGTGTGAAGAATCTATAGGGGATCTTTCCTGGGCAACACAAGGCAGTAGCTTCTTCATAATCCACACTCAAGAATCCCTCTTCCACTCTGGCATTTATAAGTATTTATGGACTACCAAGACTGTGTCTACCCTAGCCCTTTTGTCGGTATAATTTATGTCACTCATGGGTGTCAAAAACCACCCCTCTGAGCGACATAAGTTACACTTGTATGGACAGCACTGGTATGGACAGCGCTATGTCAGTGGGAGATGCTCTCCGGCCAACATAGCTACTGCGACTCCTTGGGGGTGGTTTAATTATGTTGATTGGAGAGGTCAGTCCCGTGGGCATAGAACAGTGACACGGGAGATCTTACAGCGGCACAGCTGAATCGGTACAGATGTGCCGCTGAAAGGTCTCCAGTGTAGACATGGCCTAAGTCCAAAGTGTGTCCGGACAACATTTCCCAAAGTGGATTTTTGTTTAATGAATATTATTATCAATATTTTGAATGTTGACCTTAGATGTGTATGTGGTATGGGGCGGGGAGGGAAGTGTTCTGTCTATGTACATTCTTGTAATATTGACAATATTTTTTTTTTTAAATGGGGGAACCTTTTTTAACATCTTTGCTAAGCCACCTCTCCTTCCTCCAGCAGTTCTAGTCATCAGTCAGCCATTGCTCATCCAGATACATATATATTTTAGCAATATTATAAGGATGCCTGGTCAATACATGTCATTATTTTTTGTCAAGGGAAGGCGGATTTTAAAACTTTTTTTTAATTTCCTGCAAAAAGAAAAATCATTTTTGACCAAAATTAACTCCCCAAACTGAACACAAGAGTCTTTAGGTTTTTCATCAAAGCTTCAAGTTTTTGAATGGAACACACATTTTCTCATTTGAAAATGCACGTTCCATCAAAAATGAGAAGCAAAGAGCAAATTTCTAAATATACATGGGAGATGTATTTCAATGGAAAATTTTGGAATACCTCCCAGGATATGCTTATGTGTATTTCGAAATTTGCTCTTTCCATGTGAATCAATCCCTCCTCATCTCTTTCCAAATTTTTGATCATCTCTTCTGAATCCTTCTAGTTTAGTCAATAGCTTTCTGGTGATCAGCTGACCTGAACGGAGCAGAATATCCCCAGGTGGATGCATGGATAGATGGATGTGCATTAGATATGGGGCTGAGATTCCCAACCTAGAGACGAAAGGTTCAACACCTCCAGCTACCTCTCCACTGAGCCCTCCCAGCTCCTGCCCCTCCAGCTAATTTGAAAGAAGAGACTTTTCCATCTTAGCTACTCTTATCTTCTTTAGTCACTTTCCCTTTCTTGAGCAGCATGGTATGGAGGGGAGAGCAGGACTTTGACGGCATGGATGGGAGAGGGGAACCTTTAACTTGAAATTTGATCTGATTTTCAGCTAAGTAGTTTAAACAAGCTGCATCTACTGAGGGTACCTCCTTCGACTGAGGGCCTGATCTTGGCAAAACTTATTCATGAAAATCCAATGGGACTGCTTATGTGAATGACTGCAGGATCAGGCCCTTAATTATAACCATCTGGCCTTCCTGGCTTTGCTGCTCTCCCCCAGCTCCACTGACATATAGTATCTAAACCAGCTGGGGGAATTTCTTATTCTCCCCCCCCGGACACACCACCTTCACCCTCCTCTGGAAGGCATAAAAGCTTCAGAAATCAGGCTTTTCATCTGATGCTTCAAAACTCCCTGTAAGGGTAATAGGTAACCAAGGGGTAAAATCTCTCTCTGTTGGACTGATCTGGGCTATGTCTGTCACACACCTTTTGATCTTCAATGCAGTCCAGGTCCTGACTGTCAGAAAGAAAAAAAAAGAAAAGAAAAGCAAGCTCCTCTCATGATCCACTTGCATGGTGGTGTATTATGTCAGCTAATGATTCAGTGCAGGAAATTACTATTGACAACCGATCTCAGCTGTCCCAAGCCAGCTGTTAAATATACTGTAGTCTCCAACTCCAAGAAAACTTTTTTTAGAAACTAGTTAAGGCTCGTACAGTGCTTTGAAGATGTAAAATGATTTCCAGTATAAGCCCTAAGTATGTTTTAGTGTCCTCGTTCCAGGTAAAACATGATTCGCTGAAACCTGAATAGCCACATTCCCATGTTACTTGAAATTCGTATTGAAACCAAAGCTACCTTGAGGAAATCACCATCTATCTGGTTACAGGACCTCCCCCTGCACTGCAGCATGTGAAAACGGCTCCAATACCTATGGATAAATCCAGTCAACAGCTCTGGGAGTCAAGGTACCACACCGTTATCCCGACGGGAACTGAGCCGCAGAGAGATGAAGTGACATGGTCACAGTGACCTGTGACTGAGTCAAGCATTCAAGCCAGAACGTCTGAGTCCCAGGCCCCGTCTACACTGGCAAGATTCTGGCTGTAACTCCCGAGGTGTACCCACTGCCAAGCCACCTAGTGCACAGAAACTGTGCAGTTGTAGCACTTTAAAAAAACAAACAAACCACGCCCACCCCAACAAGAGGCGCAGAGCTTTCTGCCCCGGGTCTACCGCACTGAGGTGCTAGTGTAGACACGGTGGTCGATATCAGCGCTGCAGCTGGCCTCCGGGAGGTGTCCCACAGTGCCTGTTCTCCCCTCTCTGGCCATCGGTTTGAACTCTACTGCCCTGCCCTCAGGTGACCCACCGTCACCCCCACCCCGTAAATTGATTTGGAATTTGGAAAGTCCCCTTCCTGTTTCCTCGATGATGCGTGCAGTGGTCTCAGAGCATCCTTCCAGGGGGCCAAGGCCTGCTCCACGCACCAGGCGATCCCCCGCTTGGAGCAATGCCGAGCCGGGACACCCTGCCGTGCAGGGTCAAAGTGAAGGAGCTGTGGAACGCCGACCACGAGGCGCAGGAGGCAAACCGCCCTTCCCGGTGCTGCACCCGCAAGCTGCCGGTTCTACAAAGAGCTGGATGTGCTACTCGGTGGCGACCGCACCCCCGCTGCAAAGGCCCCTTTGGATACTTCCTTGGCTCATGTGCCAGTCGAGAGCGGACTGAGCCAGGAGGAGGAAATCTTGGACTAAGAGGGGGACCCAGACGCAGAGGATGGCTCGGAGGCCAGAGATGCATGCAGCCAGGAGCTCTTCTCTGCCCTGGAGGAGGCTAGCCAGTCACAGCAGTCGGGTGTTGGTGACGCTCAGACAGGAGAGGAGGCCCCTGGTAAATGGATCTGACATTGGGAATTGTTGAAGCGAGTTGTTGGGGGCAGGAGGGTTGCAGGGAGCAGGCTTGTCTCCCACCGCATGCCTAGTCTGAGTGGCGGAACAGGCTGTCGATAGACTCCCTCACTTCACGGGACCCTTCAGGAAACTCATGTGGAGATACTGGGCAATCCGCTGCCGCAGGTTCCTTGGCAGAGCTGCTTTGTTTCTTGCCCCATTATTGGTAATTTTCCCACGCCACCGTGCCATCACAGTGTGGGGACCATTGCTGCACACAGGCGAGCCGCATAGGGGCCAGGGCGGAAGCCACAGGTTTGGAGAAGACCCTCCCTTAATTCCTTGCTCACCCTCAGCAGCAAGGTATCTTCCATAATGATCACCTCCTGTGGAAAGTGTGGGGACAGGAATAATTATCAGGCCCCCCCTACAGTGCTGACTGTCCCCAAGAGCCATGTGCCCAGTGTACAGCAGGGTCCCGGAAGAGTGATTCACCCTGCCCCTGCAGCTACTGGCCGTTTCGGGGGTCTTGTGGCTCATGTTTGCTGGCCTGGGTTCAGTCAGTTAGTGAGAGGTGTGTGGGAACTGGCTGGGTTTTAAAGCACTGAATCAGTGTGGTCTGTGTTGCAAGCCATACTGCTTCTGTAAAACGTTGCATTTAAACTTCACAGAGAGGACCTTGGGAGGCCAGCCTCCCTTATCGGTGGCAGAACGGCTGCGCAGAATTAGAAAGTGGCCATGAAGAACTGAAGAGGACTTTCTCCGTGAGGTTATGATGCACTCCGCCTCTGAGAAACGGGAATTGAAGGATTGGCGGGACAGCGAGAAGAGGGACCGAAAGGAGACCACAGCCCCCCGCCACACACACACACTGCCAACACACTCTGATCAACCTCCTGGCTCCACTCTCTACCCGCAGCATTCCACTCCTGCCCCGTCACAGTCCAGCTGTGTTGACTCCCACTACCCACTGCACTCAACACCCATCCCTCTGCGGTTTGGCCCTGCTGAAGCACGGTACCCGCTGCATTGTACTCCAAAGGAGAAGGTTGGGTATGATCCCTGGACATACACAAATCTGTAGCCATCCTGGGACCCCTCTGTCTCTAGAGACCTTCCTTTCCCCCATCTCCGTCACTGCTAATGGATTTTTGTCGTTTGACTCTCTCCTCTGGTTGTTGTCTTTTAATAAAAGAATTGTGTGGGTTTGAAAGCAATCTTTATTCTATTACGTGAAAGCAAAATGAGCGCAGGCAAAGCAACATGCAATTATGTTAAACCCCCATCATGTGCACCAGTCACCTCCTAGCATTAAAAGCACTGTAATCCAGAGCACAGCAGCAAATATTCATAGAATATCAGGGTTGGAAGGGACCTCAGGAGGTAATCTAGTCCAACCCCCTGCTCAAAGCAGGACCAATCCCCAACTAAATCATCCCTGCCAGGGCTTTGTCAAGCCTGACCTTAAAAACTTCTAAGGAAGGAGATTCCACCACCTCCCTAGGGAACGCATTCCAGTGTTTCACCACCCTCCTAGTGAAAAAGTTTTTCCTAATATCCAACCTAAACCTCCCGCAGTGGCTTTCAGCTTCAAATTGTTGCCTCAAGGCATCCCTGATCCTTATGGCTCTGTGCTGTGCCCCTCTAATAGCCCTGGTCTCTGGCTCTTCAGACTCAAGCCTCCAGGTGCTGAGCCGCTGCGGTCCAGCCCTGAGTGAAGCTTTCACCCTTCCCTTCCCAAATATTATGGAGCGTACAGCACGTGGCTATAAGCATAGGAATATGATCATCGGTCATGTCCAGCTTCCCATACAGGCATCACCAGCAGGCTTTTAAACGGCCAAATGCACACTCAACAGTCATTCTGCACGTGCTCAGCCTGTCGTTGAACTGCTCCTTGCTGCTGACAAGTTGGCCCGTGTATGGCTTCATAAGCCACAGCATTAAGGGGTAGGCAGGGTGTCCCAGGGTCACAATGGGCATTTCGACTTCCCCTACAGTGATCTTCTGGTCCAGGAAGAAAGTCCCTGCTTGCAGCTTCTTGAACACTCCAGTGTTCCAAAAGATGCATGTCATGCATCTTTCCAGACCAGCCTGCGTTAATGTATGTGAAACGCCCACGGTGATCCACAAGCACCTGGAGAACCATGAGAAATACCCCTTGTGATTAATGTACTCGGTGGCTAGGGGGTCTGGTGCCAGAATTGGAATGTGCGTGTCATCTATCGCCCCTCTGCAGTTAGGGAAGCCCATTTGTGCAAAGCCATCCATAATGTCACACATGTTGCCCAGAGTCACGGTCTTTTGGAGCAGGATGCAATTAATGGCCTTGCACACTTCCATCAACACGACTCCAGCGGTCGACTTTCCCGCTCCAAACTTGTTAGCGACTGATCGGTAGCAGTCTGGAGTAGCCAGCTTCCACACTGCAATCGCCACACGCTTCTCCAGCGACAGGGCAGCTCTCATTCTCACGTCCTTGCGCCGCAGGGCTGCGGGCAGCAAGCTCGTCACACAGTCCCATGAACGTGGCTTTCCTCATGCGAAAGGTCTGCAGCCACTGCTCCTCATCCCAGATGTGCATCACAATGTGATCCCACCACTTGGTGTTTGTTTCCCGAGCCCAAAAGCGGCATTCCACTGCGGTCAGCACCTCTGTGAATGCCACAAGCAATCTTGTGTCATAGCTACTGATGGGAGCACTGAGCCTTGGGGTGGCTCTGGGGGATCAGATTGTTGCTTTGATGGGTGTGCATGAAAACTCTGTGGGCATGGGGGAGGCAGTTACACCTTGTGTAAAATTAATTTGGCTAATATGATGTTATGGAGGTTAAACTATATGGAAGGAATTTGCATTTTCCCAGGACATGTGCAGTGTATATTGGAGAAGGGGTAAAAGAAATGCAAATAAAACATTGTACTTCATTAAAATCCTAATAGGGCTCCAAAAGGAGCCGCAATAGGTTCTGCTTTCTTTTCCAGATCTCTGTGTTTTGGAGCAGGAGATGAAAGTGGAAAGTAATCAGAACTCTAGTGGAAGTGGAATGTTTCCCTTTTAAGACACTCTCTAAACTGCTAACAGCTTTGGATCCAAAAGCAAGCTAGTAAGCCTCTGTGTGTAAATGCAGATTACCTAGCTGATGGGCACAAAGGAGCTGCAAATAACGAATACATCTGGTCAGCAAACAAGCTACTAGAAGAGTCAGATTATGGCCCTCCAGGAAAGGGAGGTGAAAAAAACAAGTCAAGCCTGAAAATAAGGGGGACAGGTTAACTTTAAGGGCGTGGGTGTGTGGGTGGGGGAGATGGGAACAGGGAATGGGGGTGGGAAAATTGGAATCATGTTTTGCTAAAGGGGGAAATGGGAACAGAGAATGGGGTAAGGAAATTGGAATCATGTTTTGCTAAAGGGGGAAATGGGAACAGGGAATGGGGTAAGGAAATTGGAATCATGTTTTGCTAAAGGGGGAAATGGGAACAGGGAATGGGGGTAAGGAAATTGGAATCATGTTTGGCTAAGGGCAGGAATGGGAACAGGGACACAGGTGTAAGGCTCTGTGGGGTCACAGCTGGGAAGGAGGATACTAAGGAAGGAAACTGGAATCATGTTTGCTGGAAGTTCACCCCCAATAAACATCGAATTGTTTGCACCTTTGGACTTCGGGTATTGTTGCTCTCTGTTCATGCAAGAAGGACCAGGGAGGTAAGTGGGTGAAGGAATAAGCCCCCTAACAGCTACTTCGCGTGGCAAGATCAGTGTGGCTCCTCTTGCCTTTGCAGCTTAAGGAATAACTCCACTGCCACTCGTGAGGTGTTGATCAGAGCGAGCAGCATACTGGTCAGCAGTTCAGGATTCATTCCTGCACCCAGAAAGAGGCAGGGCAGGGTGTGCAGTACACAAACTGTTGAAAGATGGCGCCAAATGGGGACGGAAGCACAGGGATTGCTGGGATATGAAGCAACGCATCACTAAGGGGAGATATGATTGAGGTCTATAAAATCATGACCGGTGTAGAGAAAGCAGATAAGGAAGTGTTGTTTACTTCTTCTCATAACACAAGAATTAGGGCTCACCAAATGAAATTAATAGGCAGCAGGTTCAAAACAAACAAAAGGAAGTATTTCTTCACATAACGCGCAGTCAACCTGTGGATCTCCTTGCCAGAGGATGTTGTGAAGGCCAAGACCATAACAGGGTTCAAAAAAGAACTAGATAAATTCATGGAGGATAGATCCATCAATGGCTATTAGCCAGGATGGGCAGGGATGATGTCCCGAGCCTCTGTTTGCCAGAAGCTGGGAATGGGTGACAGGGGATGGATCACTGGATGATGACCTGTTCTGGTCATTCCCTCTGGGGCATCTGGCACTGGCCACTGTTGGTAGACAGGATACTGGGCTGGATGGACCTTTGGTCTGACCCAGTCTGGCCGTTCTTATGTTCTTATCACGGGGCACTGGGACTGGACCCCGGATGCCCCGCGACCCCCTCCCCCTTCCCACAAGTCTTAGCAGCAGAAGAGGAAGAGGTGCTCTGTGGGATAGCTGCCCAGAGTGCACTGCTCCAATTAGCGCCGCAAGGATGCAGGTGTGAACACGCTATTGCGCATGCAGCTGTCAGCATGAACACACCTTCTGCGCTCTCTGAGCAGGGCTGTAAGTGCTGGTGCTGTAACTTTGCCAGTGTAGACATGCCCTCAGTCAGGTGGCTTAACCACAGGCTATCCTTTGCCTCCAAGGACATTGCTCAAAACAAGGCCGAGGCATTAATTCAACAAAGCATTTCAGCATGTGCTAAAAGCTAAACACTTGGCTGCATCAGGAGCTCCGTTATTAGGAGCCAATTATTTGCCCAGCTCGGTCTCTGAGCCGTCTAAGCCCGCTCTGCTGCCCGCAAACACCTGCAAAGCATCCGATGCATTGTCCATCTGAGGCCACACAATACCCCAGTCACCTGTCCAAGCCATCTAAAGCCTTCCGCACAAGGCATCCACTTGAAAAGCTGCCTCGCTCATGTTTGCTTTGTTTCCCTACCCGTGCCCATATTGATTTAAATTACAGGGTTGCTGCAGGCATGCTGTAACTCTGGGGAGCGTATCCTTTGAAATAACACAGTTTAGCAGTGGGAGGTCTGGGGTTTGAGTGGAGTGATTAAACATGCAAGGACCGAGAGCTGCTTTGTGCAAGCCAAACAACGCTGTCCAAGGAAAATCAAACATGAATAAAGCTTTCCAGCCCAGAGGTGCTCATTGATATTAGGCTGGCTGCATATTTCTTGATGCATCAGATGGGATAGAAAGGGATTTTTCTTTTTTTTGGACACCCCCGGGCCCCTTTCTTGAAAGTCACACAACGACAAAACCTTTCCTTTGCTTGAACCAAGGTGCGGGCTGCACTCTGCATGATGACCTCTCCTGGAACTCTAACGAGCTGCCGCAGTGCTGGAGCAATTAGATTCCGCTTTGGGCAGGGTGATTCATGCTTCAATAAATTCAATTTCAACAAGACATAATTATAGTGAGTCACAGCATCACAGATTAATCGCGGCACCTCCCATTTAGCAGCCAAAACAGCCGAGGGCTCCAAAGAGGCTGTTTGCTGCCCCTGCAAACAATGAAAAGGGGCAAGATTTCTAATGGCTTGGCCCCGCTTTGGTGCTTCTGCTTTGTGTGTGCGTCTCCAGAGTTACCCAGAAAGGGCCCTCTCTGGGTTGCAGATAAATGCGTGTTTCATGCCCTAGCGTGGGCTTCCCCTGTTACTATCTGCTTGAGGCCTGAATCGGAGACACACTGAACAACACAAACCCAGTGACCTCAGCAAGGACCCCAGAGTCTCCTGCTTGGTGCTGATCACCCTTGGACTTCAGGGACGATGCTCAGCACCTTGCCTGATTGGGCCCCTGATCTGTCACATTAAAACCCAAGCACGGTGAGTTCTTCTGTAGACCTAATTTTCCAGGACTGCTCCCTGGTAGGGTGACCAGATGTTCCAATTTTATAGGGACAGTCCCGATATTTGGGGCTTTTCCTTATATGGGCTCCTGTTACCCCCCACCCCATGTCCCGATTTTTCACACTTGCTGTCTGGTCACCCGACTCCCTGGGGTCTTCATCACTGCTTGCTTGGGTGCATCAAAAGTTGCCAGGCCACCAGACATGATACCAGCCAGTGGCTTTCAGTGCTAGACGGCTGCACAGCTGTGACGTAAACCACTATAACCCTATAATCCATAGGAAACAGCCTTAGATGGCCATTCATTAGGAAGACTCTATAGCCCACCGACATAGCAAGAGCCCGTGCCAAGATCCTTGCAGCTGGATGTCACTCTTTGCCTCCCTTTACACTTGCCACAAACATGAACAGGTAAATTCCACCTTTGTGATCAGGCAATTTGCGGCTGGCCTTTACCATACACTGGGTAAGGGTGTGTAACAGCGTGTTTCCATATGCTGCACCCCTGCTCATTCTATGAAACCGGCTTAACTTTCACTGCAGCTGCATCAATTCATGGAATCGTTTTTTCTTTAAATGCCTCACAGTTCTCCAAAGTGATCAGAAAGGCTGTTGAGGGGAGGGAGGGGGTGAGAGGGGGCTTGACAAGAGGAGGTTGGTTCTTTGATGTTAAGTTTGATTCCAAAACCAATTTGTATTAAAACTTCACAAGCTGCAGTTTACATCCTTATGTACACTATGAGTTTTCCCTAGATTTCAATTTTGTTTCAAAACTTGGCTGTGGGATCCGGGAAGTGGGTGGGGGTGTTGATGGAGACGCTGCAAAGTAACATTGTCAGCAAACTAATAAAAACCTTTGAATAAAAACTTTCAATGGCAAAGACCAGATTCCTTTCATCTCTCCCTGCTTTCACAACTTGATTCTTTATTCATTTTTGCAACAACAGATTAACTTGTTCCAAGGCACAAAGAGATATTCCTGCTGCATGACAGAACCATTAGAAATCCACCTCTCTGCCCCTTGAAGGCTACAAAGGTTCTAACAAAATAAACAGGACTCTAAACCAACCGGTCAGGGCCAAATTATAGTGGTGCTGGGGAGATGTATAAAGACGGGGGGCTCTGCACTAGCCACAATTCCCTGCAGCAGTGCAAAGGGTTACATGTTATTAATTGTGTGTGTGTGTGAGAGAGTGTGAGAGAGAGAGATCCCTCTTAAGTGGATGATCAACAGCATATCTTTGCAGTAGAACAGGTTTTATATGGGGGTCAATTGGAAAGCAGGGGGCTGTCTTGCCATGCCCCAGTTTGAATATAGTGATACTGAGGTTGTCAGCTCTTTTTGTTCTGTGTTTGTACAGTGCCTAGCACAGTGGGGTCATGATCCATGACCCCACTACCAATCAATCAATAACAACATCACGTGTCACTGTCCACAGTTGCCCTGAACTTTCAGAGATGGCATTCTTGTGTAGTCGGCATTAAGTACCATCATGACAGGCCCTTTAAACCAGAAAGACTGATTCTAATGGAAGTTTCTGACTAACCGCTCGCTGCACTGCCGGCAGCTAGGAAGGCCACTGACTCATCCCCAGAAAACAGGGCTGTCCCTGCTTCTGCTGCATGACCGAGCCCCCTTCAGTATGGACCTCACATGCATGGTGCAAAATGGCACCCCCCGTGCACCTATGGTGATACCGGACAAAATCACGTCCAGTTTTATATTAGTACCCGACAGGGACAAACCTTAAATACAACAGAACTGACTGGCATAAAACTGGGCAAATGGCCACCCTACCTGCAGCATGACAGGGGTGAGGGTTTGATCCCAGCATGTCACAAGCCCAAGAGTCACATCTGCTCCCCGGATTGTGTCTTTATCCACAGCCCCTGAAGATTACTCACCACAAGCTTCTTAAACTCTCACATGCACGGTAAGATATGCCACCCAGCACGAGGCTGTGCGCTGACATCCCCACTTTAATGGCATCTGAGCTGCAGATACAAAGGCACGGTTCCAGGAATGGTACTGCAACTCCAGCCAACTCATCTGTTTTCCATTGCGGCTGGTGCCAGGATGGGATATCTCCAACGAAAACGCCGGTGCTGCAAGGAGGTGATAGTGGTAAATTCAGTAGATGGAGCTGTTCTCCCTGCATTCATACTGAATCAATGCCACAGTGTGGAGTTGGGAGAGGGGTGCTGATCTGGTGTCAGCCAGAGGGAACGTAAAACAGAAGAGGTGTAAACCCAAGTGTTCTCAACAAATTCCAATACTTGCTGAGCTCCTCCTCCCATTGATTCTGAGATACAGAGCCAGATCCTGAAAATCCCTTGCTTAGGGGTAAAAAATCCCTTTGAAGTCAATTGGACTTCAGAGGGGAATTTTGCCTGATGGGGCCTGTAGTTTGTAAAGCACTTTGGGATCCCGTCCAGGTCAAAGGCATTGAAAGCCATGCTCCATGCTGCTGAAGTTGGAGAGCTTGCAGTACACATCACTGAACCACTTCTACACACTAGTACCAAAAGAACAAACAGTCCTGTAAAAATATTACAAAACTCTTCCATTGGCACCATGGGGGCAATGTCATTATGACCACTTGTGTTTTGCTCAGATTCCATTTCATTGGCTTCCATTGCCTTTTTCCTCTCTCTCTCTCTCTGTCTTCTATGAGACGCATTTTCTTTTCCTCATATTGCATTGAAGGGCTGAGTATCCCTGGAGGTTCAAAGTGCTGAGGAGTAGGCAGAGATCAAAAGAGTCTCTCTGCTTTGAACAGATTATTCCTGGCCCTGGATCAAGAACGGCAAGGTCCATCCATCCATCTTATTCAAACAGCATTTCAAACCAGTCACCCAACCCTTTTTGGATTTTGCTTCTCTTTCAACTTTATATGGCATGCAGAATTCTTTGATTTTGCCTTCTAAAGCATGGCATTGAATTCTTCTCTAAAACAAATGAACGTTCATATTTGTCAAAGCTTCGACCTGAACATCTATGGGGTTTTTGGTCCTGCTTAATCTCTCCCTGGACCAAATTCCCTCATTTACACGATAGAACAACTCCTTTGATTATACCTTAACCCATTGACCTCAGTGGAGAATTGTGGCTAAAAATCCCAATGCAAAACTTTGAAAATATAATCCTTCGGATCTCTCAGAGACCAAAATAGCTGCAAAAAAGGATGCGATATTCAGCCAATATGCCCAAGAGAGACACAATGTATTTAGGATGATGCTAAGATGTATAGTATATACCAGGATGTCAGTGAAGAAAGGAAAATTTAGTATCAGAAAATCAGAAAATAATTCCAAATAGGGAAGTACGTTAAACTATGGAATAGTGTCTCGGTTGAAGCAGTGGAAGATACCATCAATCGATTATTGTATGAATGGTGTGGAGAAAGCTATAGAATGTACTGTACTCGGTAATAAAAAAAATTATAAACTCAAAAAAGTAGAGAAGGACGAGACCAATACAGACAAACTCTCAAGGCTCTATTCCATCCAAACTATGCAGAATTGTTTCCATCAGTTCCAGATACTATAGTGTCCTCATTGAGAAAGCACATGAGTTGTCAGCCAGTCTTGTTTTTTTCTTTTGTATTAGATGGCAAATGTTCACAGGGCTAAATCTAAATCACAGTGCTAGAGGAAGGTGATCAGGAACAGTGAACATGGATTTACCAAGGGCAAGTCATGCCTGACCAACCTGATTGCCTTCTATGATGAGATAACTGGCTCTGTGGGTATGGGGAAAGCGGTGAACGGGATATACCTTGACTTAAGCAAAGCTTTTGATACGGTCTCCCACAGTATTCTTTAACAGCAAGTTAAAGAAGTATGGATTGGATGAATGGACTAAAAGGTGGATAGAAAGCAGGCTAGATTGTCAGGCTCAACAAGTGGTGATCAACGGCTCGATGTCTAGTTGGCAGCCGGTATCAAGTGGCGTGTCCCAAGGGTCGGTCCTGCAGCCAGTTTTGTTCAACATCGTCATTAATGATCTGGAGGATGGGCTGGATTGCACCCTCAGCAAGTTCGCAGATGACACTAAGTTGTGGGGAGAACTAGATATGCTGGAGGGCAGGAATAGGGTCCAGAGTGACCTAAACAAATTGGAGGATTGGGCCAAAAGAAATCTGATGAGGTTCAACAATGACAAGTGCAGAGTCCTGCACTAGGATGGAAGAATCCCATGCACCACTACAGGCTGGGGACCAACTGGTTAAGTGGCAATTCTGCAGAAAAGGACCTGTGGATAACAGTGGACAAGAAACTGTATATGAGTCAACAATATGCCCTCATTGCCAAGAAGGCTAACAGCATATTGGCCTGCATTAGTAGGAGCGTTGCCAGGAGATTGAGGGAAGTGATTATTCCCCTCTAGTCGGCACTTGTGAGGCCACACCTGGAATATTGTGTCCAGTTTTGGGCCCCCCATTACAGAAGGGACGTGGACAAATTGGAGTGAGTCCAGCGGAGGGCAATGAAAATGCTTAGGGGGCTGGGGGCACATGGCTTACGAGGAGAGGCTGAGGGAACTGGGCTTATTTAGTCTGCAGAAGAGAAGAGTGAGGGGGGATATGATAGCAGCCTTCAACTACCTGAAGGGGGGTTCCAAAGAGGATGGAGCTCGGCTGTTCTCAGTGGTGGCAGATGACAGAACAAGAAGCGATGGTCTCAAGTTGCAGTGGGGGAGGTCTAGGTTGTATATTAGGAAACTCGGAGGGTGGTGAAGAACTGGAATGGGTTACCTAGGGAGGTGGCTTGACAAAGCCCTGGCTGGGATGATTTAGTTGGGGGTTGGTCCTGCTTTGAGCAGGGGGTTGGACTAGATGACCTCCTGAGGTCTCTTTCAACCCTAATATTCTATGATTCTTTGTATATGAATGCCAATCTTTATTTAACCAACAGACCAATGAATCATTAAAATCAAGTTTGGCTCAGTAACAACAAATATTTTCAGTATGTAGCCTTCAAAACCTCTGAGGAGGAGTAGCAGGGAAGATTTAATTGTTTGCAAGTACAGTGGCTGGTAAAGAGTTGGAGGACCTTTATATGGAGGTACCCCAATATAATAATAATAGGAAGATTATTATATGAGCTGAAGGATGAGCATTTAAAAGAAGTCTGTGATTCTCTGGGCATTTCTGGGACAGATTGCCATAAAACTGCAACAAAAACACATTTTGCTGTAATCAAATATATAACAACCTATTGAAATAGTGAAGAGATAGAGAGTTAGAAGATAATGGATTGTCTACATCGCTGGAGTTAAAAGATCAGATTTGACACCTCAGTATTAGAGCAAAAGAGGAGGAAACAAAACAACTAACAGAGATATAATTCAGAAAGAGTATGCTGAAAAACTAAATGTGTTTGAAAGAGTTTTAGGAAAGCATGAAGGAAATGATGAGCCAAACCCCAATGAAAAATTTCTCATCTCCGCTTTGGAAAAACAGAACCAGTTTCAAAAAAAGCCTTTAAAGTAACAGACCAGATTTGCTGCCTTGACCAAAAGGACAGGTTAAGACAAAGCAGCATGGCTTATCAGATTGAAAGTGGGATTTGAAAGGCCAAACCTGAGTGAGTGGCATTGCAGCCTAGCACATGGGGTCAGAGCACCACCCAGTGAAGTTTGCTTTGGCCATCCCTTCCGTTATATTGGGAGATGGGCAGGCCAAACCTGAGTGGTGCTGTGATCCCATGCATCAGGTTGCAGCACCTGGAGCAGGGAGCTGGGTCCGGTCCTGTGGATCAGGAGACATGCTATGAAGTGAATGTGAGGCAGGCTTGGTCTGCAACTCTCCTCCGTCCTAGGGTCTCTCCCCTCTCCCAGCAAGACCCAACCCCCACTTCTCTGGGCCTCCCAGGATAAAATGAAACAAAACTAAATCCCCCCAAATCAAAAGGAAAAAAATATAAAAAATACAAAGAATTTTACAGGGCTCTCAAGATAATGATCAGGTAAGGTCAGATAGATAAGCTCACCAGTGTATGGAAAGGATGTGGAGAAACTGGAAAGGATCCAGAGGCGAGCAACAAAGATGATCAAAGGGATGGAATGCAAGCCATACGAGCAAAGGCGGAAAGAACTGGGTATGTTTAGTTTGGAAAAGAGGAGATTGGGTGGCGGAGCATGATAGCTGTCTTCAAATACTTGAAAGGCTGCCATAAAAAAGATGGAGAAAAGTTGTTCTTTCTTACCACAGAGGGCAGGACAAGAGACGACGGGATCAAACTACAGCATAGCAGATTAAGATTAAATCTCAGGAAAAACTTCCTAATTGTAAGAACAGTGGAAGAATGGAACAGACTGCCTAGAGAGGTTGTGGAAGCTCCTTCACTGGAGGTTTTCAAAAGGAGGCTGGCTAGACATATGTCTTGGATAGGTTAGACCCAAGAAATCTTGCCTCTTGGCAGGGGATTAGACGAGATAACCCTTGAGGTCCCTCCCAGTCCTACAGTTCTATGAGTCTATGATGGTCTCCCCAGGACAAGCTCTAGAAAGCTTGAAGAGTTACTGGAAACAGAAGATGGGCTCAATCTGGAAGCTGCCAATGGAACTGAAATCCCTCACTAAGGAGGGATTGAAGTCTAGATCCAATTAATTAAAGATGGCAGCCTCTTGACTGTTCCTGTGCTGGTCAGTCCACTCAGATTAGAGAATTTGATCATTGGCTGCAAAGTTAGTAAGGCGCTAGTCAAACACCACTGCTGTGAATCAGCTGATGAAGCCTCACTGGCCATGTAGAATGTGTATTTCCTCTTGAGGGTATGGCAGGTGTGGAAGCTCTGTGTGAACTTCATCAGAAACAAATTCAGACAGCTTGTGCATTTTTATAGTGGGGAGAAGGGATGTAATTAGCCCCAAAGGAAAAATGACTAATATAACACAATGGGCATATGCAGGCATGGAAACTGTAAGTTGAACAGCAAAGTTTGTGTCTGAAGATTTGGACATAAAACCTACTAGTTAAATTACCAAAAGTAACATCTTCCCAGATAAATAATCCTTTCATTAATTAATCAAAACAGGACATAATTTTGAAGAGATGAGCTGTGCTGGACATTTTACAGCAGATTAAATCAGAAATTCTAGTGGATACTCAGCAGATATAACGCTTTCAAGTGGCGCTGGGGTCCAAGGTTGTCTGGCTGAACAAAGCAGTCACCTCTCAACCTTCATTTCTTCATGGTAACTGTATGAATGGGCTAAAATCCCATTTGTTTTAATAAATGCACCTGCTGCCTTCCAGCACTGCAGGGAAGAGTCCCTTGTGGAATTTAGGGATGAGGTGTGTAATCCATAGCTGGACGAGGTCCTTGTCCAAAGTACCACTTTTGAAAAACATGTGGCAGACGTAAGGAGAGTATTGGAACAGTTACAGAAGCATGGGATTATGTTACAAACTTTGAAAAGTGAGCTCTTTGACAGGGAGATGTACCTGTGAAAGGTGGTGTCTGCTGAAGGTTATAAATAGGATGTAGCCGACACCTTAGGTGTTTTTGCTCTTGCAAAGACACTTCCAAGCACCACAGGGGAACTTCACAAGCTGAGGGGTCTCAAACATGGGTCTGCAGGAGTAGCCACGCTCCATTTGGCAGCCTGCTGAAGCTTGCCTATCTGGGACCCATGGAGCCCAGAGGCTCCACCTCTACAGTCCAATAAGTGGAGTCCCAGAGCAGCTGATGGGCCTGCTGGCTCCTGCACCTGCTCTCCTGGCTTGATTTCCCGGCATCCTGACTGGGTGTGACTCTTGGCATCTGAGCTGTGGTTCTGAACTCCAGTTTGTCTCCTGACTCTGACCTTCTGGTATCCTGACCCTGCTGACTCCTGTCTTGTGACTATGACTCTGGCTCTGACTACTAGGTATTGCCACCCACAACCCAGCCATGACCCTCTCTTCCTTTCCTCACAGTGTCCCTTGCTCATCCTAGTTGACTTCAACTCTTTGTTGCTGACCCATCGGATGCTTTAGCTCCATGTTTCCCCACCCTCATGTCTACTTTTGACCTGAAGCCTTGGTTCACCTCTTCCACTCATCAAAAGGGCCATTCACTTGACTTGATCTTCACCAAACACAGCTTTCTCTCCATTCACGCTGATAGTTAGGGTGAAGATCAGCTACATTATGCTGGGTAGGAGAAACCCTGAGACCACTGTCAAACATTTTTACACAGTTCTGGGGAATGAAGATGTTGATGATCCTACAACTTGGAAAAACTGCTGATCAGTCATTGAAAGACATGAATACCAAAATGAGACCATGTACAAAGAGCATCAGCACAATCCACTGATACTGGAGGGTCTCCAGACAGAGAGAGAGAGAAGAGCCTCAAAGACACTGACTTATAAATGTTCTGGGACACCTCCTTATCAGTGTCTGGTCTGGTGAAAACCAAATGGGGTTGTCCTTATGTTTGTCACATGGCATACCAAGTATCTATTTCTGTACTATCTCTTGCATGCTATCCAGGATTGAGGTATCATGGGTGAAAAGTGATATTGCCTTAGTATGATATGCATATTTTTCTAAATATAAGTGTTATCATTTTAGATTTATTTTCATTATTTACTAGATGTTTTTTTCTAAATAGCTTGTCATATGCCCAGTAACTGAGTGATATGGTTACACCATAGACCCTCTAGGATAAGTCAAATGGTCCTAATGGTATATTTTGTTAATAAAAATCTCAGGGTGACATTAAATTTATGTGTGTGTGTGTGGGGGGGGGAGTATAGCACTCATCAATTAGTATGTATGCATGAATATTTTAATATGAATGAGATTTTTTTTTTGTTTAAGCTCTGGTTGGAATGTCAGGATTATTTTCCTGCACCCTGTCCCTGTAAGGATTGGAGCTCTGCGGACGGTGGTACCTTGAGTAAGTTATGGCCCCTGTTGAGTTTGGTGTGCTCCAGGGAGACTCAGCTGAAGTGGGGCTTGTGCAAAGATATACATTTGGGCATGTGGTTAGTAAGTTTAATAAAACTCCAGTTTTCAAATAGACCCAGGACTGATTGTGTTATTATGATTGTGGTTCTGATGGGTCTTTCCAAAGCTTCTAATTGATCGGTCACTTCTAGTGATAATTTCTACAGGATGATAAATGAGTAATGTCAGTCAGTATTAATGCTTGTGTGGTGACTCATTTCTTAGGCACTGTCTGGAGCCCATAAAATGAGTTGTTTTTTTTAACTCCTCAAAGTAGATTTCTGCCCTCCCCCCCCCCCCTCAGGAACACTTGCATGTTGGATCATTGGCCTTATCTGTTAGAGATTAAAAAGTACTAGTTATTTGCAATAGCACTGAGGAAGTCACTATTTGCACCTGAGTGTTACAACCTTTCCACTCCCTGGTGTTTTGCAGGCGGTGGCAGTAGGCTGCCAGAGGTTGTTTTTGCTAGGGATCCAAGTCTGGGATGTATTGTAGAATGAGCATGCTTAGATACAGTTAAGTTTTAGGCTTGTGTGGGGTTCAATCTTGCAAGGTGCCAAGTGCCCGCAAGATCGACCCGTGGCTCAGAAGGTATATGTTGCCAGGCAGCTGCTGAGCTCCCATCTGCCCAGCACTGCAAAACCTCTTCATACTCTGCTCACTGCCCTGCAAGATCTCACCCACGTCCCCAAACAAGAGGTAGTTTGGGGTTATTTTATCAGTAGGCATCGCTAGGGCATTTAACAGTATCATGTTTAAATACCCGTTTCTCACTTAGGGTCAAATCTTGCAGGCCTCATCCAGGCTGATCTCCCGTTAAGTTCAAGGGTAGCTTAGCCAGAGTAAACAACACTGGATTTGGCTTTCACAACATACTGCAGTTCCAGCCAATGTTCATTTCACATTTGTCAAACAAGTGTTTGCATTTTTGTTTGGCTTTTGCCTTTCAATAAGGAAAGACGTGTCAGGGTAGCTGGGGTTTTGAGTCTCTCTGAAAGTTTCCGTTAGTACAGGTCGCAGCACGGTGAGCTTGAGAGAACACAGGGTGAAAGCAGGAATCAGTCGCTGTTGTCAAACACACTGGTCAGTTTCTGTTACGTATCTCACCAACCCCAAAGGTTCAAAAGTGAGTCAGGCCCCCCAAAATCACAACTGTGTTTAAAATCTCATGATTTTATGCTGTTTTGGACTTGCCTTTCCCCCTTCCACTTTAGGGTCATGCTTTCAAGATTCTCTAAGCATGAAGCCTAGAAATTTTTTTCAAAATAAAAGCTTAAACTCTCACATGATCACATGACCCCAGAAGCTGTGGCTTAAAGGTAAACACCAAATGTGAGACTTGACAAAAATCAGTGAGTTGACAACACTGGCAGAGGAGTGGAATTAAGAATAGAGTTACCATCAGACACAAGCTTCTGCAGCTCTTTGTATCAAGTTGTTAAAAATAAGCCAAATTCTTTCCTGGCAGAATTCTACTGAATTATACCATCACAGAATTTGACCCAAAGCCTTATACAACAATGTTGTAAAAAAATAGGGTCAAGTGAACCAGTTTGGATAACAAAACTAACCCCTAACTTTGCTCAGAAACTAAACTGAAATTTTGTTGAGACTCAGAGAGCTTTGTTGATTTTCCACAGGCCTTTGCACTTCTTGGTTCAATGAGATCCTGAGTGCTGAACCTCTATGAGGAAGTTTATGCGTGCAGGCCCAGAAGAAAGCATTCTTAGGAGTCTCACGGGAAAGTTTGCTCTTACGAGATCTCCAAGCCCAATTTTGTGACTGAAGAATTTTGGACAGTTTGGATGAGTTTCTATAGTGGCCTCCAGGTGGGTTGTCAGCAGAGTGGTAGAACCTGGAACCTCTGGATCTAAGAGCATGAATCTCTATAGCATTGGAGAGAGAGATAGCTTAGTGGTTTGAGCATTGGCCTGCTAAACCCAGGGTTCTGAGTTCAATCCTTGAGGGGGCCATTTAGGGATCTGGGGCAAAAATTGGGGATTGGTCCTGCTTTGAGCAGGGGGTTGGACTAGATGACCTCCTGAGGTCCCTTCCAACCCTGATATTCTATGATTCTATGAGCTTGAAAAAGCAAATCCCGGTAACTCAAAGGCAAGATGCACTCATGAGCTTCTGTATGGTCCAGCCACTAGAGAAGGACAGAACCACATTGAGTAAGTATGGGTTACACTTGAAATTTTAGTGGGGGGCTTATCTAAATCAACCATCAGAACCTTTTTTCAAATTCTCCCATTGCTAGGGTGACCTCTAGCCATTGTCCTGAGGATTTTAAAGCCAAGTTTGCTGTTTGAACTAATATAACCATTGTTCCACCAAGATCTCTGTTGTGAGGTATTCGCCCCCAGAGGTCTTGGAAATCTATTGCAGATTTGAATAGTCTATTTAACCTTTTCTGACATTTAAAAGAAAACAGAAAACAACTCCTTGCCAGATAAAAGTGAGCTAAAGGAGCCAGTCTAGTTTATGTCCAACTGGATGAAGAAACACGACTCAAATTCCTTCCATTTTACACACAGTTAGTCATGAAGTTGTTGAGGAGAGGAGAAGAAAGGAGACAATAAAATAGCCTTATCGTTACAGCTGAAGCAAGCCTTTGGGTAACTGTCAGCAAAGAAGCATCTAGAGAGCATTTGTACCATTTCAGATGATTAAGGTTTAAGGGTGGGATTGCAAACTGCCAAAGATTATTGCAGAGCTGTCCAGAAATGTACAGCTCACATTGTGACGAAGTACAAGGGAAGTCTTTTTCTCTGTGTTTAACAGGTATGCAACATTCAGCCCCGGTTTCTTCCGCTGACGTGTACAAAAGTCGGAGTGCCAGGAAGAAGTGAAAATTTAAACTCTCATAAACATTCACTATTTCTTGCTACAGTAACTTTGCTTTTGTACGATTTATTTACCTCTTGAAGAGCCATGAAGAGTTGCGGATAGCGATAAAGAACTACTTCAAACGCTTTGTGGGCGCATCACACACACACACACACACACTGAAAAGCTGGGGCCGGATTCACAGCTGGTTTAAATTGGTACAAGACAGTGGAGCCATGCTGATTTACACCAGCTGAGAATCTGGCCCAAGGGACAGCAACTTTTACAGGGTAAGAGACTAAGAGACCTGAATTATGAGTAAAACAAATGACTTTCAGTATCTGAAAGGTACCGTTTGATTTGGAGCCCCCATGACCTGATGGTGTTCTCATCAGTAGACAAAATGCACTGGGAAGAGGAGAAATTCATTTCACTCTCTGATAGGTATGTTGGATCTGATTCTTCTATCTTACACCAGAGTGTCTTCATTAACTTCAGAGGAGCCACTCCTGATTTGCATCAGTGTAAACAAGAAGAGCATCAGGCTCAAAGTGCCTAACACCTGCCAGGTGGGGGACACCTAGATTAAATGTTGATCTTTCAGACCGGCAGTCCCAAATATTTCACTGGAAAGTTAGGAGTTACCTAGGTCAGGTCTTTCTCTGGGTCCTTTGATCCTGTCTACCCTGTTTAACTGATGCCTTTAGATCATGCTTCTCGTTGTAGCAGAGAGTTTGCTCTGCCAATAGTGATTAGATCCAAAGGTTTTGTGCTTGTACGTTTTGTCCTTGAGGTTGTAAAAAGGCTCTAAGCACAGTTTGTAAAAGACCTTTACTTAAGAATTCATAGCCCCAGTATTAATGATGGTGGATTCTCACAAGGTGCAGTGGATGGGTTCGATTTGGATTGGTATCTGAAAATTCAAAGGCCTATTTGAAACTTATGCGTCAAAAATGTTACTCTCAGTTACGATGGTGTGGGTCCATTGAAGTCAGCGGGCTGACTGGTGTAACAAAGCAGAGTTTGACCCATTCTGCGAACCCCTTTGTCTACATGCACAAAGCAAATAATTGCATGAGGGCTTTTGTCCAAGATTCCCAGTGCTGATCTGTTTCATGGCAAGACTGGAAGAAACGAAGGCAGTTTTCTTGCAATATTTTCAGATTTCTCACTTTCAGCTGAAACTAGGGATGCATAAAACAATTTTTAGGATTTTTCCCCCCAAAATGCCATGGATGCATAGATTTTTTTTAAGGCTACAAGGGACCATTATGATGACCTACTCTGACTTCCTGCATAACCCAGGACAGAGCCATTTTCAAACCTCAAAAAACATAAAAGTGCAGGTTCAATCTGAGGTAGAGAAAAGCTGGGGTCACAACATTCAGATCTCACCCAGAGTTGTATGAAATGAGCAAGCAGGAAATGAGGTGACGCTACTGTCAGAGCATCCTGCTGGAAATTTTAGAAACGGTGGTAATGTAGATGGTATCAACAACAGACGAAGACTTGCTTTTATATAGTCTTTCCCTCTGAGAATGTCAAAGGACTATATAAAAGTCAAGTTGCAGTGGGGGAGGTTTAGGTTGGATATTAGGAAAAACTTTTTCACTAGGAGGGTGGTGAAACACTGGAATGGGTTACCTAGGGAGGTGGTGGAATCTCCTTCCTTAGATATTTTTAAGGTCAGGCTTGACAAAGCCCTGGTTCGGATGATATAGTTGGGGATTAGTCCTGCTTTGAGCAGGGGGTTGGACAAGATGACCTCCTGAGGTCCCTTCCAACCCTAATATTCTATGATTCTATGATTCTATACAGCCATTACGCCCTGTCTTACACCTGTGTAAACCATGAGTAACTCCAATGACATCAAACTAGCATGAAAATAGTGAAAGGGGAGAGTACAGACCCCTCGATTTTCACAACACCCCCAACGTGCATTGTAGACATGGAGAGGCTGAGTGATTTCCAATCATCAGTGGCAGAGCTAGGGCTAGAAGCCAGGAGTCCTGGCTCACAACCCCCTACCCTTGATGATTCCTCTCAGTAATTAGTTAAGCTACAGCGCTGGGGGTCGAAGGATAAAGCCATTGGAGCTGCGGTGCTCTGAGTAGTTTAAAGGAGTAGCGTGGGAACGGAGAGACAGACTAGAGGGAGCGTGTGGGGGGGTTGGATAGGGAAGCTGGGAGTGAAAGAAGAATACAGAGAGGTGAATTTCATCCTCCTCTGCAGGCAGCATAAAGCCTATAATACCTGTTAGGTCTAGGGCTAAAGCAGGGGAACCGGATCAAATCACAATGCCAAATAAGCTCTGCTGGCCAAGTGTTTTCTTTGTCCTCTTGAAACACTGGGCTGCGAAATGATTTCCCGATGGGATGCTCTGGAGTGTGAGGGATGCAGGGAGGGGGAGATTTGCCAGGAACAGAAGCAAAGGTGCTGAGAGACCAAAAGTTCGGAGCTTTCCAAAACCATATGGGAAGGTTGGGTGGACTCCCAGTACAAGAAGACTCCCTGCCCAAACTGAGAAGGAGCGGGGAAAGGCAAGCAAAGCAATTAGACATGTGATAAGTGGATATTTCAGGGTGCGCTCATGCCTTGGACCAACTTACTGTAATATTTTTTCCATTAACACATGCCAGCAATATGCTAAGTATTTATTCCCCTTTTTTCCCTCCTGAGATGAAAAAGGGATTTTAAATGCATTTATAATCCATTTAAAAAGAAAAAAGTTCCTTACAAAGTTGTTACAGAGAAAGATGGGTTTGGACCAAAGTCTGGATCTAAATTTTGAATCTGGAATCTGAGTTTGAAGCTGCCTCCATCTCTCCCTAACTGGCAAAGGCAAACTCCTGGATTCTGGACTTTGGGGAAGTCAGGATCTGGTGTGACCTCTGCAGCTAAGACTCATCCCTAGTTGGGGCGCATGCTCTGACATTATCTTTCTTTCATCTCTTAACCGTGATCTCCTCTCGGCCATCCTCTCGCTCAGCACGACATCCCTGCAACAACAATCCTTCCGGCTGGGAATTCCACTCTTTGTATTGGTGGCTAGGCCAAAGGGAGCCTTGTCTAAGCAACATTTTGGAGAGGGAGTAGTAGGTAAGGTTAGGAGGGGTTGTTGGCAGATAGACCCCTAACCTTGAGATTAAGGGTGGGATTCTGGCCCGACTGAAGTCAATAGCAGATGTCCCACTGACTTCAATAAGATCCAGATTTCACCCATATTTCCCTCTCTCCCCCTTTAAATCACTGAAGAAAAAAAATCCTGTTTCTTGGTCGTTCTTTGCTCATCTAGAGGAATTAGATGCTGACAAAACTGATGTTTCTTCTCCCTTCTTTACAGCGCCATGACTGCTCCCAAAGAGGAAGTGCCAAATACTGCTTACTTCAGTAACAGACATCAGTCCATCCTAGGGAACTCATTCCCTCTCTCTCAGGCTGCACCGTTTAGGATAAACGGTTAGGGACAGCAGTACAGTTTCAATTAAAACCCACCCAGCAATTCCTACTATTTTATAAATTCTATATTTATCTTCCATAGGAGTCCCATCCCAAGCATTCCTCCCCTTCCCTTAATCATTTGCAGAAATGTTTCCATTCTGTTCCCCCCACATTTTTTGGGACCAGTTTTGAAACATAGTTTTGTTTTTTTTTCATTTTTGGCTAGCATTTTGATTTCCCTGCTCAGTGGGGTTTACATGACTGAGGTTTTGTGATATAATTGCTTCCAAATTTTCCACCCAATGGGGCATCTAATCTCTTGAGAAATTGCATTACCTTCTGATGCACGATAGAAGAGGCAAAAAAATGTTTTTGTGCATGTGTCATTTACTTCTCTCTTCCTCTGTATTGAGCCTCACGTGCAAAATCCCAGTTTTATAATTCTGTAGACTGGTCACAGAATTCTCACACCTGGGACAGATGCAACTCAGGCCACGTCTGCCCTGCAAACTGTGGTCAACCTAGTGACATTGGCATACAGCCTCCAGAGTTAGCATATCACTTATGCACGTGTATACTTGACTGCTTGCATAAGTGCCGCATGTACTCACCAGGATTGCTTGTATCGAGGCAAAGTGCAGTGCGCCATGGGTCGATATCCCAGAGTGCCACTTGTCACCATCCAGTGCGAGGCCTTTTGGGGAAGGTTTTGCAGAGCATTGTGGGGTAGAAATGAGTCGCACAGGGATAATGGGATCAACGGGTCAAATCTTCATCACGTAGCTTTCTCTATCCCATAATGTCATCCATATCCCATCATTTTCACGCTTCTTTTCCTTTCAATTCCACAAACCCAGCGGGCACGTTGCACTGTCTGCCATCTCTGACAGAAGCATGGAACCAGCAGAGCTCTGCACTATTGTCATGAACATAGCACGTTGAGTACTCCTTTGCTTGAATCACCTGTACAGGCTTTTCATAGACGTCTATGTTTCCACAGCTGGTCTGTAGCTGTACTTGGACAACATCTTCTCCCCCTCAGGCCCAGGAGATCCAGGACCTCCTGTCTTCCCCAGAGAGGCGTGAATGTGGAGCATGGAGCCAGCTTGGTTGGACTGTTGTACAAAGCAAGGGAGAGCTGATAGAAGTGCTCAGCAAAGGTGGGCAGTCAGGAAAAAAAAACATTTCAAAAACACATGGGAGTTTTAGAGGAGGCGGTGGCTTCCGGGCACCAGGACCCCTGAGCAGTAGAATTCACAACTGTGAGAAGAGCGGTCACTGTTGCAGGGAACAGGGCGTTGTGGGACAACTGCTGGAGGACTGGTAAGGTCAACATAGGTCATGCAGTGTCTATGCTTGCACTGCATTGACCTTTGTAGGTTGACCCTGGCTCAGTGCTGTCAGGGGACGTGGTTTTACTTTGTTGCTGTAACGGGGCACTGATGGTGGCCAGAGACAAATATGAACATAAACTCATCCCCAAACAGGTCGACTCAAGGCTGCTTACATTGGCCTAACTTCGTAGTTTAGATTGGGCCTCAGAAATCTCTCTTCTTAGTGGAGCTTGTTGGCTCAGTGATGGCCTTAGTGCTTCTCATATTGAGGTAGCCGTTCGAATCCAACGCAGGCTATGTCTACACTACGAAATTAGGTCGAATGAATAGAAGTCGGTTTTGTAGAAAGCGATTTTATACAGTCGATTGTGTGTGTCCCCACACAAATGGTCTTAGTGCATTTATCCGGCATTTAGTTGGCGGAGTGCGTCCACAGTACTGAGGCAACCGTCGACTTCCGGAGCGTTGCACTGTGGGTAGCTATCCCACAGTTCCCAGTTTCTGCTGCCCATTTGAATTCTGGGTAGAAATCCCAATGCCTGATGGGGCAAAAGCATTGTCGCGGGTGGTTCTGGGTACATATTGTCAGGCCCCCCTTCCCTCCCTCCCTCCGTGAAAACAAGGGCAGACAATCGTTTTGTGCCTTTTTTCCTGGGTTCTCTGAGCAGCCGCCATACCCCAGCAATCATGGAGCCCACTCAGCTCACCGTCACCCTAGGTCTCCTGGGTGTTGGCAGACGCGGTACTGCATTGCTACACAGTAGCTGCTCATTGCCTTTTGGCAGCAGACAGTGCAGTATGACTAGTAGCCATCGTCGACGTACTCCAGGATGCTCTTTTAACCGACCTTGGTGAGGTCAGGGGTGCCTGGGCAAACATGGAGTGACTCAGCCAGGTCATTACCCTTTTAAGTTTCATCTCATGGCTATTCAGTCCTGCCGGCAGTCCTACTGCACCGTCTTCTGCTGAGCACCCAGGAGATGATGATGGCCAGCAGTCATACTGCACAGTCTGCTGCCAGCAAGATGTATAACGATAGATGAAGTGGATCAAAACAAGAAATAGACCAGATTTGTTTTGTATTCATTTTCTCCTCCCTCCCTCCGTGAAATCAATGGCCTGCTAAACCCAGGGTTTTGAGTTCTATCCTTGAGGGGTCCATTCTGTTTCTCCTTGATGCAAAGCCACCCCCTTTGTTGATTTTAATTCTGTGTAAGCCAACCCTGTAAGCCATGTTGTCAGTCACCCCTCCCTCCGTCAGAGCAACAGCAGACAATCGTTTCACGCCTTTTTTCAGCACAGACACCATAGCACGGGGAACATGGAGCCCGCTCAGATCACCGCGGCAATTATGAGCACTATAAACACCGCACGCGTTATCCAGAAGGATATGCAGGACTAGAACCTGCAAGAAAAGTGAAACCAGGCGAGGAGGAGGTGACGGCAGTGCGGTGATGAGAGTGATAAGGACATGGACATAGACGTCTTACAAAGTACGGGCCCCTGCAATGTGCACATAATGGTGTCAGTTGGGCAGGTTCATGGCATAGAATGCCAATTCTGGGCCCGGGAAACAAGCACAGAGTGGTGAGACCGCATAGTGTTGCAGGTCTGGGACGATTCCCAATGGCTGCAAAACTTTCGCATGCGTAAGGGCACTTTCATGGAACTTTGTGACTTGCTTTCCCCTGCCCTGAAGTGCAAGAATACCAGGATAAGAGCAGCCCTCACAGTTGAGAAGTGAGTGGCAATAGCCCTGTGGAAGCTTGCAACGCTAGACAGCTACCGGTCAGTCGGGAATCAGTTTGGAGTGGGCAAATCTACTGTGGGGGCTGCTGTGATGAAAGTAGCCAATGCAATCACTGAGCTGCTGCTACCAAGGGTAGTGACCCTGGGAAATGTGCAGGTCATAGTGGATGGCTTTGCTGCAATGGGATTCCCTAACTGTGGTGGGACGATAGACGGAACCCATATCCCTATCTTGGCACCGGAGCACCAAGCTGCTGAGTACATAAACCGCAAGGAGTACTTTTCAGTGGTGCTGCAAACACTGGTGGATCTCAAGGGACGTTTCACCAACATCAACGTGGGATGGCCGGGAAAGATACATGACGCTCGCATCTTCAGGAACTCTGGTCTGTTTCAAAAGCTGCAGGAAGGGACTGTCTTTCCAGACCAGAAAATTACTGTTGGGGATGTTGAAATGCCTATATGTATCCTTGGGGACCCAGCCCACCCCTTAATGCCATGGCTCATGAAGCCGTACACAGGCAGCCTGGACAGTAGTCAGGAGCTGTTCAACTACAGGCTGAGCAAGTGCAGAATGGTGGCAGAATGTGCATTTGGGCGTTTAAAAGCGCGCTGGTGCAGTCTACTGACTCGGTTAGACCTCAGCGAAACCAATATTCCCATTGTTATTACTGCTTGCTGTGCGCTCCACAAGATCTGTGAGAGTAAGGGGGAGACGTTTATGGCGGGGTGGGAGGTTGAGACAAATTGCCTGGCCGCTGATTACACGCAGCCAGACACCAGGGCAGTTAGAATAGTATAGGAGGGCGCGGTGCGCATCAGAGAAGCTTTGAATACCAGTTTCAGGAATGGCCAGGTTACAATGTGAAAGTTCTGTTTGTTTCTCCTTGATGGAAACCCCCCTGACCCCCCCTCCCAGTTTCACTCTACTTTCCTGTAAGTTAAGCACCCTCCCCTCCCCCCTTTGATCACCACTTGCAGAGGCAATAAAGTCATTGTTGCTTCACATTCATGCATTCTTTATTTATTCATCACACAAATAGGGGTATAACTGCCAAGGTAGCCCAGGAGGGATGGTGGAGGAGGGAAGCACCAGGTGGGGTGGTGGAGGAGGGAAGGACAAGGCCACACAGCACTTTAAAACTTATTGAATGCCAGCCTTCTGTTGCTTGGGCAATCCTCTGGGTGGAGTGGCTGGGTGGCCAGAGGCCCCCCCACCGCATTCTTGGATGTCTGGGTGAGGAGGCTATGGAACTTGGGGAGGAGGGTGGTTGGTTACACAGGGGCTGTATTGGCGGTCTGTGCTCCTTCTGCCTTTCCTGCAGCTCAACCATACGCTGGAGCATATGAGTTTGATCCTCCAGCAGCCTGAACATTGACTCCTGCCTTCTTTCAGCAAGCTGACGCCACCTACCATCTTCAGCCCGCCACCTCTCCTCATGGTCATATTGTGCTTTCCTGCACTCTGAGATTGTCTGCCTCCACGTATTTTGCTGTGCTCTGTCAGTGTGGGAGGACAGCATGAGGTCAGAGAACATTTCATCACGAGTGCGTTTTTCGTCTTCTAATCTTCATAGCCTCTGGGAAGGAGAAACATATCCAGCTGGTGGAGGGGAAAAAAAAGGGAGAGTGGTAGTTAAAAAGACACATTTTATAGAACAATGGGTACACTCTTTCATGGTAAACCTTGCTGTTAACATTACATCGCACATGTGCTTTCATTACAAGGTCGCATTTTGCCGCTTATTGAGGGTCTGCCGGTTTGGTGTGAGAGATCACTCACGCAGGGCCGGGCAGCAGAATTTGGCTTGCAGGCAGCCATGGTAAGCTACAGTCTTTTGGCTTCTTTAACCTTCATAACATTTGGGAATGGTTTCAAACAGCAGCACCCTCGTTTCCCATATGAAGTAGCCGTTGGGTTGCCCATTAAAAATGGGTTGGCAGTTTAAGAGGAGGGGCTGCTGTTTCCGGGTTCACGTGCAGCAGAAACCCAACTAACCCACCCCACCGCCCCACCGCAGGATTGCTTCACCCCTCCCCCCACCGCATGGCTAACAGTGGGGAAGATTTTTGTGCAGCCACAGGCAAACAGCCCAGCAGGAATGGGCACCTCTGAATGTCTGCTTACTAAAACCACCCTATTTCAATCAGGTGTCCATGAATGATATCACTCTCCTGAGGGTAACACAGAGAGATAAAGAACAGCTGTTGTTTGAATGCCAGCAAACACCGGGACCATACGCTGCAATGTTTTGTTCCGCAATGATTCCTGACTACATGCTACTAGCCTGGCATGGTAAAGTGTCTTACCATGGAGGACGGAATAAGGCTGCCCTCCCCAGAAACCTTCTGCAAAGGCTTTGGGAGTACCTCCAGGAGAGCTTTATGGAGGTCATAGAATCATAGAATATCAGGGTTGGAAGGGACCTCAGGAGGTCCAACCCCCTGCTCACAGCAGGACCAATCCCCAATTAAATCATCCCAGCAAGGGCTTTGTCAAGCCTGACCTTAAAAACTTCTAAGGAAGGAGATTCTACCACCTCCCTAGGTAATGCATTCCAGTGTTTCACCACCCACCTAGTGAAAAAGATTTTCCTAATATCCAACCTAAACCTCCCCCACTGCAACTTGAGGCCATTACTCCTTGTCCTGTCATCTTCTACCACTGAGAATAGTCTAGAACCATCCCCTCTGGAACCACCTCTCAGGTAGTTGAAAGCAGCTATCAAATCCCCCCTCATTCTTCTCTTCTGCAGACTAAACAATCCCAGTTCCCTCAGCCTCTCCTCATAACTCATGTGTTCCAGACCCCTAATCATTTTTGTTGCCCTTCGCTGGACTCTCTCCAATTTATCCACATCCTTCTTGTAGTGTGGGGCCCAAAACTAGACAGAGTACTCCAGATGAGGCCTCACCAATGTCGAATAGAGGGGAACGATCATGTCCCTCGATCTGCTCGCTATGCCCCTACTTATACATCCCAAAATGCCATTGGCCTTCTTGGCAACAAGGGCACACTGCTGACTCATATCCAGCTTCTCGTCCACTGTCACCCCTAGGTCCTTTTCCGCAGAATTGCTGCCTAGCCATTCGGTCCCTAGTCTGTAGCTGTGCATTGGGTTCTTCCGTCCTAAGTGTAGGACCGTGCACTTATCCTTATTGAACCTCATCAGATTTCTTTTGGCCCAATCCTCCAATTTGTCTAGGTCCCTCTGTATTCTATCCCTGCCCTCCAGCGTATCTACCACTCCTCCCAGTTTAGTATCATCTGCAAATTTGCTGAGAGTGCAATCCACACCATCCTCCAGATCATTTATGAAGATATTGAACAAAACCGGCCCCAGGACCGACCCCTGGGGCATTCCACTTGACACCGGCTGCCAACTAGACATGGAGCCATTGATCACTACCCGTTGAGCCCGACAATCTAGCCAACTTTCTACCCACCTTAGAGTGCATTCATCCAGCCCATACTTCCTTAACTTGCTGACAAGAATACTGTGGGAGACCGTGTCAAAAGCTTTGCTAAAGTCAAGAAACAATACATCCACTGCTTTCCCTTCATCCACAGAACCAGTAATCTCATCACAGAAGGCGATTAGATTAGTCAGGCATGACCTTCCCTTGGTGAATCCATGCTGACTGTTCCTGATCACTTTCCTCTCATGTAAGTGCTTCAGGATTGATTCCTTGAGGACCTGCTCCATGATTTTTCCGGGGACTGAGGTGAGGCTGACTGGCCTGTAGTTCCCAGGATCCTCCTTCTTCCCTTTTTTAAAGATTGGCACTACATTAGCCTTTTTCCAGTCATCTGGGACTTCCCCCGTTCACCACGAGTTTTCAAAGATAATGGCCAATGGCTCTGCAATCACAGCTGCCCATTCCTTTAGCACTCTCGGATGCAACTCATCAGGCCCCATGGACTTGTGCACGTCCAGCTTTTCTAAATAGTCCCTAACCACCTCTTTCTCCACAGAGGGCTGGCCATCTACTCCCCATGTTGTGATGCCCAGCGCAGCAGTCTGGGAGCTGACCTTGTTAGTGAAGACAGAGGCAAAAAAAGCATTGAGCACATTAGCTTTTTCCACATCCTCTGTCACTAGGTTGCCTCCCTCATTCAGTAAGGGGCCCACACTTTCCTTGGCTTTCTTCTTGTTGCCAACATACCTGAAGAAACCCTTCTTGTTACTCTTGACATCTCTTGCTAGCTGCAGCTCCAGGTGCGATTTGGCCCTCCTGATTTCATTCCTACATGCCTGAGCAATATTTTTATACTCTTCCCTGGTCATATGTCCAGACTTCCACTTCTTGTAAGCTTCTTTTTTATGTTTAAGATCCGCTAGGATTTCACCGTTAAGCCAAGCTGGTCACCTGCCATATTTACTATTCTTTCGACTCATCGGGATGGTTTGTCCCTGTAACCTCAACAGGGATTCCTTGAAATACAGCCAGCTCTCCTGGACTCCTTTCCCCTACATGTTAGTCCCCCAGGGGATCCTACCCATCCGTTCCCTGAGGGAGTCGAAGTCTGCTTTCCTGAAGTCCAGGGTCCATATCCTGCTGCTTACCTTTCTTCCCTGTGTCAGGATCCTGAACTCAACCAACTCATGGTCACTGCCTCCCAGATTCCCGTCCACTTTTGCTTCCCCCACTAATTCTTCCCGGTTTGTGAGCAGCAGGTCAAGAAAAGCTCCCCCCCTAGTTGGCTCGTCTAGCACTTGCACCAGGAAATTGTCCCCTACGCTTTCCAAAAACTTCCTGGATTGTCTATGCACTGCTGTAGTGCTCTCCCAGGAGATATCAGGAACATTAAAGTCACCCATGAGAACTAGGGCATGCGATCTAGTAGCTTCTGCGAGTTGCCGGAAGAAAGCCTCGTCCACCTCATCCCCCTGGTGATGTCCCTGGAGGATTTCCACTCCATCCCCAGACATGTTGACAGACTTTTCCAGTAGCTGTACTGGCCACGAATGCCAGGGCAAATTAATCATTAAACACGCTTGCTTTTAAACCATGTATACTATTTACAAAGATACACTCACCAGAGGTCCCTTCTCCGCCTTCAGGGTCTGGGAGCCTGCCTTGGGTGGGTTCTTGGGTGGCTCCAGGTCCAGGGTGAGAAACAGATCCTGGTTGTTGGGGAAACCGGTTTCTCCGCTTCCTTGCTGTGAGCTATCTACAACCTCCTTCTCCTCCTCCTCATCATCTTCCTCGCTCCCAAAACCCGCTTCTGTGTTGCCTGCCACTCCTTGGACAGAGTCAAAGTACAGGGTTGGGGTAGTGGTGGCTGCACCCCCTAGAACGGCATGCAGCTCATCATAGAAGCGGCATATCTGGGGCTCTGAACCGGAGAGGCCATTTGCCTCTTTTTTTTGGTAGGCTTGCCTGAGCTCCTTAATTTTCACGTGGCACTACTTCAGGTCCCTGTTATAGCCTCTGTCCTTCATGCCATTGGAGACTTTTTCAATTATTTTGGCATTTCGTCTTTTCGAATGGAGTTCTGCCAGCACGGATTCGTCTCCCCATACAGCGATCAGATCCCGTACCTCCTGTTCGGTCCATGCTGGAACTCTTCGGCGATTCTGGGACTGCATGGTCTCCCGTGATGATGAGCTCTGCATGGTGACCTGTGCAGGTGAGCTCGCCTCGCTGGCCAAACAGGAAATGAAATTCAAAAGTTCGCGGGCCTTTTCCTGTCTACCTGGCCAGTGCATCTGAGGTGAGAGTGCTGTCCAGAGCGGTCACAACTGAGCACTCTGGGATAGCTCCTGGAGGCCAATACCATTGAATTGCATCCACAGTACCCCAAATTCGACCTGACAAGGCCAATTTCAGCACTAATCCCCTCGTCGGGGTAGGAGTAAAGAAATCGGTTTTAAGAGCCCTTTAAGTCGAAAAAAAGGGCTTCGTCATGTGGACAGGTGCAGGGTTAAATCCAGATAACGCTGCTAAATTCGACCTCAACTCGTAGTGTAGACCAGGCCTTAGATGCAGTGATGTAGAATTTGTTGAATGGTCACTGGTCTAAATGAAATGAGTGGATGGAATTAGCCCATTTCCCAGTGGACTGTATCCCCTTTATAAAAGCTACTGCCATAATGGACATGAAGACTCAGCTTCCCTCTCTCCTGGTTTCTCCAGCTCAGGGTTGAAGTTCAGCATGAGACATCTTGCAGTGCCATTTGCTAGTATTACAGTAGGAGGCTGGATGGACTAGTGTTCTGAGTGCAGGAGATTGCCAGTTCTGAATCCCCTGGGGTATGTCATACCATTCCCAGGAATTTCCACTGAGATTTTTGACCTCTCAAGACTTTGTATGCAGTGTTAGTGCAATAAACGAAATTACCGCACCCACCTTCTCTCTCAAGACTTTGATAGTTATAGTGAACTGATTGGGACATTGCTAAATAAATAAGGGGAATTCACAATGATACACTAAAAGCATTTCAATTTCTGTTTTGCGGCCACTAGCAGCAAAAAGCGAAGGCACTGAGGGATACCACAGTTGTGAGCATGCTAGACCCTCAACAGAACAGCAACAGAATAGTGTAACACACCTCATTACACCCACGCCAATTGCCAGCACTGAATTTGGACCTTATACCATCAGAGGCAGGACAGCAGATTATGCACCAAATTATACACAGCTGATCCAGAGTGGTAATTCCTATGTTTTAAATGATGTTGCTGTAATGCCCATGAAAGATCTTGGAGCGGAAAGGTTTCAGGGCTCAAAATGGACTGCCCTTGAGACAACTCCTATCCAAAGAAGAGGAACACTTTGCAATTCTCTAGCATCTCCCATTTGAGGAGTTCATAGTTCTTTACAAACATTAATGAAATTGAAGGCTTAAGTGGTTCATCAATCTTGTGCTGGCCCCCTGAAGAGAGGTGAATTTCATTAACTGAAGTGACTTGACCCAAGGGCACACAGTGGAGACAATGGAAGAACCAGGAATGGGACCCAGATGTCCTCTCTTCTGGCACACTGCTTTAGGCACTACAGAGAGATGGGTTACAGATGCATTTGGTTTTCTCTACCCGGAGACACATATAGATTCTCTGGAAACCACTGGAATGGCTCAAAGGGCATAAAACCAGTCCAGCCATTCTGCCTTTCAGTTTGAATACAATGGACCATTTGAGTCAGTTCCAACCACTCCAACACTAGATGACTGAATGTTTGCTCCCAAGGCCTGTGGAAGGGGTCGTGCATAGCTGTGCTGAGGAGAAATCTTTCATCTTCCTACTCCCTTCTTGCTATCAGGGGTAGCAATCGGCTACTGGCCCCGACAGGTAGCAGATTACTGCAAACCCTCCATCCCCACCCCCTAGTATGGGCTCAGTTGCCTGCCACATTAGGGTGGGTGTATCCAAGGGTCAGCTATTCCTTGCTTCTCTCCACCCACTCCCTGCATACTTTGTGTGTCTGTGTCGTAGCAGGGGGGAGCCTTATTTCCCCTGATGGCCCTGCATTTGACTCATTTAGGGCCATGCCACGATCTGGGCCTTAATTTTGATTCAGTCACCTGAGGCCACCTGACCAGAATACCTCAGAACACTCAGTAGAGCAGCTCAAAAAATAATCATTATTTTTAAGAAGGAAATCATCATTTTCTCATCTTCATCAAAATTTCCTGCAAACATTTTTCAAAGTGAAAAAAATCCCAGTTTTTGAAAAACATTTTCAGGAAAAAATGTTCATCTTTCAGTAAAATACCCCCCAAAATGAAAAATTGAGCTCCCCAAAGTTTTGTATTCCACTTTCTTTGCAGAACCCCTGCCTCTCCTGCCCCCCTACCCCCCAATTTCATCAAAAGTAAAAATGTTCCACAAAGACAAGCATTTTGGACAAAAAAACATTTTATGCCACAATTACTTCGATGAACACATTTTGAGCGGCTCCAGCAATCAGGTTTCTTAGGGCTGAGATGAAAGTTACTCTGATATTCCTACTATAAAGAGTGCGCTGAAGATTTATATGATTTCTGACAGCAGAGGTACAAGCTTAAGTGTCTCTATTTACTTATGACATCGAGAATTCAGCTTGCAACAGCTTCTTTTTGAGCAAGACCCATTTAAATCGTCTTAGCAGGCTCCTCTCAGAAGTTTCCTGGCTCTCATCAGGAGTGTGGTATGTTCCCTCTTCCTCTTAAAAATTAAATTTAGTTTCCAATTAAGAGCTGGCCTCACCGACAGATACTGTGTTTCACTTTCAGGTCCAGCTTTCTAACCACGTTGACCTCACAACTGCCTCCAGCGACTTGTAAAAATAATAAGCATTACAAATAGCTGGACAGATCAAAAACATTCAGCTGCTATTGGGTATCTCTTATCAGTCTGTTCCCCTCTTCTGTTAACTCAAGCATTCCAGACACAGACAAGTGCACTGATGCTGTGGGTAAATACTATACCAATTGACAGTGGTCACCGGTAAAAAAAAAACAAACAAGTCAGCCTTGGTCAAAAGATACCTTACAGTGGTGTCTGATATACTGGTTTATTTACCCTTATAACTAGAAGAGGAAATAACTGCAGAATCTTTAATACCGTGGCCCAAGAACAGGGAAAGGTAAAGGTGACTTGGTTGTTTTCATGTCACCTCCTGTGGACTTGTGCCAAACATTTTTTTTTTCCCATAGATATTAAGGTCAGAAGGGACCATTATGATCATCTAGTCTGACCTCCTGCACAACGCAGGCCACAGAATCTCACCCACTCACCTCCTGTAACAAACCCCTAACCTATGTCTGAGCTATTGAAGCCCTCAAATCGTGGCTTAAAGACTTCAAGGAGCAGAGAATCCTCCAGCAAGTGACCCGTGCCCCATGGTACAGAGGAAGGCGAAAAACCTCCAGGGCCTCTGCCAATCTGCCCTGGAGGAAAATTCCTTCCAGACCCCAAATATGGCGATCAGCTGAACCCTGAGAATATGGGCAAGATTCACCAGCCAGATACTACAGAAAATTCTTTCCTGGGTAACTCAGATCCCACCCCATCTAATATCCCATCACAGGCCATTGGGCCAATTTACCATGAATATTTAATTACCAGAACCATGTTAACCCATCATACCATCTCCTCCATAAACTTATTGAGTTTAATCTTAAAGCCAGATAGATCTTTTGCCCCCACTGCTTCCCTTGGAAGGCGATTCCAGAACTTCACTCCTCTGATGGTTAGAAACCTTCGTCTAATTTCAAGTCTAAACTTCAGCCAGTCTTCCCCCAGGTACCCAGAGATGTGGCAGTAAAGACAGCCAAGAGACTGATGGCAAAGGCTGGAAGGAATCTATACCTGGCAGTGTTGGGCCACCTCAAAACACCTTCTCAGGGGCTGGATACTAGCCCAGCACAGGACTGATGGGCCAGGGAACCAAGACTCTGCTCCCCATGAGGGGCATCTGCTGCAGCCCAGAGGAGTAAGGACAGACACAGGCATCAGTACACCCAGGACCGAGAACCGGCTAAGAGCATCAAGCTAGGCACTACAGCAAAGGAACTGAGGCCACTCTGTGTACAGGTGAGCAGGTCTGGGTCCACACAAAGCCATGGCAAAAAGGAAACAGGTCAAGCTGCAGCGGGGCAGGACAAATGAGGTAGCTACAGACTCAGGACAGTGGTGGAGATGAAACGGAAGACAACTGCAGAGTAGCAGATAGCTGGCACGCTCAGATAGATGGGGACGAATCCAGGACTGGGACAACTTAGAAAGAGCCTCAGCCATCAGCAGGCCGGACATAGGCGGGTCAGAAGAAACAAGGTGCATGAGCAACACAGAAGACCACCAATCAACAGAATGAAGGCTGCAACAGAGTGGAAGCAAGCGTCCCACCAACAGCATCACAACATGGGAGACAGGTTCAAAAACCCACATGTTGGAAGGACTATGAGGCATAGCAGGCCTCAATGGGCTGCCATGTCCCAGGGGTGGGCTGTGTATGAGTAACCTCTAACCCAGTAAGTCAGCAAATGCTTGCACAAAAGACAACAAAAATAGATAAAAAGAAAGATGTAGCAACCTGCCTGGAACATGGAGGGAGGAGCATAGGTTGCAGGAGGGAAGAGTTTGGAGGATGCATCAGGAACGCAGTCTGTTTGCACATGGCTCAAATGCCAGTGGCAGTTGCAACCTCTCTGCAAATAGTTGTCTTAATAAAGAACTGGTGTAGTTTCTGTAACATGGAGTCCATTACATTATTACCCCTCATGCGCACATGAAACAGCTAAGCCACTAGAACAGAGGCGACGTGGGGGGCATGCAGGGTCGCGGGCCCTCCCAGATTTGCTACTTGGCTTGTACTGAGCATGCTCAGTGGCACTGCTGAGACGGGTTGCCCTCACTTTGCCCTCCCATTATCATCTCTGCTCTAGAGTGTGACTTCGCTGAGAATTCACCACTGATCTCCTATGCCACAGACTCCTTGTGCGACCTTGAGTAAGCCACTTCATCTCCCTGTGCCTCAGTTCTCCATCTGTTTAGATTCTATGGGGACAGCCATTGTCTCTTATTAAAATGCATGCACAGTGCCTAGCACAATGAGGCCCCAATCTTGATTGGGGCCTCTAGATGATACTATAATACAAATAATAAAAACTGCACACTACAGGTCAGGGCTGGGTACAACGCCCAAAACTTGTTGTTGCCATGATGCGATACCTATTTAGAGGATAAATTCTGTCACTAAGGTTCCTGGCCTCAAAACCAGGCTAAAAATAACTCTTAAGTTTTGATAAAGCTTTGAAAATTGAGTGTGCTAAATAAACGTGAGACAAGGTAGGTGGTGTAATATCTTTTATTGGACCAGTTTCTGTTGGCAGAAGGTACAAGCTTTCAAGCTACACAAAGCTCTTCTTCAGGGCTGGGGAAGGAAACAGTGTGAGAGCTAAATACAAGTTGGGACAACACCGTAAACTAAATAAACTTGTCAACTTCTTTACTTTGAATTTAATAGAATGATGCCAAATAATCATTAAGAACATATTTCTTGTGGTTCTACAACTATGTAATAGAGCCATAGCAAGGCTGTTACATAATCATGGCAGCCTCAGCAAATGGGGTTTCAGTTAGCACATAGTACTTAATTAATGTACCCAAACTATTATATTAAATCTATATTAAATTCTCATTGGAGACATTTGGTGTTGAAAGGGCATCAAAATGTGTCACCCAAAGTCAAATGTCACCATGTTTACTTCAAGATAACGGCTTTGAAGTCATTTGATGCAGAAATGCTTGTCCAGAAGCTCTATCCAGGTTCTGTGGGGGAACAGTGGGGGAATGTCCACTTGAGAACAGTTCCTAAGCGCTGGTGTGACTCCAGATCATGGTATCATCTGCACCCTTGAACCCTGGCAGCACAAGTATATTCTGGGTATCACTTTTGGGAGCTGTTCAAACCCCCCTACTTCTTTTGGAGCGTCTCAAGGACAAGCATCAAGCTGGTGAGATGATATGTCAGATTTCCAGCCGCACGAGGATAACCTGCCTGTCTCCCAGAGATCATAGAATATCAGGGTTGGAAGAGACCCTCAGGAGGTCATCTAGTCCAACCCCCTGCACAAAGCAGGACCAATCCCCAACTAAATCATCCCTGCCAGGGCTTTGTCAAGCCTGACCTTAAAAACCTCAAAGGAAGGAGACTCCACCACCTCCCTAGGGAACCCATTCCAGTGCTTCACCACCCTCCTAGTGAAATAGTTTTTCCTAATATCCAACCTAGACCTCCCCCACTGCAACTTGCGATCTCTGGGCCTGGAGGAAAGTCAGGCTGGAACGAAGAAGAGCTGGCTCATGCTGAACCCAAGAAAGTGTGAAGTGATGCTAATCAAACTCTTTGGTGACCTGGCAATTTCCACCACCATGCCCTCCATGGAAAGTGTTTGCTCATTGCTCGTAGAGCGTACGCAGCCTTGTGGGTCGTTGCTGGGCTTGTTCCTGACTCTGGACACTCTGGGAAAAGGCTGTCTGTCCATCCCCAGCTGGCAAGATGACTCCATCCGTGGCTCTCAGATGAGGACTTGTCCTCAGAAATGTCTCTGTTTCCCCACCATCAGGCTGGACTACTGAAACCCACTCTATCTGGGTCTAAATAAAGAAGGAAATTGCAGCAAGTGCATAATGCAGTAGCCGGTCTCCTGAGCTGATCAATCGAAAAAGAGGCTAATTTTCTGCAGTTCATACTGGTTTCCCATGTTCTCTTCTGGAAACACTTCATAGTTCTGGCAAAACAATTAATGTGAAGATCCACCTCTGAAACTCAAGGATCACTTCTCTCCTTCAGCAGCCCCCTTCTGAACCTTGCTGGCATGAACTTAGAGGCCACATATAAACTTGAGGGTGAAGCTCAACAGCAGGAACTCCACCTCAAATAAGACCAGCTGGAACCTTACCTCTTTTCACCTTCACCAAAACATTCTGCAATGAACCCGGGCCAAGGGAAAACCACATGGGACAAAAGCCAGTGACTAATTGAAAGCTCAGTGTGGGAAAGTTGACTGATCGTACTGCATAGATATGACTGTTCTGGGCATGGGTGCTTTAGGAAATGCTGACAGGTAAACAAAAAGATGATAAAATATTGTGCAAATATATGTGCAAAATTTTAAATTCGCATTAGGCAAGCTCACCCTTCTTTTGTACTCTTTTTGAGTTGGGACCGTAAGGAGCAGTAACACTGAATAGTCTTATTGACAGCATGCATGCGTTCATGTTTGTAGGATCAGGTTCATAAACAAGGAATAATTCACAGCCTCACGGATTTTACAGCTATGAGGAACTACCTAGTCTGAGCTCCTGCAGAACCTGGCCCAGAGAATTTCACCCAGGGATTCCTGCATCATGTCTAAACTAGACCATATTATTTAGAAGAAAGAACCTTTAAATCAAGACTGGAGTTAAGTGATGGAACCTCCACCCCATCACTGGAAATCTGTTCTAGTGGTAAATCACCCTCATTGTTCAGAATTTGTTTTTTGTATTTGTCACTCTGTATCATCGTCCATCTTGAACTAATTCTCATGGAGTGCCCCGAAGATGGGCATGGGCCCTACTGTGTAGATAAAGACAGAGTACCTAGACAACAGCTTTTAAATTACATAGTTTTATATACATAGGAAGTGACTATTAAAAATACAACATTCAAAAAGCTTGAATTACATTCAAGGGGACCAATCTTCTAAAGTGCAGAATGCTCTCAACTTCCACTAAAGTGAAGTGGCCCTTCCTCTTTCTGAAAAATATACACCAACTAAACACAAGGGTCATGCATTTTAGGCCAAATTCTGACTTCAATTACACCCCAATGTCCAAAATATTGCCCAATTATTCTTGTTCTCCAGTTCAGACATAATGTACAAGAGTTTTTATATACACACATACATACATACACACACCCCTATATATAGCTGCGTGGACTCTGAAGCGGTGGTGGCCAGGTATAGCTTTAATTGACAAAGTGAATCCTTTAAACATGTATTATATATTGAAGCTGACATGTGTCCTTATTATTGCAGTGGTATCTTTGCTTGCATGTTGTATTCCTGTTCTCCCAATCCAGTATGGTGCTGTCTTTCTTATACTACAAGCCCTTCTGGAAGGGATCTTCTTTTCCCGTACTGTTTGTACATCACCCTGCACATTTTGGGTGTTAACATAATATAAATAATAATACAGGAGGTGGGACTGAAAGATTTTCTGATTTCTTCTGACACATACTAAATAAAGATCTTACAGTCTAACAAACGTTTATGCACAGGGGTTAAACTACTCTAGGGAACTCTTGAGGAGAGAGAAGAGTGTGTGTGGAGAACAGTTCATATCCACATTTAGGGCCTGATCCAAAGCCTATTGAAGTCAATGGAGCGATTCAATGGCCTTTGAATGAGGCCTTTACACCAGAAAGGGGAAGAGCTACAAGAAACAGTTAAAAGCCAAGGGAAAAGAAAAAAAAGAGACAGATAAATAACATTCGCCCAAATCAAAACAGATGTTTCACCTCAAATCCACTTTCTGTTTCCATGAGAATGAAGACAAAGAACATCAGGGCTATTAGTCTGGTCTTTGATTCTCACTGTGGAGACCCAATCAGTGTAGGGCTGTATTCATGTGACCTTCCCAAGCTTCCTGTGTCAAAAATGAGTCGTGGCATTGGGCGGGACAGTCAGTTTGAGTCAAATAGTCACAAGTAGGAAAAACCCAAATTCTTCAGCTCCATTTTCCTCTAACCCTCAGTTACTTCATACTTTGTGGTGGAAGTTCCCCATTTCAGCTCCAGCGGAAACCCCCACAACAATGTTTGGGAAGCTGTTGAACAGTGCAGTTTTGTTGACTTGGGTCTATGGTACTTAGCACTTAGTATATAGCATTTTATGTATTGCACAGACGTGTTTAGAGTTTGGCAGCTAAATTCTTACAGGATCCCGTGCCCACTGAAAGAGCGTCAGCCCACGGTTACGGGGGCTGTGCAGGATTTTCCCCTGCAATTGCAGCTCCTGGCTGCTATGGCATGGGGCACAGGAAGTGAGAGCAGAGAGGCTGTCTGCTTTTATAGTCTCAGTGCTCCCCTTGTTGGTGCTCAGGCAGCTTAGGGTGGAAGGAGGCTATGGTAATACAAAGAATAAGAACATAAGAACGGCCAGACTGGGTCAGACCAAAGGTCTGTCTAGCCCAGCATCCTGTCTTCCGACAGTGGCCAGGTGCCAGGTGCCCCAGAGGGAGTGAACAGAACAGGTAATCATGGAATGATCCATCCCCTGTCGCCCATTCCCAGCTCCTGGCAAACAGAGGCTAGGGACACCATCCCTGCCCATCCTGGCTAAAAGCCATTGTTGGACCTACCCTCCATGAACTTATCTAGTTGTTTTTTATCTCTATTACAATCCCTGGCCTTCACAACATCCTCTGGCAAGGAGTTCCACAGTTTGACTGTGCGTTGTGTGAAAAAATACTTCCTTTTGTTTGTTTGAAACCTGCTGCCTATTAATTTCATTTGGTGAGCCCTAGTTCTTGGGTTATGAGAAGGATTATAACAACACTTATAATAGATAATAAAAACAATGAGGCACTTACATACAGAAAAATAGTGTATTATCATGTGATTAAAGACTTTATCCTCATAATGATGCTTACATCATTCTCTTTTGAATTTTTGACCTTGCAACTTGTGTTCTAATTTTTTTGAAAATCTGCAGTCTGTGTCTAGCCCTGTAAACAGCTGGAGGAAGGCACCTGAATTCTGTACCTGAAATCGTATGCGAACAAAACCTCTCTCTCTCTGACAGGGCTTTTTCCTTCTAAGAAAATGTGACAGACTGACAATATCCTGAACAAACCATATGGAATGAAGATCAACTTGACTGAATTAAGCTAAACCACATTGGATTAGGGTTAATACTTTGGGGATGCATTGTATTAGAATGTGATTGGGTATGTTATTGTGGCCTTGTATGTACCTTCTCTAGTAGGAAGGGGGGATCTAATGGACTTCCTCCATTAGCAGCCCTTTGAACCCAACCCCCGGAGAGGGGTACATATACTAATTCAAACTGGATGCTCCAGGGACCGACAAAGAAAGGGCTTTTGGACAAATAGTTTGGTTTTAAACTGGCTCAGGGCCTCCTTTCTGATACAGTAATCAGACTGGAGCCTTGGTCGATGGAGGGCCCCAGTCCTTCGGGTAAGGTTGGAAGGACTGGGCCTGCTGAGCCTCCATAAGACTGGGTACTGGTTACAAGCTGATGCTGTGATGAACTTATAACCCCCAAGGAATCCCCCCCCCCCACTTGGGTTGGGATTTGAAGCACTGTTCCTGCCAGAATCGGACTTAGGGTTGGGTTTACCTCTGGTAAGCTTGTTAGTATACGTGTAGGTTCTTTTATTATTTTAATATGTTTTCTCTGTAACCCTTTTACCTCAAGAATAAAATAGGCACGCATAGGAAGTGCTGTGTGGTCACTGTAGCAATTACACCTATCACTTGTCCCTCGCGAGAAAGCAAGCAGGCATCCTTGCGTAGCTGGTCTCGGCTGGGAAGAACACAATGAAGGCAGGGAACTGTGCAGTCTGTAAATACACCAGTCAGAAGGGACAGCACCGGGGGCCTGCACCCAGAAAGGCCAGGGCTGGGGAACCGGAAGCATGAGAGTGGGTACCATGGCTGGACACTGAGGGGAAATACAGGAGCAATTGCCCAGACCTTCAGCAGAAATCATGTTTTGTTTTTGATAGTAAAAGGGCAGGTAGATCATATGGAGCATGAAGAGGAGTTGGCCTCTTTCCTCGTGCTCATCTGGGTATATTATGTGATGCTCACTCAGGGAGCAGTCTTTGGCTGGACTCTCGGTGGCTCAGATTGTTTTACTTTGCTCTTGGGTGCCGGCCTGCTGTGAGTGGAAGTGCAGTCGTGGGAAGCAAGTAATGAGCTGATACCATACGGGACCAATGTGGAAGTTCTTTATGAGAACAGGGTGAAATCGTATGGATTTGGGATTAGCTGGGCCAATGTACCAAAGGAAGAGCGCTCTCCTCACTGCTCATGAGAACCCAGTGAGCAATCGGATCTGCAGGGTTGTCATGCACAGAACTCAAAGCACTTTACAAAGAGGGTTAAGTCACATTTCACAGATGGGGAAACTGAGGCACAGCAAAATTAAGTAACTTTCCTAAGGGGCTAGAACTACTCTCTGCTCCACACAGTGTCTGTTGGCCCACACAGCCTTCTAAACCATCTCCACCCACTTTCTAAAATCCCTCTACACAGTACTGCATGGAGTTAGTAATATTCATAACCTAGCAAGGGAAATGCATATGGTGCTAACTGATAAAAAGTAGTGTCCTTGCCCAGCAGAAATTGCAGTCCAGGTCAACGGGACTATACAGACACTCATGCTTGCGCTCTGCCAGTAGCCCAAATGACTCTAGGAGCAAGAGAAAGAGAAAACACACAAGCCTGAGGATGACACTGTAGCTTGGTGGTTAGCACACTCCCCTGGGATGTAGGAGATGCAGGATCTAGTCCCCTGGCTCTTGTGAGTCTTATTAATTATCCACAGTGTGATAGTTTCAATAAGAGAGACTGAAGGACTCCCTACATCAGAATAGCCCACGATGGCTAGAGGTAACAAAGCTTTCTCCCCCTTAGGTGGAGGGAAGAAGTCAACTGGGGGTCTCCCACCTCTCAGATGAGTACCCCCACCACTGGAATACTAGCTATAAGGGAGTTCCTTCTTCTCCCGGTTTTGGTAAGCTCCCCTACGGGGGCCTGATCAGGTAGACAGACTCCGAGCATCAGGGAAGGAGGAGGATCCTGGGAACTACAGGCCAGTCAGCCTCACCTCAGTCCCTGGAAAAATCATGTAGCAGGTCCTCAAGGAATCAAGTCAGCTCCCAGACTGCTGCGCTGGGCAACACAGCATGGGGAGTAGGTGGCCAGCCCTCTGTGGAGAAAGAAGTGGTTAGGGACTATTTAGAAAAGCTGGACGTGCACAAGTCCATGGGGCCGGATGCAATGCATCTGACAGTGCTAAAGGAGTTGTTGGCTGTGATTGCAGAGCCATTGGCCATTATCTTTGAAAACTCATGGCGATCGGGGGAAGTCCCAGACGACTGGAAAAAGGCTAATGTAGTGCCCATCTTTAAAAAAGGGAAGGAGGAGGATCCTGGGAACTACAGGCCAGTCAGCCTCACCTCAGTCCCCAGAAAAATCATCGAGCAGGTCCTCAAGGAATCAATCCTGAAGCACTTACATGAGAGGAAAGTGATCAGGAACAGTCAGCATGGATTCACCAAGGGAAGGTCATGCCTGACTAATCTAATCGCCTTCTGTGATGAGATTACTGGTTCTGTGGATGAAGGGAAAGCAGTGGATGTATTGTTTCTTGACTTTAGCAAAGCTTTTGACACGGTCTCCCACAGTATTCTTGTCAGCAAGTTAAAGAAGTATGGGCTGGATGAATGCACTATAAGGTGGGTAGAAAGTTGGCTAGATTGTCGGGCTCAACGGGTAGTGATCAATGGCTCCATGTCTAGATGGCAGCTGGTATCAAGTGGAGTGCCCCAAGGGTCGGTCCTGGGGCCTGTTTTGTTCCATATCTTCATAAATGATCTGGAGGATGGTGTGGATTGCACTCTCAGCAAATTTGCGGATGATACTAAACTAGGAGTGGTAAATACGGTGGCAGGTAGGGACAGGATACAGAGGGCCCTAGACAAATTGGAGGATTGGGCCAAAAGAAATCTGATGAGGTTCAACAAGGATAAGTGCAGGGTCCTGCACTTAGGACGGAAGAATCCAATGCACCGCTACAGACTAGGGACTGAATGGCTCGGCAGCAGTTCTGCAGAAAAGGACCTAGATGTGACAGTGGACGAGAAGCTGGATATGAGTCAACAGTGTGCCCTTGTTGCCAAGAAGGCCAATGGCATTTTGGGCTGTATAAGTAGGGGCATTGCCAGCAGAAAAAGAGACGTGATCGTTCCTCTCTATTCGACATTGGTGAGGCCTCATCTGGAGTACTGTGTCCAGTTTTGGGCCCCACACTACAAGCAGGATGTGGAAAAATTGGAGAGAGTCCAGCGAAGGGCAACAAAAATGATTAGGGGTCTGGAACACATGACTTATGAGGAGAGGCTGAGGGAACTGGGATTGTTTAGTCTGCAGAAGAGAAGAATGAGGGGGGATTGGATAGCTGCTTTCAACTACCTGAGAGGTGGTTCCAAAGAGGATGGTTCTAGACTGTTCTCAGTGGTAGAAGATGACAGGACAAGAAGTAATGGTCTCAAGTTGCAGTGGGGGAAGTTTAGGTTGGATATTAGGAAAACCTTTTTCACGAGGAGGGTGGTGAAACACTGGAATGCGTTGCCTAGGGAGGTGGTGGAATCTCCTTCCTTAGAAGTTTTTAAGGTCAGGCTTGACAAAGCCCTGGCAGGGATGATTTAGTTGGGGATTGGTCCTGCTTTGAGCAGGGGGTTGGACTAGATGACCTCCTGAGGTCCCTTCCAACCCTGATATTCTATGATTCTATGCCCAGAGGCAGAAATGCAGGTGCTGAAAGACCTTTAACTGCAAAAACTTAGGTGCCTACAGGGTTTCAGTGGATTGCAGTGGTCCCCAAACTGGGACTTAGGCATATAAAACAAGGATTTTAGGTGTCAAACTCCTTTTGAGGATTCAGCCCTAAGTGACATTGCCAAGGTCACACAGCAAGTCAGTGTCATAATCATGATTAGAAGTCTCCGTCTTTTTCCTAGGTGGCTAATGCCTCATCTGTTTAGTACTGGGTTGGTGCCGCAGGAAATGTTCTAACAGATAACTAACAGTTTAGTCAGATATTTAGACAACTTAAGTCAGGCTTTGTTTGTGTCACTGCGCGTCTATCTCTAGGTACTTCTATGGGTCCCCACATCAAATTATCTGAAGGCCCCAGGAGAGATTGTTCCAGCAAACAAGTTTGTGGGCAAGAAAGTTGCCGGAAACAGTGAGTTTTAATTGAATTTTGGTGAATATTTTGAAGCCAGAAATACAAGTTTCTACTACAGAAACCTGAGTCTTGTTGTTGGACCTGTAGGTCATCCGAGCAGAGAACAGAAATACACCATCTGGGCTCTGTGTCCCATCAAAGCTAACCAACACAGCTTGAATGTCAGATTTCAAATACCCACAAAGAACTGCTTAAAACAAATGTACAGGCCAAGAATTACTCAGTGAAATCATTTGGCATATTGAATAAATTTTAAGAAACACGGCCCACTTGTAGGCAATTTGTAAACAGAAAAGAAGGCAACGTTCTTCAAGTAAAAATGTTCTTTATTTGGCCAGCTCTGTCCTGTATCAGTCATTACACAGAGTACAATAATATGACAAAAGCTCACCCCAGCATCATTAATGGATGGCTATTTCAGCCAGTCAAGTCTCAGATCATCAAAATATTTGTATATACTGACTTGGGTTTTGACCCTCTAAAATTGGACTTATGTCTGAACTTTCATGTGCAAACACTTCACTGCTGTCAGCATCAGAATGGGACAACAGACTGACAGTTTAGCTTTGCACAATCATTTTTTAATACATAGGATATAAACAAGGCCTTTAAAGTAGAGCAGAGGTGGAAGAGCTCCTGCACTCGTACAGAGATGCGGGATCATATTGCTTCTGAAAGATTTTACTGTTTCAAAACAGCACGTGGAAAGGCTTACCATTTTTAAAAGATGCACTCAGCCAAAAAGGTTGAGGGAGGAAAGGAGGTAAGGGAAGAGCAGAAGGAACCTGGGAAATAAATTCTTCCAAACGAAGTGACAGGTCCAAAAATAATCAGAACTGAAGTTCAAAGAAGAAATCTAAACGGAAAGAGAGAGAGGACAACGGAAACAAGGACAGGAGTGGGGTGTGTGTGTAACTAACAAACAAGGACAGGCAATGGTGTGTGTGTGTAAGTAACTAACAAATACCATGTGCTGCTCCCATCAGCTTGTATCCAGAGTTCAGATCAGGTCATCAGAACTCATCTGAGGTTATTTAGAAAGCGATGTTTATATCTCCCTCTGCAATGTCTGCCACCCCAGGGCTTTCAGATTCCATCCAATGTTTTGCCCTCAGAATTATTTTTTCCTTACGCACTTGATTGAATTTCTTACATTCCCCACCCCCGTGCTCCCAGCGCTGTCCTCCCAAATCTGTGTTATTACAATTTCAGAGTTTTATAACAGTGTGACGTCTGGATGGGCTGACCCATTTTCTATCCTCCCCCCCACACACACACACCTTTTCTTGCCCCACCTCCAAAGAGAAAAAACTACGAACACCCAAAGCCTGAAACATGAGGAGGATGTGGTTAAGGGTGGAGCCTTTAGCTATAGCATCCAAGAAGGACCACAAGGTCACCGGCTGTGAATCAGAGCTTTTGGAAGTTACTGAAGTCCTCTGTTTATCAACAGAAAGAGCATAACATAGGTAGCCACAATGCAAGCATTTCCCAGCATGATTTAATGCTTTCCTGGAGGGACCTCATCTAGCAATGAGAAGAGCGTTCAGGCTCCATGGCTTCCCCGCTGAGGCTGCCGAGGAAAGGGGGCTAAGTAGCATCAATTGTGAATATAGCTTTTGTGATGTGAGGGGAAGATCATCCCTAGAGACCACAGATGTAGCCAAGAGGTTACCATGTATGCTTTGCTGTGCAATTTTTAATTTCTGGGACAACAAAGGATCCCTCCTCCACAAGCCCTTTGTAGATTTATGGCCTAACATCTTTAGCTGGTCCTTCTGTGTCCGTGGATATGCTCCTTTCCAGGGTTTCTCGAACTAGGGGTCAGGACCTCTCAGGGGGTCACAAGGTTATTACATGGGGGGTCACAAGCTGTCAGCCTCCACCTCAAACCCTGCTTTGCCTCCAGCATTTATAATGGTGTTAAATTTATTAAAATGTGTTTTTAATTTATGGGGGGGAGGGGGTCACACTCAGAGGCTTGCTATGTGAAAGGGGTCACCAGTACAAAAGTTTGAGAACCATTGCTCTAGTCAATGACAGGTCTACCCCAGTAGAGTACAGGGACACTGCTGGTGGGGGAAAGAAATTAGCAAGTGTGCATATAACTATCAATTTGCTCTTACACCCTTGCTTGTCACAGGGTGTCTAGTAGCTCTTCTGAATTAATACAAAAATAAAGACTGATTTAGTGGAGTAGCTAGTGGGACTTACATGCATAGGAATTTTTTTCTAACTCAATTCCTCTGGATTGCATTTGCTCTTATTTGCCAACAAGTCACTTTCCCTTCCCTTTAACGGTTCCCCTATAGATTCCTCTGCTACAGGAAAAGAATACTAAACCTTTCCCCTGCCCTAACAAGACAAGCCCCTAGCATAAGCAACAGTCCCCTTGAGATGTTCATTAGGCAGCAAACTGGCCTGAGATCAGGGTTTATAAGGAGGTAATGCTAATGAGCCACACATGTGGCCACTTGCAGTCTTGATTCCTGAGCCAGGAGAAGCCCAGCAATGGAGGACAGACTGCTGGGGCAAGCAGGTGTTTTTTTAAGAGGACTGGGAATTGTGGGAAATCTGGCCCATGGGCTTAAAAGCCCAGCTCTTGCTGCCTTGAGTAAGGCTTGTGAGGTAGTTTGGCTCTTCAGAGGCTTGAGTCTGTTTTGTGTCCTTGTCTGTAAATCTGCTTTCTGAAGCAACGTATCTGTTATAGGCTCTTGCTACAGAGCAGCCTAATTCCTTTTAGAGCAACTTATTTCACAAACAGCATGGTGGGACTACTCTCTAGAAATGAATACTAACTTCCTCTGGGTTTGACCTTTCCAGATCTTCAAACAGTGATTGAAAAACATAAATGTTGTCTTATAATTAAAGTAGGAGACTTCAGGGTGAGAATTCCTGGCTTCTCTTCCTGCTTCACTCTAACAGCCTCTCTGTGCCTCTGCACGATGGATATATTATCCAGCCCAGTCATAGGGCAAAATACAGTTAAAGAGCTTTGAAATGCATAGGTAAATGTACTTTATAATCATTGTTATTATTAAAGGTAAAAAGGTCTCTTTTCCCCCATTATCACTTAAGCTATCTACTACTGAGAAGCAGCTTTTGGCCATACAATACATATGGGTCCTCTGGAAGACCAAAAACCTCTGAGTTTAGCCTAGTTATGTAAGAGCTAGGTCTTATTATTGCTACAGCAGTAACAGGAATGGCTTTATTTTTGCTTTGTCACCTCATCAGCAGAAGGAAGAGCCATATCTAGGCTGTCTTTATTGTTGGTCAGACAGTCCTTGTCAGAAGGTGGTTTTCTTATTACACATCCTCAAAAGAGCAATGCTTGCCCTATATGAGAATGCCCAAACTGGGTCAGACAAAAGGTCCATCTGGCCCAGTATCCTGGCTTCTGACAGTGGTCAATGCCAGGTGCTTCAGAGGGAATGAACAGAACTGGTCATCATGGAGTGATCCGTCCCCTGTCGCCCATTCCCGGCTTCTGGCAGTAATTTAAGGCCATGGTAGGAATACAGGTAATGGAGTATTTAAATATATGTAAATTTTTAATATTGAGTATTAATTGTTTGTATTAAAGTAGCACCAAGAAAAATCAGACTCCCTGTGTATTAGGTGCTGTACAACACAGAGTAAGAGACAGTTCCTGGCCCAAAGAGCTTACAGTCTAAATAAATAACACAGGCAACGGTGGAGGAAAGGAATGATTTGAGGGAACCGAGGCACAGAGAGACTATATGACTTGCCCAGGGTCATGCAAGAAGTCTGGCAGAGCCAGGAATTGAACCAGATCTTCTCAGTCCAGAATGCATGACAATATAATTGTGCCCAGAAGTTTCCTAGGTTCTCCAGAAGCTGGTTGTGGTGTATAATTTAACAGCACTGTTAGGGATGATCCAGCTAAGTAATCTTTAGTTTAATATTTTCCACCCCCACTCTTTCCCTCCTCCCTTCTACCCAAGATAGATAGTGCCAAATGCCAACTGAGAGATGAGGGAACACTTCAAATATTAACAAGAACAATGGAGCAGAATATCCATTTCATTATAATTCAGTTGGGAAAAAGTTGCCCAGGATTTACCTCAAAAAACTGATAATGGGAGAGGTTTAGAGGTCATGAAGGCTGTTTTGCTTTCTATAAATGCACATGTCATTCATCCAGAGGTTCTAAATCACCCATTTTTGATACATTGAACAAATACTGTGGACTGGAGGCATGCAGATCCTAAACTAATGAGACCATGAAACGCTGCTTAGACCTAGCAAGAAGCTCTCAGACTGAGATGGCCTTTGAGACAACGGTGTCTTATGCTTTTCTCATTTATGTTGGTGCAAATCAGGAATAACACCCTTGAAATTAAAAGGGGGTGAGAGGAGAATCAGGCTTCAGGATACAATTGAATATGACCTGAAACCATTATTCAAGAAAATGAAATACATTGGCATGGGGCAGACATCTGAGTAGCTAGTGGAATGCAGCATGCTAAGTTAAGGACATGCTAAGATAACAAAGCATCTCCTTTTGGCTCATGCAGTGCAAATTTAGGATCCAGCTGTGTGGAAGCTGTCCTCCTGGCTATCTGCTCCTTACTGCTCCCCGGTCCCAGTTGCAGACCCAGCTTTCTTTGGTTTGAAACCTTGTGAATCTCATGGACCAACCCTGAGGACCTGTATCAACAGATCCATCAGCCTCCCGCTTTAATCCACCTTGCTGGCCAAATTGCTGCCTACAGACAACAAAGGGTCCTAATTGAATTTCAACTGCAGTACTATGCAGAGGTTGGACTCAGCCAGACCAGGTACTTGGTGATGGGCTCTGCCAGTTAGTTAGGGTGTAGTATTAAAATAATAGGGAAGAATCAGGGATAAGAGGTTAGAAACTGGGACCATTCTTTGCTTGTAAAGAGAAGTAGGAAAGGTTAAAGCACAATTGCTTTAAGAAATATATTCCTGGTGAGGTACCAGGGAGATAGGGTGTAGATAACTATAGAAGTGATTATGAAAAGCCTAGATATTTTGAAGCTGGCCAAGAATTGGGTCTACATAATGTACATCAATGAGACTGCAAGGAAATGAGGTTAGAAAATCATTGATGTCTTAGAGACTGGTTTGCTGATGTTCAACAAGAAGAGTGAGATGGACTCTTTTTAACTTGGACCTTAATGTCAAGACCAAGACCAAGACTCTGCAAGAAGTGACTGGTAGCTGCCTTCATTTGATGTTAGTTGCAAAAGGGCTGTTCAGAATAAATCCTTGTGATGCGTGGTGGGTCATCATTATTTGGAAGAGCACTGTCTGGTCGGAGACGACCAGCATGGTGCACTAAGAATCTTCTTTCCACTACCTTGCCAGATCCTTCAAAGATGTTTGTCTTCAGCAGGGGAAAAACGTAGGGATTTATGCTACAGGCACACCAAGCCTCTGATAAAGAGCCCACTTCTAAGTTTGAGAGACAGCTGACTACACAGGGTTCTGACTGGTCTTAGCCACAATGGCAAGGTGGGGGGAAGGGTGAGCAAAGGAAAATAGGGAAGTGGTGGAAGCCTGAATATACTGTAGGGAACCTTCTTGCATTGATGGGAATCTATGGGAATGAGACAATGGACTAGAAGACATTAAAGCTTTTTTTCCCCATCTCCCATAGAGAGGAAGTTTTGTCCAGTGCTTGGGCTGTGGGCCTCCTGAGCTCAATTCTTGCTGTGCCACAAATGTATGAGGTGCTCAGATACTAGGGTGATGAGTGCCATATCAGTACAATACATAGTTACTTATCTAATATGGTAATTCTTTGTCTGGAAAAGGGGCACCAGGGAAAACAGAGAGATCTATCTTGTTCAGGAGTGTGATTTTCCTGTCACAATGATGCAATGACATTGACTTTGATGAAGTTACTTCTGATTTGCACTGGGGTAGGTGAGCACAGAACTGGACCTGGAATAAGTAATTTGGCCTGGGATTTTCAGAGCCTATGGGAGTTAGGTGCTAAATTCAATTCCCATAAACTCCTTTGAAAATCCCAGCACTGGCTGCTCATTTTAAAGGTTAAGGTGTCACAAATTTGCAGACGACAGCCAATTTTAAGACAGCAAATAATGGACGATAGGGAAAACCATAATTTCACTATTTAATGTAGTATCATGATTGCTCTGTGGGTGTGGCTGCATGCAAACTATGAGGAACACGTGGATGAATCATGCGGAGGCTAGAATGTAGGTCTAATGAAGTCATCTCATCACTTCCTCCGGGGAAAAGCATTGGGAGCGAGGTGGAAGGTTAACACCACTTTTTTATAGGTTTCCAAATCATTTTTCATCCTTGTTTCAAAATAAAATATGTCCTCGGAATTATTTTGGGGAAAGTTCTATGGCCTGTGTTATACAGGAGAGCAGGGGGGATGCTCTTTGAGACCTCTGGGTTGATCATTGTTCTCCACGCACACAAAGAGTTGCACAGGAAAACGGAGTTGTTTGACATATAATCTGAAAATGGCACTGGAGCTGAACCTCACCAGCTAGGTTCTTGAAAGCAGGCACGCACGTTACAAATGGCCCATAATATGCTTCTTCCCCCACCTCCTTGTCTGTCCAAAAAGTATAATTGGGTGGTATGAAAATCACATAACAGCACGTGAAAACTATTAATTTGGAATGGACTCACCTGAGCTGCCCATACAACGTTACATAATTCTGTGGTTCTTGGGCACATGAGCATAACTGGCAGGTTCAACTTCACTTGGTGCCTGGGGTTCAGTATTCATATCATGGTGTCATATGGTATCACCACCATTAGGAAATTAAGATGACATGCTTACAGCAGAGAAAGAAGCCACTATAGCTGTGACTTCAGCAGAGGAGTCAAAATTTGGGGTGTTTGGATTTGGACCTGTACTCTAGCCTGTTTTAAAGAGAGGTCTGAGTCATGAAGCTCAGAAATGGCTGCGTGTCAGGACCTTAAAGTTTGGGGTGAGCGCTGTGGGAGAAACTGACTTAAGGCACAAGTCTTAAATGAAATACTTCTTTGTGCAACGTACAATCAACCGGTGGAACTCACTGCCATATGATATTATTGAAGCAAATAGTATAAGATTTGATAAAGGACTTATGCAGGCATATGAACATCTACAGTTACGCTAGAGAGGATTAAAATGATAACCGCTATTGGACCTCATTCTCCAGAACATATAACATTGGCAGGCTGCGGTCAAGGAATAATTTCTTTCAGAGTATTGTACATGTAGGTGTATTATCTATCTGTTGTTCTAGATTTCTAACCTGCGCTCATTACTGTGATATCTGAGCACTTTTGAGGGGCTTATTATGGAGAGTTTGTGCCTCCCTCTAAAATAGTCAACAATGGCCATAATTGAATTTTGCTTACCAGACTAGACTGCCCACTGATATGTTTCACTGTAGCACTTGGTACAGTCTATTCCTATAAATAATAAACAAGACTTGTGGAGAGAGAGAAGGAGCATCATTTTTATGATAAAACTGTTGATGAGTAGAGCTGATCAAAAAATGGGTTTCCTGACCAGGGTAAATTCCAATATTTTTCATCCAGAATCAGGACAAAAAGTGAAAGTGCCAAAACTTTTCACACAATGAAAAGCTCAGGAAAATTTAGTTTCAGACATTTTAAAGCATGTTGCTTTGACAGTTTACATCTAAATTAAATATGTGTACATTCCCAAATCGAGACAATTCATTTCACTTTGTTGACCCTAAACAGTATTTCCATTTCGGTAAGATCTACATTAATCTCGGTGTCTGCTTGAGTTTGTGCAGTGCCTCATGGGAACCGTAGATCTGAGTCACTCATGCCCCCCATTCTCCCCTATGAACTCTGCTGGACTATATCTCCCATGATCCACTGCAGTCTATCTTTACTAATAAGCCCAGCCCTATTAATGAGGTTGATCACTTTTGCGGGGGAGAAGAGATGTGACCTGCTTGAAGTGTTCACAGTTGTGAAGTTGGGAGGGTCATTAAAATTGAACAAGGCCAAACTCTTCTTGATGATGAGGGTGTTAAAAGCCAGAACTCCACATCTGAAGCTCCCTCCCCCACCACTGTAGGGGGTAAAAATCCTAGGCCTGAATTTTACAATTAGGATCTGGCTGTCTACCGGGCTCAACCAAAGCCCCAGTTCCAGACACACCTGACCTTTGGAGAGGGCATGTTCAAAGTCTGGATCCAAACCAGAATCCAAATGTTGTGGTGTTGGCCCTTCTCTATCAAAAACTAGAGAGCACCGTAAAAAAAAAAAAAAAAAAAAAAGAAACAAAGTGTAACTGGTTAACTCAGACATAACTGTCTAGTCATGTTCTCTGTGAAAGGGGAAAAACACCACTACTCTGCAGAGGTCTGGGCCTAAAGGCCCTGCAGGTACTCAGCTTAATGGGATGCAAATTGAGTGAGCATAAACAGGAAGCCTTGAGTTTGTGCGTTGGTGACAGCAGCAGTGCTGATATCTATAGCCAGGAATACACAAAAAAACCTCCAGCAGCCCAATCCGGTGTACATGAACATCGGTGTAAATCAGGAATAACTCCACCAGAACCAGTGACATCACACTGGTGTCAAACGGGTGGGAATGAATTCAGAACCAGGCTTCACACAGCCAACTGTGATCTCAGAATGGCCTAAATCAGGAATAGCTCCTTTGAATTCAGTGGTGTTACAGCAGCATAAAACTGGCGTAAAACGAGGGGAAGGATCCAACCGGAAATTTCTCTGAGTTGCAGTCTGTCGTTCGACTAAACTTTGCAGGCTTGGTTTGAATCCCATTTGCATGGAGGTGAACTTCAGTGCGATCGCTTCTCATGTATACTTATGTAAGTGAGAAGTAAAGCGTGGGGCGAGGTGGGGGGTGCGACACTGAAACAAACATCAAAAAAGACAACTTTCTTGGTCAAATAGCTTTTTCTTCTCTGGAAATCTATCTTTGGAGTCAGACAAGAACAATATTATCTTGCACCGACTTCCTTCCTATTGTGAAATACTTTTCTAATAGGCTGTCTCCTACAGAGGGCCACCAAAACACTGTTTCTTCATGAAGTAATTATTTAGGGGGATCAAAACATTCGGCACAAATTATCTTGGCTGCCATTTACAAATCTTCCTCTCTCTCTCTCTCTCCTTTGTTCCTCCCTCCCTCCTGTAAAATGATGCTGTTTTGGCAGCAACAAGTGGCTGATGAGAAATGCATGAACTGAGGACAGGATATTGGATCCCGGGCATAAGAGAGACAGAATCCAGTGTCCATGTATTTCTACTGTCTCAGCAGGGATGTGGCTGCACTGGCATCTGAAATTAAACAAACTCTTGTTGCTCTTAATCTTTATTGTCACCATTATTATTGTTACAATGTGGGCAGCTGAGCCATAGAGCAGAGATGGAACAGAAAGTGCTGCAGATGAAAACCTTCAGAAGATTAATTCGAAGGCAGGCTTTGGAATGCCCAGCCCACTGTCAAACCACAGCTACCTGGAGAGCTTAAGACAATTTGCCGAAGTTCATTGCAGTTTATAGCCCTGAGGCTTTTCCAATTGGGGGTTCAGCCAAAAGATAATAGTTCCCATAAGGTATCTTCCTGCTTGCAAACCAAGAACAGTTCAGACACAGGGAGAAGGAGGAACCATGGAGGGATGGCGCTTGGGTTCATTCTGGGCATATGCAAACCTCAAAGGTCCTGAACTAAGCACCCAAATGCAGGGATTTGCTGAGCACTTTGGGTTTACAAAACTAGGCTGGAATTTTTAGGAGAATTTGCTTTCTCACAGTATTGTGGATCCAAAGTACTATCATGATGAGCCACTGTATGAACAGGCAAATGCAATGAATTCTCTTTTCCTGACCAGCATATTCAAATGCCAAAAACAGAGACTGGGCCAGCCAACGAATCTGACCCAGGGGATGCTGGAATGAGACACTGTTTTAGTCATATTAATGTAGGCCAGGGGTTCTCCACATGGGGGTTGTGTACAGCTGGTATGGGGTCACAGCCATACTGAATTACTATAGGTGGAGGGGGGAGGGGTGTTTGCTGGTGAGATTTTTGCTGGTTTTGGATGGGGGGAAATCCCAGAATGGGAAAGGTTGCAAATTAAAGTTATAGGCCACCATTAATGCCAGATGCAAAGACTAATGAACAGAGCCCTAGACTAGGAATCAGGATGCCTGGGTTCTATTCCATTTGCCGCTGGGTGACCTTAGGCAAATCACGGCACCTCTGTGCTTCACTTTCCCCATCTGCGCAAGCAAGATATTGATACCCACCTTTGTAAAGTGCTTTAAGAGAGATGGATTTTAAAACTTACTGAATAAAAGTGAGGTATTTTTATTCATTAGTGCCCCAAGACAGTACTCTGGAAAAGACTACTTTCAACCTTTCAGGCCAGGTCCGCTGACAGTGTTAAACACCATAGCTCTGTTTAAGTCAGTGGCAATTCGATGATTTACTCCAGCTGAGGATCAGGCTCTGAAAGTTTAAAGACAACAGCATTAATTTTTTTCAAGGTACGGAAATCCCACGGCATCAGAGCATGCCTTAGCTCTGCAACGCCCTTCCTTGAAAGACAGAGGCCTGAAAGCTGTTGGATATTATTATATAATTAACTCTCTGGGGGGGAAAAACCCAAGCAAGCATGTATGGTAAGTGTAAATCCTGCAGCAAATCACCACAGTACAAGGAAGAGTCAGAAACAGTCAACAGTCCCGGTGCTGAAAACCTTTCCACTTTTCTATCGGGCATTCAAAATGTCATTTGCAATGTGCATTCTATTTTTAATTATAATAATAAAAAAATCTTTGAAGAAGCCTCGGGAAAGGAATTTTATAAACATTAGCCTAGAATAAAATAAATGCACTCCTTTTCATCAGGACATTTTCCATTATAAATAGCCAGCTTTCCCAACCCCCAGCCAACGGCTCTGCATGCCATCTGTTCACTGATGTAATACTAGAAAGTTCACTCTCTGGGCTGCTTACTGAAAAGCCAAAGTTTTGGTTAGAAACAAACTTGAATCCTGGCATCTCCCAGAATGCTTTTCTCTGAAGAGAATGACTCATTTTCTGAGAGAGACAAGCCGGGGGTGAGGGCCAATGAAAGATATTGCCTCACCCACTTTCTCTCTCTAATATCCTGGGTCCAGCATGGCTAAGCATAGGTTGTTGTCCTTCTTCAGGATAAAGTGATAAAGTGACGAGTAATCTGAGTTCCCAGCTATGTTAGGATATCTTGAGAAGGAGGGCCTGATTTTCAAAAAGCTTTGGACACCTATCCTTGAGCTCCATTAAGGTATCCTGAGTTGGGCATCCAAAAATGGAGGGACCCAATCTCAATACTTTAATTTAGAAAATGGAGGTGAACTGGAGCTAGTTAGAAAAGGCATGTTTTTTCCTGCATGGAAAGTTTCCACTTTTTGGTGGGGAAAAAAAAATTGCAACAATTTAAGCTGAAAACTGGAAAATGAAAACTTTTGGGTGAAAACAGAACATTTCTGTTTGGAATGGCTGCTGTGGTGCTTCATGGGAGTTGTAGTTTGTATGCCTCATGTACCCATGGTCCAGACTCCCTGGCTGGACTACTTCTCCCATGAGCTCCATGGGTTCCCCTCTTTCTGAACTGCCACAGTGCCTCATGGGAAACCAATATCCATGGTGCAAGCCCAGTCCACAGGGGAAAGTGAGTTCATGTGGTACGTGAACTACACCTTTTATGAGGCACCAGGACAGTATTTGGGGTTTTCAGCATTTGGTTTTCTGAAGAAAAGCTGATTTTTTTTTCACAAAAAGCAAAAACTTTCACTGAAAAAAATTGTTTAGTCAGAAACCCAATTTTCTGTCAAGGGAAGTTTTGATGGGAAATTTTCAACCAGCCTGAAGGTCAACATATCTAACACTTATATAATGCCTCTCATCCAAAGATCTTAAAGTACGCTCAGGATTTTTAGGGCACCTTATTCAGGGTGACCCAGTTGTGCTGTTCTCCTTATTAAGGTGAACAGAGCTTGGATTTAACACAAATTGTGTTTATTGAAACTTCACATAACTGTAAAACAGCAGCATCCAGAGCCTGGTTAACTGCAGCTCCCTATAACTAGGCTTAGCAGAACTTGGTAGCGGTTGAAATGGTAAAAAAAATAAAAATAATCTGTTCATTTTTAAGCTTTCCCCCCATTTTTATCAATTTCACTTTTCACAATTGAGCAAAATTATGGGGTTTAAGCATTTTTTTCTTCAATTTTTATCCATTTAAATTTTCACAGATGTGGGAAATTATGGGGGGGGGGTCAGATAATGGGGAGGGTCAGTCAATAATTATTTAATGACAGTAGATGTTCAGATTCAAAAAGTCAAAGCTTTATCACCATTAGCACACAAATTGTCAACCTTACATGTCAAAACATACAAAGTGAATATCCTTAAATCAAACTCTAATAAGTTCTCAAGCAGCATTTTTCTTACGGTGCATTTCGATTATTATTGCTGGAAATATTTTTTCATCGGTTTGTGTGAGTACGGTGAAATTGACCTTTGACCTTTACTAACATTGACCGCTAAAAGTCTCACCTTTTCAAGCCCACCTCTAGCCTAGAGCACCGCTTCCCAAGATGGACAATGGCCTTTGACTCTCCAGCCACATCCTTCTACAGCAATCGTATTTGCTCTATACAGCAAAGAGCTAAAGGCAGGGTCAGGACTATTATCATTTGAATAATAGATTTATTATCAGACTGGAACCCAGTCTCCCGAGTAGCAGTTCTGTGCTCCACCCACTAGACCACATTATCCCCTTCCACGGCAAAGGGGCATCGGACCTTGAGATATGCACAATGAGTGAGAATTACATTGCACAGAGTATATACCCTTCTTGCTGTTGTTTCCACTACTGTCGCACACAACCTAAATATTTGGCTTAAACTGCCATACTGCCTCCCTATTAAATCGCTTGTCAACCGTCTTACCAGTTGGGAACACACGCACCTGTAATTAACAACCCAGGCAATATCCATACACAGCAAGTGCTGGGTTTCCAAATACCCCACTGCTCTGTCCAGAGCTCAAGGCACTACGAAGAAAGAAGTGTACAGTGCAGAGGTGAAAACAAGTTAATTTAGCCTTAAAATGGCAAACATTCCCAGTCCAAGAACATATCTATGCATCTATATATATCTCCATCTATATATAGAGGCTCCCATGGGTTGGTGCAGAGAAGTGAGAAATGCAGAAACCCCAGGATATATTTAATATCCGTTCCCCTGCCGCCACCAACATAGAGGCTGCTGTCCAATGTTTGGCAAGGGCTAATTTCAAATCCCGCAATTGTACAAAGTTAACTTTGTGAAGGCTTTCCACACTGAAGCAGTGAAGCTAGGAGGCTGGCTTGGAGGAGATCCCACCTGCAGAGCAGGGAGGGGCCTCATTTTTAATTGCACTGCTTAATTCTCCCCTTTCAAAATATTGTGGAAGGTGGGAGTTGGTCATTTGTTTTCATAAATTAACATAAATTACAATTTATGGGCCAGATGACTTTGAAAAGAGTCATTGTGCGTTTGGGAATGTCTTGGTGGGGAGGGGGGAAATGACATGTTAGCTGTGAACTTTTGCACTCCAAATGCTCTTCTTTTTTCGAGGAAAAAAACACATAAAAAATCTGAACCTTCTTTTAATAGCTGGCCACAAAGATTCCTTTCTTAGTGCTGTTTTTTTACTGTTGCTCTGGATTCCTTGCAGCAACAAGGAAAGGGAAAAAAAATGGAAACAGAGGAACCCTCTTATGGTCAAATTGTTATTAATGTGGCACGTTTTTGGGGTGAGGGGAGGTTTCACCCTAAGTGGAATTGCAAGGGGCATATTGAGGATGCACTAGAAAAAAAATCATTGGTTTTTCTACTTTGGTTGCACTATATATATTATTGTGAGCCAAATATTCAAAGATCATGAGACCACAGTGACCATCTGACCTTCTGTATATCATAGACCATTGCACTTCCCTGAGTTACTTCCTATTTGAACTACAGCATAGGTACAGCATCCACAAGAGGGCAGGTTGAAAGGAGAGTCACGTGGTTAAGACACTGGGCTGGGACTTAGTTTCGGTTCCCAGCTCTGGGACAGATTTCCTTAGGATGATTACTTTGTCCCTCTATGCTTCGCTTTCCCATCCGGAAAATGCGGATGATAGAATTCCACTACCTGACACAGGTGTTGTAAAGATAAATGTGGGATTAGAAGGAACTCTGATCCTGCAGTGGTGGGTGCGCCTTCCCCAGACTGCTTCCTACCACCCTAGTTCCCCTCCTTTCTCTGGGTGTGCCTGCTCCAAATCTGCCTCCCTCTTCCCAAGGAGTGACTGCCCTTTGCCAGCCGCAGCCCTTGTCTGTTGCCAGCTTCCTGGCTTTTTAGGCCCTGTCTGTTCCTGCACAGCTGAACCTGCTTGCAATCAATTCCCTGCTCCCTGGCTCTTCCTCCAGGTGCAGTGTGTGGAGTTAATAGGCCTACCTGGCCACCTTAACCCCTTCCAGTCCTGGGTGGGGTAGACACCCTATCACAGGGACAAACTACTTCCCCTCCCCTCGCCCTTTTCATTTACTTTGCACACGGTTTCTGGCCAAAATATCTCGATGCCGGGTTTTTAATTCTGTTTTTTTTTTTTTGTTGCTGTAGGGCAAGCTCTTCAGTTGGTATAAATCAGTGGAGCTCCGTCGCAGTCCAGGCTGATCGACATGCATCTTGAAGTCAATATGCCCATTTGCGCCAGCTGAAGATTTGGCTCTGAGCTATTAATGTAGGGGCATTGTACATGCTTCTGAGACAACATATTAAGCATTAATCCCAATACACCAGTATGTATCATTTTAACACTTTCAGTGTAACTGGCATCCAATATCCCCTGTGGCTGTTAAGCAAATATGTTGCTAACAGGGAAAAATAAGCTTTATGTATCTTTAGGGGAGAGAATATGTTGTAAATAAAGCTCCACATCATTAATAAAGACAGCATAATTGCTCTGCAATTACCCTGATAGACATTTATCTTGGGATTAGACCAAAAACCCTAATGGGGAAAATCCATCATATCCAATTTTTGTCCAGATGCTTAATTCCACCACTAAACTAATCCTAAAAGGTCTGTCAGCTTCGTTATGGTGTCACTGGGGATGCCCAGAGCTCTCCAGCCTGGAAAAACTAGAAAATGTTTCAACCATCCTCGCCTCCTTCTGATTTCATCCTAAAGGACTGGGGAAAAAGGAAGGATGCAAACCATGTTTCTAATTGTACTCAAAAGGATCACTGCAAAATATGCAGCATACCTAATGATGAGTGAATGTTTAGCATTAATTGAGCAAATGCTGGCAGTGAAAAAAGAAATCTGAGTGGAAAATTCACCTTGACTAGAGGACATCTGTATGGAAACAGACAACCTGAGTCTCATTAAAGCCTTGAGGGGAAAAAATTGGTCCTGCCAGCATGGAGCCCAATGTAAGCGGCTGGGAAAGAAACTGGACTTCAGTCCTTTGAGAATAGGGTTCCTGGCAAAATGTGCTGGACAGCCTGGTACTGGAAAGGTCCTGAAAGAGAATGAGCACAAGGTAGCAATAGGTACGCATGGAGTTCTGAATGTTCTCATGTGGTAATTCTAATACCAGTATTTCTTAATACAAGAAATTGCTTCTAGGCCGCACTTCCCACAATACTGAGCAGGAACTTTGGAAAGTGAAAAAAATTCCCAAAGCATGGTGGATAGTTTGCAGCCGATTTCAAGATCTCTGTCTTTCCTGGAAAAAGGAATTATTATTTATATAGCTCCATGGATGTGTGTATACAATATATCTGTGAGAGCAGCCTTTCCTGCAGTGTTTTGGTACTGCATTTGCAGCTGGGCCTAAATGTCTACAAAGAACCTAGATAGCAAGATCTTTTCAGTGTGAATATTGTATTCGTTTTTTGCGTAAATGTACACTACTGTTATAAATATAATTTGTTTCTGTCAGTTTAATAATGATCTAATGATTTGTTAATGAAGAAAACATTTGTTCAGAATTAAGAAAGCCTTTGTTCAAAGCATTCACTCATAGAATCTCAGGGTTGGAAGGGACCTCAGGAGGCCATCTATTCCAAACCCCTGCTCAAAGCAGGACCAATCCCCAATTTTTGTCCCAGATCCTTAAATGGCCCCCTCAAGGACTGAAATCACAACCCTGGGTTTAGCAGGCCAATGCTCAAACCACAGAGCTATCCCTCCCCCACTTGGAAGGTTCAATCTTGTAACAAAACCTACATCTGTTCTGCACTGTTCTATTCTATTCCATTGTTATGGCAAGACGCCCCAGAGGACGTTCCCACATGGTCTTACAAGATCTTGTCTTTAGCATGTTAGCAGCATACAGCATTGTTGAAGGAATGTTACATTGTCATTAGGTTTGTGAGGCAGTTTTTTTGAGATGTGTTGTTACAAATAGGAGAGTTTTCTTTATGCCTTAAATTCTCCAAATTGAGTCAATTTGGCATGGTGGGTCCCTGGGAATTGAGTATTGGGGTTTGAGATTCCTGAAAGTGTTGTGGGTGAACATTTTCCACAAAAACAACGAGGAGTCCTTGTGGCACCTTAGAGACAAACAAATTTATTTGGGCATAAGCTTTAAAGTTGTTTTTGCTGATACAGACTAACATGGCTACCACTCTGAAACCTGTCACCATTTTTCACAAAGTGATCACTCTACATCTGGCCTGTCCTCATCCTCAAAGGAAACCTTCACAACACCTTCAAAAGACGAGCCTGGGAGCTTAAATTCATAGCTTTGCTAGTCACTAAAAATCATGGTCTTAAAAAGGACATTGGATTTATGGCTTACTACATGAAGTGAGCTGTAGCTCACGAAAGCTTATGCTCAAATAAATTGGTTAGTCTCTAAGGTGCCACAAGTACTCCTCTTCTTTTTGCGGATACAGACTAACACAGCTGCTTCTCTGAAACCAATCTGTAACACACTAACCCAATTTTTGTCCTGTTACTGCAGGGTGTTAACGGGCCACTTCACCTTGAATGGTCCCTTAAAATACATGCTAACTGCTTATGCTAAATTATCTGTTTGATCTTGTGTTTTAGCTGTAAGAAGAAAAGGAGGACTTGTGGCACCTTAGAGACTAACCAATTTAGCTGTTACTCTGAAACCTGTTTTAGCTGTGACACTCTTAATACCTTTCCCAGACTTGAAGAAGAGCTCTGTGTAGCTTGAAAGTTTGCCTCGCTCACCAACAGGAGTTGGTCCAATAAAAGATCATGCCTCACCCACCTTCTCTCGCTAATATCCTGACACTGACATGGCTACAAAACATTTGAGCCCTGAAAGTGGAGAGGTGTCTGGTCATTCTAATCCCTTATAGAACCCAACTCCACATTTCTTGAGAAGGTCGATGAAGTGGGCTGTAGCCCAAGAAAGCTGATGCTCAAATAAATTTGTGAGTCTCTAAGGTGCCACAAGTACTCCTGTTCTTTTTGCGGATACAGACTAACACGGCTGCTACTCTGAAACTTGAGAAGGTTCCGTCATCCGCACTCATGAATCTCACCCTGGTGGCTGGTTTTGGAGAAATATAGTTTTCCATGGTCATGGAGGGAAATGCAGTTCTCTCACGGGGCTATGGGCCAACCCCTAATCTGGTTCTGAATATCTGGACTGAGCCCTAGAAATCTGGTTCTCTGCTCATCCACAACCCACTCTAATGAGTGCAGTGGGTGTGTTTGCACACACTTATGTTGCTAAGTACATACTCTCCTTTGTCTTGGACAAATGGCTCATTATTTTCATACGTCGTACTCCAAGCTGCGCTCTGCCAAATGAAACTGTATAAAGGCTTTCCTTTAATTGCTACCCTGCCCGTACGCTATCCTTGTTACTGTACCAGAACAGCCGGTGATTGTTTTAACCCTACCTTTTCCAAGCCTAAGGGCTTGTCTACATGGGATGTTACTGCATGGCAAGCCAGGATGTGACCCTACAGCAGGGGTGGGCAAACTTTTTGGCCTGAGGGCCACAACAGGTCTCTGAAATTGTACAGAGGGCCGGTTAGTGGAGGGTGTGCCTCCCCAAACAGCCAGGCGTGGCCCGGCTGCTGCCCCCATCTGACCCCCCCCCTTTTTCTCGCCCCCTTTTTCTCGCCCCCCCGGGACTCCTGCCCCATCCAACCCCCCTGTTCCCTGTCCCCTGATGGCCCTCCCAGGACCCCTGGCCCATCCATCCCTCCCTGTCCCCTAACCGCCCCCAGACCGCCCACCCCTCACTGCCCCCCGCCACACCATCTAACCCCTCCTCTCATTCCTGACTGCTCCCCGCCCAAGGACCCCGCCCCATCCAACCACCCCTTCTCCCTGACCGCCCCCAGAACCCTTGCCCCTCACTGCCCCCTACCACCCCATCCAACCCCCCCTCTCCTTCCTGACTGCCCCCCCAGGACCCAGAGCATTGTGCTGGTGGCACAGTGAGCTGAGGCTGCGGTGGAGGGGGAACACCAGGGGAGGGGCCGGGGGCTAGCCTCCCAGGCCAGGAGCTCAGGGGCTGGGCAGGAGGGTCCCGTGGGCCAGATGTGGCCAGTGGGCCGTAGTTTGCTCACCTCTGCCCTACAGCTTGCTGTGCAGAAATGTCCCATCTAGATAAGGCCTAAGAAAATTTTTACATAGGCAAATCATCCACTTTGAGTTTTACACAGGACATAGTCATTTGGAAGAGCCTCCTTTCCAGGGCCTCCCCCTCCTGACCCATTCAAAATACCTATCCTACTCACAGTTGCCAACTTTCGCGTGGTAAATAAGCACCCCGACTTTCACAAAAAGCCAAAAATCAAGCTCATCCCATTTCAAAACAAGAACCCCAATACTCTATGTGACTCGATCCCTCTAGCATGCAGTCTGGGACTGTGGTGGGTCCGCTGTGCACCCCTGACTCTCTCCCCACCTTGCCCGTGCTTGCCGGGAGCCGATCAAAAAAAGAATCAATAAGCAACAAAGCTACAAGCCAAACAATCTAGAAGCCAAAAAACTTGCCAACAAGCAACTCACAAGCCGGTTAAGCCAAAAACAACCCCAATTTCAGTGTTTTTCCCCCGTGGGTTTGGCATGTCTGATCCTAATCCATGCCACCCTTTCTCCTCATGCCAGTGGCTCCCATCACTAATGAGATCCCTTGATGACTGCTCTCCCTCTTCTGGTTACGCCTTTGCCTTTCCACACTTCCATCCCTGACTGGCAGCAAGTTCTCCCTGGGGCTCAGATGTTCCACTAAATCCCTTTCTCCCCTCCCTTGGTTCACCCCCTCTCCTGTTCTGGCAGGAAACAGGAGAGGATCCTGGGGTGATGGACCTGAGACAGATGCAGTCGCATACGCGGCCTTGTGTTCGCTACAAACAAAAAGCGTGTTATTAAGTTGAGTTAAAGCCTATTGGATTTAACTCGACCTGCTCACTTATGTGGAAACTGCAAACTGCCTTGTCCTCACTAGGATTTTACCTGGAGTTAGTTAACTCGAGCTAGGAACATTCCTTTATTGTGGTAGTGAAGCGTAGGCCAAAGTGGGCCAGCAAGCAGCTGCATCCCCTTATGTGTTGCTCCTGCGATCAGCCATAATACGGGAGCGTTCAAAACCCAGGGCAGGAGAGCAGCTTTGAGGGAGAATCTGGCCACTTCTCTGCCTCCCCTCTCCCCAGGGTCACTTTGTGAGGACGGTGGGATGTTGCCAACTTTCCCAGCCCCCCTGCTGTTCCTTTGTACCTCTTAGCAGGCATCACCTGCTGCCTCTCACAAGTCAGTCAAGAGCCAATGTGGAAGGGGAGTCCATGTAGCGTGACTTTAACTCCCCTTCTGCTCCACTGCATTTGCTTCAACAGGTCCCACAGATTCCCAGACTCCCAAACCATCCCGGGGTCGGAGGGGCAGAAATTATTTCCCTGCACAGGGTATTGGACTTAGGACCCTAAGTCGGTTCCAGTTGTCCATTCCCACTGAACATTTGGCTTCCAACCATATTGGTCACGTTGACAAGTTTCTTACTCATCCTTTCCAAATACTGGGCCTTGTGTCTTGACAATCACTGTTGAGGCCTGCCCACAGCTGGGCTGTGAAGCTGGTTTTAGATAGCATTTAACATTCCTAACTTCATGTGTTTTGTAATATACTCCTAGAAATTCTCTGGCTTTGCCTAGAAAGTGAACTAAAAGTCTCTCTCTCTCACTCACTCACTCACTCACACACACACACACACACACACACACACACACACACACACAATGGAGACAACTACTGGTTATTTATTTAACAAAAGCAACAAACTCAAACAGAAAGTGGGGCGGTTTAAAAAAAGTATTTGTAAACAAGCTCCAAGTGTGACAGCTGATCCTTCTCTTTTGTAAACAAGGCCTTACTGTTTAACTCTTTTTAACTCTCACCACTGGCCAGATTTAGCTTTGGATGTCCTCAGCTAAAAAATATTGCACTTCTCTACAGCAGAATAAACACTTGGGGGACCCAGCAATATGAGGGGAGGAAAGAGGCAGACGAACTTTGGGATCAAGCCACTGAAAAAAATGTTCCAGAATCCCATTAGAATGGCAAGTACTGGAATGAGAAAAAGAAATGAATTTGAGCTATTGTCCTGCCCTGCATATGTGATGAAAACTCACTTCATTCTCAGACTGTCACCAGAGATCATGCTCCCTGGTGTCAATCTTCTCAGCTTCTGTGCCTTTCCAGTGTTTATTTCTTAAATCACAAGACATATACCTAAAGGTTTGGGATAAAGTTGGTCAATGGAAGAAATGACATTCTCAGATGCAAAGTTATGGCTCCATGAACTTTAGGGCTCAATCTTGCAAGCACGGTACAACTGGAACAACTTGATTTGGGTGCTCAGCTGATGACTGAGCTTAAATGGCATCTAAGCAAGTCATCCTCAGGTACTGAAGTCAGACTCTGGTATTGGAGTGGTGACTCGAACCATATTCTGGTACTGAGCCTTACTCTGGTACTGAAGTGGTTATTCTAGTGAGGCAGAGTGGGGTGATACCAATAGGATAAACTTCCAAACCACGTGCTAAACTATGCTTATCACACTCCTTTGGCCACTTCACCTACGCTCTGCCCACTAATCCATCTCCACTGGGACGCCTTTCAACATACCAAACCCCAGAGCAAGTTCAAACAGGTGCCATTAAAAACCAAACACCACCAGCCCTGCTGCAGAAATGTTTCCTTCTTTTACCCTCAAAAGCAGAGTTCCTCCCCCCCTCAAATGTATATGTAAGATGCCCTGCACGGTCAATGACCAGACTGGGACAAAGGGCATGTTTAAGTTCCCTGTATCTCACAACTCACTTGGGTTAGAATTGGGAGATTTGGACCATTGATAAGAAGAGACTTCTGGCTTCCCAATGGAATGATATTGGATACACTGGCCTAGCTGTTGTAAAGCCCAAGATATCAAATCTTCAAATTGTGACACATTGTGTACAGCAGAGTCAGCGTAGGCAAATAAGTCTCTGGCCTTTGTTAATGGAGCGAATCACCAGATGATCATAACAGTCCCTTCTGCCCAGGAAATCTATAAACTTTTGGCAGGTGTCTAAATCATTATTAGGTCTCCTTTCCTCCTCTCCTTTGACAGCACATACCGTAGGGCTCATGGTGCTAAGCAGCTTAGATTCACACAGCCAAACACATGACTGGCTTTGGCCAAATGACAATAACATTCAGTTGATGTTGCCCTAGTGGATGTTATTCAGTTCCGACCACCCTGGTGACATCACTGTCTCCATGTTCAACATCAAAGAAGGGGAAGAAAGGGAAGAGAACCCACAGATCTCCCTAAGAAAATAAAACAAAGATGTGGTATAAACAGACTCTGGGGATGGGGTGGAGTCAAGTTTTATTGCCACTTGTTTGGAAATACCTCCCTCGTTCGCTTGTGGCTTTGTCATGCATGAGTGATGCGGTCGTCCTTATGCTGTGACAATAAAACCATTATACAGCCCCGACATGTATTTTTTCTTTCTCCAGTGCGTGAGATATAAACAGCAGCAAAGAAGCTGCAGGATGTTCCCAAGCTTTGAGCATCTTATTTGTATCCCTTGTTAATTCAGTTAAACACAACATCGGGGAGTTGCTAGAAAGGAAACCATTTGGGCCAAAGCTTCTGGTATGTTAATTGGGCAAGGGGGACTGGTCTCTCCGTGACACGCAGCCCTATGAATCTTGGGGCACCTTCGTGAACGTGCTGAAGGAGTTTGCTATCGGGAGGAAACACTGAAGCATTTTTTTTGGAAATCGAGTCAGATCTTTTGGGCCGTTATCCTTGAGTGACCCACGAAAGACTGAACTGTTGAACTCCTACATCACTGAGCAGCACATAGTGTAATTGTGCTGTCAGGAAGTCTGCAGCTGCAGCCCCGTGGCCTATAAACTCCACTCTGGATAGCTTCTCTTCCACTGGCACTGCTCTTCCCTTTTGGCTCTCAAAGCCTTCCCTTAGTTCTCAGTCTCTTTCTGAGCCCTGAATTCCTTATTTCCCTTAATTGGGTTTCCCGTTTAACAAAACAAAGGAATTTTAACTCTCCGAATCTCCCCAGTGTCTCCAAAAGTCTCCCTCAGGCTCCGGTTTCAGCAGACATTTCCCTCCGTGCCCCACTTCACTGAGGTCTGTTTCGTGTGCACATGAATCCATAAACAAGCGACCGAGAAGGTGCCAAGTTATTTTTACAAGATGGCTATCAGGCCCGGCGCTGCTCGAGCAGAAGAGTAGAGTGTTTGGGTTTGTAGGCAGTGCTATTCTTGCTGAAGCACTCATTTGCGTCCTGAGAGCCGTCCGTGTCCCCCAGTCCTGAAGGAAGAGAAAAGGGCCTTTTCGAACTCAGGAATGCAGTGCATTGCAATGGAATTCACCCTGTAAGGCAGCGGGAGTTTTTAAGTCTCCAAGATTGAAGCTGTCATAACTGTGTTGAAAAATATGGTAGCCACTACGCACGCGGCAGCCATGTCTACGCAGCCTTGGGTTAGAACTGAGGGCAGGGTAGGGTATTGGGTTATCCCAGCTCTTCTTGAGAAGGATGATAGAGAGCTGTGCCGTCATCTGGAACAGGCACCAAAATATTCAGGCCCCCAAAGAAGTGTCTTCCTATCTGAATGCTGTGGGTAGGGTGGCCTAGCAGAGAAGATGCTAGCCTTTGACATGAGAGATCTGAATTCAGTTCTCTACTCTGCCTCCAGTGTCCTGTCTGACCCTGGGAAAGTCCCTTAATCTCTCTCTGCCTTAGTTCCCTTCCTGTACAATGGGGATAATAGCTTCACATCCCCTCTGTGAGGCAGAGCAGTGCTAAGTGTGTTAAAATATTGTGAGATGCTCAGATACTGTGGTAATTGGGACCATGTAAGTACCTAATATTGATCTGTTCCTTGTATGTATTTCAAGTAATATCTGCTGACTTGAGTGACAAAAAATAAGTCTTCACTCCTTTATTATCATTATTAATGATTATTTATTTATTTATTCTTTCTTTCTGTTAGCCCTGCAGTCCCATCACAGCTCTGTGAGAAGGAGCTCGTTTCTGATCTGGCTCATGCATCGGAAGCAGATTACATACATTTTAATTTTGGAGACAAAATTCTGCCTTCAGTTACATCTGTGCAACCTTATTGGAGACCACAGGGCAGGCAATGGTGTATGCTAGGGGAGAATTTGAAGGTAGCAGGGCTACACAGATGTCATCAAAGGTAGGATTTGAAAACAATGGAGTTGCACAGGTGTAATGGAGGGTAGAATGAAAACTGAAGAATTTCTATTAAAAACCAGGAAAAACCTTGCCTGAATGAAAGTTGAAAGCACAAAGCAGCAGAAGAAAGTTCAGAACAAGTTGGTTTTAATGGAGTGATGGTCCAGGTCAGTTTTCATTTATTGGAGCCACTAAAGGAAGTACCTGAAGCATTATTTTTGTATGTGTTGATGGATCAAAGAGGTTGGCCAACTTTTGAATCTGGATCCAGATCAGGCTTGGGTTTGAGCTGGAATCAGGACCAGAGCTGGAAGAGCAGTCTGAAACATGGAATTTCCATCCTGAGTGAAATTCCAAAGTGTTTTGGGGAAGAAAAGGAATTGTCCCAAATTGAAATGAGGAGTCAATCTCAAAATATCTCTTGTAACAGAAATTCCAAAATATTTTGATTCAGAAATATCAAAACGACCATAGTGAAATGTTTCAAAATTATCAAAACAAAACTTAATGTAATATTAAATATAATATATAAAATGAACATTAATTCAAAGTTCAAAGATGTTTAAAACTGTGAAGTCATAATGAAATGAGAATGTTGGAATGAAAGGAAATGAGAAGATCAAACAAAATACTCCAGCCCGATTTCTAATCACGTCAAAATGTTTCCATTGAAAATCTAATTGAAAGTGAAATGCCCCAGTGAAGCATTTTGATTTCAATGAAGGAGTGTTTTCCAACGGAAAACTGTTGTGCTGAAAAAATTTCAACCAGTTCTGTTAACGGGCATCAAAATCCTGTAGCTCTCCTTAGATTGCAACCACATCTGAACCAAAACTGGGAACTAAACCTTTTCCAGCTTAGTGATCCAATCCAGAATCAAAATAATAGGAGAGGATTTGTATCTAAATATCCCCTCTTTCAGTGCATCATAAGCAATAAACTCCAATGTTCTGGATCTTTAGCTGTAGAAACTTGCAATATAATTTTATTGGGGAAGCTAAATTCTGGTAGTAGTGCATCAGTTTCATCTTTGGCCCTGGATCTTCTTCCGGCAATATCTATGGCCAGGACAGTTGTTTGAGAACAGGAGTTTTTAGCCACTTGTGATGCTGCAGCATGACACACAGGAACTTAACTACTTTGGTGCTTACACCATTGTCTTTTGAGATCCCGTTCAATTCTGCTACTTCCAGTCTGTTGTACTGAAGACTAGAGTTGGGTGACACTTTTCAGATGAATAATTTATTCACTGAAAAATGCTGTTTTGGTCAGCAAATTTAACAAATAGTTCTGGCCAGGCTGAAAAGCAGCTGAAGGAGGAGAAAGGGGTTGTGGTATTAGTGGGTTTGCTCTGCCGTTAACCTAGGGGGCAGGCTAGTGCCTGGGAATAGGAGAGCCCTAGGTTCAAATCTCTGCTTTTGAACCAATCCAAAATGGACTTTTTCAATTCACCGACAAATCCAAAAAAGTTCAGATTTTGTTCAGGTTCAGATTGGTTTGACCTGACCTGAATTTGTTTTGTTTCTGAAACTGCCACCACATCAAAAAATCAGGTCTCCACACAGTTCTATCAAAGCCCTTTTCTCTGCTGAACTTGGTCACAATGGGTCTCTCTTCTGACGTGTGTCTCACAGAACTTTCACTCTGGTTTCAGAAGAAGAGACTTCAAGGAGCAAAAGATCCTGGCACATCAAAGAAATATTACAGTGTGTGTGTGTGTGTGTGGGGGGGGGGGGGTAACTCTGCTACTGACCTAGAAAAAGCTGTGGAAAAGTGGGCTACTTTTTAAAGCATACCCCTTTGCATTGGTTGTGCAAGTGAAACACCCAACATACCATTTCCTCTGTAAACTAAAAGGGGCAAAAATTAGTCAGCCCTTGAAAGAGTCATAATTTTTAAGCTAATGGAATGCCAGCAATGTTCACTTCCAGTGGAAAGTTTATAGCATTTATATCCTGTCTGTTCTACTTTATTAAAATACAAAATATTTTCAAATAAGCTATTTTTAATGGACTAAGGATACATATCCTCTGTCACTGTGTTTTTAACATTTTGATTGCTGTCTAATTCAGTGTTATATGTCAGGGTTTGGTCTGCCCACTTGGCTGCCTGGGGCTGGCTCTTGCATTGAGACCAGGCAGGCATGTTGCTTCTTTGCAAGGGAAAAGCTGCAAACTGTGACCCGGGGGTGTGTTTTGATACGACTGTATCTGTTTGCAAAGTTCACATTGTTCTTTGTAAGTGGCTATAAGAAAGCCAACATGCCAACAGCAAAAATAAATGAAAATTGTGCAGTCCGGTGCTGCTGACTGATTTTCCTGTAACAAACCAGTGTGCATCATCTGAACTTCTGAGCAACCCTAACATAATAAACCAGTGTGCACCCCCATGCTTCTGACCGACCCCTACCATGACCAACCAGCGTGCATAGCCCAGCGCTCATGATTATTTCTTTATTAATCATGTTTATTACAGCAGTGTCTCAGGGACATCTGACAACGGACTGCCATTGTGCTCAGCGCTGGACACTTCTAAAATTCCTGCCCTGAACAGTTTATAATCTAAAAACAGATGCAGGGTGGGGAAGGGTTAGAAAATATAAGCATAATAAGGACAGGGCATTGTTTTTGGCCTCTTCACATAATACAAGAACCAGGAATCACGCGATGAAATTATTGGGCAGCAGGTTTAAAACTAACATAAGGAAATACTTCTTCACATAAGGCATAGTCAACCTGTGGAACTTCTTGCCAGGGGATGTTGTGAAGGCCAACAGTATAACTGGGCTCAAAAAAGAATGAGAGAAGTTCCTGGAGGATAGGTTCATCAATGGCTATTAGGCAAGATGGTCAGGGACGCAACCCCATGCTCTGAGTGTCCCTAAACCTCTAACAACAAGAAATTGGGACTTGACAACAAGGAATGGATAACTTAATAAATGCTCTGTTCTGTTCATTCCCTCTGAAGCATCTGGCACTGGCCACTGTTGGAAGACAGGACACTGGGCTAGATGGACCATTGGTCTGACCCAGTAATGACATTCTTATGTTCTTGATCAGTCAAGACCATGACCGATAAATGCATATTTAGACATAGAAAATGATATCAATAAAATAGAATCAATGCAGGCTCCTAGCTCCTGATGGGGAAACCCAGAAGCTTTTCAGTTGCTTTGGTAACAAAGCAACATCCCCTAAGGCTCACAGCTGGTCGGAAACATATTTTTTAATAATTGTTTCTCCTTAGTTTTTTGACAACATTTTCAAAATGCGCCAACCAGCCTGTGACAAGATACAGGCGCTGCATCTGCTGAGAGGTTAAGGGGCCCTAGCTCGTCACGTGGCTGCTGGGGAAAGCAGCTGGTTCAGTAAGCTTCCCAGACATGCATCCCTGATGTTCTTGGCTCATGTCCTGGCTGTACATGGCTCGCACTCAGGGGACACGATGACCCTTTGGCACAGAACCACCCTGGGAGTGACTTTCAGGGTGACTGATGGTGGGGAGATGCCCACCCGGTGAGCCCTCTGTCACAGCAGTGAGCTCCTTCCCGTCATCTGACTCAGGCCACCTTTCACATAGATTCATATATTCCAAGGCCTGATGGGACCATTGTGATCATCTAGTCTGACCTCCTGTCTAGCACAGGCCAAAGAAAGTCCCTGAAATAATGCCTGTTTGAACAAGAGCATATGTTAGAGAAAAACATCCAAACTTGACTTAAAAATGTCAGTGATGGAGAATCCACCACATCCGTTGGTAAGTTGTTCCAACTGTGAATTTCCCTCACTGTTAAAAATGTACATCTTATTTCCAGTCTGAATTTGCCTAGCTTCAACTTTTAAACCGTTGGATCTTGCTTGACCTTTTTCTGCTAGATTGAAGAGCCAATTATCAAATATTTGTTCCTCATGTAGGTACTTATAGACTGTGACCAAATTACCCCCAACTTTCTCTTTGTTAAACTAAATAGGTTGAGCACCTTGACTTTATCACTATAAGGCATGTTTTCCAATCCAGTCATTCTTGTGACGCTTCTCTGAACCCCCTCCTATTTATCAACATCCTTTTTTAAGTGTGGACAAGAGAACTGGGCACAGTATTCCAGCAGTGGTCGCACCAGTGCCAAATACAGAGGTGATATAACCTCTCAACTCTTACCTGAGATTCCCCTGTTTATGCATCCAAGGACCACATTACCTCTTTTGATCATAGCTGTACACTGGGAGCTCATAGAATCAGAGAATATCAGGGTTGGAAGGGACCTCAGGAGGTCATATAGTCCAACTCCCTCCTCAGAGCAGGATCAATCCCCAACTAAATCATCCCAGCCAAGGCTTTGTCAAGCCAGGCCTTAAAAAATTCCAAGGAAGGAGATTCCACCACCTCCCTAGGTAACCCATTCCAGTGCTTCGCCACCCTCCTAGTGAAAAAGTTTTTCCTAATATCCAACCAAAACCTCCCCCACTGCAACTTAAGACATTTACTTCTTGTTCTGTCATCTGCCACCACTAAGAACAGCCGAGCTCCATCCTCTTTGGAACCCCCTTTCAGGTAGTTGAAAGCAGCTATCAAATCCCCCCTCATTCTTCTCTTCTGCAGACTAAACAATCCCAGTTCCCTCAGCCTCTCCTCATAACTCATGTGTTCCAGCCCCCAAATCATTTTTGTTGCCCTCTGCTGGACTCTTTCCAATTTTTCCACATCCTTCTTGTAGTGTGGGGCCCAAAACTGGACACAGTACTCCAGATGAGGCCTCACCAATGTCGAATAGAGGGGAATGATCACGTCCCTTGATCTGCTGGCAATGCCCCTACTTATACACCCCAAAATGCCATTGGCCTTCTTGGCAACAAGGGCACACTGCTGACTCATATCCAGCTTCTCGTCCACCGTAACCCCTAGGTCCTTTTCTGCAGAACTGCTGCCGAGCCATTCAGTCCCTAGTCTGTAGCGGTGCATTGGATTCTTCCGTCCTAAGTGCAGGACTCTGCACTTGTCCTTGTTGAACCTCATCAGATTTCTTTTGGCCCAATCCTCTAATTTGTCTAGGGCCCTCTGTATCCTATCCCTACCCTCCAGCGTATCTTCCTCTCCTCCCAGTTTAGTGTCAGCTGCAAACTTGCTGAGGGTGCAATCCACACCATCCTCCAGATCATTAATGAAGATACTGAACAAAACCAGCCCGAGGACCGACCCTTGGGGCACTCCACTTGATACAGGCTGCCAGCTAGACATGGAGCCATTGATCACTACATGTTGAGCCCGACAATCTAGCCAGCTTTCTATCCACCGTATAGTGCATTCATCCAGCCCATACTTCTTTAACTTACTGGCAAGAATACTGTGGGAGACTGTGTCAAAAGCTTTGCTAAAGTCAAGGAACAACACGTCCACTGCTTTCCCCTCATCCACAGAGCCAGTTATCTCGTCATAGAAGGCAATTAGATTAGTCAGGCATGACTTGCCCTTGGTGAATCCATGCTGACTGTTCCTGATCACTTTCCTCTCCTCTAAGTGCTTCAGAATTGATTCCTTGAGGACCTGCTCCATGATTTTTCCAGGGACGGAGGTGAGGCTGACTGTCCTGTAGCTTCCAGGATCCTCCTTCTTCCCTTTTTTAAAGATGGGCACTACATTGGCCTTTTTCCAGTCGTCTGGGACCTCCCCTGATCACCATGAGTTTTCAAAGATAATGGCCAACGGCTCTGCAATCACATCCGCCAACTCCTTTAGCACTGTCAGATGCATTGCATCCGGCCCCATGGACTTGTGCTCGTCCAGCTTTTCTAAATAGTCCCAAACCACTTCTTTCTTCACAGAGGGCTGGTCACCTCCTCCCCATGCTATGCTGCCCAGTGTAGCAGTCTGGGAACTGACCTTGTTTGTGAAGACAGAGGCAAAAAAGCACTGAGTACATTAGCTTTTTCCACATCCTCTGTCACTACGTTGCCTCCCTCATTCAGTAAGGGGCCCACACTTTCCTTGACTTTCTTCTTGTTGCTAACATACCTGAAGAAACCCTTCTTGTTACTCTTAACATCTCTTGCTAGCTGCCCCTCCAGGTGTGATTTGGCCTTCCTGATTTCACTCCTGCATGCTCGATCAATATTTTTATACTCTGGTCATTTGTCCAATCTTCCACTGCTTATAAACCTCTTTTTTGTGTTTAAGATCAGCAAGGATTTCACTGTTAAGCCAATCTGGTCGCCTGCCATATTTACTATTCTTTCTACACATCGGGATGGTTTGTCCCTGTTACCTGAATAAGGATTCTTTAAAATACAGCCAGCTCTCCTGGACTCCTTTCCCCCTCATGTTATTCTCCCAGGGAATCCTGCCCATCAGTTCCCTGAGGTTGTCAAAGTCTGCTTTTCTGAAGTCCAGGGTCCGTATTCTGGTGCTCTCCTTTCTTCCCTGTGTCAGGATCCTGAACTCGACCATCTCATGGTCACTGCCTGCCAGGTTCCCATCCACTTTCGCTTCCCCCACTAATTCTTCCCGGTTTGTGAGCAGCAGGTCAAGAAGAGCTCTGCCCCTAGTTGGTTCCTCCAGCACCTGCACCAGGAAATTGTCCCCTACACTTTCCAAAAACTTCCTGGATTGTCTGTGCACCGCTGTATTGCTCTCCCAGCAGATATCAGGGTGACTGAAGTCTCCCATAAGAACCAGGGCCTGTGATCTAGTAACTTCTGCGACTTGCCAGAAGAAAGCCTTGTCCACCTCATCCCCCTGGTTCTGTGGTCTATAGCAGACTCCCACCACGACATCACCCTTGTTGCTCACGCTTCTAAACTTAATCCAGAGACTCAGGTTTTTCTGCAGTTTCATACCAGAGCTCTGAGCAGTCATACTGCTCCCTTACATACAATGCAACTCCCCCACCTTTTCTACCCTGCCTGTCCTTCCATGACAGTACTCCAGTCATGTGAGTTATCCCACCAAGTCTCTGTTATTCCAATCACATCATAATTCTTTGACTCTGCCAGGACTTCCAGTTCTCCCTGCTTGTTTCCCAGGCTTCTTGCATTTGTGTATAGGCACTTGAGATAACTTGCTGTTTGTCCTGCTTTCTTAGTATGAGGCAGGAGCCCTCCCCTTTCGCGCTCTCCTGCTCGTGCTTCCTCCCGGTATCCCACGTCCCCACTTACCTCAGGGCTTTGGTCTCCTTCCCCCGGTGAACCTAGTTTAAAGCCCTCCTCACGAGGTTAGCCGGCCTGCTTGCGAAGATGCTCTTCCCTCTCTTTGTTAGGTGGAGCCCGTCTCTGCCTAGCACTCCTCCTTCTTGGAACACCATCCCATGGTCAAAGAATCCAAAGCCTTCTCTCCGACACCACCTGCGTAGCCATTCATTGACTTCCACGATTCGACGGTCTCTACCCAGACCTTTTCCTTCCACGGGGAGGATGGACGAGAACACCACTTGCACCTCAAACTCCTTTATCCTTCTTCCCAGAGCCACGTAGTCCGCAGTGATCCGCTCAAGGTCATTCTTGGCAGTAACATTGGTGCCCACGTGGAGAAGCAGGAAGAGGTAGCGATCCGAGGGCTTGATGAGTCTCGGCAGTCTCTCCGTCACATCGTGAATCCTAGCTCCTGGCAAGCAGCAGACTTCTCGGTTTTCCCGGTCGGGGCGGCAGATGGATGACTCAGTCCCCCTGAGGAGGGAGTCCCCGACCACCACCACCTTCCTCCTCCTCTTGGGAGCGGTGGTTGTGGAACCCCCACAGAGCTCTTCTTCAGGTCTGGGATTAGACACTGAGACAAAAGTCTTCTTTAATACCAAATTGGCATTTTTGTTGGCATATGCAAGAGGATCAGCCTCCTATCAATCCTCAGCATTATTTTTATTGTTGTTACATGTATTCCCAAAGTGCCCATCACCAAAATACCTAGCGCTCTAACACACAGCTTTCCTATCTGTCTGCCTGCCTCTCTCTGTACAGACCTCTAGGCATTTCTGAAGTCAATGAATACTGCTTTGGAATCAGCCCATTTTGGCCTTTTAAAACAGTCTACAGGCCTGCCTCTGCCTTGTTCCATGTTCATCCCAGAACGAACATGGGATCTCTAGCCTTGACATCAAGGAATTCTGGAAAGAGAGGCTCTATATGAGTTCCCTTTTGCTCAGTGTGGGGGAAATCCCAAAGAGAATAGGATTAACTGTTGAAACTCTTCAAGAAAAGGGCCCAAAACCACCTGTAGGCCTCAAGGGAGAGCCAAACTGCTGGGTAAAGTACCCCTGAAAGGGTAGTAGGTTGTGTGTGTGTGTGTGTGGGGGGGGGTTAGTTGGAGGGTTTATCCAAACAGCAAGAGGAAAACTGAGGCATGGCCACATCTGACAATGGAGAGAGGTGTTATCTCCCCTCAGTGGGGACATAGGTCCCCACCCTTTCCTTCATATCCTCATATTAGAAGTACGAGACTCTAAGCAGTGTGTGGGGTTCTGCTCATCCATTATAAAAAATGCATGCACAAAGAAATAACTCATTGCAAAGCACCATGGAAATGTTCAGTCTTGGTCCTGGTCTGTGGTGGAGGCCATTTTGCTAGCTACTTGGCCCTCTATTGAGAGAGGTTCTGGTCAGGTCCTATATTCCCTTGGCCCGGCCAGCCAACCATGTCCCAGTTCGAAACAGTTTCCATGCCTGGGCACTCAGTGAGTGTGCCTTCCACTCTTAAGAAATGGTTTAAGTCAGTATAAACCAAAATGTAGCTAATGAGAAAAAAAAGTGCCATACAATAAAAGAGAAGGCAATAAAAGTGTCAACATTTCTAAGCCTTCCCCTGGTGGGACACAGCAGAAATATTCACCGCTCCTCAGGGACACATTTCATGCCATTTGCTTTCCATTTCCCTGCCTTCATACCATCCTTTGGAAGGACGTTGGAAAGAAGTCTTTGCACAATTCCCCAGAGGATTTACACAGAGGATTCCTCCCTCCTCCCCCGAAAACGTGGATATGTCTACCAAGCACATAAAAAGAAAATCCAGTTGGTACCAACCAGTTGAACTACGAGGGAAGCATTTCCTAAAGTGATCCTGGTGCTCAAGTGAAAGGTCTCAGACTGAAGGCAGCCCAGGGTTCTCCACCACACAGGGTTATTCCAGCTTGTCTTTGAAGAGGCCACTTCTAAGGGTGACAGGGGAGTTCAGTCTCCATGGTTTGTTCATTCCTAAGCCAATAAAAAACCCAGTTAGTTCCATATGTGATGGTGGAATCTATAGGGCATAAGTAAGTGTGGAAAGGGGCTGATGGGTTAGAACATGCCTTGGCTCAGATAGTTCAGGGGGTCTCAAACTTCATTGCATCGCGACCCCCTTCTGACTACAAAAATTACTACATGATCCCAGGAGGGGGGACTGAAGCCTGAGCCTGCCCGAGCCCCGCTGCCCCTGGTGGGGGGGCCAAAGCCGAAGCCCAAGCTGACCATCCTGGGCCGGAGGGGCCAAAGCTGAAGCCAAGGGCTTCAGTGACAGGCAGGGGGCCTGTGACCTGAGCCCCACCTCCCAGGGCAGAAGCCCTCAGGCTTTGGCCCCAGGCCCCAGAAAATCTAAACCAGCCCTGGCTACCCCATTAAAATGGGATCCTGACCCACAGTTTGAGAACTGCTGAGATAGATGGTTATTTAAACGGATCCTTGTCCACAATGATAACACTACCCACTGCTTTTCATCAGTAGATCTCAAAATGCTTTATGAAGGAGGTCAGTATCCTTATCCTCATATTACATATAGGGAAACTGAGTGATGAAATGACTTGCCAGTAGGTTGGTAGCAGAGCCAGGAATACAAGCCAGGTCTACTGAGTCCCTGTGTTGTGCTCTATCCACTAGGACACCCTGTCTCCCGGATGAGTCTGGCCCTTGAGCTCACCCAAGTTCAGAAGGAGAGCTTTCTTACTCTCTCCCTTATGGAATATTTAGCCCATATCCTGGGGACATCCCCTCCAAACTCCCGATAGGACTTCAGAACAGCCAGAGTAGAGATCAGTACCTGGAGGGCCCATCTCAAGACTTCCACAGGGTCCCATGCATGCTGGGACAGAGCTCTGGGAGATTACCCAGTGTTACGTCAATACCCATGCCGCACAAACATGACCAATAAACCACTTGCCGTAGTTTGTGAACCTCATTGAAGGAGCTGCCGAAACTGCACCCTATTGGCAACAATCTCTTCATCTCCTTGTCAGTTTCCTTACCCCATCCACTCTCCCCTCCTGCCCTTTTCTCTGATACATAAAATACTCCCCTAAAAAACATTGCACTTACCCCAGAATGGAAGAGTGCCATCTTCAGGCAGGATCCTGCCTCTGATCTTTCCTCAGCTTTTGGGAACAACTGCTGAAAACAAGTCTGTTCTGTGTTTGTATTTCCCGTCCTGTGTATCCCGGGGAATATCGATAACACCAGCACTGAGTGTAATGACACAAGGCTTTCTGCCACGTCCGTCACATAACTTGAGATTAGAAGAACAAAAATGTGCTGGAGATATGGTCGAATATAATCAGACATGGCCTGATCTCTGATGAGTTTATCCCTATGTCTGGGTCAGCATGGTCAGCAACACCACGGCAACGTTAATAACAGGAGTCCAAGAACACTTAGGAGCATGCTTTATATAGGGTGCTTTACTCCAATGATGCCTAGTCTTCCAAACGTTCAGAGTTATTTATCGATCAAAATCCCTTTCCTTTCTCCGTACCCACACACACTGATCAGTGTTCCTCCCATGCCCTGGGCATCTGATTGACTTTTATTTTATACTATAGGAAGCAACTGTGACATTGGCAGACTAGGCATCAGCTCGTGCCGAAGTCCCCATGTCTCAACTGATCACTGACAAATACTTAGCTGGAATCAGTCTGGCTCCCCTGTGTGTTAGCATTGTTAAAAAGGGTATTAAGAATTATAAGAATGGGTTTAGTGTTTAGACTCTATTGAACGGTTGTGAGTGGCTGCCTGCATTAGTTTCACTTATAACAGCTGTATGCCATACTGAAAGGTAATATTTGAGCAAAAATTATCCTGAAGATGGTGTGGATTGCACCCTCAGCAAGTTTGCAGCTGACACTAAACTGGGAGGAGAGGAAGATACGCTGGAGGGTAGGGATAGGATACAGAGGGACCTAGACAAATTGGAGGACTGGGCCAAAAGAAATCTGATGAGGTTCAACAAGGACAAGTGCAGAGTCCTGCACTTAGGACGGAAGAATCCCATGCACCGCTACAGACTAGGGACCGAATGGCTAGGCAGCAGTTCTGCAGAAAAGGACCTAGGGGTTACGGTGGACGAGAAGCTGGATATGAATCAACAGTGTGCCCTTGTTGCCAAGAAGGCCAATGGCATTTTGGGATGTATAAGTAGGGGCATTGCCAGCAGATCGAGGGACGTGATCGTTCCCCTCTATTCGACACTGGTGAGGCCTCATCTGGAGTACTCTGTCCAATTTTGGGCTCCACACTACAAGAAGGATGTGGAAAAATTGGAAAGAGTCCAGAGGAGGGCAACAAAAATGATTAGGGGACTGGAACACATGAGTTATGAGGAGAGGCTGAGGGAACTGGGGATGTTTAGTCTACGGAAGAGAAGAATGAGGGGAGATTTGATAGCTGCTTTCAACTACCTGAAAGGGGGTTCCAAAGAGGATGGCTCTAGACTGTTCTCAGTGGTAGCAGATGACAGAACAAGGAGTAATGGTCTCAAGTTGCAGTGGGGGAGGTTTAGGTTGGATATTAGGAAAAACTTTTTCACTCGGAGGGTGGTGAAACACTGGAATGCGTTACCTAGGGAGGTGGTGGAATCTCCTTCCTTAGAAGTTTTTAAGGTCAGGCTTGACAAAGCCCTGGCTGGGATGATTTAATTGGGGATCGGTCCTGCTTTGAGCAGGGGGTTGGACTAGATGACCTCCTGAGGTCCCTTCCAACCCTGATATTCTATGATTCTATGATTCTATGAACTGTATTTGAACCTCTGTGTCCGTGTAAATCACCAGACAGGAGAGAGACATTAATTAGTGTGAACTGCTGATCTGCAACAGAAGGTGTTATGTCCTTCCCAACAGGGAAGGTCCATCAACACCAGATAGACTATTGTGGGACATTAAAGAGGACAAAAGTCATCAGCTGAATTTTTACCTCAGAGCATAGGGGGATAAAAATCCCTAGCAAGAAGGAACTGGTTATCTCTCTGCTATTTGGACTCTGGGTAGAGGGGAAGGTTTGTAGGCATAAGCAAGAGATCCCCAGTTGCTTAGTCTGGGTTAATCTTAAAGGACATATAGAGCTTGCTTATTAGAGAAAATCTTCTATTACTTTCAGAAACTCAAGATTGTAACTCATTTATGTGTGTGTGTGTGTATATATATATATATATATATATGTTTATCTACTTTAATTTTGTAAATACCTCATTTCCTTTTCCTATTTCATAAATCTTTATATAGGTTATTAAAGGATTGGCTACAAATGTTGTCTTTGGTATAAGACTCCCTTAGATAAGTGACTGGTCCTTTGGGCCTGGGAGACCCTTCTTGGTGTAAGAGAGCATCTATCACAATGGCAGGCTCACTTGGGTGCTGCGGTAGTTTGGATTACCCAAGGGGACTGTCTGTGACTCCATGTTTAGGCTATTATAGTGCCTGAGGAGTTCACACTTAACTGGTTGGTGAAATCTAAGTATAGAACTCACAACCAACTGGGGGTTGTGAACTCACAACTGCCCTGGTTCCTAACAGTCTGTCCTGATGTTGATACTCTCACTCTTGAGTCACTACAACAACAACAATGAAAAGAACAAACAGAAGTAAAGTCTCCATAGGAGAGAGCACAGTGTGTATATCTCCTCTGTTGCATGCTACAAGATTTCTAACTCACATGCCAGCTGTCCCAGCAACAGAAGCAGACTACTTAGAAATGTAAACATGCAAGACAGAAAAAACAAAGTTACAGTAGTTATATAGCTAACTAGACCATACCATCTATTTTGGCCATCCCAGAACTTGGAGTCTGATTGGCAAAGACCAATTTCAGGTGGTGATCAGGTTGGCACAATCCCTACTAGTTCAGCCAGACGAATGGAGACTCCCCTTTTGGCACCACTGGTAGAATTGTCCCTCACTGACTGAAGACTCTGGTTTGAGACTCATCCATGGTACTAAGAGAGGTTGCAGCTTAATTAAACCAGTTCTAGTGTCTGACTGTGAATGGGCCGAAGCCTCATGCTCTGGTTGTTGAATCTTCATTGGGACATAAAGGTGATCTGCAGAAGGGCTGGTGTCACTTGTATTGCAGTGGCATTTAAATGGCGTTTAAAACTGCATTGGCAGGGAGGAGGGAAGTCAGCAGAAGCAGGGAAAAGACTGGGGCAATTATTATTCTCTGCTCCTGGGGAAATGCAATTACACGGTGCCCATGAATCAGGGCAGACTGCAAGGTTAAAATTCAGCCTTTGGTGAGCAGAGAGGTGTGGTTAGTCCAGTTAATGATTCACTTGGAACTATTTATCCGGCTCCTGTTCTAACTCACTCCAATTCCCCTTCCATTTCACAAACACCGAAATTCACTACTCCATTAATTTTGGAGTGGGTAAGAAAATGGAAGGAAGAGAGAATTTGTTGGCAAAAGCTGCACTGGTCACCAACCAAAATCCGAGCTGCTACAAGGTGTAGGATTTGCAATCAAAATGCCCTATGCAGCACACTGCCTTTGGGATTCTGAACACATTCACGGGCTACAGAGGGCCAGATCCTCAACTGATGCAAATCAGTAACCCTCCATTAACAGAGTGACACCCATTTATACCGGCTGAGGATCTGTCCCTTATTGTCCAAGCAGGCTACTAACAAATGCAGACCGTAATCATTGGGATTACTGGATGAACTGCTCTGTGTAATAGCTCTGTGTGCATAGGACATTGGTGCCTCTCCTGGTTGCAAAGCTCAGCCTCTGTTTCTTTCTGGCTTGTGCAAACACAGATGAGGTCAGCCTCTTTTCACATTGCACTTTGTGTATATTTCATCACTGTCCCTGCGCACGCAAATGGTGTTTGCGGCTGAGTCACCTGCCTTGTGTTGAACATTGTAAACGGCGAGGTAAATATTTAGACCCCCTGATCTCCAATGTGGTATCTGTCACCCGGGCACAGAAAGCACAGAGAGATCAGGCTTTCTTTGCTGACACACTTTTTGTTCTTTACCCTCCCTTTCAGTGTTTGGATTAAATAACAACAACTGTAAATCAGTGAATCCAGCCGGGAAACTGCACAATTGTTAACCCTTAGCTCACTAAGTAACTTTGGTATGCATGAGACCTGGAAAGTGAGGGCTAGAAGAAAGGTTTATGGGGAGCACATGTCTAAGATTGGAGGAGCAGGAAGCTTATGGGAGTTTTGTAAGTGCAAACTCGCCACCAGGAAATACATTTGATCATGCAAAGTTTGTGCTGGGGAGTCATGTGGCATGTTATAGAGGAAGGAACATCGGAAAGCTGGGCAGAATTCTGTTTATTTTTTTATAGTTTTGACAGATAGTTTCCATGTTTATTTTAAGTGGATTTTTATTATTTTTATCTGCTTAAAATTTCACAGTTGTGCAAAAATATGGTGTAGCAAAGTGACGATTCACCGGTGCGGCACCTCCTGCTGGTCGGTGGCTCACCTGCCTCAGGTCCTGTGACCCTCCTGGACCCTGGTACCCTCTTTACCTCAGAGTTGTGCCCCAGCAGTACCCCCTTTCTCCCAGGGGAACCCCCAACCCTCTATTCCCACCTTGTCTCAGTGGCAACTGCCAGTTGTCATCTAGCCCCCACTCACTGGGGCAGACAGCAGGGTGATGACCACTTATCATTGGCAAGGGGTTGGGCCCAGCTGCCTCTGCCTATTCCCAGGCTGCCCTTCTGTAGCCCCAGTACCTTTCACAGCTCCCTTTGCCCTTCCCCAGCACTGCTCTGCTTCAGATACCTTGCTCCCAGGCAGCTAGCCCTTCACACTCCAGGGCTAGAGTGAGACTGCTGGCCCCCAGCCCTCTTATCAGGGCCAGCTGGGCCTTAACTGAGCTGGCCGCACCTGTGGTCAGCTACTTTCTCAGCTGCCCTGACTTCCGGCATCCCAGCCGCAGCCGGTTCCAGGGCTGCTTTTAACCCTTGTTCTACTGGAGTGGGGCAGCCGCCCCACTACATATGGGTTTTAAGCATTTTTCCCTATTTTTATCCATTTGAATTTTCACATTTATAAGAAATTATGGGGGGGCATTAGACAATAATTATTTAATGACTGTAGATACTGAGATTCAAAATGTTTAAGCTTTCTAACCATTAAAAAACAGTCAACATCATATGTCAAGGTTTTACCATTAAATCAAGATCTGAATTCTCAAGCAGTATTTTTCTTCCTTTGCCTACCTGTAAATGTAGATTAATATTAATAGAATAATAATTCCTTGGCTAAAGGAATTTGCCAGAAAGTACTTGAGACACCGAGCATGGAGAATACAGTACCTCCTGCCACATGAGGGAGGAAGTCTTCTGGTATTGGGAGCATATATATATATTTTTCTCACTACTGCTTCATTAAGTCTTTAAGAGCCACAAAGATTTGGTTTTTCCCATTTTTCTTTATAGCAGGCACCATTGGTGTGCAGTTGGCTCAGAGATTTTTCTTAATTATGGCATTCTTTTCCATTCTCTTGAACTCCTTTTCTACTTTATGAAGGAGCAGGATAGAAATTCTGTGAAACATATGTACATTATATGGTTCAGAATTGTCCCTTGAGATTATTTCTACTGGATTTCCTTTTAAAAGTGCGATATCACCAAATATTCAATCAATGTCTTCCACCTTTCTCACTAGACCCATCATGCCACCATATTGCGATTTAGGAGATTGTCAGTTTCCAATCCTTTAATCCCATGCACACTAAAATTAAAGCCTTTGTCTTTGTATGTTGCTGTGAAAACTTGTCTGATGCAGTTCAAAATACCTCCAGGGCTATTTAGGACAGAATCTGTTGGTTTCAGCTCTGGGAGAGGTTGATGGAGATAAGTCGTTTCTGATATGACTGTAAGGCCTGCACCTGCATCGATTTTAAATTTACAGTCGTTCCACAAATATTTTGTTCCACCCACCAGGATGGCTCTGTGTCATTGCATGTGATTGATCCCAGAAAAAAATGGCTCTTAACTCTCAGTGGTCTCTTCCCGGATGACCTTTGCATGTCAGACAGTGGCAAAATGTCCAGTTTTTGTGCAGTTACAATATTTGGTTCCTTTAGCTCGGCAATCACCTCTTGGACTGTGATCTTATGCATCTAGTCTGAAAAGTGTTTGATTTTGCCTGGCGCTTACTCCAACATCTTTGATGATTTATTACAATTGCTTTTTGAACCTGTGCTTTATCTTCTGTCATGACTATGTTTGTAAGTCACTTCCCGTAGGTTTCTCTCCGGTGACCTCTGGTTTCTATTTCAATTTTTTTATCGTCTCCGATTATCTTGCCATTTCTGTCCCTGGGTGAAGGGTCAAATCTCTCTTTATTTTGCAGTTTGTGTGACGCTCCCGTGTCTTAAGCTGCCAATCGCTACCCTGTCTGTAATGTGCTCTTCGTTTTTGTCTTCCAAACCACAGTTCTCGGCCATGTCACATCATCCTCTTGTAAAAGATCCCACCCACTCCCCACGTTTTTGAACATGCGGGTGGAAACACACTCGCTCATAAACCGCATTCCGCTGAGGTGTAGGGCGCTCGTCAAAACTAGCCAGCACCACAACGGACATATTTTTGTGGCTCTCCTCTCCAAAGGCAAAGGCTTTAAAGAGATGTTCAGCTTCCCTGCCCACGGCATAGAGTAGGGAACTTATCTGCACCTCCCTACTCTCCTCGTGGAGTTTAGCTGCAATGCGAAAATGTGCAAACCACTCCTTCCAATCAGGCCAGTCTGATGGTCTGTCGAAGCTGAAGCTCTCTCAGCGCATGAAACTTCGGCATGTTGACAAAATTCTGCATTTTTTAATTGTTTTTCTTCTGACATCAGACAGAGGCCAAATGGACCCGAGCAATGACAACCTCATTCTAAAAAAGAAAAGAACGTAGACTGTCTCCAACACACAGTAAAGATGTGCTGTGGTATTCTTCACACAACGCCACTTGCAGACTAAACATCCAAATGCCCTTTAAGCTCTCCAGCACGGCTGCTTGGATTTGACAGGGGCTGGGGCTGCCTTTGTCCCCATCCAGACAGGGGTGAGGGGCATAGAAGGTAAAAGGCAAAGAGACCTTGAACCGCCCTGCCCCCCCAGCTGCACTGCCACCAGTGTGAGTGGGGCGGGGAGAGGGGGTCAGGCTGCTGGGGGGCCACCTGAGAGGGGAAGGGGGGAGGGTCAGGCTGGTGGGGGGAGGGGAAGGTCAGGATAATGGGGGCAGAGGGTTCCTGCGAGGGAAAGGGGAGGTCGGGCTGGTGGAGGGAAGGGAAGGTCAGAATAAGGGGAGATAGGGTGTCTGAGAGGGGAAGGGGGGAGGATCAGGCTGGTGGGAGGAGGGGAAGGTCAGAATAAGGGGGGCAGAGGGTTCCTGCGAGGGGAAGGGGAGGGTCAGGATGGTGGGGGAGAGGGGTGCCAGAGAGGGGAAGGGGAGGGTCGGGCTGGTGGAGGGAAGGGAAGGTCAGAATAAGGGGGGATAGGGCGCCTGAGAGGGGAAGGGGGGAGGGTCAGGCTGGTGGGAGGAGGGGAAGGTCAGAATAAGGGGGGATAGGGTATCTGAGAGGGGAAGGGGGGAGGGTCAGGCTGGTGGGAGGAGGGGAAGGTCAGAATAAGGGGGGCAGAGGGTTCCTGCGAGGGGAAGGGGAGGGTCAGGATGGTGGGGGAGAGGGGTGCCAGAGAGGGGAAGGGGAGGGTCGGGCTGGTGGAGGGAAGGGAAGGTCAGAATAAGGGGGGATAGGGCGCCTGAGAGGGGAAGGGGGGAGGGTCAGGCTGGTGGGAGGAGGGGAAGGTCAGAATAAGGGGGGATAGGGTATCTGAGAGGGGAAGGGGGGAGGGTCAGGCTGGTGGGAGGAGGGGAAGGTCAGAATAAGGGGGGCAGAGGGTTCCTGCGAGGGGAAGGGGAGGGTCAGGATGGTGGGGGAGAGGGGTGCCAGAGAGGGGAAGGGGAGGGTTGGGCTGGTGGAGGGAAGGGAAGGTCAGAATAAGGGGGGATAGGGCGCCTGAGAGGGGAAGGGGGGAGGGTCGGCTGGTGGGGGGAGGGGCACCTGGGACAGAAAGGGAAGAGTCAGGATGGTGGGTGGAGGGTTTATTCTGGATTTTGGAGGTGCCAACCCTATTTGTGACTGTGGCTCACAGGCATTACTGCAATAGAAATAAATACACAACCAGCTTCCAGACAAGGCAGCGGCTAGCATTTTCAAAATGCAGTTCACCACTGTAATGATTAAATATAACGTTACTAGAACAAATTGAATATGGGGAGATTGGGAGGGGGAGGTTAATATTTTGCAAATACTAGGGCTTTCATTTGAGGTGATCGTGTCTGAGCCCACTCGTGCTGGCACATTTGGGACACTTCAGAATTAGGCTAAATATTAGAGCTAGCAGAACTCAGATTTCCTAAAATTTGCTTGAACTTTTCTTTCTTTATTCTGTTTTTCATCAAAACGTCAACAAAAATTTTTGCTCCAACTTTGAACTTCATCATGTTCTGGTCAGCTTTACTGAGTGCGCATATCGAGCGTTTAGTATGTCCACTCATTTGCAGACAGAACACTTGACTAACCACTTCTTACGCTCATCCGTTGTATAGCAACGCTGGATGCTTCACGGGTAATCCAGAAGCAGCCATCTGTCTCTCCGGTGATATTAGCTGAGTGTTTTCAAATCGAAAATGTTTGAAAGCAACAGGACTGGTCTGTAAATGCCAAAATTCAGCAGTCTGTTTGGTCAATACCATTTGAGCATTCATTTCTTTGTATTACAGTTATTTTGTCTGGCATTTTAATTGCTTTTAGAGCTGAATGATAGTGCATATATTTATTAATACTTCAATTTTCATCTTACTTTATGAATATCAAAAGTGGCATAAAATCAATTTTGTGCTCCACAAGCATGTTATGGGGGAAATCTTTTCTTCTCTTAGTGAGCTTTAAGTCTTCATTTAACATATATAGGCAGGGTCAGAATCTGCCCTGCTTCATACCTTCTATCATCATTTATACCTCTGCAAAGTGGGCATAATGTGACTGGCTGTTAATGAGTAGTTAATAGGCTCTGATTTAGGGAGCATTTTCTATCCACTGTGCACAGCTGGCTGTTGCTGAACAAGGCACAAAGCAGTAGAAAATTAGGGTCTGATCAATGGGATCATTGACTTCAGTGGGCTTTGGATCAGGGCCATCGATCCTTAAGAAATGCCAGACTGGATCAGTCTAAGGTCTGTGTCGATCAGTGTCCTGTCTCTGACAGTAGCCAGCCCCAGATGTTTTAGAGGAAGGGGTCAGACACTTGCAGTGGGCAGATGTGGGGATAATCTTCTCCTCCCATATGTCTCACTTTGTATGATTTATATTACAGAAGGACCTAGTGACCCCAAGTGCAATTGGTGCTCCATTTTGCTAGGCACCATATAGTCACATACTGAGAGGCAGGCCCTGCCCCAAAGATCTTACAGTATAACCATCACATAACTCTAGGATAGATCTGTCTAGTCATCTGCGAAACAGCAGCTGGACGGAGGGGGCTCTGACATAGGTCCACAGCAGCGTGAGTGGAGTACGCATCTAATCGGCATGACAGCTCCGAGTTCCACCACCCATCCCCTGCCCTCACTGAAGGAGGCTGGGGGGGGGGAACCAAAGGGTTAACTGCAAGCTAAGGGAAAGCTTTGGAAAGGAGAGCAAGGGAAAATATTTCTCTTTTGCTTAGTGTGTAAAATCAGACCATTTATTCTTTTCCTTCCCCTCCTCCTCTGCCCCAGTCTGGACAAAATAAACACCATAATTTCTAATGAAATCAGGAAAGGGGTAATAATCCCTGGAAGAGGAAGAGAGAGCCTGTCAGGAGATCCCTGCCAATGGTGTTCAGTGACTACAGAAAGAGCACTGAGCAGCCCCGGGAAAGCACTCGGTGGGCCAAATTCCTTTGGCCAACGCTGATTGAATTTCGCCTTTTCATCGTTCAACAAATTCTTTTACTTCCTCAGCCGGGAGTGTGTTACTGTGGTGAGTTAAAACCCAGGCTGAAGCAAATACCCTTGTTCTCCGGTCTCATACACCTTTAAAATAAGAGCCACCTTATCCCTTTTCTCTCCCTTGGATGTAGGTTGAAAGAAGCCAAGGAGCAGCGATGTTCCGTGCCAAATGACAGTGCTAACAATCAAGGCCTCAATCCCAGCCCCCCCACCACTGAGCCGCGTAAAGGCCACTTTGTACAACAACAGAAAAGACAGAGGTAAAAAATAAACGGAGTTGCTGGGGAGGCAGAAGCAGCAAAAAGGACACCCCTGACGTGAGGAGAGCAGTCCTGCTTTGCATTCACCGCAGATAATGCCAACGTTATCTCAAACATTTTGCAAATGTTAATCAAGACACATAGCACTGATAGGCAAGCAGAGTTGGGCCAGGGCAAATGGGCAAAATCCCAGCAAAGTCAGTGTCTCTGTGTCCATTTATACCAGCTGACAGTTTGATCCATTGTCCCTTCTTTAGAGGTTAGAAGCTGAAGCACAAGGATATAGCGGGTCTGATTCTGCCTCTGTTATATTGAGCAGCACTTTTTCATTTGGGGAGTTCAGGAAGATGAGCCCAGCTGTGATTTGCCCAAATCAGTGGCAAGGTTATGAACAGAACCCAGAAATCTTGATTCCCATTTCCCCTACTTTAACCACATGACACGTTTCCTCCCTGTCCTCTATACTGGGGCTTCCTTAGCATCATCTCACCTTTTCTAAAGCTGTGACGATTTTCTGGTTTGGTCTGAAGGGAGCTGGCTGTCCAAGTCAGCCCCTGAGCGTCTGTCTACACAACAAAGAAAGACCCTGTGGCAGCAAGTCTCAGAACCTTGGCCAATTGCCTTGGGCTTGTGGAGTTCTCCCTGCCGGGCTAAAAATAGCAATGCAGAAGTTTGGGCTCGCCCTGCAGACCGGGCTCTGAAACCCGGGGAGGGTCTCCAAGCCTGGACTCCAGCCCAAGCCCAAATAGCTGCACTGCTATTTTTTTGCTGTGTAGACAAACCCCTCAAATCTATTGCTGGCCCATCCTGAAGCAATTCATAAACGGATTTTATTTCCTCTTCTACAACCTGGCAAGTAAATTCAGAGTGCATGAAAATGGGGAACTGATCATACTGGCGAAACCAACCCACATGATGTACTAGTTTCAGCTACAGAGCTATGCTAAAGTAACTCCACCTTGATCTCCTGATATTCCAGATCCTCCATGGCCTTTTCTCTGTGCTTAGTCCTCATTTCTGACTGAAAATTATTTAGGATCATACAGCAGTCCACTTGCTGACATCAGGAAAAAAAAACACACCAAGATCCAGTAGAAGAGTAACTGATAGGAGAGAGACAAGATGTTTGAGGGCATGTCTTTTACTGGAACAAGAAAGAGACAAGCTTTTGAGCCACAAAAAGCTCTTCTTCAGGTCTCTGACATGACAGAGAACAAGACGAGCAGCAGGGTGGTGACAGGCGGCAGGTCACAGAACCATCAGAATCATAGAAGATTAGGGTTGGAAGAGAACTCAGGAGGTCATTAGTCCAACTCCCTGTTCAAAGCAGGATCAATCCCAACTAAATTATCCCAGCCAGGGCTTTGTCAAGCTTGACCTTAAAAACCTCTAAGGATGGAGGTTCCATCCACCCATTCCAGTGCTTTACCACCATGCTAGCTAAATAGTTTTTCCTAATATCCAACCTAGACTTCCCGCACTGCAACTTGAGACCATTGCTCCTTGTTCTGTCATCTGCCACCACTGAGAACAGCTGAGCTCCATCCTCTTTGGAACCCCCCTTCAGGTAGTTAAAGGCTGCTATCAAATCCCCCCTCACTCTTCTCTTCTCCAGACTAAATAAGCCCAGTTCCCAGAGCCTCTCCTCGTAAATCATGTGTCCGAGCCCCGTAATAATTTTTGTTGGCCTCTGCTGGACTCTCTCCAATTTGTCCACATCCTTTCTGTAGTGGGGGGGCCCAAAACTGGACACAATACTCCCAGGTGTGGCCTTACCAGTGCTGAATAGAGGGGAATAATCACTTCCCTCGATCTGATGGCAATGCCCCTACTAATGCTGCTCAATATGCCTGTTGACACTGTTGACTCATATCCAGCTTCTCATCCACTGTAATCCCTAGGTCCTTTTCTGCAGAACTTCCACTTAGCCATTCGGTCCCCAGCCAGTAGCGGTGCATGGGATTCTTCCGTCCTAAGTGCAGGACTCTACACTTGTCCTTGTTGAACCTCATCAGATTTCTTTTGGCCTAATCCTCCAATTTTCTAGGGCACTCTGGACCCTATCCCTACCCTCCAGCATATCTACTTCCCCCCCCAGCTTAGTGTGATCCACAACTTTGCTGAGGGTGCAATCCATCCCATCATCCAGATAATTAATGAAGATATTGAACAAAACCGGCCCCAGGACCGACCCTTGGGGCACTCTGCTTGATACCGGCTGCCAACTAGACATGGAGCCATTGATCACTACCCGTTGAGCCCGACAATCTAGCCAGCTTTCTGTCCACCTTGTAGTCCATTCATCCAGCCCATACTTCTTTAACTTGCTGGCAAGAATACTGTGGGAGACCGTGTCAAAAGCTTTGCTAAAGTCAAGATGTATCACATCCACCACTTTCCCCATGTCCACAGAGCCAGTTACCTCAGTATTGGCAGAACCTTCTAGCAGCTCAGGACTGTGAAATAGCTCGGTTGTTGCTGGGCGGGGGCCCAGCAGAGTGGCTGACTTTTGTTTTTCCCGGTGGGTGCTTTCCACCTTCCGGTTTCACTGTGCGCCATGTATGTGCTCCTGCCACCCACTGGTGGCTCATGGGTGCTTGAGCCCCCGAGCACCCATACAGTAAGTGCCTCAGAAGAGCAATGGGTACTGTGGATGAGGAGCACTGAGCTGGAGGCTGAGCAGTGGAACAGGATAAAGGTGGCTTGCTATGCACCAGCCCAGGACTGGAATAGCAGGTGGCTGCTGCAGATCAAGACAGCAGGGTTTGGGGTCCAGGACAGAAGTAGCAGGGGACGTGCTGCAGGTCAGACATAGGTACATTGAGTGGCTGGGGCCCAGGATGGGGCAGGTTGGGGATGTTGCGGGTAAGGACTAAGATGCATGGGGGCAGGGGGAAGCTTACCCAAGTGTCAGCTCACTGCCAGAACAAAAAAGCACATTACTGAGATAAGAACTGGCCGGAGCTCAACAATGTATCATTATTCCACAGAGACAAAAGGGCAGTGTCCGGAGGGCTAAGCTTATGCTTCAATTATGCTGTCTTTGTAATTTTAGACAAGCAGGGGCACATTCTGTGGCTTGGGAGACTTTGCTGACTCATGGCCTCCCTGCCACAGTAAAATGGCTTCCGCCGCCTTTGAAAACCTGGCAGCTTGCCGTCCCTCCCCCCACTACACCCATCCCCACCCACCGCCACAAATGAAGGCAAGCCCTTGAGACAGACAATCTTTTGTGACTGTAAAAGCTTTTAAAGACAATGGGAAGATTAAAGCGTTAGGCCAATAATCGTGTTCTTGTAAGTGATCAGGGTGGTGACAAAGTATTTAAGCTCCTACACAGCATAAGGGCTGTAGGTTCAGTCGTGTGCATGGGGGGGCAGAGTCTGCCAACCACAGGGATTGACTCAGCTCATGATGCATTGAATCTCGTCATTGATTCTCCATCTCCTCACATACGCTCTGCAGCTGGTTGGAGCGGGGGCTCAGCCCTGCAGGAGCGGGACAGACTGCGGTATCTTTTATCTGGTGTCGTCTCCTTTTTCTTCCCTTTTTGGCACTTAGCGGCAGCCCCGCTGCAACCCCACTGCTAAATGCCACTCAGGCCCGCTCAGCTTAGGCATGTTGCTGCTGCTGTTTCAGGAGGCTGCAGTCTGCGTACACGCCTGGAGCCACCAGCTGGTAATCTGAAACTGCAAGATCTGGTTTGGTTGAACTTCCCATTTCAGGATCAGACACAGCCTGTTCTTTCTCAAATGCACAGTCACTCAGTGCTCCTCGGCTTGTATCAGACAATTCCCACAGGGCCATCCTTCCCAGCCTTATAGAGGAACGGCAGCTACTGCGATCCTGGCTGGCCCCACCAGTCTGCCCTGCCCTGTGTTCAGACGCGATGCACGCTGATGATGGGCTGATACAGCAAACCACTGCACTGGCCAAGCTCCACGGTGCGCTAGGGAAGTTTGCACTGGTGTAGTGATGTGAATGTGGGCACGACCACCAGTGCTGAACCTCCTGGGCCCCTTGGTGCGAGTGAGAAGACTGCACTAGTGATAGGGGTGCATTTTTCAATTAGGGAAGGAGAGCCTAGGGTGGTAACCTCAGAACCCTGAAGGGTCCATGCTAGTTGTCTCATGAGCAATGGGTGATGTACCAGGCAGGCAGAGATCCTTATTAAATATCCTTGTTAAGTGGACGACTAGGGATGGATCACTCCATGACTGCCTGTCCTGTTCATTCCCTCTGGGGCACCTGGCATTGGCCACTGTCGGCAGACAGGATACTGGGCTAGATGGACCCTTGGTCGGACCCAGTCTGGCCGTTCTTACATCCTTTCGTTACGTAGGGCAGTGTTACATGGCGAGGCTCTGCAGTTTGAGAGCTAGCACTCTGGATGATAGCGAGCATCCCTGAGCTTCCTGGTGCCACACTGAACTAGATCTTTCTTGAAACCTGACCCTCTTTCTCCAGTTCCACGCAGCGTACCACACCCGTGAGTAGACTAGCAGGGGATAGCTAGTGGCATGGAGATTAGAGGATAAGAGAAAGCAATTGAATGTTGCCCAGCAAGAGGAGGATGCATTCAAGGGGATGGGGTTCCAGTCATTGTCTCCCAGACAATGGAATTATAGGGATGAGTGTCCCAGTTTGGCTAAAGCAACACCCCTTCCTCAAAGTGACAATAATCTTTTTGTCATGTGAAAACAATTCCATGCACCTTATTTTCTGTGTTCACAAGATGCCAGCCCAATTTTGCCAATTCCTAATTTTGTTAATTCAAATAAACATAATATATTTTGGATAAGCATCCAAACATCTGGTCCTTACTCCAGTGCCAACTCTGTCCCTTTTGAGTACAGCTGTACCAAAACCCGAAAAACTTTCATCCAAATCCTTTGCTCACCTGATCCAAACCTGCACCTGTTGTCATTATCACTGTTGAACCAAGAGATGTTGTCCAGGATTGGAGCCCCATTGTGCGAGGCACTGTATGTAAGAGAGACATTCCCTGCCCCAAACAGCTTGCAGTCCAAAAGATGAGATAGACAAGGGGTTGGAGGGAAAACAAAGGCACAGAAAGTTGAAATGATTTTTCCAAGGTCAGACAGCAGGTCAGTGACAGAGTCAGGAATAAAATTCAGATTTCCTGAACCCGCACTCAGCATCCTATCCACAAGGCCACGCTACTCCCCTAATCTATGGTTCAAACTCTGGGCAAACACAGCAGCAAGTGTTGTGTTCAGCAAAATCTAAAATAAATTCTCTTTGATGATCTTCATAACCTTTCAGAATGAGTTTTCCACCAACATTCATGCTAGCAGGGATTTTTTTTTCCCTGTAATCTGGAATCTTCAAGACAAGCAAAATTTCACAGATCCCCCTTGAATATCTGTAGAAAGATTCACACTGGAAGGGCTCTCACAGCCCTCATGAAACATCTGTAAGGAACCACAAACATGCAACTCAAGGGACTAATCCCATTGCTTGAACATCAAATCATGAATATGCAATACTCACAGCAAGCAGGTCGTAAGTGTGTCATGAACTGAAATGTATTCATACAGAATGCCTATGCCTCAATCCTGAATGGAGAACATATCTGTAAAAATCACAGTCTGTTCACAGGAAATTTGTGAAGAGGGACCAGGCCCAATAACCTGTTGGATCAGGCTCTTTATGTGTAGTTGAAATCTCACAAGAATAAATGGTTTTAGGAGCCTCTCATAATTCTGGGGCATGAACAAAATCAGTTGGACAATTTTTCGTTGAAACAGCTTTTGTGTCCAAAAAATGCTCTTTTGAGGAAACCAAAATGTTTTCACCAAATTGTGTCAATTTCAATGATATTTTGTTTAGAAAAATATGGGGGAGGGATCTGAACATGTAAAAATGGCCCATTTTGACATTTTCAGAATGAAAAGTTTTGACTTTTCATTTCAAGGTTTAGTTTTCGATTTCCAATTTATATATTTTTAAATATTTAACTAAAAAAATGTAAATTAGGGTCAAAATTTAAACAAAATATTTTGAATTTATCTAAATGGAATGTTTTGATTTGACTGGAAACAATCTTTTCTGAATTCCATTTTGCAAAAACATTCAAACTTTTGGCTTTTCAACCTGATTTGCGATGCTTTTTTTTTTTCTTCAAAATCTTGAATTTTTTTGTGGGAAGAAAAATCTGTTTTCTGGCTATCTCTAGCCATTGAACCCAAATCTAAAACTTTCACTCTTGGCACCACAAACCCAACCGTTAGATCCCAAACCCAGATGTGAACACTACCTCCTCAGTCCCCCTTTGCTTCCAAGGTTCCCCCTTCCTGCACCAAATGCCACTGAGCAAAGACCATTTGATGACTTACAGGGATCTACTTTGTCCACCCTTACATTTTGCATCAGTTCTTCCTTTGGTTCGCTGCTGTAGGGACTTGGTTCTTTCGTTTGCGGATGTTGTTTTTCAGATGATTACTTAGTTTGCCCTTGTCCCCTGTTTCTTTGATGTTCTGGGCTGAGTGCATGGGGCTTTTTGGGACATTTATTTTGCTGTACCAAGCATTAGATGCTTTGCAATAATTATCTGGTTCATCTCATTCCATTCTGTTCTATTCTATGTAGAGTCTTATACTGTGCTTAACCTCACTGTATCTGACTGCCTCCTAGTAGTGCCTTAAGTAACGTGACTACCGTCTGTCACGTGTTTGTTCCTTCGACCTATCCCCGAGGGAGAAGTGTGCACGGGAAGTATTAAAATGCACCTTGCACTTGGAGTGGAAGGAAGTTAGGTGTGCAGTGCTCCTTAGTTACTGGGGGACTTCATTGCACAGCCTTGGTCTGGCCCCCATGCAAGCCCAGTCACCTGCACAGATGAGCTTTTCCCTTAGTAGAGTGTTCCATTGTCCCAGAGGAGGGAAATTGTCAACTGTGGTCTTCATCCCAGAGCTATAGATACCCTTGGCCGAGCCCTTTGAAGATCTTGAACCTCTTGAACCTGATTCGAAGTTCTATGGGAAGCCAGTGCAGAGAGCGGAGGACAGGTGTGATTTACTCATGATAGCCTGTGCTATCATGTGTAGTCTAGTCCTGCCCCCTGCTCAAAGCAGGACCAATCCTGTGCTCCACTTAGAACTAAATCAATAGTTACTTCTCCTCTTGTGGGTTCCAGGACTCGCTGCTCCAAGAAGCAGTCATCTAAGGTGCGAAGAAACTTTATCTCTGCACCCTGTCCTGAGGTGACATGTACCCAGTCAATATGGGGATATTTGAAATCCCCCCATTATTACTGAGTTTTTTATTTTTATCGCCTCTCTATTCTCCCTGAGCATTTCACAATCACCATCACCATCCCCATCCTGGTTAGGTGGTTGGTAGTATTATCCCTACCACTACATTCTTATTATTAGAGCACGGAATTTCAATCCATAGAGATTCTGTGGTACAGTTTGGTTCATTTAATATTTTTACTTCATTTGATTCTACGCTTTCTTTCACATCTAGTGCCACTCCCGCACCAGCACGACCTGTTCTGTCCTTCTGATTTATTTTGTACCTGTGTATTACTGTGTCCCATTGATTATCCTCATTCCACCAAGTTTCTGTGATGCCTATTATATCAATATCCTCATTGAATATGAGGCACTCTAGTTCACCCATCTTATTATTTAGACTTATAGCATTGGTATATAAGCACTTTAAAATGGTCACTTTTTAACTGTCTGCCATTACATGATGTAATCGAATGGGACTCTTTTTCATTTGAAAATGTCCTCTAAAATGTTTTCAGTTCCACATCCTGGCCTGAATCCACATTGTGCTGGGTCTAGAATATTAGTTTCAATTAGATGAGCTTGACGTTGGCTTTGGCTAGTTTCTCCAAAAGTTTGCTCAGGAACTGAAGCTTTGGCGAGGGATGATAGCTGGCTAGAACCAAAAAGTCAGACCCTGAACGTATGTCTACACAGCAAAGAAAGACCCTGTGGCAGAACCAAAAAGTCTAGGGGGGATGGAGGGGTCCTGAATAAAATCACTGCTTTTTTAAACAGAAAAATTCAAAGGTACTTGCACGGGTGAATCTAAAGTCCACCAATACTTACAAATACAACTCTGAAATTTCTTTTCCATCAAGATTTGTGCCCACACAATTCAGGCATTCATGGAAAGTGAAGGAGGAGGGTCATGAATGTGGCTAAAGCAAATTCTCTTAAAAATTTCAGTGAACATTAATGGAAAAATATTTGGAGTGTTCTTCTTTACTGGTAACCAAGTAGGAAACAGAAAGAATTTAGCTTAGTTTTCAAATCCTGGCTTGATTTGGAATGTTGTGAAGGCCAGAAGTATAACTGGTTTCAAAAAGGATTAGATAAGATCATGGAGGATCGATCCATCAATGGCTGTTAGCCAAGGTGGTCAGGGATGCAACGCCATACTCCAGGTGTCCCTCAAAATTTAACTGCCAGAAGCTGGGACTGGACAACGGGATGGATCACTGAAAATTGTCCTGTTCTATTCATTCCCTCTGAAACATCTGGCACTGGGCAATGTCAGAACAGGATACTGGGCTATTGGTCTGACCCATACAGCTGTTTTTATGTTAAGATTTTGTGACATTGGGAAGATCCTCCTTTTGATTTGCAAAGCGAGCACATTAGATCTGGAAATGATTGAAAGGATATAAATCTAGAGCTGTACAGTGTCATTTTTTGCAGTCATTTTTCTGCCTATGGTCATAACTACATTTCAGACCGGCTTTGCTGAGGTCCTGGGTACATTTGGAAACTTACGAACAAACCTAAAGAAGGGGAGGAGGGAAAAAGGACTCTTTTTGGTAAGTGATTCATTTCAGCCAAGAAGATTTATCTTGCAAAATAGTGTATGGCAGCAACAATAAGGGAACAACAGTGAGATATTGTATGTGAAGTGTTTCCATATTTTCTTAAGCTAGCAAGCAGTTATGCAACCGCAGTTGGCAGCAGGGTGGCAAGGCTGTTTTTTGAGGGTATTTCAGAAATGGGCCACGCTTGTAACTGAGGAATGGTCACTGCATCAGCTCCCTGTGCAAAGGTTATTTTTGCTACTCTTAAGTGTTTTATTTTAAACATCCTTTCGGGGGGGAGGGGGCAACTAACACAGTGCCAGAGGACCCTGGTGCTGTGCATGATGAAACTAGAACATGAACTGTGCATATTGTAATACTGAGAAGTCCTAGACTTCCTGTTCTAGGCCCACACTGCTCTGGCAACACTAAGAATTGCAGGAGTTAGAGGTGGGAAATGACTTATCTAGTCCCTCTACCTACCACTTCAGGATTGTTCCCTAGAGAACATTTTCTAGCAGTTAGCCCAGTCCAGTTTAAATGCACCAAGCATTAGGGATCCCCCACTTCTCTTGGGAAAATACTTGGCAGCCTTATGTATTTCACCATCAAGGAGTTTATGATGATATTCAAGCTACATCTTCCTTTTCTTTATTTCACCCCATCCCTTGTGGTTGTACTACCAGTGGGTACCACTCGACAATTCCTTTTCTTCCTTGGTGTCTTAACCCCCTTCACATAATTATCATGTCCCCAGGTAGTTATCACTTAGCCAAGCAGAGTGCAAGCTCTCAGAACAGAGGCTGTGCCTTTGTATATGTTTGTACAGCACCTCACACATCGAGATTATTATTAGAATCCTTTCAGTCCCCTAAGCATTTTCGTTGTTGTTCTCTGAACTCCTTCCTCTTTGAACAATATCTTTTAGGTAATGCGGAGACCAGAAGTCAAGCTCAATATTCTAGATGCAATCAGACCAGAGTAAGATGGAGAGGAATCAGTACCTCCTTGCTGTGTGATACGATGCTTTTGCATATATCATCTAAAACTGCATTGACCCTTTTTGCAGCCATTTGACATCGTACACTCATATCTAATTTACTGTCCACAATCACCCATATGACGCTTTCAGTATCCTGATTTCTAAGCTTCCTTCCCTATGCCCCACTCTGTACATCTGATCAGGATTATTCTTCCTTCCCCTGGGTTAACTGGTATTTTTCAAAGATGAATCTCATCTTGTCATTTTCCATTCATGTTTCCAATCGCTTTAAGACTCTTTGTATTATTTCTCTGACCTCCCTGATGTTTGCAAGTCATCCATTGTTGGAGAGCTTCTGACCTGGCCTGCGGTAGCCCACGTCACCCCCACCAGCACAGTTCTGAGTCCAGTGCAGCTCCTCATTTCTGACCCTCAAGCCCTCACCCAGTAGCCTTGCAACTCATCCTGAAATCCTGAAACCTTGGGATTTCGCAAAATAGATGAGGAAATGAGTCCAGTCAATGACTCAGCCTAGCACCCCGGAGGCAGTTAAATGTGGAGTCTCAGTTAGCTCAAGCCCCTTGGCTGATCCCAGCTGTTTGAGAAGACCTCTGGGAGAGAGAATATCTCAAAGGTAGCCAGGGACCAAATCATTAAAGGCTTTGCAGGCCAAAACTAACACCTAGAATTGCACTCAGAAATGTAATTGTAAGCCAGAGCAGACTAAAGAGCCCAAGTGATTTGTCTTCCCTGTGAGAAACACTGATAAATCAGCGGGCAGACATGTAAGATTCCTAGTGGGTTTGGGGGTAGAGTACACTGCATATTTGGTGAAGACGCAGGCGCGGACAACTGGGCATGGCCAATTTCCAAGAGAAGATCTTGCAATCCACTCACCAAATGTAGGTGGAGGCTCCATGGAGCTGCTACTTCCATTCAGAAGTGGAAGGGATCCCGTCGCATCTCTAGACTGAGCAGAACCCAGATAATCCAATGGAATGGAGACAGAGAGCAGCTGAGTGTTATCAGTATATGTGGGGATTGCGATAGGTCTCTAAGCAACTTTGCATACACATTGAACAATGGGGTGGGGGCACAAGAGGACAAAGCCTGATGTGAGAGCTTTTGATTGAAAGCATTGGTACTACTTTACCCTTTCCCACAATACAAAAACCAAGGGTCTCCCGATTAAAATTAATAGGCAGTGGGTTTAGTATAAAGAAGAGGAAATACTTTTCCACACAACACAATTAACATGTGAAACTCACTGCCATGGGATGCTGGGGTGGCCAAAAATGTAACTGGTTTCAAAAAAGAACTAGATAAATTCATGGAGGATAGACCACCTAACCGGGAAGAAGAGGTGGCTGAAGCTTTTTTAAACAACTAAAAAAAACCTAATAATTCAAAACACAGGACTTCCTGGTGATGGGGAACTTCATCTACCCAGACAGCTGTTGGGAAAATAATATAGCAGGCTGAAGATTAGCCAACAAGTTCTTGGAATGTATTGGAGACAACCTGGGTGAAAGTGACCATGAAATGATAAAGTTCATGATTCTAAGGAATAGAATCACAGAAGTGTAGGACTGGAAGGGATCTCAATACGTCAACTAGTCCAGTCTTCTGCGCTCAAGGGGAGGAGAGAAAACAGCAGAATAAAGACAATGGATTTCAAGAAGGCAGACTTTAGCAAACTCAGAGAATTGGCAGGCAAGGTCCCGTGGGAAGGAAGTCTAAGGGAAAAAAGAATTCAGGAGGGTTGGCAGTTTTTCATTAAAAGCAAACTATCCCAGTGCATAGGAAAGATAGGAATTATGGAAGAGGACACCAGGGCTTAACCAGGAGATCTTCAACAACCTGAAATTCAAAAAAGAGTCCTACAAAAAGTGGAAATTAGGTCATATTACAAATCTCGAATATAAAAACACAACCCAAGCATGTAGGGACAGAATTAGAAAGGCCAAGGCAAAAAATGAGATTAAATTAGCTAGGACATAAGGGTAACAAGAAAACCTTTTACAAATAAAAGAGAAGCAAAAGGAAAACCAAGGACAGGGTAGGCCCATTACTCAATGAGGAGGGAAAGACAATAACAGAAAATCCAACAATGGCTGACGTGTTAAATGCCTTTTTTCTTTCATTTTTTCACCTAAAAAGTTAGCAGTGATTGGATGACTAACTTCGTGAACATAAGTATAAATGGGATAGGATCTGAGGCTAAAATGAGAAAAGAACAAGTTAAGAATTACTTAGACAAGTTACGAGTCTTCAAGTTGGCAGGGCCTGATGAAATGCATCCTAGAGTACTTAAGGATCTGACTGAAGAGATCTCTGAACCATTAGCGATTATCTTATCTTTAAGAACTTGTGGAGGACAGATGTGCTCCAAGAGTACTGGAAAAGGGCAAATATAGTACGTATCTATAAAAGGGGAATAAGGACAACCCAGGGAATTACAGACGAGTCAGTTTAACTTCTATACCTGCAACAATAATAGAGCAAATAATCAAACAATCAGTTTGTAAGCACCTAGAAAAACTAAGGTGATAAGTAACAGTCAACATGGATTTGTCAAGAACAAATAATGTCCAACCAACCTAATATCCTTTTTTTGACAGGTGACAAGATGGGGAGAAGCAGTAGATGTGATACACCTTGATTTTAGTAAGCCTTTTTATACTAACATGACCTTCTGATACACAAACTAGAGAAATATAGCCTAGACAAGCCTAGTATAAGTTGGGTGCACAAGTGGTTGGGAAAGTATATTCAAAGAGTAGTTATCAATGGTTCACAATCAAGCTGGAAGGGCATATTGGGTGGGGACTCACAGGGATCTGGTTCTCTTCAATATCTACGTACATTATTTGGATAATGGCATAGATAGTACACTTAAAAAGTTTGTGAAGGATACCACACTGGGAGGGGTTTGCAAACACTTTGAAGGACAGGATTAGAATTCAAAATGACCTTGGCAAACTGGAGAAATGGTCTGAAATAAATAGGGAGAAATTCAATAAGTACAAATACAAAATACTACACTTTGGAAGGAATAATCAACTGCGCAAATACAAAATGTGAAATGACTGCCCTAGGAAGGAGTACTGCAGAAAAAGATCTTGTGATTATAGTGGATTGCAAACTAAATATGAGTCAACAATTTAATACTGTTGGAAAAAAAAGTGAACGTCATTATGAATGTATTAGGAGGAGTGTTGTATGCAAGACATGAGAAGTAATTCTTCCACTCTACTCAGCACTGCTAACGCTTCAATGGGAGTATTGTGTCCAGTTCTGGGCACCACACTTTGGGAAAGATGTGGACAAATTGGAGAAAGTCCAGAGGAGGGCAACAAAAATTATTAAAGGTCTGGAAAACATGACCTCTGCGGAAAGATTGAAAATATTGGGTTTGTTTAGTCTGGAGCAGAGAAAACTGTGGCGGGAGCATGATAGTCTTCAAGTATGTAAAAGTTTATTATAAAAAGGAGGGTGATAAATTGTTCTTATCCACTGAGAACAAGACAAGAAGTAATGAGCTTAAATTGCAGCAGGGGATATTTAGCTTAGACATTAGGAAAAAATTCTTAGTGGTCAGAGTAGTTAAGCACCAGAACAAATTACCTAAGGAGGTTGTGGAATCTCTGTCATCGGAGGATTTTAAGAAAAGGTTAGACAAATGCCTGTCCGGGATGGTCCAGAGAATACTTAGTCCTATCTCAGGGCCGGGGACTAGATGATCTACTGAGGTGCATTCCTGTCCTACATTTTGATAATTCTATGGTTCTAATACAGTCTGATGCCCTATTATTATCCTCAGAGTCCTCTCACAGAAGAAATAAAACAGAGTCACTCAACTGTGACTGTCTCTCTCTGTGCCAATCACATAGGTGTCAAAGGAGAGCTAGGTGACATTTTTTTGTCCAATACTATTTTTTGGAAAAAAAAATGCAGATTTGGCAACACCAAAACATGTTGTTAAATTATGTTGGTTTCGTGGAATAGTTTCACTCAAACCCTCTCCCACCCACCCCGAAAAACCTTGAAAAAATTGAAACATTTTGATTTTTCAATTCAAACCAACTTTGCATTTCAAAATTTCCTTGGATTTTATTTTTAAAAAAGTCAAAGACATTTTAAGATAGCCAAAATCAAAATGTTTCATTTTGACTTTGTCAGAACAAAAAGCTTCATTTGACCCAAATTAATGGAATTAATTAATTCCTTAGAAGTTTTTAAGGTCAGGCTTGACAAAGCCCTGCCTGGGATGATTTAATTGGGGATGGGTCCTGCTTTTGAGCAGGTGGTTGGACTAGATGACCTCCTGAGGACCCTTCCAACCCTGATATTCTATGATTCTATGATTCTAATGGTTTTTTTTAACTTTTCAATTTGCTGAAAATTAAACAAAAATATCGGTTTGACCCTAAATAATTTTTCTTCACGATTTTTCAGAATTGTCAGTGAATGGAAAATCCATTATTCTCACAGCTCTAGTCCAAGGCTCCGTCATAGTCAGTGGCATCTCTCTAATCTGACCTATATAGGTATTTATCTGGGCTTCTTGGTACCTGAACGCCTCACCTCAAAGACTGACAGAAATACAGCCACAGTAACACACAGAATCAGGTAATCATGCCGATTCCTTCTCTATTTGTGTTTATTACCCACATATATTATACTTATCGTGCTTATGCTTTTCACAGGATTTTTTAATTCCTCCGAGATTTACTTATTGAGCTGAAGTAACATGAGCTTTGGCTTTCTTGTAGTATTCCACTTCCTGGATGTTGGGAATACCATGAGCTGATTAGATTTCATGTTCGTTTCATCCCTGAGGTGCTGAAACAGCTTGAGGGGAAAGTAGACAGAACTATAAATATCCAGGAGGAGACTTTTCATGTTGGTTTACACAACCTCCTGTATTTGCAGCTTCTTCAGGTTATTTTCTGAGGGATCTGCAGGAATCCATCCTCAGAGCAACTTACTGAGTCATAGTTTTGTGAGGTGGGGAAAATACCTACAAGGGATTCGCTTGAGACAACCCAACTCATTTGTGATCCAGTAGCACCCATATGAAGTTCTTCGGAGGTAGAAAGACCAGTGCATTTATAACTCACTGCACCAGCACTTACATGCTAAAGGCTTGGCCTTCAGTAACAAGGCTGAAAGAGCCACAGATACATGAATCTCTGAGCAGAGAGGTCTACTTCAAGCAATACTGCCAGTTAGATTCAGCCCAGGGTTTAGATAGTGTGTAAAGGAAAATTATTATGAATTTGCATGACAATAGTACGTAGAGGCCCAAACAGAGGTTATAGAACCATTGCGCACTGGACATTGTACCAGGACAGAGTGAGCGACTGTCCCTGTTCCAAAGAGCTTACCACCAAAGTGGAATTGATACATCAGTGCAAAACTAAACCAACCCCCTGCTTGAAATCCAAAGTTGCCAGCTATGTCTGGGCAGACTTAGAAATGACAAAGGATTGGCCCAGTATTGAATTGCTGGCATGCAGCGAGCCTGGTGATAATTAGATCTGGTCACGACATTTTCAGTGAAATGATTTATAATTGAAAAAAATGGCAATTCATCAAAATCAAAACTTTTTATGGGAAAGGTTCAGTTTCAACAAATTTATTGGCTTGAAAATTTTGCGGGGAAAAAAGTTTCCAAAGTGTCTAAACATCCCACTTTGATATTGTCAGATGAAACTTTTCAGTTTTCTGGCTTGGACCAACTTTTTGTTTTGAAATTTCAGAGCAGGGGCTGCTCTTAGGCATCCCAGCCCGGCTCCAGGGCTCTCTACAGTGGCCTGGGCTCCCTAGGTGGCTCTTACCATGGTCCCAGCTCTGGCTTCCAGCCTGGCCAGGGGACAGGTCTCCAGGGGGAAGAGGAGGAGCAGGGGGTGGGGACTGGAGCAGGAGGAGAGGCAGGGGATGGGGACGTACAGGGGGTAGGGCTCCTGCATGTGTCCTGCTTTTGCCTTTGTAAAAGGTGGTCACCCTAGCTCCCAATGCAATGCTGTGGCAGAAAGGGACCTAATGCGACCCTTGGGGGTATAAATAGAAGCATATGAGTGAGTCGGAGCTGAGAGGTGATTTTACCTCTGTATACAGCATTGGTGAGACTGACATGGGAGTACTGAGTACAGTTCTGGTGTCCACATTGTAAAAGGTATATTGGGAAATTGGGGAAAGTGCAGAAAATAACTCGAGGGCTGGAGAAAATGCCTTGCAGAGAGACTTAAAGAGCTCAATTGGTTTAGCTTATCGAAAAGATGAAGAAGCTGGGAATGGGTGACAGGGGATGGATCACTTGATGATTCCCTGTTCTGTTCACTCCCTCTGGGGCACCTGGCATTGGCCACTGTCAGAAGACAAAAAGAACAGGAGGACTTGTGGAACCTTAGAGACTAACAAATTTATCAGAGCATAAACTTTCGTGGGCTACAGCCCACTTCATCGGATGCGTAGAATGGAACATATAGATAGATATAGATATATACACATATATACATACAGATAAGTTGGAAGTTACCATACAAACATACAGCCATGTTAGTCTGTATCCACAAAAAGAAAAGGAGGACTTGTGGCACCCCAGAGACTAACAATTTTTTTGCGGATACAGACTAACACGGCTGCTACTCTGAAACTACACATATTGAATCTATTTCCTTAAGTTAAGTATCCTCACACCTTCTTGTCAACTGTCTAAATGGGCCCTCTTGATTATCACTACAGAAGTTTTTTTGTTTTGTTTTGTTTTTTTTCTCCTGCTGATAATAGCTCATCTTAACTAATTAGCCTCTCACAGTTTGTATGGTAACTTCCAACTTATCTGTCTATCTATCTATCTGTTCCATTCTATGCGTCCGATGAAGTGGGCTGTAGCCCACAAAAGATTGTGCGCTAATAAATTTGTTAGTCTCTGGTGCCACAAGTCCTCCTGTTCTTTTTGCGGATACAGACTAACATGGCTGCTACTCTGAAACCTGTCAGAAGACAGGATACTGGGCTAGATGGAGCTTTGGTCTGATCCCGCATGGCCGTTCTTATGTAAGAGGTGACTTGATTACAGTGTGTAAGTACCTCCACAGGGAGAAAATACGAGGTACTAAAAGGCTCTTTCATCTAGTGGGATGAAACTGGGAATTGGTCCTGCTTCGAGCAGGGGGTTGGACTAGATGACCTTCTGGGGTCCCTTCCAACCCTTATATTCTATGATTCTATGATTCTAGTGGAGAAAGGCAGAACAAGAACCAATGTCTGGAAGATGAAGACGGACTAATTCAGATTAGAAATAAGGCACAGATCTTTAACATGGAGGATAGTTAACCACCAGAGCTAACTACCAAGGGAAGTGGTGAATTTCCCATCTCTTGATGTCTTCCGATTGAGACCGGATGCCTTTCTGGAAGAGATGCTTTAGTCAAACGTACGTTACTAGGCTCAACCCAGGGGTAACTGGGGAAAAATTCAGGACCTGTGTTATGAGCTCAGACTAAATGAATTATGGTCCCTTCTGGCCTTAAAATCTGTGAATTGGAACCCCTGCGCACCTCCCACAAGGGGTCCTGAAACAGGGTGGAGGGCTGAGGGTTAGATAACCCTAATTACAGGGGCACCCCAGCCATGAGGGGGCATGCAGGAAACAGCAACATTGCTACAGTCCTGGAGGCTGGCCCAAACCACAGGGCCCCCGTTGTCCTTCTGGTGCTTTCCTTTGTGTCTTGTTCTTCAAGGTTTGTGCAGATGACTGGATGCCACAGTGGACACTGCCTGAGTTTCGCACTCCTAGAATTCCCATTGACATCAGTTGGAGCTTTTTCCACATGCAAAGACTACAGAATTAGACTCAAATACATTGAGAAATAGCTCAAAGAGGGATGGGGAGGAGAAAGGCAACCTCTTCCTGCAGGTATGTGATGATTCTCCAAATATAGATGTTGGCACCTGGACACTACAATGATATTTGAGCTCAAATAAATTTGTTAGTCTCTAAGGTGCCACAAGTCCTCCTTTTCTTACTACAATGATAGGCACCTTATAAAATGTTAACTATAATAATAATAATAATTCCCAAGGAATAGGCAGCAGGTTTAAAACAAACAAAAGGAAGTATTTCATCATACAATGCACAGTCAACCTGTGGAACTCCTTGCCAGAGGATGTTGAGAGGGTGAAGACTATAACAGGGTTCAAAAAAGAACTAGATAAGTTCATGGAGGATAGGTCCATCAATGGCTATTAGCCAGGATGGGCACAGATGGTGTCCCTGGCCTCTGTTTGCCAGAAGCTGGGAATGGGCGACAGGGGATGGATCACTTGATGATTATCTGTCCTGTTCATTCCCTCTGGGGCACCTGGCATTGGCCACTGTCGGAAGATGGGATGCTGGGCTAGATGGACCTTTGGTCTGACCGAGTATAGCTGTTCTTATATAAGGAAGTTGTGAGTTTTTCTGTGTTACTTCCCATCTACATGGAATTCCGTGTGCTTCTTCCAGAAAACTGATGTTAAACAAAATATTTTCTGCAACATGGGTAAAGAAATGTAAAGTATTTGGTCTATATCCTTGTTGGGTGTAAATTGGCCACGTCCCATTGAAGTCAATGGAGCTATCGCAATTTATACCGGTTGAGGATCTGGTCCTCATACTATTCTATATAGTGATATCTTTAAAATAAAAATGAGGAAGTGCCCAAAGCTGCTGGAAATATTATAGAATTAGAGGGGATACATAGATAAATTATATACTATAATAATTATATTTAATCTTGACAGTATCCCTTTAATTTACATATCCTTAACAGTAGCTCGTTATTGTATTTATATTTATTTTAGGTGAGGTTTGCATTTCTTTTCCTCCTCATGATTGTTTAAAAGCAAACAAACATTGGGCCAAACTGGCGTAAATTGTCATGTAGCCATTGACTTCAAATGGAAGTAGGCCAGTTTACACCTGCAGAGAATTTGCCCCAGTGGGAACAGGTTCTATGACATTAAGCAGCTGAGTGAGATTTCTGTCTTCTCACTTGAGATCCTCTCTGGTTCTTTGGATTCCCACTAAGTTAAATACACCATGCTGTGTTCTGTGTCCCTTATCTTGTTACCATTTTGCTCCAGTTGTAATCCACCTTGCTCCAAGGTATATGAGGAAAGAGACACTGTATGTGTTTCGTACAAGATGAAAGAGTTAACCAAAAAAAAAACAACCATAAAGAAATATGCAGTCCCAGTACAAGGATATATGAGCCCCGGGCTATTCAGCTACTGGTGTATTTGCTTCCTTGCTGAAACCCCAACCCTCACCAAAGATTAGGCTGATGGAATACTTTCTGGTCTTGTGCATTTCTGAGTGCTCTTGCTGTAAGACTTGATGAATAGCCTTCATTGTGGAGGTTCCTTCCTAGCGGCAGCTCCCACCCTCGCTTCAACATTCCCATCTGGATATAAATCTTGCCTTCCCTCTCCCCGCTACCTCCCCCCACCTTCCCTCGTTCTCTCTCTCACTCTGGAAAGCTGGAAGGCTGCTAAATAAATCATACCTGCCTCGCTGATCAGCGCGATAGTCACCCAATCCATAACCACTACATGAATTTCCTTTGCCAAATGTTGGTAAATGAAAACCATACTGTCCTTTGGTATACATACAATTCACTGTTGAGTTGGACCTTCCCCCCCTCCACCCCCTTTTGGTAGTTATTCTCTGCTCTCTGCCAAAAAAAAAAAATCCATCAAAGAAAATGCTGTAGTTGAAAGCTCGACTAACTCTTCCAACTTGCCACCATCTTAAGAGGAGCCTCAAACAGCCCCCTGAATCCAAATGCTCCTGAGCGTTAACATACTCCACATGTTATGGAATTATGCCAGACCTGGATCCAGATCTGAACCTAGTTCCTGGGCCCCACTGCTTCAATGGGTGGAACTAACAACTCAGATCTGAACATCCTCGAGATATGATGCGGGGGGCGGGGGTGCCAAACTCTGTCTCTAGGTCCAAATTTTGAGTCCCAGTGTAGTGTCTGGTACGCTACTCTAGGCGAAATGGCTCAAGGGAGCGCAGAACCTGGGAGCGGCGGCTGACCAGGGGGCAGGAGAAGGCTGCAAAAGGAAATTTAGACTGAATCATTTTGTAAGGATGCGCTGAGCTGAGGAAAAGTCTCCCCAGGTAAGTGTTGGAAGCACTGCCTCTTGGGATGTTTAAAAGAGGATTGAACGTGCATTGGAGAAAAAAGGGAACAGTCTTTATTCCCTGAGGTTTTTGCAAAGGGGACCTACCTGTGCACAGTTTGTTACCAGCTCTGTTCCAAGAAACAGGACTTGTGCACATTTTGTAAATAAGCAAATAACACAAAGAAAATTCCTGATGCCATATTACTGAGCTGAGGTACAAGGCCCTGGGTAGCAGGGGGAAGTAAAAACAAAGGGAACAAGATTGCCTGTCAGGTTAACTTCCTTCTGGGCCTTGGCCTGTCTCTGTTGTTTGTCAGGTCAGGTATCTGGGGGATGTGGAATGAATCCACTCTTTTATATCAGTGACCCACTGAGCAAAGGATATATGACATATATGGGCCCACAAAGTGGAATTTGCATCTGGATGAAGATCCAAGTCCAGCTGCGGTGTGTTTGGATCTGGTGTTCTGTTGGGGGTCCATCTCAAAGGCAAAGATTCTGCTTTGTGATTGCAACTGAATTCCTATTCCTAGCTTCATGCAGCTTTGATATCTCACCAAAATGCTGTCTGACCAAACAGCCTGGCAGGAAAAAACGCAACCTATTTAAACCTCAAGAAGCCAGATGGGACTACTTGTGTGAATAACTACTTACCAATTGGAGTAAAGGGCTTTGCAATCTGGCCCCTCCTCTTCAATGTAAATATTTCAAAGCAATTTCTTGCTCAACTCTTCATGTCTTTTGTGTCTCGCCATTTTTTTTTTTTTGTAAATCAGCAATTTAAAAGGACCCAATTCAGCATGCATGCAACAAGCAGAGCCGAATGAATAATTCATAACTAATAATGGGCCTGATCTAAATCAGCATGACAGCCCATGGAGGACATGGGATATTTGCAAACAGAGTGTACTCTTCTGGAGTGCAGTAGCGTCTCCTGAATGTTCGTCAGCCACTCACACTTTGCAAGATGATAATAAAAAGAAAAGTAGGACTTGTGGCACCTTAGAGACTAACCAATTTATTTGAGCATGAGCTTTCGTGAGCTACTGAAGTGAGCTGTAGCTCACGAAAGCTCATGCTCAAATAAATTGGTTAGTCTCTAAGGTGCCACAAGTCCTCCTTTTCTTTTTGCGAATACAGACTAACACGGCTGTTACTCTGAAAGACGATAATAAGTAGGTGAAGAAACGCATGCACACACATATACCCATTAGGCAGCATGCCCACTTGCCCATTAGCACTCCAGGCAGAGGACTGTGATTAGAAGCAGAGTTTCAAACTGCAGCATGCTCGATAGCAAAGAGACCTGTGTACACAAACACACCTTCGGTGCTAGGGGAACAATATTGACTTTGTATCAGGTTGATATTTACACAATCTGCTTGGTATTTCAGAGGAGAGCGAGAAACAGGGTAATGATGTTTGAAGATTAGAATGCAAAGAATCTGAAAGTCAGTAATGATGGTTATAAGGAAATAATGTGCCCATGTGGTTTTTATCAGCATTACTAATCAGACAAGGAGTCATTTTGCTTCTATTGTACAGGGCCGGATTGTCATCTCAGTTACACCGCTGTAAATCTGCAATAACTCAGCAGATGTTAACTAAAGTCAGTGGAACTGCTCTAGATTTACACCGGGGTAAGTGAGATCAGAATCTGGCCCAGATTGAATAATTTGTTTCGCAACCTTCCTCCATGTGGTGATTCCCTGAGTCACGTATGAAATATGTGCTCTCACCCTCTAATAAAGAAAACCAGCTTCAGGTGAACCAAACTTAGTACCCTCTCCTTATGGCTGTCTATCTTTCATCTCACCTGGGGGATCTCCTGACTGTCAGCTATGTTCCAAAGTCAGGGGCTGTAGCATGCAGGATGTACATGTACAACAAGCCTGGCCATCCAAATGGGGACTCCGATTTTAAGTTATGTCTGCTCCACTGAGAGGCAGCGTAGTCTAGTGAGCAAAGCACTGGCCTGGGGGTAAAGACAATTGGATTCTCAGGCAAGTCACTTCCCTATTCAGTGTCTTCCCACCGTTTGTCAGTCCTGTCTAGTTGATTATAAGTTCTTCAGAGCAGGAACTTTCTTGGACAATGTGTATGTACAGCACCTGACACAATGAGGCCCTGATCTCTGTCAGGCTCTTTCGGTGCTACTGTCAAACAAGACCTTATACAAGCGCTGCATCTCTCTGCTCTCACATCAGGCATTTACACAATGCTCTTCGCCACCGGATCTGAGCACCAACTCTCTCTCAGCAGCAAAGCCAGTGGTGGAGAAAACAAGTGGGTGGGTCCATACCCCATTGTCCGTACCCCAGCAGTCCAACCAGAGAATGAGGCAACTCTTGGTCTGATTCCCTTCCTCTTCGTGCAGCTTGAGGCCCTGCATATCATAAGACTGGGCCTGTATTTTCAGTTGCCTTCAGTGGCACCTTGCAGGAAAGCTGGAGCCATTACAGATGGACTTGTAATGAGCTAGATCCACATGCATGCAGAGACACCGAAGTCACTAGTTAAACCAGTGCGCAGCACTGGGAAAAGACCTCTCAACCCTCAAAAAACTCTACTCCACAAGCCAGAGCAAGAGATTCATTAATCAACCCGTGAGCACATTCCACCTGGCAAAGGGCAGCAACACACACTCGTGTGTGCACACACTTTCTTTGTCAGTGTAGCATGGCATGTAACTAGAGGCGCTGGGAATAATAAACTGAAACAAAACAAGGGAAAATGTAGGATGAATTTCCGGACAAACTAGCCAGTATAATAATCTCACAAGGGAAGTGGTGGAAGTCCCATTTAACACTAGGCTGGACATGACCTCAATAAATATACATGAGGGACAATCCTTGCATTGACAGGCAATGCATCAGATGTTCTAGCAGCTTTCACCCATATATAACTTCACCCCCACTCTCATCACGATCAGACCCTGATATCTTGTTAAATTCTGCTCATCACACAACCTGAAAGGGTAAGGCTACTTTGTACCACACTTAACGCTTCTCAAGCTTGTATTAGCCACTAAGGGGCTCTTACCCGAATACAGCACACTCCAATCCTGAAAGTTAAGTAGTTGGCTTAGGGCCCAAGCTGCATGAAGGGAATCAAGAGGAGGTTGGAGTAGGTGTATGTATTGAACTTATAGCCACTGAGTCACCGTTGAGTGTTTTAACCACAAGACCATTCTTCATCTCTGAGTTTGCCTTTCTCTTCTTGTGTTCTTCAACATGCAACATGCAACAAATACTCCTGTTTCCATGTGTCACCTAGTAATAAAAACCAGGATGGGGGAGGGAAAAATTGAAGCGATAGAACAATATGTTACACTCCTATAATGTCTTTTATCTAAGGATCATTTATAAATGGAGAAATGGGGGCACCAAGCCAGATATAATTACACCTGATGTAAATCAGGAGCAGCTTCATTGAATGTCATGGAGTTACTCAGTGTAAAACAAGGATAAATGGGATCAGAATCAGGTCCATGGAAACAGCAGCAGAACTGGGGCTTGAACCTAGGAGTTTAGAGGCTGGCTCCCTCTCTCTGACCATTCCCTCCCTGTTGTTATAATCTGAACTGGTAAAAAAGAAAAATGGTTAGAACATTTCCATTGAAAAATACGGTTTCATCAAAATTGAGTTGTTCCATAAGAACATGGCAATACTGACAGTATTTTCCACTGGAAAATGGAGAAATGAATCATTTTGACTTTCTTGTTTTGTTCTGATAATGTTGAAACATTTTGTTTCAAGAAGGTAAAAATGTTTTGTTTCAGCTTGATCATTTCAATTAATTTGATTCACTTGTTCATATAATATATTATCACATTCATTTGTATATATTATATATTTAATGTAATATAAGAATAGAAATGATAAAGTCAAAATGACACATTCTAACCTTTTGAAATGTCATGTTTTTAGCTTATTGAAACAAAACAAAAATTGATGTTATCAAAGTGAAATGTTCCAGTGGTCCTGAATCAAATTTTTTTGTAGTTGTATTTCACAGGAAATTTCAAAATTCCTTCTTTTTGTTCCAATTCAGAATGATTTTTTTTCCAAAATGTCAGAATTTCCTGAGGAATTGAAATCCAGTTTCTGAGCAGCCCTGGTTATAGTACATTTTCCAGGTGAAATATTTGCTAGAAGTGTCATTGCCTCTCTAGTGGGGAGCTGGACATTTATTGAAAGAGCTGAGGACTGACATGAAACAATCTAGTGAGTCCAGGAAGAGTTGTTTCCTTGGATGCACCCTTTGCTGAAGTTCATGGCAAAGTATCCATTGGCAGCTGAGACTGGGAGCACAGGAAAGCTCTGATGTTTGTTTCCCTATAAAAATAGCAGGGGGAACAAGCTGATGAGATCCTCCAGCTCTTCCACCTAATCAATCTCCATTGGTGTAGATGCCACATACTTGCCTGGAAATCTCATTTCTGAAGAGGAGCAGAAAGGTACCACGGAGGGGGCTGTTTGTTTTACTCTAACCAAATAGGAATGGGATTTCTTTGGGTTTCAGATCCTTGTGGTGGGCCCAAGCCTCAGCTCTGGGAGAACAGCAGCCCTGGAGTGCTTCTGAGCGGAGATTCTGTGGGCCTCTGCCGTCAACATTTTCTCGGTCGTTATCCTCCCTGTGTTTTGTGTGCAAGGCTTTGAGTGTGGTTCGGGTTTCCCAAACAACCTTAATTGTTTTGTCTGATAAGATTATATCAGAGGGACTGAAAACTGAGGATGGCAAAGAAGTTTTTTCAATGCATGCGCTTAATTCCTACCTTGGGGAATCACCTCCTTCTGGCTGAAAAATTCCAGTTATTTTCATGGGGATTCTTTTTTTTCAAAAAATTCATTTCCCCCCTTCAAAATTAGAACCTTTTTTTGTTGCTGTTTTTGAAAACTTGTTTTTTTGATAAATATTTTTGGGTTTTAGTTAAATGACCAGTTTCTGAGAGAAAATAACATTTTACCCAAATTGAATTTTTTTAACCTATAAATGTTTGGGTTTGCGGTTTTTGAATTTTCACTGGAAAAAAGACCAAAATGAAGAATGCCCGTGACCATTTTAATTTTTGTGGAAGTGCAATTTTTCAAGAAAAAATGTTAAAAAAAAAAGCCAGCTTTTGCAACCCAGATCTGCAGAGTCTAAGCTAGTTGATAGTCCCACAGGGCCACTGGAAAGCCATATAGAGAACCCCAGCAAGGAAGCACTGTGGAGAGTAGATGCTGCAGGCAGTACCCCACAAGGGAGTCTGTGACAATACCCTGCAGCCCTCTGATTGGCCAAGCACCCTGTTTAACCCCGGAGGCTGCTCCAGGAATTTGTCTGGGTAATGATGTAGCCTTTGGTCTGCTGTGACTCCAGACTTTGCCTTGTGTTCTGGTCTCCAATTCCAGACTGACTCTGACCTGGTGCTTTACCATATAAATAAAAAGGAAAGAAGTGGGACTGATAAACACTGAGGATGGGTGGAGATCAAAGATAATCTAGGCACTCTCCAACACCTAAACAAATACTTTTCCTCAGTTTTTAGTAAGGCCAATGAGGAGTTTAGGGGCAGTGGCAGGGAGGATAATAGAAATGAGGATATGGAAGTAGAAATTACTGCATCTGAGGTGGAAGTCAAACTCATACAACTTAATGGGACTAAACTCAGGGGCCAGGATTATCTCCATCCAGGAATATTAAAGGAACTAGCTCATGAAATGGCAAGGTTGGTAGCAAGGATTTTTAATGAATCTGTAAACTCAGGGGTTGTAACCCTATGACTGGAGGATTGCTAATGTAGTACCTATTTTAAAGAAAGGGAAAAAAGTAACGTTGAAAACTACAGGCTTGTTAGTTTGACCTCAGTTGTATGCAAGGTTTTAGAACAAATTTTGAAAGAGAAAGTAGTTAAGGTTGTAGAAGTAAACTGGAATTGGGATAAAATACAATATGGTTTTACAAAAGGTAGATTGTGCCAGACCAAGCTGATCTCTTTCTTTGAGAAAATAACTGATTTTTTTAGACAAAGGTAACGCAGTGAATCTAATCTACCTGGATTTCAGTAAGGCATTTGATACAGTTCCACATGGGAAATGATTAGTTACATTGGAGGAGATGGGGATTAAATATGAGAATTGAAAGGTGGATAAGGAACTGGTTAAAGGGGAGACTACAATGGGTCATAGGTAAACTGTCAGGCTAAATGGAGGTTACTAGTGGAGTTCCTTGCGGATCAGTCTTGGGATCAATCTTATTTACCATTTTTATTAATGACATTGGCACAAAAAGTGGGAGTGTGCTAATAAAATTTGCAGATGACACAAAGTTGGGAGGTATTGCTAATATGGAGGAGGACCGGACTATCATATATGAAGATCTGGATGACCTTGAAAACTGGAGAAATAGAAAATGGGATGAAATTTAATAGTGCAAAGTGCTATAAACTGGGAACTTATCAGTTGGAAGTGACAGAGAAGGAGAAAGACTTGGTTGTATTGGTTGATTATAGGATGACTATAAGCTGCCAATGTGATGCAGCCATGAAAAAGGCTAATGCGATCTTAGGATGCATTACGTGAAGTATTTCCAGTAGAGATATGGAAGAGTTAGTACCATTATACAAGGGACTGGTGAGACCTCATCTGGAATACCATGTGCAGTTCTGGTCTTCCATGTTTAAGAGAGATTATTTCAAACTGGAACAGGTGCAGAGAAGAGCTAATAGGATGATCTGAGGAATGGCAAACCTATCTTATGAGAGGAGACTCAAAGAGCATGGCTTGTTTAGCCGAACCAAAAGAAGGCTGAGGGGAGAAATGATTGCTCTCTATAAATACATAAGAGGTATAAATACCAGGGAAGGAGAGGAGCTATATAAGTTAAGCGCCAATGTGGACACAAGAACAAATGGATATAAACTGGCCATCAATAAGTTTAGGCTTGAAACTAAAGGAAGGTTTCTAACCATCAGAGGAGTGAAGTTATGGAACAGCCTTCCAAGGTGAGCAGCGAGGCCAAAAAACCTAACTGGCTTCAGGCCTGAGCTTGATAATTTTGTAGAGTGGATGGTATGACGAGACTGCCAACAATGGTATGTAGTCGATCTATGACTGCTAGCAACAAATATCCCCAACAACCAGTGATGGGACACTTGATGGGGAGGGCTCTGAGTCACTACAGAGAATTCTTTCCCAGGGGTCTGGCTGCTGGGTCTTGCCCACATGCTCAGGATCTAAGTGACTGCCAGATTTGGGGTAGGAAGGAATTTTCCCACTGGTCAGACTGGCAGAGACTTTGGGTTTTTTTTGCCTTCCTGTGCAGCCTGGGGCACCGGCCACTTGCAGGTTTAAACTAGTGGAAATAATGGATTCTTTGTAACTTGAAGTCTTTAAATCATGGTGTGAGGACTTCAGTAACTCAGCCAGAAATCTATTACAAGGGGGAGTGCTTGAAGTTCTGTGGCCTGCAATGTGCAGGTCAGACTAGATGATCAAGGTGGGCCCTTCTTCCCTTGAAGCCTATGAGTCTATCTCTGATCCCTGGTCTCTGACTCTGGTATGACTCTGACCCTGATTCTTGCCTCCTGATTCCAGCCTGGTACTACCTCTGACCTCCAGTCTCCACCCCTGGTCTGACTCTGACCCCGACTCCTGCTTATTGAACCTAGCTTTTGCAATTCCTCTGACACCTGCTCAGCGACTACCATCCTTGATGTGCAGACCCCAGCCCACCTGTGACTGCTAGGCCAGACTGCCTACGCTCACCCGGTCCCTTACAACTCCATTCAAAGGCTCACTTAGCCAGGAATGAATATTTATTTAGGTGGGTCTAATCCCATGAACAAAGGGTATTTGGGTACATTAGACAAATACCACCTAATGGACTGTTCAAAAGAGGCCCAGGACTGGAACACAAAGGCTAGTGCAGAGCAGGAATGAGCAGCCCTGAGAGAAGCTATGGCCCCAGTAATGAAATAAAAGACTCTGCAGGGCAAACCCTATGGTATATTGACAGGGCTGGACACCATGTTGGCCTGGGGAATGTAAGCCAGGATTGAAGTGGGTTGGCCAAGCAGGGATTTGGTATGCGGGAGAGTGCAAGTGGTGGGTAACCTTGCCAAGGGCCTTCTGTGTCTGTTTGACACTAGCCAGTGCTCCTGCATAGAGATCCAGCTCTGCCATGCTGCTGTAGAGCAAATCTGTCTGGCACAGGAATTGTATGTACATTACCTCCTGCTATTCCCTCGGCCCCTGTCTTTATCTAGTAAGCTTGTTGGAGAAGGAACTGTCCATAATTGGTTGGAAAGTGCCTAGTACACAAGCGGGGTTGCTCTAAATAAATATTAATAGCATCATGTTGATCTTCACAAGGACTAGAATTACCAATTGTTTTAAAACAGAGAAATAAGAAGAGAATTGACTGAGTCCCAAATCCTCTCTTAAAAGTATAGAATCAGAGTATAGAATGTCAGGGTTGGAAGGGACCTCAGGAGGTCATCTAGTTCAACCCCCTGCTCAAAGCAGGGCCCCCTGCTCAATTCAAGAAATATGTGTTTGCTGATGATGTTTTAAAGAAAGTCACACCAGCGAACTGGTGGAAGTCACTTAAGCACTTGGATTCAGAGACTGTTGAAGTGATAATCTTACTTTTAACAGCAGTAGCTGCTTCTGACGGTGTAGAAAGAATATTTTCTTCCTTTGGACTAATTCATTCCAAATTGAGAAATCGTTTGGGACCTGAAAAAGCAGGAAAGCTTGTTTTTCTTTTCCAGATTATGAACAAACAGGAAAATGAAGGTGAAGACGAGTGAGTTAGCTGCAGAAGCCAATATTTTAAGCTTCTTGGCTGACATAGTTGATTTAATTTTTGTTTTTTGTTTTTTTAAATATTTCATTTAACTATTTTAGTTAAAAACAATTTTAACAAAAACAAACCTGATTTTAAAAAAATTGAATGTTTAAATAATTCAAAAATTCATACGCTTGTTTTGTTAAAATATTATGTTTGTTGTTGAAGAAAAAAATCCAGAATACATAACGTTGTTGTTTTGCTTTACTATATATATGTTCTTGACAGTTAAAAAGGAATCGATCACAGAACTAGAAATGAATGATAGCTTAGGTACAAGTGATCATGGCTTGATTCCATCGGTTATGTGCAGGCAGAATAAATTTGCTGCGCATAACTCAATATAATATGCTGACAAAACTCAGAGACTGGGAGAGCTTGTTAAAACAACAAATCACCTTAGGCTTCTAAAATGTTCCCATTCACAGGGTCCTGTCTTTGGGATCATCGCAAAAGCTGCATTCTTGTACATAATGGGGTTGTGCATTTTAGAAGTCAAGCCACATGCCGATATTACAAAAAAAAACCCCCAAAACAAAGCAAAACCAGAACCATCTGGTAAACACAGAAGAGACTGCTAACAAAAGGCTTGGACAGTGATGGAAAAAGGGAAATATACTTCACGCCCCCAGCACACCAGCCATCAATGGAGTGTGAAAGAAATGTAAGGTTTGCTGCACCAGGCATCCGGTGCCAAGGGACAATCATCTAGAGAATCCAGAATTCAACTTTCACTCTGCTCCGCTTACTTAACTGAAAGTTTCCCCCATCCCTCTCCAGTCCTCAACTCATGTTCAGCATGCATGTCACAAAGGTGGTCAGACAAGGGGAGTGGAATCCCATCTTGAAAAAGAAAGCAGATGTTTCTGGGATCTTGAATAAGAATTTTAGCATGGGCCCTGATGTATGCTTCGAAAGAACCAAACACCAGGGCCGCTGTTTATTGGCTGTTTCCTTGCTCACACTGCAATGTGGCTCCCAAATGGGATGAGGCTGTGAGCCAAGAAGCAACAGAAATTACTCAAGGACTTTCTTTGTCTGTTTTTGCTCTCCAGAAAAAAAATGCCTGAAGAATGGAACCTTTAGCTTGGCACATCTACTGTCCCTCTCTCCTTGTCAGAGCTGCAATGGGGATGAAATAACTTCACGATCAAATAGAGGAGGCCTGTTGTATTGGCATCTAATTGGGAGCATGTAAAAATAAATTGGTGCCCACAGATGGTAAGCAGATTCATTTTGGCTATTGTCTGAGAAGGGAAAGGGGTTTTTGGACCAGGAAGCAATGGACATCTTGCCAGAAGCATTAGTTTCTCTCTGGCTTTCAACCTAATTTCCCCCTGCCCGGGTTTTGATATTCTCGACAAATAACAAAGACATTTCGATTGAGGGGAATTGCCAGCTAAATTTTGCCTGAGAGATTTCCATTTCTGCCCCAAAGCTAAAATGCTATTGGACACTGAGTGGCTCAAGGGATTGGAGGGAAAATGGGATTCAAATCTTTCCACTTCAGTAAGGACTCCATTCCAGATTAGTAGTCGCTAGGATTAGGTCCACACAGTAATGCGTGGCTAGGAAACTGGACCTGACCTTCCCCAATGTTCAGAGGTGTCTGGATTCTAGGGTTTTAGTTCACGCCTGATTGCTAATGATTGATTATATCTCCCATGGTGCATCATGGGAGTGTCATGCCTGTGGTGCATTGTGGGAGATGTAGTCCAGCTGGGGTGCCTGGCCTATGGAGGAGAAGGGAGGCATGAAGTACCAGAACTGCAGCTTCCAAGAGGCAGCTCGGGAGGCATATGGTTTCATGGTGAACTGAACTGAAATGTTTTGTTTCGACCAGAAATGTTGGAAAATTTCAACATTTCCCGATGGAAAGTTTCTGTTTTTGGCTGACAATTTTCCGTTTCCGGGTGTTTGGTTTTTTTCAATGAACAAGCAACTTCTTCTTCACAAAGCAGCTGCTTTTCACTGCGTGTTTTGCTGAGAAAGTCTCTGCCTCAATCTAAACAGACAAGGAGTAAGGGGGGAAACAGAGACAAAGACAGCTGATGTAACTTACTGAAGGTCACATGCTAGGTCAGTGGCAGAGCTAGGATTAGAAAGCCTATTGCTTGAGTCCTCATCCAGTGCTCTGGACAGCACAACCTCCCCGCACCTTTTATTAGGTTCTGTGACATTCTGTCCACGCCTCCATCCCAACTAACCTTCCACAGAGCATGGCTACCCTGCACAAGATATACCAAAGGTTGCCTCAACTCATTTCTAACTGAAAACTGGCCACAGAATAGTCTAACCAATGCCCACGGACAATACATACCCAGCCACTTGTTGGTCCAAATGACAAGGAACAGATGAAACAGATATATATCTGTATCCCACCTGTCCGGGATGGTCTAGATAATACTTAGTCCTGCCGTGAGGACTGGACTAGATCTCTCGAGGTCTCTTCCAGTCCTACACTTCTATGATTCTATATTGTACTATGTTTTAAAGCCATTAGAATACAGGCTCTGGGAGGACTTGAGGGTTCTCCACAGAGAACATCCAGCCTGCCCTATGGCGACAGAGAGCGGGAGAGCTTCATTCCATCATGGTGGCTGTGACAGATGGTAGAGAGTGTTGGGACAGGACATGATCTGGAGGTTAAAGTGTAGGACAGAGCTTCAGAAGATTTGAACTTTATTCCCAGCTCTGCCGCAGAACCCCTGTGTGACCCTGAGCAAGTCACTTCATCCACCAAACTCTGTGGAGGTCAGGATCTCTGGCCATCTGTAATATGGGGATGACTATGTGGATTTCGTGGGGGGCTTGTGGGGTTGTATCCTTATCATAATTCCATTTATGTAAGGATGTTTGCATCATAAGCAGCCTGTGTTAATAACAAGATGCAAAAGCCAGAGCTGCATTCAGTTTGCTCTCTTTCTTAGTATTGCTACCATCTCAAGATCCCCTTAAATCTTTCAATCAGTCCTGGGCTTAGAACCCCCACCGGGAAAGTAGAAACACAAAAGAAAGTGTTGTAATGACCCTTCTTTCCCAGGGCTACTGCTGCTGACCCACTGTGGTGAACAGGCAGCTGCAGTGCCCTCTTTCAGACCATACATCAGATCTAGATGCTGTGTCATTGTTTGCAAGGATAGTAGTGTTAACTCCTGTATCCACACCAGACTTTCATTTTGGCAACACACTAAAATCCCTCTCCCATTTAAATTGTATACAGTGGGGGTGGGGGAAGAGGTTCCACTTCCTGTCCTAAATCAGCACTTACTGGTGATTTCGATGCTGTGTGTCACCCTCGTGCTGATGAGAATGGAGCTATACGTAAATGCATGGTTGAGTTTGTGTAGCGCTTCGGGAAATTCCAGGAAGAAAGGTGCTATGTAAATTCAAGATATTATTATTATTATTTGTTAGGCATAGGTTAAATCCCTAAAGACTTGTTTGAATCTAAGTTTTCTCTTTCCTCTCTTTTGGGTCAGGGCAACAGAATGAATGTTTTTGACAAACCTCTGAAAACAAGCTAAATTATTAGTGCCGCTTCCTATGGGTTTTTAGTTTTTCAGATGAATATGGAGGGAATTTAGCCTCCCTTTTATTTTGCTTTGCCTGTTACTGTCCTTACCACACATTCATCTGAATTGTGCTGAGAAAGCTCCATAGGATTTATCAGCATGTTTTTCGGTTTTTCTATAAAAGGAAATTCAGAAAGGGAAAAGCGAGCTTGCATAATCAGGAAAAACTTCCTGACGTCAAGATCTATTAGGCTGAGGAATGTCTCCTTCACAAAATGGTACCAACTCCAGCATTTGGGGCATTTAAAACTAGCCATCCCTTTTAACAATGCACCCAAATGGATCATGTGTGGGGACTGAACTCATGGCTGCAAAACATGAACGTCTACTGCTTGAGCTAAAGAATCCGCTCTGCTGGCATAGAGGCAGTAGTGGACTCAAAAACTTCGTATATGGACCAGCCACTAGAGGGCAACAGATACCCACATGATAGTAATATGGGTTACACTGATAACCATCAAATGGGTGAACTAGAAGGTAACCTCTTGCTGTGCCATGTGGATGATGGAAACAGGTCATGTTTGCTTAATTAATTAAAGGGACATAACTGTGTATGGGGAGCCACATAAAGGTATAGCTTCGCAGCCACTGCCTTATGGAGCTGAGTGCCGGGACTTTCTCTCCCTTTCACTAGGTTAAGGTTGTTCCCATGTAGCTCTGCTAAAGTCCACGGAAGGCATGCCGACAATACCCTCTGGTGAACAGTGATAAACACACTGATAGAGGTGAATGGAAGCATGAGGGACCGGAAGCACAACTCCCATGAGGCACCATGGAACCATTTCCAAATTGGTTTTCGGCCCAATATTTCTATTTTTTGGTGGGGTTTTTGGCCCCAAAGTGAACATTCTCTGGCCAAAACCAAACCCATTTTCTGAGCAGCTCTGGTAATTTGCATGATAATAGTGCACAGGGCCCCCAGCTGAGATCAGCACACCATTGTGCATGCACCCAGTGAGAGACCGTTAGTCTCATTTTACAGCTTCACATGGAGATTAAGTGGTTGCCCAAGGTCACATGGGGAGTCTGTGACAGGGCTAGGAACTGAACCTAGGTCTTGTGGTTCCCAGTCCACTGCCCAAACCATAAGAACTTTCTCTATCCTTGTGCCTTCATGCATATCTCTGTCTGTGCAGGCCCAGATGTGGGAGGCAACATCTGACAAGGACCCCAAAGGAGGGACACACCAAAACTATTCAAGGAGGAGACTTAAAAGTCTGTGTGTGATTCCTTCCTTTAGCGTACACAGCTGTCTCCATAATCTCCATGTCAGGATCCTACATTTCTGATGCCAGTGGAAGGAAGGGGACACCCAAGCTGTGTGGACCTTTGGGACTGAAATGAGCCAAGCCTGTAAGTGTGACGTGCGGTTGCGAGGAACATGGGTGAATTGTCGGCATGCTTTTACACATGCCGTTCATTGTAGGAGTGGTTCATGTTGTGTACATGCCTAAATACTCAACAACTCAGGTACTTGGGGGGTCACTGATGCCAGCTGGAAACATGGAACGGGGCCGGCCTGTTCATTCCTTTTGAATGGCCTGGGAGTTAGGGGCACTTAACTAAGACTAAGGAGAATCAGCTCCAATTTCCTTCCCTGCCACAAACTTCCACCGTGACCTTGGGCAAGTCTTTTCGGCTCTCCAGTATGTCTACCCTGCAGCTGGGAGCAAGCCTCCCAGCACAGGTGGGTAGACTCAAGGTTCGAGCTAGTGTGCTAAAAATAGCAGTGTGGACATTGTGGCACGGGCAGCGGCTTGGGCTAGCTGCCCAAATCCAAGCCTGGCTGAGCCCTCAGGGTGGCTAGCCCAAACCACCACCTGTCCTTCGATATCCACAGTGCTATTTTTTTGCATACTAGCGTGAGCCCGTCTGCCTGGGCGGGGTGGCACAATCCCAGCTGCAGTGGAGATGTATCCTTTGTGCCTCAGTTCCCCCACTGGACAATGGGGATACCAATGGGGAGGTTGAAAGGATAAATCCATTAAAGATTGTGAAATGCTTTGAGATCTATGGGTGAAAAAGCCCTAGATAAGAGACAGGTGTTGTTATTCCACAGCCAGGGAGAGTACTCAGTGATTTGATTTGAGGGATAGCTCATTGGTTTGAGCATTGGCCTGCTAAACGCAGGGTTGTGAGTTCAATCCTTGAGGGGGCCATTTAGGGATCTGGGGCAGAAATTGGGGATTGGTCCTGCTCTGAGCAGGGGGTTGGACTAGATGACCACCTGAAGTCTCTTCCAACCCTGATACTCTATGATTTTACAATTTGCCTTCAAACTCTCTAACTGCGGTGTTTTATTAATTTTGGGGTAGGATGAAGTTGAGAGAGGGAGAGAGAGAGAGATGGAGCATCCTCCTCCATCATCCCAGCCAAGAAAAATATACTTAATGAAGTTCTATACCATGACTAGCAAAGGCCTGTTTCAGAACAGAAAAGTATAACTGTATAGTACGGCCAGATACGCCATCAATCTTCCCCTGGCATTTGTAAGCTGTCATTGCATATCCCACGGGGCTGTCTTCTATAATGTGTCTTGCCCATGTGCGTCATCGTTTTGGGAAGGGTTTCAGCCTCAGCACGGTATCCAGAACATTTTCTTTTCAAGAAGATTAATGGAGTTCTATTTATAATTGATAAGCAGGAAGGTGGAGTGGGTGGAGTGTGGGCCCAGAGCTAACTGAAGGTAAAGGTGCCAGTAGGGAGTAGAGAGGCAGTTGATTATTTCTCTCAGTGCGTCTAAAATTCCTCATCCAGATATCAGTTGCTCTTAGGGCATCACGCTTGGCACACATGTTGCTGAAGGACTTACTGCACTTTTTTTTCATAATCATCCATTTAATGGTTTGCTTAAGTACAGGTCTGTCCCTGTCTTTTCAGTAGCGGGTTTAGGCAAACCACCTGGAATAAAATAAGAGCCAGCCTAAAACTTCAGCAAGACATGGAATGAATAATGGCACTTTTTTATTTCTATGGAAACTTCCATCCATGGATTTTAAAGCATTGTGCAAAGCATCGTTTGTATTATGATAACACCTTGAAGGTGCCCACCAAGATCAAGTCCCCTTTATGTTAGGTACTGTACATTCATACTGTGAGCCAGTCCCTACCTTGATCTGCTTACAATCGAAGTAGATAAAGTGGGGGAGGAGAATGAGAGGAGAAGTGACTTGACTTTTGTCCCACAGGAGATCAGTAGCAAAGCTGGAACTGGAACCTATGTCTTCCTGGTCCCAGTACAATGCCTTATCACTTAAAACATATTCATTAATCAAATCTTAGGCACCCATGTGAAGTTGGCCAATATTTTCCATGGCATTATGTTTATATTTTGAATGAATTAATATTTTAATTCTACGGTGTTTGATCTTCACTTTCCATGCAAACCAACCTGAGAGCTTTCTTTGATAAGGTAACAAGCCTGGTGGATGGAGGGAAGGAGTAGATGTGGCATATCTTGACTTTAGTAGGGCTTTTGATACTGTCTCACGTGACCTCATAATCAAAGTAGGGAAATACAACCTAGATGGAGCAACTATAAGGTGGGTGCATAACTAGTTGGAAAACCATTCCCAGAGAGAAGTTATCAGTGGTTCACAGTCAAACTGGAAGGGCATAATGAGTGGGTCCCGCAGGGATCAGGGTCCAGTTCTGTTCAATATCTTCATCAGTGATTTAGACAATGGCATAGAGAGTACACTTATGTAGTCTGTGGACAATACCAAACTGGGAGGGGTTGCAAGTGTTTTGAAGGATAGGATTAAAATGTAAAATGATCTGGACAAACTGGAGAAATGGTCTGAAGTAAATAGGATGAAATTCAATAAGGACAAATGCAAAGTACTCCACTTAGGAAGGAACAATCAGTTGCACACATACAAAATGGGAAATGACTGCCTAGGAAGGAGTACTGTGGAAAGGGATCTGGGGGTCATAGTGGATCACAAGCTAAATATGAGTCAAGAGTGTAACACTGTTGCAAAAAAACCAAACATCATTCTGGGATGTATTAGCAGGTGTGTTGTCAGCAAGACACGAGAAGTAATTCTTCCGCTCTACTCTGCGCTGATTAGGCCTCAAGTGGAGTGTTGTGTCCGTTCTGGGCGCCACATTTCAGGAAAGATGTGGACTAATTGGAGAAAGTCCAGAAAAGAGCAACAAAAATGATTAAAGGTCTAGAAAACAGAACCTGTGAGGGAAGTTTGGAAAAACTGGGTTTATTTAGTCTGAAGAAGAGAAGACTGAGAAGAGACAGTTTTCAGGTAAATAAAAGGTTGTTACAAGGAGGAGGGAGAAAAATTCTTCTCCTTAGCCTCTGAGGATAGGACAAGAAGCAATGGGCTTAAATTGCAGCAAAGACAGTTTAGGTTGGACATTAGGAAAAACTTCCTATCAGGATGGTTAAGCACTGGAATAAATTGCTTAGGGAGGTTGTAGAAACTGCATCATTGGGGATTTTTAAGAGCAGGTTAGACAAACACCTGTCAGGGATGGTCTAGGTAATACTCAGTCCTGCCATGAGTGCAGGGGACTGGACTAGATGACCTCTTGAAGCCCCTTCCAATCCTATGATTCTATTATTTGAATGGCAAATACATTTGAGAAAATCACTATGTGTTCGTGGACAAATTGTGCACAGAAAAAGAGGCAAAACTCAGGAAATGAATTAATCAAGCTCTACTCAGAATTATCTAGTCACAGACCCAAAGAAAACACTGGTTCTGATCATTCCTGAATGTTGGATCCAGACCAGAATTTTCCCGGGGCAACACTCCTGTAGTTTGGAGAAACGTTAGATTCCCACTCAAATTTGGTGTCTTCTCATATCATTCCCATTTGAGAGATGGGTAAACTTGAGTTATAAAGAAATTATGCCAACATTTTCTAAAGTATCCTCTGATTTTGGAAGCCAAATTTGAGTCTACTTGTTCCTAATTTTCAGAGGCATTAAACACCTAATGACTTCAACTGCAGTTGGGGGTCCTTAGCACATGTGAAAATCAGGTCATAGGTGTCTCAGGTTGGGCACCCAAATCAGAGATCATTTTTGAAAACTTTGGCCTAAATGACTTTGTACAAGGTCAAGTGGAGAGATATCAGTGGAGCCTGCAGTAGTTGTGTTTTTTTTTAACTACTGCCTTATATTGATTGACTCAGGGACCACAATCTATTAGCTTAACAAATAAAAGATTAAGTGACCACTTGATCATAGTGCATAAGTACACACCTGGGGAACAAATATTTAATAATGGGCTCTTCAGCCTAGCAGAGAAAGGTATAACCTGATCCCATGGCTGAAAGTTGAAGCTAGACAAATTCAGATGGGAAATAAGGAGTAATTTTAACAGGGATGGTAATTAACCATTGGAACAATTCTCCAAGGGTCATGGTGGATTCTCCATCACCAGCAATTTTTGAATCAAGATTGGCTGTTTTTTGTTTTTTTCCCCAAAGATCTATTCTAGGAATTATTTTGGGGACGTTCTCTGGCCTGTGTTATACAGGTGTCCAGACTAGACGATCCCAGTTGTCCTTCCTGGCCTTGGACTCTATGAATCCATGAACCATTCAGCCTTCTATAACCTCTACATCTGCTATGTGCTGTGGAAGCTGGGGGTGGCCACCACCAGAAGAACCTGCCAGTATATTGCTCTGCAGGGCTTTTTGCAATATTCATGCATGTTTCCTCCTTTAGAATGTTGTGCTTGATTTTAGTGCTGGTGTCCACTTGTAGGACTGAAGCTCTACTCCATTCCATACACACACAGGACATGACCACAGTCAGAGAAAGCCCCTTTCCACCTGAAGAACCTCTTCCACCATTTATCCCTCCCCACCTTGTGCACCATTCCCTACTGTAACCAAAATGTGTCTGAGCTGATCCTGCCCCAAAACGAAGGAAGAAGGACTTTGCACTTGGGGGAATACATATGTTGGTTTTCTCATGTTGCTCTAAATGGTCCAACTGAGCTGCGGTTATAGGCCCAACACACTTGACAGCAAAGCAAAAGGGGAGACCTGAAATCTCCTTCCCAAACAGGCCAATTTATCTTTTGCGATTCCTCCGCCTTCTCCCCCTGTTATGCCTAAATTTGGCCTTCCAATAACATTTTTATAATGTACCATTACACAGAGAGCACAGCCAAAGCCCATTGAACTCTGGACTGGATGCTTGTAAACAGTGGATGAATTTTCAGTGGATGAAGTTTTTCTTCTCTCTGCGCCCCATGTACTTCTCAACACCTTTGATTTTTTTTTAACTTTATTTTTAAAGGAGGAGATGAGGCAGGATTTTGCTTTTGGTTTTATAGGCCACTAGCTTTTCATCAGTTACATTGCAGCAATGGCTGGGGCACCTAGGGAGCTCGGCAGTTAGCGAGTCGACAAGCTGTTCAAAGGATGCTATGGCCTCATTTCAACCCAGCAGTAGAACGCTGCACACCTGAAAAGCTTTGTCTCCGTTGCTCCTTTTTGTGTCAATGGAAAGGAGGGGAGCTGAGGTTTGCGAGGCACTCAGATGGACAGGACGGATAAGCGTGTGGATATGGGACTGGAGTGTGACATGGGGGCGGTGGGTTCAGTTTCTTGCTTAGCAATAGGCTCCCTGTGTCATCTTAGCCAAGCTATCCAGTGCCTCAGTTCCCGATCTACAAAAATAATAGAATACCTAGCTGCTATATCAATAGATTATAGAATCAGAGGATATTAGCATTGGAAGAGACCTCAGGAGGTCATCTAGTCCAATCCCCTGCTCAAAGCAGGACCAATCCCCAACTAAATCATCCCAGCCAGGGCTTTGGCAAGCCTGACCTTAAAAACTTCTAAGGAAGGAGATTCTACCACCTCCCTAGGTAACGCATTCCAGTGCTTCACCACACTCCTTGTGAAATAGTGTTTCCTAATATCCAACCTAGACCTTCCCCACTGCAACTTGAGACCATTGCTTCTTGTTCTGTCATCTGCCACCACTGAGAACAGCCAAGCTCCATCCTCTTTGGAACCCCCCTTCAGGTAGTTGAAAGCACCTATCAAATCCCGTCCCCCACCCTTCTCTTCTGCAGACTAAATAACCCCAGTTCCCTCAGCCTCTCCTCATAAGTCATGTGCCCCCAGCCCCTTAATCACTTTCTTTGCCCTCCACTGGACTCTCCCCAATTTGTCCACATCCCTTCTGTAGTGGGAGGACCAAAACTGGACGCAATACTCCAGGTGTGGCCTCATCAGTGCCGAATAGAGATCTCAAAGCACTTTGTGGTCTGTAATGTATTTAACCTCTTAACACCCTAGTGGAGTGCGACAGGACAAGGCGATTGTATCCATTTTTTACAAATGGGGTGGGGAACTGAGACCCTATAATGCCTGGTGGCCGAGGCGGGTTAGGGGGCAGCGCAGAGCAGTAGTCAAGTGTGCAGGGGTGGTTGGATAGCCAGGAGGCCAATCGGCATCAGAGGCAGCTGGGGGGCAATGGTGGTGGTTCTCGCATGCGTCAGCAGCCAGAAGAGCCAATCCAAGGGGTTGGCTCGGCAGGTTAAGGAGGTAAGGAGGCAGGGTCAGGTGACACCACAGGGCAGCAAGGCAAGATAGGCAGCAACCAGCAGCACTGGCCTATTGCTGAGACAGCTTCCTCTTCCTGCTGGGATCTTTTTGATAGTGCAGGTACCCAATGACACTGCTGCCTGTTCCTCCAATCAGAGGCCTGGGGAGTGGCTACTCTGGGTCTGTAGGCTTTTAGCACTCAGGTTGTTGGTGATTCAATGCATGGCCTTGGTGCAGTGGCGAAGGATGTCATTTAGGGATCTGCTGGGGGTGGGCTCAATAGCAGGGTCCTGGCAGGCTGAGGGATTTGCCTGAGATCACCCGGGAAGTCTGTAGCGGAGCACAGGCTTGAGCCCAGATCTCAAGTCATAAGCTAGTGCTCTAGCCACTGAGCTACCCCACCATGTAGGGCTGATGTGGGAGTAAAATCCAGGAATGAGCCTGGAAGATGCTTGGATACTCTGGTTGCGGGGATCATATAAGTACCTAGGTGGTTTCCCATCCAGCTTGTGAAAACTGCTGTTAATAGAATGACTGAAATGTCGGGATTAACATAAGAAATATGGAAATGGATTTTGCTGATTGAGTCCATTATAATTAAGGTTAAGATTTTGTCACTGGTACCTTTAGTAAAAGTCAGCGACAGGTCACAGGCAATAAACAAAAATTCACGGAAGCTCGCGACCTGCCCCTGATTTTTACTAAAAATACCCTGGTGGCAGGGGGAGGACTGCTGGGGCTGGTAGCTGCTCCCACCCAGTGGGGCTGACCCAACTCTGCCCGCCACTCTGGCGGGTCAGGGACTGCTGTTCCGGCAACGGGCCACTGGCCAGCTGGGGCTGACTGCTTATTAGCTGTTCCGCTGTCCCACTGCTCCAGCAGCTCCAGGGCTGACTGCTGGTCTCCCGTTTCCCATGCCCTCAGGGCTGGCCACCGGCCAGCTGTTCAGATGGCTGCTGCTCCATCTCTGCCCCAGAAGAAGTCATGGAGGTCCTGGAAAGTCACGGAATCTGAGATCTCTGTGACCTCTGTGACAGAATTGCGTCCTAAATTATCATAAAAAGAAGCATTTCTATTGTGTTAATCTTTGCAGAAACCTAAATATTGGGCCCAATGTGTCATCTGAAATGGTGCTCGAGAGGGCATCTGGTTTTTGCACACTGTCAAATTCTTTCATTAAAACAGCACAAAGAAATAACTGCAGCGATGAATGGAAAAGTACATGGAACTTTGAAAATCCAAGTGCAAAACATGGCAAAATGGCGGCCAACTCTCAGCTGGCTGTTCGGTGATGTGCTCGCCAAATATAATTATGGATGAATAATTGTGGATGAAAGGCGCTATACGACCGCAGGTTGTTATTAGCAGTACTTGTGAAACTTGTGAAATTGAATTTTGTGGCCAAATTTCCCAAGACAAAAAAGAAATTTCCCCATCAGTTTAGCTCTACTGTAATTGCAAAAGGTGCTTGTTATTGACTGATTCCCTACTCACCATTAAACCAAAGTGCACTGGTCATGTTCCTTTCCGATTGCAAAATGTTCTCTCATTCCTCAGAGATGGGTTTCACGAGGTAGTTTTGTGTGCTGCAATAAACTCCCATGACAACTACCCTGGTTTGAATAGCAGCACCAGGGCTGGCAGACTATTTTCACAAATTATTCAAGCCCCTTTGCTCTTCTGCTCTTTGTTAGGTCATATTGTTTGTTGTTTGTGAGAGTTCCCACAACTGCAGGTTTATTTGTGATAAAATCTACAAGTCACAAAGCTTTATGCAGCATTGTTGACTCCAAGTGTTCAAAATCATGACTCAAGCCATGGAAAATCATGAGTGACTTAAAATCATGAGATTAAATAATAATAATAATAATAAACAACAATACATTTGAGGTTCTTTTAATTTGCCTTCTGGTTTTAGAACCTTTATAAGGTCATATTTCTTAGCTTTTTCCATACCCTGGGGTTAGAAACTTCCTTTCTTTTTAAATGCAAGCTGACATTCTCTCATAATCACAGGATTCCAGGAGCTGGGGCTTTAAGAAAACCACCAAATATTGCGAGTCTCATGATAAATTTGCAAGAGCTGGCAACACTAGCATGTGTTTTAGCACAAACGATGAAGATGATGTGTCTGCTAATTTATACCACAACATGCATTATTTGATACTTATCAAATGTCATTTATTATTCTCCAATTTAAAAAAAAAAGCCAGTTGTCCAGTCAGGGAGCAGAATTAATAGTATGTGACTTAGGTAACCCATAATGCATTGCAAAGAATGATTATTCGAAGTGAACAGGTTGCAAACAACACATCGGCTGGAATTTAATCGCATGAACTACATTGCTTCTCTTAGTAAGGCACAGTGAACCTGTAATTATTATTTGTATGGTGGTAGCACCTGGGAGACCTTATCCTGGACCAGGATCCCATTGTGCTAGGCTCTGTACAAACACAGAACAAATAGGCAGTCCCTGCCCTGAAGAGCTTGTAATGTAAATATGTGACAATTACATTATTTTTATTTAAAGATGGTAGAACACAGTAACCAGAGCTTGCTGTCTGCAGAAGCCTGCAGTGCCTGGATCTTATCCAGAGTTACCGTTTCCAAGATAACCTTCTTGCTAAAACCACACCCCACATTCTTACACAACAGCCGTTCCACACATAAACTGCCTCGTAAATAGTGATAAACAATGACTGTGTTCAAGAGATCAGGACTGGTGTTCAAATGATACACCCACAGAGGCAAGGGCTTGTTTAATCAAACCATGTTTTTGAAATGTATGATTTACCTTGGTGTATAAACAACTCACCACAAATACCGATGGGTCAGAAACATCACGGTATCAAATAGCTGGTGAACAACTCACGGGTTAGCATAAAGTTTTTGTTGAACATTTCTGAATAATGAACAAATTGATAAATGTCAAAGTCTATCAGCGGGAAAGGGCTAAATGCATTGGAACAGATCTTCAGTGGTGGTAAAACGGCATAGTGCCATTGACTCTGACAAAGCTACACTTATTTCCATCAGCAGAGGATCTGGTCTATTACGTAAAATATTGTCTTAGAATTGTGGTGTTCATGGCATACATACAGAGACATTAGATAAAACCATAAACATTTTGCTGGAAGGTTGCGACATAACCCTACTTTGTTTCTTAGAATTCAGAACTACAACACACAAGAACCCAAAAACACACACAGAGAGAAAACAGGCTGCTCCCAAACAGGCACAAGTCACCATCTCACCTTGCTTTAAGCTGTCTCTTTCCAGACTGACTCTGCTTGCATGCATGCTTTGCAACAGAGCCCTCTAGCCTGTATAAAGGACTCAGAACTACACTCCCCCCCTGCTCTTGAAGGAAGAGCTTCCAATTCCCAAACAGTCCTAGTACACCACAAGAATAAATTAGTTCATCAATCTCTTCTTGCAGCCCAGTTATGTCAAAAATGGAAGACCAAGTACCCATGGTAATGCATTTGTTTTATCGAGTCTTTATTGCAATCTACAGGCACTCCCATCCCATCCTAGCACTGGACAAATCCACCCCCAGCATGTAAAAGACATGTTGGCAGCCCTGACTTGAAAATTGCCTCCAGCACAGAAGATGAAGGAGTTGAACTAGCTCCATGTTTACCTGGAATGTCATGGGGTTTAGTAGCAAATACCACAGAGATAATGCATTGCTTGGTTTACAAGCAAATTCACCCAGCAGCCACTTTGTGGTGTTTGGCTCCTGACCAACACAGCTCTCCCCGAGGATTATGGGAGATGGTACTCGCCTGTTTTCTGCATACTACTTCTTTAAATGCTCAGGGGAAGAGGAGCAAAAAAGGAGGCTCCCGAAATTTAAAGGCGCAGTACACCAGAAACTAGCTAGTGGGGTTGTACTGGTGTAAGTGACAGGAGAATTTGGCCCTTAGCATTTTAAATTCTGTCAGCTTGGACTCCCTTGTGGCCACTCACTTACCAGCGTACAATCTGCACATCTCTCCGCCTTGGGCCCTTGCTTTTTTAAGGTCTTGAGTAAAAAGGCCCAACGAGCTCTAAAGAGGCATGGACCTCCATGGATCCATCAGCAGCATGGCGGAGAATTGAGCTGGTGCTGTCTGTGTTTGAGCACCAGGATGCTAACTAACTCTGAGACCAAAGCCACTGCAACACGACGCGTGGTACTGGTTTCCTCAGCAGAAGCAGGGCGGCCCATTTAAAGAGTTCCCTCCCCCAGGATTCCAGCCCTGTCCCGCCTACCCCAAACGGAAAGTCTTTGGAACGAAGGGAAGGGAGCTGAATTCGTCCATTGGCGGAAGAGTCAGACTCCAGACTGGATTCTTAAAGTATGGATCCGACAGGCTCTTACAGTGCTGTTGCCACCACTGAATGCAAGCATTTCTGGCTATTTTAAGCCTCAGCTGACGCAATAACAGAGCAGCACATAAAACTTTTGCAGCTGACGCTAGGCAAGGGGAAGCTTAAGGCGAGGAAGGAAAAGCCATTCAAACCCCATCTGCCCAGCCCAGGGAGTGTGCTCCCCGCATAGCTGTGGAGATTTTGCCTGAAGTCCGGCCAGATCCAGGCAGCTCCCTCGGAAGACAGAATCGACATAGCATAGGGCAGCTCTGCACAGGGGACAAGGATGGGTGTGATGTGCCAGCCATCGCGATGAGGAGAGACACCCCATCCCCACCCCTGTGCTGGAGGGAGGTTAGCAGGGGTGGGTTTCGCTCTTGCAAGACCCTCTGTGAAGTAAGACGTGAGGTGTGTGACTGCCCCTGCCCTCGTTCCAGCGTCGGTGACGGCCCCTCCCCACCCACAACTGTGATGAGCCTCCGTCCTCACTGGCTTCTGAGGCTCTTCTGCCTCTGGTGGAGATGTCCTCCCCCAAGTCCTTGACACATGGGGAAGCGGGGAGGTGACCCTCTGAGCAAGGGAGGGCACTTAGGTCTCCAGTGTCTGCTGAAGTTGACTGGTGCCAGGGTCAGATAGGACCACAGGCAAGGAGGGTGCCATGGATGTTGTTCTGGACAGCATGCTCCGTATATGTGTGACTGGGCTCTATACAGACATATGACCCAAGGGCTACCTAGGGAGTCTGCATATTACTTATTCCATTTGGGGCAGTGTCACTGTATTTCAATGACTTGACCAGTGTGTATGTAACACCACTGTTTTCTATTGGGTGGAATTAGAAAGGCACCGCTGTGTGCCATAAGCCCTACGCTGATGATGGAGATTCTCCTTTAGCTCAAGCAGTAGGGTTCTGTCCTTTTGGAGCAGGAAAGTCAAGTTCCTTCCTTGGTGTTAACATGAAATTTTAGGTGTCCATTGTGTGTATCATCATGGTGTGACGGTCCTTACTTAGGGGTCGGTTGGTTGGGTAGTGTAGCCCAGTGGTCAGGGCTAAAACCCATGAGCTGCAGGTTGCAAAGTCATTGTCCAGGTTAAGATAGTGTGAAGGATTCCCCCCACTCTCTAGGCCAGCTCGGTCCAAGGGCTTTTCCCCGCTGGGTAGTCCAAACCAAAAAATAAAGGGGATTCCTAAAGCCCAGATTTCATATGTGGGGAGGGGGTAATGCTTCCTTCTCAGGCTGTCTCTGGCCGGTCTTCCCTTCTCTCAGGGAGGGACCTTTTGGGCAGTTGTCTTAGGGAGAGATTTCTGCCTTCCCTCCGCTTTCCTCTGCTGGAGCTGCAGGTTGCAGATCTGCTCTCTTCCCTTGTCTGCCACCAAATGAGCTGCTCCCCTGCCTTTTAGCTCCACCTCCAGTTGGAACATTTCCTACAGGTATGTTGCTGGCAGGGCCTAAGGTAGTTCTTTAACCCCTTGTTACCCAGTGTGGGGTTTGTACACCCCATCAGAGCTGGCAGCAATGTAATCCCAGGTGGCCAGGTGACAATATTATGTTCAGTGGAGGAAGGAGGGGAATAAGATTCAATGGAAATGAGTGGCCTTGAAATACCCTTATATAAATAAAAATTGTTAAACAGAGTGTTACAGACTTGGGTACTTTGGGGACAGGTGCTACAGAGAACTCTGTATATAGCTGGATAGTCCAGAACTGGTGAGATCATTCCACTTTTCTTAGGTCTGTCTTACTACCCTCAAGCAGTTCATGACAGCTACCTATCAGTACCCCGTCACTTCAGAGCCTGTGAAAACATCATCACCTTGAGACGTCACGTAGCACCACAATGCCTCTTTTCATGTAAAATGTGGATGTTGCAATGTGGCAACTCAACAACAGGGTCTCATGAAGGAGAGGGAGTAGCTGGACAAACTCACATGGATCCCTTGTGTTGTCCAGCCTTTCCCCTTTCTCAAAGGGTCCATACCACAACAATTCTGCCTCTGAAAAGGACAGGCCACAGCGTTGTCTGAACTCAATGCGGACCTGAAAATAATGTTGGGTTTTTCTTCTCCACAAGAGGATGAGCATGCCCATCCCCTCAAGGAATTAGGGGAGAGAACACAACTAAAAGGGGAAAGATATCCCAAGGTATCTCTTTCCTTTTTACTTGAACTCTAATGCCTGACAGAGCACCTAGAAACTGCAGGGATAGGAGCGTTACTGTACAAAGGTCTGCTCCAACACCCATTGAAGTACATGGAAAGACTCCCTTTTACTTCAGTGGCTTCGAATCAGGCTCTCAGTTGGATTTGGTTTGAGTCATATTCATACATGACTGAAGGCTGATGCACCGTGAGGTATGACACCCAAAGTAGATGGTATCTTCAGCCACATGAGACGTGCAATCGGGGCAGCAGTATAGACGCAGGCTGGGCCCAGTGTCAGGAAAAGCCTATTGTGTACAAAATGGATCTGTGCTGTCCTGAAGAGAGAGAACACTGTGAGAGCCAGAGTCACCTTTGCAAGGGAAGCTGCAGTGATTTGTTTTAGATAAGGTGTTGGGGGAACATGTTTTGCCAAACCTAGAACCGACTTGAGATCTGCATCTAGAGCAAAACTCTCAACACTTCTCAGATTCTGTGTTCCATTTGACTCTGGTAAAATAACAAATTTGGGGCTGCTGCAGGTTTGTTTTATGCAGTTATTATTATTTGTATTACCATAGCGGTTAGGAGCCCTACTCATGGGCCAACATCCCCATTGTGTTAGGTTCTCCATCAGTTCTATAAGCCAGACAAGGATGACTTTCAAACAAGAATCACCTATTTGTACAACCCAGGTTTCCATGGGGTTTTAAAATCACATTTCCCTGGAACTCATGGTTTCAATTAAGGGGGAAATGTTTTGTAAAAAATGTGTTAGTCTCATGGAACCAGGAACTCTTTAAAAAACCACATCTCCTCAAGATTCCATGAAACCCAACCTACGTCTGCCTTTACCAGCTCTCAAACCACAATCCTAATTCTAATGCATTAGCCCCCAACACTTGCACTTACGTGCAGCCCCTTTAGCTGATCTCTGCCTGAGTAATAAACTGGGTCAGACTGCAGGACTATGAGACCATATATTGCAAAAAATAATATTTGATAAATACAAACATTTGGTTCTGATTTGGCAAGGTGCACCCCCTTATCAGGGTATCTGAGCCCCTTGCAAAATCTTTAATGTATTTATCCTTGCCACATCCCTGAGAGATAGGAAAGCGTTATGATCCTCATCCTAGAACAACTTGCTGAAAGTCATACAGGAAGACTGGGGTAGAGCAAGGAACTGAACTCTGGTCTCCTAGCCCCTGGGCTGCCCTTCCTTATATGTAAATTTGCTTTGGGAGAGGCACTCTCTATCTCCGTACCTCAGTTGTCAAGACTGTAATGTTCAGTTTACAGGTACATTTTTTATCGCTATGATTAGATTTTCTTTAGTGGCTTGCTCTGCTTGGCAATTAGATGGTGCCATTAAAATAGACTTTATGTGACACTGGAGTTTTCCTTGATCCAGCTTCCCTGTCTGCCTTCTGAGTGTCGTTGTAGGTTTTATGATCTCATACCTGGACCACATTTCCAAACCATGACTCACCAGCAACTGGCCAGTCCAGCCGTTCCTCTAACACTCTTTTACAATCATAAACCTCCCCAACTGTAAATATACCTGACTGTTGCTGTGGGCCTGTCAGCCAGGTGACCCGATGGGACACATGTTTGCAATTATTTTCACAGCAAATCCAGTCCATGAGCCACAATAAAGAATATGACTCGGAGCCCATTGTATCCTCAGGGCTAGCAGAATCAGGCAGCTTGGTGTGATTGCCCTGAAAACAGTGGCTTAAAGCTTAGACAGTTAATTTTAAATAAATATCATGCAACCCTTTGGAGAATTTTTCTGGGACTTTTGCAAGCAGACAGGAGAGTTTTTATTCTCTCTTCTGTGCAACCAGTGTCTCATTTCTAGGTTCCATTTATTTCAGCATACATGTGGTAAAAACAAACAAACATGGGGGACTGGAATGCATTTAGATCCAGCAGTGATGAGGGCAGTGTGAAAGCCTATCTAGAACAGAATCTGAGAAACATCCAGCTGTGAATGGCTGAAAGTGACCCTCATGGATATTAAGGAGTTGACATAACCTGGAGAGCTCTGTCACGCCAAACAAACATAGGGAGCTGAACCAAACCCCTCAGCATGAAAGTTGGTTGCAAAAAAAAATCATGAAAAGTTTTTCAATTTTATATCGCAGGTTTTATGCCCTCATTTTGAAATTCAAATAATTGCATCTGGCTCTGTGAATGGTCTCAAAGGGGAGAAAAGATTTAGCAAAAATCACACTGAAATTTCCGCCCTTTGAAATTTCAATGAGGCTTTTTTTTTTTAAATCAAAAAGTGAAAAATATCAGAGACTCAATAACTGGTTCTTTTCAAAGTCCATTCATCCAACCGATGCTTTAACCCATACACAAGACCCACAAATCTCCATGTTTCTGCTGAATGCTGCCATGACATGCCCCTTTGCTCCTGCTTGGGCAGAGCCTGGATGAGTCATTTTGGATATTCTTCGTTATTAACAGTGCTTTGCAATTATATATTGTTCTCTTAGCCACGGGTATTGCCACATACAAAGATTGGTTGGCAATTCTCTGGCTGAATCCATTTTATCGTGGGGAAAGCTGGGACATAGGGCAGTGAAATGACTTGCCCAGCATTGCTTGGCAAGTTGTTGACGGAGTTGGGAATAGAACCCCTGACTCCTGGGTACTTTCATTAGCCTGATAGGCAACATCTTATTGATGAAAGGGGCTGTATAAGTACTAGGCATTATTATTCCCTGCTTGGGACACATCTGTGTAAAAAACGCATCTTATTTGTGTCGCTCTGCTCAGCAGCAGAGCCGCTCGTGAATGTCATCTCATTGTTTCTGGGTGTGCCCCTGTCTGTCTCCACCTCTTGTCTGTTGTTTTATACATAGATTGTCACCTCTTTGGGGTAGGCACAATCTTTATGTTCTGTGTCTGTACAGCACCTCATCCATGACGGGCGCCTAGATGCTTTGATAATAGAAATCATCATACCACATAATTAATAACAACTCCCAATACTATGCTTTTGCTGCCAGACCATAATTTCTTCTTAAGGAGCTGACCCTACAGAGCTTAGCTGAACCTTTGATCTTTTTGGAGCCTGCTCCTCATGGGAATGAAGTCGACTCATCATTACATGTGAAAGTGCAGGTGGGTCACTGGAGCCAGATCAAAGGTTCTGGAGCTAGGTTTAAAGCTCACAAGCCTTCACAGTGCGATTTCACTCAGTTGGGTTCCTTGGCGGTATTAGGTTCAGAGAGTTAATCTGAACTTGTCTTAGCAACAGGCAGTGAAGTACTTGAATACCGGGGGGTTTCCAACCCCAGCATTACAGAATAATCCATCGCTTCAAAGTTTCTCAGCCGAATTAGAGCTAGGGAGGACCATGTAGCCCCCTGAAACACTCCCTTCCTGAGCACCTCTCTGCAGCAGCTTCCAAAGTGAAGGGCAGTCTCCCCAACTGTGCTCCTCATTCCTGGAGAAACTAAAATTCCAGCATGCATTTCAGTGAGCTCTGGCTGGCTATCCTCCAAAACTCAGCGCTCCTCAAACTTGCCTGCCTCTAAAATTAGATCTGTTGCTTGCATAGTTGTCAATCAGGCTCAGTCTTGCTATTTTGGGGGCTGGCACAGGGCTTTGGAGGCCCTGTCAGAAAGTCAGCAGCTATTTTTCCTGCAAAATAAAATAAAACAACGAAATGGTTTGATGGGATGCTCCTCCAACCAGAAATGGGTAACAGTGACATGCCAGCATGTTTGAGAAAGGACAGATCTAATAAAGCATTTTTGGATCTATCTGCCCATGTATTTCTGAGCCATGGAATCACAAGATTTTAGAATCCCCACCCCCCCACCCCATGTGTCTTGGGAGAGGTAAAGTCACAAGAATGGAAGATCTTCCAAAGAATTATTGGTCTGCTTCAGATTATGGGGAGAAAAGATGGTAGATGGGACAATCTCTTTGGTTCAGAGGATTTTGGAGTTAAGCAAAGTTCAGTTAATTTGAGCTGAACTGTATCCATTTTCATGTCCCCAATGTGCCTTTAAGAAGAGAAAAGACCTTAGTCATTTTCAGTCTCAGCCCCAGCACTCCTGTCTTAAATACTTATGCCTCTCAGGAGCTGTTGCTGGTGCAGATTATGGTGATTGTCTACAGGTGCAGCCCCACTTATTAAAAGCAGTGGTTCATTACTCTTGTTCCTTAACATGCTTCCCAGATGTTGGCTTTCCCAGGTGTTTCTCCTTCCACGGTACTCCCTCCTGTCCCTCTGCAATAATACAAAGGTAAATGAACTTCTATGACAGCAAGCCAGCCACACTCGTGAGATCCATCTTGGACAATGACAGAGAATTCGCCTGGTATGCTGGAGATGTCTGGACAATCACAGCCATGCAAGGGGAGAAAATAAGCAAAGAATCTATGTTTCTAGGACTACAATTCAAGCTGCAGGAAATGGGAGGATAATAAACAGTGATCAACACTCAAGAATTTCTCCTTGTTCTTTAATGTGTCTTTCTTACAGGGATTTGCTCTCTGCAACCTCATGTTCCTTGAGCCAATCCTCTTCCTCTATAGGAACAAAACAAAAGAATCCACAGCACCTCTCCTCCCTATCCACACCTGAGAAGCCTTGCGTCTGCTGTGATTACCGCATCCATGTATCATCCCACATCCATGCTGCAGAATTTCTTCATGGCCTCAACCAAAATATTGATGGACCTATGTCCCCCACATTCTACTGGGAAGAGAGATGGTCTCATGATTAGGGCCTGGTGCTAGGGCTCAAGAGAGATTGCATTCCTCATTCTGCCCCAACCCCCTGTGTGACCTTCAGCAAATCTCTCTGTGCCTCAGTTCCCCATCTCCAAAAATTGGAGCAATAATATACCTTTTCTCTCCCGCTTTGTCTGTCTCGCCAATGTAGATTGTAAACTCTTAGGGATGGGGAATGTCTTCTGAGGTGTATGTCCAGGCCCTAGGGCAATGGGGTCCAGATCTCCATCATGACACCACTGGAATATAAATAATAACTATGAGCAGTCTGAGTAGGGTCACTGAGGAGTGCTGCAGCAAGAAGATTGACATATGCTCTCACTCACAGAGGTGATACCTCCCAGGCAGTTTGGATGTGTTGATGGGGGCAGTGTCAGGGAAGCATTGCTCTGTAGATAAACAGAGGACTTCCCTCTCTAGGACTGTCAGACTATCATGAAAGTCCCTCAAAAAATCCATCTCCTCTGGTGCCAGGGGGAGGCTTAACTCTACAGACCCCATGCAAACAAAAACCACAATTTTGCAGTCAATAGGTAGATTAAACTGGCCGCGAATCAAAAAAAAAAAAAAAAACCATTGGGAGAATGGATTTATTGTAGAAAACGAGACATGGAATGAAATCTGCTCCAGCACTGTAGCCCAACCTAGCCAGCCCTACCAAGGAAGTAAAAAAACATTATTACACTGTCTTTATAAATAGGTATCAGCAAAGCTGTTCCTGGCATGATTTCCTATCCCAATCCATACCACCCAGTGGGGTACATATCTCATTCTGATAATGCCGCTGATTAAACAGCTGCGGGATAAGGAATTTAATAAATTCCACCCAGCATGCACACAGTAATCAGGCCAGGAGCTTTATGCAATTTGGCTTGTGACATGTACCACAGGGATACTGGATAGTTAAGGGAATGTTCCCTCTAGTCCCCAAATGTCTATAGCCTTCAGGGCATGCTGAGTCCTCTCCTTCAGGAGGTATAAATAGGGTAAATGGGATGAAACAGAGCCTTGGGATACTTAGTCATAATATCAGTGAAATTGGTGGGCAGTGGGATAATTATGGTAGTGGAAAAAGTCTAGTAGGTCACATGTGGTCCATTTATTGGGGATCAGAGCAAGATGGTTCCCTACAGGAGATTTGCGTGCCTTGACCCATCTGGTTTTACATTTAGACTGCCAAGGGACATGTCATTGCTTGAGCCATTTAAGACTGGACTGTACACAGGGAACAAACCTACATGTACCCCACTTCACTCTAGTGTAGAACTGTCAGAGCAACTTCGGTCGGTCTTGTATCGACAGATCGGTATATCAGACTGTCACCCACTTCAGACACTTCCTGAGGTTGCAGTTGGGGTTTTGCAGTAGAATATGAGTTTGGGTATACATTGCTTTTCAGTGTCAGTTGCAGGTGAAAGGGAAAGCCTTGTGGAGCATTGGAGTGTGTTATCTATGCAGTTGTAGCAATGTGAAAGCAGCAAAGAATGTGGAAAACCAGTCTCTTCACTTGCTATTTCCATGCTTTTCAGGTTGGAGGGCATATTGCTAGGCAACGTTTCTATGTGTTTATTGCCTCGCTTTTGATACAGGGTTGGGGTATCTTGGTGGGTAAGTCCCCAGAGTAAGGGAGGGGAGAGGGGGAGATGACAAATGACTGAAATGTGAAGCACTTGTATTTTGGTGTGTCACACCATACTTTTCAGATTATTATAGTTCTTATATTACAAATATGTGTTACAGGCTGTTGTCTCATTGTGTGAATTAAATACACCAGTTGCTTTGTAAAAGAAAACTTGAAAAACAGCATAGGTCATATGCAAGGGTAACACTCCCTTGCAGGGGTCACTTTCAGACCTCTGTGGCTTGAGATACAGGAATAATTACTGGCCTCTACTTAGTTCAGCCGCTGCAGGAGGACTTGATATGCTTTTCCAGTGGGTAACACAACTGTTTTATAGACAGCCTAGCGTATAAGAGATCAGACATTCTGGGTTCTGTCACTTACTCTAGGAGAAGAATGTGGTTTAGTGGTCAGAGATAGGATAACCGAAGCACTTTTAATCAGAAAGGCTGAGTAGCAAAAATTTGGGTCTACCATGCTGGAATTTTGGGGTTCATGCCTGTGGTGACCTTCTGTAATTTCTCTGTTAACTTATTTGTAAAATAAAGTGGCAACCTCTACTTGACTGCCTCAGTGGTGGGGTTCATAGTCCTGGTCAATAATAAGGATAGTGAGGTGTATGGGAATGTAAATCACTCTCAGAAGAGATAAGATTTGAATTCATGAGCACCTGTGTCCAAGCTCAGGGATTTCCCCCCCCCAAACTACAGCAGTATTTGGTAGAAATTGAAAAGGAGTACTTGTGGCACCTTAGAGACTAACCAATTTATTTGAGCATGAGCTTTCGTGAGCTACAGCTCACTTCATCATCAGATGTGAGCTGTAGCTCACGAAAGCTCATGCTCAAATAAATTGGTTAGCCTCTAAGGTGCCACAAGTACTCCTTTTCTTTTTGCAAATACAGACTAACACGGCTGTTCCTCTGAAACCTGGTAGAAATTGAGTGTCCCCATCCATCTGTTCCCCTCCCCACTCACAGGTGAGTGAGATCCTCACTGCTAAATATGGCAGGTGAGTCTCTAAGCACTTCTTTTCAATCACGGAGGAAAAGGGCAAAATCATGGCACACACAAACACTATCTATTTCTAACTGACGTTATATTCATCAGCACATGAGGGGTGCTGTGTAGAGCAAAGCGCAGAGCAAAAAGCCCTTTGGATTTCTTGCAGAATGTTTTTTTGAAACAAAGTGAGACAGTACAGTGAAAAAAACTTCAAAAAGGGTTATTTTGAAACTCCTCTTATTCTCTCTGAATCAACCCAGTTTTCATCAAACTGCCATGACAAATTCCAGTAATGCTCAGAGTTTACATTCTATTTCATTATTTGCCATTTTACTGAGATTTTTACTCAATAAAAGTATAAAGTGCCTGGTAAACTGAAAACTTCTGACTTAACCTTATCAGTAGGGCCCTACCAAATTTACGGTCCATTTTGGTCAATTTCACAGTCATAGAACTTTAAAAATCACAAGTTTCATGCTTTCAGATATTTAAATCTGAAATTTCACAGTATTGTAACTGTGGGGGGGGGTCCCGACCCAAAACAGGGTCATGGGTGGGGGGCGGGGAGGTGGCAAGGCTATTGTAAGGGGGTCGTGATATTGCCATCCTTACTTCTCTGCTGCTGCCTTCAGAGCTGGGCAGTCAGAGGGCAGCTGCTGGCTGGGCACCCAGCTCTGAAGGCAGAAGCACTAACAGCAGCAGCATAGATGTGAGGGTGGCCTGGTATGGTATTGCTTCAGAACTGGGGTCCCGGCCAGCAGCCACCGCCCTCCAGGTGCCCAGCTCTGTGAAATCTGGTCTCTCCTACAGGAGCCAGATTGCACAGGGGAGATCCGATTTCATGGTCCGTGACACATTTTTCATGGCTGGGAATTTGGTAGGGCCCTACTTATGAGTTGTATTGTGACCAGTGTCTCCACAATGAACCCATCCTAGTTATTGCCGATGGTCCTATTAATAATAGGCTAATATACTATAAAAGGCTGCTGCTTCCCCTATGGAAGTCTGCGGCAAAATTCTCAATGACTCTGATGGGAGAAGGTTTGTGCCTTCAGTGTCTGGTATTATTTTTTTCTTAATATTTGTTCCTTCTATTTTACTTGGGCTCCTATAGAGGTTTTCTGGGATTGTGATGGCCATTATAACACTTCCAGTTTGGCAGGTGATAGATATAATCTCTTGAGGGACCTGTGGTCTTCCCCAATATTGCAGACACAAGAGGGCTGTTCCAGCATAGGAAGTCTTCTCTACTTACATTTTAAGTTCCCTGGCAATGCTGGGTTTAGGCATAGTTACCTGATTAGCTGATTATTCCCAGTTGCTAGGTAAAGTCCTTTAAGGTCTATATTTTTCCTTTACAAATTCTTTCTTTGTGACTCACGATTTGCTTTGCATGTAACCGCTTCCATTGAAGAGCTGGTTGTCTCCTCAAAAGCAAACACCTTCCTGACAGCTGGTTTGAATCATCTTCCTTTTCTTCTCTCCTAATCAAAAGCAGCGCTCCATCTTCTGCAAAATGTGCCTCTCCCCATCCACCACCACTCCAACCACCAATCCAACCTCTTCCCCCTCCAGACACACATTTGCTTTTATTACCAGACAGGCCCACAAAGGGGGACAGCAATTTACTCTCCTGGTCCCCATCTGAAATGTATTCCCAAGATGAAGGATGGCTCTTCCAGTTAAAAGTTCTTGTAAGGATGATGCTTTCCAGTCCTCCAACACATTTTAGTGTTTCCTTAGAACAGCTACATCTTTCAGTGAACAATGGACAGGTTTGGTTTCCATCATTTTTTGTTTGCAAGCCACATTACTAACATGGCGTGAGAAAGATGCTGCTTTTTGACTTTTCAACTGCTGAAGAAGAGCCAGATTTTCTAGGAGTACTAGACTTCCTGTGATGTTTCAGGCCTGGGATGGTGGAAATTTCATGAAAAAAATACATCTTGAGGTAGACATTGTGGCGTAGACAACTAGCTACGCTGGGTACATCCAAGAAATGGTCTTACTCTTTATATTAAAGTAGGATTGTGCACATACTTTAGTGTTTGAGTTTTTCACTGGCTTCTTCAGCACTTTGGGAAACCATCTCTGGGGAAGGTAGATTATAGGAGAATCATAGACTTTAAGGTCAGAAGGAACATTATGATCGTCTAGTCTGACCTCCTGCACAACGCAGGCCACAGAATCTCACCCACCCACTCCTGTAACCAACCCCTAACCTATGTCTGAGCTATTGAAGTCCTCAAATCGTGGTTTAAAGACGTCAAGGTGCAGAGAATCCACCAGCAAGTGACCAGTGCCCCATGCTGAAGAGGAAGGCGAAAAAACCCCAGGGCCTCTGCCAATCTGCCCTGGAGGAAAATTCCTTCCTGACTCCAAATATGGTAATCAGCTAAACTCTGAGCATGTGGGTAAGACTCGCCAGCCAGACACCCAGGAAAGAATTCTCTGTAGTAACTCAGATCCCACCCCATCTAACATCCCATCACAGGCCATTGGGCATATTTACCGCTAATAGTCAAAGATCAATTAATTGCCAAAATTAGGCTATCCCATCATACCATCCCTTCCATAAACATATCAAGTTTAGTCTTGAAGCCAGATATGTCTTTTGCCCCCATTGATCCCCTTGGAAGGCTGTTCCAGAACTTCACTCCTCTGATGGTTAGAAACCTTCATCTAATTTCAAGTCTAAACTTCCTGATGGCCAGCTTATATCCATTTGTTCTTTTGTCCACATTGGTACTGAGCTGAAATAATTCCTCTCCCTCCCTCGTATTTACCCCTCTGATATATTTATAGAGAGCAATCCTATCTCCCCTCAGCCTTCCATAAAATTCAGGCCCTGAATTGTGGAAATACCATGAGAAAACAACATCTTGAATATTTTGTTCCTATTAATGGCTCCCCCCTGAGGCAGTAAAAGCCCACAGAAAACATAACCAGAAATGCAGACTTGTGTCTAGATGCTATGAAGATAGGCTTATTGAAAGTAGGCAGGCAGGCTGGCATGCATTTAATTTAAATCAGGTTCCTGTGGAAGAAGTATGCACAGGTCTAATTTAATGTGTGGGTATAGTCAGGAAAGTAACTATTCTAAAATATCACCTTCTTCCTCACCATGTCTGCTTTTTTGTGTTTTGACATCAGATCTGCTGACTTTACCGACAGGTTTCAGAGTAGCAGCCGTGTTAGTCTGTATTCCTAAAAAGAAAAGGAAGACTTGTGGCACCTTAGAGACTAACCAATTTATTTGAGCATAAGCTTTCGTGAGCTAGAGCTCACTTCATTGGATGCGACTTTACTGATTGATCCTTATGTGGGTGAGAAATTATCTTCTAAAACCTGTGCCACTCTACAATATGCAATCTGTAGGTAATGGAGAAAAGGCATGGAGATTCTTCTCAGGTCAGAAGTTCAGATGCTTCTCCCAGTCAGATCCTAAACCTCTTCCAAAATCAAACTGTAAATCTCACAAGGACGGCCTCCCGTATGGTATTTTGGTGCTTAACACTTCGGGTCCTAGCGACAACCAGGAAATGCATTCACATATAAAGAAGAAGTTGTGCCAGGTGATCTGTGCTGGGCAAAGCAGGTTTCTTTCTGGGTGTTACATGGGGAGGAAGATTCTGTAGCCTGGCATTCACCCAGAGGTGAGGTTGTTAGCCTGACAGAGGGCAGTGGAATGGTCAGGAGTGAGGAAGAGCTGTTGTATGGGGCTGAGGCAAGGAGGGCTGTTCTTCATCATGGCCCTGGCACATTCAGGATGAGGCCTTGTCGAGGGCATCAAGTGGTGGAGGGAGTGAGGTCAGAAGCGGAGACAGAGATTTGGAAGCCACCATGATGGAGCTGATAAGCCAAAACAGTAGCGGTCAGCCATTTACAAGGTCCAAAGAGAAAAGCAGGCAGATGAATTCTAGTCAAACCTGCGTCTAACCACAGCTCCTGTTGTGGGATTGGAGGCTAACTCCAGAATTCATCCCACAGAGCTGTGGAGCTCATGCCCAGCTTGCCAAAGGGGTCTCTAGTCCTTTCCAGAGAGCAGGTATGAATGGTTACATGCATATGCACACACACGCACTCAGTGGCCCTGGCCTGTGATCCTAATGGGCTTGTTGCCACACGCTTTTAGAAGCTGCCTTCAATTATCTGACTGGGTTTTGGAGCAGTCCCCTGATGGCGGGACTCAGATTCCTGTTATTTATAGCTCCTGTTCCACCCCTCCTGGAAGGTTCCATTTCATTATGGGCTTCTGGGATTCAGAGTTCCTTTTTAAAATAAATTCCTTCCCCTTCCCCCTCCCCCCCAGCTCCCACCTCAATTCAGCAAATTACAGAGCCATAAATCATCCCCAAGGTGCTGCTTTCTTCTGCCATCTCTGCCTTGTGACAGCCTTGGGCTGGAAACATTGCTCCGTGATTTCTGTCCTTCATTTCTTCATCCAGTACAACTTTGTTTTTTCCTCTCTTTCATTTTATTTCTCTTTCGAAAATGGCCCTTTGGGGGGAAAGCGGCGTTGTTGGTGTTGCTTTAGAAAGGGAGGGAGCGTGTTTAGCTTTACCCACAGTAGCTAGAGCATAGGACGTTATTTCTATAAATGGGACATGATGGGGTTTTGTTATGAAACGCCTTTTGATATAGGATGGCCACAGTCCTATGGCTTCCAAATATATTTCAGCCCTCTATAAAAATGACAGATCTCTCGGTAACCCACAGGGGATATACATACGTTTCCAAGAACTCGGTTGTACCAACCGTAACCTAGACTGAGAAATGTTGATTTTATACAGAGTCACAGGCATTGGCTGCATGTCCCCCCACCTCCTGTCCCTGATCATTATGGATGGACAGACCAATTCTGGAAAAAAACAAGAGGCACGACATGGGGATTGAGCTGCATAATTCAGATACAGATTTCCAAGTCCTCCAAAGTTAATGGTATTTGGATTATAGCCCGTAACGTAGAAAGGGGCTGATATTTGTATTCTGTATCCCTTCCAAAGATTGGATGTGGGTTATTGGTGCAGAATTCTTCCGAAACTTGAACTGAATTTATTTTGAGGTTCCAAAATGTTCAAAGACTGATCCTTAACTGGTATAAATCAGTGTATTGATCATTAGGGGCTTTACATTTATGTTGTCTTTTCCATTTTCATCATATAATAATAACAAAATGCTCTGGGCACAGATGACTACTGGAGATTAACGATTGGCTGAGATCACTTCAGGTCATCAGCTCTCTCAGCTGGTCCATTAAACTGCCAGAAGTGTCCTGCTCCTCAAACATTATTGCTTATTCATTAAACACCAGCACCCTTTGTATAAATATTTGTCTTTCTGGTACTGGCACCTTGCAGGAGTTCAGGTCAGGACACCGTCTGCATATTGTACTGCATTACAATATGCAAGTAGTTTAGTAACAGATCAACTGTGGAAGGCAGCCAGAGGTTTTAGGGCTGGATGTACAGTTAATGGCTCACACTCAGAGCACCTACCATGTATGGTTGCTTTTTAAAATAATAATAATAAAAAGTTATAAAGGAAATCACAGTTCATGGTCTCATGGACATTTCTGGCCTTTAAAACTATGAATCTATGTTTGTTCACAAGCAGTTAAAGGGATCTGATCAGGTGAATTTAGGTCAGATAATGTCTGTTTTACAAAACCTATAATCAATAGAAATCTCTCGATCTATCTTTTAATTCCAGTGAATGATTGGGGGTTCTTTTGTCTCATTTGGATTTAAGTATGCCCCTGCAATATTTGCAATCCAAACATTGCGGTATCAATGATCATCATGCCGGACAACCAGAAAGTGAAACTGTCTAGAACCAAAAAGTGAAAACAACTAGTCTGGTTTCCTTGTCTGAGCGAAGAGACAAGCCCAAATGAACAGTGTTCAGTGTAAAGGCAAATGACAGTTTAGAAATTTGTCTAGTATTAATGAACTCAGGAATTACCACAGCTAAGGAAATTTGTTTTAAATATTATTATTTGAAAAGTGATATTTAACCTAATGGTATATCTTTAAACCCTCAGGAGTGAAAAAACATTATCTTAAGTGAAGAATTTATGGCCTAATTTCCAGAGGTGCTAAATACCCACACTTCCTGCTGCAGTCAAGTGGAGCTTCAGGTATGGAAAGCATGCCTTAACAATGAGATGCTACAGGACCTTAATCTATTTTATGGAAGAGAACATTAAAAGATGATTGGACCACAGTCTATAATCACTTGCAGAGAGAGCAGATATCTGCTGTTGGAGGGCTCATGGATCTGACAGGTGAAGGTGTTACAAACTCTAGTGCCAGGAAGTTGAAGTCAACAAAATTCAAATGTTATATACCGTGCACATTTTTGACAGTGAGGTTAATCAACCACTGGAAAAGATTCCCAAGGGACATGTTGGATTCTCCATCATTTGGAGACGGTACATCAAGACTGGTTGTCTTTCTGAAATATATGCTGTAGCTCAGTTACAAATTGTTGGGCTCAATGCATGAATCTTTGGGTGACATTCTACAGGCTATGCGATGCAGAGGGCCAGACTAGATGATCAAATGCTTTCTTGCAGCCTTAAAATCTATTAATTTATGCAGGTGTCAGCACCTCTGAAAATCAGGCCACTTTCTTACTGGTGCTGAGTCATGTTAATCTATTGAGATGGCCACATCCAGATACACCAATTCAGAAAATATGAGTCATGTCTCAACCAGAGGCTGGGGTAGACTTAACAGACGCAAGGAGTAAATTTCACCTGCTAACTGTGTGTGCAGAAAACATCACTCCTGAACTCAGGTGTCAGTTCTGTTCACTTGGGGCGTAGGACCTATGAAATCCTTGAGTTTTATGATGTTGTGGAGGGTTTTTGCTTTTCCAGGGAACTGCAATAGTTAGCAGGGCCATGTGGTATGGATTATTGGGCGTGTCCAGGAGAATGTGCTCTCAATAATCAGCTAGTAGTTAACTAAATAAACAAGGGCTGTTTTATTTATTCTAACAGGATTAGGCAAACACTTGAAGTGAGAATCCCAACCCACAAGAACAATCCTCCTTCCAGTTGTCTTGCCAGACCCAATAGGGATGAGTTTGCTGAGACTAAGGTGAAGGTTTCACATTTCGTGACACCAGCGGAGAAGAGTCTGTGTTCCAGGAGCATAGACCAGGGGTGCAGGTGGCAGGAGGGGCCCAAGAAGAGCTCTGTGCTCCAAGACAGCTCCATGAACTTCTCCCATGGGCCTCCTCTACTATTGTTGCACTGGAGTATAGCCTCTGCAAGGTTGGTATCCTCCATGGCATGTGACAGTTTCAATTTGCTGTACAAATGTTCTCCTATGAAATCCACTCTCTCTGAGCTCTGTGCTGGGACTCAGCACTTGTGATTCCTTCAAGTTCTAAGCCATGGCTTCCTCTCCTTCTCATTACTATGGCAGAACCTGGCTTTCGTGAGCTCCCTCTGTGCATGTCAGAGCTCAAATCCTGTCCTCCTAGGCCTGTTCTATAGCACGGCCAATGCCATGTTTCTAGCCAGCAATCTGAGGACCACCAAAGATCCACAAACCACAGCCCGAGAGTCTCTATTAGCTATCTATTAGAGCTGGTTAAAATATGTATTTTTCTGCCAAAAAATTACAAACACAAAGTCCATTTTGGGGCACAATTATTCATTGTTGTTTTTTTGTTTTGCCAAAAAATATGAAAATGAAAACATTTTTCAGCCTTTCCATTTTTTTGTGACACTCAAAAAATTTCAATGAAAACAAAAATGTTCAGAAAAAATTTCCAGATTGTTGAAAAAACATTTTCCCATCAAAACCTGGAGTTTTGACCAATAAAATCTCACCAGCTCTATCTATCTATCTATCTATCTATCTATCTATCTATCTATCTATCTATCATCTTGGAATCTAATCATGGATTCTTACACATCAATTTTCCATGAGACCACTTTGGGGGATCATTTTGGTGTTTTCCTTCCAATAATAAGTAATAACAATAATAACTGGTGGCCTATAGGACTTTAATTGAGAACAGCACCTTCCATTCTCTTATTTATTTCTTCTGTCCCAGATGTGGGATGGAAACCTCTGATCCAAGTGACAGATTAAATTAGTCTGATCCATCGAATAATAAAATAAAAGAATCAAGTATAATTGGAAATATCTGTTCTAATCAAGATCTTGGAGAACAAATTAGTCTTCTTTTGGTGCTTCTCAAGCTATGGGCTCAGCATTGAGGTGCAGTGGCTGAGAAAAGTGTAAGGAAAAAAAAAACAATTAATGTGGACTCCAAAGCTACATCTGCAAACATGTAAGATCTCTTGTACTGTTTGCAAAGGTAGCCCTGGTAATGGATGAAATCTCCTGGGCTGGATAATAATGTCTCTGAACTCAATCCTTTTTTGTAATTTACAGAATCATAGAAATCAGGGCTGCAAGGTGTCTCACAGGTCAAGCCCATCACCCTGGCAGCTGCTGCACAAATACAAAATGGGAGATAACTGGCTGGGCAGCAGCACTGCCGAGAAGGATTTGGGAGTTGTGTTAGATCACAACCTCAACATGAATCAGCAATGTGATACTGTTCCAAAAAAAGGCAAATGCAATTTTAGGTTGCATTAACAGATGCCGAGCATGCAAGTCACAGTAGGTGATAAAACTGCTCTACTCGGGGCTGGTTAGGCCTCAGCTGGAGTACTGTGTCCAGCTTTGGTCACCAACGTATAGAAAGGATGTAGAGAAACTGGAAAGGATCCAGCGGCGAGCGATAAAGATGATCAAAAGGAAGAAATGCACGCCATAGGAGCAAAAGCTGAAGGACCTGGGTATGTTTAGTTTGGAAAAGAGGAGATTAACGGGGGACATGACAGCGATCTTCAAATACTTGAAAGGGTGCCACAAAAGAGATGCAGAAAAGTTGTTGTTTCTTGACACAGAAGGCAGGACAAGAGGCAGTGGGTTCAAACACCAGCATAGCAGATTTAGATTAAATCTCAGGGAAAACTCCCTCACTGTAAGACCAGTAGGACAATGGAACAGATGCCTCAGGATGTAGTGGAAACTCCTTCACTGGAGGTTTTCAAAAGGAGGCTGGATCATCGCCATCTATCTGGGATGGTTTAGACACACTAACCTCTGCCAAGACGCAGGATTTAGACTAGATGGCCCTTGTGGTCCCTTCTAACACTACGGTTCTATGATTCTCCTCTGCTGCTCCGATGGGAACATCTCATCTTTTGAAGATTTCCATGGGTGCCTCTCACTGATGGTAATTGGAGTTAGTTGGGGCATTTAGTGGCTCCTGTATTGTCTTAATTGCCTAATCATCACCCATAATCAGCATTGTCATCATCCCTGTTGTTCTGTAGGACTCACTGAGATGTGCGGACAAGAGAGACTCAGTCTAGCTTGATAAATGGTGCGTTAGTGGATTCTAGTTACCTAAAGGAACAGGTGCTGTAATATTTCTTTGGTCACATGATTATTCCCCTGGCCACTTCTCCGCATCTGCAACATCCCCTTGTCATTTTTATTTATTGCCAGTGGTTGATTTGAATGCCTCACTTGTCATGGGGACAGAAGGGCAATGCATTGAGGCACGCTGTAAATGATGGTGAAAACATGGTTTACCCATTAGTGTCAGGAGCAACCCAAGAAGGAAAATTCCTGCTAGCTTAGGATGGGTTTACAAATGACTGTGTTAAAATGACAGGATGGCGGCAGGCTCCACGTTCATTCTTTACTCATGATGCCAGTGGAAATTTGCTCCATTTACAAGTCAGAAGATGATTTTTCTAACTGCTGCTGTTGTTTTTGCAGACTCTGCCTACGATGTGAATATTAAGCTAAGTTAAAGATGGGCCCAGCCCCAAAACCTGCATCCAAACACACCCCGAACTTTGGAGAAGGCTGGATCTGAATTTTGCACTTGTTACTGATCTCTGAGCCATGCCAGTGAAGAGGAGCTTTCCCAACTGCTCTAAAACAAACCCTGCATCCTATAGTCAAAACCTCCCCTTCTGCCTGGGTTGGGGTTTCTTAACAAAGACATTCAAAATAACAAAGTTCAGCTCAAAACCTCTTCCTCGGGCTTGGTTGCTCTTGAGGTTCCTTCCAAAGAACTGTTGAACCCACATGCTAGATCATCTCTCACACACACATGCTCACCACTCCCACCTCCTGTACATTCGGAAGAGGTAACAAATTAATTATCTCATTGGGTCACCAGGGTTCATTTAACCCCTTTCCAGCAGAATCAGCACCTGCTTACAAAGTGTTTCAGGCAACTAGTTACAACACTGCACTAGAAGCCAGCATCCAAACACCCCTAAACTTTAACGTTGGCTCTGAATTCCTCCACATGGTTGGGAAATTCTGCTCCTGGATGTGACTCTAGCCCAGGCCTAGTGATGAAGACTCTGCAACTGGAATTTAGCCGACGGCTTTGTGGATGGTACTGCTTGCTGGATTATAATCCAGTTCTCTCCCAGCTCCCTGGGTGCTGCTAGGCCAGCATGGGTGCAGCGTTGTGTCTAATATATGTAACCGTATGGACCTATTACAGACAACCTTGTCTTCCCACTCTCTGACTCCCTCTCCTCTGTGTTCTGCACCCAGCTGTCATGTCTTGTCCCTATATTGACTGTAAACTCTGAGGAAAGGATGGTGTTTTATGTTTGTACAGTGCCCAGAAAAACAGGGCCCCAATTTTGACTGAGGGGTGTGCTACTGTAAAGTGTGAGTGTCCCAGTTACTGATTTATGTGCACCTCTGACCCCTCCTGGTCTCTCTGAGTGCAGCTTCCTTTCAGCCCTCAGGCCGCTATCTCTCTCAGAGGGCAGTCACGTGATTTTCCCCATTCTCAGACCAGGCTTTGAGCTGCGGTCCTCAAGTATTAACCATGAGTGCCTCAGAAGGCCTGTGTTATGTTCAGGACTCCTCCTTGGGAGAGGTGACTGGTGGTATCCACTGACCAGACAGCCTTCTTATAGCAAAGCATTGTTTTATTGAGAACCAAAGTGTTCCAGAAAAAAAGACCTTAAAACAGTCAACAGCCTGTGTCCATGTCTACCTTCCCTAAGGCTTACCATCCCCTGGGAGCTTGGGAAAGTGTCAAGCTTCTTCAATCAGTAGGACCTGTCTCTCGGAACTTCTACACTGCAGCTGGGAGCATGCTTCCCTGTGTGTGTAGACAGACACGAGCTAGCTTGGCTCCAGCTAACGTGCCAAAAAAAGCATTGTTGCCAAGGTAGCCACTCAAGTACGTACCCAGGTGGGTTTATACTCAGGTGGCTAGCCTGATGCCCATGCTAGCCCAGCTGCATGGCTATTTTTAGTGTGTTAGCTTGAACAGAGCTAGCGCTTGTCTGTTTACCCCTGCCGGGAAGCACGGTCCCTGCTGCAGTGTAGCCGTCCCCTCTGAGTCTGGGGTGGGGCGTACTCCCCTTTTAAGGGACAGTCTGGAGCTTTCCGCCAACACAGCCTAGGTGCAGGGGTGCTGGAACAATTTGTATAGTGGGGGTGCTGAGAGCTATTGGATCAAACTGTAAACCCT